>NC_080064.1:192602527-194050027 GCF_949987535.1 Balaenoptera acutorostrata
TGTTAAAGTGGTTAAAGTGTTAAAGTGGTCCTGTGTCATATGTCTCAGACTTATCTGAGTGTTTCATATTGAACCGTGTGCCTAGATTCCAGTAAGGAGCACAACTGACATTAAGTTCAGAGAATTATCCTTATCTGGTGACCAGTGTTTGTGTGTCTAAAGCAGGCATCAATCCGCATTGCATAGAGCATTCAGGGAAAATGCTGATACCCTGAGCATCCTACAGCTGGATTACGTGTTTGCTTGTGTGAAGGAAGAGTAGTTGTCATGCTGAGATCCACAATCCTGAATACAGCTCATTCGGACCCTACAAAATGCTTCTGCTGCTGCTGCCTATGCTTCTGGAACAATAGAGTTGCTGATCCCCATAGCAATAAGGAGAAGTACCCACAGGTCCCTGTGGCACAGCCAAGGGGTGAATTCAAAACTGAGTTAAGCCTCAGGTCCTCAAAATCCAACAAAGCAATGATAGAGGCCCATAACTCTGAAGATACTGACTTCAGACTCTGGAGCAGGAGACGTATACATATGAACAGGGTAGAAAAGAGCTCCCAGAGTGTCTACCAACCAGAGACAACAGCAGCAACAAAACTGGAGGAAATAAACAACTGCAACAGAAGTCCACAATTAGTCCAACTAGAAAATTCTTAATTTACCAAAAGAGTTTATTAAGACCAAGAAAAATACAATAAAAAGGGAGCTGATTGGCTTTGTGCCTCTACAACATAGGTTCCAAATTAACTTTAACATCTCCTGAGATGTACCGATTGGGGCTTCATTAGGGCCTTCTTTTCTCTTTGAGTTGGAGCTCAAATTATAGTTATGACTGAAGATCTCACTACTTTTAAACAAAGACTCTAAATATGGAGATTGCTCTAAAATTAAGGTAATCTCTATACTCTTAGCAGAGTTATCAAATATAAAATAGAGGACAAAGAGGTATGCCTCATCTTAACCATTAGAGCTATCACCTTGCCTAAATTTCCCATGGTCATAACATCCATGGCCCCAAAACATCCCCTAGTAGACATGCACACTCTTCCAATGAGTAATAAATTAAAATTAAATGAAATAAAACCTTTGGTGCTTACAATCAGTTGGACAAAATGGGACCCTATGAACCTTCTGTCTGCCCAATATAGTTAATAAAATCTCCAAGGATTGTATAGAGCTTTCAAGGATTGAAACCCATTATAAGAACTGTTTAGAGAACAGATGATAATCACCACTGCTTCTCTGTTTAACAGCCAAACTGACCTGTTCTTAAACCTGTTCTTAAACCTGGAAAGAATGAATGGTGCCCCACAGTAGATGGTCCCAACCTTAGTGCCCTGCTCCCACATATTAAGGTGCCGTGACCAATATTGTTGAAATTACTGAATCTATTCAGTTGGCAACTGGTAAATACTTTGCAGTCATAAATTTGACTAATATGATTTGTTCAGTGCCTGTTTTGACGGACTCAGCCAGTTTCCCTTCACCTTCGAAGGGACACAATACTCCACTTAACTATACATGGGGCACCTCAACAGCCCTGCAATCACACACAGTCTTTGCGGGCAAGATCAACGCTGCATCCAACTTTCTCTGGAATACAGGTATGTCATGACATTGATGACTTATCATTCAAGGAGATTCATTTGACACCCTCATTCAGGACACAGAAACATTCACAAAGGAGCTCACGAACAGGGATGGGCCACTGTCTCACACAAAGTACAAGGTCCCCTCAACTTAGGAATATTTCTAGACATTATTTGCTCAGTCAAGAGGTTCTGTATCTCTGACACTGTCGAGAAATAATTATTGATCTGTGAGTACCAACAATATTAAGACAAATCTAATACTTTTAGGCCTTTGGGTTCTGGAGACAACGTATTTCTCATTTACAATTTTTTTAAAGCTCATGTATGCTGCTCCTCACAAACTGGCCTACACTGAATGAGGTCCATTACAAGAAAAGACTCTAAATTCTCTCCAAATAGCAATACAACAGACAATTGCATTAGTTTCACCTTTGCCTCCTCTTCCTCTACCCCCAGATCCCTTCACTGCAGAGGCCTCCTCTAGGACCTCCTGGAGACTCTGAACCACTCACAACAGCTAAGTCGTCCACGGGCTTCCACTGCAAGAAACTGTCCTCCTTGGTCTCATGCTCACACCATCAGAGCAGCAATTACAAGGCATGTATTTACATAACATTTACATAAAATTAAGGGTAATATGAAAATTAAGGGCCAAAATTTATGACAGATGTGGTACAAAGAAAATTATATAAATTTGAGTAGATTTGAAAGGATGACTCCATGTTGAGAAGGAGATCTGTGTCTGATTTCAAGAAACATACACTTGGGCTTCCCTGGTGGCACAGTGGTTGAGAATCTGCCTGCTAATGCAGGGGACACAGGTTTGAGCCCTGGTCTGGGAAGATCCCACATGCCACAGAGCAACTAAGCCCGTGCACCACAACTACTGAGCCTGAGCGTCTGGAGCCTGTGCTCCGCAACAAGAGAGGCCGCGATAGTGAGAGGCCCGTGCACCGCGATGAAGAGTGGCCCCCACTTGCCGCAACTAAAGAAAGCCCTGGCACAGCAACGAAGACCCAACACAGTCATAAAAATTAAATAAATAAATAAATAAATAAATAAATAAAGGGGAAAAGATGGTTCAATAAAAAAAAAAAAAACATACACTGAACACTTGTGCAAGGCACTGTCCAAGGCACGTGGGATACAATAATGAAAAGATAGATGTGGTTTATCGATAATTCCCTAATTTCAAATCTTATACCTCAATATCCTCAGTTGGAGAGTATGAAGTAGAAGCGAAGTGAGAAATTAAGAATATGAGAGGAGGTAGAACAATGGATTATCTTGGAGTCCAGGAAGATGTATTTCTCATGGAATGGAAGGGGTGATGAATATTGTCAAATAGTTCCTACTGCAGCTTTTCTTCCCTCTAACACAGGGGTCACCGGTCTGAGGAACCGGGCCGCACAGCAGGAGGTGAGCGGCGGGTGAGCGTGAAGCTGCATCTGCCCCTCCCCATCGCTCACATCACCGGCCGAACCATCTCCCCACCACACCCGTCCGTGGAAGAACTGTCTTCCATGAAACCGATCCCTGGTGCCACAAGGTTGGGGGCCGCTGCTCTAACATACATGTCATAAATAATATCTGTCATTACAGAGACATGAGGAAGAGGAAGAAACGTTATAAAAGGTCATTACTTTATCTAGGACCATAGCATTGCCCTATGATGGAAGTTTTTTTTAGTAAAGGTTAGGCATCTTCCACTCATATAAGTATGTTATAGAAATTATTGGTGATCTTGAGAAGTGAATTTTCTAAATAGCAATTTGAAATATTTAATAGTTAATATGTCTAACATATTCATTGCTTTTTTGAGTTGTGGTGTTCAGAAATACATTTTAAGTGTTCAGTGAAATTGCCTTAATTATGTCATGTTTTTATATCATATAGCTCTATCAATGCGGCAGCACTACTTTCTTTCATTGTTTTTCTTATGAACTCAGGTGACCTTCTTTCACTGTGCAACAGTGGAATGTTTTTATCTTTTCTGAAGCTATAACATTTATTTTCTCCTCAAAATAATGTATTTTTAAGGTGAAGTAATAATATTATCAGCATCAAAATTATCATTACTGTACATTTTGTAACTATCTTTTTTGTAGGTCTCAAGGCATTTCTTCACTCTTCTAATGGTTATTTAATATTGACTGTTGTATTTCATGTTGATATGTGTCTGGTAGGTTAGAATCAAAGTCTGGCTCAAATCTAGACTAATTTCATCCTCATTAACTTTTAGTTCATTAAGAAAACTAAAAAGCAGTTTTCTTTAACCAAATGATTCATTTTCTATCTAGAAATAACCAAATGTGTCAACATATTTTCTTTCTACATAAAACGTCCTTTTGGGGTACATATGTTTTGGTTTTTATGTATTGTACATACTTATATATGTGTGTGTAGAGAATTTTCTTATACACCTGAATAGCTTTCAACTCCAAATTTGACTTATAAACAAAAAATCAATAAATGGAAGAGTATTTATTAAGCACACAGGTTCAACACAGCAAGAAAGGCATTCAGATAGTTTACATGATCAGAATCATAGTTTCAATGCCAGCTCTGTCATCTTCACAGTACAATTCTCACTCATCATTTTCTAGAAGTTTCTAGAATTACATAGCCTAAAGCAATGGTTTCAACCACATGTATATGTGTGTGTGTAGACCCTACATACTGTAGGGTAGGTGAAGGGGGCTATCATTCTATCACCTCCAGAATCTTACAGTACAGAAGAAAACACCTAAGCATATAAAGTTAAAAAAACTATTATAGCAATTTCAATATGAGTATAGCATCAATTCCACCATACCCAAACACTTTACACACACACACACACACGCACACACACGCACACACACACACAGTCCTCTTCTCTTTTTCAGCATTTGAGAACCACCCTAAAGCATATAACAGTTATGAATAAATGAGACTGTGGAAAGAAAATTTCTATGATATATGTAATGTCTTAACTAAGGAAGAGATTCAATGGTATAAGACTTGGTAGATATGAATATTTATATTCTTATGTAAAGAATCTATATAAAACGGTATTATTGATCCAAGTATACTGTTGCTGAGCGATCATCACTCCCTTATTAAGACCTAGATGGCTTAGATCAACCTTATAACTTTCAATTCAGTTCTGATTTTGTAGACTCCAGCACCCATGCAACAAGAAGTAGTGACTGAAGGCTTACTTTACTTCCTGTGGCAGGGTAAAGTGAAAGAATGATGTCATGCAGTTTAAGATATTAAGGGAACAGAAAGCCATGACTATGTAGTTAAAATAAAACAAATAGATTGGATGCATTTAAACAGCTTCTTGCTAATAAGTGTGCCAGTGAGACTCTTTTTTCTCTTTCCCCCTCCCGCAAGCAAGCAGGATCTTAGCTCCCCAAACAGGGATGGAACCCACACCACCCCCTGCAGTGGAAGCTCGGAGTCTTAACCTCTGGACCGCCAGAGAAGTCCCGTGTCAGTGAGAGTCTTAAGTTAAGGTACGTAAATAATGCAAGTAAGAAATGCTTTCCTGGCGTTGAAAATAAGATAAGAATTAGTAGAGCTAGGAAATATTATAAAAAAGAATAATAAAATGGACTAAAAATATTCGAGTCAAATTTTTATAAAAGTGAAAGAAAATTACAGGTGAGCTGAGACCCATGGTGTGTGTGTATGTGTGTGTGCCTGTGTGTGTGTGTATGAATTAGAATGCCCTTGAGGTTAGTGAATATATCTATTTTTGATAATATTACAAGGTATTTATCCAAATTACAGGAATACTTACTATTATTTCATTTATAAATTTAAGTGTATTGACACATTTTCTGAAGCAGTGTTATCCACTCAAAAATGAAGAACCAGTGAAAAATGATGAGATAAGATCTATGTTACTCTATGTACCCTGGCACAGAATTGTTTGCCATTAACTATGAACTATTCACTTAACACATTTCTGCCTTTTTTCTAACTGATGAAGTGATAATAATAAATCTCCCTACAACCTCTACTCTGCTATGTGTTGAGAACAGCCCAAGTTCACACACAGCTAGTAAAAGCAGGAGCCAACTTTTAAACATAGATTATCTTATTCCAAGTCTAGTGCTTTTATGGTCAGACAAAATAAATGAATAAACGAATCTTCCCAGGAACAGGGACAGAGGAGAATAAAGAATGGCTAGAACATAGGAACTTAAAATTTGGCAACAAGCAATTGACTTGGTATGACAGGCATCAAACATCCACCATTAGGCATCGTTAATCTGTGTGTATTACGCAAGACACTGAAAGGAAGAGAATTTGGATATTGTGAATCCACCCAGAAGTAATTAAATCCAAGAATAGGCATGAAATGTTCATGTCCACTTTCTGAGAAATCTTTCTGGCATGTTTACTGACTCATTCCAAGCACCTAGATGAGAACATCTGGACCTTGGTGGTGCTCAGTAAATATCTGTAATTCGGGAAGATTATAAGACAGAAAGTATCTGGCAGATAATGAGTTTGTTCTTCATGTTTAGGAATTAGAACAGGGAGGGCAGAGAACAAAAATTTGCCATCCCTCAGCCTCGAAGTAATCATTGAAACCACAAGATACATTGAGTGCTACAAAGCCATGTGTTGAAAAGAGGAAAGACTATACACACAGCTTTGGTAAATCCCCAGTTTTGGTTCAAGTGGCAATTCCCACGTTGATTCCCAAACAAAGCACTTTGGGATCTCAAAGCAGATGGTGGAAAAGAGAGGTGGCCAGAAATTGGTAGAAGCTCCTACAGCGAAACCTAGTGATTAAAAAAACAGGCTCTGATGTCAGAAAGTGATAAAGTTCAAGTCCAGGTCTGCTACTTCCTAAGTTTTTATTTTATCAAGTTAATGTGTCTAAGTCTCTGCTCATTTACAAATGGGAATAATATCATCTGCCATATTAACTTGCTGGGCAGATTAAATAAAACAAGAAAGCGCTTAGCATTGTTCAGGGATCGAGATTAATGCTCTGGGAGAGACGACCTGCAGTGAAGTTTAGCCCACCCTTAGGTAGATAATGGAGTACTTTCTGGAATCTAAAGATGAAGCCCCATCCTAGGGTAGGAGGTGAAGGTGATCGCTGCCTCTCCTTGGGGTCCTGAGTTCTAGAGCCAATCCCGAGACAGGAGATTAGACAAACCTTCAGATGGAAGATCACAGTAGCAGCATCTAAAATGAGCTGTTATAGGCAGAAACTGAAGAGCAAAAAAGGGGAAAAAGAAATAAACCAGGGAAAACAGGGAAAATAGGAGTAATTCATGATATGAAAACTAAGGATAAGAGAATTTTAAGATGTAAGAGATAATGAACCCTGTTCAAGGTTCTACAGAGCTTAAACAAATTACAACTAATTTAAAATGCCAATGATTTGGCTAAAAGAGATTTTTTTTTTTTTTTTTTTTTTATAAATTTATTTATTTATTTATTTTTGGCTGTGTTGGGTCTTCGTTTCTGTGCGAGGGCTTTCTCCAGTTTTGGCGAGCGGGGGCCACTCTTCATCGCGGTGCGCGGGCCTCTCACTGCCGCGGCCTCTCACATTGCGGAGCACAGGCTCCAGACGCGCAGGCTCAGTAATTGTGGCTCACCGGCCCAGCCGCTCTGCGGCATGTGGGATCTTCCCAGACCAGGGCTCGAACCCATGTCCCCGGCATTCGCAGGCAGATTCTCAACCACTGCGCCACTAGGGAAGCCCAGAGATTTTTAATAATTGAAGAACAGTACTGATAAAGTAGTGGGGGAAAAAACTGGGAGATAAGTAATAGAATGGACAGCATACATGAAGTCTTCTGAGAGTTTAACAGCAAGAGTAAAATAAAAAAAAACAGAAAAAAAGGAGAAAAATTTCTTGAGATTTGGGGAAACCTGAACATATTTGAAGGGAGAGAGAAAAAAACAAAACAAAACAAAACTAGAGGTGGAAAGGACGGAAATTGTACAAGAAAAAACTGGAATTACAAGGATAAGCATATTTTAATATCTAAAGTACAATTAGAGCTTTTTCTTCATAAAAAGGATTGTGAGAAGGATACTTATATTGGAAGACTCAAACTTCTTAGCAAATTAAACGGAAGACACTTTATTTATATAGGGAATTGACTGGAGGATTTTGAGACCTAGAATAGTAACTATGAGAAAAAAAGTTATGAGTCAACTTGTAATTGGCTACGAAAAGTCAGAAATGAGCCAAACCTTTGATTTTCTGCATCTGAAATGGTAAGTTAGAGAAAAGAGGAGATAGTGAAGCTTGACATCTGAATAAAAAGTGAAGAACATATGAATCAACATGGAAAACTACAATAGAGCCAAAACCTACATTTAAAAAATTAACTCTACTTTCAAACATGAAGCTATAAAGTTTTTTAACAAATGAAAACTTTGTTCTTACTGGGACATGGTGTGACCACTAACTAGTGTTTCTACCACTGTGGACCAGGTCTGGACTCATGCCCTAGAAAGCCTTTAGGAGAGGCAAAGTGAAGCAACTTGGCTTGTGACATGTTCCTAAAATACTTCCTAAAATAATGTCTGCCAGTTCATTACAAATAAAATTAAATTTTATTTGTGAATCAGGTCAGGTCAAATGCTGGTACAAATTTAAAATTTTAGAAATATATGTTTGATCTCATTTGAGCTCAAAGAATTATAAAACATATTCTAAGAAAGCAACCGTAAGAACCCTAAGACGAGCTCCCCAAACCTTGCATGTGCCAGAGCTGTGTTCTGCATTGAACTAGAACTTTAATTTGTACCACCTGTGGTGGTAGCTGGAAGCCCTGAGCAGCTTCATGCTAAACAAACGTTACTATTTTCTATGTACCATCATGTGAAAAAGGTCGGAAAGCATCTAAACCATTATTCTTACAGCCCAAAGTGAAGCTTCCTTATGAAATATTTAGTAAATTCCAAAGGAATACATATATGGGAAAACAAAATTAGAATATTTAAAAATATAATAAAGCTAGAGCTTATTAAACCTTAAATAATTTAGGATGTTCAAAATAATTTAATAAACAGAATTTGCATTTATTAGATGGATTCAAATCTATGATGTAGAGAAAACAACAGTCACTCTGTCAAAATGTTGGGTATTATGATAATATAGAACTTCTCTCCAAAATTCAACAAGCTCAAAAATAGACTCGTACCTTTGGTTGGTAATTTTGGCACGCAACTTTTACACTTGTGACTGTGTTCTCCCAGTGGGCTGAATGGTACCACTGCTTTGACATTCAAAATGCAATTTTTAAAGTTGAAAATGTTTATATTTGTAATAGTTTCTTTAATTCTATTTAATGCTTGGGTGTTTGTGTTAAGTACTAAGGCCATAATGACAATTATTTATCGTGATTTACATGAAGAAAATGGAAAATAAAATTAAAAATCCAAATCACGTGAAGATAACATCAAGGTTTCAGGAATATAAGAAGTGTATGTAAACATACATAATGTATTATTAAGAATTTTTTTATTGTAGTAAGTCAATGATTATCACAGGTTAATATTATCAAACATTAAAGTGATGGCTTCTTCATGACAATAAAGTAAAGCTATTAAAGAATAAATTCAGCATTAAAAAGTGTCCCAGAGGAATCCATCACAGGTCCTATTGTTCCCATAACCATTTCTAGAGGGTCCAGCCTACATAAGAAGCGAACTAAAGGTATGTTGTATATCAAGACCCCCATTCCCTTTCAGTACCAGCTGATTGCATTGAAGGTGGCACCTCCCTTGAGGACAATCTACAGCCAGTAAGTGACTAGCTAGTAATGACACCACACAGTAAAATATGTGATTGGATTAATACATAAACATAATTTGAAGACAAACAGGTAAAATTTGGAATCAAATTAGGGCAATATAAATACACTAACTTGAAAATAGAGCATTTAAAAGCATTTCAGCTTACTTGTTTTCTTTTAAAATCTGAAATATTGAATTCAATCTTTAATATTCTTTTCATTTAATAACTGAATTAATATATTAGACAATTTGAGGAAAGGGAGACAAACAAAATACTTACTTGTGATGCTATTTCTCGACACTGACACAAAGCGAGGGAAAAAGAAACACACAAAATACAGTTTAAACAATGACTAAACAATACATACACAAACGAATCAGCAACAGGACAGTATATGACAGATAACCACAGAACACATCATCTAATTATGTGTTTGATTATTTATCATAGCACTTTTGAATAAAATTAGGTAAAGAATAAGCTAATATTTTAAAAAGTTGCTAGAAACTTGTTCTTGTTAGAATTTTTTTTTCTAAAATCGTCTTTCTAAGATTTGATAGAAAGTTAATGTGGTGCTAATAGAAAATAAAACAATTGATAAGAGCTTATGAAAGTGCTATATTCATGAGAGGATACTGACATAATCATTGATATTCAATAATCACTATTGGTATTAATAGCTTTACTATTTAAAAAATTTTAGACCTTATAATAAGATTGTTTTTTCATCTCTTTGTATACGTTTAAGTAACTTTATAGAAATAGTCTTAGTTTTCACATAGGCTATAGAGGCTAAAAATTGATCTGCCCAGTCAACATATAAACCCTAAATATTTAGGGGTTATAAAAATCATGCTATCTTGTTCTTCAGTTCTGAGGAATAATATCTTCATTCCTCAAAAGGTAGAAGTGAAATTTTCAATTATATTCTTTGGTGTAATATAACTCAAGTCTAACCCATTATCTAGCATTCTCACTATTGTTACAAATATTAAAAATGCATAATAAATATATGAATATAGGCTCCTTGAAATTATTTGTCTGCAGATTCTTAACACTTGGCCCAATGAGTGAGTGACTAAATGCAGAGAATGGGCAGCTCGAGTTTCAAAACTATTTAATCTAAATCCTTACTAAAACCATTGTATTAATGTGATTTTATAAAATGAAAACTTTAATTTTAATAATATATTTAAAATATTACTTTCCAATTTAAGGGAACCCTCCCTTACTGTTGGTGGGAATGTAAATTGATACAGCCACTATGGAGAACAGTATGGAGGTTCCTTAAAAACTAAAAATAGAGCTACCATATGACCCAGCAATCCCACTCCTGGGCATACATCTGGAGAAAACCATAATTCGAAGATACGTGCATCCAATTTAATTGTAAAAAGTTAATGGTTGGTAGATGGTTAACTATTACCTATGCACATTTTTTAAAAATACAGGATTGATTGACAATGAAGGTGAACAACAGAGTAACATATTCCACAAATTTATTGGTTATACTGTAAAGATGTTGGTATTTTAATATGCTTTAAAATGATCTCTTTCTAATATCTAGTAAAATTTTCACTGGTCATAGTTCATTTCAAGAAAATGTGATTTTCAGTACACTGGAAAACTGAAGGCAAATACAGTTTCACATTTTCTTACCAAAAAGTGAGAATAAATATTTTTTATTAATTCAGAAGTTTTCAGATTTTGGAAAGTATCATATACTGAATAGTAGGTAATACCTTTGGAGGGTCTTGGGTAGCATTTTATAATAAAAACACTTCTGTAATGAAGAACATGAATATTCATTTTAAGGGGAATAAGTAAGTATTATGAAAAATCTCAGAACAGTTAAAAGTGAGGTTTTGCCACCAAATCAGTTTAGTAAGCTTTTTGAATTTGAGAATTATGGAGAAAATATTGTGGACAGAAATACTGTTCTCCTTTGTCCCCAAGAGAAGCACGAGTCCTTGTTGATCCTCTATTTATTTTTGGAACCAGGAGACTATGGTATTTGTAAAAATTCCCTGAAAAAGACATGTAGAGAGTGGTCTATTCCGGCTTGGTGTTGTACAATTAGGTGAAAAGGGGCTGATCCAGCTGCACCCGACTCTCCACGGACTGATTTTCCAGTCCCTGTACGCGCTCCCACTGTATGTTTGTCTTTGTATGAATCCTCCTTGCACCAATTTATAGCCCACAAGGAAAAAACTAAGTAAGTGCGCCAGGGCTTTTATAAATTTCATGATTTTAACTATGTGTATTTTTATCATCACGTGTCTTTGCGAAGACACCTTCAAAAGGATTTGGTGCTTCCCCTCCTCCCGCAGCCAAAGCAGTGACATAATTTAACTTTTTTCTCTATACACCAAATATGGGAAGATACTGAAGTCAGATTAGGAAATGACGTGGCATGAAAACCTGCATCTGCCTTTAAAATGTATTTTTTTCAACTCCATGAAAAAACAAGGAAGCAAGACCTAGATTTTTTATATTAGTTTATCCCTCCTACATTCTTATATGAAATGTTGACATTAAATTTAAAATATTTCATATATTTTGAATAGAATTGAATATTTAAAAGCATAAACTGAAGAAACGATCAATGAGTGAGTCTGAAAATGAAATTTTACAGCTAGAAATGTATTAGTTGTTTTTATTAGTTATACACACATAGTTTAGATAGTCAGAAAATGTTATGGTTTGTTTTGAAAAATAGCAGCTCGCACCATGATCTCTTTTATTTTCCTCTCATAGGACCCAGCTACTTTTATCTCTTTTAGCTAGACATGTAGGTCCTTATCTTTGTGTCTCTATAGAACATGCTTGACTGTCATTTCTTAATTTTTTTATCAGTTTCTACTTTTATCTATTGACTTCTCACTCTGGAAGAAGAGAGAGTAATTATCTTTTCCACCCACCATTGCCATATCCCATCATTTCAAAATGGTTGAAGTGTAATTTTGGTTAGATCAAAATTCAGGGCATATTATGACTACAATTTACAGGTGAAATACATGAGAAATGTGGTTACTATTCATTGCCAGCATAATTTTTTGATGTTGGTGGTGGTGATATTAATATTCCTAGAGTTAATTAATTTTATTAATTGCTTCATTAGATTTGTATTTGGTAATCCATCCTGAACTCTTTGGCAATTGTCTAATCTTTCTTTAAGACAGTGAGATGCATCATGTATCCTACGGCTTTCATTTTCCAGAAGAAAAATTTTCTGAAGCTTCCTGACCTGCTCCAGGTTGCACTTCTTGGCTGGTGGTCCTTTCATCACCTTCCTGACTTTTGCCTTGGCCTCACACTTGTTGCCAGGTCTCCATAAAATGTCTGGCTTCTTTGCATACATGACTACTTCCTCAGTTTACTCATTCATTTTGGTGGAAGTAATTTCCTTAGAAAGCAGGCATGGGAGCATATGTTTGGAGAAAATGTTGAAATATGATTAATCCTACCCTAACACAAGTTTGGTAGTTTTGTCTGAATATGGAATTCTAGTTTGGAAATAATATTCCCTCAAAATCTCGAGGGCATTGTTCCATTGTCTTTTGGCTTGTAGTGTTGCTGGTTGAGAAATCCAAAGAAATACTTTGAATGTGACCTACCCGTTGGTTTTCTCTCCCATCTCTTTTAAGATCTTCTCTTTTCCTTCAGTGTTCTGAAATTTTATGATACTGTGCCTTAGTGTGAGCCTATTTTATTCACTGTGGTGGGCCTCTGGTGACCCTTCCCATTTGGAACATGTTCTGTTCTAGGATTATTATTAAGTTATTAAACTGATATTTCTTCAATTTGCTTCATTTCCTCTTTAGGGAAGTCTTAAAATTCAGATCTTAGACTCTTAGACCTCCTGGACTAGTTCTCTAATTTTATCTTTTCTTTATTATTTTCCATGTCTGAATTTTTGCTCTAGTTTCTTGGTGGTTTCCTCAGTTTTATGGTACAAACTTTTTCACTTCTGCTCATGTATTACCAATCCCCAAGAGTTCTTTTTCACTCTAAATGTTCCTTTAAAAATACAGCTTCCTATTCATCTTTTATCCTTACAATATCTTATCTTTCTAATAATATTAATTATAGCTTTTCAATATAGAACTTCCCTAATACATATTTGACATATCCTATAATTCACCCACTTCAAGTGTAATATTCAAGGATATTTTAGTAAATTTACCAAGTTGTACAACACCATAAAGAAATTTTAGAATATTTCCATCACCCCAGTAAGTCCCATCATGTTTATTAACTGTTACTCTCCATTCCCTCCACCTCCCCCTGTCTTAGGCAATCACTAACCTACTTTCTGTCTGCATACCTTTCACCTTTTTTGACATTTCACATACTTGGAATCATACAATATGTGGTCTCTTGAGTCTGTATTCTCCCACTTGACATAATGTTTTTGAGGTTTATCCAAGTCACAGCACATATAAGCATTTTGTTTCTTTTTATTGCTAAATGGTACTCCATTGTATGGCTATACCACATTTTGACTATCTGTTCACTAGCTGAAGGACATTTAGGTTGTTTCTAATTTTGGCTATTATGAATAATGTTGCTGAGAACATTCATGTGCAAGTCTTTGTATGGATATATTTTCATTTCTCTTGGGTAAACAGTTAGGAGCAGAAGTCTTTATTATATTTTATGTTTTATATTTTATTTTCCCTCAGTGATCTCTCTTTCCTACAAGTTCAGTTTTTTCTTTCTGTTTGTTTATTTTGGTATCTCTATTTCATTCTATTCCCTGAAATAGGGAATTTTGAGTTGTCTTCTTATATTAAGACTATAGGGCTAATAAATTGATTGAAAGCTCTGGGTGGGGTGTTTTTAGTGTGAGTTTCATGGTCCCCTGACTAGATTATTGACCTGGAGACTCTCCCGTGTCTGTATCATTAGGCCGTTCACGTGGCTTGGTCAGATTCCCTGGGGAAGACTCTTCAATCTGCTGTTGAAGGGTAAAGGACACAGATTGTACCTTTGCACTTAGCTCTGTGAATTCACTGCGGTACTACTGCCTGCAAACGTGCGCTGTCTCCCCGTCCACAGACCATCTGTGTACCCTCTTCATAGAGTCACCTTTCAAACTGCCCCTGCGGGGTGAGGGACCGCAACACAGCTCTGCAAGCTGTTAGGGAGAACGAGGACCTGTGAACCATCTAAGAGAGAAGATGTCGATGTTTCAATTCTAATTATTGAATGAAGTTTCTACCTCCTGAAATCTGGTGTCCTTTTTTTTTTCCTTAATTTTTTTCTTTTTATTTATTTATTTTTGGCTGCCTTGGGTCTTCGCCACTGCACGCAGGCTTTTCTCTAGTTGCGGCGAGCGGGGGCTACTCTTCGCTGCAGTGTGCGGGCTTCTCATTGCGGTGGCTTCTCGTGTTGCAGAGCACGGGCTCTAGGCGCGCGGGCTTCAGTGGTTGTGGCACGCGGATTTCAGTAGTTGTGGCGCCCGGGCTTAGTTGCTCGCGGCATGTGGGAACTTCCCGGACCAGGGCTCGAACCCGTGTCCCCTGCATTGGCAGGCGGACTCTCAACCACTGTGCCACCAGGGAAGCCCTGGTGTCCTTCTTTAATTTAAGTAAGAGAAAAATTGGCATTTTGGACAATGATAAATTATTTGAATTCTAACACTTGAGTATTCTCGAACCATTTGAAATTTGAGAGAGATGGTGGAATATATGAGCCACTCTTTCATTTCATTAGATCCATTAAGCTCTTATCCTGTGTTTTTATATAATCAGGAAAAAGAGAATGTTTTCCTCTTTGCACAAAACCCAATGTCTTTACTGAGTTAATACTGAATTGATGTTCCCCTCTTTAAAAAAAAAAAAAAATAGAACATTGACTTAAAGGATATTCACCTTACTGGTACTTTTGCATCTTGCAAAACTATAACTAAAGATAGATAAAGTTCATCATGTTATCTATCTCTTAAATATCTCTAAATATTCAATGTCTTAAATAAGGAAGCACATAATATACTCATTCTTTTTTTTTTTTTTTTTTTTTTTTAATTAATTAATTTATTTATTTTTGTCTGTATTGGGTCTTCGGTTCGTGCGAGGGCTTTCTCCAGTTGCGGCAAGCGGGGGCCACTCTTCATCGCGGTGCGGGGACCGCTCTTCATCGTGGTGCGCGGGCCTTTCTCCATCGCGGCCCCTCCCGTTGCGGGGCACAGGCTCCAGACGCGCAGGCTCAGCAATTGTGGCTCACGGGCCCAGCTGCTCCGTGGCATGTGGGATCTTCCCAGACCAGGGCTCGAACCCGTGTCCCCTGCATTAGCAGGCAGATTCTCAACCACTGCGCCACCAGGGAAGCCCCTATACTCATTCTTTTAACAGTGATCAGGAAAAACAAATCTTTCTCTAGATGAACTTACATCCTTTTGTGTATCAAACTACAATTATTATAAAACTCAACAGTTCTATTTTTGCCTTATTTGCCAGGAAAATAAATGTAGAACTCCTTTTCAACTGTAGCAGTCACTTCATTTTAGATGTAAAGTAGCATTAATTTCTCTGCCCCTATTAATATATTTTGCTGTAAAAGTGCTTAAAGGTCCTATTTTTATCTTTAATTATTTAAATTGCCTTTTTTTTCTATAATAGGCAGAATATAAAATCTAAATAAAAATATGTGTTCCAGAAGATGAACTGAATTCAGTATAGGAAGACAACAGGTATTATCCTCATTTAACCCAGTATCCTTTTATTTTTCCAAGGATGTGTGCTTTTAATATAAGCTAAAGGGTTGGGGCTTTATAAACATTTTGCTGGGTTGTGATAGGAAGAACTGACCAAAATGTAACATTAAATACTCCTTGATGACAGTACAAATACTCAATTACTCTTTCCCTATCTGTACTGTAAACAGCATACAACAACATCCCTTAATAATACAAAATGACTGAACATGGATATGAACTTGACCAAGGGCAGAATTTACCATGTTCAAATTCACAAAGTCCATATTATAAGATAAAAACAGGATAGTATGCTGCTGTGTGAAAATCTTCTTTGCTCTTATCAAGTTCAAATAAGAAATGGTTAATTGCTTAGGTGTGAAAGCACTTTTTTTCTCATAACTTTTCATCAAATAATAATTTTTTGGATGCAGTGTTCTTTAAATTTTAGGCATATCTGGCTAAGCTGTCTTACACATTTAACTTTCTGGTATGTTTCTCCCATCAATCATTCCTGATTTTCTCTGATTTTGTCGTGCTCTTTGTGGTGTGAACCACGGGGACCACAGCCAATGACAAACTCAGATTCAGTAGCAGAGTTGGCAATAAAGCTTCTTTTAGCACCTCTGAAACTGCAGTGAAACCACTAAAGAGCATCTCAGAAAAACTGAACTATCTTCTTCTGGCCTCAATATCACTTACTTAAATGTCAAACTATAAATTATATCAAGAAAATAAAAATCTACTCCATTACCCTTATGCTTCTTATAAAGCTCTTCTTTTCCACACATGGATTCACTGATTTTAATCACAAGCTGGTGTAATGATTACATGACTATTAAAATGCATGTAATTAATCTGAGCCTCATAGTTGAGGTTCTATTTTGCATAAGACCAAAGAAAGAAATGGTTAACCAAAATTTTGAATAATTTTGAGGTATCTGAAGAAGAAAAAATATTTCAAGAATATAAACCGCAAGTTGGAACCACATAGTGTGACCAAATTAAAATGTGAATATGTTTTTGGTCATAGGCAGGCATCAGAAATTCTGTTGCATTTTAATAGGCTCTAGTTTTCTTTTATAATTACTGAGCTTTCCTCTGGGAGGGTCTGGCACTGATCCTAGAGTTTTTTCTCAGCTTCAAAGTAGTCCTCAACCTAGAGTTTGAAAAATGTGTTTCATGCTTCCTAACTTATCTTTGTTTTCCCTCTTTCCAAATGCTAATATGTGGAGTTGAAGATTATATTAGAAAACTAGTTTGCTTGCCCTGAGAACTTTTCTTATGTATCCAAAGGTTACTTAGAATTAACTTACTTCCTGAAAACCTACAAAAGACATTTAGAGCTCAAAGTCCACAAACTCTAAAACAGTCCTTTAGCCAACAGTATTTTATGAAATTCCTGACATAATTTACATAATTTAATGACATATTTCAGAAATAAGTTTCTAGGCTTAGGAATGGCAGTATTCAATAAGATTAAACATTAAGACAGGAATATTTTGATATTTCCAAACCTCAGATGTAGTAAGTTTTTGAGATTCAGTCCTGTAGATTCCAATGGGAACATCTCCGGTAGAAGAACATAACTTCTGATACAGTCTGGCATAAGTCCTGATCCATAAGTCATCCTCGGTGATTTTCATCTACAATCATAGGAATTATTTACATATCAAATTTTTAAGAAATAACCCAATGGTAATTTTTCACTCTTTAAAGGTAGATTTTATTGATATTTTGAAATCTCAAAGTGACATTTCATAAGTGCTTATACATGTATTAAAGTTTTTTATTACATTCCATCTCAGCCTTATCCCTGGGGTTCACCCAAACTTAAGAAACCAACTGCTCCATTTGTGGCAGCATGGCATTGTATTAGTCCCATGTACATGGGCAATATCACTGGTAATTGATTGGGAATTGTTGGAAAACCTGTTAAAGACTTGTTTGAATGTTGCAATAACCTTAGTGGATAGGGTCTGCTGATGTTACAAATCTTGAGGTGCAAAGGACATTCCAGCATAAAAACGAATTGTCCATCCAAAGTTCTACTAGTACCCATACTGAGGAAGATGTGTAATAGTATGGAGCACAGGACTCACAGACAGGAGGCATAAGTGCTGGTCTCTCTTTGCTAATCATGAATTTGAATTTGTTAGCAAGACACTTCATTAAATACACTTAGGCATAGTACACTTATTTATAAAACAGAGAGGTTAAATGTCATGATCGCTGTTTTCCTTGGCAGTGTAGCATCCTATGTCAGAAACTGTCAGTCTCAAATATCTGCTAGAATTTTGTGCAGAACGGCTACCTTCAGGATTATTTTTGTTCTGAATTTTGTACAGAATGGTTATCTTCGGGATTATTAATTTAAATAATGTTTTCCCTAAACATTGCTTAAGAAATTAAAAAAAAACTAGGATGCTATTCTTTGAGCACATATTAGAAAAAAATAAATAAATGACATAGAAGAGTTAGCCAAAGAATATTATAGACGGCTTTCAGAATTGCCTGTCAGAATAATCTACACCAGAGATTAGTAACTTACAGAGCAAAGAAACCCCGATCCTGGTGTAGTGTCCAATCCCAACAGAAGTCTGGTGATAGAAATCATGTAGTCCTTCACAAATGACTGCAATATAAACAAAATATGTATTTATTGTGTGTAGGAAATACATAGAATAGCTTAGAGTATGAACATCTTATCACATCTTAAAGGTTATTTCTTGTAACATATCATTAAGCCCCCATAAAAAAGGAAATAAAAATCTATCTTGCCAGTGTCCTAAATACACATGCACAGTTAAGCTGTCCTTAAAGAAATATGGGAAATGATTATTTTCTAGAATATCCAGATATGCTTAAATTTTATGGATGTTATTGGACGTGATGAAAACATTTTTAGATTTTTAATAACAAAAAACTATAAGCCTAAATATAATAATGTTTTAAAAAATCTAAAATGACAAAAATTTACAATGAAATATTTCAACCAGTATTTGGTTTTTTGTTAGGATTAAACTTTATGCTAGTAGAATACATTTCTATAGAATATTTAAGTAAATCTAAATATTAGTGAATTAATAGGTTATATTAAATACCATCATGAGACTATTTTATTTGCTAACATATGATATACTTTGACATGTTGTTAGAACATTACTCAATAGTTAGAATATTAACTGAAAAATGCTTCTAGTTTCTTCAGTTTATTTTTTGGTCTGAGTGAAAAGAAAGACTTTCAACCCATACAAGCAAATTTTACCATGATATGTAACAATTACTTCATAAATCGTATGAAATTACTGCCTTGAGTTTGATCGTCAGGTGTTAACAAGTGAAACATTTAAATAATCATCTAGGTATTTTGCATCCTTGTTGCTGCAAATGGCATTATTTTGTCTTTTTTATGGCTGAGTAGTATTCCATTGTATATATGTACCACATCTTCTTTATCCATTCATATAGAGATTATCATACTAAGTGAAGTAAGTCAGAAAGAGAAAGACAAATACCATATGACATTGCTTATATGTGGAATCTAAAATATGACACAAATGAGCCTATCTACAAAACAGAAACAGACTCCTAGACATAGAGAATAGACTTGTGGTTGCCAAGGAGGAGGGATGGGCTAGTAGATGCAAACTATTACGTTTAAAATGGATAAACAACAAGGTCCTACTGTATAGCACAGGGAACTATACCCAATCTCCTGGGATTAACCATAATGGAAAAGAATATTAGAAAAAAGAATGTATATATGTTTATAACTGAGTCACTTTGCTATACAGCAGACATTAGCCCAACATTGTAAATCAACTATACTTCAATAAAAAAATAATAACAGTAAATCATCTAGTTATTTTGTATAGCAAAGACTTTAAAAGTTGTAACACCTTTTAAATAAATCCTCTAGACTACTTTGTTGATTGCTAATTTCTTTTACCAAGAGCTAGTTTCAAAAAACTAAACCCATCTAAAAAAGAACATAAGGAAACACACCCATTCCATTTTTTCCAGGCCATTTATTTAAAAGGCCCTTTGGTTTTCAAGGTATATTAATCTCCTAGTAATTAGGACATGAACATATTGGGGCCACCAAGAGGAGCTGTGACACTCACCCCTGTTAGCATCATTCAATTTCATTTGTAACTCAGTGTGTGCTAAACAAAAATTTTAAACCAATTCTTGGGCACTTAAAACTATTATTTTCCAAAATGAAAAACAGAAAGCATTCATGGAAGAGAAATTAAAGTGAAGATTTGGCAAATGACTATTTTAAATTATTTTAGAGCCAGATGTGGTAACATAGCTAATGTTTACTGTATTCTTCATCAACACATTCTTTGTCCAGAGGTCATCTGTCCTGTAACTTCATCAGGGCATAGACTAGAGTTAGGTGTGAGCCAAAACTGTGGATAGCCCCATTTAATATCACAAAATCCATGCATTCAGTCTTATGTGATGCAATCATGGAAGAGTTTTCATAGAAGATTTTTTTAATATCTATTTAATTTTATTTTAGGTAATAACTTTTTTAATAATTGTCTTTCCTGATCTACACAGATGAGAATTAATAAAAATGATTAAAAATATGAAAGCGATCTGTGTTTCAAGTGGGATATAATAAAAACCAACAAAACAACCAAACAAACTCAAGCATTATATAAATGCAAAGTCATTTACCACAGGAAAAGGGTCGGGATTAATCTAATGAGGTATGCATGGCTTGAAGATGAGTATTCCCACTAAACACTGGATAGTTGACCTTCCTGAGCCCTTGTCTCATCCATATATTATGATTGATAATACTGCCTATATTACAGTTTTCCTTGGGGAAGCAAATAAAATGAGGTCTAGAATAGAATTATATTAATAGTAAATCACTATACAATTGTAGTCATCAATAATAGTTCTTGAATATATAAGCATTTATCTTTAAGAAGATGGGTTTAAATCATTAACCAAAACAATTAGATTGTATATTTTAAGAATACAAGAATGCATATTATATAATTTTAGAGAATAAAATGTTTTAAATTTCTAATCTTTTTTTAACCTGTAAATAAATACTCTTTACCTATCTGAAAAACGTACCATTAAAATATCTCATTTGACAACAGAAGGTAAATGGGCAATTACTACTTCGAAAATTATTGTTCTAGTTCATTCTTTCTGCAGCTGCTAGCTTTGGAAAAAACACAATTTCCTGTATTTCTATGTGTAACAAAAAAAGTGAAACAAAAATGAAAGGAAAGTAATAACTACTGCTCTCCAATTCTGCAGAATGGTTTTCCTTCTACTTAGCTTATATATCAAAGACTTTCTCATGAGATTTCGTTTAAACATAAGGTACTGTGGCTAAAATATCTGAAAACCACTGGTACATAATGACAGCAAGCATTTGACTGCTATTGATATAAACCCCCTCAGATGCAACACTGCTCTTCAAACATTCCCTCCCTTGAACCCCTTCTTTGAGAGATCAGAATTACGTGTGCCTGGCAGTGGGGTCTGGGGTGGAAGCCTGGCTTCCGGAGTACCCAGATAATGTGTCTGGAAACTTTCGGGAGAACAGGAGTGTTTATGGTTCTTTACTGTGTTGTTCCCGCACTCATCTGGCATAAGCAGATGGTTTGAAACACGGCCAGAGACAGTCATAGGCATAATTAGCCCAGAGGCCAGTAGAAAAGCTTTAACTCTCTTTGGATTAGTTTATTCAGTCAAGCATGGAGGAAGAGGGTACATAAAATACATGATCAAAGAAGACAACACAATGCTTGAATGCTTAATTTGAGATTAAAGTTATCAAATAACTTAAAAGCCCTATGAATATCTTTTTTCTCTTAATGGATATATTTTAAAATTATCTGATTACTTGAATCAGAGAATATGAAATATTGCTTTTGTTCAGTTTCTGACAGAGTTAAAAAAAGATTAAAATATATTTGTGTAAAATAAATTCTCTATGAACTTCTTAGCTAAAGTTAAGAATGATAAAATGACAATGTAAAACTCTGGCATTCAGGAACAAACCGAATGGTTCTTAGTGGTTGTAAAATCTTCCTAACATTTTTCTGAAGTAGGCAATAATTAGCAGACGTTTAAAATGTCCTTGGTTTATCAGTTTATTGACATCATTTGGTATCTTACTAAAAACATATGTATTAGAAAGAAAGCTGTCTTTTTTTTAACCTAGTAATTCTTTCTTAGCTTTTATTTATTGTCTAGTAATGTGCTTAGAGGAATATGCAAAATGTATTAAAATGTCACATTAAACATTGTAGGACACTGGTGTCATAGAATGCCTAATATCATTTCATAGATTATTCTGAAAAATAATTTTTTTTTACAGTGTGTTTCATAGGCACACTTATGTCATTAAATACATGAAGTAAAATATTGGATTACTTCCAGAGCCAATTTTAAGTTAACAGCTCCGTGAGAAACGCTAGTTGTATTATGCGTTTGATAGAATCTAAAGAAAATAGAAAGTCAACATTTTAGAGAGAAACAAGAAACACCGCATACCTGGTACAGAAGCGTGTCCAACATGCTGATACTGAACACCCTCCCAGCAGCAAAAGGCAGTCGGAACATAAAGGCCAAATTAGAACCTCGCTCTCTTTCTTTCTGTTCAGAAATTTGAAAAAGAAAAATGTGTGAGCATTCTCTATTTTATGCTTTTCTACTTACTTAAATTTTCCTAACACATGTGAAGAAAGCCATTTTTATCACGTGGTTCTTAGCTATGAATGTGTCATGACTTCACTTTTAATTGTATTTTTAATGTCCCTTTACTTTTCATAACCAAGTTTTCCTGGTTAAAATACCCAATAGTAAAGAAAGCTTAATCCTTTCATACATTAAACATTTATTTACTCTTAGTACCTATTTCTGAACAGGATTTGAAGTGACATTAATAAAAGGAACAAACATAATAACATTATTTCATCAAATATAAAAAAACCTAAAGTCACATAATGTACCCTAACATCTAGAATATCTGCTTTTGAATATTCTCATATGTAAGGACAAAAAACATAGGCAAGTAGGAGCGATCACAGCCAGTGGTTTCTAGCTTTCTGTCATTCGAGTTTTAATTTACCCATCTGCCTTTAAAGTTGTGCCAGCCATACCAACCTGCAGCTAAGCTTCTGTAAGTGACAAAAAAAGTGTGTGTGTTTGCGTGTGTATTATGGTGTATGAGGGTTTCTTTTGAAAAATTCTGTTGCTATTAGTGCCCGTTAATAAATGAAGGCCTAAGACCAGATGTTTGTGTAAGATTGGAAGGAATTTCTTAAGAATGAAACTTAACCTTGTCCTTAAGTGGTAACCTCAAAAACACTCGTTTCTTTTGTTGCCAACTTCCATTTAACAAGAAATACAAGACACAGCTGAGCAAATTAAAAAATCACCCCTCGCTCTCAGAGGCAATGGGAGAAAGCCCCTGTTTCTAATGTAGCAAATTTGGGCGATCTCAAGGGAGGGGACGTCTATGGGTCCCCCTTTTTAAGAATGGAGGGGAGGGAGTATTGCTGAAGGAAGGGGTCTTGGAGAGGACGGGGGCCACTGCTGCTGCTTGCTGTCGTGATGGTACTAGAGAGACTTGACCCTTGGGCTCCCCCTGGACGGACAGATGAGGCTGGCGCTCAGCATCGACCCTTTCAGGGAGCAAGAGGAGTTATTCCACCACATCTAGGCCCATCCAGACTATAAGGACATCCTCACTTGAGATGTAGAGAGTAGGAGGGATACGCAAGCGGTGCCCCCTTGGTGTCTGCATCCATTACATCACAACGCAGTCTCTGATTTATTAGCCTTGGTGTCAAAAATGCTTCATTTGAACGGCCTCGGTGGTTAGGAGATGCCTGGAATGAGCTGTCTTCTTGCAGGGATAGGCAGGCTTTCCTGTGAATTGGGGGTCACATCTGGTTCTTAAGGTGTACTGCCAAAACCATAGATCTTCAGCCCAAGTTAAAGCAAGTAGCCAGAATAAAGTGCCGAGACCCTGAGAATCGGAAGTCCAGCATCTGTCACGAGGTCAGGTGGGAAACAGCAAGTCTGCTGGGCTCTGCACACGGCTCATTCAGGATCTTCTCTCCCAGAACTTGGCGACCGATCTCTGTTATCTGACTGGGATCTTCTAAGCCAAGGACCATCATCTCTGTTCATTGTTCACTCCTCTAGCTAACAAGGGGCATGGGGCACATGGCAAAGCACGATTTTATGCTTTTGCATGTTTTCTCATCCCTTAAAATTTTTAAATCAAGTTTTGTTCTTTTCTTTTTATCTTTGATGCAGACTTAGCTGCAGTAGAACTAGGTAGGGAATTAACTCGTTCATGGTTAGACTCAGAGAGTCGTGGTGGTCGGGTGGTGGTGATGGAGAGGCACAGGAGAGTGTTCCCAAGGTGCTCACACGTGGGGCTGGGGTGGGTGGGAGGCAGGGAGTGCACAGTGGCTGCAGAGAAGGAGATCCGAGGAGCTGGACACACTGAGCACGTTCCAGCTGTAGAGGAAGATGTGGTCTCAAATACCGTTCAAAACTCAAATCGGAGGAAGACTGAGAACAGCCATAATTTAGTGATTAGAACATGATTCCAACTCTGGCCTCTCCTCTGCTCTCTCAGTGTGTAACCATCTAGTCTTTGGCTTTAAATATCTCATCTTAGGCTTTCTAAACCCATACATTAGTGTTCACATCTTTCCCAAAGTTCAGTTACAACTATCAGCCTGAATATCTTTCTGTAAACTTAATCTCATGCTTTACTAAAATGAATTTCTCATCATGCTGAATAATCGCCTAACTAATTAATCAAAGGTACTGACTAGTCAATCAGATAATCTCTGACCACCATCTCCGCATCCTTCTCCCCAGTCCATCTATTAAATTTCCAAACTCCAGCATTTATCCTTAGAATTATCTTAGAATTATTCCCTCTTTGCATCCTACTGCTACAGTAGTACTTGCTGGGGCTTAAACCGACTATTAATTTGCCAACCTCTAGTCTTTTGTAACTCCCAGTCATCCAACACGATGCTGCCAATTCATATAGAAACAATTGCAATAATGTAAATTTTTGTTCATAAATCTAAAATCAGTTTAAGATTCAGACTTTCTTGCGGAATACATGCCTGGAGAACTCAAAGGCAAGATTTCTGTGAAAAAGCAACATATCTTCATGAAAAGAGCTTGTCCTAAGAATTTCCTGACAAAAACTTGAGTCTATGGTAAGCTCAGTGGATCACAGGCAGGGTGGTCTTTGGCATATAGCGGTTTCTTTCACTCACATTATCCCTGCTCAATGATTTACTGACGGAGAAGATACATGTCCTAAATCCAGTGGGTTGTTCTCTAATTTTAATAAAGGCTTAACCAATATTTCAAATGTTCTCTTTTATTATATACCTACATTTACATAGATGCTTCAGTTAAATTACATTACGCAGCACATTTGATTAAAAAATTTTTTGGTTCAGTTACATTTTCCAGTTCATACACTGTATTTTCCAAATACAGAAATATTCTTTTATCTTCAGGGCTTACACTGAAGGAAAGGTACTCTCTTCCTTTTTCCACACATCTGAATCCTATTGATAAGTATCATTTTATAAATCATTCATTATTAAAGGTTCCAATCAAACACTAACTCATTCATTTATTTACTAAATTAGTCAGTTAACAAATAACAAATACGTGCTGACAAGTCTACTCTACATAGGGCATTATCCTTAGTGCTAGGCATACAGAAGTCCTGTATAGAACTCATAAATTCTGTTAAGATAGAATTATTATGCATTGAATATGGACCAGGCACTAGTAGACAAATATGGGTACTTTCCTTGCCTACAAGAACTCACAAACTGTGAGTGATACCAATAACAAATAGGGAAAACCCCGGAAAACTAGGGTGAGAATATGTAACAAAACAGGGGTAGATGCTTGGGTAGCATGTAGGAAAGGTGTCTACCTTAGTCTTCTGGTGGAAAAGTTGAGAGACTGAATTAGAAGTGATGTCTAAGTGGAGACTCAAATATGAGTAGAAATTAGCCAGTAAATTTGGGAAGGGCAGGTGTTAAGCAGAAAGTTATAAGCAATAGGTTCAGCATATGCTAGAAGCTTGAAAGGAATAAAGGTTAAAAGACTTGAGGAACTATAAGCAATTCTGTTTGAATACAGCATTGAGTGTGAGTGTACGGGCTGGATGAAGAGGTCAGAAGTGAGACTGGAACAGGAGCCAGGAATTAGATGTTAAAGTTCCAGGACACTTGAGAGGAAAAAGGATGTTATCAAGAATTACACTGAAAAAACAAGGGTATAAATTGGGACAGTCCCAGGAAAAACAGGACATACATGAACCCATTTTGAAATCATGTGAACAATTTTGAATTGTATCTTAAGTGTAATGAGAAAAAACTTACATATTTTTTAAGAGGAGGAGTGATATGACCACATTTCTAGAATGGTCATTCTGATGACAATATGGAAAATGGACTGGAAATGGGGAGGTGGCACGGGGAGACCAAGCAAAATGAGGGTGTTAAGGCAGCAATTCTAGTGAGAAATGAAGGTTTACAGAAACAGGTCTTCTTCAAATATATTTAGACATCAGACATTAAATTTGAGGGGAGTTTTGACTGAATTGGGTAGTAGAGAGAAGATGAGGATGATACCCCACTTTCTGGATAACTGGGTAGATAGGGTGCCCTTCTGTAAAAAAAGGAAATGTGGAAGAAGAGAAGACTATAAGTTAATTTGGACTTGAGTTTCAAGGTTAGTAGAAAAGTCCAATTGCTAAAAATATGGATCCAACAGACAGTATAACACACAGTGGTTTGGAGCTTGGATTCTATAGACACACGAGGTGACCAGTCAAGTGTTGCCACTTCTGGTTGGACGATCTTGTACAAGTTACTTAAGCTCCTTGTTCCTCTGTTTCATCACCTGTGAAATGGGGTTCATATTGGTGATGACATTGCATTGTCATTATAATAAATAAACAAGATAAAACATCTAAAAGCATTACATATAGTAAGCACTTACTGTCTTCTATTACTAGTAATTCTTCAAACACATCAAATGATGCATCACCTTGTGGACTTGATATTGCTTGCTTTCTTCCTGTACTGATACTTCCAAGTTTTGACTGGGCTGGTCTGGTGTTATCATTATAGCTCAAATATCACCTCCCCAAAGAGACCTTACTTTATCACCTTATTTAAAGTAGGCGTTCCCCAGTTACTTCTGAATATAACCCTGTTATGACTTTCAGAGCTCTTCTGGAATCTATAATTCCTTGTTTATTTTTTTATTAGTTAACTGTTGGTCTGAGGTAGCTCAGTGAGTCCCAGGACAATGCCTAACACCATGCCTGGCACACAGTAATGAAATTTTATTGAACAAATGAATAAACCCTTTCCACTTCTAGTAGTTGCCTACATCTAGTGAAAATTTGTTGCATAAAGTTTATAACATTTATATTAAGAGGGAGGAAGGAAACACTTTGAGGTTTACTCAATACCCCTTCTTCACACTTTGGTTCTTTAGGTTTGAAGACGGAAAAACTGCAGTGTTTGTGTTATATAAAGTTCTCTGACTTTAGTATTTCTTTTGACTATTGTGTTTTATAAAATACAGTAGTAAATATTTCTATGATTGCTTCTAGTATAAATATATAATACCCTTTTTTCAGACATATCACATTTGCTTTCTTAGTAGAATTCTAGATTCAATTGAAGTTTCAATGATGATTTTGTGTTTTCCTAACAACCACTTATCTAAAATTACCTAAAAGAAATCTGAGAAATCCAAATCAGTATTAAAAGATCCCAGACACTTTAATACCCTTGGTCTTACCTATTTCTTTCATTTGGTTTGTTATCATGAACATATGCTTTTGTTGGAAGAAGGAATTTGTTTCTGGCAGAAATTGTGTTTTCTTTAAACTGTGTCCATCCAGTACCATATGGAATAGATGATAAAATTGTTGGACTTAGCAGAACGGTGTGGGAGGTGAAAAAAAATTCAAGAATTTTATTGGCATAAATTAATGGTTCTATTCGTATTTTCTCAGCGATTGGCTTTTCTCGCCATTCATCTGACTTGACCTTCTTTACACTGTTTGACATAACGTCTTCTTTTTTTCCCCTCTTTTCCTCCCTCTTTCTCCCTGTCCCTACCCTAGTTCACCAACAACCTTCAAACCCTATTTCCAAATTCTCAGGTCCTGGGCAAACTAACTCTGCCCTTCCTCTCAAAAAACTGCTTGCCCAGGGAGTGGCCTTTTGAATGCAAATACAGAAAATCCTTATATTAAAATACCAAAGCCTTCAATGAGTTGCTAGGGTTTTATGTATCCTGTTTACAGAGCCTTCCTCGGAAAGAGACTCTTCTCTATAGAAGGTACCCCATCACAGGGGTTCTGCACAGCAGCTCTGAGATGCACTGGCTCTTCCAGAACAGGTTTCCTATCAGAGCCTCTCACTGAAGTGTGTGCTTGGGAACTGGGGAGAGAGAGGACCCTGGGTCATCCATCGGTGGCTTTAAATCAATTACTCTCTTTCTCTTTCTTTCATTTCTCCTCTCTTTATATTGCAAACAGAAAGAGGAGGCGATTCAAGAAATAAAGAGCATTTCTCGCTGCATGCCCACTTTTCTTCTTACTGGAAAGAGTAGGTTCCCACTACACCCATGCACACACGCACGTACACAAACACACACACACATGCACACACACGCACAACTGTTCCAGTCTAAGTGGCAGCTTAGAGGGGGTGCATTTGATGGACACTCAGGGAGTCCACCTTGTTTATGAGGACTCAAGGCTAACTCAGACCCACTTCCCAAAAAACCCTTGAGTCAACCCAAGGCAAGTTCATGCTGAAGGAGTTTGGGGTGTGCGGGACCCTCTTCCTTATCTTAGAGAGGAATGCAGGGTCTTCTAAGCAATGTTATTATCCTCCTACACTAAAATACAAGTGGTCCTTGCCTTGTAAATAGGGTGATTATGTAGTTAATCATCCAAATCAGGACATCTTGACAGGAGCTCCTAGTAATTATACTGAGACAATAGCCATACACTAGGAGTGATGGGCAAAACTGGACTTCAACCACGCCACTTATAAGTTAGAAATATGTGCTTTACAAACAATACACACAAATGGCTTCCTGCACCCTGTTCTCCCGTGAAGGCCCTGATGCTTTTGAGAACTGAGAAATTTGGAAAAGTGGAAGCTTCTGAAAGACAAGTGGGTTCAGAAATAAAGAAAGAAAGGATGTTGAAGGATTAAACATGTGAATTTTGGTGGGGGGGGCATAAACATTCAGCCTGTGACAACTTTGAACCTATTGTGTGAAATCATAATACTATGCACACTCTTTTTTTTTGGCTGCGCTGCGCAGCTTGCAGGATCTTACTTCCTGGACTAGGTATCAAACCCAGGCCCCAGCAGTGAAAGCGCAGAGTCCTAACCACTGGACTTCACTATGCACATTCTTAATAGATACATTTGTACATTAGAATAGTTATCCATATAAATTACATATCTTCACTCCTCTAGAGTAGATCGGGCAGTGCTTTGCTACATTTAAAAGTAATAGAAACCAATTAGTGTTCTCAAATTCTTCCTGGACCAATACGGGAGAAGGTAAATATTTTCTTAAAAATTGGATAAGAAATTTTCCTAATGAATCTGGAAGATAGCACCAAACTCTCCCTCAGCCATTATAGCACTTAGATTATGAATAAAAAGTAGTCCAACTTGTTTGGACAGAAAAAAAAGAATACGGCAATGTGTTTTTGTTTGTTCCGATATATCTGTCTCCCATCAAATTACAAATTATATGGTTTTATTCAAATTCATAACTTCTAGCATTGAGGAAGGCATATGGCTCATAGTAGGTGCTCAGAGAATATTTAGTGGCTTGAATTTAAATTGAGAATATGTAAAATTTTGCCTTCTGGCTTTAAGACGGTGAATATGTTAAAAAGTAAATGATATTCTTGCCTATTTCTCCCAGAATATATCTCCAATGTGTGTTATTTTGCTTTACCATTGACTACACAGCAATATGTGATTTATAGACATGACTGTTTATATTCTGACACTCATTCTCTAACGCCAACAGGGTGTCCTACAGTTCAATTCTGACGCTCGCTACTCAGAGTTGGCTCAGACCCCACAGGTTATGGGGCTCAGTCCCGCAAGACTGCTCTCATTTCAGCCACCATCTCCAAGTCCTTGGTGTCTCCAAACCAACAGCACTTCTTCTCCATCCAGCTACAAATCTGGGGCTCCCCGTAACAACCTCAGTTTCAATAATTCTCCAGAATGCTCACAGAACGTGTGAAAGTGCTATACTTAACGATTATCATCTTAATATAAAGAATGCAAATGAACAACAGATGAAAAGGCACACAGGGCAAGTCTGGGAGGGTCCTGAGCACAGGAGCTTCTGTCTCCATGGAGTCTGAGGGCACCACCCTCCTGGTACATCAATATGTTCACCAATCAGGAAGCTCTCAAGCCTCATTCTTCAGAGTTTTATCAAAGTTTCATGATGTAGGCATGATGAATTAACTCACTAACCACATGATTAAACCCAATCTCCAGCCCCTTTCCCCTCTCTGGAAGCAGGGAGGTGAGGAGGTACTGAAAGTTTCAATCTTCTAATCATGTCATTGCTTTTCTGGCAACTAGTCTTCATCCTGAAGCTGTCTAGGGGCACCTCCATGAGTTGCCTTGTTAACATAAAATCAGGCATGGTTGAAAGGTATGAATAACAGAAGACACTCCTATCACTTAGGAAATTCCAAGAGTCTTTGAAGCTCTGTGTCAGGAACTACGGACAGAGACCAAATATTATTATTTTTTTATTATACCATATTATTCATCTCACTTTTTCATTACCTTGCTTCTTACATCAATGTGTAATTACCATATGATTGCTAAAGTGTAATTATGATCATCACAGGAGAAGGTTCAAAAGCAATTTTGAAAAAGCAGTCTTGAAGCAAATTGCACCATAAGCATGAATAAAATGGATTTTTAGGAAATGCATCAAAATAAGAGAAATGAAATAAGTCTTTAGAGGGAGATGAGACAAAAATTTCTTTTTTTTCTATTGTTGTTTTCCTCTCTTCGGGTTCCTTGTTACCCGTCACATTTCCCATCTCTGCTTAGCTCTCATACTGTGTTTCTGATGCCCACTACATCAGATTTTTGGGAGGAGTGTCAATGACCCAGTGATCAATGACTGAACATGGGAAGTGCAGTTGGTCCTCTGTATCTGCAGGTTCCACACCTGTCAGTTCCACCAACCACAGACTGAAAATACTGGGGAAAAAAAAATTCCAGAAAGTTCCCAAAAGCAAAACTTGAATTTGCCACCTACTGGCAACTATTTACATAGAACTTACATTGTATTAGGTATTATAAGTAATCTAGAGATGATTGAAAGTACACAGCAGGATGTGTGTAAGTGATACGCAGATACTACACCATTTTATATAAGGGACTTGAGCATCCTCAGATTTTGGTCCTGGCTGGCGGGGGTGGGGGGGGCGGTGAGAAGGGAGGGGTCCTGAAACCAATCCCCCATGGATACTGAGGGACGACTCTATTTTTGAGTAAACAGTAGCAGTAAGGTAATGTCAAGATCCAGGACAAGAAAGATAATGTAATAGAAAATAAAACAACTCAGCAACAATGAAAGAATGATCAGATGAAAAAATTACAAACTAAAGCATGATGGTCTGGTCCATTAGGAAGTTATTATTGTGGCTATTCTTCAGTGAGTTGTCGCTTCCAGAGAAACCTTGAAGAGTATTCCTTCTATTACCAATGGCAACGACATATCTACTAGAATGCAAGGTCTACCAGGAAAACATCAGCAACCAGGCTCAGTGAAGGCTAGCCTTCCGTACTCATTCTTGCAAATCCCATCACTTCTTAAATTTGAATGACAACCACTTCATGACAAAAAAACGTGTCTTAAGCAGCCAAGCTGGTGTCTGTTTCAAATTCAAAACCTTGATTGTGTTTCTAAAGGTGAAGGCCCCATCCGTGAAGGTGCAGGTGCATCTAATGATAGGTAGAATAAAATGATATTCATAATGACGTTCAGAAGAATAAAAATCCACCTCTTCCTCAGCCAATAGTAACTCTAGAAAATATTATTGGGAATGTATTTGAATATTGGAAACAAAGATCAGTTTCCTAATACTAAAAATACCTCCCTGTGCTTAGAATACAAATATGAGAAGATAATTACTTTAAACAGTAAGCCAGCTGTATATGTATAAATGATAAGAAGTACTGGTTAGAAATGAGCAGTTACCATTATCACTGATGGCACATGTGTGAGATTGCCAAGGCTGCCATGAGGAAGTATCACAAATTGAGTGGCTTAAACAACAGAAATTTATTGCCTCTCAGTTCTGGATGCTCAAAGTCTGAAATCAAGGTGTTGGCAGTTTTGGTTCCTTCTGAGGACTGTAAGTGAAGGGTCTCTTCCAGGCCTCTCTCCTTGGCTTGTGGATGGCTATCTTCCCTTTAAATGTGTCTGTCTCTGTGTCCAACTTTACCCTTTTTATAAGGATTCCAGTCATTTTGGATTAGGGTCCACCCCAATGGCCTTCTTTAACTTGCTTATCTCTGTAAAAACTCTATCTTCAAATAATGTCACCTTCTGAGGTAGTGGAGGTTAGGACCCCAACACATCTTTTTTGGTGGGCGGAGGGACATAATTCAACCCATAATAGCACAACAGTCTAAAACATTTCTATGTGACGATCCTATTTCAATGGAGAAAAATGATAATAAGTGAATTAAAAAAGGATTTTCCATGGTTTTATGGCATTCAAACCATTGGTTTCAATTCCACTTCCCCTAACTCCTCTGTTCCTAAGAATTAGGTAATGTATTGATTTTTTGTATTCTCCTTGGGAAATATCTAGAAGATGCAAGGGTAAATATAAATTTTAAAAAAATGAATTTCCCTGATGCCAAAAAAGAAAGAAAACTCCCCTCTCCCACTTCTTTTTCCTAGAGAGTTTCCTTTAAAAAAACTTGGAATTGTAAATCCTTTCCATGTCTCTTTGAGATGGATACAAAGCCTGAATAACCTCTAGCTAGCTTTGTATCCCGGGAATGCCTTTCTCCCGGAGGGGGGCGGGGGGGGCGGGGCTGGGAACTATCTTTTTGAAATGTGAACGTAATGTATGTATCCTGTCTCTCTCTTTAGGAGCTTAGCCTAGGTGCCTGGCTCCAAGTTGTAACTTTTTGCTTGCTGCAAAGTTAGAAGACATTTTATTTTTCCTTTGGATAAAGACAGTTAACATGTATGTAAATGACTGTATCTGCCTGGCTATATAAAAGGATAAGATGTCTTTCTGTCTTTGCAATGTCTTTAGTGGATTGCTGAGATGCATATCACAGTCTGGTTTAATGCTTATTCAAACAAAACTTTTCTACATTTCTGAAGAGGACTTCTAGGTTGGATGAAGATTTTATTTTTAATTAATTCCCCCAAAGAGATCAAAATCTCATTTTGTTCTTCTTTTTCCCTCATGCAGTAGACACACAATAATATAGACACACACATTTACCAATATGAAAATATCTTCCACAGTCATGACCTTACTACATCAACTGACCTGGAATAAAACTGAATACACACAATAGAATATTTATTAGTGATGATGTCGACAACAGTAATTTATAATTATGATTTTAGGGCTATTTATTTGAGTACTGATTATATGCTAAAACTGGGCTAAATATTGTGACTAGATTGTGTGGTGTGATCTTTGCAATGACGCTATCATTTGGCTATTACCACTGTTTTCCAGAGACAAATCCCAAGGCTACAAACGTGTCATAGATTTATCCAGGTTCCAATCCTACAAAGTAGTAGAGCCTGTCTTCTTCATCATGGGGTGAGCCTCCCTCACTTGTCATGGAGGAGACTGTACCACACCAGGCCAGCACAGGTTCCACTGGATTCCCATCCGTGGGTTTGCCTTTGGATGCTGAGTCATTCAGCTGAGATTCCCACCCTTTCCATGTTGTTAAAGCAGTGTGACATAAGGGATGCTTTCTAAACATGAATGGCTTTAAGTTTCTCTTACTGCACTCACTCAACGAAACTGAGCAGGATCCTGCCTTTTTTTTTTTCAGCCTCCTAGACCTTCCCTGAGTTCCAAAGGGCAGATTCACTTACTAATTAGGGGAGTGAGGGAATGCAGAAAGAAGCAATTGTGCTCCATTTATAGCTATTATAAAATACTGGCTATATTCCCCCTGTTATCCAATATATCCTTAGAGCTTATTTTATACCTATAGTTTCTCTCTCTTAATCCCCTACCCCTATATAGCCCCTCCCTCCTTCCCGCTCCCCACTGGCAACCACTAGCTTGTTCTCTATATCTGTGAGTCTCCTTCTTTTTTTTGTTATATTCACTAGTTTGTATAACCTTTAAAAATTGTGAATCACTGCGTTGTATATCAAGTATACTTCAATAAAGAAAGGAAAAGAAAAGAAAAAAGGCAAGGAAAGAAAAGAAAAGAATAGTACAGCAATGGGGCCTGGTTCTGGTTCCTCCTTGGGGGATGTACAAAACATTTACATACGTATCTCTGAGTTCTGTGGGAACTAAGGCTCCCACCCTGGTGGAGGATGGTAACTTCAGGCAGAGCATAAGCTCGTGGACCCAGACTGGTTGGAACGAGAAGGTTGATGATTGAGATTCCTGGAACACCACCTCCAACCAATCAGAGGAGGGTAACACACCCTGCAGCCCCCTCCCCCAATTTTGCCTATAAAATGTCTTCCCAAAAAACCATCAGAGAGTTCAGGTCTTTAGAGCACGTGTTGCCCTGTTCTCCTTGCTTGGCCCTTCAATAAACCTTTCTCTGCTCCAAACTCTGACCTTTCAGTGTATTTGGCCTCACCATGTGTTGGGCACAACAGTTATTTAATCTGTCTTAAACTCTGTTTCCTCACCTGGAAGCAGTGCCTAACAACAATGTAACTATGCCTATAAAGGGGCAGTGGCAAGGCTCTAACAACACAATGTATGTGACCAGCGTTGAAGATGGAAATCAACAGACTAGAGTACAGAAGTGACCTCACTCAACAGTACGTCACCCAGGAATCAGGACAGTGCCCGACGTAACAGGTAATCAAAATAAAATGAAGTGAAAGAAAAAAACTAACCAAAAAAAAAAATGTAAGCCATCCTTATCTCTATTTTATAAATATTATTACAAACAACAAAGATGGCATAGGTGACAGGTAATCAACAGGTAACAGGTAATCAAAATAAATGAAGTGAAAGAAAAAAACTAACCAAAAAAAAAATGTAAGCCATCCTTATCTCTATTTTATAAATATTATTACAAACAATAAAGATGGCATAGATTTAACACATTTTCACACGTATAAGATTGGATCTTATTTTTTTCTCTTACATCGAATTCTCCCAGTACACTAGTATCAAGTACACCTGGAATGCAAAATCCATTTATCCCCACACTCAGCCTGGATACTGAGAACGAAAACCACACCTTTCTGTCCCCCATGACTTTGCAATAACGCCACTGTCTTCCTTAGTGTTATTCTCTCTTCCCAATCCTAATAAGTCCCCACTTGAAAAGAGCCTCATTAAATACAATTCCCAATTCTTGATAAACTTTGACCTTCCTTTCCCCACTCCAAGACATTGACAAAGCTCGCTTGAGTCTTAATTAGCTCTATTTGATTGCAGGCATTTTTTAGATTTGTGTGGAGAAAATTCATCTTTGGCTATTATAAAACCACTCTTATTTCTTAGGTGGACTTGAGTCTTTGACATGTCCAGGCCAACTTTTTTTGGATCCCAGGTATATGTTTTTATTCATGGATGGCTCACTTGGGGTACAAATTTTGGAGACCTTTTATATAAAGTTGTGAAGAGAGGCGTTGGCTAGGAAGGCAAGGAACAAGGAGTTTTAAGCAAAGGCAGGTGTTCTGTTACCCTGAAGATTCCAAGGGCATTTATGACAGCAGTCATGCATCTTAACAGGTGACAGGCAGGTGGATGGATGCTCATGGGATAGAAGAGCAAACAACTTTCAATTTTAATAAATATTTATAAACCAAAAAAAAAAGCTCTCTTGAGGTGACAGCCTCCCTTACGTAAGCAATAAACTTGGCTTTGTCTCAGATTGTGAACTTGTGTCTCATATTATCTCCTTTGGGAACTGACTTTCAACAAAGCTTACAAGTTTTCTAGGACTTTAAGGATTTATGAAAACTGCAAATTCCTATATAAATATAGATGTCTTGACATAGCACTCGTGATATTATCAACAATGGACATTATAAGTGAGTATATATATTCCTGTTGCGTTTACTTCTTTCATATATCATGCTTTCAATTTATGATTAATGATGATGGAACGAGATACCTCCATCATGTTCACTTGTGATATAAATGGTTCAAATCCATCAATCCATACTTCTAAAAAATTATAAATTAAGATTTTAGCCCCCAGATAGGAATTCAAAACAGCATTTTTATTTTTACGATCTCATGGCATTTCTTTCTACATGTAGACATTTTAGAGTTAGTCTTTCAACCCAAAAGGTTAAATTAAATGCAACTTACTTCATGATGTGAATTCTTACCTTTTCCAGCTTTGAAAGAGCAAGGGAGTAACAGTCTTTGGCTCTGAATTGCATGAATCTCATGTTGGCTGGGTGGGTGAGCTCTGTGATAATACTGAGACTGGAAAACAACCTGCATTTCAAAGAAACATTTGCATTACGCTAACAATCCAGTATGGTATTCTTTATAACAACATACTTATGAGTGAGTGATACCTAGCTGTAGGCATAAAACTACATGCAATTATAAGAGCAGGCCATGCCACATCAACTGTTCTGTGCAATGCAAGAAAAATGAAACCCTCTTTCCCAAAGAATATTTTAACCAACATTTTAGCACCATAAGAAAAATAAATTCAGGAATTTGGCTTTTATTAGGCATTTTCTCGCCACAAATTCATAAAGCTGATTGAAGAAGTTACCTCATGGATAATATTGAAATAGAAATTTGTAAGATGAATATCCGGATTGGCAAAAATTTCCTATGATGAGCTTATTGTCCATAATTGAGTTCTTTGATCTTCTATGGTTCCCTGTTCTCATAGTATGTGCTTTTAAATGCCAAATCCTGCTACAATGAACTTCTGAGAAGAGCAACTATTTTAACTGAAATAACAACTCATTGTAATGAATTGAGGTCACGGCTCAACTGACGGTGTTGTTCTAGAAGGACCCTGAGACTTCCCACTTGCCCAGAGTTTTGCATTAGCGTTCTTTCCATTTACCTCCTCTCCCTCAAACACACACACGTGTGCATGCGCACACACACCCATGCACACGCATGATTTCTCCCCCCCCCACCCCCAGCAAAACCGGGCAAAATAAAACCTCAGCAAACACCTTCTTATCGTCGCTGTGCTTGATGATCTGATCTCTAGCTGGTGTCTGTGGTCACTGCTAGCTCTCCTGGCTCAAATATTTTGAGATTCTCTGTGGCAGCCACGTCACGTGATAATCAGCTTTGCTCTCCACACAATATGTCTTCAAACCCAGTTATGGCCACTTCAAATTCCTACCAGTAGCTGATCCCATGCCTTGAACTCAGGCACGAGAACTGACTGAAATACGTCGGCCATGAACATCTGGTTCGTGGCTCAGAAACAAATCAGCGTCTCCAGCTGATCTCGCACTATCTGCGGGGTCCAGGAGTGAAGGCACTGTTACTCCATCTGCCTGAGCGCTTGGCTTGGCGTTTCAGAGAGAAAGCTGGGAGCCCGGACTCTGAACTCCAGAATGACGGATGTGATTACCCCTTTCCTCGGCTCTAACTCCCTGAAGCTGATGGATGGTTTGCTAGACCCTCTCCCTCCTCCCAGGGAGTGAGGGCCTGCCTGCAGGCTTGCTGGGCCTTCCCTGAGGGGCCCTCAGGTCAGTTTCCAGGGGGCTTAGTCACCCTATCAGTTAAGACCTAAAAAGTGCTTAAAAATGCTATATTTCAGAGTTATCTGTGAAAACTATATGTGCCCTCTTGGTTACATTGCTGGACCGCTATCGAGACTTACCTAATCAAAGCCTTTGAAAGCTACGGTAATCATCAGGTGTTTCATGAGATCCACTCTTCAGAGGAACAAATATAGCCACACGGCCTCATCTCCATTTTGAGAGCAAATATTATTGTACTTTAAGTACAACAGGTAACTTGTAATAAGTTGGATTGAAATAATATCAGCAAAAGAACAATCAGAACATAATTTTTTTTGTTGACTTTTAATGTTAAAAGTATAATTTTATTTGTGCAGTTCATCACGGTTTACAATAGTTCTGTTACCTTGAGTTGATTAAGGAAACACTAAACCTCAGATTCTGTACAGGAGAGGTGGTATGAAACTTAGAGATACAGTTTGTGAAAGACTTAGCACAGTGTCTGACACATAACAGGTCCTGTTCCTTAGTTGTGGTGGTATTACTATTTTCTTAACTTTTTTTTTTCTCCTGTTGCTATTTCTGCTTGAAATGTAGTTTCCTCCCTCCTTACTTTCCTCCTCCACCTCTATATTTGGAATCTCAACAATTATTTAAAGTTCTTATCAAATCTCATTGCGATGAAGCTGTACCATTGCTAAAAGTCAGAATCCACAGTGGCTCCTGGTATTTGGTTTATTTGTAATACTGCTTATTACACTGCATTTTGCACTAAACTCTGGTTGGTTTCATCCACACCTCAGCCCTCCTACTAAAGCACAGCAGCCAGAAAGGCAAAGTTTCCCTCCTAGTGTCCTAGTAGTACCCATTATATTCCTCTAATTGATAATTCTTTGTTACAATAAACACATCTCGCAGTTCTGATTTGTGTATTTTTGGTTTAGTGGATTAAATCTTGATGAAGAAGGTGTGTGATTTAACTAGATTAGTTTATGGAGAAACACCCTATAATCTGTATTCCTCAGGACTTTCTTTTTGAAGCTCTATTCTCGCTCAAAAGTTCCCAGTGGTAGCACATTTGATTAAAAGTTCATTTTCTCAGAAACTTTTGAAAAATTAGAAGAGTGGCCTGATAGAAAAAAATATCAATTGACTTTTGGGCTGGTGCAACTCCATCTGGTAAGCCTAAGAAATGACAAATCTCGTACCATCTGGAAGTTTCAAACGTATTCACTTAAGAAATATCTTAAAAGAACAATGTCTCTAAAGATATTTACCATGATACGGTGTGTCAATCGGCTGTCACAACAGAAACTAAAATGAATAAATAAGAGTAGCAACATGGACCAATGAAGATAAAGCATGTAGTCTCATTTAGAGAATAAATGCCATAATCATGATCTGAGCTTCTAAAAAGGAAAATTAACTGACCTGAGGCTTTTCTCTTTGTCTTTTCACTTTTTTGTTCTTTTTTTATCTTTTGGAAGGTTAAAGTAAGGTCCAAAACCCGATAATATCTAAAATTGACAGAGCATTATTCTTAGAGCTGCACCCCCTGTTCTCTGGGAGGAGTTGGGGACATATGGCTCACTCCTGACTCTGCCTTTCCAGTATCTCTGGGTGTGTGCTGGTCTGAGCCAGGCCATGAAGTGAGCCCAGCCCTACAGGGCAGGCCCAGTGGTTGTCTAGCAGGGCTCCTGACCACGTTTCTCCACTACCACCAGGCACCAACGCTACACAGTTCTGCCTAACATGGGATCCCCAACTGCCTGAATTCTTTGGGTCTCAATAGTTTCCAAGTTGTTTAGGAAATCGAGAGAGTCGCTTACTATTTCTTCAAATTCCAAAAACTACTCTATGATTTACTTACAATTATTAGCTTACAGTCGAAGAAACTGAGGCCCAGAAAAACCAAATAAAACGTTCAAGGTAACATTCTAGTAGGTGGCAGAGCCTGGGTCACACACAAACAGTCAGGGTCTAGAACACGAACCTGCCCCCCTCCCTATTTTAATAAATAGGTAGGTAGGAAAGGAAACTCAAATGACCCAAATAAAATAGTAAGTTATTAAGAATATCTAGCAGCATGTTGGAGTTTCAGATATTACAAGTCAACTCTATTTTAAACTTTTGTAATCTCTACTTCTGTATCTACCCGGAAATAGTAGCTGTTAGATCATAACTTCATTATTGTTGTTTCAATTTACTGAGGATAATATTTAGTATCTAATTTAGCAAATAAATATCAAGTGTTTGTTTGCTGTTGGAGAGCTTTGGTCTCCAGGAGATAAAAAAGAAGTAGAACGTGAAATTCCTGCCTTTAGATTAGACTCTTATGATCTAATAGAGGAAACTGCAAAAAATTCATAAATTATAAGGATGTACATATTTTTCTAAGGATGATAAATGTGGCTGACTGAAATCTGTGGTTCACAAATTAAATAGCTTTAAGATGCCAGTGAATGGATAGCTTGTGAGGAACATCTTGGAAGGTACTGAGATATATGGCCCGAGAAGGAATTTCTGAGGAAACAAAGAGTAAACAAATGCAAAATGTATCTCATCTTTTGGAAATTTTTATTTTCTTTGAGAAATATGGTTTTTATCTTTCACATATATTATTTTTCTAACTTTAGACAAATTTGTGACCACTTGAATTCTTTTGTTTATAATCCTTTACTAACACATTACACCGAACAGAAATATATATATATAGGTAGCCAGATGTGTTTGAGGTCTTAGTAAGAGTCAGTAATAAAATGATTGAGTGATCTAGTCATTGTATTTAAGTGACTTATAGAGTTGAAATTAGATAGGACAACAAAATTTATGTGATATGCCATGTCTGTTCTATATAATTGAACCTACACCATTTATGTTAGTTTAAACTGAGAAACTGCACTAGGTCTGCCACCTAGTGAAAATCTAGAACTAAATAATACTTAAATAATGAAATATTTTATTGTAGTGCCCTTCGTATCTATAAAATATTACTTGTATTCAATTATAATACTTTATATTTGCAAATTTGGTTGTCTAATGCATTTAATTATATAGCTTTAAAATACTAATACTGTACATCTATTTCTGAGCCTTAATGTGACCTAAATACATTTTGAATATATAACATTTTAGAATTAAATGACATACCTTTTCCCTAGGTACTAGGATCATCATAAAGCAATATAGTAATTGAAAATAATGTAGTTTGTTCTATTTTAAATTGTTCTACAATTACTTCTCTAGTTAATTCTCTCGTTTAAGTTTTAAATGACTTGTTTAATACTTTCCTTGTACATTGGAGCAAAACTTGCTATCCCCAAATGTCTTTGGCAGTTGAAATGGTTGTTTTTTATTCAAGACACATTTTGATGGGCCAATTTACTCGGTGATGTAAGTATAATTGTGTAAAATATCTATGGAATTGTCATCTGCTTGAATTAATTCATTTAATGAATAATTTTGACATGCCCAGGTATGTTAACCAACACAAAGATGAAAACCATACCATATACTCCATTTCAGAGACTGGGAGAACTCTGAGACTAGCTGCATGTATATATTAAAGCAAAACAAACATCAGAACATACAAATCTGAAAACTGTTTACAATATTTTAATAAAAATATTACTTAGTGAGCTAGTGTGTTACACTATAAATTTTGATCTGTGGTGGCTGGGAATGATGTTTCTGAATAACAAAGGGTGTATATTATTATGAAAGGTATAGAAACACACTTAGATGCATGAGACCCCAGTTTTAGACTATGATTGAATATTGGCACTAAAACAAACATAAACATACTTTTTCACAAATGTTTTCAAAACACTTTAGATCTGAGTCTGGGGTAGTAGTAATAAATGACAGTATAATAAATATCAGATATCTCCTGCATTTAAAATTTTAATCCATGTAAACCAAACAAAATATTAAAATTTTTGCACTGTATAAAAAATCACTCTTCCATTGATATGTATTCGGTATCAATGTTTTGAATTACATCATTTCCCAAGTGCCTATGTGTGTTATTTCTTCAGTAAGACTATGACTATTTCACCAAGCTAGAGAAGATATTCCTTTTTTATTTTTATTTTTAACTTGACATTTATGCTCTTATAGTCCTTGCAATTCAAAAGTCTTCTAACTGGTCGATTTTCACCCACTCTCACTTTTCCCCAAACCATTCTTCACACTGTAGCTAAAATAATATTTTAAACTTTCCTATCTTTGAATGATTTCCTGTTATTCTTAAAATAAAGGGCAACTTACTAAAGTGTTCTTCAAAGCCATGAATAGTCTGGCTGCTGGTTTCCATCTCAGCCTCTGGCGTACCTTCCTCTGTCTCTGCTCCAAGTCCTTGGATGTTTAGTACCTAGAGCCTTGGTATTTGCTGCCCCCCTGTGGAATGCTTTGTTCATCTTTTAAGCCCACTTACTGCCTTTATCTTTTTAGTAAAAGACCAGTTCCTCAGGGAGAGGCATTCCTTCACCCACTGGACTCGATCACATATATTCTTCTATTTTCTTTCAGTAGTTGCCAAATTTATAATCCTCTAGCTAAGTCCTTAAATGACTTGCTTTATACTTTCCTTGGACAGTAGAGCAAAACTTCCTACCCCAAAATGTCTTGGGCATTTGAAGTGGTTGCTTTTCATTCAAGGCACATTTTGATGTGCCTATTTAAATTTAATTTAGATACTAATACTCGTTCATAAAAATGTGAAAACGTTCAATATATTCCAAATGTATCGAGCACCTTGTTAGGTAAACCTTTAGCAAGAGAAACTTAAATTTGAAAGTGAGGACCTGCTTTTCTTTTAATTTGGAAATCAGACAGGGGATCTTTGTGCTAGGAAGACTCACTTGAGTGTTTCTCTTAGAAATGTAAGGAAAGGTGCTTAGACAGGTAGGAGAGAAATTTTAACAGGATCTAACCTGAAAAAGACCTTATCTGCTAATGTCTTCTGTGCTCTGAAATGCTCTCTGGGGGAGGTGGTGGGCCAGCTGCGAAGGATTCACAGTCTCTTCTGAGCAAAGTAGTGGAGCTATTCCCTTACTTAGGGGGTCTGGAACCCCTGGGCTAGAGATCATCCCAGAGGAAGTTTGCTGCTTTATGGGGTTACTATGAACCCATAAAGGAAAACTCACCTTGCGAGAAAGAACACATCTGGGTAAGGACCCACTTAGGTCCTTCTGGAGAGACAGCTCATGCTGGCACAAAGCATGGCTTGAGGCTCCTCTTGGTCCAGCCATCCTAGCACACACTTCAGAGTGCTCACTAAACGAGTGTTAAAACTCTGGACACCATGCTCTAGGCTTTGGATGTTAAAGATGAATCACTTCCTGGGTAGGTTCTCTGGGGCCAAACCAGCAAATAGGGAATTGCCACACAATGTGGATGAAGACACATTAAACTGTGTTGTCAGCTTTCAATCACAAAACTATGTCACAGATGCAATTCCAGATGGAAAGGAATTCTCCCCATGTCCCCAAGGCTCCCCTAACTCCTCCTCCCCTCTCCACCTCCCACACACATAAACACTGCCAGTGAATTAAGGAGCTTCTCCTGTTTGCCTTTGGTCTTTTGGGACTAACTTTGAAGGTCCTTGGACAATCCGGGGAGAAAAGAGCCCTGTTGAGTGAAGCTGTGTGTCCTAGTAAGCTGGGCAGGTAGGGGCTCAAGCGATCAATTTGAGCTTCTGAATGACAAATGTAACCTTATTCCAGACTGGTCATACCAGTTACATCAACAGGTTGTGAACTAGAGCACTCTTACTTTCTTTTCATAATTGAATTCCATCTCATTCTTGTCTCCTGGGCTCTAATATAAGCACAGATTGAAGACTTTTCTAACATACTCCTTCACAGTTTTAGAAGCAAAAAATGTAAAAGTCAAAAAACCCCACATTCAAACAGAATGTCAAAATAATCAAGTTAAAATGGCATGGCCCAAACAGCTAAACAGTCAGAAATGTTAGCATAAAATATAGCATCACCCCATATAAAGTAACAGTATACAGTACTCTTTATTTGCCTAGTACCATCCAGATACTACAGAGATCACAAGATTTGATTGTTTCCTAGAAATAAATAAGCGAAAGAAAATATTGCATCTAAATTCTTGTCCAAATTTTCTAACTAATAAAGTAACCATGATGTCTGCTTACACATTTTCATGATCACAATATTTTAGAAACTGCAACTTGAGGACACTGCCGATTATTATCTGCCTATTATGTGCCAGGCGCTGCTGAGTGCTTTTCAGAAATCATCTCACTTAGTCCTTTCAACAACCTTGCTTGGCAGGATGATGCAATAGTGTGGGCACATTCAGGCTGCCTAGATTAAAATGAACTTGATGTTAGACTTTGGGACTCTTCTGATTTAAATCCCAAGCTCCATCAATACCAGCTGCATGACTCTTAAGATAGTTCAAACTTTACGTTAAAATGCTTCAGCATAAACAGTGTGATAGGTTCAAGGTTTGGCTTAAGAGAAACTCCAGGTGCAGCTAAGCATTCTATTTCGCCACCCAGGGTGGCACAGTTTGTTTTTTAAATCAGAGTACACATCCCAGAATTGAAATGGTTTCTGTTAGCCATACTTCTATCAACACCCCAGCCCTACTAGTTAACCAATAAGAAATTAGCTCTCGTTTGAGGAAATGAATGATGGTCATAAAGATGCAAGGATTGGCTGAGATCTTTTAGACATACTATTGTGGAAATAATTTCTAGGCCCAAGATGGAGTGGCTCCTGCCCTGGGTGCCAAATCAACAAACCAAAACCTAAACTCTCCTGTTCCTGTAAATGTGCCACTTGACCAGAAATAGATTACAGTCAGTCAGCCAACCCCCAAATGCCAAGCCAACTCTGGGCTCCGTACTTATTTCCTTGATCCTTATTCATTTTCTATTTTTCTCTCTTCCTTGTTTCTTATTCTTTAAGCTATAAAAACTTTCTGCCTCTCACCCCAGTTTGGAGTTCTCTGGACCCTTGGGAATGGAGACTGTCCACTTCATGAAGTGTTAAAGTTTGTTTGTATTACCTAAATCGTGTTCTTTAATCATGTTTAACAGTATTTACTCTTGCATACTCGATGTGTAAGAATCTAGTTCCCTTGGAGATGGGGCCCTAGGCTTTTATCCTAAATAAATAGTCTGCTATCCACCCACTGTGACTGGACTTCTGGGTGCCTGATGTTTACTTATAAGAGTAACTGGATCCTCTCTCTGCAGTGCTGTCATCTGCCTGTAGGAAATTTCATGCAAGCTGGTGGGTAGAAAATCTGAAAGGACAGAAAACTGGGAGTAGGAGGAAGACAGAAAAGGGAAACAGAGTTGAGATCTGTGTCAGCCCATAGTAGATAATCAGTAATTGGCTGTTTAGGGTTTCAGCACAGGACTGTTTGTCATGACTGATCTTGGAGTTTAATCTGGGTAAAGAGGGAAGAAGAGCCCTCAGGTGACTAAGGACAGTAGAATCAGTGGACAGTAGATTACAGTAGAAAAGGACTATTCGGAGTGGGGGATATGGGAAGAGCAATGAGGTAGAAAATAAGTAGTAGTGCTCAGACAGTTGAATGAAATTCAGAATATGGAGGGGGAATAATTGGTACTCTAATGACCATGAGAATAGGTGGCTAAGGTCAGACATCGAAAGGACCATCTGGGTAGGATTTTTGAAAACATCAAGAATTATGGTAGAAGCAGGGTTGGCAAGAGTCACAGTGAATCAAGAAACGAAACCTTCAAGGAATGTGGCAGAGTGACCTCAAGGGTGATATCTGACTGACTGCACTGATAAAATGAAACTACCAAGTCTGTACGATTTGGGTCATTTATCTACATAAATGGTATTCCATATACCATAGGGACCCACTGGTATCTGACTATTTTATTATGTAAGACTAGCCTAGTTCAGCATGCCTAGATTAACAGCTGATGAATTACTCCATAAAAAAGTTTTGTAGAATTTTTAAAAGTCTATTTTAATTGAATTTTTTTTAATTGAAGTATAGTTGATTCACAATGTTGTGTTAGTTTCAGGTGTACAGCACAGTGATTCAGTTACACATACATATATATATATATATATATATATATATATATATATATATATATTCTTTTTCAGACTCTTTTCCCTTATAGGTTATTATAAAATATTGAGTAGAGTTCCCTGTGCTATACAGAAAGTCCTTGTAGGTTATCTATTTTATATATAGTCGTGTGTATATGTTAATCCCAATTTCATAATTTATCCCTCCCCTCCTTTTCCCCTTTGGTAACCATAAGTTTGTTTTCTATGTCTGTGGGTCTATCATAATTTTTTTTCTCCTGAAAAATATTGTTACGTACTTAGAAAAATGATAATGCCTTTACGGGCACAGGAAAAGAGAGAACAAAATTTGGGTATCTCATAGTTCTTTTCAAATTTCTGCTTGAAACCATTCAGTCTAGATGTTTTTATGCATATAGATCGCATAATTTCTAAAATATTCCGCTGAAGATAGGTAACCTTAATAGTGAAAAGATCCAAAATCACTCATTCAGTCATCCAGTCATTCTTCCAATATGTGATGTCTCCTCCACCAGGTACTCAGGGAAGGCAACCTTCCCACCATCAGCAACCATGTGTGCAGCTGCCCTTAGTTATTCTAGTCAGCTAGTTCACTGAAAAAGATTAATTAGAGCCTTTGCACCTCTCAGTAAGATGGGGGTTTATTATTCTCTTGAAATAAAAATAATTCATTCAGAGAATATGTCAAATCAATAGAACTGTCACCATAAGAGAAATAAACTCACAATAAGCTGAAAATTAAAATGGCATGTTTAATCAAAAAGACCAGCACCCTCTCCTGTTAAAACTATAATTAGCTTTTGCCAAGCATGGAATCAAAAAGTATGATTTTACTTTATTCATTGGCTATAAATCTCATCCATCTGAATTCATTTTCTACCCTGTGGTTTCCTTTTTCATTCTCTAGAGAAAAAAGAATGCTTATATATATATATGTCATATTTTCAACATGTGCTATGCTACCTTTAAATGTACCATTTACATAGCTCAATGGCTAGTTAGCTATATTCTAAATGAACTGCCCATGACAGTAACTTTAGAGGGTGTATTACTCCTTCTGGAACAGGGGGAGGTTCTAATGCAAGTTAGGGTAGATTTTTCCAATTGCTGTGACAGATTCTTTACATACCTGATTTCCTGTCCTCACACTGACACTGTAAGAAGGGTTAATTATTCTCCACATGCATTTTATAGATGAAGGAAACTGAATTTCAATGAGGTTAAGAAACACACTCCAAGTCACAGTAGTTTTCTGCGGGAACCTCTGGGATAGAGATCATGTCAGATGAAGTTTGTTGCTATATTGTTCCAAGGTCTGTAGCTTTTCCACTCTGCCCCACGTAAGTGATAAGTCTATGGCTAATAATTATAGTAGCTAACATTTATTGAGAAATTGAAAATGACCAGGCAGGTACTCAGGCATTATATGCTTTTAAATCTCCAACAACCTTGTGAGTAAGACATCAAGGTTTACAGAAGGAAAGTAATTTGCCTAAGATCATATAATAAATAGTCAACTTAAGTGAGACACACAGCTTGGCTCTCTCTCCTGAATTCTGACCTCAAACTATAAACAGATAATTATCCTCAATATATGGTTTGCTACAATACAAAGGTATGAAGTGAGAGGAGATAAAGATAGAGTTCAGATTGCTTTATTTACTTCTGTAATTTGGCAGCTCAGATATTTCCCTTAGACTTCTGCAAAATTCATAAAACTGAAATAATGATCTTTTAGTTATTTAAATTTTAAGATGATTTTAGGAAGAATCATTCCAAGTGACGCCAATGTCTTGATTTATTGGCAATTTTGACTTTGCTCACAGCATGAACTTTTCTCTGGTCAGTATTGCTCATTCTTATGCAAAGATGACCATAATGGGAATTCCTACCCGGATGGGTTTAATTATCAAAAGACAGGACAGGAAGTGTCTTTCGTGAGGAAGTGAAGATAACATTGTGACTTGCCTCCTAACATGGGTATATTAGCCTTGCAATCTCTTCTTCCTGGTTACTCAGTATGTAAATGCATACCTTTGGCCACTGCTGGGCATAAAACCAAAATTAAACATGTGTGGTTTGGCAAAAATCATGACTGCTACTGCACAGTTTTTTAGAATTTCTTAAACTATATGAGAAAACAAATGCATTATTCTTTTTATTTTTAAAAGAACTGCTGACCTGGTGTTAAAAATTAAACTTCACACAGTACCAGCCATACATTAGGTCCTAAATAAGTATTTGTTTTATGATGAAATGAAAAAACATGACTGCAGTGTAAATGTCTCATGTTCATTCTTTATACACAGAGTCACAGAGTCATACATTTCACAGATGTTTAAGGGCTGGGTTACCCAGACATTTACCTGAAAAGGGTCTGCACGTTTACAATCGTTTTGGCATCTGCCATGTAGTCTTCTTCGGCACTCATGGTGCTTTCTTTGTCCACAACCACCATGTTGGCAGCGAAAGTCACTCCACACCTGAGTAAATCGTCTAGACTTTGATAAAAACCAACAGAGAAAAATGAACTTTCAATAAATCTCAGTACTAGGATGGTGCTAAAACTTGCTTACACCCCTGCGCTTATAGGCGTATAGGTTGCCCTTATACGTGGCTTTCACAGAGTGGACACTGGCAGATATTATGGGAACTAATATAAGACAATATTCTCTACTGATATGAAGTAAATTGTATTTGGGGTTTCTTTATGTTTCATTAGATCTCAACCATTTCAAAGCACATGCATTAAGGATCTTTATTTAATAATACTTATTAATTTTATAAATAAAACATGGAAACACCCATTTTACAATCAAATAGAATTAGAACACATTAGAACCTTGTTTTTACGATTAGCACATTATTTCAAAGACACGACATTCACATTTTTTATCCCTGAGGCACTTTTGGTAAGAATAGAAATGAACACATATTAATTTAGATGGTCAAGCCTAATAAGGAAATATATTTATTAAAAATACTTATTTTTAAATGTCTATTATTTATCTGTGTAAAGCTATGTGTTATAGATTGGTTCTACACAGCCAAGAGCATGTAAAATATATAAATATCGGTTGCATTCAAGCCTACCTTTTAGCCACTTTTGAGCAAGTGATTGAATGAACTAATTTTGTTGGTTGCAGGAAATAATTGCTAAACTAGGACACAAGTTCCTATGAGTTACCACAGAGTCAGTCTTCTCCTCTATCACTGATAAAAATTTTACTTAGCACTGAATTTAAAAACAATGTTACCATAAAAGCTGAATTAAGAAAACCATTATCTCATTGACTTTGCTTCATACAAACTACAAAAATAGGACTGAACTGGATAAGGGAGATTGTATCAAAACTTGAATGAATGCAAGAGTATTCTAGGTTCAGAACTGATTGAAGATAGATAAGAAGAATTGGGCTAATTGATTTCTACATCTTTTGATTTAAAATGAGAAGTGTAAAACTTAAAGAACAGTAGCTCTTTTTAGCTCCTTAAATGGAAGAGTCAGTTCCCCAACGATCTTCTCCAAGTGCATGATCACTTGAATTAGTCATCTCACTAATTCACTAGAGGGAATTTTCCTTTTATGGGAAGGCAAGAGGCAGAATTTCTTACTCTGTTATATGGTGAGAGAATATTACCAAAGCTTTGAGTCCAAGATCCCCAGGAGTAGTCCAGAAAAAAATATTTCACTTGAATCAGGCACAGTGTTCTGTGGCAGGGATTTTATGGCTAAAACTGTGGAAACAGAATATTATTCCAAATAAATTTCCTATGGTGAGAGGGGGCAGGACCATAACATCCAATCAATATGATGACCAAGTTTAAATCTCTACGAATACTTTACTAGGGTGTTCCTTTTATCTAGGAAATTCATAATTGTTCTTACATCTATTAAAATACATTTTTTAAAGAGAAAGAAGTAGGTGGAAAATGAATGTGATATGGTCCCTTATGTACCATAAAAATGATGCCTAAATCTTGTCTTCAACCGACCTTATTATAGTGGTAATCCACTTTCTCATCTTTCATTTCTTACAATCTTTACTTCCCTGATTAAAAAATTATAATTGTTTATATAGGAAAAGGGAAAGATAAGGTGGTAGAAGGTAAGCGTGACTGAAAAAAGATACACAAATAGAAGTGATAATAAAAAATGAATATTTCATCAGCAAGAAATCAAAGAAGTTGAGACTTAACAAAAACTTAACTATGAGAATTCCTGTACTAAATAGTCACTAACTACCTAAACCTGTATATATCAGTTAATTCCATACTCAAAATATTGGCCGTTATAGTTGACACATAACTTTGGCAAATGATTTTAGTAATTATTATTAAATATGAGTTTAAATCTAAAGAAATCTATAGAATCTATAGAAAATATATAAAATTGGAATGGCATTTCTGAACCACATAGAAACTTTTTTGTTCTTCATGTTTTAACTTTAAATTATTTACATTCATTTAATATTGTATTGTATTCTTTCTTTCCTTTTTTTATTTGGCTACCGATTTATTCTTATAATTCTGTGTCTATCATAATTTCTCCCCACTATCTTATCTACAAGGCCACTGCCCATTTTTTCTTTAGCACTATTGCTTTACACAGTTTGGTCACCAGATGGCGGCCCAAGAAAAAAGTCAACATGGATGAAAAACGGTCACAGATAATCTAACTGACATTGCCTCTCTTTCTACCTTTCTCTGACTTCCTTTTCGAAGAGAACTAGAATGTGAAGGAATGAATATAGGTGAATATTTGTGAGTGTGTTCTAATTCATTCATAGTTTTCTTTGCTTATTTATGTTTAAGGAAAATTTCAAACATAAGCAGAAGAGAATACTATACTGAACCTCCTGTACCAATCACCCAGCTTCAATAATTAGCAACCTGTAGCCAATCCTGTTTCATCTCTAATCCTAGGAATTTGATCCTTTCCATTCTTCTTTTCCTCCCCGTAAATACTTTTATAGACAGAGAATTCATTATAGAGTTTACATCAAAAAAGACAGATGAGAGGTTTATTTTATATCTTTTAAATATAATGTTCTAATGAATTTTAATAGAATACCCTCACAACAAAGAAACATTATTATTGATAAAATATGGATTGATTTAACTTTCATGGATTTAAATAATAGTTTTAGTACATCTACATTTTAGTTAGTTGGTTAGTATTATGCAACTGATAACGTAAATTATACTAACGTAGAATGGAAGCTAAATATATGTTAATCTATTTGGCCTTTAATGTGTCCACAGCGAATAAACACTGTCAAAGTTACAAAGCTTCGTTTTTTCAGCATCTACAAGATGAAATGTAAGCATGAAAGTTCTCAGTGGATAACTTTTAGCATTTTATTTGGAATGCTCTGGGCTGATTTTTTTTAGAATGGAAAATTAAGACATTTTATAAGCATACTAGTTTTCTGATCTTTTAGTTTTTGTTTTTGTTATTATGTCATGTTTATGCATATAACAATTTGTATTTTAAAACTGAAGCATTGCACACATTTGACCTTTAATTAAAAAATTTTTGGAAGACTCTAATATGTTACCAGAATAGACTGTCAAGGAAATGCTCCAATTAATAAATCTGATTTAAAATGAGCATTTCCAAATTATTTTGAAGGTTTCCAGAAGTTACGATAATGATACCAATGCATCACAATGTTGAAATTCTAGGTTTTCTCTACAAAGATGTTAACAGTAATAAAGTTACTGCTATAGATGACACAAAACTGGAATAGCTTTAGAAAGGGAACAAAATTGACATGCAGCAAGATTTGTTTTAATTCAACAACAGATTACTGCTTAGGAAGTTTGAATGCAAGATGTATAACACGAGAACGTAAGCTCCACATGCAATATACATCATATTTTCAACACTGAAATGGCAAATTACACTCATCATGCAACACAGGGTGCAGCACATGACAAACCACAGGACACCACACTAGTTAGTGTGCCAAAGATTTTGTCACCTACTTGTCAATAGAGCCCACCATGTAGTAAACCATTGGAAACCAACAGATTGCATCCAGAAAATGCATATCTGGCCTAAGTAGCAGATGGGTTACAAAATGAAACACAATGTCACAACAGTGGCAGCACTTCTAGGGAAAGGAAGTAAGTTGACTTAGTTTTCATTTCCAAAACTAAACACTGTTGACAAGATTAATTTTAAGTGCCTTTTCTCTTAACATTAATTTTAAAATGTCATTTGCACTTGTTATGAATAATACAATGCACTCAACAATGATAAAAGCAAGTTGTATTTCTGCTTTCTAAATCAGAAACATTATGGCATTATTCTACAAAAACACTGGATTGATACTCTTAATTTATGACTAAAAAGTCTTGTCAGTGAGTTTAAAATTATTCATGCTGAGAAAGTCTTGTAAAATGGGGAACTGATGATTTTATTTTGATGTTATAAAACATAAGGAAGTAAATTAGCATGCCTATTAAGAGCAATTTTCTCCAAGGGATATACAGAATCACAACATGTCCCTTAATATATCAACATATCAATAAATAAATATAGCATATGTACCCATCAATATATATATATTATATAAAATTAAAATTAAAGTAATTCACCTTTTACATTACTGATTTCCTCAATATATATTGTTGAACAAAGCTGTATTGCAACTGAAATCTTTACTCTTTATGCATATTTGGGGAAAGAATCATGAACCTGGAAGCTTCCTTAGAAATTACCTAATCTACTGTATTCAGTTTGTAAAGTTATTAATTCTTTCATCCATCTATTCACTCAGCATATATGTATCCAAAAAGTTTTATCTAACAGACATTTTAGTATACGCAGGTGTATGCAAAAAGAATATGTTAACTTGTACTGTAAGAAATAGAGTTTTTTGGAACACATAAGTAAAAGCACAAAATTACAACACGTTTTAATCTGAAAAAGTAAGGAATAGGTTGCACTCAGGAGACAGAGTTCAGGATCACTTCACAGAGGAAATATTTAATTTGGATGTTGAAGAATGAGTAGGAGTTGGCTCAGTAAAGGAGAAGCAAAGGGAACCTCTAGGCAAAGGGCAGTACCGCCCCTGCAATATCCCAGGTGCTTCTCCCAGCCTGAAGAAGTCTTGTCCTCCCTGATTTATTTTCTTCCTGTTGATCATGCTCGTCTTTTTCCACTCTAAAGAAAAATAATGCTCAGTGCAGTGAAGCATAAAAAGAAAACTTCCAAAGACTCTCCCTGTTGATTACATTCCTACCATCAATAAATTACTTCCTAACCATTTTAAGTGGCCCCATATTACTACATATTATAAATGTACTACAATTCATTTTAAAAATCCTCAATTATTTCATTTATGTTATTTTCACTTTTGTGCTATTAATTACTGGAGTTACAAGCTATTTCCAATATCCTGCTATTATAAATGTTACTCGTCTGGACATTTTTGGATGACTCTTTTTCTAGCATTTGTTTTTATCATTTACCCCAAAACATTCATAAAACTTTTCACATTAGTGAATCACAGGTTACAAATATTTTTAAAGCTCATGCTGTAGGTTGTTTTCAACAAACATAATCATATACAGTCCCAGTAGTGGTCTTGGCTAGTGCCTGCCAATTCTTCTCTTTCTGGGCACTGCTCTGCATCTTAAAATTAGAAGGGTTATTCTCACTGCTGATTCAAGACCCTCCATGTCTCTTACCCACCTCGTGATTATAGAAGAATACGTCAGGATACAAGTGACACAAGACAGGGACAGCACTGAGATTCTGTGGTGCTTTGAAAGATCCTTTCGACTGTCATTTTGGGGGTTATTATTTTGTTTTATCTCTCTTTGCTCCAACATAGTTCCAGTCAGATAAAGTGAGTAGCTCAATAACTTGTGTAGCAGAGCTGGGTCCATAATTCCTCATTATTAATTGCAGAGCTATACCCTGTCTGGAATAACCTCCTCGTTTTTTAAAATTCAGATTATTTCAATTATTTACACTATCTTTGCTGACCATCTGTCCACTGTAACATATCTGTCTTCCAAAGTCTTGCAACAGTAGTTAATGTTCTTGAATAATTCAACTTAATAAAGATACCAAAAATTTTCCATGCGATAAGAAGTACCGGGGTCACTAGTCCTTATGTTATGCCAACTCTTCTGTTAGAGCTAAAACTGAAGATTTGGCCTTTGTATTTTTTTGTTTTGTCCAGTAGAAATCATTCAAAGTACTTAGACATCAAAATTATTGCCTTATATATTCCTAAAACTCATGAATCTTACTGACATGCAATTCTGACACAAACATGTATTTACAATGCACAAACAATCTTTCAAATCCTTAGAAATTAACATCTGTATTGTGGTAGCATGGTTCATCCTTAAATGAATCCAGCTATGTTACAAGGCAAGGCAAGTCACCTGAAACCTGGTAAACATATAATCTTGATGAAGCATATCTAATGTAGGGAGTTTAGTATGCCATACCCTGCAAAATTCAACTTGTATAACAAACAGATCCATGCACTACTTTTACTGATAAAGGTGGTTTAAAAGGAAACCTGAAATATAAAGAATGTATCAACTATACGTTCATATGGATTATGTTGGCTCATTTAAGTAAATCGGCAAAGGTTTTTATGGCACTAAGCTGCTTAGTAAAAAAAATGAGCACATCATTCATCAGAGTCCTAACTGTAATTCTATTAAGAAACATGACTATTTGAGTCTAAGTATCTTCATTATATTTAAAATGTCTTCATTATATACAAAAATTTTCATTATATGCAAATATGAATTAGCTAGCTATTGATAGGAAGTTAAAAGTTTTGGGAAATTGCATGGATTTGCAAGTTGAAGATCATTTTTTCCCATTTAGCTAATAACTATAATGAACTTAATTTTTTTATTTCAAATTCAAGAAAAGAATGCAGTGAGAGTTTATTTTACTGGAATTTCATAATTCCACTTTTAAGAAGTTTATTTCTCCCTTAAAAATATAGTAGTAGCTTAATTTCAACAACTTGAAATAAATTTCCCTTTTTTTGTTAATTGGGTTTTCACAGAAATTCTCCCATCAGTTTAAATAGTGACAATGTCCTTCTCTTGATTGGTAGAAGGGGGGAAACTGACATTTCCTCACTGCCTTTTATGAGTCAGATATTGTACCAGTGCTTCATATACATCATTTTATATACTTGCAAAATAACTTAAGATAAATGTTCTACTCATTTTATAAATGAGAAAATTGAGGCTTACAGAAATTCCATAATACGCAACAGGCCTATCAAGAGGGTAAACTTAGATCTTATTTCAGATCTGTATGAGTCTAAGGTCTGAATGTCTTTAATAAGGACCCTGACATATCAGACAGTTTATCATTACTTTTGAAATAAGCTGAACTGGAGCTTACTTGTAGCTATATGTGGAAAGAAGATTGATTTAGTAAAGGGATAGTTTAAACAAGATGTTGTAAAAATTAAGAAGATAAGCCTGGATCTTGTACTTTAACCTTGTGTAGCTTTGGGTAATGTATTCCAAAGTGTTCTACTCTCTTTTCCATGTCTCATATGAAATGGTATCATGAGATGACTAGATGATCTTTAAGGGTGAGACGGTAATCAAAATATTTAAAATCAGTGTGGTACAACAACAGGCCAAATAGAACAGATGGCCAATCAATCAGAACTGAGACCAGCTCTAATGAACCAGTATCAAGTGTAAGATGTTTTCCAATGTGCCCGGGTTTTATTTAATTACCATATGAAATGGGGAAGGCTTTCTATTTGGAAACATTGTGAAGACTTATTTTGACATATTATGTATGTGAATATCATAAATTTAATTTACATTTTTAAATCCCATATTTGTGGTATCTGTTAAATTTGTTTCTGGTATATTGAATAAATTGGTCTTCAACTAAATTTCCTAAGTAGCCATGTATTGATATTATTTTCAGCAATGCTCATGTGCATTTAAAATAAAGTCAAACCCCACTAAGCTAACTAATAATTGTAGAAGTGTGTACAATTATTAGTGTGCAAATTCTTATAACCCAGAAATATTTTAAAGAAAACATCATATTTCTTTGTAATACTATAGGATAGATTGAAAAATACTAGCCACAGCAGAGAAACAAGTATCTCATTGTTTAAAAAAAAAGAAGAGGATTGCATAAAACTTCCTGGAACGTTATTTATTGGTGTTTAGTTTTTGTTTCCTCATTCTCAATCAAAGGAACAGAGAACAACAAATAAAAATGTTAGATACCGCTTTCGGGAAATGCACAGGAAGCTGATAAATTTTACAGCCCGAGTTTTCATCCCAACCCTTTGAAAAAAAGTCAAACCCCATTAAAATCATTTAACAAACAACATCATGTGAATAGCTAGATTCCAAACTGTAAGTCCTTAGGAAAGCAAAGAAAAAATTTAACGCAAAATATTCTAAAGTTAAAATATTCTTGTTTCTAAAAACAATTGACAAACAATGTATTTTTGCATATATCAAAAACCTGTAAGTAAAGTAAGGTCACATAGTTGAAAGATCAGTGAACTATGAATTGCAGAGAAGGTTCTAATTCTAGAATTGACCTTGGAAAAAATCATTTAACTTCTTTGGCCTGTTTTTTCCTTTCTATGAAATAAGAGGCAGTGGTGTAATCAAGTCACACAGACTGAATTCTTTAAATGTTATCATTGTAATTTGTAAGCTTTGAGATCTTAAGCTGCTTGGTACATCTTTCTGAGGATAAATCATCACTATATGACATGGATATATTTTTTATGGAAATACAATGTGAAATAAAGGTTAGGTATCTACTATGATGATTGCCATGTAGTAAATGGTCAACAATTATTACTATAATAAGCAGAGGGTGGTGGCAAAGAATATTAATTTTATTAAATAGTCACTACGGTACTATTCAGATAAAATATTCTCTGATAAAAGCTGCATCTATATTTATATTGAAATATTGACCAGTTTGCCAGTAACTAAGAGAAACAGAGTCTTCAGATTTTTCTATGATTGATCAGATTCAGGAATTAAGACTCTAGAAACAACCACTTGATTTTTATATTTCTAATATACAAACCAATCAATCAATCATTCAGTCACTGGGCATTTTGGTAACCTGTTAATTCAGAACCAAACAGAAAGAGGCTGATTTAGTTACGGCAATTCCAAAGTCTACACCAGGTACACAGGTTAAGAAAGCCTAGCTCCTGCCACCTGCTCATTGGAATAATAAGGGGGAGAGAGGGGGATTAGTGACTCTGAGATAAGATTACTTAGCAAGACTGGATATGGAAAAGGAGTGGAGCTCATCTCCATTCCATGGAGTAAACTCCACTCCCAAATTTGGCAAGACTGATTCTTTTACTGTGGTTTATGAGGAATGTATATTTGGCATTCACATTCAGATTTCTCACATATATTTGGTCTTCACCACATTTTCTAGCTCACAGGTCCCAAAACCCTTGGAATTTACTGAGTGATAACAGCAATGGGAGCATCTTTTGTCGTAATATTTGGTCTCTAATCCTCAGTTCCTGAAATCACTTCAGAGCCAACAAAGGTGAAAGGGGTGTCTTGTTCTTCATAACAAGCCCCTTTCCAGGACCACTGGGTTTAAATTAATGAGGTGCCTTTTGCAAAGTACCTAAGGATGGGGCTGTTTGCCAGGGAAACTGAAGTTCCAACCTGAATAGAGGGTTGGAACTTCAGTCCCACCCCGTGATTTTTGAGGAAGGGGGAGGGGCAGGAGATTGAGTTCAATCACCAATGGCCAATGGTTTAATCAATCGTGCCTATGTAATGAAGCCTCCATTAAAAACCCAAAAGGATGGAGTCTGGAGAACTTCTGGGCTGGTGAACAGGTAGAGATTTGGTGATAGTGGTGCCCACATAGAGGGCGTGGAAGCTTCATGCCCTTTCCCCATACCTTGCCCTGTGCATCTCTTCCATCCAGTTGTTCCCAAGTTATATGCTTTTATAATAAGGTGGCAATCTGGTCAGTAAAATGTTTCTCTGAATTCTGTGAGCTGCTCTAGCAAATAACTGGACCTTGAGTAGGTGGTTGTGGGAACCCCCAATCTACAGCCACTCAGTCAGAAGTACAGGTAACAACCTAGACATGCAACTGGCATCTGAAGTCCAAGGAGGGGGTCACTGAAACTTCCCATCTATAGCTGCTCAGTTATGGGGTGATAACCTGGTTTGTGATTGGCTTCTGAAGTGGGGGTGGGACAGTTTTGTAAGGCTGAACTTTCAACCTGTGGAATCCTATGCTATTTCTGGGTAGATGGTGTCAGAAGTGAGTTGAATTCCCCCAGAACTGAGCTGGTGTCCTGAGCATTGCTTGCTGGAGGTGTGGAGAAACCCTCTGACACACACATACACATTGAAATCGGGACCAAGAACCCAATTAGGAGATTTACACATCAGGACAAGAAATTATACCTTGAAATAATATAAACAAGGTGAAAGGATAGTTTTTACCCTCTGCTTTATCACAGGGCTGCTGTAGGCACAGTGCCACTTCTTTCTTTTCAAGCCTCTTCCTATCTGCTTCTCTGTATTCTGGGGCCTGAGCTGATCCACTCTGATCCAAGCCATCCGAGATGGGAATGCTCTAAGTCAATCAGCTTGTAAATACCCCTGTCTTAAATTCATCTTTAAGGTAGTGGACACATTACACCATAAGCAAAAAGAGCCAAAATTGGACACTTCTGAATTCACATAGTTGATGAGCATCTCTTATGTGCCAGATCTTAGCCAGTTTCTTAGAGCCTCCTACCAGAGAAGTTCCAGAATAAGGGATATATCCCAAGGCCTTGGAGGTGCTTTGCCACCATACTCTATCACCCTAGCCATCCAGTAATCCAACTTTTATTCTCCTAAGATTTGTTTTATTAAGCTTTTATTTCTTCTGACATTGGGTCCAAGTTTTTGTTCCCCTACAACTGCCCTACATTTACCTCACCTTTCCTTGGATGCTAAAGTAGTATCAAAAAAGTCATTGAGACATCAGACCTGAAAATTCTTCAACTGAAACCTCTAGAGGTGTGCTCAAGTTTTAGAGTTGATTACCATTGAGATACTGACTCTAAAACAAGATGCATCAATGAGTATCTTGATATTCATATATTCAGAATAAATAATGTCATGAAGTTACAATATATTGGGGAGATATCTCTGTTTTGAAAAAATTCTTTTGATAAATTTTAAAAGCAGAGACAAGGCAGCAGATTTTGGCCTCATTTGGTTTACCCTGAAATTTGCATCACTTTAGAGTTTAAGAGGAGAGTTGGAGGAATCTAAAATATGGTATTGATTTAAGGACCATCTGCTACTAATCTGAGTCAGAGAGAGAAATATTCCAATTTTAGTATACAATGGATTTGACCACAGCATTTAGAGATATATATTTAATATTCGTATAAGGATTTTGAAATGTTTAAGTAGTCTTATTTCACAAGAGTATATCAATCAAACATTTTCAAAAGAAATGAACATGGTAAAGCACAAACTATTCATGTTATGTTACAGAATATATGTTTTAACAGTGGAAGAATCATAAGAACTTATGATGATGTGTAATGGTATGATATAAAATGGATCATTAATATGCTCCTCTGATAATTAATGGTTCTTTACAAAGACAATGAAATTGTCCAGTTTTGGCAGAGATTTTCCAGGCTAGTTGATTAATTTAATGAAAATAACTATAATTATTTCAGTGGCATGTTTCCCACTGGTAGAGAGCAATGACCACTTGCAAAAATAGTTTTTTTTAAATAAAAGGCTCAGAGTACTCCGGTGATGTTTTAAGTTGTATTTGTGAAACACGATCACATACAATGGTTGTTTTCTACCACAGCACAGAATATATCTCTCAATGAATCATGTGCCATAATGTATCTGATTTAAAATATTCTAAGTAAATTAAATTATTTTTGATAAAATATTAACAAATTTTTGTCTTGTTTGTGCATTTTAAAATATACTTACGGGTTATCCAATAGCAGTATTACGGGATTAAGTTCTTTCTTTGGTCTATAATATGCCCTGAGAGGAACGATAAAATTATACAATCCATTTCCAGCTGTTTCAGCTGCAACTATAATTAGCTTATTTTTGAATCCATAGGCTTTTGCGTCCTCATAGCAGTTATGCTGGCAACTCTAGAGAAGAAAAATTATACAAAGAAAGGCCATTGTTATACTCCACTAATATTGGGTAAAAATATTTAGAAGATCTGGAAATGTGAAATTAATCTAACCTAGTAAATCCTTTGTTTTCTAACAAATATGAAAATAGTTACATTTTTCTATGCCCAGTTCTCCAGCCTGAAGGTGTACATGGACAAGACAAATGAATTGCAGGTATGCAGCTTGATGTGGGGAAGGAAAAGGCAGCAACACAGTGTACGCATGTTCTACTGCAAACTGAAACTTGCTGCCAGATGACATCTGGGTATCAATATTAAGGAATCATCACAAGGTATATGTATATCAAAGCATCATGTTATATACCTCAAATATACACAATTTGTATTTTTCAATCACACCTCAATAAAGCTGGAAAAAAATAAATAATCTGCCTCTGACTTTATTTCCAGAAATATTAAAATTAAATAATCTTGGAACATTCCAAGTATGGAATACCAAAAGGATGGATATCAATATCGAAAGGGATTTTTTTTTGGTTAAAAAACAAAAACAAAAATTCAAAGAAAAAAACCCTAATTGTCTAAATGTATACCTGAGCTGGTAAGATAACGATGCAAATACTCAAATGTAAAATACTAATGTTAACAATAATAACAACAACAAAATGACAACACATTACCAAAATGTGTTTTCTGAGGATATTTTGCTATTCCCTAGGGAGCTAGAATTTACTGGACTTAGCATTATTAAATCAAGATCCTTTTAAACAAAATTATCTGCCTGGAGAATTGCTTTAGTGTTCTGTTTTTTTAATCTTTATATGTCTTTCTGAGGGTTTCTTTTTATTTGGGTTGAGATTTGTTGATTCTCTGTGGATTCATCATCAACTCTGGAATGTTCTCTGCCTTTATTCTTTAATAAAAAATTACAGAACATTGTTGGGAACAAGGTACTTTGAGTCAACAGAAACAATAAACAACAGAATTAGACTCACAAAGATTACAGATTTCACTGTTGTAAGATTCAGAATAGAAAATGAGCGTGTTTACTATGTTTAAAGAAATAAAAGAGAACATTCAAAGCATGAGCAAAGAACAAGAGGGTATTTAAAATATTCACTTAAATGTTTAAAGAATTACATATACTCTATTCTGGAACTAAAAATATAACAATTAAAAACAGAAACTCAAAAGATGATTTAAATTGCCCATTTGATGCATCTGAAGGGATCAACTGCATGATTGAATTGAAATAATTACTCAGAATACAGAAAGAAAAGAGAAAGTAGTAGGGAAAAATTAAGATACTTGGAAGATAGTGTGAGAATGTCTAATACACACTTAAACAGAGTACCTGAAAAAGAGATGCGAGAATCAGCAAGAAGCACTATTCACATAAATATTGACTGAGGATTTTCTAGAATGAATGAAATATCCAAATCCTCAGGTTCTGGAAACCCAATGAATCCTAATCCAAATAAATAAAGAGAAATCCAGTGTCATACACATTGTCATAGTGCAGAACAGCCAAGACAACAAGAAGATCTTAAAAGCAGCCAGAGAGGAAAGAGAGATTTAACTACCAGAAACACAAATTAGAACGATGGCTGACTTCTCATCAGCAGTGTGGAGTGTAGAAGGTAGTAAATAAAATCCTAACAGGCTAAAAGAAAAAGAAAACTCAGAGCCTGGAATTGGACACCGAGCAAAACTACTGTTCAAGAAGGAGGACAAAATAAGGACATATCTAGGGAAAGTGAAATTGAAAGAATTTACCACTAATAGGATCTCATTAGTAGAATTTCTAAAAGCTGTAATCATGGAAGTAGGAAGATCAATCCAGCAGGAAGGATTAAGGCATAAGAAAGAATGGAGAAATGGGGAATGGTAAAGGAAAAGAACAGGAAGTCTTCACTGGAAGTATGATTGGAGAATTACTACTATAAACAGGATCTGAAGCCACATGAAATTAGGTCACTTACAAAGAGATGGTGGAAGGAGAAGGATGACAGGCTGAGGCTGAGATTATTAAGAACTTCATTTTTACGAGATCAAATGAGGTAAAAGAACTAATATAGAAGATTTAGAAGTAGCTCAACTAGTAAGAAAAAAAAAAGAAATAGAACAAGGACAAAACAGGGAATTCAGTATTGATAAACCTTGGCCAAAAACGAGCCTGCTGATACTGAGGCAAGACGGACTGGGCAACAAAATACCTGCTCACAGACTTCATGGACACAGTAGGATTGGCTGCATAACCCCATCTGCTAATCGCAAAGTGGGCACTCATTTACAGAGCAGACCACCACCTCCAGCCAGACTAACGCCACCTAAAGAATGGATAACCCCAGATGTTATCGGCCAATCAACGATACTCGGAAACATCGCTTTTTTACTTTGGTAAAGAGACAACTTGTCTTTTGGCTTTAAAAGACTGTTTCTCCTCCAGCAAGCCTCAGCTCTGAAAGCTCAGCTTTTCCTGTATCAGGTTCCCTTCTTGGGAATCAGTGGAATCATTTCGACTCTTTGGTTTCCCAACATTACTTTCATCTTTGTGTGTTAAAAAGTAAAATGCCACCAGATGTGAACCCAAGCTTTATGGGACCTAAAGCTTATATTACTTTGGAAATCCTCTTTAAGGAAAAAAACACAAAAGTCATACATAAAAAATCAGTCACAGGTTCTTGGAAGGGGCCAGTAGAGGAGAAGGGCTCTGAAGCTTAAGATGCATCAAGGTTACCAAAGATGCAGGGTGAGCCAGTGCTAGAAATGCTGTGAAGCAGGAAAGTAAAACAAGGACTGACAAAAAATAACGCTTCGAGAGACGGAACTGTCCATCTTAATGGACCCAGATGAACATTTGGGAGCAGTGGTAAGGATTCACAGAAAAACTTTAGGAAGATAGAGGCAGAAATTTTCTAATGTTCTGCTAATCTTCCTCAAGAGTGACAGCAACAGCCAAGATTCATAATGTTTATCACATGGAAAAAATAATAGTAGTAAAAATATTAAGAAAATGTATTAAGTGCCTTTACGTTCCTGGCACTGTGAAAAGCTTTTTCCATGCACGAATTTATATCGTCTTCACAAGAACCCTATAAGGTTCATATTAAAATTACAAGCATTTTGGAGATATAGAAACTGAAATTTAATGATAATGTTATTTGCCCAAATGGCCGAGACTGTAAGCAGAGAGCTGGGATTTTAACTCCAGTTAACTCCAAAATATAGAATAAAGGAAGAAATTCCTGGTTAGAATTAGTGGCACATTTTAATTTCTGGGAGATGGGGGGTTTGAGAGTCTTCCTTTTATCTGCCCTCTGACTCATCATGAAAACCAATTCTTACCCAGGTCATGTCCAATGGCCATACTGTGAAAGAGAAAGATTCCTGCTTTCTTGGAATCTTTCTGTTTTGGATGGTTTCTCCTGAGTATCAAGGCAGGAACCAAGAACTACTGTAAAATCTTTAGGAAAGGGGACATTAAGCAAGACACTTCCAGTCTAATAATTCAATAATGAATTATGACTAGCTAATTTCACCATGTCAAGCGATTCCACTTTGAGATTTGAGGCAAAAATGTCTAGTAAAATAAATAGAGCGCATCTGGCCAAAATGATCTGGGGAGACTCTGGTTTGAGGCTCTGGCATCTTTGCTTTTCTCTTTGAAACAAAGACTGACCAACTCGTTGGCTACATTAGTAGAGGGTAAAGCACTTGGGTAATCTTTAGTGCAGTTAAGAAAGTAAAATTCACCACTTTATGTATTACATTTACATTTGAAAGATAATATTCTTTTAACATATTTTAGTCAAAAGACTATAAAAAATTATTTAAATACATGTAATTACACAATGCCATCATTTTAGTTTTACAGAAAATAACAGCAGTAAGTGCTTACCTTGTCTAGTCTTAAGCAGCAAAATGGCACTTTTTCATGAAGGAGATGACAAAAAGTGGGTGAACTTCCTATATATGGAGAGTAAGGTGGATAGCCTTTAGCATATCTGTAAAACAATATGAAATATTGAATTGCCTTGAATTAATGCAGGCAAAGTCAGACAATCAAGTTATAGCCATGTCCCTCTACTTGGATAAAGTTAGATGCAGTAATTCTTTATTTTGATATGGAAATAGTTTAGAACAGGGCCCATGGACCTAATCTGGCTCATCACATGGTTTTGTGAACTAAAGTAGCTTTAATATTTTTAAATGGTTGGAAAAACAAGTCAAAAGAAGAATAATATTTCAGCTCGTGAAATTATATGAAATTTAAATTTCAGTGTCCACAAGTGAGTTTTGTCAGAACACTGTCATGGTCACTCATTTTATGTATTGTCTTTGGGTGCTTTCATGCTTCAGAAACAGAGTTGAGCAGTTGGGGCAAAGACCACATGGTCCATAAAGTTGGAAACATTTACTAGCTGGTTCTTTCCAGAAAAAGTTTGCCAATCCTCAGTTTAAAAGATTTAGACACATTTTAGAAAATAGTAATGTTAATCTTTACAAAATATATTAAAGCAAAATGCATTATTATGATTCACTCTATCAATATTCATCAGTCATGGATGCATAACCAAAAAAGAATAAATTATTTTAGATTGAGTAAATTACTCCATTAGACCCACACAAAAGCCAGAGTTTTTGCTGGAATCACGCTTAAATATTATCAAAGATACTCAGTTTATTTGCTGACTTTATAAAAATAGTCACCTGCACATTATGGCTGTAAAATTTTCAAAATGAAACTCTCAAAAAGTAGCAGCATAAATGAAAATTAAGAAATAAAAGAAAATTTAGTTGAGGCAAATTTATTTTATGCAGTATGAAAGCTCTTTTATGATAAAGAAAATTTATCTTTCAAACCAAGAAATTTCAAATCTACTTAGAACTATTTCCAGACATCATTAGCTAGGATGGTAAAATGGAGAACATTTTGCAAGTTTAGAAGTTGATAGTCTCCAACTATTACTTCAACATCTTTTTCATTTTTCTAGATATAAAAAAAATTCCACCTCAGTTTTTTCAGTACATGTAAAGAAAGAATTTGTATCACACCACACAACACCATTTCTAGAAATATACTGGTGGTCAAACCTCTTCTTCTTCCTGTCAAATATTTCATAAATCTATTTGAGTATTATTAATTTCTTGGAGAGTGGACTTGTCTTCTGTGGGTATGTGTAAGTTTCTTGTAATAAATATTTAAAAGTGTGAAGGATTAACAGAAGGATTTTTCTAAGTTTCAATTATATTTCAGTTCATTTTAGTTCACTTCAACATTGATTGAACTTCTATTATATGAAAAATATTAGAAGTGTTCGAATGATGTTACCTTTGCCACCACGACTAATACTACACCAAATAGTATTTAATACTCATTGAATGCTTACTCTGCACAAACCATTGTCCTAAGCACATTACTCTGTTATCTCAATTAATCTTCATATGAACACTATTTACAGATAAAGCATCCTGGGTCAGAAGATTTTAATCAAAGTCACTTGCACACAACCAGTATAAGGTAGAACTGCCATGGGACACAAATTCCTTCAGACGCCACTGTCAAGACTATTGAACACTGTGCTTTCCTCAAGAAATGCCAACATAATATATGAATAAGACAAGTAAACAAACTCTACTGTAGGCTAAAATGTGATTAATAGCTTAAACATTGATACTATCTGTTATGGAATCTTAGTAAAGAGAACTAGTACTTCCTTTATTCATTCATTCAAAATATTACTGATGTACCCTGAATAAAAATGATTGCTGAATGCTGAAATAAGAGAAGCTTAATGGAAGAAGCTGCATTACATGTCATTGAATAATTGATTGAACTTCAATATGGAGGTGAAAAAATAAATGAGAGGTAGAAGGTACGTTATAATTCAACAAAATCATATAATTATGAAAATACAAACCGTATCCTTAAAGAAAAATATGTAAAATATGATATAGGTTATATCATGGAAATGCTGATTTACCTATTTTTTTCTTTAAGGATAAAGGATAATATAGAGAAAAATGAGGCTGTCAATAGCTGTTGAAGCCAGAAATTTGAGGACTTAGGATACTTTATCATCAAGAGAGATACTGGCTAAGAGGAAGGGTGTTTTGGTAGAAGCATGTAGGATTGATTCTAGGATGTCCAGAAGGGAAGGATATTAGTGTTTCATGGCCAGCACAAATCCCAGTAAATCTTACATACTCCACATTTGAGGACATTTCTTCATCTGGCGTAGTTTCATCTTCTGATTGATCACTTAGAAGATCACATGTTTGAATTGATGACGTATCTGCAACCTCTAAAACAGGAGCAATGCTGGGTCTTCTGACTTCTTTGTTTCCTTCTGAAGGAAGAGACAGGGTAGGGCCACTTGCTGACCTACAGCTTGTGTCTTGCAAGTCTATGGCCACAGTACCTGGAACAATGAGACATGAAAATCCATCAAAGCATTTGCCACCTAACCTATAGGACCTGTCAATCATTTAATGATCAAAGTGAGATGAAATACAGCCAGTATAACCAGGAAATATACTATATATTGTTTATCCTTTAATCTCAAAGGTTATTTCTTTTTAATATGGGTATTTTTGTCCGCATGGATAAAAAAATTTCTGTATTTGTGCAAAAGTGTATTTGCTGCAACCAGCTCCATAGTAAGAAACATAAGATTTGGGAAATCCTGAAATACTTAGGAATTTAAATTAAACAAATACCTTGTTTCCATTTATATTTATTTAAAATTAATGAAAAAAATTTAGGACATTTCCATTTTGTGGATTTCTCATTATATCTTTTCCCATTTTGTTATCTTTCTCTTACTGATTTATAACCGCTTTTTTACATTAGAACCATTAATGTTTATATTTATTCAACAAATTTTTATTAAGTACTCTGTGTGGCAAGCACTAGTCTAGGCACTTGAGATATGCAAGGAACAAGGCAGACAAGGTTTCTACACATATGGATTTATCTTTTAGATAATCGAGTGGACAAAGAAGTGAAAAAAGTAATTCCTGATAACGCTAAATGCCATGCAGAAAATAAAACAGAATTATGTGATACGGAATAGTGGGGATAGGAAGCTAGAGGAGGGATGAGCTTTTCACTAGGTGATGAGAAGGGCTACTCTGAAATCATGACATTTGATTTCTTTGACCTAAAAGAAAATCATGAGCACAGGAGCCACGGAAATACCTTGGGGGCAATAAGAAGAGCAAATCTAAATAGCTTAAGGCTTTTGAATTCTTGGGATACTCAAGGAATAGTAATGGGAAGAAACAAATTCCTTTGAGATTTTTAATTAACATTTAAAAACTAGTCTAAACATCAGTATATGAAAAGTGGATGTCTCTCCCCTTCTGGAAGAAATAATCCAATCTAACGGACAAGTGCCTCCGTATTTTACGATCACTCACTTCATGTATGCTCTTATGCATAGCCGGTCATCCTTCTGAAAGCCCTTAGTCCTCATTTCGTCTCATTCTTCGAAGCAACTATTAAAACACTCTCCATTTCCTTCAGACTTCTGTCTGACCTTGCCACCTTCTTCACTATAACAGCCTGAGTTTGTAAAGGGGGGGAAAAAAACCTCATGGGTTTTGGCATCATCTCAATGTTTCTGAGTGTGAAAGTTGATAGAAACAAGACTGGGGAGAATATCTGGGTATTCCTCAACATTGAAATAAATGTGGGAGGTCAGGTTTTAGAGGCTAGTACCTCTTCATATACTATACGCAACACTCAGATTAGAGGGAGGGGTAGGCTGGTGTGTGTACAGTCAACAGGGAAGACGCCTGCGAGGGGCCTGTAAGAAGAAGTCTAGAGCTGCTGTGCCCGAGGACAGGACGTGATGACCGGCAGTCAGCAATTCCAGTATCTGAGCAGAGACAAAGGCGGTCGGCATCAGAAACTGTACACTCGGCCAGTGTTTTAGCACCATAAATAAGGATTGATTTATAATTCAATCTATCTTAGAGGGGAGATGGGGATCTTAGAAAAAATGAGATTGACTTTTCCACTAATCAGGTGACTGGATCTGATCAAACATGAAATTTTATAAGCTTGATTTATCGAAATAAAGCCATATGATATGATTTGCATCTTAATACTATTAATCCAAATCCATATTTATGACATTTATCCTCTGCAGATGACCACGTCATCTAATTCAGAGAGACAAGAGAAGTTACCGCAGAAGAAATCCTTCAACTCCCTATCTTCAAGCAACTGAACATGGGAGTTTCACCAAACATTTTTTTTCCCCCTTATTTACGTTTGGAATGAAACAGACATACCTCCATTTATGTAAAACTAAGCCCTACTCTTGCAGTGGGGATAAGTCCCCACCTGCTTCCTAAGGAACCATGTTCTCTGAATTCCACCCCCTCCCAAATATGTCTCCACATCACCTCCAATTACCTCTTTACCATCTTCCTGCCCAACACAGGAAGTGTGGTCGCTCCCTGACAATTCTGCCAACACTGATGTCTGGCACCAAGCTGGGCTTGGGGGATATGATCAAGAGAAAGTCAGAGTTTAGCAGAGGGAAGACACAATTTTAGAAAGCAGTCACAGTTACAGAAACAAGTTCTTCTTTGAATCCTTCCTTCCCCTAACAAAACCTGGCTCTTCTCCGACATCTTTCCCTGCAGTTCTGAAGGCTGCAACACCTAAAGAGATGCCTGTGTTTTGGAAGTGGGGAGATACCCTCAATGTTCTCACTGCCTCTTTCAGACCATTTTCCTTTCATCCCCTATAATATCGCAGCTCTGTACCCACTATCTTTCACTATTTTCTTTGTTCAGTCCTGTGTCTGTCATCCCACGTAGTGTTTTTTTTTTTTTAATTGAAGTACAGCTGACTAACAACATTATATTAGTTTTATATTAGTTTCAGGTGTACACATAGTGATTCCATGTTTTTTTATAGATTATACTCTACTAATGGCCTTTTCTCCCATCATTCCTTAGCCATTCACTTTCACGGTCATACCCTAGATTTTATAATTACTATTGATTACACATAAGCTCTATTTCTGGCATCTCATTCTTTGATACTTATTGTCACCTCTTCTCTTTCCAGCTCCCTCCTTTTTGATTCCCACTGGAACTATAATCTATTAAATTCACTAGCTTTTCAGTCTCCTTCAACCAACAGATGTCTTTTCACTTCCTTACCTAAATTAAGTTCCATGGTCCATCACTGTATGCATTCTCTTACATATACTCCTGATTAACTTGCCCTTCTCACTTTCTTGCACATCTACCATCGCCACCAAGTCTTTTCTTTGTACTCTTTTTCAACACAACATTTTGAGAGTGGTCTAGACCTAGTTTCTCTACATTGTCTCCTGCCATTCTGTCATAAAACCCTCTGATCTGGCATTCTCCACTACCACTTCATTGAAAGGGCTGTTTTCAAGACAAAGAACACTGTTTTGCTGAATGCAATGGCCAGTTCTCAGTTCTCATGTTATTTGACCTACTAGCAGCATCAGACATGGCTGGTAACTCCATCCTCTGCATACACTTGATTCATTTGGATTCCAGGACAGGACACCCATCTGGTTTCCCTGCTACCCTGTAGTGGCTCTTTCTTTGTCTCCTTTGTTGGTTTCTTCTCATCATCCTGATATTTATATTGACATGCTGCAGGATTTGGTCCTTTGTCTTTATCTCTTTTCTGCCCACAATCATTTTCTCAATGATCTTGTTCAGTCTCATGGCTTTAAATACAATACGTAAGCTCAGGAATGCAAAATTTACTTTTTCAGCATACACCTCTCTCCTGAACTCTAGACTCCTATCTAATCTCTTGTTTGACATCTTCCTCTCCATGTCTAACAGATATTTGAAATTCACTGTGTCCCAAACTGAACTCTGTATCTCCCCTGGCTCCCACTAAACCTTTACTCCCCCACCCTCATTGGTGGCCATTCCCTTTTTCCCGCTGCTTATGTGAAAAACCTTGAGTTCTTTACACTTCTCTTTTTCTTACAGTTCACTTCCCATTCAGCAGCAAATCCTGGTTCCTCTACCTTCACAGTATACACAGAATTTTTTTCTTTTTTGACAATGCCACTTGAAGATACACTGGATCCTTGACCTAAACCATCTATTCTCAACAGCAGCCAAAGTGATTGTATTAAAACGGAGTTCAGCCCAGGTGGAATCACGCTGTTCCTCTGCTTAGAACCTTATCATGACTCCCACTTCACTCAGAGTAGAAGCTACAACTCTTACATTGACTTAAAAAGCCCAACATGATCTGACCTCTTTTCACCTTTTCCCTCTCATCTCCTGTACTCTTGCCATCAAATCATCACGTTTGAGTCACGAAGGCCTCTTTTATCTTTTTAAATTAATTTTTATTGGTGTATAGTTGCTTTACAATGTTGTGTTAGTTTCTGCTGTACAGCAAAGTGAATCAGCTATACGTATACATATATCTCCTATTTTTTAGACTTCCTTCCCACTTAGGTCACCACAGAGCACTGAATAGAGTTCCCTGTGCTATACAGTAGGTTCTCATTAGTTATATGTTTTATACATAGTATCACTAGTGTATGTATGTCAATCCCAATCTCCCAATTCTTCCCACCCACCCCCTTCCCCCTTGGGATCCATAGGTTTGTTCTCTACGTCCGTGTCTCTATTTCTGCTTTGCAAATAAGATCATTTGCATCATTTTTCTAGATTCCACATGTATGCGATAATATACGATATTTGTTTTTCTCTTTCTGACTTACTTCATTCTCTATGACACTCTCTAGGTCCATCCGCGTCTCTGCAAATGACCCAATTTTGTTCCATTTTATGGCTGAGTAATATTCCATTGTATATGAGGGCCACTTTACTGTTCCTGGAGCACATAAGTCAGACTCCTACTCCTACTTTAGGGCCTTTGTACTGGCTATTATCCCTGAAGGAATGTTCTTCTTTCAGACAATCACAGGGATAATTCCCTCATTTTCTTCAAGTATTTTCTCAAATGTCACCTTTTCCATGAGGCCTACAATCCACTCAAAAATCCAGTTCTCCCAAAATTCATACGCACTTTTACTAGCTCTGTTTTCTTCTCTCTTTTATCTTATTACTCATCACCTTCTAACATACTAAATAATTTACTTTTTTTTTTTTAATATGTGTTATTTATTGCAAGTCTTCCCCATGATAGAATGTTAGCTCTGGGAGCTAGGGATCTTTGTCTGCTTGTTCTCTAATCACAAATACTTATAAGAGTTCCTGGCATGCACTAGGTACTCAGTAAGTAATTCTTGAATATGTGAAAGAAATGAGTAGAACTGCTATGGAAGAGAAATAATCATGTTATATCAATGACAATCAGATTTACTTAACAAAGTCCAAGCAGGGCCAGGAAATATGCCTCAGAGGGGGTGATATTGGGACTGAGGTGCAAAGGATTAGAAGTAGTTACATAGGCAAAGTTGTGGGCTGAGGAGTAGATCCCATCCGAGGAAACAAAGCATTAAGGTCCACTGGTGAAAAACCATTAGGGAAGATTGAAATGAATTAATATGATTGGGGCTTAGGAGAGCAATTGAAGAGATGATGAAAAACCATTAGTGAAGACTGAAAGAAATTCAGTATGATTGGGACTTAGGAAAGCAATTGAAGGGATGGTAAAATGTGGGACTAAAAATATAAGAAAGAATGAATCATTTAAAAAAACCCAAAAAACTTGAAGTAAAGTGACTGTGTAATTTATCTTCTAAACTAGGATATTCCTGAGAGTCAAAGTAGAGTTCTTTTAATAATGACACCAGGACAATGTATATAAACTGGTACTGTTCTGGGAAAACTGGGATTGCCTCATGTAAAAAAGAGATTTCGATCATCCAATTATAAGCCATGTTATAAAATTTAGACTTTTTTTCCAATGGCTCATAGGAAGCAATTAAAAAGATTAATGCAGGGGAATGACTATAACATTACGTAAACATTATTACTCTGGTTGCAAGGTGGAGGAGAGCATAGGGCAGCAAGGCCGGAGGCGTGGAGAAAAGATTGCGGGGGTGGTGCTGCAGTGGAGGGAAAGGATGAGAGAGGTTCAGACTGACCACACTGATAGCACTGAACGTGGACACAGAAGTGAATGACATTAGGGGCTACTTAATGATCAGATTTAGTAGAATTCAGTGAATTATGAAGCATAAGAGGAGAGGAATCGTAAAAGTCAGACTTGTGGCATTACCAATCAGAGGACGATGATGTCCCATTTGTTTTTAGCAAAAAAAAATGGAGGTGGAAATGGTTTTGAATGAGAGGGGAAAGATTAGTTCAATTTGAATATGCCGCGTTGGTTTTTCCTGTAGGCACCCAGATAGAAATAACCCACGGACAGTTGAATATATTGTTGTGAAGAGAGGTTTAAGGTAATGATTTAGGTAAGGGAAGCATCAATTTAGGAGGAAAGTTGAATCTCTGAGAGCAGATGTGACTCTTTAGGGAAAATGAATGTACAGGATGCAGAGGAAAAGCACTGGAGCGTTTTAAGAACTGTCACACGCTGCAAAGATGTCCACTGGATTTAGTGACAAAGAGGAGAGTGGTGGCCTTGCCAGAGTAGTTTCAGTGATATAACGATTGCAGATTTCAGACTAAACTGGTAGAGACGTGCGGGAACAGTAAGATTTCAGGCCATCAACCGCAGACAGCTCTTTAGAGGAATTTATCTGTGAAGATGATGTCGTAACATGAGGTCCAGAAGTGTGTGTGTGTGTGTGTGTGTGTGTGTGTGTGTGTAGAGATGTGAAGTCAGAAAGAGAGACAGAGGGAGGGAGGAGAGAATGAACCAGGGATTTTGAAAAAAAAAAAAAAAACAATTTAGGTAATGAGGATGAATAAAAGACTGCCCCAAGGGGGAAATGGAGAAGGGTCCATGGCATAAGTGAAGGCATTTATACTAAAATATTAGAAGTTAAAAGAAGAAACACATTTTCCTTGTGATAGAAACTAAATGCTTATAGGTGTGTAGGAGGTTTGGTGGCAAAATTTAAAGGAAATTCTTATTTGTCTGAATCTTTTTTTTTTTTTTAATTTCTGTGTCACAGAAGCCAAGTTCAATGGTGAGAATTAGATGAAGGATAGGAGAGTTTTGAGAAAAATGGAGAGTATTTGAAATAGCCACTACTGATAACTGAATAGAGAACTGACAAAGAAACATAGAAGTGTCAGGTGCTTATACACTCATCAGATATATGAAATCATCGTTAGAAGTTTTGAATTAGCTTAATTTCTTACCAATTTAACAGATTAGAAATTGTGTTCTGTATACTTAGCTACACCAAGTTTGTAATACACACAAGTATGTTTTAAATTTGGCTTTGGAATTTTAAGAAAAATTAAAGTATATTTATTATTCTTTTTAAAGAAAGAGACTAATGATATTTCCAAATGTATTTATACTTACCCATGCTGGCAATTATGCTATGTACAGGTAATCTAGATGGTCCATGATAAAATGACCTTGATACATTGCTTTTTTTCTGATGGTCGTGGTTTTTAAATGCTGAATTCTCTTCTTTGGTAATATTAATATAGAAACATATATCTGTAGCATTCATAATACATCGAGGACCTGGATTCAGCAAAATGTTTTTATTATCCTCCCTCCTAATACCAATCAAGCAGACACCAAACCTTAATTTAAAAAAGAAAATAAAAGAGTTTAAGGGTTAAATTCAGCAAAGGTCTTAGTTTTTTTTTTTTTTTTTAAAGTTCACATATATAAGAAAATAATTAAACTATTATAAGGCAGAGAAAAATTAAAACCTCAAATAAGAACATTTTAAAGCTTGAAAAGATTCTAAAAGTTCAAGGCTCTTGTTTTTAAAGGAAAAAAAAACCAAAACTATGTCCTTAGGGTGTTGTGAAATCAATTTAGTTAATTAAGACTATATATGTTTTTTAGTAAAAAAGAATGGAATAAAAGAAAATAGAAATATCAGAGTACATATCATTTAGTAAGGGTAAGAGTTTTATTGTAAATTTTGTGTGTGTATACTGGGTCTTACCATAAAATGTATACCTTAATTTGGTCAAAAAAGATAAAACAGTATTTCTTACTTTAGTCCAAAAATTTGAAAGCCACTGGCTTAGGGGAGAGGAAGAAACTTACTCAAGGTCACAAGAGAAAGAATTTAGGGTCCCTAAATTTATTTTTGTTCTGCTTGAATTTTAGAAAAAAATTTAGAAAAAAAAATTAAATAGCATTGAATAGGTATACAATTTAATTAGGAGAAATAATAACCACTGAATGTAACAGGTGTTACTTAAAATTTCTTATATACTTTTCCAGGTTATGTTCCAAACACAAAACCTCCTGAATATTTTTATCTCAATATGTCTTATAGTGTTACAAATAAATCAAACTTAAAAATATTTTTTAAATATACAAAAAGTATATAAACAGAATCATGTTGGGAATTAAAGTAGAATACTTTAGATATTAGATTACTAGAATATACTAGATTATTACAAATCTTTAAAATGTTATATTAATATTTTATAATACTAATACTATATTATTTTCATGTTAGACGTACATTTTATTTCTTAAGTAAAGAATTTCTCTCAAAAAGAACAAAAATAATAATGTTCTATGTTTGAATTGGAAGGTACTATCATTTATTTTTTAACATATTTTTCTGGCCAAAGCAAGTTTTAAAAAATGTCTAGTTTTTATAAATGTTATTTTTACTTTGTTTAAATTTTTAATCAACACTTTAAAATTTAGATTTATAAAGAAGATTCATTTTCATGTGAATTTTTACAGGATTAAAATATTTTTAAAGATAAATTAAAAGATACTAGTGTCAATATTCCTACTAAGTTATACTATACACCCAAGAATCTTAACTTGTAGAGACCATACAAAGGGCCAGAATTCAAATGTCTCAGTAATTATGTCAAAAATTCAAGAATACTTGCAACTTATGAGCACCAATATGGGTTATATTATGGAAAACTGTGTTTAAAGGTATGACTGATTAATATTTTAATTCCACTCTGGAAACAGAAACATACTTTTTGTGTGCATGGAAAGAAGCATAGGTGAAGCTCTTTCCTTCATATTCAGCAAAAAATGTACTTTCTTCCAAAACGATGTGGTACACTTCATTCCCAGAGCATCTGCCGTACATCTTCTGCCATTGTTCTGGCGATTGCTGGCCTTCTCTGCAACAAAAGCATACACACATACACACAGAGAGAGACAAACAGTGAATGCGGTTCAAAAAACAGTCCTTGTCATACATAATCTGGAGTTTTCCAACTGTAAGAATGGACAAGCACAGTTCAAAGAAGTTATCTGTGTGGTGCTCAAAATAATGACATGATTTACAAAGAGTTGCTATAAAAATTTCGAAACTAACACAACATAGAAGCTTAAGAGATGGCAAATTTTTAAAAAGTAGAAGGTTTTCACAATCCAGTTAATAAAAGCATTTATTGTGATCATGAACCAGTGAGCTATAGCATCTGATTTTTAGTCTTTGTTTATGTATATCATGTCATGCATGACCTATAATACTTGTCTTATAGTCTCAGTAATACAGCCCACTTCATCCCCTTTACAATACCTGCTTGGCTCCTGTATGTAATTGACTTTGCTTTGTATTTAAAATTATGAATACATACATCTCAACTTATCAGTTTGATTTTATAGAAAACATACTCTTAATTTCTGTACATATCATAGCAATGGATTTCTTCCAATTGTGTACCAGTTAAGAAAAGATACTTCTTTGTGATAAAAGTAAGGATCTCTAAAAGAGATTACCAGAAGTATTTTTTAAAAGAAGATAAGTTTATTACAGAAAGTGCAGTTTCTTTTTTATTCTAGAATATTCTGCTCAGTGAGTTTGGAAATTTATTAAAAACTCAACTTATGACAAAATTTATTGTGAATATACAATAATGATTTTTCCCATTTTGTACAATAAATTCCATTTACTTTTGGTGAATAAAGTTTAGGAACTCTGTAAGTACAACAAATGTACCTTCTAGAAGAAAAGAGATGAATTTATAAAAATCAAAATATTTCATCATAATCTCTGTAGCTTCTGGATGGATTAAAGCAGACAAGTCATTATTTATCATATTTTAAACTCCGAGTTTTGTCTGAAAACATTATAAAACACATATAAACATTTTCAAAGTGTCAATAAATTTTTTAAAAACCATATATTTTCCAGGTATGTTTCACTTGCACTTCATTCCTTCTTAAGGATGCTTAAGGGTTAAGAGTCTGGGCCTTGGAGTCTGACTGCCTGATCTGAACCCTAACTCTGCAATCTTGGGTGAGTTATTTAACTTCTCTGTGATACTTTACTTCTGTAAAAAACATTATCAGTCTTACTGGGTTGGATAAAATGGAAAACTAGGAAAATAAAACAAAACACATTTGACTATTGACTATATATGGTTACACCTAACTACTACTTCCTAAGAATGATTGTTCTTGGTGGAGAAAACTTTTCCTTTGGCCAATAGAAATAAAACTATTTTTGGTACGTAACATATTGCTACTTGGCAAGATAGTACTTGGCAAAGATAGAATCCGTTTAAAGGGCTGAAAATGTAAGAGAAGGTGCCAGTAATTCATCAGGGTTTGTTTGTCATCCAAAAGGCCTCATGGGGTCAAATAATTGTCACATAAGGTCACTAAAAGCTATTCAAGAGAATCACAAATCTAATTCCAGCAGCTGAAATGGAAATACAATATGGTAACTTGGAAGGAAACAGAAAAGGACGGGGTCAGACAAGGACAGTTCTGATGAATTTCCTTAAATCACTTGCTAGTTCTCATGCTATTTTATATTGGCACCTTTTTACCAAACATCTTTAATGAATCTCTAAATTCAGCTAATTGTAAATATACAATTTTTTTTGCATTCACTTCATGTTAATTACTTGAGAAATGTTGGAAATTAGCGACTCCATCTACTACTAATGGGTATGTCCAGGTCTCACTTATTAATTCCTACATGAAATATTTATTGAGCACTTGGGATGCGGCAAGAAAAGTTCTAGATTTCTAGGCGATGGCAGCTGACAAAAAAGGCAGACATACTTTCTTTCTTGAATCCTTTAGTGGAGGAAAACTGACAATATAGCAAATTATGTGTTGGAAGTGATAAGTGGTGGGGAGAAAAAGCGGAGAGGGAAATCGTTTTCAGGGGTGGATTGGAATATAAATAGTATGACTGAAGAAGACCTCGCTGAGAGAATGACATTTAAGTAAAAATCTTGAAAAGGGTGAGAGAGGTAGTCACAGGGGAGAAGACTCTCTGGCAGAAGCAGCAGCAATGCTTCCCTGAGGCAGGGGGATGCCTGGTATGGCTGAGGAGAAGCAAGGAACCCAGTTTGGCTGAGGTTGAGGAAGGAGGAGAAAATGAGGCCAGAGAAGTAACTGGCAGGGAGACAGGTCATGAAGATTTCTAAAATCTTACTCCTTTGACCTTTATAGGGAAAATTCGCAAAAGATTCTGACTTATACTTCGCAAAAATCCCTCTGGTCATTGTTCTGAGAATAGACTGAAGCAGCAGCAATGACCAGTGAGTAGTTCATTGCAATGATTTAGCAAGAAGATGATGGCTTGGACCAGGTGAGATTCTGGGTGTGTTCTGCAAGTGGACCTGAAAGTATTTGCTGATGGAAGAGAAAAATAAAAATAAACACCTTAAGTGCCCATGGCCATCAGAAATATGAAAATTAAATGAATAAATAAATATCCATACAGATAAAAGTGAAAATGTAAGTACTAATGCTTATAAAGCACCATGGGGAAATCTCAAATACAAAATGTTAAAAGAATTAAGTAGCTCTAGGTGGCTCGTTTAGTTAACTAGGTCCTAGGGAAGAAGACACGTAAATCAGAGATAGTATATGTGGGCTTCACAAACATTTGGAATGTTTATTTTTTCTAAATTTGGAATGCTAGGTTCATGGATGCTCATAATAATATTCTTATACCTTTGAATGTCTGAAATATTTTCTAACAAATAAAAAATAAAATGTATCACCAAAGTGAAAACACAAACCAGGACTAGTAGTAAGGATTTTAAGCTTTTTGTTGTTATATTTTTCACTGCTACCTTTCAAGGCAGCATTACAGGCTACACTATACAAGGCCTCCCTGCTTACCAATATTTTGAGACTAACATTTTATTTAGGCAGAAAGTAATATTTTCCCCTCTTACTATGATGAATGTATCAACAATTTTTTTCCAAATAGCTACCCAGTTATTCAATTTATTGAATAGTCCATCTTTTCACACACTGGTTTAAAATAACTCCCCTATCAAACACCAAATTCCTGTTGCCTATGGGCCTCAATCTCAACTTTCTAGTCGGGCAAATTGATTTGCCTCTACCCATTCCCTAACACTACCTATGTCGACTATTGTAGCTATAAAATTGTTTCAAAATACATCAGGATAATCCCTCTCATTATTATTCTCCTTCAAAACTTTTCTTGCTATTCTTGTCTCTTCATTTTTCCATACAAACTTAAAATCAGCTGGTTTACTTCGAAAAGAATACCTTTGATATGATTATTGGGATGATTAATAAATTTGGGTGAAACTGACAGCCTTGTGATATTGACAATCTTCATTTGTATGTTTATTACTTGTCTATTTCTGCCACCATCTCCCACTCATCCTGAAGCAGAATGTAAGCACCAGAACTTCTCAGTCCATTGTCTATCCTGATCTCTGTGGGATCTCCAGTAACTAGAACATCTTCTAGAATACAGTGAATGTTCAAAAAATGTTTGTTTAATGACAGCATTTAATTCTTCTGACAATCTGTGAGATGCATGCTAGTATTATGCCCACCACACAGATAAAGAAACTGAGGCTCAATGGTTTCAAGTCTTTGGTCTTGCCAGCATGGACAGACCAAAGAATTCAACCCAGGCAGTCTGGCTACAAACACTGCCCTTTACTCAGAAGCTTCAGTTCTGAGTAACTCCAGTATTTAGTGTGAATGTGTAGCTGTTCTATTACTTGTCTTCAGGATACTAGAATTTGAGAGCCAAATTTTCCTTTTACCCTTATTAATAATACAAGGCATTTTATAGCCTGTAGGTTTGTAATAAACAAAAACAAAATAAAAAACTTCTGATTTGTCTTCAACTTAGCATTCTACTCGAGTTTTCTTTTGTCTTTTCCTACTTTATGTATCTGGGGAGACTTAATTCAAGATTATTTTTGAATGAGAGGAAATTTATCATATAAATAAATAATATATTTCCAAATATTTTATACAAAAGAATTCTTTAATTCTACCACTTAAGTAGCTCTTAAGTAGCACTTACCCATTTCTCTACCATCAACTCTTACACTCTTAAAACTGTGCTAACCCATCTCCTAGCTTCTTTGCTTCCTGTGTTGATTGGTGCTACAATTGGAGTGAATTTCAAAATCTCAAATCACTTCATGTCACTCTCCTGCTGAAAATAGTTAAAGGGCTTCCTCCTTCCATTTGAAAAAGGTGAACTTTCTTACCATCATTACAAAGCCCTCCTGACCTATGCCATGCCTGTCTTCCAAATTTCAAATATCATTCCTGTGCCCTTTCTCTTGAGTTCTCCAGCCTTGAGCAGTCTTTAATTTCCCCTGAAGAAGAAACTCTCTTATCTTGGTCTTCTCACAATGCTGTTCTTTCTTCCTCCTATGCCTTCCTCGTTCCTGGACCCACAGCTCAGGCATTACTTTCTCAGCTGTGCGGTGGTGTACTTCCTTCATGATATTATAACACTAAATTGTATTAACTAATCCTTAATGTCTTGCTTCCCTGTGAAATAGGCCCCATGAGGAAAGGGATCATGTCCTGTTTACCACTCTATCTCTGAGACAAGACATCTGTTCTGACACAGAGTAACTGCTTAATAAATGTTTTGTTAAATGAACAAAGAATAACCTAACAATGTTCTTCATGCTCAGTTACTGAATGTTCTGCTTTTCTAATTATATAATTCCTTTCTCCTTCACCAGAATCATTTTTTAGGTCTCACCAATTACTTTCCCCATGATGAATTTGCTGTTAGAATGGGGGGTGGGGAACCTTCACTGAGTTTCATAATCATAAATGGATATGAAATGAACTTAACCTCAGCAGCAGTAAACAACACAAAAGATATTAAGGATAAAAAAGCAAAGAATGGAAAGCTCTGTGAAAAGCCATTTTAAAAAGACTTACTATGTGTTTACACTAATCAAATGAACATTTAGGGAAAATAGTTGGCTTGTGCATTTAATTCCTGTTAACCTTGAAGTAAACTCCAACCTGTAAAGTAGGATAGCCCGTAGTCTATTTCATACCCTTTCGAGGCTGCTCTACCATATTGACTGGAAATTAAATAGTAATCAATTCTTCCTAGACAGGTTTATGTCCACCTTTATTTTCAAAATAATGCCAGCTCCAGCTGTTTGCAAATGTGTTAGTAGAAAAAGAAAGAAGGAAGAAGAGGAATATGAAAAGAAAATATTCTACTAAGAAAGTAAAGGAAGTACAGAACGAAAGTGTATGCTCAGTACTTGAAAGAATCTCTTTAGAGCTCTATTTGCCCTGAATAAAGGGTAATGCTGTGAAATCCATGCATCCAATACCATAGTCATGAGAGCCTTAGAAAAATGTCAGTGGGCAGCCTAGAAGGAAAAGAAGCTTGTGCCTGCTCTTGTCTGCATTTTAAACCCTTAACAAAGGTCTTAGTGAGAAAAATATTTGGAAAAAAAAAAAAAAAAAAGGAAAGCGTAAGGACAGGTGATAGAGACTTGTTTATGAGAAAACAAACAAACAAAAAAATGTCCGGTGAAGTAAATTACAACTTCCATGTTAAAATCTTCACGACCTTGTAGCCTTCAGCCATGCTCTGTCAAATCTCCATCCCTGTCCTATAATAATAATGTCTTGGGCAGATCCCACTTCTTTCAAATCATGTTCAGTTATTAAAAAACCCAATCCCATCTGATTTGAAGCTCCAATCTTCCCAGCTCAGGCTAATTCTCCCTAGACTGCTGCTGCTCTAACTGGTCATCAATGGCCTCTGTGAAGGTGTCTTTTAGAGACATGTGAACATACTTTGTGGGGTATGAGGGGTGGGCCTCTGGGCACCATCACTGGGAAGCAAGAAACTCTCTTCCACTCTGTCTCACCTACTTCCCAGCAACACATCCCATCCACCCTATGGCCTCTGGGCTGCTTGGGTTTCCTCACCTTGTAGGCAGAACCCTTAGAGGGGGTACCACAGAGAGAACGTGCAAATCTTTTTAAGCCATCAGCTGAGCTGCTGGAAACCCACGCATGGGAGGGAAGGCTCTGCCATCTCTCTCTCTCAAATTCTTTTTTCTTCATGTTCAAATAATCACAGAAAACTACATACGCAGATGTCCAACTAGGGAACGAACTGCTAGTTCCCACTTCCTGCAGATACTCCACGAGTATTAGGTCATTTTTTGGACTTCACTTTATGAGGCTGGGCGTAGGTGCAAAAACACTGTGCTGCACTACTGGTCCCTCTCTGATCTTCTCTTCCTACAGAAAGGTGGGGAGATTAGAAAATGGGATACTTGACTCTTTTTCCTCCTCGGTTTTAGGTTATGGTCACCAATCCTGGGACAACATGAAAAGTCCCTCTCATGACCATAAAAGGCCAAACAGTGGGCAGTGACCCAGTTCCTGGAAATCTCTGTCCCTTCCCCAAAATAGTTGGAATAATTCTCCCACTAATTAGCCTATGAAATTACCCAGCCCATAAAAAACCAACCACCCCATATTTCAGGGCCTCTTTCACTCCCTGAGATGGACTACATTCTGTCTATGGAATTCTGTCTCTAAATAAACCTGCTTTCACTTTTAAAAAAATAAATAAATAAAAATAAAATAAAAATTTAAGAAAAGGTATGTTCGTTCTATCCTGTTTATTGTTCCCAAGTTAGAAACATCATTTGCTCCAGTTAACTTTTCAATGGTGCATAAATTCAGTTTGACAACTGATTTTATTTTTCTTTCAAATGCAAGCTGCACATTCCTTGTTAATCCACGATTACACTTTCAAGGCAAACGGGTTTTTATTGCCAGAGAGCAAATTAACTCCCATACAGTCTCCTGTGCTTCAACACGACCAACCAGTTGGAACAGGACAGTCAGCTAGTAAGCGCTTGGTCTGCAATTTGCAGAAACGTGCTTCATACAGGCCTCTGAATGCAATAAAAGAATCTGATATGGTTTTGGCTTTCAAAATTTCCCCACATCAAATTTTCCCAAAAGGAGAAAATAAGAATCTAACTGGAATTTCCTGTTCCAGATACAATACCTTGAAGTCTTATTATACTGCATTCTCTGTTCTTATTTCAGGAATGTACTGAACGACCCTGCTCAGTAATGTGGTTTGCATTTTTTTAAAAACAGCATACAACCTTATTTGATGGACAATGCCCTATTTTTAGGAAGATGTATGTTTTTGTAAAACTCAAACTAATAACTTTTAGAAGGTAAAATTCGATTTTTACGTTCATGTTTTCTTTGTGTATTTTAAAGATGCCACCAAACTAAAGGTAAACTCAAGAAGTGTAGGCAGGCATTACTGCCTTCAAGGTTGTACAATGAAATTATTAGTGCAAATCCATCTCTTCTACAGTATTATATCTGTCATTTTAAACACCTCCGCATCGTAATTATCAGATTTAGTTTTGCTAGTACATTTTGTTCCCTTCAATCCTAAATAAGGCATTTAAATATACAATAAATGGTTAGTTTCAGATTTACCAAAATTGACACAGACTGCCAAATTAGTTGCTTTTATATACTCATTTTTATTACCAAACTAAATTATTTTCATATCAATGGGAACAAAGAACATATTGTCACAAGGTATCTTTGGTATAAAATCCGTTCTTTGAGATGTAATAAAAGGCTTTACATATAACTGGAGGAAATCTTTGCCTTAGGAAAAGATGTCATTTACATTTATACTTGCAGAGTTACATAAGATAAAATTTCCTTATGATGCTTTATTTTAAAGATAAGAAAATCTATTTATTACTTCATTATACTTGATTGAAAGTAGATTTAAAAAGTCTAAAACAAGTGACCCAAAGGTTTTAATCTAACTGAAATTAACATATTTTATTTAATTCTATACTCTAGTAGTTCACCCATTTAATGTCAGCTTGGTTCCAGATAATTGTTTATATTCTTTACAGGAGCCTCTCTGAAAACACACATGAATTACATTAATTCACAACGGTCTCAAGCTTTTACTTTATTTAAAAATTAAAGTATTTAAATGGTATTCCAATTCCCTTTACTATTAATGTCAGGAATCTACAGTGAACACTGCAAGTAAAAGAAATGATTTTGACAAATTGTAGCCTGTGTCATTGAAAGCATAATTGTAATTTATGGAGTGGAAAGGGCATATTAGAGTAGATGGAAACTTCCACTACAGGTGAGGCTACAAAAGAAAGAGCTAACACAGAACTTCAGATGAACATTTATTCTTGCTGGTCTGGGGATCGATCTGACACACAAATTGGATTATCTTATCTAGTAAGAAAAGCAGTCAAGAACTCTAAGTAGAAGAGGTAATAAAACTCAAGATTAAGTAATAAAACTCAAGATTAAGCTGAACTTCCCCTGCTTTTTATGGTATCAGACATCAAAATCAAAACCTGAGTCCTAACATTAAAACCATGTAGAGGATGATAATCAATTTTCAACCACTAGATGGAACCAGAAAGCTGTTTGCCATTCTCAGGATAAGAAAAATTGCTGTGAAAGTGACGAGAGTAGAGAAATGCTATACAGCTTTCAAGCATTGTTAATAGTGAACATAAACAATGAACACCCTTATGAAAGAGATTTCAAAGAGAAATGAAATAAAGCTCCACCGTTAAATTTGAAAGGCTGATTGTACATGAAAGTGGCCCAAACTCACTACCCTAAAGTTTGTTTGTTCTTCAAAAATTCTAGTGTGGTTTTCTGAAGTGCTCACTTAACTCAAGAAGCCACCTAATTATCACACACACAAATCCTAAAATTCTGTGAAGACTTTTCACCTGCTTTTTAAACTGTCAGGTGAAAAATAAATTCATCTCTCATAATGACACTGAATTCTCAGCTCTTTAATTCCATTATTAAATAAGTCATATCCCACTGATTTTAAACTGTTCTCCTTTAGCATTAATAAAAATCCATAGCGAAGGTGTACCTTCCCCCTCTCTCTCAGAACACAGCCTGCTTGCTTATGAATAAGTACCATACGCTTAGCTTATGGTCAAGTGCTCCGTGCCCTTGTGCATTTGCATTGCTCTGCTGTATCTGTCACTTTAGTTGAGAACATCATAGTGAAGTCTTCAGAAAAGTTGTATTCCATAAATATTAATATTTAGGGATATAGGAGTTTCATAAGCTCCTATTGTTGTTATTCACATTTTATCATTTTGAGTATTTCTTTGCTCTTTTAAAATTATGTGTAACTAGCAAGTTTCTTCACTGGCTGTCCATGTTGTCATTTGGTTTATTCTCAAGGTATGCAAACTAATCTTACCATAGCCAAAAGAAACTACATTAATAAAATAAATCTACTAGGGGAAATTTATAATACATTCCAAACATACATAAGCCATGTTTACATTCTGTTCTGCCTTGTGTTGAATATTAGCTTTTTGTGATCAGAATGGAACGTTTTCATTTTTGCATTTCCCCAACTCCTAACACAGTGCCTTACACTGTACGAATGCATGTGATTGTTATCGTGGGATGAATGAATGAATGACCAAACCATAACAATATTTTAACTCTATTCAGTGCTATTTTTAGCATGGGACTTCATTCATAACTTAAATTGACCACACACACAAAAAAAATGCTCCCAGATTCTGGGCTTAATTTGAAGAGTTTTGAGGTATCTCAATAAAAATACGTTATCGAATTTTATTACTATGTCATTGTAGGCATTTTCTATTGACCATCATCTCTGAGGTGTGAGAGAAAAGAATTATCTCACAACAGATTCCCCACAGGGCTGTAAGTATAAAGTAGCAGTGACTATAGATACAGGTCTCTTGATTTTCCATTTTGTAAGCTGAGGATATTAGCTACTCTCCCTTCCACATCTCCTCCTTACTTTTCTCTAAAATATCATTTGCTGCACCTTTTTACATTGTTGAAAATGCAAATATCTGTATTTTGTTCCCTGGCTATAAATAAATCAATGGCTTCAGACAAAAGTGGAGAACCCGTTGTACATCTTAAACTTATACGTTACATATCAATTATAATAAAGCTGGGGAAAAAAAGTACAGAGAACCTGAGTTCAGTGATTATATTATTAGGATTATTGCAACATAGTTCATTTAAGAGTTCAGTGGAATGCTATAATTATATAAACTTCTCTGTATTCCCTGAGCAATTCAAGAGAGAATACAAAAAAAAAAAAAAAATTCCTTACTTACTGACCACCTATTGTTCAGTATTATGGCACATTTTAATTTGATTTATTATAGTTTCTTTTTTATTTTCTTGGAGTTTATGATTGCCTTTTTTTTTCCAATTGGGAGAGAAAACAGAAACTTCCTTTGCCACATCCCATTGTATATGTTGCTTTTAATCTAGTCCAGTCTCTTGTTGAGACTTGTCTGGCTTTTCCTATCTTGACCACAGCTTTTAGAAATCTTTGGTTTTAGCTATGGTACAGACATGTGGCCTAGGTTCTATCAATCAGACACAAATGCAGGAGTTTATTTTGGAAGTGAGCTAAATGAGGAAACAGGCAGGCGAGGGGCATCTATACTGTTGTGATGTCTGGCTGCAGAGGTAGCTGGCTCCCAGGATGTTCAGAGGTCAAAGTTCCTTATTGGGTTAGTTGTGAGGTGGGGCAGTGGGAACTGTTCATGCATGTTGAGCCTAAATAAAGGCTAACTTTCCTGTTCTGTGAGTTACCTATATTCCTCCATACACCTCTTTATAATCAGACTAGCTCAATGAATATCCTTGTCTAAAGTTAAGAATCCTAGTCAATATTGAGATTTCTCTTCCTTTCTACAAGTTTAAGAGAATTTTTCTTCACCATTACTGCTTTATAATTTGGCAGTGTTATGTCTCTAGGTGTGGTTCTCTTTCATTCATTGTCATTCACAAGCAAGAAACCCTGTCTATTTAAAGATTTAAATCTCCCTTCTTCTGTTGCAATTTCTTACATTCTATTCTCTCCATCCTTTCTGGAATTCCCATCAAATCAGATATTACCTCTTTTAGATTGATCTCGTGTACTGCGAATTATTTTTCCTACATATTCTATCTCTTTCTCTATTTTAAATCTGAAATCCTCAAGATTTCTAGGATGTTACCTTTCAAGGTTTTTATAATCACTCTGTTAATTTCAAAAGGTCTTTACTTTCTATTTCTCTACTATAACTCCTTTTCATATCTTCCTGGGATTAATAATTACAATTATTTTTAGCATTCTGGATTTGTGTATTTATGTATTATGGCTTTTCCCATTATTATTGAAGAGAAATCAGATCCTCCAGAATCATAATCAACAAATTTAAGTTAAATATTCTGAAAATTTTAAACTCTACAAATAAAAAAAATTCCTCAGCATTTTATTCCTTTGAACAATCATTATCACCCTTTCATAATCCTTCAGTATTCTTGTAAACTATTATTTATACTTCTCTACTGTTCAAAAATACATTTGAATTTCTTTTTAATGTATTTTTGTTCTCATTTACTGTGACTCTCCTTGCTTACAAACATTTGACTCTCCTTTCAAATGTTATAGTTTTTTGACCTTAGAAAAAATTGTTTACTAGTGAGTAGAAGACCCAACATCCCTATTATCCCAAAACAATTCCAGTGTGAATACAGATATTGTTCTCTTCTAGCTGGATTTGTTCCCTTCATTTCAACCTGCATGCTGGTTGTCAGCAAATGACAAGAGCCATATTTCAAAGTTCTGAGTATAATATATAGGGATATTAAATAGATTCCCTTGTCTGTGAATATGATTTGTTAAGTCACAGGTTACATCTTATATTAAGCAAGAAGGGCTCAAACTGTCTAGTCTGGGGTCTCTAAATGCCAGATTAAGAGGGTTGAACCCCAACCCCAAATTATATGCTAGCTTATAATTCAGACTAATTTATTTAGGAAAAATCTGATTTTTCCCATGGTAAATGTCTGACTAAACTTAATTATAGAGAAATGGTACTGTGGTGGAGGAAACAGGGTAACTTGTTCTGTATACAGAAATTCAATCAAAATGTGTCCTCTTTTTTTCTAGGAATCTTGCACCCCAGAGCCTCACTGGGGGCTGGGATTTTGTCCTTCTGTATCACCTTCTAAACATATGCTGGGATGGAGGTTTCATCAAGTTCATTTACCCACTTTCCGTCTTCTAGAAATTCACTGAAATCTCTTCTTTTTCACTGATAAAAGCTTATGACTTTTATTTATTTGCTATCATTTCAGTGGCGCAGATGAGGAAGAGCAGATGAAGACTATGGATCATAAACTACTTTGAACCAGGGGCCTCAATGAATCATCTTTAGTATATCCTTTACTTCATTTACTTAACTAGTGTTTTTTGAGCATTCATGCTGTGAAACACTATAGAAGGTATAAGAATGAGTAAGTTCCAATAAAGATGTTAAAAAAAAAAATGAGTAAGACATGTTCTCCACCTTAAACGAAATTATACCCTATTATGTAGGAAAAAATAAAGGGACCATAACACATGCTCTGGCAGAATGTCATAAAATTCTATGTGAGTTTGTAGAAGGGAAAGATCACATTAAATTGGGGAGTTTAAAAATATTCTTGAGGAGATAGAATTTTCGAATTTTAGCAAAACCCTCTAGGAAGGCAGAAAAGATTCAAGGCAGAGGGAACAACGTTAAAAAAAGATGTAGAAGGCGGAAACCGCAAAGTATATTTAGGATCATGTTATTTGGAGAACACGATACATATGAGTATCATGAGAAATAAGGATATAAAAATAAATTAGTACTAGAGCAAACAGGGCTTTAAATAAATAAAATGGATATACTTAAATCTAATTTGATAATGAAAGATGAGCTATTAAAGCCTTTCCAAGCAGAGGACTGTCAGACTGAGCAGTACCTGTATTTCTCAAGATATGTTTAATAGAATAATGTTCTAGTTAATCTTTTAATAGGTGTGATTAGGAAAAACATTTCTCGGGTAATCAAACAGATTTTGGATACACCTAATAAAATGTATTTCTGTGGAGATTTTCAGTACATGTTAGTTTGTATAAAAGAAAAATGAGTAACCTTCAGACATATATCGTTTCTCTTTCTTGCAATTACTCCATTCAGACCTCCAGTCTTGAAGTGTGTGTGTGTGTGTGTGTGTGTGTGTGTGTGTGTGTGTGTGTGATGGGAGAAATGGAGAAAGGGCCACCAGGGATATACAGACAATCTTTCTTAATTGCCATGATCAAAGAAGCAGCCTTCTGTGGAACCAGCAGAACCATCTGCTGTGCAATAGAGCTTTCATTATTTTTCTTTCTTATCTTCCTGGACAAACTTAATGAAGTGGCGGCCTTCGACCAGGCTTCACTTTCTTATCATCTCCTCATTTGTTCACACTATCTCAAAATGAGAAAGTCTCCATCGTCCAAAATTGTTTTCTCAGAATTTCCCAGAGACCAGTGACCTACTAATTCTGTTTGCGTCTTCTCCATCTTAAACCGTCTGTATTGTTAACCATTCAGTTCTTTCTAGAAATCCTTGCTCCTTTTTGTTCTGTTAAGTTATACTATAGTTGCTATCCTTTTCTTCCATCTGTTTCCTAAGGAAAAGCCTTAAGTGGTCAGTTTTCCCAAATCCCCACCATTTCTGCTTTCACCTCTGTGGCCCTGACTAGCCCTGATCTCTCCTCAGGAACCAAGAGTAGCAGTAATTTCCATGAGCAATGATACCTGCATCAGAAAGCAAATAGATCCAATACCAAACTCCTTTCTCCTGCCAAAATCACACATTTTATAGTTCTCTACTGTCAAACCTCAGTGTGTAAAGGGATTTTTTTCGTTTTTTCTCTTTTCTACATCCATAACTCATCAGTGGCCAAGTTGTGTAAATTCTAACTTTGCAATATTTTTCTTATCAATTCTCTCTTTCCTTCCCATTGATGATCACTAAGAGCCAAAATATTACCTCTTGGATGGGACTAATGAAATAAATAAATATTTTCATGAAAGTAAATGGAAAAGAAAAAAATTAAATTTTGATAGAGACAAAATGTCATCAAGATGGGCCAATTGAAGGTCTACCAACTGTTCTGATAATTTGGCATCTCCTTGCTAAAATCATCACGGTCCATGTTTGACAGCCTACAGTGATATCGGTCCAAAGAATAAACTTCTGTTCACCTTTCTAATGAGTTTGCCAAATAATTCAAAATGCTAATTTAATTGACAATAAGAAATACCCCTGCCAAGAGCACTGAGCACTCAAATGTAAATGAAGTGAGTGGGAGGGGAAAACTATGAAGGACTAAAATACAGAGTAAACTTGAATGAATAAAAGGAGCACAGTTATTCAAAGTCACCTAAAGTTAATATCATCTAGTTGACTCACAGATCAACTAGAACAAGATGAGTATATTAACATCTAGGAAAAGAAAATGTAAGATCATGACAGCATTAATGAGCCTTGGGAGACATTGTTCAGGGTCCCAGCTAAGTTGCTCCAGAGACTCCAAAATACAAGATAAATATTTTTAAAATTAATATTCCCCATGTAAAAGTACAGAGGTAGGTAATTCGTACTTAATATATGGTTTCCATCTTTCTCCCCATTATCACGGGCTAGAGGAAGAGAACTAAGAAAAGGACGAAGGTGTTTTAAGAGAGCAAATCTAGGGCTTCCCTGGCGGCGCAGTGGTTGAGAGTCTGCCTGCCAACGCAGGGGACGCAGGTTCGAGCCCTGGTCTGGGAAGATCCCACATGCCGCGGAGCAACTCGGCCCGTGAGCCACAATTACTGAGCCTGCGCGTCTGGAGCCTGCGCTCCGCAACAAGAGAGGCCGCGATAGCGAGAGGCCCGTGCACCGCGATGAAGAGTGGCCCCCGCTTGCCACAACTAGAGAAAGCCCTTGCACAGAAACGAAGACCCAACACAGCCATACATACATACATACATACATACATACATAAAAAGAATGTAAGCAGACAAGAATAGCATTAAAAAAAAATTAAAAATTAAAAAAAAATTAAAAAAAAAAAAGAGAGCAAATCTAATTCTAAGGCTGAATTAGGAACTCCATTCTCAGACTTAAGGCAGGTCTGTCACTAAAAGAGCTGACCTTTCTACCTCTAACTCCTGCTTCCTTTGTCTATCTTATTTGTTCCAGAACTCATATTTATTATTTTCCTTAAATATCTATAATCTGTACAACACTTAATTTAAAAATATATTTTTAAGTTAGACTATTATAGGTTTTGTATTATATTTATGTCTGTGTTTGTTGGGTCTTAAAGTGTTTAGCTTGTGAATATCAATTATTTTTAGTCAAAAATCACCATTAAAAGTTCATTTATTATATAATGAACTTCTAATAATATTATTCTCTCTCCTTTTTTAATGGGGAAATTTGAGTATTATCATAAGCTTTTTTTTCAATTAGTGGTTTGATAAACTTTGCATAAAGCATTTCCTAGACTATTCAACATTTTCCCCATTATACTACTTAATTCAGCTCCCGAGTTTGCTCTCTTATTATTAAATCAATATGTTTGAGCTCTCTGATTTCTGCTGATGCTCAAAGGCAAAATTTCAAACATATTCTGTTAATAAGTGAATCTTCACTATACCTTCATTTAATGCATAATACAGAAGATAATACAAATTACTTTAGTCATACAATATTCTTAATAAAATATATTAGATATTTTAAATTAAGTGATCTGTTTGGATGACTATTTATAATCAAGTGATGGTATTTATCTGTTTAAGGATCTGAACAGGTTTTTCTTCAAAGGTGATATGAAAGTGGCCAATAAACACATGAACTAATGCTCAACATTATTAGTAATCAGCAAAATGCAAATCAAAACCACGAGACAGCACTTTACATCCACTAGGACAGTTATGATGCAAAAGGCAGATGATAACAAGCATTGCTGAGAACATGAAGAAATTGGAACCATGATACACTGCTGGTGGCAATGTAAGATGCTATAATCCCTTCAGAAAACATTCTGGCAGTTCCTAAAAAGGCTAAATCGAGTTACCCGATGACCTGGCAATTCCACTCCTAGATATAGACCCAAAGAAATTAAAGCACATGTCCACACAAGAATCTTCACATTAATATTAAGACCTGCCTTATTCACAATGCCATAAACAACCCAAATATCCATCAGCTGATGAATAGAAAAGTAAAATGAAATATATCCATACAATGGAAAATTATTCAGTTATAAAAAGGAACGAAGTAGTGATGCATATTACAATATGGATGAACTTTAAAAACATTATGCCAAGTGAAAGAAGCCAGTCCAAAAAACAAAAAAGCATATTGTATGATTCCATTTATATGCAATATGCAATGTCCAGAATAGGAAAATCTATAGAGACAGGGTAAGATTAGCCTATGGTTGAAAGAGTTTGGATACAATGTGGGCGGCTGCAAAAAGGTAAAGAATTTCTTTATGGGATGATGAAAATATTAGGAGTTAGCAGCGATAGTTGCACAGTTCTATGAATATACAAAAAATATTACATTGTATACTTTAATGTGTAAATTATATGGTATGTGAACTATATCTCAATAAAGCTGCTATAAAGAGAGTTATTTTGGTGGACTAAGGCATTTATTGTGTCACTTAACTGGGAAATAATTTTGCAGGTCAATCTTACTTATGGGAAATCCTTAATTATGTGGTAACAATGTATTCAACAACATCACTTTCATTTTTAATATGACAAAATTCATTAGAGTATATTAGGAAAAGTCCTATTTTAAGTGTCGCTGAAATTCTTTTTAAATTTATGTTAAGTGCAATTTGTTCACCAGGCAATATTGTCTGCCAAAAAATAATATTTACTAGGAGCTGGAAAATGTAATTTAACCGATCTATAAATACTAATGTGTGTTAGTGGTGATGGGCCTCATTTTATCATTTGTGCAAGAGAGAAGCTGGGCTAGATATTCAGCTCTAACGCTGTATGATTCTATGACAAAGATGGATGACAAAATAAAGAAGCCATGTGATAAGTTCTATGAACATTCAATTAGTTGGTGACAAAACAGCTTTCAGTATTTTATTTAATTCCATCAAAATGCTAAGCATGTCCATCAAAGAAAATCAATTTTATTCATGATCCTGTTACATCCTTTCCACTGCAAATCTTAAAGGCTTATAAATTTATAGAATAGAAACATTTATATTCAGAACTTTGAGAAAATTGCTCCTGGGAAAATCTTTCTGTCCCAATAGAACAGAGACATAGTTAGAGGTAAGAGAGTAAAATTTACTTAAAATACCAGAGGGCATTTACTATTTTTCAATTAGCAATTTCCTCCGTCCAGGACTAAATCCCAGGAAAGAATTTTCCTTTTCCTTGACTTATTTGATTTGGCACTTCACTTAAGTAACTATCAATTAACTCACTAAATTTAAATTTTCATAACTACAAGCACCATGGTGGAATTTATTTAGAAAATCAACATTTTGTCTAAAATACCAAGTAAGGAATATGAAAAGTATGAAATGCAGTGCAACATTTGTCTCTTTAAATAAGGGCAGTGGCTGTGTTCGTTGATTGTATTTTACTTGATTATGCAAGTCAAAAACAACCTCTATATTTTATGAAACTCTATCAAAATAAAGAGGAAAAAATGTTTTGATGATATAATTTCCCTCAATACCCTGAAATTCATATTAAACATTATTTCTTTTATACTACATTAGCTGATTTTATCAACTACTTTGTTATCATTCTATAATAATTTTAAAATTTTAACTTTGAGCTCATTTGTGCACATATAGCTTTCAGATAAAAACTTACCTCAGAAACAGAAAAAAACCGGCTTTAAGGCCATACAGTAATGACTGCTGTCATCCTGCTTTTACAAGTTTTATTTGCGAATTATTAATCTTGAAAATAGAAACAATGCCCTAATCCTAGGCCTAACAAGTGATGAAGACATAAAATTTAGGATGAAACAAATTATATCAAGATTAGTTAGAAAAGACAGCAAATCACTGTCAATTTCCTATATGTCTTAGACCCTGGAACAGGTTTGTATTTGTCCGTCTGTCTCTCTACCTATCTATCTATCTGTCAGATGATGATAACACACAAATACAAGTATAGGTACATATCTAGCTGTATATACCTAGGCTTACTACTGTATTTCTAAATCACATAACTGTACTTATATTTTTTATAATTTAAAATGCATTATCTTAAAGAAAAAATATACTTACTGCCCTCTAGAGGTATGAACCAGTAGTGTAATAAGTGTAGATGTTGCTGGGCATATACAGTTTAAAGCTAACATGGCGTATTTAAACTCTTCTTCACAAACAACATGATCTGTTTGAAATAAAATAGGTAAATTAGAATAATTTACCTTGGGATAGTAGTATTTTAAAATAATATGAAAAATAAAACAATGAATAAAATTATAAAACTTTCCATATAAACACACTTGTTTTAGAGAGGTTTTTACATGTGCAAATTTATCCCCAGGAAAAATGATTCATAAGAGAGAGTACTAGACTATGAGGTAAGTTATTGAGGTATGGAGGATCTGGCCCCAGACCTGTCTTTAATAAAATTGACAGCCTTTGGCAAAATGTTAATTTTTCCTGTGCCTCATCTGTACAAGGAGGTAACATGTAGGTAGGTTAGAGGTACAGTCTGGATAATAAACCAGAGACTATATAAAGTCTCCTTTACTTCTGATAATTCTATGGTATGAAATACAATAGTACTGATTTATAACATAATTGATTTATCAACTTCATAGTCAACATAAAGACTTAGAAAGTGATTATTAAAAAATGTGGTAGATAATATTTGCACAACATACAAGTAATAGATTTTTTATAATCAAAACAACTGTAATGACCAATCAATAAAAATTAATCCTGAAATAAATATAAATTTAAATTATACTTTAACCTCAGGACCTAGGTCAAAAATTCAAAAGATGATAGAGTCCAGTCAGAAAAGATAATAAATGGCATAAAAAGAAATTCAATGACATAAAAACAATAAAGAGTGTTAGAAAAGATGGCCCGTAAGGGGGCGCAGGTCATATTAAAGGGGGGTGATGCTACTCAGCCCAAGTATATTATTTTCATGCAAGAACGAGGGCCCGGATGCCATATACTCAATTTTCCACAGAAATCATATTTTAGAGAAGCAATTAAAGTTTGTTTGGGAAAAAAGCTGTTTGTTTTGGGGAAAAAAACTTCCCTTCCAAGTAAACTATTATAGCTGGTATTGGAAATAAAGACTGTTTAAAGTTCTAAGAAAATAAATATTCTTAGGCAGAAAATAGCAGTTTTAGCTAAATTAAGAAACAGAAGGTTGAATAGGTGAGTCGGATCTATAAGATGAATACATACACCATACAATTTATGAAGAAACAAGATTACTTGGGAAATGGTTCATCAAATGCTCCAGACAGATAAATAATAACATTACTCCAATTTGTAGAACATGAGTTAGCATATGAAAGAGCCCATTATTTTTTTCTTTTTCCTTCATTTCCTTATTCATTATTTTTCTTTCACATTTTATGGAAGAAATGGTATGCTATGGTTACATATCAGGATTTACTCTTAAAAAAATCAAGAATCTGCTAATAATGTCTCTTTCTTTGTTTCTCTTTCCTCTTTTTTTGCTTGTCAAATATATTATAATGATAATGTTTAAGGAAAATCTCAAAAATACATAATCATGATACTTAATATTTTGCAGGAAGGCAGGTAGATTCTAAATCCAATTTTGAATATGGAAAAGTATACAAAAATATTTGCAAAATAACAGTGACTTAAACCACTATTTTGATATTTCTCAAAATAATTTTTGAGTGTGTATGCCCTATCTATGAAAATAAAGTAACAAAACTGCTAAATGAAGAGTGTTATTACTTTAGAATCATATGATAGTCATACATATGGGGTCCATAAATTTTAAACCAAAAATTGAACATATGATTTAAGAAAAATGTTTATATTTATTATGACATGAGATAGACTACCAGAAAATTTAGAAGATATGTTTACCATATATGCAAAACCACATGCAATTATTAACTTTCCCTTGGTTTAATGTACAAACCGTATTTCTTCTAGTAGGGGACCATGAGAAAATGTGATAGTTCTGTGATAGTTGAAAAATATTCCATCTTATTTCCCTTCAGTGGTTAAAAAGTAAAAAATTGGGTCCCCTTCCTTCCCTTTTCCTCACTTAATGTGTTCATCTGTGTTTGGTTGGGGATGGTTGATGGAAGATCATGTTGCACTGGCTAATTTTTCAAAAACTATACTAATCTGTGGGAAATGGAAAGAAGGGAAAGATTAGTAAGTTTTAGGTAGTAATTTTTATTTCTGTATATGCTTTTTTCTACAAGTAAGGAAAGTTTTTACAGTGTCTATTAGCCTATCAAGCAATGTACATATTACTGGAGGCTATTTTACACATAAATACAAAGTAGGTTTTGCACTACTTTAGTAAATACTGAATTATTTAGAAAGACAACCACTGTATAAATTAAGAGAAAGTTTATTTTGTTTAGTATTGTATGTGAGTCATTAATACAAATTTAAGATATGATCATTAATAATAAGTATGTGCCCGCTACTGTCAGTGTCAGTAGTGGGCACGTACTTATTGGTGCAAGCAGTTGTCTCTCTTGCATTGTCTTTTTTTGGTTATTCATACCTGGGCATTTACATATTGAAATATACACTTCCTTATTATTAATTATTTCCCTTCTCTTTCTCCTTCATATTACAATTAGGACATTATATTAATTATTTAAAATGTATTCATATAGATATTTACATTTACTCTGAATTTCATTCCAGGATAGTAAAGGAAGTGTTACAAAATATTTATCATAAAAAAGAGGTATTGGATCAGATAGGTTGAAAACAATCGTCTTAGATTAATGAGTTAATTGTATATAATGTTGGGATCCCTTGTTAGATAATAAGAAAAATCAGTACTCTTTTTATACAGAAAACATCTATGTAATCAATAAGGATGATTAGCACAGGGAAAGGAATATGATACAATAATATTCTTCATTTGCATAAATTACAGAAACCCAGTCTGCAAAACAGAATTGAATATATCTTTAGATCTCTCCTCTCAGGTCCAAATCTATCCCTCCTTCTCAGATATTTTTTGAATACTCATCACTATCCATTAACTTGAATTAAAAAACTGACAATATTCTTTCATCCTACTTTGCCCCTCATTTCCCAATGTCATATGACTGCCAAGGTTTATGGACTGATTATACCACTAAAGCCCTCTGTCTCTCTCTCATTCCCTTACCCCCATTCCCACTCTCACTACTTACTACAGGCTTCTGATACTTGTCCATACTCTTAAGGGCCAGCTATCAGCTTTTAGAATTTTTTTTTTTTTCAAATTTTGGAAAGACAATATGCTTCATCTTGCAAACCCTATGTAATATGTGTAGGGAGCAACCTATGCTTATGTCTATTATTTCTGCAGCTAATGTGGGAATACTCATACTAATTTTAGGAATAAACCTATCTAAAGAGGCAAAAGACCTGTATGCAGAGAACTATAAGATACTGATGAAAGAAATCAAAGATGACACAAACAGATGGAGAGATATACCATATTTTTGGATTGGAAGAATCAATATTGTGAAAATGACTATACTACCCAAAGCAATCTATAGATTCAATGCAATCTCTATCAAATTACCAATGGCATTTTTCACAGAACTAGAGCAAAAAATTTTACAATTTGTATGGAAACACAAAAGACCTCGAATATCAAAAGCAATCTTGAGAAAGAAAAACAGAGCTGGAGAAATCAGGCTCCCTGACTTCAGACTATACTACAAAGCTACAGTAATCAAGACACAAAAACAGAAATATAGATCAATGGAACAGGATAGAAAGCCCAGAGATAAACCCATGCAACTATGGTCACGTAATCTATGATCAAGGAAGTCAGAATATACAATGGAGCCAAAGACAGCCTCTTCAATAAGTGGTGCTGGGAAAACTGGACAGCTACGTGTAAAAGAATGAAATTAGAACACTCCCTAACATCATACACAAAAATAAACTCAAAAATAAACTCAAAATGGATTAAAGACCTAAATGTAAGGTCAGACACTGTAAAACTCTTAGAGGAACACATAGGCAAAATACTCTTTGACATAAATCACAGCAAGATCTTTTTTTGACCCACTTCCCAAGGTAATGAGAATAAAAACAAAAATAAACAAGTGGGACTTAATGAAACTTAAAATCTTTTGCAGAGCAAAGGAAACCATAAACAGAGGAAAAGACAACCCTCAGAATGGGAGAAAATATTTGCAAATGAAGCAACTGACAAAGGATTAATCTCCAAAATATACAAGCAGCTCATGCAGCTCAATATCAAAAAAATAAACAACCCAATCCAAAAATGGGTGGAAGACCTAAATAGACATTTCTCCAAAGAAGACATACAGATGGCCAGCAAACACATGAAAAGCTGTTCAACATCACTAATTATTAGAGAAATGCAAATCAAAACTGCAATACGGTATCACCTCACACTGGTCAGAATTGCCATCATCAAAAAATCTACAAAAAATAATTTCTGGAGAGGGTGTGGAGAAAAGGGAACCCTCATGAATTTTTGGTGGGAATGTAAATTGATACAGCCACTATGGAGATTCCTTAAAAAACTTAGAATAGAACTACCATATGACACAGCAATCCCACTACTGGGCGTATACCCAGAGAAAACCATAATTCTAAAAGACACATGCACCTCAATGTTCATTGCAGCACTGTTTACAATAGGCAGGACATGGAAGCAACCTAAGGGTCCATCGACAGATGAATGGATAAAGAAGATGTGGCACATATATACAATGGAATATTACTCAGCCATAAAAAGAGATGAAATTGAGTTATTTGTAGTGAGGTGGATGGACCTAGAGTCTGTCATACAGAGTGAAGTAAGTCAGAAAGAGAAAAAAAATACCGTATGCTAACACATATATATGGAATCTAAAAGAAAAAAAAAGTGGTCCTGAAGGACCTAGGGGCAGGGCAGGATAATGACGCAGATGTAGGGAATGGACTTGAGGACACGGGGAGAGGGAAGGGTAAACTGAGATGAAGTGAGAGAGTGGCATGGACATGTATACACTACCAAATGTAAAATAGATAGCTAGTGGGAAGCAGCCACATAGCACAGGGAGATCAGCTCAGTGCTTTGTGACCACCTAGAGGGGTGGGATAGGGAGAATGGGAGGGAGATGCAAGAGGAAGGAGATATGGGGATATATGTATATGTATAGCTGATTCACTTTGTTATAAAGCAGAAACTAACACACTATTGTAAAGCAATTATACTGCAATAAAGATGTTAAAAAATAAATAAATAAATAAAATTTTTAAAAAAAGAAGATGTGGTACATATATACAATGGAATATTACTCATCCATAAAAAGGAACAAAACTGGGTCATTTGTAGAGACATGGCTGGACCCAGAGACTGTCATATAGAGTGAAGTAAGTCAGAAACAGAAAAATGAATATTGTATATTAATGCATATATGTGGAATCTGAAAAAATCTGTATAGACGATCTTGTTTACAAAGCAGACATAGAGACACAGACGTAGAGAACAAAGGTATGGATACCAAGAGGGAAAGGGGGTAGTGGGATGAATTGCGAGATTGGGATTGACATATATACACTATTGATACTATGTATGAAATAGATAACTAATGAGAACCTACTGTATAGCACAGGGAACTCTATTCAGTTCTCTGTGGTGATCTAAATGAGAAGGAAATCCAAAAAAGAGGGGATATATGTATACGTACAGCTGATTCACTTTGCTATACAGTATAAACTAACACAATATTGTAAAGTAACTTACCCCAATAAAAATTTTTAAAAAAATTAAGTTCAGTGCGGGGATTGCTACCAAATAATTTCAGGTCAGGTCAGATTTTAACACCAACACAAATACTAAAATATTTTCTTTTTTCAGACTTTTCTGGATTGGGGATTACAGCTAAGGGATGCCGGACCTTTATTCAAACTCCGATAATCTCTCACTGGGGGTAACGGAACAGCTTCTGAACTGCTCTTCCTGTTCTCCAATTCTTCAGCATCCCACCTATCACCCTTCTAAAACTGTGTTGGCCAATACGGTTGCCTCAGCCATAAAAAGGAATGAAATAATGCCATTTACAGCAACATGGAGAGACCCAGAGATTACCATACTAAGTGAAGTAAGCCAGACAAAGACAAATATCATATAATACTGCTTCTATGTGGAAGCTAAAATAAGAATGATACAAATGAACTTACGTACAAAACTGAAGTAGACCCACAGACATAAAAAACAAACATGATAATCAAAGGGGAAAGCAGGGGGAGGGATAAATTAGGAGTTTACGGATTAACCTATACATACTACTATATATAAAACAGATAACCAACAAGGACCCACTGTATAGCACAGGGAACTCTACTCAATATTTTCCAATAACCTATAAGGGAAAAGAATCTGAGAAAAAATAGATATATACGTATGAATAACTCAATCACTTTGCTGTACACCTGAAATGAACACATTGTAAATCAACTATACTTCAATAAAATAATTAACTAATTAATTACATAAAATAAAAATGAAACTGCTGGCCAATACAGTTGCCTCTGCTACATGTGGCTATTTACATTTAAATAAACTAAAATTATACAGAAATAAAAGTTCAATAACAATTAAGTTCTCAATAACACTTGTGACTACTGGCTAGGTATTAGACAAAGCAAACAGAACATTTCCATTATCAACAATAACTAGAGAGTGCTGTTTGATCTTCCAAATGGACTAATGATCTTTCATAAATCCTAAAGCTTATAGTATATATTTCGAATTCCTTAAAATGTCATTCCTAGATTGTCAGAATTTGGGTAATCTTACTAACATAATATATCACTCTTTTCATGCCTCTTCTCAGCCATATCGCTACTAAAATTGTTCATCTATAACAACAGGAAAAAAGGTAGAATATATGGGCGTTCTACCTTCAGGTTGGTGGGTAGATGTGTAGGCAGATGTTTACGAAAATTTTGTTTTTCTTCCAATTGTTCTACTCTCTTAGTAAAATAGGTGGAAATGATGATTAGGGAAGAGGTTGGAGTTGAGAGGAGAAAATATGGTATCACTGTTTAAGAGAGTGGGAGAAGAAACAGAATTGGGAGACAGAATGATTGTCTGGCAGCTTCTAGACCCCTAAAAATTAGTGATCATGAATTTAATGGGGGAATAGCCTGCAGGTCATCTTTTGTTTGGTTTCCTCTGGCCACATTCAGATGCATGGAAGTAAACACCTAGAAGACAGAGAGTTGTTCACTAGAGCTGATTTCTGACAAACAAGTCTAACTAATGGAAAGTCAACGAACTAGGCTGAATTGAAATTTTGGGTTCTAAAGGTGTGCCATGGGATGCAAACAGGTTAAGAAGGGACGACAGGACCAACAGGTGAAAACTTGGTATCACAAGTCCCAGTGTAGTCAAAAGATTGTTGGAGTTCTGTATTAGAGGACATGAACTAGAAAGATAGGGGGTGGTGGTCACAGGGTGGGGGGGGGGGACTAGGAATAGCCATGATGGAAGGCTCACATTTACATGATCTAGGGAATATGCCTCTGGAAGTGGGTGCAGAGATGAGACGTGGGCTGTTGGAGTTCTGTATTAGAGGACATGAACTAGAAAGATAGGGGGTGGTGGTCACAGGGTGGGGGGGGGGGACTAGGAATAGCCATGATGGAAGGCTCACATTTACATGATCTAGGGAATATGCCTCTGGAAGTGGGTGCAGAGATGAGACGTGGGCTGTTGGAGTTCTGTATTAGAGGACATGAACTAGAAAGATAGGGGGTGGTGGTCACAGAGGGGAGGACTAGGAATAGCCATGATAGAAGGCTCACATTTACATGATCTAGGGAATACGCCTCTGGAAGTGGGTGCAGAGATGAGACGTGGGCTGTTGGAGTTCTGTATTAGAGGACATGAACTAGAAAGATAGGGGGTGGTGGTCACAGAGGGGAGGACTAGGAATAGCCATGATAGAAGGCTCACATTTACATGATCTAGGGAATACGCCTCTGGAAGTGGGTGCAGAGATGAGACGTGGGCAAGAACACTGAAAGAAGGGAAATCACCGAAACACAAGTCTAGGGCACTGAAAGAAGCATTTTCCTGGCTATCCGTACCATTAACTATTATGACCAAGCAGTGTGGAAAAGAGGGTCAGTGAGTTAGGAGATTGGGCAGTTTTTCAGCTCATTTTTTTTCATCAGCTACTTACATTTCCTTTTGGGGACATTTCAAGCCACAAACTGCCAGTTTTTATCAAGTGATTTTCTAATTAAAAACTGGCCATCATCAAAAAATCTACAAACAATAAATGCTGGAAAGAGTGTGGAGAAAAGGGAAACTTCCTACACTATCGATGGGAATTTAAATTGGTGCAGCCACTGTGAAGAATAGTACGGCGATTTCTTAAAAAACTAAAAATAGAGCTACCATGTGATTGATCCAGCAAACCCACTCCTGGGCATATATCCAGAGCAAACCATAATTCAAAAAGATACATGCACCCCAATGTTCATTGCAGCACTATTTACAATAGTCAGGTCATGGAAGCAACCTAAATGTCCATTGATGGAGGAATGGATAAATAAGATGTGGTACATATATACAATGGAATATTACTCAGCCATAAAAAAGAACAAAAATGGGTCATTTGTAGAGACATGGATGGACCTAGAGACTGTCATACTGAGTGAAGTAAGTCAGACACAGAAAGACAAATATCATATATCACTTGTATGTGGAATCTAAAAAAAAAAAGGGTACAAATGAACTTATTTACAAAACAGAAGTAGAGGCACAGATGCAGAAAACAAACTTATGGTTAAGACGGGATAAGGTGGGGGGGATAAACTGGGAGATTGGGATTGACATATACACACTACTATATATACAATAGATAACTAATAAGAACCTGCTGTATAGCACAGGGAACTCTACTCAATACTCTGTAGTGATCTATATGGGAAAAGAATCTAAAAAAAAAAAAAAGAGTGGACATATGTATAACTGATTCACTTTGCTGTACACCTGAAACTAACAACACTGTAAATCAACTATACTCCAATAAAAATTTTTTTAAAAAGAAGACTAAGTTATATAAAATTTAAGTACTATAGAGATGCATAATGTAAAATTATATCTGTGACAGAAATTGCTATCTTTCCCTATTATCCATTTTCCCCTCTGAATGCAGAAACTACCTGTCGATGGAGACACGTCTGGGAGAGGTATCAGAAAGGGCAAGAATACTAACGTGGGTGACAGCACCTTGTTGATTTTAGTCAGGTATACAGAGACAGATGATCTGGGGTAAAAATCGATCACTCTGCAAGCAGAGAGAGAAGGGAACATTGCTTGAAGCCAGAAACCTAGGAGTCCAGGAATCCAGACAGTTGCAGAACCAAAACAGTGAACTGTACCCTAAATCGCAGTAGGTGACACTGTCTTTCAGAATCTTTATCAGCGACCTCCTTTTAAGACTTTTCAGCCAGATCAATAAAGCTGGACCTAATGTGGGGATCAGATAAAGGTGCTGTGCTGCCTTCCCACCCAATAAACCTATTGTTTCAGATGATGCCGAGGTAGTTGCCATGACAACCGAGAGGGTGATATGGACACGGTAGCAAAAGCCAGTAAATATGGCAAGTGCAAGAAAGTTCTTAGAAAAGAACTTTGAGCACAATTATTGACACATAGAAAGGACTGGCGGAAATCTGTTCTAATTTCAACATTCTCTGTAGCCACAGAAGATAGTGACCAAGGATCTATGCTTATGAATAGACAAAGGAGTTATTTTCTAAGAGCAGGATGGGTGTCTAATCAAAAAAATTACTGCAAGGTCTCTGCAATTCATGTCCCACAGGATTTCACCATTCCTGTGGAACAATGTCTGCTGTGTGTCTCCCTTTCTTTTTCGAAAACCCACCATTTTATCATAGCTATCTTGCCCTGCTATTATATATGCATATGGGGTGGGGGAGACGTAACTAACTCACTTATTGGTGTGTTCATTGCCAGACTATTAGGATCTACAGCTAGCAATGACTTTGCATTATCGAGATATCCTGCACTTTGAGTTGGATGCAGCAATTGAGGCAACTTTGGGGTATTTTTCATAATAATGAATGAGTATCTTAATGTATAAGGGAAAAACACTGTACATGGATACTTGGGTGGACAAAAAGGTTTGAACTGTGGCTGAAACTACTCTCACCCCATATTCATTCTCTCCTTCTTCCTTTTAGTAAGAGACTTCATTTCCCCTCACCCATCTCCAAGGTTTAGCTGGGTGTGTGCCTGTCCAGGGAGAAATGACATGTCTCAACTCCTCCTTTAGTTAAATATGGTTACTAGACTAGGTTTTGTAAACTTCTGGATCAATATTTTGTAGACAAAACCACTTCCCCTACACGCTGTCCCTCTTGCTGGTGAGACCACATATGTGGCAAAAGTCCAGTTTTGATTATGCAGACAAAGATTACTCCTTAGCGATGAGCAAATCTGTCCATGTTTTCTTTCTAATTTCCTTCCCTTGTTGAAGAAAGCATTTCCTCTTTCGAAATCTTGTATTTTCTTCTCATCCCTGTAAAGTTTCTGTTTTGACTCAGCTCTTTCTCTTGGGTTGCTTGCCATCAGGGCATAAGCACATGAGAGCAAACGGTGTCAACCCCAAGTGTGCCAGGCCACAGGCAAGGTCCTGATCCCTCAGAGCCTAACTTGCCTTATCTTTAAAACTGTGAATTATAATAATATTTACCTCATAGGGTTTTCTGCGGAGAAAAGTAGATAATGAATATAAAATGCTCATCAGAATTCTAAACAGGTACTATTTATCATCACAATCCTGCATTATTAAAAATAAAAAGATAGATTTCAATAAACCATCTTGAAATAATGTCAATAATACAGTTTTAAAATGTAAGTAGCAAAACGATACAATATAACTCCATGGATAAAAAAGCTGACTTCTGCATATATGTTCATGTGTGCATACGTATGTGTGAATAAGCATGAAAAATTGTAAGAATGGGAATCAAAATGTTAAGAGTAACTATCTTAAGGAATGGGAAACAGTTTTCAAGGGCTACGACTTTTAAAATAGCAGGATTATGTGAGATTCGTGGTTTCTGCTTTATTGCTATTTTTATTATGTTTGATTTAAAAGCTCTTCAGATAAGCAATTACAATTAAAGCTACAAATTTACAGACAGATACGATCAAATCTATTTTCAAGACCCTTTTCCTTTATGGAAAATCAATTTGTTAATTACATTTTAACAAGTCAGAATATCTTTTTAAAAGTCTGCCTCACAGTATTTTTTGAGCTTGTCTATGATTTAAAGCACTGGAAGCTTCTTCCATGCGGTTGCTAGGTAAAAGCTCTTCAGAAAGCAGTAAGCAACAGTGGACAGTGCATGAAAGCAATCTAGTCCTGGATTTTGATTTACAGAAATCAAATATCCTTTGGAGAAAGAGCTTTTAAAGAGAAACACGAAACAGGGTAAATTTTAAAAATTGAATGTTATTTGTTTTTATTTTACAGGGAAAGAGTTTATTACATAGACCGACTGAACAAATTGCATTATAAACCTCTCACATAGCCTTCGCTTATTAGACTCTGTTTATAAGCACGAGTGGGTTGATTGCCATGAAAATTGCTTCTTTTTCTTCGAGGAGAATAATCTCTAACAATAGAGTTTTATTTTGGTCCTGTTGCTTTAATCAATAAAATACCAGTCAGAGTGTGTGTGTTTGTGTGTGTACATGAGCAGACATCATACTTCTGCCAATTCTAGGACTGTGAACCATTCAATGGCTAAGAATAGGTTTAAGTAAAGCTTTAAAAGTCATTTAGTTAAAAAAAAAATAAAGTCATTTAGTTTAACAAGATCTAAATATAAGATGCTTATTAAATATACAGAATTCAACCCAGTTTGACGTTGGCAACGTTCTATATACAGATGTATTGCACTTCAGTAATATTGAGTATAAAACACATTTTTGTGTTTTTCTAATTGCTTGAATCCTTATGTTAATGCTGTAATTTTTTTAATGTATCATACTAATTAAGTGCTCAAAGGGGAATCATTTCCTGTATCCTAGAGCAAAACAGTTTTAATTTTAATAACCTCCCTTTTTTTAAAACATGTCACAGAAACAGCAGTCTTAATATTTTTTGAAAAATTGTTGACCTCAGAACTCCATTTATTTAGGTACTAACCGAAAGTATTCATTTCTCACTAGCTCGTGATAGTAATTGATATCATGAGAGTTAATGATATAGTTATTGAATTGCCTTAATATATTATGATAATACTAATCCCAAATAGGATTTCAACTTTTATGCTAAATGGTATATATATATATGTATGTATGCGTGTGTGTTATTAAACCTCACAAAAGTTTTATGATATATATTGTGTTAAACAGTTTTCAGATAAGCAATTAGATGTTCAGAGAGGTCAAGTTACTTGCCTTTAATAATAAATATTATTATAAATATAAATATAAATATATAATAATATTATAATATATATTATATTATAATTATATTATATTATATAATAATATATATTATATTATAATATATTATAATAATATATATTATAATATAATATATATAATATATAATATAATAATAATATATATTATATTATAATATATAATAATATATAATAATATAATAATATAATATAAATATAAATATATTATAAATATAAATAATTATTATTATAAATAAATTATTATAAATAATAAATCCATTATTAACTTAACATTATTAACATTATTAACTTAAATTCACACGGCCTATAAAGAACTCTACAAAAGCTATACAAGTCTAAAATTGATTAACCAAGCACATTACAATAAGTGAATCTTCTAGTGGCTTTTCTCTCCCCTGAACTTACTTTAAAGCTTACTACTTGCTACCAGACGGACAAGTGGTTCAAACAACCACTTAACTGAACTGATGACTGAAAAAATACAAACACCACGTTTCCCAAAACCCCATCATTTAATGAGGGAGTTTGGAAGGAATGTGGCCAAGTCTGACCTTGAAATCAGTTTCATTGCTTTTCAATCACACACACCCCAAAATCATAGCTGGACTAAAATGATTTGAGTCACTGATTCAAAGGGATTTTGAAAGATCTCTAGAAAATTTATTAGTAGCAAATATACTGTGATAAATTTTATAAAGGACATAAATGCAAGTGCTCTAAGAAGATACAAAAGGATACGTTTCCTGCTCTGCAGGAATCAGAAAGAGTATCCCCAAGGAAGTGATGTTTAAACTAAGATTTTTAAGGATAATTAACAGTAGTTAGTTGAAAGGTGAAGAAAGCATACAGAGGTGATTTTCTTAAAAGTAAATCAGAGAGGTAGGAGGATGTTTAAATTTTTACGGAGATAAATTAACAAAGAAAGAGGTTTGAAGATTAAGGAGAGAAAAATATCACAAGGTTGCTGACGAGGTACAAGGTGATGGGGTCCAGCCTGGAGATAAGGAAATCCTATTGTAACAGGAGAAAAGCAGGAAATGGTAAGTGAAAAGGAAGTAACATTAGGAAAATACGGTAGCAAAAATCTGAGGAAATTTTCACTCATTGGCTTCCCCTACCTAAGAAATAAGAGGTGAACTAAAGATTGAAATGGTAACTGCAAGAGTAAGAGTGTGTTTTGATAAGGAAAAAAAATCCACACTGTTAAGGGCCTGTGAGCTGCCAGACCATGAGTTCACAGTGATATGAGTCTGAGCCACGGTGTGATTTTTTTTTTTTTTCTAGCAGCACTCAGTCAAGGAGCCGGAAAAAAGAATCCATCTGATAAGAATTTTGTTTGTTTGTATGTTTGTTATTGTCAATCAGGAGCCATAAAAAGTTAAAACAAAGGAAAGCAGTATACAGATATGAGGTTGACTGAATGACAGACCACAGAGTTCAGGTGGTTTAAAGAGGACAGGACAGAAAAAAGGAAAGTGAGGCACAGAAGACTCTAGACCGATAAGGCATCAGAGCTATGCTTCTCAGCTTTTCGTGATGAAGGACAGATGTTTCTTTTCTTTTCAATTTCCAACGCATTGCAGACACATACGCAGTTCTACCGTGCGTGCGTGGCTGTATAGAACTCATGCCATATGTGACTCACCTATGACTATGATATGATCCAAACCAGTCTACTCACCTATCAAAGAGACAACACACTGTGATGCACGAGGGTGTCACAGTAATGGCGGATTGCTATCAAAGTTTCTAAATGCTCACTCTCAGTTTGGTATTTATTTTACAGCCTAGTAAAAGTCTGTAGACTGAAACTGGTTTTTGGCCTACACTTTGAGTAGCACTGTGTTAAAAGCTAATTGATTTACAATGTTGGGCCAATCTCTGCTGTACAGCAAAGTGAAAAAATATCACAAAATAAATTAAATAGGTCTCACATCCAAAAAAAAAAAAAAGCTAATTGAAAAGCATTGCGTCAGTGAAGTGGAGGGGAAGGCTTTAGATAGCACTAGATGGTTGAATTAGCAAAACGGAAGATTGAGTTTGGGTATTGTGAGGTCTGAATAGTGTAAATAGGCCTGAAATCATTTGGGAGGATGTCAGGGGACAGGTATACACTCCACTACATATCTTTTTCACTCTAAATCTCTGGAAATCATTGTCAATTAAACTGGAAAACAGACTTTCCGAACCACACATTCTATGAAGATTAAAATATAATCCCAGCATTTGTAGAAATACGTTATAAAGTAGGAAAATGTTGCAAAGGTGCTCCTGTACTTGATTGAAAGAATCATTACATTTGGAGCCACAAGGCATGAGTTCCAATTCCACGTCCTTAAGCACATTAAGGCTTTGAGCAACTATGCCTAGTATCATATTAGACAAATTGGTATAGTTATTTATATCTGTCTTACACAAATGTAAACTTCAGATTGAAATAACACAGAAGAGCATGCAGCAAACTAAAGAGTCCCATGATAAGTAAAGTTTTTTCTTTCATAAAAATAGACAATAAGTGGAAATATGCACTTCTGTGAGTACACACCTTTTCCTTACCAAAGGCAGACGATGCTACGATCTGCCTGATCTTCCCATGCAAACGACAACCCATGGCCATATTTATAGTTGTCATGTATAACCTGAGACAGCTGTTTTCAGCCATGTCATTACTCTGGACAAAACTGCAAAGAAAACTCTCACCTCATCTCTTCTATTGGGTATTTAGGATACACTCATTGGCCACCGCCAATGAGTGTATCGTAAATACTGTTTTTCAGCAGTCTCCCATAATAACCAAATCTTTTCCTTTCCCTCCAAAATGGCCATGCTTACAGAAATAAACAGGTAGATAGATGCTACTATCAATTAGATATTCATCTAACAATCTTAATAAAAAGACATACAAAAGACAATTGAAATTTCAATTTTACCAGAAGGCATATGCAATTTAAAAGGAGTTTCTTAATGCAAAGTGAGGTTGACTTAATGATATAATTGAGGCACGTGTCTTGTCTTGCTGAGTCCTTGCCTACTATGGACTATTCTTCCACCAACCAGCCCCTACAATTTTTCAACATGATGTTCACATCAACAGATTCCAAAAAAATGAAGTAAGTTAGGCATTTCAGTCCTTCACAATCCACACATTATTTTTGATCTTAGAAGATAATTCTAGGGGTTGCTAAAACTCTGTCTTTAAAAAAAGTAACTCTTGGAAAAATAAACTGATTTGAACTATTAAATGATGGATCCTTGGATAATCTAGAGGCAAAAATCATAAGGAAAACATTGATGATTGTGCAAGAAAGAGACAAAAATTCTGTTAGTTAAAAACACCATAAATACAACCGAAAGACAACTGGCAAACTGAAAAAAAAAATGCAACTTTCAAAAAGTCAAAATGTTAGTAATTTTAGAATACGAAAAATCTCTACAATTCACTAAGAGAAAAATAGTCACCTCTGTAGAAAATAACAGTAAAGCGATGTTTTATACACAAATGCACACACAAATTAAATGTACAATAGATACATGGAAATGTGCAACTGTTAGTAATCAAAACTTTAAAATTAAAACAAACTATTAGTGGCAACACCACATATCTCTTAACAGCACACGTTCTGCAGACAGAAAACGTGCATTTAAGGTCCAGCTGTACCACTAAGTTATGGTACCATCAGCATTTTACTTAACATCTTCCTGTCTCAGTTTTCTCATCTGTAAACGGGGAATAATAATGGAATCTACCTGTGGCAGCTAGCCTTCCAGACAGCCTCTATGATTCTCATATCCTGGGATTTAGATCCTGTGTCATTCCCACTTCCACAGAATAGGACTGATCTTGTGACCAGTAAGATATTGTGGAAATGACAGAGTGTGACGGCCAAGGCAAGGACATTCTGGCTTCTGCCTTAAGGGAAAGTCCAAGAGGTAAGGAACTGAGGCCTCCTGCCAACAGCCAGCACTAACTTGCCAACCATCTTAGTGAAAAGGGGACCACCCTGGATGCAGATCTTCCAGCCCAAGTCAAGCCTTCAGATAACGTAGCCCCAACTTACATCTTTACTGCAACATCACACATATCCTGATTATCACTCCTCCCAAATTCCTGATCAACAGAAACTGTGAGACAATGAGTGTTTACTGGTTATACAGTGAAGATGTGAAGTCATTAACTCAGTATCAGCAATAGATAACTAATCTACTATCTTAACAAGGTTGTGATGAAAATTCATTGAGTTACAATACTCTGTAATGACCTATATGGGAAACGAATCTAAAAAAGAATGGATATATGTATATGTAGAACTGATTCGCTTTGCTGTACAGCAGAAACGAACACAACATTGTAAATCCACTATACTCCAATAAAAAATTAATTAAAAAAAGAAAATTCATTGAGTTAATCTATAAAAAGTAATTCAGAACCATAGTCATTACACATAGTAAGCATTAAACAAATGTCAACTGCCACAATAATAATAATAATAATAATAATACGGTTCTTATATTATTTTTCATTCAGCCAAGGGGCAAAAGTTAAAAGGAATATTGCTCATTCCTGCAATGATAAGTTATTCATTTCTGGAGAGCAAATTGGCATTGTGTATTAAAAACCATAAAAGTACACATACCATTTAACCTAGGAATTAAACTAGATAATCATCTTAAGGCTACTATAACACAAGTTCACAAAAACCTCTTTTATGATAATTGAGCTTTTATTTTACTTTTTTTAGTTCCAGACAAAACTGAATCTTAAGAAGCTGAAAACCTAATAATGAATAAAAAATCGAAAAAGAAACTGATTTTGTCAAAATTACTAATTTACAATTTCAACATATTACAAATTTCTTTTTCTTATTTTGAAACATGTAAACTTCCAAAATTTTTTGGAAATAACTTATCTCAGCTAATTAAATTCACCTTGGTGGTTTCAAAAATAGCTACCCCTTTTTAAATTGACTTATTTTTCATTCCTTATTGGAAGGTGAATTTAACATTCTCAGGGAGGAACTACGTATTGGCTAATTCATCAGATTTAGTCCTTATGATTTACTACACAGAATAGCTTGATGGTTTAAATGAGAACTGGGCAACTTTCATTGGTGCCCAGTTGAAAGTTGTCATTATATCAATATATTAAATGAGAGTTGGTTGTGGGTTATATAACAATATGCTAATTGCACAGATCTGTAAATTATCTTTTACCCACATAATAGTGATATTTCAGGTCTATACAGACATATTATAGCCTATACAAACATAACCCCTTGTTGTAATTAAGTGAACATCTTCCCTGCTTAGATATAACTATTTGCAAATTTTTTCATGGCATTAATTACACTTGATAATTTGGATCTTGTGGGGAAAATGTGAAAATGTAAACTCTATAAATAAATTAAAAACAACCATCTTCAACAAACCTACCTTCTAGCTAGTATTACGTTTCCATATAAAAATGAAATACAATTTAATGTACATAAATAGTATTAATAAAATTGTTACCCTACTTTAAGGAATTTCCTATCTTGCTTATTTCATCTGTACTACTCTTCATTTTAATATAATTTCTAACAATGACTTATAGGTGGATAATTTATATACACACCACATCTTGTATATCTTATGTATGTATTCTCATATGAGACACTTTTACTTCTTTCTACATCTATTCTTACAATAAAAACTGTAATGGATGTCTTTTTATTTAAATGTTGTGTGCAGGTCATATTATTTCCTCATGAAAGCTTCATGTAATTGTATAAACCGATACTAGCTGATGTATCCATCCTTTTTGGATTTCTGCATGTGCATCCTTTTACTACTTTATACAATACTTTCATACCAAGCATTTCCCAACAAAACCTCCAGAGTAGCATTCTACGGACAAACATTTTAATGACACTGCTAGAAAAAAAGAATGATGCAGAAAAAATTACGTGGTCTGTACCTAGATTTCTGGTGTTCTTTTCCTGTGTCACTCCTTCTCCTGTAGAATTCTTTGTTACCACATCATGGTGGAAGATTACTTATTTATTTGAAAACTTTTTGTGAGATAATAGAAAGTATATATATTGATTTCTATTCCTTGTTTTCCTGACACAGAACTCCTGAAACCATTGTAATTTCCTGGTTGATAAGAACACTAGGAACATCTCTTGTTATTATATTTGTCTTCAACCCAGTCGCTGACACGGAGCTCTTAAAACTGTTGTAAATTCCTAAGTGAAAAGAGTACTAGAAGCATCTTTTGTCCTACTGAGGTGATTCTGGGTGGGCTTCTGAATGGCTCCAGGATGGGACTGGTCACCGGAAGGACCAAGTTGTGATTAGAAGCTTGGAATTTTCAGTTCCAACCCCATCTTCCAGAGAGGGTAGAGGGGCTGGAAGTGGAGTTAATAAATGGTCATGCCTATGTGAGGAAATCTCCATAAAATACCAGTAGTCAGGGGTTTGCAGGGCTTCCAGGTTGGTGAACACATCCACCCTGGGAGGCTGATGCAGCCCAAATCCACAGGGACAGAGGCTCCTGTGCTCAGGACCCTCCCAGGCCTTGCTCTATTTACCTCATCATCGGGGGGAGTCTTGCAGGTCTGGTCCCTTAACCTGTGGGATCTGATGCTATCTTTGAACAGACAGTGTCAGAATTCAGTTGAATTGTAGGACACCCAGCTGGTGTTGCACAGAATTGCTTGGTGTAGGGAAAAAAAAAAAACCCACACATTTGGTGACCAGAAGTGTCAGAAGCGAAGTGCTCGGTGTGAGAAGTAAAGGTCACAGCAGAGAAACACAGGAGGAAAGACCTGGGGTTTCCCCGACACAGGTGGAAAACTGTACTTGTTTTTTTTTTTTTCCTTTTCACTATTTCATACATTTTTGCATATTTTTATTCTACTGAGTTATAGTATTACTTTTCAACATTCTTAACAGATCATTTAAGTTTTTAAATCATACGAGTTAAATGAACATCTAAGCAACTACAAATAGATTGGTTAACTGTTATAGTATAATTCATATTAAATATGAGAATACACAAACAAGAGATGGAAAGTTGCAAAGATAAAATAAAATTATTTCTCACTCTTCTGTGGTTCTCACAGTCAATTGATTATGAAGTCTAGAGAACGTCTGAAATGATTCGTGAATCCGTTCTCACCCTGAACGACCATTAGGTTCAATCTCTCAGTATCGCTCACCTGAACAAATATAATAACTTCCTAAATAATCACCCCATGAGGTCCTTTCTGTCCTCTTCCCTGCGCTCCGTATTTCCCCTGGAGTCACTTTGTTAACTAGTTAAAAATTTACACCTTTACCTAAAACTTTCGTTAGCCTCTCATGGCTTCTCCAACAACATTCCAATTCTTTAGTAAAGCCTAATTCACAGTGGCACACACACACAACACCCACACATGCGCATGTGCACAATATGTCCTTACGCAGTATGATTTGAGGCAATGTTAGATTAAATAAACATCCCATTATAATATTTGCTCTCTCCACTTGTTGGCTATCCTAGTATTAGGATCTCATTCTTTTGGGGTTAAAAATTGTGTTTTAAGAGACTCTTTTCAATACAAAAGTAACTATTCCAGGAACAGGGATATTATATCAAATCATGAAAACTTTACTAAATTAGAACATAATTGGGATCATGAGTTTTGATATATCAGGAGGGTGGCAAGGGTTGAGGAGGAGGATTCTAAGGTTACAAATGAAGTTCTCCGTAGAAAGAAAAAGCTCAGTTGAAGTGCTATTTTTGGGATGAATGTAAAGGCGCACTCCCTGGTTATTAAAGGGTTAGAGGTAAAGAAAATTAGAAAATCTGCCATTGGAATAGAGAGCTACTCCATCTTCATCTTCATTATACCACTAGTGCCTGGAACAATTTATTGCTCACAGTAGGACTCAATAAAAATGTTCTGAATGAGTAAGCAAGAATAAAAGAGGATATACCTGGTTTTCTTTATGAAACATTCATATCAAGAAACTACTTTACAGACTGAAAATCATAGGCCTAGGTTATGATAGAATATGCCTGGCACTTTCCCAAGACAGAAGAAGAGAAACGCTTCTCTGGTTTTCAGAACCATGAAAATGAGTCTTTGAGAAATAAACAACCATAAGAAAATTAATGGAGAAAAACATAAAGATGCTTTGAGTTAATTAAATTATAAGTGGTCCACAAGAAAATGGCTTTAAATACCTAATGGTCAGCAGCAATTAATCAAGTGTCAAAGAGATAAGGCAGGAAATATGGTTTGGCCCATATATTGAACTTGTAAAAGTCACAGAAAGGAAAAACAAATATATGATTGATATTTTTTTAGGAGGAGCAAAATACAGGAATGCATTTAACTTAAAAATAATCCACAGCAATGTTAATTTTTAAAATTTTGATTAAATGGGCCATGGCTATATAAGAAGTTAACATTCCAGGAAGGTGTGTTATGTGAAAGGGTACATAGAAGCGCTCTGTTCTATATATACCATTCTTCTGTTGATCTAAAATTACTTCTACAAAAAAAATTTAAAAAAGCAAATGCAATTAAAAATAAAATGCTGATTTTCATCTCTTAGGGGTGAAAATGTTACCTTGGCTATGTGGCAGAATGTGATTCTTAGGAAAAACATGCTTATGTAAAAATGTGTGTGTTTGTGTGTCTGTGTGTGTGTAATACACAGATAGAAGATGAAACAAATGTGGAAAATGTTCACTGTTGAATGTAAATGGGGGTAATACACGTTTTCATTGTATAATTTTAAAACTGTATGTTTGTTTTTTTGCAAAGTGAAAAATAGTGGGAAAAAAAAGTAAAAACTCCAAATTGTGCTGGGTTTGAAGATGGCCTTATGTTAAGTGGTTTCTGATAATCTTCACAATAAGACAAAAATCTAAAAGAAAATATTTCCATCTAAAAATGGAGAATTTTCAAAGTTTTGGTAATTTATCTTTTGAAAATATAAGAATTCAAAGCATTATGTTTTTAAGTAGGTTGTAAGAATGAAGTTTAACATGGTGTCTATGTGGGTGTATATGGGAAATGAAGAAATTATTCAGCATGAAGAACTCACACCTCACCATTTGGTAAAAGCCAAGCCTTGTGCATACATATGTTATTTAGAAACAGCTAAGATAATTTCCAATATTTATATTGCTTAGAAATATTTTTCCACTCTCTTTTTGGGGAGGAAAAATTGAGGCATTGGAGTGTCTGGTGCGCCAGTAAAAACCGATGGCTAAACTTTTAGTCAAATCATTTCTCCAATATGTGTGTGTGTGTGTGTGTGTGTGTGATTTTAAACAATACTGTTTTTATAACGGTAGCCATCCATGACTATATACTATAAGAAAAACATATGTTTATAGAGTATTGTCAATGATATTGTTAGAAAGTATTTCCTTTTGCCCATTTTAACGTTTTTGCAATTAAAATCTTTTTATTTGTTTTTTTTAAGTTCCCAGAACTAACTCTTATAGTTCTAGTATCATGAATCATTCTTCTCGGCACGCTTTAGTGGTGAAGGAGAAAGAATTTTATTCATTCAGCACTTTACTATTGTGGTCTGATTCTTCCATTCATTCATGAACTTTAATTCAAATCTGTTACTCAGGAAATATCATCATCGAAGCATGGGAAATAAAATTCATAGAAAATTCACAAATCACTTACAAATTGAGTTTTATGTTCTTTACTCCTACAAATTTATTTACAAACATATGTTTACATTCTTTACTCCTACTTGTGGGTAAAAATTTATCAATTTGATTTTTATGTCTTCCTATATTTGTTAAAATGAAGTGGGAAATTTCCAGAGAACGCAGTAGTTGAAAGAAAATTAGTCGATAAAGAAAAGGGAATTGAATAGTCACAGATGACCTAACACTTTATTTTGCAGGGGGAGTATAGAGTGGGAACCTAAAATTAGCAATTAATTTACTCAGATAATAGGGGTTCACCCTCCCACTGATTTTCTGAGTAATTTCATCTGACTAGGAGACAAACAGCAAAGATTTTACATTCAAGTGACAAACTGGAGAGTACAGCTCATTCTTTAAGTTCATTCAAGGCTTTTCAGTAAAGGAGTTCTTTTCCTAGTAAGGTACATATTTTTCTTGTCCATTTGTTTTGTTTTGTGTATTTTTTTTTAATGAGTTTCGGAATGTACAGTGAAGAAAAAGATATGGGTTTGGTTTTATTCTGATTAAAACGTGGGCTACAGAAACACATCTAAAAACTGAACTACTATAATGTTTTGCCTTTTTCATCACAGTTTTGTCACTAAGGAGAGACAATTTATGAAGGGTTCAGCAATGTGGAGGCGTAATCTTTTTTCCAGGTAATTTCAGATCAAATATTTGACCCTGGAGAGGCTTTACTGGAATTGCTAGTCCCACAAGAGGTTGACAAAGAGTACAAGATGTTATAAAACCACATTTTTCTATTAGTTATAGTTAGGGAACACTGCCATTACCTCTTCCTATGTTCAGTACCAATTCCCACTTCTAAAAAAGAAGTGCATTGACAAAATTATTTCTCACAGGAAAAAAGATTTAACATAACCAAAGCTATATTACCATTCAATTTTTCATCTACATAGGTTGACAAAAAATAATCCACTAGAGTCTTTTAAAAATAATGATGTTGGGACTTCCCTGATGAAGCAGTGGTTAAAAATCCACCTGCCAATGCAGGGGACACGGGTTCGAGCCCTGGTCCGGGAAGATCCCACATGCTGTGGGGCAACTAAGCCCGTGCGCCACAACTACTGAGCCCACGCGCCTAGAGCCCGTGCTCCTCAACAAGAGAAGCCACTGCAATGAGAGGCCCACGCACCACAACAAAGAGTAGCCCCCACTCGCCGCAACTACAGAAAGTCCACGTGCAGCAACGAAGACCCAACGCAGCCAAAAATAAATAAATAAGTAATTTTTTTTAAATATATAAAAAAATAAAAATACAAATAAAGATGTTGTAAAAGAATGCTGGCATCCATATACTGAAGGGAGGAAACAGTGAGTTTAGGCTGACATCGATGGTATGAATATGTAACTGCCTACTACAATACACAAACGACATTCATTATTGCAAATATGATGGGAATATGAGAGCAGCAATAAGCTTATAGATACAATTTGTAAATAACCAGGAAAAAAGGGAAAGGGAGTGTTTTGAAACAGCCTAAGTAAAACATGATTATGCCATGGACAAGGGTTGTGTCTGTGGATAAGCCTGAGATATTCAGGGAGTGGAACCATATACCACTTGATCGGCTGGATACAAACAATGGAAGAATGAAAGCCTCATGGGTTTTGGGCTTGAGTTCTAAGTATTAATAGATGCTGCTGGGAAGAATGGGGGTGAAACAGATTTTAGGTCAGGGAAAATCAGTAACTATCTCTAGATATCTTAATTTTGAGACAGCTATTAGAAACCTAACAGGAGACACTGACTATTCAGTTAGAGGAACAAGACAGGAGTTCATAGTGGATATTTGAGGGAGAGACTCAATTTTGGAAATCAAATAAATGGATGAGCTCCCCTAAGGAAAAGGCATTCTAGGAAGAAAAGAAAATTCTTTTGAATTTTCTTTGTAGAAAATCTTATGATATGTGGATAATGGCAATTTTATTTCTCTTTTTCCAATACTTATTCCTTTTATTTATTTTTGTAGTCTTACCGCATGCCTTAGGATTTCCAGGACAATACTGAGTAAAAGTGATTTTAGTAGGCATCCTTGTTTGTACATAATCTTAAAGACAGACTCTCAATATGTGACCATTAAATATTTGTTTTCCTCTAGGTTATTTTGTAGATAACTTGCCTTAGGTTAAGGAGTTCCTTACTTGTAGCTTCCTAGCATTTTATATTTTTCTTTTTTCAAAATTTTGAAGGGATGTTGAATTCTCTCTCAAATGCTTTTTTGTATCCATTGAAGTAATAATAATATTTTCTCCTTTAAAATGATGGTCTACTTCTAGAATAATTCCAACTTGGTGATGATACATTATTTTTTAAATACATTACTTTGCTAATATATTTTCTATAATTTTTCAACTATGTTAATCAATTAAATTGGTCTCTAATTATCATTTCCCATACTATGCTTAATGAGTTTTGTATCAAGGCCATAATCCCATACAATGAGTTAGGGAGACATCTTTTTCTGTTCTCTGGAAAATACGTGCAAGCTGAAAATTATGTGCTCTTTGAATGTCTATAATAAGCTCTTTGTAAAGCTTCATGGGAAACCCTCAGTTACTTTTCCGGAGACAAAGATAATACAGACTTATTAGGAGGATGAGACATAGGTATTCAAGATTCATGACAATCATCAATTTGATAGGTACTAATTACTAGTGGCTGATGTTCTTTTGAGTATTTTTTTTAATCATAACAACCCTATGGGATAGTTGCTCTTATTACCCTCACTGTACATATTGAAGAACTCAAGCTTGAGAGATGGAGAAGCCTGAGATCATGCAGTCATTACATAGTAGAACAAAGATTTGACTGAGGTCAGCCTCATTCCATAATTTGCAATATGTATCTATTCACTTTGACAAATTTATTATAAAAAGGGGCAAACTGCTGAAAATAAATACTGTTTTTCTATGAACCAATTTGAGTTTATTTTCTTCTTGAAAATTGTGGTGATTAAAAGAATCAAATTATCTGTGAAGGATATTTTTTTTTTAATTTATTGATTCATTGATTGATTGCTATGTTAGGTCTTTGTTTCTGTGTGAGGGCTTTCTCTAGTTGCGGCAAGTGGGGGCCACTCTTCATCGCGGTGCGTGGGCCTCTCATTATCGCGGCCTCTCTTGTTGCGGAGCACAGGCTCCAGATGCGCAGGCTCAGTAATTGTGGCTCACAGGCCTAGTTGCTCCGCGGCATGTGGGATCTTCCCAGACCATGGCTCGAACCCGTGTCCCCTGCATTAGCAAGCAGATTCTCAACCACTGCGCCACCAGGGAAGCCCAGGATATTTTTATTTTATTTGAATCATTACAATTTGTACTTGGGCTCTTATTCAGAAATCTTTTATTGTAACTATTATTCTGCCGAGGATTTTGTTCTTTCTAACTCTAGGGTCACTATGTTAACTTTCTCTCTTGTTGACATGAGTAAGAGCATATCTTTTCAATTGCTGAAATCATGTCCATATGGACTTTTCTTCTGTGAATCTGATCAAAGTGTAGAAGATAATCGTATTTATAATTAATACTATAATAATTCATATAATAATTCATTCAAATAATAGTGTAACAATTCCAGAATTTACTTTAATGAATGCTTACAGTCTTTTTGTTCAGGAGAAAGTGATCCATAAATTATATAAATGGTATATCTGCATAAAGTAATAGTTACTAGGTTGCTACATTGTTTTTGCTTTCTAATATTTTCCATACATATCAGTTGAATTTTGAAGTTCCTCCCTTTCATATTTTAAAAACGTGGATTTACTTTAAAAAAATACATCAATGATAGCCATGCTAGGAGTTCCACAATTTAGGGGAACTGAAGAAAGTAATTAAATAAATGGAAATAAAAATATATTTTATATCTTGTGATAATTGGAATCATGCTATTTAATACTCATGAGACTACAAGGACAAAAGTATAATGAATATTACCAAGTAAATATGATTTAAGATTAAAGCAATTATTATTTTATTACAAACAGTATTCATTATCTATCGCTGTATAACAAATGACTCCAAAACTTAGTGACTTAAAATAATTATTTCATTTCTCAACATTCTGTGGGTCAACATGTTTTTTTGGGTTGGTTGATGGGTGAGTTGGGAGCTAGGGAGGTGGGGTGCCTGGGATGGATGAGCCTCACTTTCCACGTGATTTTTCATCCTTGGAAAGACTAATTCGGGATTCTTCACAAGCAGTCTCTGGGCAGTGTTCCCGTGAAAGGCAAGCAAAGGCTGGATGGCCTTTTAAGGCTTAGTTTCTAAAGTCACACAATGCAGCTTTTGTCACAGTGCATTGGTCAAAGCCAAGTGACAGGACAACCCATACTCAAAGGGTGGAGAAATAGATTCCACCTCCTCATGGAAGAAGCCGCAACGCGGAATCACAACAGGACACAGACACAGGGAGCATGGCTCATTGGAAGCCATTATTTTAACAACCTACCACACCAACTAAATGACAGCTTGATACACTGCCTTTTGAAAGGTTAAGTCCATAATCTTTTTAACCTCATGCTGAGATATAAAGCATATTATATTGGTTTGAGAGTCTCATACATCACCCCAAACTGTTTCTTATGGCACTTTAATGAAACCAGGGCGCTTTCATCTTTTCATATTATAAAAAGAGTTCCTCTGAGATGTTTTAATATCAGCCATAAAAGAATACAGACATTATTAAAACGAATTTCAGCAGATGCCATCAATGAGAAATGATGAGATAAACTATTGGGATAGAATTTTAAAACTGTTTATTTTGATGGATTTATCGAAATAACAGCAAAATAAGAATGTGAAAGAGAATCAATTCAAATCGTCTTTGTAATTTTTTGTTTGTAAAAATAGACAATTTCAGTGAGTTTGGTCTGTTGTGAGCACATCAATGTCTTGCTAAAGGGAGAAAAACTAAAATCTGCTCTGAATTTTAGTTGTAGCACATTCAAAAGTAAAAATTGTTTTCCCAAACTACATATTGTTTTAAGATCCACATTCAATATTCATTTATTGAACACCTAATATGTTTCAGATATTATTTATTTAATCCTTACTGCTAATTCTAAACAATGGAATAGAGACATTATATTATTATGGTCATTTAACAAGAGAAAAATATAGGGGCAAAAATACTAATATGCTGAGCTAAATCTTAAATGTTGGCACTCAAAGTTAAATATATTTTTTAAGAACTTCAGTGCTATGCCATTGCTACCTTCCCAAAAGTTCTATCATAGCAAGTCATTATGAGGTACGAAAATTTTGCAAAAATATTCCTTTCCCTAAATAATAATAAAAATAAGGCAGCTTAATTACAAAGGTTTTTTTAGATAAATAATTGGCATTTCTTGAATGTTAATAACAAATGTAGCTGGCCAAGAATGGAATACTTTACATGTATTTTTCCATTCAGTTTCAAAAGATTGTCTACAAAGGAGGTACTGTTACTTTTAATTGTCGGTTTAGGAAACAGGCTTAAAGAAACCCTGGCACCACCTAAACCCTTTAAATTCTCAGAATCTTTGGTTAGTACTTAAAAAAAAAATCTTCAAAACAGATTGTAAAATGCTGCCAAAGTTGAGAGTCATTGCTTTAAGTTGTTTCCTATACTTTCTTAGAAAAAAGTGATGTCGTTAGCAGGTTAAAAGATTAAAGGATAAAAGGTTAAAAGATAAGAGTCAGAGAAAATTGAATAGCAATAATTTCATGATTCTCATCATTATTTTAAAATTTCTTAATGTTTATAATGATGCTTTTAAATATCATATACTAATAGGTAAGCATTTTAAGGTATGTGAATACATCTTCTGAAGGACATACATTTTGCAAATGCATACTTAAAATGACTTACATTTTAATGACTTTTGAAGGTTTAGACCATTAAGGTGAAATTTTATAAAAATGGTTCTTATATTTGAAAAAAAAAGTATATAAATTACTGCCTGGATCAAAATTAATTCCTACAGAAGCACTTAAGAAAAAAATAAAGTACCATTTTACTGGTCAATTTTCTAACAGTTTAATGTCTTGTGGATAATTATTTTAAAAGCAGCGCCTGAATGAAAAATTCACATGTATCTTGTTCTTGAATTGTTTTCAAAATCTACCCCCAAATTAAGTCTATTTAAAATACTTGAATATATTATATTATTCTATTCCGTGGTAAGTTTATATGTATATAAAATGATCTATAGCAAAGTATTGTCTATCTATATGTAAACATAAGTATAAATTAATACGTATAACATTTGAAACCTGTGTCTATATTATGTACTCAACTAATCACGGCTAATCTATTCAAGCTTACTAACGTATCCAGCAAGTTCGGTTACTCAAATCACCAAATTATATAAAAAGTAAAAATTCACCACAAAGATTCACATTTTAAAGTGAATAAATCCTCATAACAAGTAGATGATAAAAAGGAAATTCTTCTGTTCTACAGAAACATGAATGTAATAAGTTACCACTAACTTCAGAGACATAACTCTTACAATCAAAATGGGAATTTGAGGCAATTCAAAGGATCTCATTCAAGGCCAAACTTACCAGCAAATTTGATATGGAATTTATTTTCAGGCTTTAAGATCTGGACATACAAAGGGCAATTTGGAGCAAAATCTTTTACAGCCCATGCTCTCAAAATTGTTTGGTGGTCCTGAAATGATAAAAATCAAAATATCATGAGGTAAATTGAAAATTTTATAATATATTAAGTAAAAATCATCAGTAAGTGTGTGAAATGGTCATATCTACAGTTTAAAATTAAGCATATGAAATCATTCATTGTGAGGTCTTACTGTTAAAGATAGCTATTATTTCTATAAAAGAGATCAACAATACCTAATTCAATCAGTAGTAATTATCAACACTTAGGAAATTAGCAGAGATTAAGAGGGAAGTCTCTTGACAAGCTTAAAAATAATTTTCCCAGAAAATACTTGAGGGGCAGAAACCTTCAGAAATGCAGCACAACTGTTAGTTTGTAATAACAGTTTCCATGGAAAAAAAATACGGACATAAAAAAATTTTAACATAGTTAGAAAGATTGGTAAAAGGGGAATGACTGCAGTGACTATTTGTGAGGAGAACACATGAGTTTACTTTTTATATGACAGTAAAGATAAAAGGATTTTGACTGTGTGTGTGTGTGTGTGTGTGTGTGTTGGAAGACCAATAACTTTCATATATTAAAAAAAAACAGAAAAAAGATCTTTTAAAAAAGATGCTGGGCTTCCCTGGTGGCGCAGTGGTTGAGAATCTGCCTGCTAATGCAGGGGACACGGGTTCGAGCCCTGGTCTGGGAAGATCCCACATGCCGCGGAGCAGCTGGGCCCGTGAGCCACAATTGCTGAGCCTGCGCGTCTGGAGCCTGTGCCCCGTGACGGGAGGGGCCGCGATAGAGAAAGGCCCGCGCACCGCGATGAAGAGCGGTCCCCGCACCGCGATGAAGAGTGGCCCCCGCTTGCCGCAACTGGAGAAAGCCCTCGCACGAACCGAAGACCCAACACAGCCAAAAATAAATAAATAAATAAATAAATAAATAAGAAAATCCTTTAAAAAAAAAAAAAAAAAGATGCTAAGACTGAGAAAGGCAGTGAAAATCATGCTTACCATGAAATTTTACACATAGTGTCACCCCATAAATTATTACTTAATTAACTGAATAAATCAAAGCAAATTACAGCTGTCCCTCAGTTTCCAGGACTCTCTGTGGATAATAAAATACAAGGATGCTCAAGTCCCTCATATAAAATGGCATAGTACTGGGGGCTTCCCTGATGGCACAGTGGTTAAGAATCCACCTGCCAATGCAGGGGACACAGGTTCAATCCCTGGTCTGGGAAGATCCCACAGGCTGCAGAGCAACTAAGCCTGAGAGCCACAACTACTGAGTCCACGTGCCACAACTACTGAAGCCCGTGTGCCTAGAGCCTGTGCTCTGCAACAAGAGAAGGCACAACAATGAGAAGTCCGCGCACCGCAATGAAGAGTAGTCTCCGCTCACCACAACTAGAGACAGCCCGCAGGCAGCAACAGACCCAACACAGCCAAAAATAAATAAATACAATAAATAAATTTATTTAAAAAATAAAATGGCATAGTATTTGCATATAACCTATGTACCTCCTCCCATATACTTTAAATCATCTCTAGATTACTTATAATATTTAATACAATGTAAATATGATGTTAATAATTGCTGGCAGGCAGTAAATTCAAGTTTTACTTTTTGAAAATTTCTGGCATTTTTTTTCAAATATTTTTGATCCACAGGTGGTTGAATATGAGGATGCAAAACCCTCAGATACAAAGGGACAACTGTATTGGAGAAATTTGCTACTCAGCTACATTTATTTTATTTATTTACTTTTTTATCAAAGTATAGTTGATATACAACGTTATATAAGTTACAGGTGTGCAATACAGTGATTCACAATTTTTAAAGGTTATACTCCATCTATAGTTATTATAAAACATTGGCTATATTCCCTGTGTTGTACAGCTTATCTTATACATAATAGTTTGTACCTCGTAATACCCTACCCCAATATTGCCCTCCCTCTACCCCTCTCCCCAGTGGTAACCACTAGGTTTGTTCTCAATAAATGGTAGTCTGTTTCTTTTTTGTTATATTCACTAGTTTGTTGTATTACTTAGATTCCACATATAATGATATCATACAGCATTTGTCTTTGTCTGACTTATTTCACTGAGCATAATACCCTCCAAGTCCATCCATGTTGCTGCAAATGGCAAATTCTTTTTTATGGCTGAGTAATATTCCATTCTATATATGTACCACATCTTCTTTATCTTTTCATCTGTTGATGGACACTTAGGTTGCTTCTATATCTTTGTAATTGTAAATAATGCTCCTATGAACAGTGGGGTGCATGTATCATTTTGACTTAGTGTTTTAGTTTTTTTTTTTCAGATATATAACCAGGAGTGGAACTGCTGGGTCATACGGTAGTTCTATTTTTAGTTTTTTGAGAAACTTCCATACTATTTTCCACAGTGGCTGTACCAATTTACTTTCCCACCAAGAGTGTACGAGTGTTCCCTTTTTTCCACACCCTCACCAACATTTATTATTTTTGTTCTTTTTGATAATAGCTATTCTGACAGGTGTGGGTGATATCTCATTGTGGTTTTGATTTGCATTTCCCTGATGATTAGTGATACTGAGCATCTTTTCATGTTCCTGATGGCTATCTGTGTGTCCTCTAGCCATAGAAATCAGAGAAGAAAACAAAATAAAAGAACTCCAAATTGGAAAGGAAGAAGTAAAACTGTCACTGTTTGCAGATAACATGATACTATACATAGAAAATCCTAAAGATGCCACCAGAAAACTACTAGCGTTCATCAATGAATTTGGTAAAATTGCAGGATACAAAATTAATATACAGAAATCTGTTGCTTTTCTATACACTAACAACAAAATTTCAGGGAGAGAAATTAAGGAAATCGTCCCATTTACCATCGCATCAAAAGGAATAAAATATCTAGGAATAAGGAGATAAAAGACCTGTACTCTGAAAACTGTAAGACATTGATGAAAGAAACTGAAGACCACACAAATGGATGGAAAGATATATTGTGTTCTTGGACTGGAAGAATTAATATTGTTAAAATGACCATACTCCCCAAAGTAATCTACAGATTCACTGTAATCCCTATCAAAATACCAATGGCATTTTTAACATATCTAGAATAAATAACCTTAATATTTGTATGGAAACACAAATGACCCCAAATGTCCAAAACTGTCTTGAGAAAGAAGAACAGAACTGGAGGAATCACACTCCCTGACTTCAGACAATACTACAAAGCTAATCAAAACAGTATGGTACTGACACAAAAACAGACACATAGATCAATGGAACAGAATAGAGAGCTCAGAAATAAACTCACATATGTATGGTCAATTAATCTACAACAGAGGAGACAAGAATATACAATGGATAAAAGACAGTCTCTTCAATAAGTGGTGCTGGGAAAACTGGACAGTTACCTGTAAAAGAATGAAATTAAAACATTCTCTACCACCATACACAAAAATAAGCTCAAAATGGATTAAAGACCTAACTGTAAGACCAGAAACCATAACACTCCTAGAGGAAAACAAAGGCAGAGTACTCTGACATAAATTGTAGCAATACTATTTTGGATCCATCTCCTAAAGCAAAGGAAATAAAAGCAAAAATAAACAAATGGGACCTAGTTAAACTTAAAAGCTTTTGCACAGCAAAGGAAACCATCACCAAAGTGAAAAGACAATATACAGAATGGGAGAAAATATTTGCAAATGATATGACCAAAAAGGGTTAATATCCAAAATATATAAACAGTTCACACAACTCAACATCAAAAACCAAACAACCTGAATAAAAAATGGACAGAAGACCTGAATAGATATTTTCCCAAAGAGGACATGCAGATAACTAATACATTTTAACAAAGAAAGCAAAAATATGTTCTAGTGTAGCACTGTCCATGCAATAGCCACTAGCCAAATGTGACTGTTTAAACTTAAATTTAATAAAATTAATTAAAATTAAGAATTCAATTCTTTATCACACTAGCTACATGTCAAGAGTTCAAAGCAACATGCAGCAAATTCAAAGCTATATTGGATAGTGGAGATATAGAATATAGAGCATTTTCATCATCACAGAAAGTTTTATCTGACAATACTATTAGGGAAAAGGAGGATTAAAAATACAGGTAGATCTGAGGGACTACAGTGCAGAAAGAAGAAACTGTTGTCAATGGTTTGTAACTTTAAGTTGCATGAAAGTTAATGAAGAGTAAACCAGAATTTTTTACGTGAACAGTGTGTGTCTTCCAAAACATAACAACGAGCCTAATATGGTGTGATAGTTAATTTTATGTATCAACTTGACCAGGTCACAGGGTGCCCAGGTATTTGGTTAAACATTGCTCTGGCTGACTGGGAAATACCAGAATATGGAGAGGCAGAGAAGAGAAACCACAGACTGTGTGTAAAAATTTACACAACATTGGCTGACCCCTGAACCGTACATGCATGGGGCCGAATAAAAGCAACCTGAACTAAGATTTGAATCACTGCCAACTGCAAGGGTGACAGAGTTTTCCTTTTGAGTTGGATCAAATTAACTGCTTTCTAAAACAAGAACATCAATACTCTTGGAGGAATACAAGAGAATCCAAGGCTTCGCCACAAAGCACAATAAACAGAAAACAATGCAAAATTACTGAATATGTGAAGTGGCAGAAAAATGTGACCTATTTTCATAGGAAACAAACAAATAAAACAATACCCAATAGCTGCTAGCCTCTAGATGATCTAGATATTAAAATTATCAGACAAGGATTAAAGCAGCTCTTATAACTAAAATCAGTGAGGTAAAGGAAAATAATGCTTGTAATAAACAGGAAAAAAATCAGTAGAGTAATAGAAAATACTTTAAAAATTAAATAGAAAACTAAAATACCTGAAAAATATTCACTGGATGGACTTTGAGATAGAATGGAAATGACAGAGGAAAGAGTAAGTGAACTTGATCACAGATCAATAGAATTTATCCAATTTGAAAAACAAAGAAAATAGGAATGGAAAAAGGAACAGAGTTCAGGGACTTTTGGAACAAATGTGAAAACATCTTAAGTAATGTAATTGGACTCCCAGGAAAGAAACAAAAGATAAATTAAAGCAGAAAATTATTTGAAGAAATAATGGTCAGAAACCTCCCAGTTTTATGAAAGACACAAATTTACAAGTTTAAGGAGTTCAGCAAATCCCAAATTATGTACACAAAATAATAACCACACCTAAGCACATTGCAGTCAAACTGTTGAAAACCAAACATAAAGATACTATCTCGAAAGCAGCCAAAGAAAAACAGTCATAAGACCAAGGACTCTCATCAAAATCATGGAAACCAGGTGACAATGAAACAATAGCCTAAAGTTCAGAATGATGAGGAAACAAAACAAAAAAACTGTGAAACCAGCATTTTATATATAGAGAAAAATCCTTCAAAGACGTGAAATAAAGGACTTTTCCAATAATAAAATCTAACAAAATGCGCTGCCATCAAAATCATACTACAAGAAAAGTGTAAGAAACTCCTTCAAGCTAAAGGGGAATGATACCAGAGGGAAAGTTGAACTTCAGAAACCAAAGAAGAGTATTAGAAATGGTTACCATTAGAATGAATAGAAAAGACTATTTTCCTCTTAATTTCTTAAAAATATATGTCTGTCTAAAGCAAAATTTATAGAATTGTCTGTGGGGTTTCAGATTTATAAAGATAACTGACATCTGACAATTACAACATAAAGGACAGCAGAAGAGGAATAAAGGCAAAGTATCTCATTTTAAGAAGTGGTATAATATTAACATGAATTAGACTATAAAAGTTAGTGAAGTGTATTGTAGTCCCTAGAACAGTCATTAAAAAATATTCAAAAGGTATTTCTAAAAAGCCAATAAGTATATTAAACTCAAATTCCAAAAAAAATTCAAAAAATTCTACTTTTTAAAAAAGTAGAAAAGAGGAAACAGAGGAACAAAAATCAGTGGGAAAAAATGGAAAACAATTTAGACTTACAGCCAACCACAAGAATGATATTAAACGTTAATGGACTAAACATACTAAAACATAAAGAATATCAAAAGGACAAAAGAAGTAAGACCCAACTATGAGCTACTAAGAAGAGATGCATTTTAAATATAAAGTTACTGATAGGATAAATGAAGTAGATAATAACAAGAAAACAAACAACACAGTTTAAAAATGGGCAAAAGATCTGAACAGACATCTCACCAAAAGCATGCACAGATGACAAACAAGCATATGGAAAGATGCTCAACATATTATGTTGTTAGGCACTGCAAGTTAAAACAACAATGAAATACCACAACACACCTACTAGAATGACTAAAATCTAAAACAGTGACAACACCAAATACTGGTGAGGATGTGGAGTAGTAGAAGTCTCATTCATTGCTGGCGGGAATGCAAGACGGCACAGGCACTTTGGAAGACAGTCTGTAGTTCGCAGCAGCACTATTTACAAAAGCCAAGACGTGGAAGCAACCTAAATGTCCACTGACAGATGAATGGATAAAGAAGATATGGCATTTTTTATATATAACCACAAGTCTGTTCTCTACATCATCAAGTCTGTATGCATATATATATATATATATATATATATATATATATATATATATATATATAGTGGGAATTTGGGGTTAGCAGATGCAAACTACTATATATAGAATGGATAAATAAAGTCATATATAGCACAGGGAACTATATTCCATATCCTGTGATAAACCATAATGGAAAATAATATAAAAAAGAATGTATATATATGTATAACTGAATCACTTTGCTGTGCAGCAGAAATTAACACAACATTGTGAATCAATAAATACCTCAATAAAAGAAGATGTGGTATATGTATACACAATACAGTATTACTCAGCCATAAAAAAGGATGAAGTAATGCCATTTGAAGCAACATGGATGGACCTAGATATTATCAGACTAAGTGAAGTAAGTCAGACAGAGAAAGACAAATATCATATGACGTCACTTACATGTGGAATCTAAAAGTATAATACAAATGAACTTATTTACAAAACAGAAATAGACTCACAGACATAGGAAACAAACTTATGGTTGCCAAAGGGTATAGCAGGGGGAGGGGAGAGATAAATTAGGAGTTTGGGATTAACATATACACACTATTATATATAAACTAGATACACAGCAAGGACCTACTGCATGGCACAGAGAACTATATTCATTATCTTGTAATAACCTACAATGAAAAAGAATCTGAAAAAGTATATATGTATATGTGTATATACATATATGTGCATATATATGTATGTATGTATAACTGAATCACTTTGCTGTATGCCTGAAACATTGGCTTTCATTACTCTCAGCGTCAAGTCCAAACTTCTTAACAAGGCTTGCAAGACCATTTACTCAACTGTCCCCAAACTACTTCCCCAGCCTTTGGATTCTTTATTCCAGTGACAAGGCATTCTCCCCTCCTGAGACTCCATGATTTCCCACGTGGAACAATCTACCTGGAACCATTTGTCATTCACTCTAGGAAGTCCTTTCTTCGGACTGAAGTCCACGGTACTTGTTCCCACTGTATTCTGTCTCTGTCTGATCATACCATTAACCCCACATATTTTTTTTCAAGTTTATCCCCACTAAACCATGAGCGCCATGAAGTCAAGGGCCATGTCTGTATTTTACTCACCCTAAGCACAACCCTAGCACCTAGCTTTCATTTGCATTTCACAGATGAATAAGAAAAACAATATTTATTTCATAGGGATATTGTGAGCATTCAGTGAAATAATATAAAGGCCAGCAACACATAGAAAGCATTTAGCAAATATTTCAGTTCAGCAGAGAGATGGGATGAAGTACCTATCGTAAAGGCCCAGAAGCCTTCTTTATTTTATTCATGCATAGTGCCCTACCAAGATATAAGCAACATCTATGATCCTGTGAGTGTTGCATTAAGTGAGAAAAAAGGAAAAAAGATCAGTACACTACAGCATAAATTTCACATAAGGAACAGAAAATAAATATTTTCCTACTACAGGTAATAAAATTGGCACAGAAACAAGATTTTTAATTCATTCTTCTAAAAGTAGAGGATGATACTAATTTTTTTTAACGTTCCTTGCTGACAAACTAATCCTCAAAAAAGATACTCTATTTAATTGTAACCAAAAAGTAAAAGTGCCAACTGTACCAACTTTGGAATAAGCAACCTATGATAATAAAGGAAGGTAGTAGCATAGGGTATGTTTAGGGCATCCTAGTGTCCATTGCTACTGTGAAAACAGAACATTTCACCTATATTCAGTTCACTTAAAAATCAAATTGACTAAAATGTCTTCATAAAATTCAACTTTAATAATTTGAAGCATGTAAAAATTATTGTTGGCATGTTAAGGACCTAAAATAAATCACTGTATCTACTGCAGGTATTTTTTTTAACTGAACTCCAAATGACCATGAAGGAATTGAGACATTTCAAGTGAAATTTTATACATGGATTGTTTCCCTCTCCTCCATAAGAATTTGTAATTTTCCTTACAGTCTCAAACAGAGTCTGTGACCCAGAAAATGGTAAGATATTGGTCTGGTCAAAGGTCAAAGGTCACTTTCAACCCAATTTTCAATTTATAAAATACATCTATAGCCCTTACAAATGATAGACTTATTTATTTACATTTTGAGTATATTTTGCTAATTTATCTATTGGATACTTTTGTAAGATGACACTAATTTATAAATTAAAACTGAATTATGAAACTTAATATTTGAAAATAAATATTTATAGGCAACTGAACAAAGACAAAACATTTATACAAGAGAGAGTAAAAAGTCTTGCCACAAACTGGATAACAAATCTTTCCTAGAAACACTCAAATGTGTTGTTTTATAAAAAATTCTTGTTAAATATAATCCTTGCCCAGAGAACAATTTACACACAGAAAAGCTTGTAAAGACTTTGCATTAGATTAGACTCAAAAGCACCTGAGTACATAGATCTGTTTTATTCACATTTAGGTTGTCATAAATTATAAGGTTAGATTACATATATAGATGTCTCTAATGTAAGGGATGAAATGCAATTCTGATACAAAGTATCTATAACATATATCATCTATAATTAGTTGGTCTAACTTTATGACTGAATTAAAAAACTATAAGATTTCATTGTAGTTAATTGTAATTGATATCTTTGGAGAAGCAGGCCTCAAATTTGATATATACTTATTATAAATACAAAAGTAATTCAGAATGTTCTTAAATAAAATACTTGAAAAAAAAAACATATAACCAAAACCCTTAAGTTACAAAAACATTAAAATACATTGCTGCCTTTTAGACTAAGAAACTATTAGAAAGCAAATGATCAGGCCATCTAGTTTTAGTCAAACACCTATAGGCTCAGCAGTAACTCGGTCTTCAAAAATAATCTGCACCAGAGGCAAGAATAATTAAAGAAGCTTTAGTCCTGCATTCTGGACCTTGGTATCAAAACTCATAGAGCTGTTAGCGTAATTTTATCTTCCTGCCATGTTTAAACAGAATAGTTTTTACATTATGTCTGGGACCTGTTAAAGAGAAAAACCCCAGGCCCAAAATGGCATCACTTGTGCTAAAGTCCATGATACCAACCTTAGATTTAATACCTAACCTGCATTTTTGACCTTTACCAGAAGTGTAATCTTTTTTTTTTAAACTTTGGGTTTGTTTGTTTGTTTGTTTGTTTGTTTATGGCTGTGTTGGGTATTCGTTTCTGTGCGAGGGCTTTCTCTAGTTGCGGTGAGCGGGGTCCACTCTTCATCGCGGTGCGCGGGCCTCTCACTATCGCGGCCTCTCTTGTTGCGGAGCACAGGCTCCAGACGCACAGGCTCAGTAGTTGTGGCTCACAGGCCCAGTTGCTCCGCGGCATGTGGGATCTTCCCAGACCAGGGCTCGAACCCGTGTCCCCTGCATTGGCAGGCAGATTCTCAACCACTGCGCCACTAGGGAAGCCCAAGAAGTGTAATCTTAATCAGTTTGGAAATTTCTGGTCAGCACCAGTGACATAAGATGTCACGTGGGCCCTTCTCCAACCCCACCAGAGCAAGAAGAGGTAAGCTGCAAGGTAAACCCCTTGCTGATCTCCTGGCTCCAAATATCCCTTTCTTTCTTTTGTAATGACTTCCTGGATCCATCCTCCTTTCTATAAAATCCTTCCATTTTCTACCACTCCTCAGAGCTCCCTTCTAGTTGCTAGATGGGATGTTGCCTGATTCATGGATCCCCTATTAAAGCCAATCAGATCTTCAAATGTACTGGGTTGTATTTTGTTTTTTGACAGACTGAAAAATTATCTTGGATTCCAGCTTTAAGATTACTTGTACTCCCTTGCTCTTGACAATGACTTCTCAGGGATTGTAATCCTACTTTTGATTTCTGAGAGTATACTAATTCTCACAGATATGTACTGGCAAAAAACCTGACTGCCTGTCTGAATTTCTAGATATAACGTATTCTTAGAATGTCACTGGAAATTTTGGGACTGAGAAGCAAGTCAACTATAGTCAGTTCACATGTTTACTTTCTCTTTCCTTATACAGAATCTATTTTGGACTGTGCTTCTCAGAGCTGAAATCCTATACTGTTTTCTAGTGCTTGTTGGTCTGAGTTCCAGCCACTTATTCAAAGCCCTGCATAGTGCCTTTGGCTTATTTAAATCCTCTCCCAGGTTCTGGAGGAATCCGCCCTGAACACCAAATCCAACTCCAGACTGTAATCCTCTTGAGTCTCCTTCATTTATTTATTCTTTTTAACAAAGTTATGACCACAGTGCTCAAAACTTCATAAAAATCACTGACAAATGTCAAATGAATAATAATGAAAGCAATTCATAAAAAGTCTAGGCTATCATGAAACTGTGTAACTGAAGTCCAGTGATGATCTGTCAAGAATTTACCAAAAGGTATTTCCGGACAGATTAAAACACAAATAATACTAGTCACCCCAGGGAGTCCTAGTAAGTTTAAAAGCCACAGTTTAAAATTCTGTGATTTTATGAATTGGTAAGAAAGATCTTTTTGAGAACAGGTTAACTATTAGATTGAATTAAAAGCAAAATAAAATTGCAAAACCTCTCTAAAGAATTTAAGGTACATTTAACTAGGGAATAAAATAATAGAATGATTACGTATTACAGTGTTTTAATGCCCCAAATGGATCTGCTTAAAACAAAACAAACTTAAAAAAAAGAAAAGTTTAAATTGTGAAGGGTAGCAGAATATGCTAACCAAAATATGCCTCTTTAGCGTAAGGATTATTTTGAGCTGATTATTTTTGAGAAAAAGCAGACTCAGGAGGAGTTCTTAAATCAGAGTAGAATTCATCCTTTTGTAAGGGCAATTTATATTCAAAACGGAAATCTCCATTTGTAAGGATATCTCTCTCTTTGTACCAAGAAGGATAACTATAAATCACAAGAAACTCTGTATCAGTAAGGAAGGCACCAGACTTAAAGCTGCATGACAACCTTACTGTACCTTTCCTCATAACCTCCCATAACTAGCCTCCCCTCTCCCAACGCCTTTCTTTTGTCTTTAGTTGAAGATAGTATTTGAGGTGGTGGCTTGGACCCTTTGGGGGAGTTTTACTCAGTCTTCCTAGGTATCACCCAGGTACACATGAGTTATACATGTTATTAAGCTTCGGTTTGTTTTGCTCTCCTTAAGCAGTCTTCTATTGCAGGGGTTCTCAGCCATGGAAGGTATTGAGAGAACGTTAAGGGAAGATTATTTTTCTTCCCCTGCAATTGCAGACATTTTATTTCAGTTCTTTTCTCGCGCTCTCTGAAAGGGTCATCAAGGGAAATTACTGTCTGAGCACTCAATGATTATTTGCATTCTACTCTAAGATCCCATATATTCCAAAATGCATGTAATAATCAGAAAAAAAAAATCTTTGACATTTAAGAGGAAAGCTAGGGCTTCCCTGGTGGTGCAGTGGTTAAGAATCCGTCTGCCAATGCAGGGGACATGGGTTCAAGTCCTGGTCCCGGAAGATCCCACATGCCGTGGAGCAACTAAGCCCATGCGCCACAACTACTGAGCCTGCGCTCTAGAGCCTGAGAGCCACAACTACTGAGCCCGCGTGCCACACTACTGAAGCCCCCGCGCCTAGAGCCCGTGCTCCACAACAAGAGAAGCCACCACAATGAGAAGCCTGTGCACCGCAACGAAGAGTAGCCCCCGCTCGCCGCAATGAGAGAAAGCCAGTGCCCAGCAATGAAGACCCAACGCGGCAAAAAAAATAAATTAATTAATTAAATTAATTAATTTAAAAAAAAAAAAGGGGAAAGCTAACCATATGGTCTAAGATACAACTTTATCTGAGAGTTAGAATACCAAGTCTTTGGAGTTGGATGACCAAGATGGCCTTAAAGTTCCCCCAGGCTTGACTTTCTGACAGGTTTCTTCAAAACTATAGGCCCCTGGTCTCCCTTTTCTTAGAGCATTTACTTTAGAAAACTTTCAATTATAAATTCTTTCCCTGTGCCTTCGAGATGTAAATCTTCTCCTGGCCTCTCGCCAGATTTACAAGAGAGAAAAGTCTTTCTCAAGGGCCTGGAGGTCATCTCTTTGAAATGTGATCATCAGAGGTGAAATCTTCCTGATCTCCACTCTCTGTGGCCAGAAGACAGCTGAACTTTCATACACAGCAGTCAGCAAATGATGGCCTAATCACACTGACGAAGCTCCCCAACCCAGGGCTTTTCCACTAGCTCACCCCAGAGTGTAAAAATCCTCCAGCCTTTTGCTTCAGAGGAGTTGAGTTCAATCTCTCTCCCCGAGGCAACAGCCTTTAGTAGTCTTCCTTGCCTGTTTAACTCTGTCTGGTACAGTTTTTCTTTGACACAGAGTAGGGTATAAATGCAAGGTTAGTGAGCTACTAACCCTATATCCCTAGAAGATTAAATAAAATAGCTAACCTGAGCCTTGGTTTGTTAATCTACCAATTGGAGCTAGTAAGAACTTCCTTGCAGGATTGTCGTGAGAAATACATCACATGCATAATATGTATAAATATATATAAGTAGTCTCTAGCCTGTAACTGATATTTAGTGATGGCTAATAAATGAGGGTGTTATTGTGTAGTTCTTTTCTCTTTTTATTCCCAAGAAGTCTAAAAATCAGTAGTGCCAAAAAAGCTAAAAGAGAAAAGCAGACACTATTGGTTTTTTCAGAACCAGATCACTTTAAGTAAAAATTCATATGCCTAGTTCAGCTAAGAAAATCAAATTCTTCCACCACTGCAAAGAAAGGCTATCCAGAAGGTAAATCAATTATGCTTCCTGCATTATAATGACTCAGAGAAGAGACTTAGCTTTGAACAAATCTTTAAATTGAACACATCTACTGATAGATTGAGTGAACAAGATGTTCAAAAGTAAAGTGTCTGAACCTTGGAAAACATATCACAATATAAGACACCCTCCTTCCATCCTTTCACTGCCCCTTACTTCCCAGCTCACTGTCTAGGACGGTAATTCCAATGAGTGTCTGACATCATAAGCAAATTCAATCTATTGACACTACCGATTTTCATTCCCTGTTACCTCTATACCCTCATCTTCGTTTTGCTTCTTATCAGCTTACATCAAACGTTTCACCAAAATAACCAAATCCTTGTATAAACAGTCCGTTTGCTTGCCTCCCTCACCCAGGCCTACTCTATAGGCAAAATTACAACCTTGCTGCATCCAACAATCCATCTACTGCAAAGAACAAAGAACGGTTGGCTGGACGTAAACACAAATAGATGATAAATAGGTCCTTCTTTAAATTCATAGTCCATAATATCATCCAGGAGGTGAGCATTGCCCAGGAATTCCACATCTGTCCAATCCATCCCTTCTCCCACTATTTTAGAGAACTATTTCATATCTTCTTCTCTCTCCTCAAACCTCTACCATCTGACGATTTCAACTGCTATAAAAAAAAATAATAATAATAAAAACCAACATAGAAACGGTAAGAGAAGGACTTCCAAAGCTCTCTCTATCACATTTGACCATATACTTGTCTCTGGATCTATGTAGCTTGTCTTCCCTGTTTTTAAAATACATGAGCATTTTACCCATTTATTTATCAAAGGAAAATCTTCCAATTTTCCTTTTCCTGCATCATTCACTTTACTCTCTCTGGTAGATCACTTCCTTTAGCATATAAGACTTGCTAAAAATTTTCCCACTTAGGAATATAAAATATGACACAAATGAATCTGTCTGTGAAACAGAAACAGAATCAGGGACGTAGAGAATAGATTGGTGGTTGCCAGGGGGAAGGGGGTGGGAGACGGAAGGATTGGGAGTTTGGGATTAGCAGATGCAAACTATTATGTATAGGATGGATAAACCACAAGGTCCTACTGTAGAGCACAGGGAACTGTATTCAATATCCTGTGATAAACCATAATGGAAAAGAATATGAAAAAGAATCTATATATATGTATAACTGAATCACTTTGCTGTACAGCAGTAATTAACACAACATTGTAATTCAACTATACGTCAATAAAAAATGAATTAAAAAAAAAGAAATGGAAAAAAAATTTCCCACTTAAACAAATGGGCAAATATTACCCATCAGTTGCTGCCCTATTTCTCTGCTCTCACTTACAGAAAGCACTTCTAAAGACTGGAATTGTTGTCTCCACTTCCTCTTTGCTATTCAATTTTTAAACTTCTTTTCTAATACAAGAATTTAAAACTATGAATCCCTCTTTAGGCACTACTTGAGCTGCATCCTACAAATTTTGAAATGTTGCATTTTTCATCACAATTCAATTAAAATATTTCTAATTCTCCTTGTTATTTCATATTTTATCCATGGGTTAAAAATGTATAATTTAATTTTTAAATATGTGGGTATTTTCCTGCTATAGTTTTATTATTGGTTTCTTATTAAATTCTATTATGATCAGAGAACATACTCTGCATATTTTTTAATTCTTTTATCTTTTCTGTCATTTCTTTTATGGTCCAGCACATGATCCATCTTTGTGAATGTTCCATATGCACTAGAAAAGAACGTGTATTCTGCAGTTGAGTGTAATGTTCCATATGTCAATTGATCTAATTGATGAAAATGAGTTCAAGTTTTTAATAACCTGAATGACTTTCTATTTGTTCTATTAATTACTGAGAAATACTGAAATTTCTAACAATAATTGTACCTTTTTATGTTTCCTTTCTGTTTTGTTGTTTCATACTTCATAAATTTTGAGATTTTATTATAAGGTGCATACACAGGAGAGTTATGTCTTCTTCATGAATTAATCCTTTAATAAACATAAAATATTCCTCTTTATCTCTGTTAAAAGTTCCTGCCTTTGAGGTCTTCTTTATCTATTTTATATGGCCATTCCAGCTTTTGTATGACAAGTGTGCACACAGTATATCTTTTTCCATCCTCTTACTTTTAACCTAATCGTAGGTTTTCCTTTTGAGTGAAATTTCTGTGGATAGTACTTCATTTGGTCTTTCTTTTACTTATCCAGTATGAAGATCCCTACCATTCAATAGTGAATTTAGTCCATTCATAATTCACAGAGTTATTGATATGGTTGGGTTTAAGTTTACTATCTTGTTGTTTTCTACTTGTCCCATTTGTTTTTTGTTCTTTTCCTGCCTTTTTTCAGATTAAGTAAATATTTTTAGTATACCATTTTGTCTTCTGTTTTATCTTTATCATGGTCACTCTGTTTTATAACATAAATCTCTATCAAACTCTTCATTCAAATAATATGTAAAGTGCAAGAATCTTATTACGGTATATTTCCACCATCCCTTTCCAATCTTTGTCATATTATTGCCATTAATTTCACTTCTACATTTCTTACAAATTCCATGACTATTTTTTTTTTGCCTTAAAAAATAAATTATATTTAAAAAATTAAAGTCATTTATATTTATCTACATATTTACCATTTTTGCTCTCTGTTTCTTCATATAAATCTAAGTTCTCAGAAGACATCATTTCTTTTTGTTGAAGAACTTTAACTTTTTAAAAAATGTAGTCTGTTGGCAATAAATGCTCATAGGTTTTGTTTGTATAAAAATGTTTTTATCATGGTTTCCTTTTTGTGGGATATTTTTACAAGAAATGAAATAGTACACTGACAATTTTTCAAAGCACTCTAAAACAGTTGTCCAGTTGTCTTCTGATTAAAATTGTTTATTCCCCTGTATGTAATGCATCTTATAGCTACACAAGTTTATCTTATTGATTTTCAGAAATCTGATTATTACAAGTTCCAGTGCAGTCTTTTAAGTAATCATACTTTAGATATGTTTTATGAATCTGTGGTTTTATAATTTTTATCATAGTTGCAATAATTTCAGCCATTATTTCTTTATTTGTTTTCTGTCCATAAGTGGAAACTTCCTCTCCGTATATTCAACCACATCAGGGAACGTTGATTTCATCTTTTTCCAGAGGAAGACCTCCCTTCTTGCACTCCCTTCTTGCTTTTGTCCCAGAATCTGCTTTGACCATAACCTTGGGAATTTCCATTCCCTCCCCTGAGTTGTATTCTGTCTTCACTCACTCCCTAGTTTTGGTAAAACATATCTCCCAGCAGCCTCCTGAGAACTGTGCATTTTTGAAACTTTTTAATATCTGTAAATATCTTTCTATCTTCTTACTTGTGGAGCCCTACATCAAGGACACCCTACATCAAGGACACAGGACAAAAATTCTGGAATTAACCGAGCCCCCATAGCAACTGTTGCCATGGGCTCTCCTAATCTAAACTGGACAGCCCCCCAACTCCATATTAGGTAAAATAATCACCATGTAGTAACCTTGTAGCATCCTGACCAATCACCTAATGCCATCCTGCCAGCAGGAATTTTCTTTGTCTTGAGGCTATAAAAGTTGGCCACTAGCCCACAAAGGGGATCGGCTCTCCCTGGTCTATCAGGAAGTCGGCCCGCTGTATTTGCAGCTTCCCTCACTAACTCTGCTCTTTCTTCTCAATAAACTTTCTTTTCTAAAATACTTCCGGTCTGGAAATTCTTCTTTCAACCCATGCTCGGACCACGACATTACTGAAGTTTTGCCAAGATATAGAATTCCAAGTGGAAAAGTACTTTCCCTCAGAATTTTGAAAGCCTTGACCCACTGTCTTCTGGCTTCTGGTATTACTGCTAAGTCTGAAAACTCTAATTCTCCATCCTTGGTTTTGAGTGTTTTCTTCTACTTTACCTTCTCTTCATTTTCATTCTTTTCTTCCTCTTGGTCCTTCTCGTATCTCAATTTCTCTGGCAAGCATAACTTTTTTAGTCATTAATCTCTAATCAGTGGCCCCTCTCGATTTGACAACTTCAGTCTGAGAAATTTGTTTTAATTTCTGGGGTTTTTTAAAATTTTTATTTTGTTTTATATTTTTGCTAATAATTTCCACCATTTTCTAGACCTTGTTCCTTAAATTCTTACTATATGGATTGTTTCTTCCTGACTACTCCTTTAATTTTCTCTTGTTTTGACTCCCCTTTTCCATTATTTGATTTTATTGTTCATTTTATTACTCTTCATTCTTTCAATGTCCTTAGATTTATCTTCGAAACATTTTATTTAATTTTTCATTTGTTACCTATATTTAATTTCCAGAAGCTCTTTTTGGTTCACTGAATGTTCTTGTTTTGATTTGTCTTGTTCTGTAGCCTACTATTCTTGTTTTATATATGAATACTCTTCTCATCTTCTCAATTACTAAATTACTAAAAATAGGATATTTATTACATATTTTGAAATTTATTTATTCTCCCAGAATTCTATGGCAGTATTTGTGTTTTCCCTTAATTCCTCTTTTCTATATGCTTTTTGTATGTCTGTTACTTGGTTCCTTCTTTTTCTTGTTAGGAAATTCCTTAAATGTCTAGTGATCACTGTTGTTTGAACATATGTAGGAGTGAAGTACTCAAAAGCTGTTTGGGACCTGAGTGAATGCAGGAAGCTTATTTTCACATCCTATGTACACACACACACACACACAAACACACATGCTTGGTCAAGAATGCTCCCAGTCCTGATGTGTGTCTACCAACCAGTCTTGCTGCACCAACCAGCCCAATACCAAGGGAGCCCTGCTGTGTGTTCCTGGAGGATCCCGACCCCACCATCTGGATCACGCAGTAGCCTGAGCTGTCTCCACCATAAGCGGGCAGAGGAAACAGTTTCCTGCATTTCCTGTCCCCCAACTGCTTCAGTAACTCACACTGACCTTCTCTGAAACTGCACAGAATCAGAGGATTTCGCTTCCAATGCTTCATTCCCAGGGGGCATCAGTGGGTCAGGAATTTGTGCCACAGGCTAATTTCCCACTCTTTCTTCCTGGGCAGCCAGAAAGTGTTTATTCTGGCCAAATTCCCCAAATAGTAAACTTATTTTCCCAGGATGCGGAAAGGGACCAGCCATGGATGTGTGGAGGGGTTCAGGGAATCCAACTGCTTCTCCTCCAGACTTTTAATCACTGTTCATATATTTAGTACCACGTATAACCCTACTTGCAGAGGCATCTGGTGCCTCTATTTCCTGCGACTTTTGAGGCTCCATTGCAAAAAAGAGCCTGCTTCTGATTTGTTTCTTCTCTCAACTTAAATGTTACCTTCCTTCTGTCTGTTAAGTCAGTTACCACCCATCCATCTGCTTTCTAGCTTCCAAACTTGTATTAAGGTCACCTCATCTACCATCTCCTTTCTCTTGATGAGTGAAGTCTTTTTATGCATTTCTTGTAAATTTACTAGAGTGTCAGGAGGAAATGGAATGCATTTGTTTAATAGAAAGCATACGAATTCACCTTGTAAAGGGTACTCTAAAAGACATTAGGTAATTATTTCCTAATGTTTACTCCCCCTTGTTACATAGATACTGGAAGACTGGAAGTATTTTGAAACGAAGTTGCCACTGGAGAGGCCCAAGATTCACAATTACATAAGTTAAGTAATTATAGAAACATAAGGTAGAGTATGTTCAATTCCAGTTCACTTATTCAATAAATATGTTTGGAGCATCTAATGTGTGGAAACAATTAAGAAACCATTGCAATAGTGCATAAGTGGACCGAGGAGAATCTGGTCTGAATTAAGACAGTAACTGTGGAGAAGGAGGGGAGCAAGTAAATTTTAAAATATATATATTTTAAAAAGAAATATTTTACAAATTTTGCAATCATTTGTTTGGTCTATGGCCTTGCATTAGTTTGCTAGGGCTGCAATAACAAATACCACAAACTGGGTGGCTTAACGAAAATTTATTGTCTCATCTTCCTGGAGGCCAGAGTCCAAAATCAAGGTGTTGGTAAGGTTGGTTCCTCCTGAGGGCTGTGAGGGGAGTGTGTGTCCCAGGCCTCTCTCCTGGCTTAGAGAAGACTGTCTTAATGTGCATGTGGCATTCTCCCTGTTATCTGTCTGTCACCACATTTCCCTTTTTTACAAGGACACAGCTCATATGGGACTAAGACCCACTCTAATAAACTCATTATAAGTTGATTATCTCTATTAAGACCTTATCGCCAAGTAAGTTCACATTATGAGGTACTGGAGGTTTGGACTTCAACACACGAGTTTTTGAGGGACACAATTCAACACATAATAGTCCTCTTCAAATGAAGGATGAGTAAGTTGGTTTAAAAATGAGTAAAAATTTTAGTTAAATTAGAGTGAGAACAGCACAAAGCCTGTCACATTCAGGACTTGCAATTCTAAAGTAATGTACCAGAGCACACCTATTAGATGCTCCAGAAAAGTGCAAATCATGTCCCTAAAAGACCCAGACATATTTTGCCTTTTCCCCAATCACTACAGAAGCCACCAAGGTTCTCATCTCTCTGTGTACCACAGGTATGACTACCGATGAACTTACTGGCTTAGAAACACAGGAGTTAACAGCACATCCTCAACGTAGAATAATAAAGCACTTTTTAAAAGTAATACAATTAAAATGCGTTTAAAAAATAGAAGTTATAATTTGGTAAATTATAAGATTAATTTAATTATGAGTTTTAGAACTTTAGACCTAAAAAATGTATCATGGAGATCATATAAGCCAGAGATTTCCAAATTGGGAGGTGCTTCAAAATCACCTGGAGATCTTTTAAAAATACACAGCTTCCCAATCCCCACCCTGCATATCCTGAATAGAACTTTCACAAATGCTTATTTTTTTAGAAACTCTCCAACTGATTTTATGCAGACTGACTGATCCATCTGCCTTGTTTTTAAGTTGAGGAAATTGAGATCATTTGAACAAAATCACATAGCACAGGATATATTTAATTAAAAATGATCTAGTTCTGTTTATATGTGACTCATTTCATTTTGATCAACAGAAAACCCAGGGATTAGTGATAACTACTTCAAGAATACTTTCGTTGATACAGTCAATGATGCAACTATTCTTATATTTTGGCAAGATAGTTTAAAGATATTTACTTCCGTTCAGTAAAATTTTAAGGTCATCAATATTTAATGTTGGCAGATTAAAAAATAAATAAATTAAAAATCTTCTAAGGCAAAAAGAACAATTTACAAAAAGAGATTTTAGAAACTTACAGAGGATGTCCTATCTACTTCACAACGGCTGCTCAGAATAAAACAGGCCTCAGCGTCATCCATCCTAAATGCAGATGGAAAAATAAAATAATCACACACTGACATACCTGTGCATATCTATGCATTATCTGCAAAATAGAATTCCAGTGCATATAAAGTATACGTGTAAACTACGGACATCCTTAGGTTTAAATGAAAGTAGGATTTCTAGGATCCTGACTATATTTGACTATAAACAAAATAATTGTTGTAGATTGGCTATATAACTCAACAGCTTATAATGACAGAAGTTAAAAAAAGTCAAATTTTATTTTCTCTTTTATCATTATATATTTTTTTCATATATATACTTTGTGTAAATTGAGAGAGTTGTATTCGCCTTTAGTTTAGATGGATTACATTTTGGCTTCAGTATGTCAACAAGACTAAGAGAGAGGAAACAAAGCTGCTTAGTATTTGTAAGCCAAACTCTACTGTACATTTATATTTCCTGGAGATGAATCATCAACTGTTCCAAACCCTTTCCTTTCATGCTAAAGTTCTATATTTCTTAAATGCAGTGATAAACAATAATTACGCTTCAGTGCTTGATAAGTAATGTTCTAAAAATATAAAACTATGTATTTTCAAAATAAGGAATTATTTATCTTTCTGGTTCATTATGATAAAAGAATTTTTCCCAAAAATATTTTCTATGAAAAATCCATGGAATTAGACCAAACCAAACAGTTCTGGAAAAATGTTAAGTAGTCATGGTTATTAAGACACTATGAGTGTTGTATAACATTTTCTAAACGTCATGTTCAACAAAGCAATTCAAAACTCATACAACTAACCTTTGGAACTGGTTTGGAGAATCCTACTCCTTGTTTCTTGCATGGGGAATTGTATTGAAGAATGTATTAGTTAACATTAAATCCCAAATCTTCATGTGACATAGGATAAGAAATGAACATAGAAATGGTACCTTCTTTCTTAATTCAGCTTTTTGAGAATTACCAGCCTGCTACCTCTCACTCATCCACACTTTTCTTTTTTATTCTTATGGAGGAATGCTTCTTGCAAATGTGACTGATTTTGCTAAGAAACCATTATTAACACTATTAATACTAAATGAGTGTGTTAATCCTAGGTAGTATGGAGCTAAGATACTAATAGCCAATCCTAATGGCTTAGATTAATTTATTAGGTAGTCAAAAGACTTCATTTATCACAGAAATTCATACTGACCATAATATGTGCATGACTCATTCTTACCATATGAAGAACTCGTTATAATAAATTAAGCATATTGATTATCTATGCAGATGAATATAAAGATCCAAGTTATATTACTGTCTAAGCAACTATTTCCTTATGGTTCCCAAATAATGACTATAGATAGCAAATAGCAAACACCTGTGTTTTACTTGAGGTACTGGGAGAATCTGACTTATTCTAGAACTGTCATGTATAGTGACAACATATATGAAGTATGTAATCCACAACAAATACTAATATTGGGTGGGCCAAAAGTTTCGTTCAGTCTTTTGGGTAAGATGGCTCTAGTATGCAGAAGGTGCTGCGACTGACTGAACGTGTCAAAAGTGGTTTGCGAAGTTTCGTGCTGGAGATTTCTTGCTAGACGACGCTCTACAGTCGGGTAGACCAGTTGAAGCTGATAAGGATCAAATTGAAACAATAACTGAGAACAATCAACGTTATACCACGCAGGAGGTAGCCGACATAACCAAATCAAGCGTTGAAAATCATCTGCACCAGCTTAGTTATGCGAATCGCTTTGATGTTTGGGTTCCACATAAGTTAAGCGAAAAAACCTTCTTGACCATGTTTCCACATGCAATTCTCTACTGAAACGTAATGAAAATGTTCCATTTTTAAAACAAATTGTGACGGGCAAAGAAAAGTGGATACTGTACAATAATGTGGAATGGAAGAGATCGTGGGGCAAGCAAAATGAACCACAACCAACCACACCAAAGGCCAGTCTTCATCCAAAGAAGGTGATGTTGTGTATATGGTGGGATTGGCAGGGAGTCCTCTATTATGAGCTCCTTCCGGAAAACCAAACAATTAATTCCAACAAGTACTGCTCCCAATTAGACCAACTGAAAGCAGCACTCGATGAAAAGCGTCCAGAATTAGTTAATATAAAATGCATAATCTTCCATCAGGATAACGCAAGACCTCATGTTTCTTTGATGACCAGGCAAAAACTGTTACAGGTTGGCTGGGAAGTTATGATTCATCCGCCGTATTCCAGACATTGCCCCTTCAGATTTCCATTTATTTCAGTCTTTAAAAATTCTCTTAATGGAAAAAATTTCAATTCCCTGGAAGACTGCAAAAGGCACCTGGAACAGTTCTTTGCTCAAAAAGATAAAAAGTTTTGGGAAGATGGAATTATGAAGTTGCCTGAAAAATGGCAGAAGGTAGTGGAACAAAAAGCTGAATACGTGGTTCAATAAAGTTCTTGGTGAAAATGAAAAATGTGTCTTTTATTTTTACTTAAAAAACTGAAGGCACTTTTTGGCCCATCCAATATATTCTCAAAGAAGCTTAGTTTTCCAATTATGTACCATTCATTATATCCTGACAGTTTCTACTGACTTTTTTGTTTCAGAAGTTATTAAATCTTTGGAAAAATCTCAGTTAAACTGATCTATTATATATAAATCAAAACTAATGTCAGAGTTCCTGTTATGAGCTATCTAGTCATCTTTTGCAGGAGTAAGCAGCAAAAAGGGGTTTGGAAATTTTCTTCTGTTCTTTTCCGTCACCCACACACCCCCTCCACCATACACACACAAACACAAACACACAGAGAACATGCATAAAGAAACACAGAACACACACAAACACATGGAGAACATGCACCAACACACACACTAACACACATACTCAAGCGTTCTGGAAAAAAACCAAAACAACAACAAAGAACAACAAACAATACTTATGTTATGAAATTGAGGGAAGATACTTTTAAGCCTAAAAGAGTTTGTAAGACAACTCAAGGATAAACATGAAGATATGTTTAAAACTTGTAAAACAAGAGAAAACGTTGAGCAAACGTTTTCCTCTCACTCTGCCCCCATGAAATGACCCTCATGACCTGTGACAAATGTATAAGACTATGTCACCTTTAAGCCGGGTGAGCTGGCATCTACACAACAAGAAGAGAGAAACTAAGACCCCTGTCACCTTTCTGATTCTTTCAGTCCCCAAGGACTCTTTCATCTCAGACACCAGGCAACACAATTGTTACCTGCCCAGTATATAATACAAGCTCCTTAAATTTAAACCCTGACGCAAACTGCTTTGGCATCTCACACAATTTTAGCCCAAGATTTTTATCTGTGGAATAAAAACAGTATCCAGGGATTTGGAGATGACTCTCCTTGAGTCTGGATAACTCAGCTCACCTCCCAGCAGCCTGAGATAATTACACGACACCACACTTCTCACCGTGTTGTGTGGACGTGGTCTGCCGAATATCCCTGCCCTGAGAAAGAGGAGCAAATACGTGGATTTTATATTTTTAACCTTCCAATTTGACCAGCAGTGGGACTAAAGCAAAAGCCTGTATTCAAAAACACACCTTGCAACACTGAAAACTGCTAAAATTTGGAGGAGAGAAAAGATATTAAAACACTACAAGACGGAAAATATTGAAGAGATATACTCACTTTGCTCGCAACAGATCCTGATCTTTAAGGGCTGAACCTTGAAGGTAGATGACTCTTTGTGACCACATCGGAATCTGTAGGACCCTTCGGACCTGCACATCCATTTCAGTAGGACACAAAATCACCACATAATAATCCTACTCAAAACAAAGTGGGCCATGGGATAGAGACAATAATGCTTTGTTTTATACTATGTAGGTACATAGAATATCTAAGAACATTTTGAAATATGATAAAGTAGAAATTAACTCTTACTAACAAATAAGTTTGCATTTAAAACCTAGTGTTAAATTAAATGATACAGTAATAAACATGACATATAAAAATCTCATAAATCAATATATTCATCCTGATCTTTTTCAATTTTATTAGTACCAGGAAGGGAAGGTAATCGGTGCTTATACTCAGCACACACTTCCAGTCTATGAAGTTTTCAGTTACGACTTCCGGCTGATTCTAAAAGATAAATTGCATACCAGCCAGAAGTCCTAAGGATCAATTCATACTTCGAATTGTTACTTTTAGAATAAAAACTGTGACGGTGATTTGTATCATTTGGTAATATTATTATGAACTGATAATATTGAAAATATTTTGATGAATATCTGAATGGAAAAAGATTCACAAAAATATTGATAATACTGACAAAGTAACTTAAATTTAAAAGTTTGAGATCAAAATATTTCAAAATAATGGTCTTTTGGAGAAAATAAAAAACAACCTGTAAGAACTTAAAATCTATAAGAATTTAAAATAATTTATCTATAAGAATTCAAATTCTCTGGTAAACATTCACCATTTTATCACTTTATAATATATCTAGTAGGAATTTTTGGAGTTCTAAGAATTCTCCATATTGATATTAGACAAAATAAATTACTAGGGATCAAAATTTGGAAGGATCGAATTTTCCCCAAAATAGATTTTCTTTGTGGGTTATAATAAGCATCTGAAATTATTTAATATGAATAATAAAAAACCTAACCATTAAATATGGAATTCCTGCAAAAAATGAAAAATAATTTATGCAAAAACAGAAGAATATATTATATAAGTATCACTTCTAAATTAGATTTTTTTAATCCAAAAAATAGTATTTTGAAAGTTCTCTAAAATATTCAAGAAAAAAATCTCTTTATTTAAGGGAGAGATAATTGATGTACTCAGCACTGTCTTGACCTCAGGATTATCCAAACTCTTGCCACAAATTTATTGGGAAAACACAAGAAATTCAAGTAGCTCTTTGCTGTTTGGACTAGATTAAGTGCCTTGAGCAGCAAAGGAGATGACCTAAGTCTACACTGACCCAGAACCATGGCAAGTGGTAGAAGTATCTGAGGACTTTGTCTGCATAGACAGAAGAAGAGATTTTTCTGAATTTATGATCTCAATCAGCAAGTTATTTCCCAAATTCTGGTCATTTATTGTTACTATAAATAAGACCTGGTTTCACTCCAGGAAACAAAAGGAAAAATGGAACTTCCAGACTTCCACATTTCTATCAGCAACACTTGATAAAGTTCTGAAATATTCAAGTGAGCAGATGATATTGAAATGATTCTTTTATTGTTTTATTATATTTTATGTTAAATTTCACTGTTTCATACAAATATCATTTATGCATTACGCAAGGGAGAAAAAAGCAATCATTTTAATCAAAGAAAACCTTTCTTTGTAGCCGTAACATAATTCCATCTGTCTTTCAGTATAGATACAGAAGGAAACTTAACATACTGTGTATTCCTCCAGCATTTTTTTCTATGTTCCTGGTTATATTTGTAGTTCTTCATTTTCTCTTTCTAAATTTGAGTGTATAAATAAAAATCCTGCAGAACACAGGCTGTACCATGATTAACTGACTTTGACAATGTTAGTAGGTATGATCTGTTTAAAGGTACCTGGAGTCTTGGATGAGCATAGAATTCATTCAAAAAGTCCATGAGTAAATCAATCTTCAGTGAGCTGACACACAGAACAACGTGCTTTTCAGTTTGAGCTCTGTGTCGACTATAGTTTCCACCTGACTTTTGTCTCTCCATCCACAAATAGGCCAGCTGTTCAAACTGTAATGCATTTTCCACATGTGAATGAAAGACACTGGACATGAAAATAAAAATCAATGCAATACATCTGTTGTTTACTAAGTATACTCAATTTCTTAGATGAAAGTCTTTGAGATTCAAATGATCAGTGTTCCCTTCAACAAGAGGCTCTTCACAGGATGGCTGCAGAGCTTGCTAATGCCTCCCAGGGCCTTCAGGTCTTCAGGAAACACAGTAATATGATTTTCCTATTGTATCATAGCAGGGCACTAAGAGGTCCGTGCCTCTGCTCTGTCCAGTAGGGTATGCAGCTATATATGTCATGCACTGAGTCAAAGAGAAAAGCCTCACTTTTTCTCCCACATTCTTATATCAACTTCAGCCCACATCTCCTGCAAGGGGAGATACCCTTACCACAAACGAAAGGCCACATTCTAGTTATTTAGTAGCTGGTATCTAAGGGTTGTGGAGTGTATAGGGGAGGGGTGGCATTAAGGATGACATGTATGATTGGATAGGAACAGGAAGATCATTTTTATACCTATGTAAAGTATATTTCAATACACTGTGGCCAATGGTTCTGTAACGGAACATGCAAGTTTGATTTGTATTGGCCACATCCTGTTTCTGACCTGCCCACCCATGGACACCCAGAGTTCATTGCAGGAAGAAGTTGAAGATTGCCTCTATGTATCTTTAGTCTCATTTTATATCTCTGTCCCTTTGCTATTTCCTTATCCATTCTCCAAAATGCTGCATGATAGCTATGTATCATCTTCAGATTTTGTTTTAGTTGACCAGCTTATGGAAACAATTTTTATTCATTACAACATATGGCTTTTAGATGTATTTTCAAGACTCAAGAGAAATCAACCCTTCACAAGTATATTTCCTTGAGCTATCATTCTATAATTTAAAAATATACTATCCTACAATCCTATAATTAACATAAATACTCTACATTTGAAAGAAAGCACCTTGAAGAATTGAAATGAAATGTGAGCTATCAATTGTAACTGGAGGGGAAAAAAAACTCAATGTTTCTAATACAATGCAAAAAGGCATTTCTGTTACAATTGTAATTAATTGACTGGATGGAATAATAGCAGGTGTTAATATATTATTGTTAGGTTAAAAAGCCACCCTGCATTTTTTTATTAAATGTGGAAGATTTGATTTCATAAGACTTTGCAGGTTCCTACAAAATTTAACATGGTTGTGTTTACCTGTATGGGGAGAACCACAAGAGCAACACAGATCATGGCAACAACAAAAAGCTTGGATGACCATGTTTCTGGGGTGACATCCCCAAAGCCCACAGTAGAAAACGTCACAATGCAGAAATAAAGGGAGTCGAAGAGATTCAGCTTCTTTCCTATTCGTTCCAGATGTTGGATTCCACAAATGCTAAAGAAACACATGTGAATTACAATTAAAACTTTCCAATTAGGCACACTGCTTCTCGTCGTGACTCTCCTGAAAACCAAAGCGCATTTCCTAAAGCCACTTAGTAGTTGGGATCTTATATTGAACAATATTTTGGTTGAGAAAATATAATTTTTAAGCTTTTTTTCCTACATCAAACAGATATAGTCTTATTTTGATTAGTAGCCAAAAATTGTAGCCAAAATATCACGAAGTATATTTGAATAGCATGTAAAATAAATAGACTGAATTTCATGGGTGACTTACACAAACATTTTGAATGCGTGTCAAGGAAACATAGACACCAGAATTCACTAGATCTATTCCCCATCAAAACAGCAATTGTCAGGGGGTGGTGGTGGGATGAATTGGGAGATCGGGATTGACATATATACACTAATATGTTTAAAATAGATAACTAATAAGAACCTGCTGTATAAAAAAATAAATAAAATAAAATTCAAAAAAAAATAGCAATAGTCAGTAGTCTTTTTTTTTTTTTAACAAAGAGACATTTTTCAGTATATACATGTGGTATAGATATACGTGTATATATTCCGTGTGTGTGTGTTCCATACACAGTCATCCTTCAGTATCCCCTGGGGTCTGGTTCCAGGATCCCCACAGATACCAAAATCCACAGATGCTCAAGTCCCTTATATAAAATGGCATAGTATTCATATTTGCTTATAACCTATGCACATCCTTCTGTATACTTTAAATCATCTCTAGATTACTTATAGTACCTAATACAATGTAAATGCTATAAAAATAGCTATAAATAAGTTGCAAAGGCTATGTAAATAGTTGCTTGTATGCAGCAAATTCAAGTTTTGTTTTTTGGAACTTTCCGGAAATTTTTTCCCAAATATTTTCAATCTGTGATTGGTTGAACCCACAAATGTGGAACCTGTGGATACAGAGGGACAACTGTATACAGGAAAGACTTGAGGAGTTAACCATTGCTAGCTGCCCCTAAAAATGAGTCTCTAAGTAGATCAATTATCTGTACAAAGCTATTGATGATATGAAAGTAAGGGAACAGCATAGAAATTGTTATAAGATGTTCCCAAAGTAGAATTGCTAAAATAGCATTAGAAATAGCACTGCTACTAGCTAAAAAAAAAAAAAAAAAAGTAAGGCTATGAAACATGCATATATGTGCAATGTTGGAGGGAAAATGAGATTTGCAACATAAAAAATCAGCAATAAAAAGGAATCTAGTACTGACGCATGTTAAAATATGAGCAAGCCAAAAAAAGATGACGAGTGAAAGAAGCCCGATGTAAAAGACTACATATTGTATGATTCTGTTTATATGAAATGTCCAGAAAAGACACAGAAAGCATACTAATGGTTGCTTGGGACTGATGGTAGGAATGCGGTGATGAAAATGTTCTAAAACTGGACGGTGGTGATGATTGCAGAGCTTTGTAAATATATTAAAAATGATTGAACTTTACACTTAACACGAATGACTTTTATGGTATGTAAATTACACCTTAATAAAGCTGTCAAAAAAAATCCCTGTATGCTTCTGGATACTCCTTGCAACTTCTATACAGAACAAGCAGACACAGCTTGATTATGATGACCAAGAAGATGTGCTATTCAATGTTTAAACTACAGAAACTCCTTTTCCAGCCTTTTAAGATATCTATGTATTTGTCTAAGTTACATATCATAAATATTCAATTATCTTAAATCTTTTTAAGGCACAGTATAAACCATTGGATAGTTAGGAAGATGGGTAGGCACACAGGTAGATAAACCAAGGGACAGAAGAGCAACAGTAGGGTACGTGTTATCATTTTGCTTCTGAGGCAGGAACTGTTCTGTTCTTTTTCTGTTTTCTTAACTCCAGGTCTCCAGAACATTTCAGCAAAATTTCACTTGCTCTGTGTTCAGAAATGTTGTGTAAGTTGCCAGGTCATAATAGTTGACTCACGTCAGTTTATTTTCTCAGCTGCCTCTATGCAATATACCAGCCAAGCTAATTCTAAGACTATTCAGATGGAGCCTTCATACAACCAAAGAGAACAGCTGTTTGATAACAATAGACCTTTCTGTGGAATGTTTTTTACTTTATTTAAAATAATTTATATTTGAGAATGTAAACAACTTCGCATAACTTTTACACTTCAGTAGGAAATCGAATGAGGAAAAATATAATTTGTATATTTTTAAGAATTCAAATGTTATTGAAGGGCTTACTATATTTTGCATAACTACACATTAAAAGCAAATCTCTGTTTATAGATAAAATGTACATTTCCTAATTCAGACATATGTTACCATGACCAGAACTACCAGAAAAAATCTCCTGCTTTGCTTCCTGGTCTTCAGTTTGTCCTTCTTTTAATGCAACCCACAGATAAAGGTCATATTCATATTCTTTAAACACAGCTTGGATATATCAATCTCAGGTTCAAAAAAGCAACTGGATTCTCACTGTTGAAGAACACTTTCTAATTTGTGGTGTGACATATTATTATAATAGCTGCCAATAAATCAATTCTTATGTTCATTCTCCTTTGCAACATGATATTGCTGTACTTCCCACTAAGGTGTACAGTCTGTCTCTCCTTGACCTTGAATTTAAGCTGGCCTATTGACTTGTTTGGACCAATAGAGTATTGTGGAAGTGATGCTGTGTGAGTTGCATAAGCCTAGACCTTAGGGGACACTGAAGTTCTTGTTCTCACTTTCTTGGAAGTCTAAGACCAAGACTTCCAAGTTTTGGAAGTTCTGGAGACACTGAAGTTCTTGTTCTCACTTATGCTGTTGTGCAGAAGCCCCGTATAGTCAACTGGAGGATGAGGGGCCATGCGGAGGAAAACCAGGATGTCCCAGCTGCCAGCCAGCACCAACAGCTGCACGGCAGGGAGACGCCGTCTTGGACTCTCCAGCACCTGTGAGGCCATTATGTGACTGAAGCCGAAAGAGTAAACACAGGTGAGAACAGCAGAAAAACTGCCCCAGTCACCCATCACACAACTGTGAGAAACTACAAAGTTTTGGGTTTGGCAGTGGCTTGTTATTCAGCAATAGATACGTGGTGCATATAGAATTAACTAGAATCCAGGGGTTTCCCTGGTGGCGCAGTGGTTAAGAATCCGCCTGCCAATGCAGAGGACACGGGTTCAAGCCCTGGTCTGGGAAGATCCCACATGCCGCACAGCAACTAAGCCCGTGAGCCACAGCTACTGAGCCCACGTGCCACAACTACTGAAGCCCACGCGCCTAGAGCCCGTGCTCTGCAACAAAAGAAGCCACCGCAATAAGAAGCCCGCCCACAGCAACAAAGTGGCTCTGCTCACCGCAATGAGAGAAAGCCCGCACGCAGCAACGAAGAGCCAACCCAGCCAAAAATAAATAAATAAAATAAATTTATAAAATAAATAAAAATAAAATAAAATAAATAAGGTGCCTCTAGTAAGGTGAAATAAGGTGAAAAAGTAGCAGAAATAATAATCATTTGATAAATCTTTGCAAAGCTTTGTAAGAAAAAAGAATTAACTAGAATCCAAAACCTGGATCTAACCTGTTTTTTCTTCAACGTTTCTCTCACTTATCTCCCCTTTACCTGTTATTTGGACTGTTTGCTCATCATAATATATATAACCCATGCCCCAATGTATACTTTTTGCCCAATCTGTTTCTTTCAACTGAAAATCCTCTTTCTCCAATACCTCCAAGAATTCCCATTTTTTGAAACCCCAGCTCAAATATGACCTCCCTCATGAAGACTTCTTTGTACCCCAAGTCACAGTGTTTCTGATGAATTTCTAAAGTATATATGAGTTCATGTCTTAGATAGCTACACTTTTACAAAGATGTATATATATATATATATTTAGTGTTAAATATTTATCAACCCTACTCAACTATTATCAACCTCAATGACAGTATTTATACTTTATAATTTTCCTACAACACTTAGAACGAAGTACATAGCAGCTATCCAGTAACTAACTGCTAAATGAACAAAAGAACACTTAATTAAACCCTGCTCAAATAATATATACAAACAAACTCCAAAAAATAGTTCATGCATGTTTCAGTTTTTTATTACCGCATAACAAACTCCCCCAAAATTAGTGGTTTAAAAAAGTAACAATTTATCATCTCACATGGTTCCGTGGGAAGCTCCTCTGGTTTTCTTGGGCTCACACCTGCAGCTGTGTTCAGCTAGAAGTCTGGCTGAATGGAAGGTCCAGGATGGTCTCACCACTGCGGTCTATGGTCAGGGTTCATTGCTGGCTCTGGCACCCAGTTTCTCTCTATGAGACCTCTCAGCCTCCAATCAACTCAACCAGCTTCCTTTTTGGCATGGCAGCTGCAAGCCCTCTGAAGACCTAGCTTTGATCTGCCCATTCTACTTGCCCAAGAAAGTCACAAGATCATCCCAGATTGAAGGAGTGTGGAAACAGACTCCGTCTCTTCATGAAAGGGGCCACAAAATATTATGGCTATGCTTTTTGATCTACCAAACTGTACAAATGATAATACCTATCACAACCTATGTAAATCTTAATACATTTTGCTGAATAAACCATATTACAAGGTACTTAATTTCCTTGATATAGTTGTAGTTAAATCTATACTTACAATCATTTTTTATAATCCTTATGCAACATTCCATTTACTTGACCTGGGAAAATCATGTGAGCCTTTCATTTATTTATTAATATTACACTTACACTTAAAGGACTTGGTATACCTTAATGCTCTCTAAATTGATATGAAAATGAAGACCCCTAAAATGATAAGAAAATGAAACCAGTTGTTGCATGTTTGGTATAATTATACAAAAGCAAAATCAACTTTTTAAAAAAAGACTAATAAAGATGAATACACTGAATTACTTTTAGAGTTTTCCTCTGATTTTGAATAGGCTCGTCTGCTGGTTTCTCTTAGGGGCTCATTAAATGGGCCACTGCTTAGGTTCATGAGTAACAATGTCAGTACAGCTTTTAAAACATTGACGTCAACATATTATCTTCTAAGTCAATAAATATTTTTGTAATAAATAAATGACTTTTGTTCCTTCTCCCCAAGAGAAAATGAGGCAGAGGATACTTAAATATCTAGCCCAAGAACACAATAATCCTTTTAAATTATAGGTCAAATCTTGTTCCCTCTCTGTTTATAACTCTCAATGCCCTTCTTTCACATTCAGAGTAAAATCCCAAACACCTGGCTCTTCTCTGACCTCATCTTCCGAGATCACCCCTAATTCACTGTCCTCCAGTCACTCAGCCTCACTGCAGCCAACCATCAATCAGCTCCTCTCAATGCCTTCCCTCTATTTCTAATAGACATCTCAAAGTTGACATGTCCAAATGGAATCCTAAACTTCCTCTCTAAATTTGCTCCCCCCAAACTCTTCATCATCGGATGGTGGCAAATAGAGCTTTCTTGAGCCAAAATCCTGGAATCATCCTGGACTTTATTTTTTTTTTTATAACAACCCATATCCAATCTCTTAGCAAACTCCACTGCTTCTAACTTCAAAATATAACCAGAATCCACAATCACTACTCATCATTTATACTGCTACCACAATGATCCCTGCCATCAGTTTCTCTTCCCTCCACTGCAGTAAACATCCCCACCCTTTTCCCAACAGCTTATAGTCAACCCGTCAGCCAGAGCTGCCCTATGACAACATGGGTCAGGCCATGCTATTCCTCTACTTAAAGGCCTGAGAGGGCTCTCTATTTCACTTAGACTAAAAACTAACAATCTTTCATTTGTCTCCAGCGCACTCCTGTATCTGGCCCTTCCCTATCCCTTTTGGACTAATTTTCTACTTTCCTCCCTGTGGTTTGCTCTGCCCCAGCTACACTGGCATTCTTGCTTTCTGACCAACATGGCAGGCATGGTCCAGACTCAGGGTCTTGGCATGGACTGCTCTCTCTGGCTGGACCCTATTGCCGAGATAGTGTCATGGCTATCTCCTCACATCCTTCAAGTCTTTGCTTCTCTCCTGACCATCATATGTACTCAGCATATGTACTACATATGTAGTCTTTCTTATCCTGCTTAATTTAAAAAATATATAATAGTTTTAGTCATTTGCTGGGTTTGATGCCCATTGTCCATAAACCTCTATAAGAATGGAGTCTATTAGGACAGAGTCATGTGGTTTCTTCATCTATGTTGCCTGAGCACCTATATTACTGCCAAGAACATAATGATGTGCATTAATATTTCCTGAATGAATGAGGGTCTGAATGTAAAATACGCAGATCTCTGTTGCCCACATTTAAATCACCTAGCTATTTAGCCTGTTTAGATATAAACTAAATACAGTTCATTAAAGAAAGAGCACACAAAAATGTTTATCTCACCACTGCCTTAATGGTGGAATCTAATAGAACTAAGAGGCAAGGCTAAATACTTCTTTGTCAAAAGAGGTAAATGACTTTCCCACCACCTTTTGAAATATTCGAGAACTTATAAACAAGTAAATTAGGTTTTATTTTCCTTAGTAATTCGCTTTTGTAACTCCATCATTTGTTTAGTTAGCACTACTTAATATGATAAATACAAAATTTGGAAATTTAAAATGCATTGACTTACTTATTGAAACCCATTCTGCTTGGGTAATAGGCGAGCAAATTGTATAACTAAAAATTTGTCTTTTTATAAAATCAAATTTAGTATTCAAATATAAAACTTGTATTTATTTAGTCTTGTTAACATTCTAAACTTTCTGTCACTAACATATTTAAAAACAGTTTGAATTACTGAATTAAACTGACTATATTTCACGATTTACTAATCAAAAGTTTTACCCAAAATCCCATTCATGTTAGTGAGTGAATCTTGCATACATTAATACTAACTTCACATAGTATGAGTGTGTTTTATGTTTGGTAATTGCAATCATTGTTGCTTTTGTTGTGGTCATCCATGTACAATGCTTGGTGTCAGTCTATTTATCTCTTGTAAAAATAAAATGCAGTGTGTGTGTGTGAAAAAAAAAATACTAAGTTCAGGCAATCAGGTTAGTTACATAACTATCATAATAACAAAAGTATCCAGCTTATGTTTTATGGAAGAAACAAATTATTTTCAAACATTAGAGAGAGATTTGCCTACAATAACTTTATAATCTTGACTTCGTTGTTGGGATTCACTTTCACATGAACTTCCGCAACTATTTCCCTTACGTTCTCTTGTATTTATGTAAAGAATCACATTATTTGAAGGGTAGAAACAGTTTAGAAGGGAATTCTGCAGAATTTGCACTAACATCAAATTCTAAGATAGGATCTTCACATTATTTAAACAAAAAAGTCTTTCAAACCTCCTCTAGAATTATAAAAGTTAGATTTTAAAAGTATTTTGAAAATTACTTGTTGCATGTTTTTATTTTACAAAAGTAAATACTAACACATGGGGAAACTTAATAAAAAGGCAGAGACCAGACTACTCTGATCACATTATATGGACACAGCATCACTTTCTGATACTAGTAATAGAGCACCTACATGCAACACGTGGAGAATGTTAAGAATATCTGCCAACTTATTACATACCATTTTGGTTATAGGCGACGCAACTAGGAATGTTTTAAAGAAATATGAAAACTTATATTACTCTTCTATGTCAATCATTCAAATAAAAATATTTTAATATTGTTCATATAAATTATCTTTCTAAACAATAAGTCAGCTACTTTTATGAAGGAACGTAAAAAGTGCACTTTCAGCTTTCGAGCCATTATTAAATGAAAACTGCCTCTTCTCCCTGATCATAATTGATGAAGTTCAGTTAATTATTATTTCGTCTCTGTACCCAGAAGTGATTTTAATGATGGCACAGATTTTCTGATAAATTAAATCCAAGAATGTGCTCAAATACAGCACATTCATAATCAAAATATCCTATTTTGCCTTCTTATAAAAGAGATACATCTGTTCAGTCAGTCAAAGCCCAAGGTAAACTATTTAAATTATATCCTGAAATCAAAGTAGCAGTAGGATTTAATAATATAGAATTAAAAAATAAATAATCATAACTGGTGGATATTAGTAAACACTCTGTTACCTTCAAATTTTCTAGTAATCAAATTTAATGTTGTTTTGTGACTGGGCCATAATATTTAAGAAAAAAAGCTCACTTAAATGCTTAATTTTAATGGATACCTAATTGTAACCAAATTTTTGTTTATTATCACGTATCCCCTGCCTAAACATTTGAAATGAAATAATTTACTACGATATAAGATATAAAAATAAACCAATATCACACCATGTTCTAGTTGCCTTTTTGTTTCTTTAATATGCATGCAAGTTACTCAGATTCATTTATAGTGAGTGACTTTGAAATGGAAAGTTGCAAATGCATATATTTTTCTTATAATTTCTCTACTGTAAAAATACTTATCAATTTTAAATTTAAAAATGATTTCTATAAAACCAGTAAGTGCTATAATATTTTAATCAAATGTTTAAAATGGAAAAAGGATGAACTAATATCGTAAAGGTAAGTCATGTTTATTCATACAAATACACTTATTGATGGTTTACTAGTGCCAGGCACTGCGCTGTATGTTAGAGATGCAGATACATGACATCTTAGTCTACACAAAGACAGTTTCTAAAATTTAAAGTGAATGATTTTGACCTCAACTTTATAACACTAATTACTACTAGCAATAACACCATAAATTAATAATCAAACATTTAATTCATAACTTGATTAATACTTAGGGAAACTACTTAAGCTTTTTAAATATCATGCTCCTCAACTGAAAAGTAAATGTAATCATGTTAACTTCTTCATTTGGTTATTATGAGAATTAAGTGGCCTAATGCTCAGTGAAATGCCTGATACCTAAGAACCTTCAATGAATTCATTAGTAATTTTGTTATTTATATGACAGCCCCGGCATAAAAGAAAAAGAAACACAAAAATGAGTCAAATATAAGGATCCAATATCTCCACATAAGTGTTAAAAAGCCCTCTCCACTTGACAAAAAGCTAAATGTACTATTAGCAAGAGAGTGAGGGACTGTGGAGGAAGAGAATGGCAATGAGAAAACAGCGTGTCTGTTCTCTTTGCTGTGGATTAGCTGACAGAGTTGTTAGCAGCAGAAAACCACCCATGGGTTAATGAATATCTGTAATCGTGTCCAATCTTTTCTCCTCCCTGTAACTCTTAACTGCTAGGGGAAGTGGAAACATGGGCAAGTGTGGAGGGCTCTAAAAAGAAGAGTTAGGCAATTTGCAAGGTAAACCTATAATCTTTAACTATTTAGAAAGATGGTTCTGCTGATATCAGCTGACCTTTGGAGGGTTCACTGTCGTCATTTACAGAAAGGGGCAACTAATTCTTGGTAATGCAATAAGGGAAAAAAAAAAAAAGTTAGGTGTTATTTCTGGGCCAAAATGTCAATATCAGGCTAGTGACTTGTTCTAAAAAGGAATACTTATTTACAAAAAAGGACTACTTATCCCTGAGATTGCTTAAATGAAAGAATTTCTATTGTGATTATACAAAAGACTGTACATATGTATATTATATATGTATCTATTTTTAAAATTCACTGACAGGTAACTACTAAGCATATCATTATATGGTAATATTTTAAGATTTAAATGTTAAAATCATAATATTTTGAAAAAAAAACAGTACAATTTTCTCTTTTTATATTATTTAACATATTAACTCATACTCAAGGCTATCATTTAAATATGTATTTAATTTTATATAACTTATGAATTTTCTATCTTATGAAATTAAATATACCTAGTTTTTGAAATTCTATGCATTTTGAGAAGCAGAGTATTCCTGCCATTCATATATTTATGTTTTTTTCATAATTGTGGTCAGTATTCACAATACTGGGCTTAAACTGGAATTTCAAAAATCTTTCACATAGCCATTTCTGCCTGAATGCAATTTAGTTTTATAGGAATACTCACTTGAGACAATGTCTATTTTAAAGATCATTGTCACAGAATAAAAACCCGTGAGGAATTTTATAGCAAGGACTTTGGAAAGTTTTTTTTTTTTTTTTTAAATCAAGTGAACATGCATTTAAACTATGCAGATTGGAGGACGAAATGCCAACTAGTTAAATATGTCTTTAAATACCAACTCAGAACTTGACTACCACCAACATGTACCAGAAACAGAGAAATGCCCTTGAGATTTCATATCATCCAATACTTCCACAATCAATAAGGACAAAGATTGACTATATGACTAGAATCATATGAACAAACACAGCTCATGAACGATACAATGCTTTGTTTGGTTTTCAACCAATATTTGTTGTTTTTCAATATGACCTATTGCCTATCAGTGACCTATTGCCTATCAATATGCCTATCAAGGAATAAAGACAACAGATAATATCGGCATAAGAAAAGAAACAGTAGGAAAAATTTCGCAGATGGAGAGGGATATAAATTATTTTATTTTGGGATAGGTTGAATTTATCATTCCTGTAAAATATTATGTCCAATTCATTGTAATAAAATAGTTTATTAATATATATGTATAAGAAGCCATACCTACACTCCCTGGGTAAATCTTACCTGTTGGTAATTTTTTTACAGTTCTAATATTTTCAATTCCAAAAAAACAGGAATATGCACTTGTTATTACAAGAAATATAACGAAGATATAAATAAGAATTAATATCATTCCACCTCTTTCTATCCATGAGGTAATAATATTTAGTATATACCCTTTTGCTTGTTTGATATTTTGTTTTGTTTGCTTTTGTCCTTAATGTAAATGCACTTTTGATTTGAGTTTGGCAATTTATTACTATAGGATTTTTATATCTATTTTTTTAAAGTGATCTTGGGTTACAGTTTTATATCCCAACCCATGTTCCCTGAAAAGCCAGTTTGCTGACCAGACATAGGGGTCTACAGTCAAATACATCTGGCAACTCTGAGTTAAGTATATTTTATTTAGCAAAGGATTTTTCAGGTGACTTTAATGAGTTAATGTTGATCATGAATCTCTGAGAATAGAATACTTTTCATAGGATTAACCAAACACATCTGCCAAAGTTCTTACTTTTGATAAAATATCTTGAAGTATGAGGGTTTTATAAACTAAAATATGAGAACATCAGCCCATAGTTTGTGCTTTGAGTATTTTAGAATAACTGTTTAGCTTAATCATTAAATGATTTGGGTAACTTTGTACCTTTGTCCATGTCCTGAATTACACCACCCTGGATTTACTGTTCCTTAAAGAAGTTTAACAATGAAACATTCAGTCCCTGGAGTTTTTTTTCTTTGTTTTGCTTTTCGTCATTTTAATTGAGATCAAAAGATATAATTTTAAAATGCAACATTTTAAAGGCATTCCATCTCTACCCTTAATCTCAATTTAATACTACTTAAAAACCCATAAATATGCATTTTGGAATGACCTACCATTCCTTCCATAGATCCACAAGAATCAATATGCCTCGCTCATAATTCCTTGGTCTTTACCAACTTCCTACAAAACTGAACTTTGAGCACATATGACAAAGGACAGTTTATAAATACAGGCCCACAGCAGCCATACTGAGTGCTGGATATACATAGAAGAGCCCTCTCTTCCTGCTCACAAAGAAGCTAAGAGAATAGGACACATTTTTTCATAAGCACTGTGATTATTTAGATGTGGATCGCCAAATTGAGCATGTTATATGAAAAAGAAGACTCCAAATTTTATCTCATTAAAAAAATTATAAATTCTCCTTTTTTGTTAACTGAAATAGTGTTAAATCTTAGGATAATTTTTTAAAAAGTATTCAAACACATGCAAAAATCATAATCACATTAATTAAAAAAGGATTAGGCTCCATTTTATACTAAATATATAAAGCGATGATATATATTATACCACACATTTAATTTCTAGTTAAACTTAGGAAAAAATAAAGGCTAATGTAAAGTGTTTATTTCTTAAGTCCCACTTTCACTAAATACTCCTCCATTTAGAAACGCTAACATCTTAGTTTATATATTTTAAAATCTACTTTTTTTCTCTTTCACTCACTTAGTGAAAGAAGGATCACCAGGGTATGAGTTAGAAATTATGTAAGGCTATATGCTACACCAACCGTAACAAAATGGTAAGTGTTCTTTCTTATACTAAATATTTCAATTAAAGAGATTCCACATTGTCCCTTACCAGTCCTACAGAATACATTTATTTTCACAAAATTACATTAAATTTCAGTTTATTACATTTCCTCTCTTTTCATCAATAATGACCTAAACAAAATAAAAGCATCTACTCAATAGTCTATGTAAATTACTCATAGGCTCATCAGCCTATAGGCCATTACTAGTATATTGCACACAGATGGAAGTAGGATTTTTTTTGTTCATGGTAGGAAAGATGGAACTTATAATCATGTAGTGTTTCTTTCTATGTTCCTCAGGTTATATGCTGAGCATGTATTCATATTCATCCATAATTATTTATTTAAAAAATGGGTACTGTGTGTCAATGTAAAATGTATTTTCTACTATAAATTGTGAAGGAAGTGGGCAAATGAAGAAACAAGGCAGTGGGATAAGAAAGATGATTAAACAGATTAAACTAAGAGTCCAAAATTCAGAGATTAAGCCCTTACTGGAAAAAATGGAGAACTGTATCACTAGCAGAAAGCTACTAAAATTATGTTTATATTTTTAAAACAAAATAACATGGATAAGACAGTAAATAAAGACAACGTGATACTTAATCATCTTATATTCTTGTTAATAAGTGAAAACATTTTTTACTTACTACTCCTTGCTTTCTGGAAAACTTTTAGGATTTTTCTCTCCTGAAGCTTCAATAAAGGGCTTGTAATTTCATTTCCACTGTGTTGTAGATCATATGCATTTGAAAAGTTTTTACATCTATTTGTTCTCCTATTTGGTGAGTGTTACTAAGTGTTGGTCTCAGTACCAGGTCCTGGGGGAGAAAATGGTATAGAAAAACTTGCAAGACTACTTCCTCAATGGGAGTTAGAGTGCAATGGAAGAGATAGAAAATGATGACTAATGTAAATATATACAAATAACAAAGGAGAGCCCTCCAGGGCTATGAGTTCCTATAATAATGGAATCCAACCTACTCAGGAGAGTCAGGATTCAATTAAAAAAGTGATGCTTACGTAAAAAGGTGAGTCTGACCTTAGTCTGCAGAGAAGGCAGAGCATTTTAGGAAGGAGGGTGGGGGTTAATCTGAAAGAGGAAGCAGGAGAAAAAAAAAGAAAAGCAGAGCTTCTGAGCAGAAGAAAGATCAAGGATGTGAGATGAGAAAGAAAAGATGGGGGGAAATCTCGATGGTGCAGGAAACTTAGAACTTATTAAGGAGTTTTGTATTCATCCCACAACACATGGAAAATCTTTAACAAGCATTAAGCAAGTGGTGACACAATTGTATTTACATTTCCCAGCGCTCACTGCGGTGGCCACGAGATGAATGGCTTGGAAGGGAACCAGAGTGGACAACAGGAAAACCAGTTATAGGGCTGTTCCCATAAAGAGGTTATGACAGTTTAGATAAGTGAGGTGAGACTGAGAGGGGCAGAAGTGGGAAGATTTGCAGGATATTTCGGAGGTAAAGTGTATGGGATTTGTTTTATCATGTACTGTGTAACAGAACAGGAGGTGTGACGAATGACTCCATTCTTTGGGATTGTCCAAAAAATGGACAGTCGCTGATATTTCAGAGTTACGGACAATTTGGGGGAAGAAATAGCGTAAGTGTGCTTTTGAACGTATTTCGTTTGATGAATCTAAGAGGAAATAGCACAGGAACGGCTAACTATAAAGGACATAATTAAAACCATAGAAACTGGCCCAAGACAATTTGGTCACAATTATTAGGTTCTTTCTGTTGCACATTTGTAAACGCCAATGAAGAGAGGAAAAGTTGTGGTGTCAGAATCTCTCCCTAACAACCTTGCTGCCAATCATTACACAGTGAGAGCAAGTCATAGACTGAATTCTGCCACATGAAACACTCACGAATCCCTGTTCTGTAAGATCCAAGAGCTTCCTGTTCTCTTGTCTTTCTGTGCATAACAACAAATACATTGAAAGAAATGATCATACCAAAGAAAACCTGAAAATGCACTGAGGGCAGTTTCTGCTAATGGTCTGTGGGATCAGATGACAAAATGCTCTAAGTAGGAACAGGTTTGAAAGGGTCTCTAGACCTAAGGCACAACTTCCTTAGAGTTAGGCTGCTGTGCTCACCAAATTCTTCTAGTGCAGTTATGCAGGGGCAGAAATAACCAAACAACACTTTCTTGCCAACTATATGTCTAGAAAACTATTTTTAATTCCATTTATGTTAATTTGTAAAAATTCTGACACAGATATTGATGCTTTAAACTGGTGATACCTGATAATGAGTCCTTGATGAGAATCCTTCAGACACTTATTAACCATCCTTAGATTTTAACTTGTCTGGACACGCGTATACCATGCTGTCCTGTGGTATGTATGTGATATTTATGGGATTACAGAAAATATAACTAAAATATATGATACATTCCTAGAAGAAAAATAAAAATAAAAACGCTGAGCACTGACTGCTGAGAAAACACATCATTTAATGAAATGTTATAGAAGAGAATGAAGACATAAAAAGAGAGTGTATCTGTGAACGCACATATGGGCTGTGTGTATGTGTGTCTCACAGACCCAATGCATTCTCATAACCCCCATGTACATGTAAATTATTCTTCATGTAAATTTCTCTGACTTTAATACTGGGAAATATTAAATAATATTTAATATTAAAATATTGGAAATATTAAAGTCAGTGACTTACACTGGCTTTCTGAGTCCTACTGTGATATCAGAGATTCCTTCAAATATATTTTTGCTCCATTTCTAGTAATAGAATAACAGAACAAAGTCAATAGCTCTAAGGATCATATTTCCTTTTTTCCTCATTTTTAAGGCTTAAATTTCAAAAACAAACAAAAAGTATGATATCTATTCTTCTTTCCCCTTGACTTACACTTTTTATTTCTAACCATAAGTTTACTTAAAAAGAGAAAATAAAAGGTATTCTTGATAGGAAAAGCTTCACAATCAAGTCATGAACAGTTCAAAGTAACTTCTACTGGTTGCAAAGAAGATAAAATGGAATCTTGCATAAAAACCTCAACTGTGAAAAGCATTGCTATAGTGCAATTGCCTACAGTATAGCCTTCAGACTAAGACAAATAAGGGAAGATAAAGCAGGTGATGTAAGACAGGAAAAATTGTAAATTGCTTTCTATACAACGCTGAAGAATTTATACTATACTGAAGACTCCAAAGACACGAATGAAGAATTTTAAGCAAGAGAATGAATGATGTGATCAAATCAAATAGTGTCGAGCTCATTAATAAAAGTCTGCTGATACTCTGAGTGGTTACTACTGCTCCAAGCAGTAACCACATTTACACTAGACTTTCAGTCTCCAGGCTGACAAATCGCCTTTAAGACACTGCCCACGCAAATCACCCAAGTGAAGTTCCGTCTGTGAGCAGAGGAAATAATGGCTACTGAATTCAGTCCTAAAGTTTTTTCTAGGTTTGAGCTCTTGCCTCTCTGCAATTTACTTTTTTTTTTTTTGCTTGATTTTTAAAAAATTATTCAGTTCTCAAAAGTGAAGTGTATAACCAATAAAATATTAGTTTTACACACAATTAATTCCCATTATATATTTAAAGATAGGTTTATAAAAATAAAATATGTATACATCCAGAATCTTTTCAGAAAATATTTGATTTACAATGCATTTCTATTTTACTATCAAGAAGCTAGTAAGATAAACACTAATTCATATGTTTCTGCACATATGAAATATGTAACAGTGCCAAATAAATATCAGCTAATTTAGGCTGGTTTATACTCATTTAACGTGTTCCCACAGGAATGTCTTGTTAGTTACTGTCACATAACAAGACCAATCCCAAATATTCAGTCACTAGTCAACAGTTTCTGGAAATCAAGTAAGGCACAAAACAAGGCTTATTTTATTCTATCTGAAATGATCCAAATTTAATTAGCCATTAGAAATAAAAGAAAACATAGACCTTCACATGTTACTTTATATTGTAAGGAGTGGGAATTACTCCCATAGCAAAAGTGACGCTTACTTTTATGTAATAATTTACTTGAATCCAATTTTTAAAATGTAATATTGTTATCATGTTCATTAACAGAAAAGCTGTCATACTGATAACACTTTTACATTCATAACACTTAATCTCTGCTTAAAAGCAATTGAAAAATCTCCCTTTTCTAAGAGACAGTGAGGTGAACCTATAACCATTTCATAGACTCTATGAAAGCTAATATTTCGGACAACTCTGTAATATAAAATATTTCTATATGTGAGTCAGAGCACTCGTGAGAAGTATCTGACTGGCTCATTTGAGCATTCGACTAATTGATGGTGTATTTACTGCTTCTAAGCTAACTCCAAATATATCAGTATCTATGTAGAATTGTCTCCTAGGTAAATAATTATTTTTCGTTTTCACTGGAAATTACAATTGTTTTCCTGAGAGATAATATTTGTTCAAAGAGCAGTTTCAGGAGGTCAATGACACATTCTAAACTAAAGAAATTTACTGGAAACGTGGTTTACATTAACATTTACCTAAAGCACATTTTGCTCCAATGGCTTCAATTTTTAAAAGATTTGTACCAGCTTTCCCATATCAGATTATATATACTCAAAGAAATTAAGCTAGGAATTAATATTGCAATTAAGGTACTACCATTCACAAAAATCTTTGATTTTTTATTTTTTGGTATCCAAAAGAAATTCACTAAGCAAAACAACAGCATTTTTAGGGTCAAACATACACAATAAATATGGCATTTCCTTTACTTTTTACTCATCATGAGACTCATTCAGCTCAAAATTTCTTTAACAGACATCATCCTAATAGAATTTATCCTCATTCTTAGCAATTATGAATGTCATAGAATGATATAACTTCAATGACCCTGCTGGGAAAGTTCTGGGATACCCAGGGTACCATGGCATACTGGATTGAGAACAACTGATCTAGTCCAGCTCCTTTCTCTTCAGAGGCAGCATCTCTGGGAGAAAAGAGTCCAGCACTTGACCAAGGCTATCTATACTCTTAAGAGGGAACACCAGGAACATAACAAAGTTTCTTTTCCCCTACCCCCAACTTTGTAGAGATGAAATAACACAAGCTTTCTTTAATAAAACTGTGAAATTAGACATGTTTTTGTTTGAGAGAATAATTAGAAAGGAAACCAATTGCCTCAAAGCAATTTGTTAATTTAAGTTGTAGGTTCTAAATCCTTCCTGTACCAAAAGGAAACCAAATTTACAATCCATGAACTAAATGACTAATGATTTATTTAGTTACTAATTAACTAGGGTGAATGTCCCAAATAAGATGAAATTTGACTAAGCTATGTTGTCTTTCCTGAGTGACAAATTTATGTACAATATCTTCCACGTAGGTAAGGTGAAGAGGAAAAGACTCATGTAACATCAGTCCTTTTACTACATTCTGTCTTTAACCATCTGAAATGTAAACCTATAAAACATTTTGATACATGCTTTAGTACTTGTGGCAAAGTGTAAAACAGCGCTAGTATAGGAGAAAATAATAATCTATAAAGTGATCTTTAGTATTAGCATCTTTAGATATGACTGAACTTAAAATCAGTTTTATATTTTACATCTTCAATAAAGTATTTTATCCCAGACTTACAGTACAAACTCAGTATTATTCCATTACCTATTTTATATAAGTAAAAGAAAATAAGTCTAATTTCTGATAAAGACAGATGATTAAGATAACAGAAGCCTAGTGCACTGCAGAACCACTGCTTGTGGATGGTACAGCAGAGTTGTCAGGACCCTTGACTGAGTTGTTAAGAAAAGTTCCATTAAGGCTTTAACATATGAGCTGAGACCTTAAGGATGACAAAAGCTAAGTGGAGATTATACACAGCAAAGAGAACACTGTTAAGAAAACCCGGAGGGACCTTCAAGATGGTGGAAGAGTAAGACGCGGAGATCACGTTCCTCCCCACAAATACATCAGAAATACATCTACATGTGGAATAACTCCTACAGAACAAGTACAGGACGCTGGCAGAAGACAGGCCTCCCAAAAGGCAAGAAACTCCCCCACGTACCTGGGTAGGGCAAAAGAAAAAAGAAAAAACACGACAAAAGAATAGGGACGGGACCTGCACCAGTGGGAGGGAGCCGTGAAGAAGGAAAGGTTTCTACGCACTAGGAGCCCCTTCGCGGGCGGAGACTGCGGGTGGCAGAGGGGGGAGCTTCGGAGCCACGGAGGAGAGCGCAGCCACAGGGGTGCGGAGGGCAAAGCGGAGAGATTCCCGCACAGAGGCTTGGCGCCGAGCAGCACTCACCAGCCCAAGAGGCTTGTCTGCTCACCCGCCGGGGCGGGCGGGGCTGGGAGCTGAGGCTCGGGCTTCAGTCGGATCGCAGGGAGAGGACTGGGGTTGGCGGCGTGAACACAGCCTGAAGGGGGCTAGTGCGCCATGCCTAGCTGGGAGGGAGTCCGGGAAAAGGTCTGGAGCTGTCGAAGGGGAAAGAGACTTTTTCTTGCCTCGTTGTTTCCTGGTGCGTGAGGAGAGGGGATTAACAGCGCCGCTTAAAGGAGCTCCAGAGACGGGCGCGAGCCGCAGCTATCAGCGCGGACCGCAGAGACGGGCATGAGACGCTAAGGCTGCTACTGCCGCCACCAAGAAGCCTGTGTGCGCGCGCAGGTCACTCTCCACACCGCCCCTCCTGGGAGCCGGTGCAGCCCGCCACAGCCAGGCTCCCGTGATCCAGGGAAAACTTCCCCGGGTGAACGCGCGGCGTGCCTCAGGCTGCTGCAATGTCACGCCGGCCTCTGCCGCCGCAGGCTCGCCCCGCCTCCTCCGTACTGCTCCCTCCCCCCGCCTGAGTGAGCCAGAGCCCCCGAATCAGCTGCTCCTTTAACCCCGTCCTGTTTGAGCGAAGAACAGACGCCCTCAGGCGACCTACATGCAGAGGCGGGTCCAAATCCAAAGCTGAACCCCAGGAGCTGTGAGAACAGAGAAGAGGAAGGGAAATCTCTCCCAGCAGCCTCAGGAGCAGCGGATTAAATCCTCACAAGCAACTTGATGTACCTGCATCTCTGGAACACCTGAATAGACAAAGAATTGTCCCAAAATTGAGGCAGTGGACTTTGGGAGCAACGATATATATATATTTTTCCTTTTTCTCTTTTTGTCAGTTGTATGTATATGCTTCTTTGTGTGATTTTCACTGTATAGCTTTGCTTTTACCATTGGGTTCTGTCTGTCCGTTTTTCTGTTTTGTTTTATTTTGTTTTTAGTATAGTTTTTAGCACTTGTTCTCATTGGTGGATTTGTTTTTTGGTTTGGTTGCTCTCTTCTTTCTTTCTTTTATTACTTTTTTATTTTTTATTTTTAATAATTTTTTAAATGTTTTATTTTAATAACTTTATTTTATATTTTTATTTTATTTATTTTTTCTTTCTTTATTTCTTTCTTTTTCTCCCTTTTCTTCTGAGGCATGTGGCTGACAGGGTTTTGGTGCTCTGACCGGGTGTCAGCCCTGAGCCTCTGAGGTGGGAGAGCTGAGTTCAGGATATTGGTCCAACAGAGACCTCCCAGCTCCATGTAATATCAAACTACAAAAGCTCTCCCAGAGATCTCCACCTCAACACTAAGACCCAGCTCCACTCAACAACCAGGAAGCTACAGTGCTGGACAGCTTATGCCAAACAACCAGCAAGACAGGAACACAACCCCACCCATTAGCAGAGAGGCTGCCTAAAATCATAATAAGTTCACAGACACCCCAAAACACACCACTAGACATGGTTCTTCCCACCAGAAAGACAAGATCCAGCCTCATCCACCAGAACATAGGCACCAGTACCCTCCACCAGAAAGCCTACACAACCCACTGACCCAACCTTAGCTACTGGGGGCAGACACCAAAAACAATGGTAACTACGAACCTGCAGCCTGCAAAAAGGAGACCCCAAACACAGTAAGTTAAGCAAAATGGGAAGATAGACAAATATACAGCAGATGAAGGAGCAAGGTAAAAACTCACCAGACCAAACAAATGAAGAGGAAATAGGCAGTCTACGTGAAAAAGAATTCAGAGTAATGATAGTAAAGATGATCCAAAATCTTGGAAATAGAATGGAGAAAATACAAGAAACGTTTAACAAGGACCTAGAAGAACTAAAGAGCAAGCAAACAATGATGAACAACACAATAAATGAAATTAAAAATTCTCTAGAAGGGATCAATAGCAGAATAACTGAGGCAGAAGGACGGATAAGTGACCTGGAAGAAAAATAGTGGAAATAACTACCACAGAGCAGAATAAAGAAAAAAGAATGAAAAGAACTGAGGACAGACACAGAGACCTCTGGGAGAACATTAAACGCACCAACATTTGAATTGGTGTGAACATTTGCACATCCCAGAAGACGAAGAGGGAAAAAAAGGGACTGAGAAAATATTTGAAGAGATTGTAGTTGAAAACTTCCCCAATATGGGAAAGGAAATAGTCAATCAAGTCCAGGAAGTGCAGAAAGTCCCAGGCAGGATAAATCCAAAGAGAAACATGCCAAGACACATATTAATCAAACTATCAAAAATTAAATACAAAGAAAACATATTAAAAGCAGCAAGAGAAAAGCAACAAATAACATACAAGGGAATCCCCATAAGGTTAATAGCTAATCTTTCAGCAGAAACTCTGCAAGCCAGAAGGGAGTGGCAGTACATATTTAAAGTGATGAAAGGGAAAAACCTTCAACCAAGATTACTCTACCCAGCAAGGATCTCATTCAGATTGATGGAGAAATTAAAACCTTTAAAGACAAGTAAAAGTTAAGAGAATTCAGCACCACCAAACCAGCTTTACAACAAATGCTAAAGGAACTTCTCTAGGCAGGAAACACAAGAGAAGGAAAAGACGGACAATAACACACCCAAAACAGTTAAGATAATGGTAATAGGAATATACATATAGGTAATTACCTTAAATGTAAACGGATTAAATACTCCAACCAAAAGACATAGACAGGCTGAATGGATACAAAAACAAGACCCATATATATGCTGTCTAGAAGAGACTCACTTCAGACCTAGGGACACATATAGACTGAAAGTGAGGGGATGGAAAAAATTATTTCATGCAAATGGAAATCAAAAGAAAGCTAGAGCAGCAATTCTCATATCAGACAAAATACACATTAAAATAAAGACTATTACAAGAGACAAAGAAGGACACTACATAATGATCAAGGGATCAATCCAAGAAGAAGATATAACAATTGTAAATATTTATGCACCCAACACAGCAGCACCTCAATACATAAGGCAAATGCTAACAGCCATAAAAGGGGAAATTGACAGTAACACAATCATAGTAGGTGACTTTAACAACCCACTTTCACCAATGGAAAGATCATACAAAATGAAAATAAAAAGAAAACACAAGCTTTAAATGATACATTAAACAAGATGGACTTAATTGACATTTATAGGACATTCCATCCAAAAACAACAGAATACACATTCTTCTCAAGTGCTCATGGAACATTCTCCAGGATAGATCATATCATGAGTCACAAATCAAGCCTTGGTAAATTTAAGAAAATTGAAATCATATCAAGTATCTTTTCTGACCTCAATGCTATGAGACTAGATATCAATTACAGGAAAAAATCTGTAAAAAATACAACCACATGGAGACTAAACAATACACTACTAAATAACCAAGAGATCACTGAAGAAATCAAAGAGAAAATCAAAAAAATACCTGGAAGCAAATGACAATAACACAATGACCCAAAACCTATGGGATGCAGCAAAAGCAGTTCTAAGAGGGAAGTTTATAGCAATACAATTCTACCTCAAGAAACAAGAAACATCTCAAATGAACAAAGTAACCTTACACCTAAAGCAATTAGAGAAAGAAGAACAAAAAAACCCCAAAGTTAGCAGAAGGAAAGAAATCATAAAGATCAGATCAGAAATAAATGAAAAAGAAATGAAGCAAATGATAGCAAAGATCAATAAAACTAAAAGCTGCTTCTTTGAGAAGATAAAATTGATAAACCATTAGCCAGACTCATCAAGAAAAAAAGGGAGAAAACTCAAATCAACAGAATTAGAAATGAAAAAGGAGGAGTAACAACTGGCACTGCACAAATACAAAGGATGATGAGATATTACTACAAGCAGAAATATGCCAATAAAATAGACAACCTGGAAGAAATGGACATATTCTTAGAAAAACACAACCTTCTGAGACTGAACCAGGAAGAAATAGAAAATATAAACAGACCAATCACAAGCAATGAAATTGAAACTGTGATTAAAAATCTTCCAACAAACAAAAGCCCAGGACCAGATGGCTTCACAGGAGAATTCTATCAAACATTTAGAGAAGAGCTAACATCTATCCTTCTCAAACTCTTCCAAAATATAGCAGAGGGAGGAACACTCCCAAACTCATTCCACAAGGCCAGCATCACCCTGATACCAAAACCGGACAAAGATGTCACAAAAAAAGAAAACTACAGGACAATATCTCTGATGAACATAGATGCAAAAATCCTCAACAAATTACTAGCAAGCAGAATCCAAGAGCACATTAAAAGTCTCATACACCATGATCAAGCGGGGTTTATCCCAGGAATGCAAGGATTCTTCAATATATGCAAGTCAATCAATGTGATAAACCATAGTAACAAACTGAAGGAGAAAAACCATATGATCATCTCAATAGATGCAGAAAAAGCTTTTGACAAAATCAACACACATTTATGATAAAAACCCTCCAGAAAGTAGGCACAGAGGGAATTTACCTCAACATAATAAGGGCCATATATGACAAACCCACAGCCAACATTGTTCTCAATGGTGAAATACTGAAACCATTTCCACTAAGATCAGGAACAAGACAAGGTTGCCCACTCTCACCACTATTATTCAACATAGTTTTGGAAGTTTTAGCCACAGCAATCAGAGAAGGAAAAGAAATAAAAGGAATCAAAATCAGAAAAGAAGTAAAACTGTCACTGTTTGCAGATAACACGATATTATTCATGGAGAATCCTAAAGATGCTACCAGAAAACTACTAGAGCTAATCAATGAATTTGGTAAAGTAGCAGGATACAAAATTAATGCACAGAAATCTCTTGCATTCCTATACACTAATGATGAAAAATCTGAAAGAGAAATTTAGGAAACACTCCCATTTACCATTGCAACAAAAAGAATAAAATACCTAAGAATAAACCTACCTAAGGAGACAAAAGAACTGTATGCAGAAAATGATAAGACGCTGATGACAGAAATTAAAGATGATATAAACAGATGGAGAGATACACCATGTTCTTGGATTGGAAGAATCAACATTGTGAAAATGACTATACTACCCAAAGCAATGTACAGATTCAATGAAATCCCTATCAAACCACCAATGGTATTTTATACAGACTAGAACAAAAAAATTCACAATCTGTATGGAAACACAAAAGATCCTGAATAGCCAAAGCAATCTTGAGAAAGAAAAACGGAGCTCGAGGAATAAGGCTCCCTGACTTCAGACTATTCTACGAAGCTACAATAATCAAGACAGTATGATAGTGGCACAAAAACAGAAATACAGATCAATGGAACAGGATAGAAAGCGCAGAGGTAAATGCACACACATATGGTCACCTTATCTTTGAAAAAGGAGGCAAGAATATACAATGGAGAAAAGACAGCCTCTTCAATAAGTGGTACTGGGAAAATGGACAGCTACATGTAAAAGAATGGAATTAGAACACTCCCTAACACCATACACAAAAATAAACTCAAAATGCATTAAAGACCTAAATGTAAGGCCAGACACTATAAAACTCTTAGAAGAAAACATACGCAGAACACTCTTTGACATAAATCACAGCAAGATCCTTTTTGACCTACCTCCTAGAGAAACAGAAATAAAAACAAAAATAAACAAATGGGACCTAATGAAACTTAAAAGCTTTTGCACAGCAAAGGAAACCACAAATAAGATGAAAAGACAACCCTCAGAATGGGAGAAAATATTTGCAAATGAAGCGACTGACAAAGAATTAATCTCCAAAATATACAAGCAGCTCATGCAGCTCAATATCAAAAAGACAAACAACCCAATCCAAAAATGGGCAGAAGACCTAAATAGACATTTCTCCAAAGAAGATATACAGATTGCCAACAAACACATGAAAGGATGCTCAACATCACTAATCATTAGAGAAATGCAAATCAAAACTACAATGAGATATCATCTCACACCGGTCAGAATGGCCATCATGAAAAAATCTACAAACAATAAATGCTGGAGAGGGTGTGTAGAAAAGGGAACATTCTTGCACTGTTGGTGGGAATGTACATTGATACAGCCACTATGGAGAACTGTATGGAAGGTCTTTAAAAAACTAGAAATGGAACTACCGTACGACCCAACAATCCCACTACTGGGCATATACCCTGAAAAAACCATAATTCAAAAAGTGGCATGTACCACAATGTTCATTGCAGTTCTATTTACAATAGCCGGGACATGGAAGCAACCTAAGTGTCCATCAACAGATGAATGGATAAAGAAGATGTGGCACATATATACAATGGAATATTACTCAGCCATAAAAAGGAACGAAACTGAGTTATTTGTAGTGAGGTGGATGGACCTAGAGACTGTCATACAGAGTGAAGTAAGTAAGAAAGAGAAAAACAAATACCGTATGCTAACACATATATATGGAATCTAAAAAAAAAAATAATTGGTTCTGAAGAACCTAGGAGCAGGACAGAAATAAAGACACAGACGTAGAGAATGTACTTGAGGATATGGGGAGGGGCAAGCTGGGACGAAGTGAGAGAGTGGCATGGACATATATACACTACCAAATGTAAAACAGATAGCTAGTGGGAAGCAGCCACATAGCACAGGGAGATCAGCTCGGTGCTTTGTGACCACCTAGAGGGGTGGGTTAGGGAGTGTGGGAGGGAGTAGCAAGAGGGAGGGGATATGGGGATGTATGTATATGTATAGCTGATTCACTGTGTTATACAGCAGAAACTAACATACCATTGTAAATCAATTATATTCCAATAAAGATGTTAAAAAAAAAAAAAAAAAAGAAAACCCAAGTCAGGAATCATCATAATATCATCAAGGAACAGAAAGAAACCAGTGGTTCAGAGGAAATACAGTATAAGTTGAGGTCAAAGAGGTAAGCATGGGCCAAACCGTGGACAGCCCCATAATTATTTTTGGTGTTTTGATCCAAGTGCATTGGGGGGAAGATAGAGGTTCTTAAACTTGTAAGAATATTCTTACTGCTCTGTGGAAATAGACTGTAAGAAAGCAAGGGTGTCAGCAGACAGACCAGATATCCAAGCAAGAGACAATGGCTGTTTGAGGGGTAGAGACAGTGCAGATAGAGGGGGATGGTGCCTGGAGGGATCTTGGCCTTAAAGCCAGTAGGCTTGCTGATAGATTGGATGCTCTGCCTGAGAAAAAAGGAGCGGGCCAGATGACTCCACGTACTTTACTTTTTTTAAGGGATGGATCAACAGTGGGATCATTGAGAACATATAGGTGAAAACTGCCTGGAAACAGAGAAGAATTAAAAATGTTTTGGGCTGCTGAAGTTGTCAGCTTACAGATGGTTTTGGAAGCCACAGGCATCAATGAGCTCACCTAGGCAGATAGAGTAGCCAGGTCCTGGAAATCAAGAAAAGCCTGGATAACTTTCTCTGCCAATTCTTAGCAAAGGTCTGGAAAAAAAAAATTTATGTTGGAGAAAGTTAGGTGAAAGTACAAATGATCTTTCCACCCTCTAGGTGTTCTAATTTATCTCCTAGAATAAAGTTGAACCCTGCCAAGCACCATAATTTGTACCACCACACATTGTCTCCTGAAAGAATTGCTTTCACGTACCTGTTAAGGCCTCATATGCATAGAAAAGATGACAGGTCATGATCAGACAAACCTGGGCTCATTCCCGGAGCCCCACTTACTTCCAAAACACCTTAACTCTTTCCTCTGCCCTTACTGGTCTCCTCTCCAAACTAGGGATATAATGCATACCTCAGAGTGTCATAAGGCTGTCATGGGGGCTTAGTAGAACACTAAGCCAATAAGCAGAAAACCAATGCTATCTTTCCATTATGTAAATTTTTTTAAGATAATATACATTGTGCATCTGCCCTTATATATTGTCTCTGTATCAGTCTGTCTACAGAATGAGGTTCCTGAGTTCTGCAGGAAACAGGGAAAGAGGACATTAATTACATTGAGGTATGTGTGTGCTTTCTTTTTTCTGATAATGAGAGCTCGGTATAATTCATTTCTCCCCCCACCTCAGCTGTCTTAAAACTTAATAGCAGGTTTATACTTCATCCCTACTATGTTGATTTGTTGTTTCTTCTACTTCTGTTATAATGACCCAATTTCATGTCTGTTTTGAAAACTGCCTCCAACTTCTGTTGAAGATTATACAGTGTTTTTCTGTCTCCATTTGACAAATGAATAAATTAAGCCTCAGAGAAGCTATAATTTAACTGAAGTCACAGCAAAAAAGTGACACAACCAAGAAATCTTCAAATCCAATGAATTTCTGTTTTTACCTAAAGCCCCTCCAGAGAGCTGCATATGTCCCTGTGAGAAATAAAGCCTAAGAAGAATGATTTCTTTGTTAAACTAAAAATCTGTCCCCTGAATTATGGCAATGAAAAATACTACTTTACATTTACATTTACATGTACTTTACAAAACGCTTTTATATAAATGATCTTGATCTTTGCGTTTATTCTGCACTGGGTCCTGCTTGACTTTATAATTAGAAAATAGAGATGATTTAGTGAAAGGCAAACGAACAAACCAAAAAAGTCCCGTAGAGAAAAATGAAAGCACTTGGGGGATATCTGACTTGAAGAAAAGAAGACTGTGCTTCAATTGTCAATATAAAAGCTAATTATAAAGCAGGGGATTGAAAGTGGTTTTTCACCTTCCCAGCCGGCACACTAGAGGAAAGAAGCTCATATGAAATTCAAATGAGGTATTTAGAACATCCTAAAATCAATTTGCTAGAAAATGAGGAGCCTAAAAATAAATACTAAAAACTTAAATATAAAGGTAGAACAAGGGTCTATAATAAATATAATTCAGTGGGCTAATAGACAGGAATGAGAAAGAATTTTAAGTAGCTGAATGAGCCTGAATTATTAGGGATAATCAGAAATATTCTGTATACCATTTGCATAGCAAAATGTTGGTGAAAGTTATTATAACCTTGGGGCAGGAGATACCACCAGAATAAGCAATGGGTCTAGAGAAAGGAGACAGTGCTGAAATGAGGCTCTCAACACTCTGAATCAAAAATACTCTAAAGCACAGAAAGAGGGTAAATTACAATACCCTCTAGCTATTTAAATAAAATATAAATGTAAAATATTATATATTTTATAACATAAAATAATTTAGAGAATTTACTAACAGGAAATTGTGAGAAGAACAGCAATGATATATGACCCTGAGTACAAGGATACTAAAAGTCAGTTGAAACGCAAAAGTGTCTAAGCAATTTAAGGAGTTCAGTAACAGAAGAGGAATTAATAAGGGAAAGACAAGATGAAAAAATGAGGAGGAACTTTGAAAGAGAAAAAAAAAGATTTTATGGTGTTTTAAAAAGATGTATGAATTTTGCACAGGCTTCATTGCTTGACGGTAAGAAAATGCTTTTATTATAATGAAAATGTACTATAAAAGCTCTGACGTTGACTATGGTTTGAAATAGACAGCCATCTGGTTGGACGGTATAGAGAGGGCTGTTTGGAGAAGTGAAAAATAAGAAATATTCTGGGATCCACTTGAGTAATATGATTCTTTATTAAAGTCTTCTGCTGCTATTATATTTTTATCAAGTTCTCCTTGCATTTTCACTAGTTTTTACTTTATATATTTAACTGCCACCTCTTTTGGATACAGAGGTAAATGAAGATCCTGTCTCCTTGTAAATTGTGCCATTTATCTTCTCTTCCTACCTTGTTAAGGTTTTTGTTTTGCTTTGTTTTTAATCAGAATTTCTGTTGTGTTCATTCCCTAGGTGCTCTTCTCTAATCCATTGCCTTTAATGCTGGTCCATATGTTGATGGTTACCAAATTCACCACCTGGTCCCCACCCTTCTCCTAAACTCTGGGCTCCTATAGACACATGGCTACTCGACACCTTACCTTAGGTTTCTAAAATGTGTCTCAACTAGAATGGACTCTTTTCCTTCCTCTTCATGTTCCTTTCCAGATTTCCTTATCCTCACATATGGCATGACATTCAGTCAGTTTCCCAAAATGTAAATCTCAAAGCCATCTTCAATTTTCCTTTCTCTCTCACCTTACGTCCAATTTGTCATCAAAACTGTGTTACTTCTGTTAAAAAAAGAAACCATGGGCTCCAAATGGAGTCACTTGCGCTGAGCCCCACATCAGCAAACCAAGACTTAACTGCAGTTTTAGTCTCTCCCAAGAATGTACTCTTTAACCAGTCAGTCTGGAATCACCTGGTCAGCACAAGTGAGGTCATGTGCTGGATAGACCCCTGCCTTCCCCCATGGGAAAGTGACCTTGCCTGAAACAATCTACTCTTTGCTAATAAACTTCCTTTCCCCACCCTCTTTCTGCCTTTAAAAACCTTTCCTTTTCTATAGCTCTTCAGAGCTCCTTTCTATTTGCTAGATGGGCTGGCGCCCGATTCATGAACTGTTGAAGAAAGCCAATTTGATCTTCAGATTTACTCAGTTGAATTTCAGTTTTTAACCCTTCTAAATATTGGAGTAAAACACTTAACATGAGATCTACCCTCTTAACAAATCTATAAGTGTACAATAAATGATCTAAAGGTATAGTCATGGAATTAATCAATGGAAAAGGCATAACATGAACCCAGGATTGTATTGCTCCAATTTATGATTCTTACCATTATACCAAAGAGCAAGCACACCTCAGAGCTCACCGAAAAATAGCAACTCTGTGGTCACTCTGGTATGACAACAGCTGTCATTAAGATAGAAATTAAAGAAGTTCTTAATAAGTGACAGAAAATAACTGTGTTAAGACCAACCTGAGCGAAATGCACACAGAAAATGAAAAAGTTTCAGCACAGATTGAACCAGAATGGAGCATTTCTTAATTGCTGTAACGCTCTCTATTTTGGCCAAGGTCTCATACACCATTCTTACGGAGGAGCCAGCCGGTAACATAAATCAGTACGTGGCTTGTCCTGACCTTGCGGGGAATGCACTCACAGCTTGAGAATACAGGTAAGACAGTACAGGTGAGTCATGGCCTCAAATTGCACCATTCACAGCAGTGATGGACCTGGGCTCACAGCAATGATAAGAACTAGAATTAGAAGACAGTGCCTTGGGCACTTGGAAGGCTTATGCAGCAGTTCAAGACAAAGCTCCCAGTGCACAAATGGTTGGAGCTACACAGATGCAGCATAAGACTTACCAAGTATCTCAGCCCCAACCTGCAAGGAGGTCAACCTACCTTATTAAAATGACATATATAGAGTTTTGTTAATACGTGGCTGCTTCATTAAAAAAACAATACTAAAAAATAGTATAGGCACTGAAAACTTATACTTCATTTACATTCACATGAATTAAATACATTTTTTAAGTTTCAATGTTAGCTTATTATTTGCCTTTTAGAAAAATATGTTTATTTTTGAAATGTTTCATGAAGAGTGCTGGATTTAAGAGTCTAGTGAGCTTTGCTTCTTTACAAAACATTCTTAAGTGCTATCTTTGACACAGATCCATGCAAAATAATTTTAGTGTTATACAATTCTAAAACAAAATGTGAACATTTATTTAGGATTTAAAATACAGACTCTCATGCTACCCTCTTTAAAACGACTGAAAAATCGTAATTGATTTGCTTACTTAAATAGGTTCTAAATATAATAACAAAAGCACCTTAATTTCTAATCATTTGTAATTAGTGCTTTTTAAAATGGGCTTCTTTTAATATGTTAACTATACATTTAGTTATACAAGCTTTTTAAGCTTTGGCAAGGTTTATAAGGAAAACATTAATTTGAATGAAAGGAAATATTGAGACTGTAAACTTTTTCACCACAAATTTCACCTGGTAAATGTCAATTTGTACAACAAAATGTTTTCAGAGGGAAAAAAAGTCACATGGCAGAAATAAATAAATATCAATGCACTCCCTATGAATCCCACTGCTGTGCAGAGTTACTGGAAAAATTTAATTAGCAATGGCATTCTGTGCTGAAAGCATCTAACACTTTGATTTCATGCTTGTAATTCAGACATTAGCATTCAAATCAGCCCACAACTTGCAATTTGGTATTTACTGAATGAATACCAATTAAATTGTTCCAAATAATCATTTTCATTTCCTGTAGAATGTCTGCCTAAAACCTAAGATTCCCATGGGATTTAAGATCATTTGAGATGTTGGGATTTTACATTTTCTAGCGAGAATTGTTGCTTTTGAAGTAATAATAAATATTGTTAAAAGAAAGTTCCCACTCTGCTGGGCATTGTCTTCGTGTCTATGCAAAAAAAGGTTAGTAACTGATATCATAGGCCACAGATCTGAAGTCAACATACACTGCAATTTAGTAGTTCGTGAAAAATGACCACACCCCACCCTATGCCCTGATGCACAAACACGCATTTTCTTTATTTCAAAATAATAGATAAACAGACTTTTCAGGAGAGGATTGGGATTTAGATCAGATGGGAGAAACGAAAGTGAGATCTCAGGAACCAAAAAAATCAAAGAAAGAAGTAGAAGAAAAAACAAACAAACAAAAATCCTAAGAGATGATGGGAAGAGAAAAGCATGATAGTACATGTATCCCAATGCTCTCTAGTATCACATAGGAGGTGATAATTTCAGTAATTTTATTACATTGTTCTGCTCTCTCAAATTCTAACATTAAAAGAAAAATTCTCAAGATGTAAATTCTGAAGTTATATGGAGACAAAATTAGCAGCCCAAATTTGATTTATCTGGAAGCTCATATTTATGAGGTATGTGTAAGCAATTTATAAAAATTATCTCAAAGAGCATCTCTTTTTAACTAAAAATGTTGTAGAAGTTATACTACTCAGTTATATCTCTTTGACAGAAGTAACAGAACTAGAATGTCTTCATAAAACCATAGTGGCATAGAAGGTTACAATTATAAAGATTCTTTCCATCACCTGACACCAAAATGTGGAAAGAAGGCATTTAAAAGAACATTCTCAGAATATATGGTTTGAACATGCTTAGTTTACAATATATTTAAGTATCTTCAGTTGATAAGGAAATTGTCCTGGGATTTTTAACCCCGGAATGTTATTTTCTATCAATCGCAAACATTTGTTAAGCATCTTATATTTTCCAACCATAAGAGATACTGGACATAAAATGGTAAGAAAGGAAAACTGAAACTTTGTTATATATGATAAAAATCTGGCAGGAAACACTGATAATTAAAGAAGCATTATATATTTTATAATTTTTTCCATCACTGAGAAACATAAAGCTTGGGCATCTCCCATTAATTCAGATAAACTTCAAGAAAACTTCATAAAAGAGCTTCAATCTAAAAGTTGAGACTCAAAGGATAAGCAGGAGAGAAAGGTGAGGAATTTAGATTAAAATATATATATATGAGAATCATTTTACAAATGTAAAGAAATTAATCATACAAATCATATTGAATGTGATCCTTACATTTTGCATTTTGTGTTAAATTTTGTTGCCTCTTTTTACATTCCTTAATTTTTGTGACTTTGTTTTGTTTTAAAAACATACACATATTCATTTTGAAAATCTAAACCATAGCAGAAAGTATAAGAAAGTTAAAAAAAAAAATCCTATGTCTGTATAGAATCACTTGATATATTCTTAGCTATATCTCTATAGAAACATAGAAGTATAGAAAGAGAGACAGATGAACAGGTAAATGGAAATAATTTGAACAAATTTTAATCATGTATATATGTGGTAATTTTATCTAAACATATATTTGTTGTTGATAAAACTAAAAAAATAAAGATTAGAAACTTGCTAAATTTAAAGTAACTATTCACACAAAAGAGAAAGTAATGGCTAAAATATTTTTCTATAGTTAATCCAAAATATCTTTACAAATGAAGAAAGTGTCATCTTAATGTCTTATTAAACTATTATCCTACTTCAAACAGTAATTTAAAATCCACAATAGAAATGAACAAATTATCATAATTCTATTTGATTTTTTAGTTTGATTATAATTTTTATATATCTAGGTTAATGACTTCTAGAACTTCATACAAATAATATTACAAAGGTTAAGGATGTGGGCTCTGGAACCAACCAATTTGCCTAGGTCCAGATCTGAGCTCTGCTTCTTACTAATCGTAGACTTTGGATAAACTAAGGCTTATCTTTCCATCTAACCTTTCTGTGCCTCAGTTTCTTGTCTGTAAAATGAGAATAATACCTACCATAGAAGGTTGTTGTGCAAAATTAAACAATTTATTACATGTAAAGCAATAAAAACATTGGCTGGCAAAGAAGGTAAACATTAAATAAGTTTTAACTATCATTACTATTATGATGACATTTTAGGATCTCTTTGGGAACAGAGCATTCATGTCTGCTGCTACAAGTAAACTGATTTATCTCTTACTTCAAATCTTTTATCAAGACTTCTTTATTTTCCTTAATTTTGTAGATTTTGTCCTAAGGTAATTTTTTCAAGGAGACCTCACATGTGTCACACTCCCTACGTGTATTCATTTTTGAGATTATCAGTTGATGGCTTTCATACATAACTGACCATCTTGAGTGGTACAAAACCAATGTCACAGAGCCTTTCCCACAGAACTATTATTCTCCTAAAGACCATCAGAAGTCGTTGATTCTCAATTACTGTGGTATGACAACTGGCTTTCTCTCACACCTTTACCCCATCTTCTAAGTGGAAACCTCCCTTGGCTAGGTGTCTTCACCATGGACAATAAAAATGGGGTCTCCGCCTCTGCTTGGATAAATCTTCAACTACACTTCTGATAAAATGAAGTGTGAAGATGGGGTTTCGCAGAGCCAGATCCAATGAGTACCTGTTGCACATACCACTGCTTCTCATAACATATATATTTTTTCCTATATCTTTTTTTTCTTATTTTTGTAATACATGTTTAATGCTACATAGGTAGCATACTTTCTAAGTTCTTGTATATCTGAAAATAACTACATTATTCTCATAATTCAATGAGGGCTTAAATTCTATCAAAGTTTAGGTTCTAAATCAATTTTTCTTGGAAACTTGTGAACTGTGTTTTAGAAACTTTTAACTCAGATGAGAACATGGATATCAGATTGATTCTTATTCATTTGTAGGTAATGCCTTTATTTTTTCCTGAAGTCTTAGCACAGCTTACAGTAGATAAGTGGATATTTAAGATAGATATACTTAGTTGTTTTACTTCTTTTGCAAATTCCTTTACTACTTTGTGCCTCAAAGTTTCTTCATCTATAAAATAAGGACAATAGAACTTACCTTATAAGCTGTTAAAGGTTAAATTAGTTAATACATGTGCTCAGAAAAGTGCCTAACACATAGGAACCCCTTGAAATGTTAGCCATTATTCTCAGTATTTGATGTTTGAAAATAACTATACATTATTGTCATATTTCAAAAATTGCTTATTTGTTGCAGAATTTTAATTCAAAACCATGTGTCTTAGATTTTTATTTCAATAATAATTACATTATTATTATTTATATACATTCAATAACCATATTCCGCTTTTCCTCAATTTGAATTCACCTTACTTGGTTAATTAACTGCCTAAAACTTGGCTGCTCACTTATGCAAAATTGAGTTGGGACAAATAGTTTTCTATTTGTTCTAGTGTGAAACAAGCCTGGGGACTGTTAGTCAGTTGCCAGATCTTTAGACAAATGCACTTTCTGTCGTTCATTTGTAATATAAGCAAAACAAATGTGACCAAACAAAACTAGTAATCAAGTATCACGATGGTGCTGTACTGCTAGACCATGTTATAACACTTTCTCCAAACTACAGTACTTAGCTTCTCTCTGTCCACTTCCCAAGTAGCTCTTTGCCTTAAGAGTCAATTCAGTAAATAGAGTTCAAGAACTTAAGCATCCAGTATTCAATAAGTATTAATCAAAGATGCACAGGAAAATCCCAAATACTTTTGAATTAAGCATGTTAATAATGTAATAGGTTCATTTTCTCCTTAAATAAGACTGAGGAGGTAAAATAAATTTTTTTCCATTGGACTAAAACACAAAATATCCACTAACCTAATATAGCTCTTTGTTTTATAACTCTACAAAATAATATGAAAATATGTACTACATATTCAAATAAAAATTTTGAATCAAAGTAGGTGCAAAAATAAGTCTACTAGTGTAAAATTAGAAACACCAAATGCATTATAAATTAGAGTACTTATTATTGGTTAGAATATGCTGATAATTAAGCTAAAGTCATGCACTTAATTACCAGATGGACCAGTTGTCTCTGCTTTGTTACAGAGACACAGGCTGAATCACAATTTCCAGCTGTCTTGGAAGCATGTATTACTGATCAGGAGGGGCACACAGCCGACACGTGGGAAGATTAGTGAAATTCCATTACAATGACAGGAAAAGCAATTCTGAGCACATTCCCTACAGGGAGGGGTCAGTAGCCTAATTTTTATTTCAGTTTGGCACTGAGCATGGTGTCTCTTATAGACGAATGCTTAATGATAGTCCTTTTTAATGTTCATAATGTTGAAGACAAGATACATTTTTTTTTTTTTACAAGATACATTTTAAAACCATACAGCAGCTTTCCAAAAGGGTAATATTAAGATGGTGAGATCCATCAACAACAGAGCCACTTCATCAAATATTAGTTCCTGAATCATTTGGGGCTTAAAATTTAATGTATGTATTAAAAGTTCTGATTTGGAAAAGCAATGATAGACTTGCTCTATGATATAACTTAACAGCAATTAATTATGACTAATTTCACCACAATGGAATATATATGTGTGTATATATATATACATACATAGATACAAATATATATACATACAAATATTTACAAATATACATATAAAAATATGTACATATACACACAAACATATATATACATACATATATATACATATATATATAATGGAATATTACTCAGCCATAAAAAAAGAATGAAATCTTGCCATTTGTGGCAACATGGATGAACCCAGAGGGTATTAAGTGAGACAGGGAAAGACAAATAATGTATGATTTCACTTATATGTGGAATCTAAAAAAACAAAACAAATGAACAAACATATCAAAACAAACAGGTGGTTGCCAGAGGGGAGGGGGTCTGGGGACTGCATGAAATAGATGAGGAGAATTAAGAGGTACAAACTTACAGTTACAAAATAAATGAGTCACGGGAATGAAATGTACAGCATGGGGAATATAGTCAATAATAATGTAGTATCTTTGTATGATGATGATGGTGGTCAAAAGGTACAAACTTCCAGTTATAAGATAAATAAGTACCACGGATGTAATGTAAATCAGGATTAATATCAATATAATTAACACTGCTCTGTTATATATGAAAATTGTTAAGAGAATAAATCCTGAGTTCCCATCACAAGGAAATTTTTTTCTTTTATTTTATATTTATATGAGATGATAGATAGTCACTAAACTTATCATGGCAATTATTTCATGATGTATATAAGCAAATCATTATCCTATACACCTTACATTTGTATAATGTTGTATGTCAATCATTTCCCAATAAAACTGGAAGGGAAAAAAAAAAAGTAGTCAGTCCCCTGTCTGCTGCCTAGAATCATTTTTAGGCATCCTGATTCAGTTTCGTAGTATTATTAACAAATTACTATGCTTAAACATTTTAAAGTAAATCTCTTTTTGCAGGTTCACGTGATAATTCAATCATCTTGTATAAAGAGGACTTTTGAAATTAAAATTTTTGGAGTGTTTACACCATATGCCATGCCCTCTGCTAGACAGACATTTTATAAACATATCCAATTTAATCCTCATTTGAAAAAAACACAAAAATCTTATAGGGTGATTAATGTTGTACTCATTTAATGATGTGGAAAACAAGGCTAGATAAATAAGTAATTTGCCCAAGGCCTCCAAATTAGTATAGCCTTGAGTTTTAAACAAACAGTGTACATGTAAACGTTTATGACTTATCATTGCCAGAGACTGCTTATTGTTCCACAGTGTCGCATTTTTCTTTTTCTTGATAATATAATATTCAACTGGGTATTTGTTGCCCCGCCAGACTACATTTTTGCAGATCCCCTGCAGCTATTGTGTGGGTATATGACCAAATTCTAGCCTAAGTTATGCACACAATTTCTGGGTTGTGCCTTATATTCTTCTTTCCTAAGGATGGAGTTAGGATGTAATGGCAAGAGCAAAGCAGCCATACTAAACCATGGAAACCCTGTTTTGAGAATGGCTGAAAACAAGATATAAGCAAACTTTGTCTCCAACAGTATTAAGCTGATGTAACAATCTTGGACAGACTACCTAGATGTTTCTATTTGTGTAAGTTCTTGTATCTTTGTGTATATTTGTATTTTATAATATGTGTGTTGTAACTCTTTGGTAAAATAGCCTGATGATATAGCATTAGTAATGTATCATTGTTCATATTTTTCTTGTAGATAACCCCACCATCAATGGTGAATTCGAATAAGACTTATTCTACCTTACTATGATGATCATGATTTATGAAGACATTTTGCTTGTAATGCTAGAGAAGAATACACAAAGAGATCAAACTTCAGTTTTTCCATCCTCGATATTATAATTTTAAAACATATTAATGTAAATGTATTGAGTACGTGTGATTAAAAACAAAAACATTTTATGTACCTAAACTAACTCTATATAATAATTGCACATTAAAAGGTAGACTCATATCCACGTATTGGTGACAGCTTTAACATTAGATAATACCTGTCAAAACTACCACTCAAATGTCTAAAGTTTAAACATACATACACACAACAACAACAAAGTAACTATAATTGCAAATAAAACAAAAAGTGAAACACAAATGATTAAAGTGACAAATAAACTGCATAATGGAAATTACATATAGATCATGAAAACCCTTTATCTAGCACAGAACTGTGGCATAAGAAAGTGGCAAAATTTGTGTAGTTGTTTCCTTTGAAAATAAAAAGTACTCAAGAAATAGATGTATAGGCAGAAAGTAAGAGCAAATAGAGAGCCCACTGTGGGTAGTTCACTGTGATGAGGATGCCTCCAGAACCAAAGTACTGGACTAAGTGTTATCATACAAAAATAATCTGTCCTTACTTTTTGCATTAAAATTTCAATTACCTCTTTACCAAATTTACTTTAACAGACTCCCATAATATTTAGACTTATTCATTTTACTTTCTGTAATTTTCCAGCAATTGAGAAAGTAGCATGTGCATAGGTATATAAAAATTTTAATTTTAAATAATACTTTTCCTTAAGTAAAATGAGAAAATTCCTAAATTATCTAAATTATGTACCTTAAAATTAAGAACTTTTTGTGACATTAGAAGAGAAGGCATTACTGTTCGTATTTCAAATTTATGCAGTTAGATATTTACTAGGTAAATAATAAAAACAATTTGTGAAGAGTTAAAAAAAAATTAAATGATAAGATGGCATTGTGTCCATTTTAAAGGGGTATTTTATATTTAAAGGCATGGAATATCCTAAAATGTTTACTTTTTAAATATAAAAGTATGCAATAAAACATATTTTAAATCCATTTAATAGAGGAATTAATTGCATACTACTTAGGTGTAATAGTTATATTGCTATACCTACAACTATATTTACATACATATATCTATAGCTATACTTTAATCTAAAAATAGTATTGTACTAGTGATGAAGGCATTCTTCCTATTGTAGTACTTCCTAGTTAGCTTTTTCTCTTTCTCAATAGGTCAAATCCAGGTCAGAGCACAATTACACAAAATTAAGTTGAAAAACAGACATATCATTCTACCTCATTTTTTGATTTTCACATTTTTTTTTCTCTAGTAAGGCTCTGCATGAATCCATATGGGCAGTGCATCATTTCTCATTCCAAAAGAAGAAATACTGCTGGACATCACTAATCATTAGACAAATGCAAATCAAAACTACAATGAGGTATCACCTCACACCAGTCAGAATGGCCATCATCAAAAAATCAACAAACAATAAATGCTGGAGAGGGTGTGGAGAAAAGGGAACCCTCTTGCACTGTTGGTGGGAATGTACATTGATACAGCCACTATGGAGAACAGTATGGAGGTTCCTTCAAAAACTAAAAATAGAACTACCATACGACCCAGCAATCCCACTACTGGGCATATACCCTGAGAAAACCATAATTCAAAAAGAGTCATGTACCACAATGTTCATTGCAGCTCTATTTACAATAGCCAGGACATGGAAGCAACCTAAGTGTCCATCGACAGATGAATGGATAAAGAAGATGTGGCACATATATACAATGGAATATTACTCAGCCATAAAAAGAAACGAAATTGAGTTATTTGTAGTGAGGTGGATGGACCTAGAGTCTGTCATACAGAGTGAAGTAAGTCAGAAAGAGAAAAACAAATACCGTATGCTAACACATATATATGGAATCTAAAAAAGAAAAAAAAAATGGTTCTGAAGAACCTAGGGGCAGGACAGGAATAAAGACGCAGACGTAGAGAATGGACTTGAGGACACGGGGAGGGAGAAGGGTAAGCTGGGAAGAAGGGAGAGAGTGTCATGGACATATATACACTACCAAACGTAAAATAGATAGCTAGTGGGAAGCAGCCACATAGCACAGGGCGATCAGTTCGGTGCTTTGTGACCACCTAGAGGGGTGGGTTAGGGAGGGTGGTAGGGAGACGCAAGAGGGAAGAGATATGGGGATATATGTATATGTATAGCTGATTCACTTTGTTATACAGCAGAAACCAACACACCATTGTAAAGCAATTATACTCCAATAAAGATGTTTAAAAGAAATAAAAATTAAAAAAAATTAAAAATTAGTTCGTAAAAAGGAAAAAAGACTGTTTTCTATACTAAAGCAACGTACCAGTTGCCTCGCACTGTCGTGTCTGCCCTCGCTTTCTGCCTGGATGCCTGAGAGAACACCGGGGGCGGAGGGGCAGGCAGACAGGGACGGGCAGGGGCAGTGTTCTCAACAGCGGTTCTGCCTTGAAGATTATGGAAAGATGAGGGCACCCCCATGCCAGCAGTTTGAAGGAAAAATTCTTGTTTGACAGCTGTGGCATGCAGTACAAATCCTTGTGATCTGGTTGTTTGCAGCATTTGGAAAAACCTCAGAGCTGCAGTAAATATCAATACCAAATGACTGATGTGCTTTCTTGTTTTTTTCCTTAAGACTGAAGTAAGGATTTTACTGCTATTTCTGTAGGTGACCGTTACTTTTTATAGTGAATATTTATCTATTCATTTATTGTAGTCTAATCCTAATTAAAGTGGTTTATTATATGTTTTTGTAGAACTATAATTAAAACAAAACATAATAAAAATGCTGATATGTATGATCTTACCAGGTGAAGATAAGGCATAGTAATGTAGATATTAAAATCAAAACTTGATTAAACATTGCAGACTGTGTACGCTGAATGGCTCTGTGTAGATCATTCTGAAATAATACAGAACAAGCATATTTTAAATTTTGATAGATACTATGTATTCATGAGTTTTGTTACATTTATTACTATGTATTACATTTCAACTATCTTGTGCATACTCAACACATATATTTTAAATGGATATAGCAGCATATTTTCGTTTTTGCCTTGGTCTGAATAACCTTACTGTAACATTCATATTACCAAGATAATACTGTGGGAGACCACCAAAGCACCAAATTTTAGTTTACTCGCCTTACAAACATCTGTAGAGTTGTTACACTGACTCCCCAAAAGCCCTCCACGCTGAGTATGCTCTCTTGTGGAAAATTCTAATTTTAAAAGATCAGAAAATAATATGTTCAATTAAGGGGAAAGTAATAGCTGGATCAAACTACAACCATATCTCATTCTCTGAATCAGGAAAAATAACATGAATTATGCCAGGCGATGTATCATAAAAATAAAAAATTATATAGCCAATGAACATTTTTAGATTAATTTCATTCATATTAAGAGAAATGTGAATTCAAGATATAATTTTATTTTCCAATTGAAAAACACTGAAAATAATAATACCCACTGTTATTTAATATGCAAAAAACAAGCACTCATATATAATACTGCTCATGTAATTTGTTATAAATTTCTTGAAAGTAATTTGGTAATACAGGTCAAAATTCACAAGTATGCCCTTTCTACTTCATGGATTCATTCATTTAATTAGTATTTACTCCATAACATAATTTCTAAAAGCTAACCACATGAAAATTATGAGATGGAAATCAAATACTTATGTATGTTCATCTTTATTACACAATTATAATATTTATTACGTGAAATAATGAATGTCCATTACTATTAAAGTAACTAAAAATGCAATAGAAAAATGGTTAAATAAATTGATCAAAACTAGATAGCAGATTTAGATGCATCCATTAAAAATGGTTTGAACAGGAATATTTAATGACATAGGAACCTGTCCACCACATACTATTATATGACAAAAAATTCAAATTATAAAATTAAATATACAATTGTGTGTGTGTGTGTGTTTTCATAGAAAATATTAGAAGAATATAAATTATTACTAGTGCTTAGTCTGTGTGGAAGGTTTGTAGTTTTGCATAATGTTTTATTTTATGGTTTCCTGTTGTATAAATGTTTTATAATAACATTTTAACAGTCTGCATATCAGGACTGCATAAGATAAATAACTTCATCAATACAAGAAAAGTCTCAATGAGCCATAGTTTATCTTCCTCTACCACACATTTAACCAGAACTATAATAAAAACAAACTAAGTTGACTAGAATTTCACCTCGCATCTCTTACTTTCATCTAACAGAGGTGTTAATGAACAGAAAAATAAATTAAAATTTAGCAACCACGGAGAGGAGAAGTAAAATATAGAGCTATGATGGAAAATGAATCCTAAATTAATAATGTAAAGCACTACTTCTACTCTCAACGACTGACTAATGATTCCTCTCTTGGTTAGGTTACTTTTTCCAACAGCTAATAAACGCAAATTAGCAAAGACGTTTATTTTTTCCTGGAGTATTTTTTTTCATTAGGAAATTAGGCAATCTATATTTAGTGAAATAGTATTTTTTTGGACAGTTAAGACAGCCTGATGTTTCCACAAACCATCCACAGGCTACACTATCCCCTTCTTAGCCATGAACTTTCATGAGGCTCCAGGGGTTACTTCTTAACACAGATGTTTAGAAATATTCATCTGGTTGTGAATATTCAAATGTTATCCAGATATTCCTTTTGGCCACAACTTGTGTCATAATTTCTATTAAAAAGCTATTTACCTTGTAAAGCAATCATACTCCAATAAAGATGTTAAAAAAAAAAAAGGTATTTGAAAGAAAAACAAGTTTGCCTCCAAACAAATTTAATTTCTGTGTGATAAAATTAATAATATTGAGCCCTTACTATGTTTATGCTAGATACAAGATTTTACACATACATATATATGCATGTATTAATAAGTTCATTTAATTCTCACAGCAAGCCTGTATGTAGGTACTTTTATTCTCTTTTGAAGATGAAGACATTAGCAAAGAAGTTGAATCATTTGCTTATCTTATCAGAGCACTTAACATAGAGTGGACTCCTATTAACACCTGTAGAATAAATGACCAAACAGCAAGCTCACTCATAAGTGTCCAAGCCTATTATAGCAAATAGATTTTGGTCATAGTTATAAATCAGTCCTTCTGAACAGGGTCCGCCTTGGGCAAAATGCAACTATGGCATAACTCTGAGTTCTGCATCTCTTCTTTCCTGCTTCCCTTTCTCCCTCCTAATATCCTACTCCCAACCCAACCCAGCCTAAAAAGGTGACTTTACATGAGGGCCTTCTGGCTCCAATATAGGGTCTTACAAAACCCCATAGATTTTTATGTACTGTGAGACTACCTACAGTTAAGAACAGTTTGACAATGTTACCTCCTGAAGCCTTAAAACCAGGGGTCCCATTATACATCGAGATTGCCTTAGTAGGGAAGGCTGTTTGTCTTCAGGAAATTGGCTTATTAGTTGGACCAGTCCGAACAGCAGTTAGCTTTGGTTTGGTGATATTTGGAATATCTGAACTATTTTTGTTTGCCAGTTCATAGGGCCTTATGAAGGAAGGGACTTGGCAATAGGGGCATTTTATGACTTTTCATTCTGATTAGGATATAAGCAGACTTGGGATCTATTAGCTTAGACATTTATGCAACACGTCACTTTAATGAGGTAAGAAATAATGGAGTGTTGAAAAATATTTTTGTCTTTGCACTTGTCTTTTATACTTACAATCATATTTTCCAAGGCATGTTTGGCAAGCCAACAGTTTAGAAAGACTGGGACAAATAGATTTCTTAAGGAAGGCCAGAATATCTGGAAAACAAATCAAAACTAAACTTTTATCTCAAAGCAAGAAATCGATATGATTGAGAAGAAATGTGAAACAGAAATAAGTTATTAAAAACAATAGAATGATCTAAAACATGTGGCAAATACTTTAAACTCATATGACTATTGAAGTGCAAAAGGCAGACAGGATCTTTTCATTCATTCTCTAAGTCTTACTTAAGGAAAAATTCTTAGGAAAATTATTGTAGAAGCAGAATGAAAATAATCAGCTCTCACAGGATGTCAGCTATAACTGTGCTAATTCGATCACTAAATCTTTTAGTGTGACAGTTTATAATAGACATCACCTCTTTCTTTCCTGCAACTGAAAGTAAAAAGTAGATGTAAGGAGACAGAGCTTTAGTTTTTCATAGCATTACCACTTAGTCTCTGCAGATTCAAACATTCTTAGTGACACTGGGGAACTGTACTCCATTGGAATTATATTTAATTAGCCAGTCATTCAATCTGGGGCCAGTTGCTCCTCTAGATAAATCACTCAAATTAAAACAATTGTCAGAACTGAGCAACAGCTTCAGATCGTATGGACTTATTTTCATAATTTTCCAAATAAAATTCAAACAAATAAGGTGTTAGAAAGCATATTACCAGTACAGATATTACTGTAACTTTATCAAATAGAGATTAAGACCTAATTTTGCAATGGGAAAGTGCTAGCTACATATTCTGTAGTTAAACAGGATCACTGTGGAATTGGTCCTCCACAGACTTTGATAAAGAAGCAAATTACTGGTTGTGTGGCTGATGGCAACTTCCTTAGTAAAAAGAGCACTGGACTTTGGAAATCCTGTGGTTAAGCTCGAGATAAACATATTCTTAGCATGAGAAACTTTTATAAATACTTGGTTTTACTTGGTTTCTATTTTTTTTTAAATTCCACAATATACACAAGAAATGGAGTGATTAATTCCTGCTCTGTTTAGACAATACTGACACTTGTTAAAACGGCACCTCTAGAGCATATATTTCTAAAAAGCATTTCATTTTGCTATTGTACTAAATCTCATTAATTTTCACTTAATTTCACAACCCAGTTATCCAACTGATTTTACTATTTATTTTTTAATACCATGATTTAAAACAATAACAAAGTCTAAATTCATTCATCTGAGCTAATATGTTATCTATTACTATTTAGATTTAAAGACTTTATGTCTAATAAAAAACTTATTTCTTTTAAAGATTCTTTTAGGACTTACTGAGATAATGAAGGGAACCGCATTAATTATTTCCAAGATGAAGGGTATTCGTAAAATCTGTTCCCAGATGTTTCCCTTCCAAGAAAGAATGAGTAAAAATGAAAGTCAATTATAACTGAATCCCATTAAAGGGGGAAAAAGACAGCATCAGAATTTCTCTAGCAATAAGGATGCTTACATTAACAGAATACCAAATCATTATTTAGAAATGTAGCAATGACTTTTAGAGATTATTTTGCTGAATGTAATTGTGCCCTCTCAATTTTGTAGTCAGTTTAAGAAGTAAAACAAATGTTTGTAGTAATCCTTGAATATTGCACATAACACATTTTAATCATATCATATTTCATGGAAGAAAAGTTACTAGTAAAAATAAAACACATTAAAAAACCTTACAGAATCAATGAAAAAGCGACTGTCTTAATTTTTTTACTATAATAATTACATTCACAAATTTTAAAGCATATCAAATAGTTCACAAATACAAACATATAACAATGTTCCTTGGAATTAACATTGTTTTTAGATTAATAAAATTTAAAGGGAGGATTTTCTCAATCTTCTGGATTCTAATCTTCCAACCCACATAGTGCAACAATATTAATCAGGCCTGGCTACCTAATTTGTGGGGCTAAGGGCAACATGAAAATGCAGGGCCTCTTATTAACAAATTATGAATAATTTCAAGAAGGTGACATCAGAGCATTAAAACAAGCACAGGCCCTTCTAATTGTGCAGCTCTGGGCCACTGCACTGACTAACAGGTCATTCCTGAAACTTTCTTGAACAGTGTCTAGCAAAAAAGAACTCAGAACTTCCTAAAGCAGTTTATTCATCTATGAAAAAAAGAACTACCCATTAGTAAGGCAATTTGAAATCTGACTCCTTGTAATGTCTAATTATTTTATGACACTGGCTATAATATTGGGATTCTTTATTTTTCTTGAGGTCCCAGAGCCTTAAAACATTACAATGATGTAAAACACCTCCACTTCACAAGGCAAGTTCTGGATCAGCAATCGTCTGTGTGCTAAAGAGGTTTTGTTATCATTGGTTCATCACCCGTCTGCAAGCTGTATAAAGAGTGGCGGAGGGAGCTGGTGGAAGAAACAGAAGCAATGAGACCTCCTCTGTGTAGAGACACAAGGGTGCTGTGGTACTTCCCTCACCACAGCCAGCTCAGTGAGGAGAGCTCGGGTGAACCACTCAGACAGCTGGCTCAGACATGGGGGCCGCATTTGGCGAATGCGTAAAACATCATCAAAAAACAGCAGAGCAAAGAGAAAGAGGGTTAAGATGAGAACAGGCCACACTTATGCCAATCCTAAGAGGTACTTATTTTCTGGGGATGAGATATAGACCCTAAAGAATGAAACTTATGGTCATTCTAAGTTCACACTCAGGAGGGCTGTGTCCCTACAGGGACATGGGTCAGAGCCCTAGTGGCCAGCCCGAGGCTTGAGGCATCAAGGAGCTTTGGCCAAAGGCCTCGGGAGAACCACATAAGCCCCGTTTGGACCTGCCATCAGAGCAACCCAACCGCAGACCGTTCTTGTGCCAGTCAGGCAACTTCGTCCCAGAAGCTGACCTCACTTCTCCCCGTGCCTCCACAGCCCTGAGGGACCAAAATCAGGGAGGAGGGGGAAAGAGGAGATGGCCCCCAAGATGATCCCCTGCCCCATGTGGTTCCAGGCCAAGAAAAAGCTAAAACTGGATAAGAATTTTAAACTTTTACATACTGATCATAATTTCTTAAGTACTAAACTGAGATTTGCATTGCGACTGAAAAGTCTAAAAAAGCTAAGATATCTGCCCAAGATTTCATCTGATGAGCATGGCTCATAAGGACAATGACTGAATTTGAAGGAGAAAGGTAGGAAAACTAAAGCCTTTTCCTACTTGCACTGAGTCAGGCCAACCTATTCAACAAACCATTTATAATTGATTTTAATTATGTGAAGCTCCTATCTTTTATTGTGCAGGTTAACATTACCATTTTTTTTCATCAGTTTTTTACATGACTCAGTTTCCAGAATGCTTAACACTTGGCTTACTCTTTCCCTTCTGTGTTTTTACTTGTCATTGTACATCGTTCCTTGATGTCAATGATTCTGCACAGGAAAAGAGACTGATGTGACCAGAAGAAGACGGCAGGATGGAGTTGTGTGTGTGGGAGGGGGTGGTATGGGTACAGTTACCACTGGTCATACGGCAGGATCTTTCTATGAATACACAGCAAGATTAGCGTTAGTTTTCTTAGCTGTGGCACACTGGAAAGTTTAGTTCATAGTAAACCAAAAGCCTTTCTATCTCTAATGTCCCTCTTCATTTCCATTTATAACACACCAATTTGATTTTTATGATTTTTTCTCAAACCAGTAAAAGAGTCTCATGACTGGTATGTGACTTGGTTGGGTTCACTTCTGATTTATCTTCCATATTAAAGCCAGAGAATTCTTTCTAAAATGCCGAGTTTCCATTGCCATCATATTAACATCCAAACTCCTCATTACATCATATGAAGCTTCATAATTTGGACTCTGGCTACTGGTTTGGTTTGTACCTACTATATTCCTAGCCCACCTTGAATTTAGCTACAGATTCATCACATGTAGAACTGATTTTGATGCAGTTCTCTGAACACACTAGGCTATTTCATACTTTTACAACTTTGCTCACACACTTCTCCCTCTGCTTGGAATGTCTCAGTCCCCATACCTTCACCACTAACTACCTGGATACATGTTTGTAACATTTTATAAAACTTATTTGTTTATATGACATTTGGACTCAATAAGCATGTTAATGAATAAATGAAACTTTCAAATATTTTATACATATTCTTCCCTTCTTGGTATAATTAATTTTTGAACTTAAACATTTATATTTCTTTCTATTGGATCCAAATGGAAACCCCCGAGAAGAATATTATTGTTTAAAGCCTTCCTGGTGCAATTATAAATAAGTTGTTAAACTTATGGCCACAAAGCTCAACAGAAATTTTCTGGAAGAAAGAATTTCAAGAGTACTTGGCTATATACCCAACTTAGGTAATCTCATCTATGTGTCAACTTCAACATATCGTCAATAATAAACCAATGTTGTATCTCTAGCTCAGATCAATATTCTATCTGAGAATCTCTTTCAGATCTCCACTGCCTAATCCACTGCTTCACACAGATGCCTCAAAGGCACCTTGTGGGTAATATGTCTAAAAGTAAAATTTAAACAACAATGAAAACACGACAATCCAAATCCTATGGGATGCAGAAAAAGCACTTCTAAGAGGGAAGTTTATAGCAATACAATCCTACCTCAAGAAACAAGAAAAATCTCAAATAAACAATCTATCCTTATACCTAAAGCAACTAGAGAAAGAAGAACAAACAAAACCCAAAGATAGTAGAAGGAAAGAAATCATAAAGATCGAAATAAATGAAATAGAGACGAAGAAAACAATAGCAAAGATCAGTGAAACTAAAAGCTGGTTCTTCAAGAAGATCAATGCAATTGATAAACCTTTAGCCAGACTCATCAAGGAAAAAAGGGAGAGGATTCAAATCAATACAATTAGAAATGAAAAAAGAGAAGTTACAACAGACACCACAGAAACACAAAGGATCATAAGAGACTAACAAGCAACTCTATGCCAATAAAATAGACTACCTAAAAGTAAAATTTATGATGTTTGCCCTGACCGGTTCTCCAGTAACAGAAACCAAAAATTCTGGAGAAACTCTTTACACCTTCCTTTCACATGCTAAACAAGAATAACTCGTCAATAAGACTTCCTGATTCATATACGGATCTTGAGTCGTCTGGTTCTCATTCTAGCGCTAATCCCACTCCAGCCTCCTAACGGGTCTCCTCCCCTTCCTTCTTGCCCCATTCCCATTCACCTCCCACAGTGTTACCAGGAATACGTTTCTAAGGCACATCTCATGTGCCAATCCCTACCCCTCACCCCACGCCACCCCCACTCACTTTGAAACTCTTGAACAATTCAGACACTTGCACAGCGAAACACAGATTCTATTACAACCTACAAGGCAACATATCATTTAGCTCTCCTTGACCTCTCCACCCGAATTTTAAAGATCATTCTTTCCAAAGACCTTCCACTCCTTATATATGCCAGGGCCTTGGCACGTGCTTTTTAAGAGACTTGGAGAATCTCCACCTTCCTTTCCAATTTCCCTTTGTCTAGTTAATTCGCACACATCTTTCAGCTCTTAACTCAAAATCTTTTGAGTCTTTTGAGGCTTTCCTTGCCCCCTCATTGCACACACACCAGACAAGATCAGATTCCCACACTAGGTTTTTCGATCTTCATCAACATCCTTCTCATTCCTTTTTGCAGTTTGTTTTTATATAGTTAATCAACACTTGATTTTAATGTCATGAGGTCCAGGTGAGAGCATCTGTTTAGTTCAGGATTCTTTGCTCTGTTCCTAGCACAGTCCTTGACAGTCTGAAGCTCCTCAATAAAAACTAGAACTGCATTATGTCAAACACACTCCCGTTGATTCATAGCTAATGTGTGTGTATGTTTGTGTATGTGTGTGTTGTAGCAAATAAGGAATTTCCCCCTGAGGACTAATTTTCGCAATCTAAAATTATACAGGGAGGCAATGTACTCATTGCTAAAAATAAGCGAATACATTTCGATTATATTCATTAGGTTTAATTCTAAGATCTCAGGTTGTCTGCTGAACGTTCATAAATTATCTCCCCTAAAATGAGCCGATGAAAAATAGATAGAAAAATTATCCAAAAGTTGCACTGGCTATTAGAGAGTCCCCATGGGCCTGCGTCATATAAATCCACATGATAAAAGTAATTATAGTGAAAAAAGAAAGCCTAAATCCGGAGAATGCCGCTACATAGAGAAACATGAAATAAGATCCAAAAGGCAGGCACATGCCTTTCAAAATTAAGTTAAATACCTGTTTCACTTAATCTTATTTTCCTGAACGAGATGAAAGGCATTAGTCTTCTTCCAAAAGGTAACCTAAAGAAAAAAAAAGTTTCTAAAAAGTAGTTTTTCCTGTTCTAAGCGTGTAGAGCTCTCTGTGTTCCTCTTCTTATTGACAGAATTCAGTAAAATATAAATAAAACCTAATCTAACCATTCTATAACATTTGGTATGGATGTAACTTTCCTTAACCAATAAAAATGCAGGACAATAGGTGATTTTCTAAGATGTATCAGGCTTTTATTTTTATCATAGAAGAAGGTGCAAGTTTGGAACTATTACCTAGGTAACTCTAAAAAGCACTTTAAAAATTATAAGACTTATGGTAATTTAGTTGTTGTTAGCCCAGGTTGGAACATGGGACTTTTAAAAAGCATTTTCTTCTATAATATTAAGGATACCTATATTTAAAATATTTAACCAAAAAGACTAATAACTTACTTTCCTTCAGTGAGTTTAAATTGTGGAGTAACTCTATGGCAGTCTTTTGTATTTCTGAATGTAAACTCAACAACATTCAGATTTACCATTTGCATGGCATGGTAAGTAGAATCACCAGGATCTAGGCGTCCTAGTCCAAATCCTTTGTTCTTTCCAGAAATAAGCCCATCATGATGTTAACATTTCAAAACTGTTGCTTTTTATAAAGCGATTACTGTATAGAAAAAAGAATTATAGATTTAACCAAAGCCTTCTAGGTGTGCTGAACTTTTGTTTTCAGAGATTTGGAAATTACGCCAGGGTGTGTTTTTGTTTCCTTTTGAGTTAATGAATGTGTGTGTATAAATAGAGTTCTATTTTGAAAGCAGCTGATAAAGAAATAGAGGGTATCTATCTGACAGAAGAATAAGAACTTCCCTCTTGGGCAATCCCTGCGACTCTTTTGACAAATAGCAATAAATAAACATGAACTGAATGATGATTTAACTTCAGACCTGCAATTCTGTATGACAGAGGACAAAATAAGTGGATATCAGGGATTTGTAAGTTATTATCTGCTAACCTCAACATACACTTTTAAGAGTTTTTGCTCATTTTGCTTTTATTCATTAGTCTTTTGATTTTAAAAAAACTATAGTCTCCATGATAGTTTAAACTTTTTTAATTGTTAAGAATTAAGTCATGCTTATTTTAGAAAGTCTAATTTTAAGAACTATAAAGTACTTACAAATAAAGTATTAAATTTATTTTAAAATATCGCATATAGACATATATGTTGTATGTGTAAATATATACATTATCTGTATATACATGCAGATGTAAACAAATATGAGAAAATTGTATGTTGATTTGCTATTGATATTTCAGAACTAGAAATATCAAAGAGCAATATTAGAAATGGATTTCATTACTAATACAATATCCATTTCTGCATACCTGTCTATAATTTTTCTTAAAAGTCTAATTTGAGAGAAGGACCTCATTTGAAGTTCTGCTGTATGGATTTGCCTTATATATATGCCATAAATAGTTATCAATTATTTAATTTTTTCATTCCAAAAAATGTATCCAACAGTTTATTGAAAAGGTCAGAAGAGTTCATGAGTTTGACTGAATATATGAATGGAAAAGAAGGTAATTAACAGCAACCTATCCTTCCAATGTCACCTAACTCCTTTTTATCTTTTGTGTTGTAACACACAGGACTCATTTACCATGAACCTCTCCTCCATCTAGACATTAATGTTTATGAAGGTCAGAATGAAAATATTATATGTCATCTAGCTCTACCTGCTAGGTCTTTGCTCTCATTTTATAAATGGCAGGAATTAATTGATTACAAATGTCAGCACCATATAATTACAATGGAAAATTATAATTCCATCTTGAATCTCTTCGTGCTTTTTAAATGACTATTATTAGCAAAGCACCAAAGTTAATTTCATATTACTTTTTAGTTAGAATTTGGAGCACATACATTCACCAGTGCAGATTAATATTTTGGCTGGTTTATGCATTTGTACATAGTCTTGTACTAGAGGAAGAGATTTCATTAAATTACAAAAAAACACCCACATGCTTAATTTTTTAGTATGTCACTTTTTGCATATCATATTCAACATTTATCACATACTTGAATACTAAAGACCTTAGAAGATAACATCTTGGATGTTAATTTACTTGATTTTTATTTTATTCTTCTAGGTATCCAAAATCCAGATTTGTCAATCAGTACATATTTATAGAGCACCTATTCTGACAAGAAGATATACTAATAAGCCATTAAAAGATCCCTCCTCAACATCTCATTCTGTACTGTCCATCACTAAGCTAGTACTTTCTAAGTAATTTAGGATTAAGTGACCAGCTATGTGCAAGATCTTTCAGCTTCCTCCTCTAACTTCAAAATATTCCTTCAGGCACCATTTTCTGTCTCCTGTGCTCTCAGAAAAGAACAGAATGTATCCAAAGCTAATTAGTAGTCCTCAACTTCCTGTTCTAGCTTATTCTTACTTTTTATAAACCTTGCTTCATCCGTCATTTTTTCCTGTCCCCTCTACTTGCTCTCTTTAAAAGATGCAGATCTTTATCATCGTGAGGCAATCTTCCACCTCATTATATTGCCTCTAGGGAGCTCCTGTACCAGTCAATCAACATTCTTCATTTGACAATTTTACTCTCAATTGTACTCCATTGAAATTGGGCTCTTAAGGGTGAATAACAAATGATCTCCCAAATTGTAAAGCCAAAGGCCTTTCTCAAGCTTCTTACTAAACTTTCCAAGGTTCCCATGCTTTCATTTAACACTTTTCTTCCCTAGACATTTCTAACATCCTATTTTTCTCATAAATATTAAATCACTCCATTTGTATTTTTTTTGGAAGGCACTCACTCTTTTCTTTCTACACTTTCTAATTCATCAATCTCACCTTATTGGACATTGGCCTTATGTTCTTTAGGCGGAGTTAATGAGAATTTTAAAAAGGAAGCCAGCGGAAAAGGTGAGAGAGTTTGTAAAGACTTCTTGCCCTAAATTTAGGATTAAAAAGTAGTCTAGAGAGTGTTATCTTCAAAACCTTACATTATGAAGTGAGAAAGAAATTTATATGGTAGATAAGAATCCCCCCAAAACAGAACCTTGGGTGCACTTGTTGACATCGTACAGGCAGAAACTGCGAACTGGAAATCCGTGATGACTATGACAAGCATTCTGATGACTTTCCACGCTTCTCACCTATTCCTCTGTCTGCCCTCATTGCTCGGTTCTTCCAATGGCCACACTATAAGCATCTTCATTAACGTGGGCCTTCTCGTCTCCACTGGTTACTATCCCATCCTTAATGGACTTGCATGCTTCCTTCATCATCTCTATGGAAATGACTGCCAATTCTTAATAAATCTCTCCTGCAAGTCCCAGATCCTCCTTTTCAATTGCCTGCATGTCACAGCTATTTGTCCAAAAATACCTCAGATTCATCATTTCCAAAACCATTTTCATTATTCCACCTATCTCGACCCCAGTCTGCTTTTTTTCTTGATGTAACTTTTCTTGGTTTTACTGCCTTGTTCCCAGTCATTTGGATTTAGGAAATCTTAAAATGATTTTTGACATTTTCTTCTCCTCATCTATTTCAACTAATCAGTTGATGATTTATTTAGTTTCTACCTTTATGACTTATCTTGCATTGACTGTATTCCTTTCACCCAGCCAAAGCTCACTTGAAGTTTTCCTTTCATACTGCAAATGCGTCTTAACTGAGCATGTGGTTTTCAGTGCCATGTCTCTTTGACCTGTGCTGCACAGATGTTCTGAACTAATACTCCTAAAACTTAGTTACAATTATAGAACTCTCACGTTCAACATCCTGCATCAACTCCCCACTGTAAGTTGCCGTACAAGGCCCTCACTATATTGTCCCATCTTTTTCCACCAATATTTTCCCACATATGCCATACTCTGCCCAAGCCTAAATACTTATTCATTCTTCCAATTTTATATGTACATTCCTTCTTTTACACCTTTGCTGATTCTATAAATCCCTGTTGTTCTGCCTTTTCATCTTTCTTTAGTGAAGTTACTGATTCAAGGATTCTGCTTAAATCAGTCTTTTCACCCCATACGACCTCTCTCTATGAAGCCCCACAGGACTTTATTTGCACCTCATAGGAAGTACCTATTATTCAGCCTTGTATTATTGTTGTCTGTATAATTTTCTCCTGCCCACCCCCCTTTCTAGATTGTTAATTCATTGAGAAAAAAACATGCACAATGTGGTGCTCTTCATCAAATAAGAACTTAATAAACATTTGTTAAATTCGGTTAGCCAAGCAAACCTTCGCCAAAAATGAAGGGAATTCATGAAAATAATTCCTAACAGACATGTTTTTCTCCCTCAGTGTTTCCTGTACAGATCAGGAGAAGAGGTGGAGAACAATAAAAAGCCAAACCATTCTATTTGCTTGTCTATATGAGCATGCATGTAATGGGCAAATTAGCCCATGGGAATTAGTGAAGTATGTTTAAGCCACCAAGGAAAACATTACCATGTTACCACAGTTTTTTGTCACATACTGGAGAGGTTCAAAAGAGTTAAAGGGGTTTAAGAAGAGCTTGCTTTATCCCCAGAGTATGAATTATAAATAGAGGAATACTGGGTCAATGCTAGTAATGTGTTCTACCAGCAGAAAACTTCTAATTAAAATAACTTACCTTATAACTGAGATAACCAAGTAGTATTGTTTCAAAGAGACTTATCAATGCCACTGAAACCTAAAATATAAATTATACCTTAATGAGAAAATACAACAAAATCAAAATATATATTCTGATTACAATACTTTTAACTTTATATATATGTGCATATATGTGTGTATATGCATATATATTTATATATATATATATGATATAGGAGGTGCTATGTGGCACTTTAATTTCTATATACAGGTGGTAGGCAGCAGGCTGTCCCAGGCACTACAGCTTAGTTTTTACCATTTCTAATACTCCTCAATAAGTCTTTTTTAAGTTTATTACCACAAATGTAAATGTGGGATTAGAACAGTCAGATGGCTGGAATCTTCACCATATGTAAAGAATAGGTTTTGTTTGTGTGTGTATTCTTAATACACACAATCACACACAACTGTCCCACCACAAATAATGCTCTCCCCCAGCCACACCACCACCATCTCAGTACACCCAGCAAAAATGGCAGTTCCCTTCAGAAAATAAAAGAATACAAGCTTGGAGTTGAAGGATACTTTCCATCCTATCACCCACCTCAAACAAAATGAAACATCCTCAAACACTAAACAAAGTAGTCCATGTCAGTACTTCAAGATACTTTCAGATTTTATTTGAATGGACTTCACAGCCAATTCCCCTTCTGCCACTGGACATGGGCATCCTGCAGCCCCCTAGACAAGCTTCCACTTTTCTCTCTATTCTCTATTCTGTATACAGTTTCCTCTGCTCAGCTACCAAACAGCTATGATTGCAACAGAAAAAGTAACCAGTAAAGACATCCAAATTATTTTGTGTTAAAGACCCTAAGCACTTCAGGAGACAGGAATATAATCAAAATAAGCAAGCATCAACATGAAATAACTTAGATAACAAATATATTTGTTCATAGATTTGTGAGGGTAAAGTCAATCTGCATGAGAAAGGCAGATACCCTAGAGTTTTAGATTCTGCCTCCTGTTGGAATGAAAACTTTGATTTAGGTGAATATTAAAATATAAGTACAATTTAAAAACATATGAATGCATGACAATCTAAGTAAAATAAGTCCAGAAGTACATACAGTAGACAGACATTAAAATAGAAATTTTTCACTTTTTCAATTTTCTCCACAAATTCTCTAAATCATAATCTCTTACTTTTCTAGAGGTACACATTGTTAGATGATCTCGAGACCATTTTTAGCATGAATTACCCAAAATCCTATGTGAAAATGAGTGTTTTTATTACTTTAGAATATCACTAACAGATAAAAGCAATTTGAACAGATCAAAATATATTTCAAGGCCATATATAACTATTCATAAAAATATTAACTTACTTTACAAGTGTGTACGGCACTGCAATGAAAGTCAGTATCAAAAAACAAAAAACACAACTTGACTTCAATAAAATACAAAATATGCAGACACAGTAAAAACTTGATTCATAGTTATAATCACAATGCATACATAATTGAAATAATTCATTGTCACATATAAAATGTACAGACCTCACAGTCATCCTGACTTTAAAAGACAACCCAAACATTTGATTTTAAAGTATTTTAAAGGTTGTTTATACACAGTGAGACTTAAGAGTCCTTCCACTCCTTCTAGACTCAACTGTCTTCCAATCTCTAATGTTTTTAATCTTAGAGACTCTCCTCTTTGAATAATTTTTGCTTTCGAAAAACAACAGAAACTAAAAAGTATCTGCAGGAAAGAGACAGGAGTAGAGGAGATGGGAAGTTGTAAAAAGTTGGCCTGGCATGAAATTCAACAAAAAAAGGAACAAAGAGAGATCCAGAGGACTCCAGGGAACACCACAACAATGTAGTTCAGACACACTGTGCTCCACACATTTCCTTACTCCTTCTTCAGGACTCCTTTTATGCCAGGGCACACTTTTTGTTTTATTTACAAAATTATCTGCTTAGGGACCAAGCTCTTCCTATTGGTAATATGAACTGTTTGTTCATTTGTTTATTCACTTAACAATTATTTATTGAGATTCTACCATGTTCCCAACATTGAGCACATAAGGTAAAAAATGCAAACATGGTTATGGGCTTTTGATTAATTTTTCAAAGATGATATAACCTAAGACTTTAGGAATGCCTAAAGTAGTTTGGGGAACTTGTTGTGCCTTCAAACAAGGTTGGGTTTACTTTAGTTTCCTTCAGATTCTCAAAAGCTTTCTGAAGTCTAAACCTGATCATGAGGAAATTCTCAGAAGGTAGAATGGAGGGCTCACGTAAACGTGAAGAAAGGAATAAAAATTTTAATATGCGCATCAAGATTAATTAAATAAACCAAACCTCATTTTTAATGGCAAAACTTTTCTCCCCAGTAGTATTGCTCAGTAAAATATGAATAAATCCAGAAATATAGGAATAAAACAAAATTGTACATAACCTGTAAGCCCCATAAAGGTAGACTTCTGTTCACCCAAAAGATATGAGACCTATGAAAAGAATGATAAGACATTAGTTTTTTTTTTTTAATGAAAAAAGCATTCATTTTCACATTTTGACTAAAGTTGGAAATATTTAAATGTTGTTAGCATAAAAAAACAATACAATACCACAATTAAAATTAGAAAAAAATCTTATATTGCTTCAATTTTCTTTTTGGTAATACCCGTTTCTGTTCCAGGGGAAAAAAAAAAACCTTTTTAATTTTGTTTTCGGTCTCATGTTAATCATGTAAGAAAAGACAATGGGCCCTTATTTAAGGAGTGAGGATGGCAAGGTAGAAAAACTCAAACCACCTGCTAATCAACTCTCCATTGAAAAGCCACTTAAGGATCTTCCATAAACTCTAGGACTTTGTTATTTTTAACACAATATATCAGCAACACACATTGAACAGTCGAAATAATCAGAAGAAAGTCAGTGACTCAGATTGCAGAGCATACTTATATTCAGATTTGAATTTTTATAAAATATTTAATATATCACCCAAAAACCTGTGACTGAGGTTAGCATAAAACATTATGCAGGACAAGGAGTAACTGTCCTTAAATGTCTCTTAAAAATCCTATTATCTCTGATGTTAAAAATTGTTTATAGTCTGCAAAGAACACCATACATTCTAATGTCCTACTAGTTATAATTTCTCACTGTTTATACTTCACCCTTATCTACATCATTTGGTGTACAGTTGATTCAAACACTAGTCATTCACAGCAATACACTCTACTTAGGAAAAGATGAAAATAGCTGTATTACACTGCCCAAAATATGCAAATAAAAAACATACAAAGCAGAACAAAGCCTACTCACTAGAGTTATGAAGTATTCGAGGAATCCCATAAAAGACTGTGTATTTTTAAATCTTTGAATCATTTTCTTTTTCATAATATGTTAAACAAAAATAAAGGGCAATAAACTCTTTAAAATTCTTGTTTTAAAGAGAATTGCATGGGCTTTTCTGGTGGCGCAGTGGTTGAGAATCTGCCTGCCAATGCAGGAGACACGGGTTCGAGCCCTGGTCTGGGAAGATCCCACATGCCGCGGAGCAACTAGGCCCGTGTGCCACAGCTACTGAGCCTGGGCGTCTAGAGCCTGTGCTCCACAACGAGAGAAGCCACGACAATGAGAAGCCCACGCACCGCGATGAAGAGTAGCCCCCACTCGCCGCAACTAGAGAAAGCTTGCGCACAGAAATGAAGACCCAACACAGCCAAAAAAATAAATAAATAAATTTATTTAAAAAAAAAAAAAAAAGAGAGAATTGCAAACCTTAGAAAACTATTCAAAGAAATTACCGAGCATATTAGACTAAAGTACTCTTTGTGATTGCAGAATGTAACATCTACCTGGGTGATTAACATCTTCAGTTGCTCCAAACCAAACCCGTGGCCTTTCTCACCAAAACAGGGCCTCTCAGGTTTTCACATCTCAGTAAATGGAACCAAATTCCATTGTGTTTGGTTAGCCCAAGACTTAGGCATCATCTTAGATGCTTTCCTCTCCTCTATTTGTAAATACTTAATACGTGAGTCACCAAACCTTTTCAATTCTTCTCACCAAATATCTGTAGAATGTATCTACCTCTCTTCATCTCCACTACCACAGCCACCTTAACCTAAATTATCATTTTTTTGCAACTGGACTCTTGCAAAAGCCTATAACTGGAACCCTACACCTCCTTTTGCCTTCTACAGTTTTTCTCCAAATTACAACTACAGAGATTCTTTCTAAATGCATGTCATCACATCACTCCACTGTGTATTTTTTTAAAGCATTTCTTTTTTTAAAAAAATAGTTATGTATTTGGTTTTGGCTGCTTTGGGTCTTAGCTGCAGCATGAGGGACTGAACCCACATCCCCTGCATTGGAAGGCAGATTCTTAACCACTGGACCACCAGGGAAGTCCCTCCACTTTTGTCAAGATAAGGACCAAAACTCTTGACCTGGCATTCTTAGACTTAGTCAACTGTGACATGCTCCTTGCTGTCACAGCCCTTTTCACATGTTCTTCCCTCATCCGAGAGCTCTCAGCTCAACCCTCTCTCAGGGAAACCTTCCTGAAGGCTCCCCCTTGATCAATGTAGCCAATGAATCTCTAAGGCCATGTCACTCGCCGTACCTCCCCTGCCACTCATCTTGGTTGTAACCTTGTATTTGTTTGTAAATGTATTTCTTTAATAGTTGACGCCTCACTAAACTGCAAGTCCCACAAGATGACGTAGTATGTCTATTTCACCCACCATTATGGTCCTAACGTCTTCCCAAGTACATGCCTATAGTAGGCTAGGCATTCAACACAAACAAATGGATGGTGCCAGTAAAGGCGACTTGTGAGTGACGAACTCAGCAACACTGTCATTTCCAGAACACATCTCACATGTGTTCTCAGTAACATTTGAGAAATCAGGCCAAAATACGGTATGCAGGAGCGAAGAGGGATAATATATAGGTTTTTTTGCAGATAGAAATGGGGTGCTACAAAAACTATGAAATAATTAAGGAGGTAGCACTCTCTGTAAAATCATAAAATAAATTGCAAATAAGATGTTTGAGAACATTTTCAAAAAGAGATTGGTAATTAGCATAGATTTACTAAACGCTAGTTATCAAACTAATGGCATTTTCTTTGATCTGACGCTGTTTTGATAGGTCTTGAAAGATCAGATACTTAAATTTAAATAAGACTTTGAAAAAAAGATTTTTTTTCGATTAATATTGGAATGTCATCTCAACACACTTGTTGCTCTATTAGGCACTGATTTTAAATGCAAATCCAAGTACCATAAAATATAAGCACATTTACATGCTTCTTACTTTTGTCTTTATCATTGGATGTTGAAAATTAATAATCACTTCAATAACTTTTAAAGTGGGAAAGGATGCGTGAGTTTTGACCCATTGAAGAACCACCATAAGCATCAGCAGGCAATGAGTCAATGCTGATGATTCAGCTCTCAATGAAATTCATAAACTACATGCTGGATGGATGTGTTTCCTTTGCTAATGCCTTTAAATCATTTACTACAAACTGTGTGTACATGAGAGCTTGTCATTTGCATAATTCCATACGTTAAGAGTAAAATTCTTTTCATATCCTTCAGTTTGTCCACACCTGCAACATTTTCGTATCAGTTTTGACTCCTGGGACTTAAAAATAAAGCAAAGCGGCACAAAATACCTTCAGCTTTATTATGTCAGAAGCTCTAATTAAATAAATCTCTTTGCCGAATTAGCCTGATTATTTTAAAATAGAGCCTGTGCCCATAAGGGCCACTGCTGTTTTTCATTAACCAATATTACACTGACAATGGGAACTAAACAGAACATTGTATTCAAAGTGGAGCCCTGACTTTTTTTGTTATATTTTTTCATTGCAGTAATCTGATTTTTCAAATGTATATCCCCTGTAATTACAGTTGAATATTCTTACTAATATGGTACAGAAGTTAATTATGGGAAACTTTGTTCCTCTTAATGTTTTCAAATAATATTATCTCACTTTGCTATCACCCGCCAATGCCCTTTTACTGTTAGAAGGATTCTATCATGCCTCATTTTATGATTCCCAGGTCTCTCTAAAGTACATTTTATTTATAAATCACCAAGTTTTAAAAACAATGCTGAGGCTTCCCTGGTGACGCAGTGGTTGAGAACCTGCCTGCCAATGCAGACGACACGGGTTCGAGCCCTGGTCTGGGAAGATCCCACATGCCACGGAGCAGCTAAGCCCGTGAGTCACAATTACTGAGCTTGCGCGTCTGGAGCTTGTGCTCCGCAACAAGAGAGGCCGTCCGCAACAAGAGAGGCCGTGATAGTGAGAGGCCCGCGCACCGCGATGAAGAGTGGCCCCCGCTTGCCGCAACTAGAGAAAGCCCTTGCACAGAAACGAAGACCCAACACAGCCAAAAATAAGTAAATAAAAAATAAAAATAAAGTAATTCCTTTTTAAAAAGAAAAAAAAACAATGCTGGAGGGTTTTTGGAAGGGTTTGAAATGTGATCCATTTTTAATAACACAGAGACAGAAAATGTAATAAACGTAATATTCACTGACATCTCTAGGCAGTGGTCTTCAATCATCTGGATTGTGCAACACTATCAGTAAAACCACTGAGCATAATTCCATTAATTCAGCAACACTCACTGACCCACCAAGTCCTATGCTAAGTATGAAAGCTACAAGGGCAAATACAACATGGCCCTTGACCTCGGTGAATGTATAGAGAGAAGAGAGAAGTAAATAGTGAAATCAAGGGCAACATGTTAACTGTGGTGACAGAAATATGTGGGGGACACTCGGAGAATCCCCAGAAACCACTCCTAACCCAGAGTGGCACTGGGTTATAGGGCATGATGTCAAGTGAGAGTGTCAGATTAAGTTTTATCCAATAAATTGTGGTCCTGAAGGTCCAAGGGTCCTGAGGTAAGTTGAAAAAGAGTGAATGGGGAGGGACAGGAGTGGAAATCATAGGCCCAAGAACTGGGAGCAAATGTTCAAAGGCCCAGAGACAGTGGAGAGCAGAGTATAGGTAAGTAGCTTCAAGTAGGTCAGCATGGCCGGACTAAGAGGCTGGTGAGGTGAAGTAAAAAAGGACCTTCATTTACTCATGCTCACCCATTACTCAATCAATACTCACTTGTTTAATAAGTACTAGTGCCATATCGTGCCAGGCTCTTTGGATTCAGACAACAATCTGTGCCCTCATGAAATATCTATTGCAATCTACACGTAACACACAGAAAACAAAATAAACAAGTCACAGACATACCCTATGTGAAAGAGATAAAGGCAATGGAGAAAAATGTAAAAAGAAAGGGAAAAAGAGTATTCAAGAGAGTCTTGTGAGGTGAATACAACTTTAAACAGGATGTTTGGGTAAGGCTTCACTAAAAATTTGATTTTGAGTAAAGATCTGAGGAAACGTGCCAGAGTTACCTGATGGAACTCCAGACAGAGGGAACAGCAGGTATGAAGGCCCTGAGCTGGCAGGGTGTCTGGTGTGACCCAGGAGCAGAGAAGAGGCCAACGTGACTGGAGCAAAACGGGTGGGTGGGGGGGGGGGGGTGGGTAACAAGGAGGGAGATGCAGGGAAAATGGGGGTTCTTATAGCCATGGCAGGTACTTCGGCATTCAGAGCACAGCTATGCCAAGATCTGACTTATACTTTAAAGGAATACTGGCTGCTTCACTAAGAATAAACCAAAAGGGAGAAAAGGCAGAATTAGCAGGACTAATTAGGAAGGGTACTGCCGTAATTCAGATGAGAGAAGATGGCTTGGCCAGGATGGTAGCATTGAGAAGTGATCGTATGCTGAACTGTCTTGAAGGTAGAAATGATGGGACTTTCTGTGCATTTTGCACATGCTGCAGAATGTGAGGAAAAAAGAGAAGTGAAGACTTACTGACTCCAAAACATTTGGCCTGAACAACTGTTCAGATGAAGTTGCTATCAGCCGAAATGTAGGAGGCTGTGGGTTGAGCAGGGTTTGGGGAAGGATGGGGTTGCCATTCACTGAGATGTAGAAAAGTACAAAAGTCGACTGGAACATGGCAAGTTTGCAATGCCTATTTGACCTCCAAGTAGAGAAGGTGAACGTGTAGTTAGAATTTGGGGGATGGCAGAGAGGTGCTGGCTTCCTGCAGCCAACAAGTTAATCAGGGATAAAAAAAATTACTGCTGAGGTTCTCAAAGTGGAGGGCAAATAGGAGAGAACTTCTGCTTCTTTATATGTAAGGTGGGAATAATAACATTAAGTGTGTATTGAAGGAAATACCATATATCAAACAACTAGCCCAAAGCCAGAAGATATAAGAACTCTAAAATATAAAACCTTTTAAAGGGCTGAAAATTTCCTGAGGGTAGTTAATGGTCCTTTTCGTAGCTATGTCTTCATTTACAGCAATATGAATACATGCTAAGTATTCAAAACAGATATAGTGAAATATCCATAATTATATTCACTGAATAAATTATATCATAAAGAATTATCATGTAAATCATTACACAATGAAGTTTCACTTGTTAATCTTTATCTCCAAACCCTTTAACACATATGAAAACATTTTCACTATCTAAACAAGCTGAAGAGTAACCAATTCATTTAAATGCATATTATGACTTCATTTTCCACTTAACTTTGATCTTTTTTTTTCTTTACTTTTCTTAGGGCGAACCTCCACATGAAAAAATAATTGTACAGAAGTTAGACATCAAATTCGTTTTCTGCTTTGAAAATTATTTTCAATTTAGTAGGTTGGACAGAGACCCACAGTGGCTTTGAGATAATAATTATTTAGGCCATTACACACCCAGTCCCCTTCCCTACTGCTTCTAGCAAAAGACAGAAACTAAAAGGAAAACCCATAAATGAATAGAAATGCAATTTAATAAAAGCAACATGATAACGAAGGGAAAAGTAAGTTAAAATAAATCAATGTCATTTAACCCAAATTAGATAAAGAACTACACAAGCTAAATCTGAGACTTGAATCAAGCATCCCAATAAATGCTGATATGTTTCTATTCAAGAATAAATAACCAGTTTTGTTGTTGTTTTGTTTTTTTTGTTTTAAGATTCCACATGTGAGATCATACAGTATTAATCTTTTTCTGCCTGACTTATTTCACTTAGAATAATGCCCTCAAGGAACCTTAAAAAATAGTAATGTCTAGACTATAACTGAAAATACTTACAAAACTGGTATACAATAGAGTAAACCTTTTTGGAGTATATGTGAATCAAGAACAGAAAAGTATTTGGGTCTTTAAAGAGACTGATTCATTTCAAACAATTAAATAGAGTACTTTGACTAGCAATAAAAATTGTATGGGTAGGTGTCAAGTATTAGCATTAGACAAATAGATAAACAAAATAAGAGATGTTTTCAAAGAAACTACAAATATTACATTGATGTATTAACTGAAAACCAGATCGATTTAATTGTGACAAACACCTAAAATGTCCTTGAAGAAATAAATTCTATACAACATTCTTTAAATATTATACTACAATTCAGGAGGTGATTCAGAATGGCAGTGTAGAAAGATCCTGAACACATCTCCTCCCATGGACACACCCAATCTATTGCTACATATGGATCAATTCCCTCTGAAAAAGACCTGAAAACTAGCAGAAGAGTTCCTCCACAACAAGGGATAAAAGGGCCACAGTGAGACACGCAGGAGAGGCAGAGATCCAGTCTCATCAAAAACCCCACCTCTGATGCAGTGACCCATGGACGGGAGGAATCTCACGATACAGAGCTTCTCCCTGAGAAGCGGGGAGTCTGTGCCCCCCACAGACACCCAGCCCTTGGGACCTGGAGAAATGAGGCCAGAAAACCACCAGCTTTGAACACCAGTAGGACTTAGGTTCAGGAGACCCAAAAGGCTGTGGGGTGCTAGAAGTCTGCTCTTAAAGGGCTCACACGCAGACTAACTCACCCTAAGACTCAGAGAAAAGGCAGCAGTTTGAAAAGCACCTAGACCACATATGCAGGAGATTCATTAGCCAATCTTAAAGCAACTGCCAAGGGCACTGGGGTCTCTTTGGACATCACCAGGAAACAGAGGCACCGGTGGCTGCCATTTTCGTGTTCCCTCTCCTTGCTAGCATCACCCACACTGTCTTGTGGCCCCAGTGAAGCCCGCAGGTGCAGACCGTCAATACCCGTGATGCCCCTTGAGTACCTGGCCCTGGTGGCCAGGGAGGCCTGCGTTTCTGGGCCTCAGGAGACTGAAACAATTAGGCATCACAGCTCTTGGCAGGTTACCACCCCCATGACATAGCAGACTGAAACACACCCCCAGTTTTCCACTAAAAAAGGCCTATTATCTTGTCCTAGAGCCTCAGTGCAAGGAATAGCTTCAGGCTTTCCACACATCTAGAGGTTACAGAGGAGCTCTCAGGGAACCTAGGCTAGGGGAATGCCATCTTTGCACCCTCCCAGGCCTTGCTACAGCTCACCAGTACCTCCCAGAAAAGAGCATATACATTTGTCTACAGCCCTGACTTTTGCAACTGTCACCTCCAAATTACCTGGTTTGGAGGTCAGTAAAGATAACAACAGTGGTCCCACCAGACTATATATATTTGCATACTTTAAAGCTGCTGCCTGAGAGTCTGGCTTCAAATCAGTCTGAAACTAGGGGCTGACTGAGATCCCTACCTTTGAACACTGATAGGGCTTAGCACAACCTCAAAAACTGGAACTTATCAAGAATAAACCACACTGCTTAAACAATCACAAAGATTTGAGAGACCACCAAGAGCTAGGGAAAGGTCAAACAATAATGTTCACTGCTTACACAATAGAACTCCTTCGAGGCTGGGTGAGGGATCCTCTTTTGCCTAATACATAGAAATACAGAGAGACAAGCAAAATGAGGAAACCGAGGAATAGGTTTCAAAAGAAAGAGCAAGATTAAATTTAAAAAAAAAAATCCTTAATGAAATGGAGATAAGTAATTTACCAGATATAGAGTTCAAAATAATGGTCATAAAAATGCTCACCAAACTTGAGAGAAGAACAGATGAATACAGTGAGGACTTCAACAAAGAGATAGAAAATATAAGAAAGTACCAAAACAAAAGTCACAGAGCTGAAGAATACAATAACTGAACTGAAAAAATGCAATAAAGGGGTTCAATACAAGACTAGATCAAGCAGAAGAAAAAAACAACAAACTCAAAGACAGGATAATGGAATTCATTCAGTAAGAGCAGCAAAAAGAAAAAAAATGACACAGAGTGAAGCCAGCTTAAGGGATTTATGAGACACCATCAAACAGACTAATATACACATGATAGGGATGACAAAAAAGGAAGAGAGAGAGAAAAGGGGCAGAAAGTTTATGCAAAGAAATAATGGCTGAAATTTTTCCTAACCTAGGGAAGGAAACAGACCTCTAGGTCCAGGAAGACAAGAGAGTTACAAATAAGACGAACCCAGAGAGAGACACGTTACAATAAAAGTGTCAAAAGTTAAAGAGAGAATATTAAAAGCAGCAAGAGGAAAACAACTTTTTATGTACAAGGGAACCTCCATAAGACTACCAGCTTATTTTCAAGAAGAAGCTTTGCAGACCAGAAGAGAGTGACATGATAGATTCAAATTGCTGAAAAGAAATATCTTCCAACCAAGAATACTCTACTTGGCAAGGTTATAATTCAGAATCCAAGGGGAGATAAAGAATTTTCCAGACAAGCAAAAGCTAAAGGATTTTATCATCCCTAAACCACCCTTAAAAGAAATGTTAAAGGGACTTCTTTAAGCTGAAAAGAAAAGGCACTAACTAGTAACAAGAAAACATAAGAAAGTAAAAATCTCACTGGTAAAGGTAAATACACAGTAAAACTAGTGGACTGACCATTTATTAAGCTATTATTAAGGTTAAAAGAAAAAAGTAGTAAAATTAACTATAACTACATTAGTTATGACATACATAAAATTTTAAAAATAAAAATATGCTATCAAAAACATAAAACGTGGATGGCAGTGGTAAAAATGTAGAGTTTTTAGAATATGTTAAAACCTAACTTGCTCTCAATTTAAAACAGACTGCTATATATATAGGCTGTTATATGTGAACATCATGTTAATCACAAAGCAAAAACCTTCAGTAGGTACACAAAAATAATAAAGAAGGAATCTAAACATAACACTAAAGAAAGTCATCAAATCACAAGGGAAAGGAGCAAGAGAAGAAGAAAGGAACAGAGACAAACTACAAAAATAGCCAGAAAATAAGTAATAAAATGGTAATAAGTACATACCTATCAATAATTACTTTAAATGTAAATAGAATAACTTCTCTAATCAAAATACATACAGTGGTTGAATGGATTAAAAAAAAAACTCATCTATATGTTGCCTCAAGAGACTTACTTCGGATGTAAGAACACACACAAAGTAAAGGAGTGGAAAAAGATATTCCATGAAAATTAAAATAAAAAGGAAGCTGGTGTAGCTATACTTATATCAAACAAAATAGACTTTAAAACAAAGACTGTAGTAAAAGACAAAGAAGGGTATTAGATAATGATAAAAAGGTCAATCCAGCAGGATGATATAACATTTGTAAATATATATACCCAACTTAGGAGCACCTAAATATATAAAGCAAATATCAAGAGACCTAAAGGGAGAAATTGACTGCAACACCATACTTACATCAATGGATTGACCATTCAGAGAGAAAATAAAGAAACATTAGCCTTAAAAGACACATTAGATCAGATGGATTTAATAGACACATACAGGACATTCCATCCAAATTCAGCAGAATATACATGTTCAAGTGCACATGAACATTCTCCAAGATAGGACACATGTTAGATCACAAAACATATCAGAAGACTGAAACTATACCAAGTATCTTTTCTAACCACATGGTATGAAACTAAAAATCAATTTTAAGAAGAAAACTGGATAAATCACAAATACATCAAAATAAAAAGACATGCTACTAAACAACCAATGGGTAAAAAAAGAAATCAAAGAGGAAATAAAAATTTATTGTGAGACGAAAATGGCAACACAGCATTCCAAAACCTATGGAATGCAGCAAAAGCTGTTCTAAGAGGGAAGTTCATACAGATACAGGGCTACCTCAAGGAACAAGAAAAAATCCAAATAAACAATCTAACTTTACACCTAAAAGAACCAGAAAAAGAAGAACAAATGAAGGGAAACGTTAGTAAAAAGAGGGAAATAATAAAGATCAGAGTAGAAATAAATGAAATAAAGACTTAGAAAACATTAGGAAAGATGAATAAAACTAAGAGCTGGTGCTTTGAAAAGATAAACAAAATTGACAAACCTTTCACTGGACATACCAAGAAAAAAAGGGAGCAGGCTCAAATAAATAAAACCTAAAATAAGAGCGGTATTACAAATGATACCACAGAAACACAAAAGATCATAAGAGATTATTATGAACAATTATGTGCCAAACTGGACAACTTACAAGAAATGAATAAATTCTTTGAAATATGCAATCTTCCAAGACTGAATCATATAGAAATAAAAAATCTGAATAGACTGACTACTAGTAAGGAGATCTAATTAGTAATTTAAAAATTCCTAACAAACAGAAGTCTACCACCAGCTGGCTATACTGATGAATTCTTCCAAATATTCAAAGAAGGTCTGAAACCTAGCTGGCTAAAATTCTTCCAAAAACTGAAGAGGAGGGAATGTTTCCAAACTCAATTTTAGAGGCCTGAAACCCTGATAATGAAACCAGACAAGAAAACCACACAAAAAGAAAATTACAGGCCAATATCCCTGATAAATATTCATGCAAAAACCCTCAACAAAATATTAGAAAACTAAATTTGACAATACATTAAAAAGGATCATACATCATGATCAAGTGGGATTTATTCCAGAGATTCAGAGTGGATCAACATCTCATTAACATTAACCACATTAGGAGAGACCTTCAAGATGGCGGAGGAGTAAGACATGGAGATCACCTTCCTCCCCACAAATACATCAGAAATATATCTACATGTGGAACTGCTCCTACAGAACACCTACTGAACGCTGGCAGAAGACCTCAGACCTCCCAAAATGCAGGAAACTCCCCACGTACCTGGGTAGGGCAAAAGAAAAAAGAAAAAACAGAGACAAAAGAATAGGGACGGGACCTGCACCAGTGGGAGGGAGCTGTGAAGAAAGGTTTCCACACACTAGGAAGCCCCTTCACTGGTGGAGACGAGGGGTGGCAGGGGGAAGCTTTGGAGCCGTGGAGGAGAGCGCAGCAACAGGGGTGCAAAGGGCAGGGCAGAGAGATTCCCGACAGAGGATCAGTGCCGACCAGCACTCACCAGCTGAGAGGCTTGTCTGCTCACCCACTGGGGCAGGTGGGGACTGGGAGCTGAGGCTCCGGCTTTGGAGGTCAGGTCCCGGGGAGAGGACTGGGGTCAGCTGAGTGAACACAGCCTGAAGGGGGCTAGTGCACCACAGCTAGCTGGGAGGGAGTCCAGGAAAAAGTCTGGAACTGCCTAAGAGGCAAGAGACCATTGTTCCAGGGTGCATGAGGAGAGGAGATTCAGAGCACTGCCTAAAGGAGTTCCAGAGATGGTCGTAAGCTGCGGCTATCACCTCAGACACCAGAGATGGGCATGAAATGCTAAGGCTGCTGCTGCCACCACCAAAAAAACCTGTGTGCAAGCACAGGTCACTCTCCACACCTCCCCTCCCGGGAGCCTGTGCAGCACGCCACTGCCAGGATCCCATGATCCAGGGACAAATTCTCCCAGAGAACACACGGTGTGCCTCAGGCTGGTGCAACGTCAAGCCAGCCTCTGTCGCCGCAGGCTTGCCCCACATTCTGTACCCCTACCTCCCACCGGCCTGAGTGAGCCAGAGCCCCCTAATCAGCCTCTCCTTTAACCCCCTCCTGCCTGGGTGAAGAACAGACACGAGAGGGGGACCTACATGCAGAGGAGGAGCCAAATCCAAAGCTGAACCCCAGGAGCTGTGCAAATAAAGAAGAGAAAGGGAAATTTCTCCGTGCAGCCTCAGGAGCAGTGAATTAAATATCCACAATCAACTTGATGTACCCTGCATCTCTGGAATACCTGAATAGACAACAAAACATTCCAAAAATGAGATGGTGGAATTTGGGAGCAACTGTAGACTTGGGGTTTGCTTTCTGCATCTAATTTCTTTCTGGTTTTATGTTTATCTTAGTATAGTATTTAGAGTTTATTATCATTGGTAGATTTCTTTATTGATTTGGTTGTTCTCTACCTTTTTTTGTTTATATATATATATATATTTTTTCCTTTTTCTCTTTTTGTGAGGGCGTATGTGTATGCTTCTTTGTGTGATTGTGCCTGTATAGCTTTGTTTTACCATTTATTCTAGGGTTCTGTCTGTTTTTTTGTTTGTTGGTTGGTTTTAGTATAGTTTTTAGCGCTTCTTATCATTGGTGGATTTGTTTTTTGGTTTGGTTGCTCTCTTCTTTTTTCTTTCTTTTTTTTTTTCCTTTTTCAATACTTTTTAATTTTTAATTTTTAATATTTTTTTTAATTTTTTATTTTAATAACTTTATTTTATTATTTTATCTTTTACTTTCTTTATTTTTTTCTCACTTTTCTTCTGAGGCGTGTGGCTGACAGGGTCTTGGTGCTCCGGCCAGGTGTCAGGCCTGTGCCTCTAAGGTGGGAGAGCCGAGTTCAGGACATTGGTCCACCAGAGACCTCCACATAATATCAAACGGCAAAAGCTCTCCCACAGATCTCCATCCCAATACTAAGACCAAGAAACACTCAACCACCAGCAACCTACAGTGTTGGACACCCTATGCCAAACAATTAGCAGGAAAGGAACACAACCCCACCCATTAGCAGAGAGGCTGCATAAAATCATAATAAGGTCACAGACACCCCAAAACACTCCACCGGAAGTGGTCCTGCCCACCAGAAAGACAAAATCCAGCCTCATCCACCAGAACACAGGCACCAGTACCCTCCACCAGGAAGCCTACACAACACACTGAACCAACCTTAGCCACTGGGGACACACACCAAAAACAAGGGGAACTACGAACCTGCAGCCTGCGAAAAGGAGACCCCAAACACAATAAGTTAAGCAAAATGAGAAGAAAGAGAAACACACAGCAGAAAAAGGAGCAAGGTAAAAACCAACCAGACCAAACAAATGAAGAGGAAATAGGCAGTCTACCTGAAAAAGAATTCAGAGTAATGATAGTAAAGATGATCCAAAGTCTTGGAAATAGAATGGAGAAAATACAAGAAACGTTTAACAAGGACCTAGAAGAACTAAAGAGCAAACAAACAATAATGAACAACACAATAAATGAAATTAAAAATTCTCTAGAAGAAATCAACAGTGGAATAACCACAGCAGAAGAATGGATAAGTAACCTGGAAGATAAAATAGTGGAAATAACTACTGCAGAGCAGAATAAAGAAAAAAGAATGAAAAGAATTGAGGACAGTCTCAGAGACCTCTGGGACAACATTAAACGTACCAACATTGGAATTAGAGAGGTCACAGAAGAAGAGAAAAAGACAGGGACTGAGAAAATATTTGAAGAGATTATAGTTGAAAACGTCTCTAATATGGGAAAGGAAATAGTCAATCAAGTCCATGAAGCACAGAGTCCCATACAGGATAAATCCAAGGAGAAACACGCCAAGACACATATTAATCAAACTATCAAATATTAAACACAAAGAAAACATATTAAAAGCAGCAAGGGGAAAACAACAAAAAACATACAAGGGAGTCCCCATAAGGTTAACAGCTGATCTTTCAGCAGAAACTCTGCAAACCAGAAGGGAGTGGCCAGACATATTTAAAGTGATGAAAGGGAAAAACTTTACAGACAAGAAAAAGCTAAGAGAATTCAGCACCACCAAACCAGCTCTACAACAAATGCTAAAGGAACTTCCCTAGGCAGGAAACACAAGAGAAGGAAAAGACCTACAAAAAAAAACCCCAAAACAATTAAGAAAATGGTAATAGGCACATATATATTTATAAATGCCTTAAATGTAAATGGATTAAATGCTCCAACCAAAAGACATAGACTGGCTGAATGGACACAAAAAGAAGACCCATATATATGCTATCTACAAGAGACTCACTTCAGACCTAGGGACACATATAGACTGAAAGTGAGGGGATGGAAAATGATATTCAATGCAAATGGAAATTTAAAAAAAGCTGGAGTAGCAATTGTCATATCAGACAAAATAGACTTTAAAATAAAGGCTATTGCAAGAGACAAAGAGGGACACTACACAATGATCAAGGGATCAATCCAAGAAGAAGATATAACAATTGTAAATATTTATGCACCCAACACAGCAGCCCCTCAGTACATAAGGAAAATGCTAACAGCCATAAAAGGGGAAATCGACAGTCACACAATCATAGTAGGGGACTTTAACACCCCACGTTCAACAATGGACAGATCATCCAAAATGAAAATAAATAAGGAAACACAAGCTTTAAATGATACATTAAACAAGATGGACTTAATTGACATTTATAGGACATTCCATCCAAAAACAACAGAATACACTTTCTTCTCAAGTGCTCATGGAACATTCTACAGGATAGAACATACCTTGGGTCACAAATCAAGCCTTGGTAAATTTAAGAAAATTGAAATCGCATCAGGTATCTTTTCTGACCACAACGCTATGAGACTAGATATCAATTACAGGAAAAAATCTGTAAACAATACAAACACATAGAGGTTAAACAATACACTATTAAATAACCAAGTGATCACGAAAGAAATCAAAGAGGAAATCAGAAAATACCTGGAAACAAATGACAATGAAAACACGATGACCCAAAACCTATGGGATGCAGCAAAAGCAGTTCTAAGAGAGAAGTTTATAGCAATACAATCCTACCTCAAGAAACAAGAAACATCTCACATAAAAAACCTAACCTTACACCTAAAGCAATTAGAGAAAGGAGAACAATAAAACCCCAAAGTTAGCGAAAGGAAAGAAATTCCAAAGATCAGATCAGAAATAAGTGAAAAAGAAATGAAGAAAACGATAGCAGAGATCAATAAAACTAAAAGCTGGTTCTTTGAGAAGATAAACAAAATTGATAAACCATTAGCCAGACTTATCAAGAAAAAAAGGGAGAAGACTCAAATCCACAGAATAAGATATGAAAAAGTAGAAGTAACAACTGACCCTGCAGAAATACAAAGGCTCATGAGTGATTAATACAAGCAGCTACATGCCAATAAAATGGACAGCCTGGAAGAAATGGAAAAATTCTTAGAAAAGTACAACCTTCCAAGACTGAACCAGGAAGAAATAGAAAATATAAACAGACCAATCACAAGCACTGAATTTGAAACTGTGATTAAAAATCTTGCAACAAACAAAAGCCCAGGACCAGAAGGATTTACAGGCAATTTCTATCAAATATTTAGAGAATAGCTAATACCTACCCTTCTCAAACCCTTCCAAAATATAGCAGAGGAGGAACACTCCGAAATTAATTCTACGAGGCCACCATCACCCTGATACCAAAACCAGACAAAGAGGTCACAAAGAAAGAAAACTACAGGGTGATATCACTGATGAACATAGATGCAAAAATCCTCAACAAAATACTAGCAAACAGAATCCAACAGCACATTAAAAGGATCATACACCATGATCAAGTGGGGTTTATCCCAGAAATGCAAGGATTCTTCAATATATGCAAATCAATCAATGTGATAAACCATAGTAACAAACTGAAGGAGAAAAACCATAAGATCATCTCAATAGATGCAGAAAAAGCAGAGGGAGATCAGCTCGGTGCTTTGTATCCACCTAGAGGGGTGGGATAGGGAGGGTGGGAGGGAGACGCAAGTTGAGGGGATTTGGGGATATATGTATATGTATAGCTGATTCACTTTGTTATATAGCAGAAACTAACACACCACTGTCAAGCAATTATACTCCAATAAAGATGTTAAAAAAAATTAACCACATTAACAAAATAGATGAAAATTATATAATCATCTCAATAGATGCAAAAAAGGCATTGTTAAATTTTGATTCAACATCCACTTATGATTAAAAACTCTTAACTAAGTAGGTATAGAGGGAATGTACCTCAACATCATAAAAGTCATATACACCAACCTATAGCTAACAACATACTCAGTGATGAAAAGTTGAAAGCTTTCCCTCTAAGATCAGGAACAAGACAAGGATGCCCACTCTTGCCTCTTTTATAAACATAGTATTGGAAGTCCTAGGCACAGCAATTAGGCAAGGTAAAGAAACAAAGTCATCCAAATTGGAAAGAAAGAAGTAAAACTGGAATTATTTGCAGATGACATGAGACTACAAATAGCAAACCCTAAAAACTCCACAAAAAAAATATTAGCACTAATAAATGAATTCAGCAAAGTTGCAGGATACAAAATCAATGTACAGTCAACCCTCCTTATCCATGGGTTTTACATCTGTTGATTCAATCAACCATGGATCAAAAGTATTTGAAAAAAATTCCAGAAATTTCCAAAAATCAAAACTTGAATTTGTCACATGCTGGCAACTATTTACATAGCATTTATACTATATTCAGTATAAGCAATTTAGAGATGATATAAAGTATATGGGAGGATGTTCATGGGTTATACGCAAATACTATGCCATTTCCTATAAGGGACTTGAGCATCCATGGATTTTGGTATCTGTGCAGGGGTCCTGGCACCAACTCCCTTTGGATACCTAGAATGACTGTACAGAAATCTGTGCATTTCTATGAATTATAATGAAATATCAAAAAGAGAAATTAAGAAAACAATCCCATTTACAATTGCATCAGAAAGAATAAAATACCTAGAAGTAAATTTAGCCAAGGAGGTGAAAGACCTGTACACTGAAATCTGTAAGACATTGATAAAAGATACTGAATAAGACACAAAGAAATGGAAAGCTAGTCTGTACTCATGGATTGGAAGAATTAATATTGTTAAAATGTCCATACTACCCAAAGTGATCTACAGATTCAATTCAATCTCTATCAAAATTCCAATGACATTTTTCACAGCACTAAAACAACCAATTTACAAATTTCTATGGAACTACAAAAGACTCTAAATAGCCGAGCATCTTGAGAAAGAAGAACAAACCTGGAGAAATCATGCTCCTTGATTTCAAACTATACTACGAAGTTATAGTAACCAAAATAGCATGGTATTGGCATAAAACAGATACATAGATCAATGAAAGAGAATATAAAGCCCAGAAATAAATGCACATATATATGGTCAATTAATTAATGACAAAGGAGCCATGAATATACAATGGGTAAAAGACAATCTCTTCAATAAATTGTGTTGGGAAAACAGGACACACATAAAAAATGAAAGTAGACCACTGTCTTACACAATACATAAAAATTAATCCAAAATGGACTAAAGACTTGAATGTAAGACCTGAAACCTTAAGACTCCTAGCAGAAAACATAGGTGGTAAGTCCCTTGACCTAGGTTTTGGTGATGATTTTTTGAATCTGACACCAAAAGCAAAGGCAACAAAAGCAAAAATAAACAAGTGGGACTATTTCAAACTAAAAAACTTCTGCATAGGAAAGGATACCATCAATAAAATGAAAAGGCAACCTAAAATGGGAAAAATATTTGCAAATCATATATCTGATAAGGAGTTAATACCCTTAATATTAAAGAACTCATTCAACTCAACAGCAAAAAAAAAAAAAAAAAAAAAAAAATTGGAATAAAAATGGTCATAGGATCCAGATAGACATTTTTCCAAAGAAGACATACAGATGTCCAACTGGTACATGAAAATGTTCTCAACATTACTAATTATTAGGAAAATGCAAATCAAAATCACAATGAGATATCACCTCCCACCTGTTAGAATGACCATTATTAAAAAGAAAAGAAATAAAAAATGTTGACGAGGCTTCAGAGAAAAGGAAATCCTCTTACACTATTGGTGAGAATGTAAGTTGGTGCAACCACTATGGAAAACAGTATGGTGGTTCCTCAAAAAATTAAAAATAAAACTACCATATAATCCAGCTATTCTACTTCTGGGTATTTATCCCCTAAAAATCCCCCAAAACTCTAATTCAAAAAGATATGTTCATGAACCCCTATGTTCATTGCAGTAGTGTTTACAATAGCTAAGATATGGAAACAACCTAAGTGTTTATTGATGGATATATGAATAAAGAAGATGTGGTATGTATGTATATATACACACCCACAATGAAATGTGTTATTCAGCCATAAAAAGAAGGAAATCTTGACATTTGTGACAACATGGTTGGACCTAGAGGGTGCTTACTTAAGTCAGACAGCGAAAGACAGATACCATATGATTTCACTAATATGTAGAACATAAAAAAACAAAACATGCTAACAAAACAAAACTCATAGATTGTTGGTTATCAGAGGAAAAGGAAGAGAATGGGGTAAAATGGGTAAAGGGGATGGATTGTATGGTGACGTATGGTAACTAGACTTATGGTGGTGATCACTTTGTCATGTATACAAAGATCAAATTATTATGTTGTACACCTGAAACTAATATAATGTTATTTTCACCAGTTTTACCTCAAAACTTATAATACAATTTAAACTAATAAAAAGAATATTGTAGAAAATCAGACAAAGATACCTTACCATTCATTTCCTTGTGAAGGGTTTTCTAGTAGCACTCGGATTATGTACAAAAAGCAGCTTAATAATTTGAGAGAAAAATTGAACAGACGTATTCTTAGACCTTTAAACAAACAACAAAAATTGCATTTTCATTTGAACTCAGTCCACAAAAGACTAAAAAGAATTGTCAAAAATATCAGCTTTAAGTACAGCACTTAAATTGTGTTTAGAATCTACAATACCATAATTGCTTACCCACTCTGAAGTTCTAGGTGGCTAAATATTGAAACAAAAAATGAGAATGACAGAACGTATGAACCGCAAATGACAGTGAATATTATACACTAAGAGTAAATCTACATTTGAGCATTCAGAAGCCACAAAAATCATGTCCAATCAAGATTGGTTCAAGTATGCTTAGAAGTTTAAGCACTTTATAGATCCATGAATTTTGGAATAAATTTTAACTAGCCAGAAAATCTAGCTGCTTACAAATTCACAGGATAAGTTATAAATCTTGTATCTTCTGAGCACCTGGTAGGTTTGATTGTAGAGAAATTATAATCATGTATATAATTATATATTATACACTTAATTAATAATTATATAATTATAGAGAAATCCTAATAGCATATGCTGGGAAATACACAAGCACACACACACACACACACACACACACACACACACACATTTTTGAGACTTGACCAACTTTTTACTTTAGGTTTAAATGCCAATGAAATCTTAAAAAAATTTTTTGTGGGAATTAAGACTGCCATGTATGTATCTTTGAAACTGTGTCGTTTACAGTTATGCGGCCTATAATACTTGATGATGAAGAAGAGTAATTAATATTAAGCAAAATGTGCTTAAAGTCTGATTAATAGAAGCATTACCTTTCCTGCAATTATCAGGTGGTAACTGATTCACAGATTGTGAATAAAATTTTGAGGTCTTCCTATAATTAATTCTCAATAAAATCTGGAAATGAAATGTCATTTTGTCTTTACTCTGCTATAAGTGAGTGTACCTGAGGTAACATTTCTTAACAGTAAAAGGTTAATGCTTATTAATTGCGTAATTTTTCCTGGGTTTTCCTACTAAAATGCTAGGTACTTATGGGTTAGCTTCTTTATAAAGTCTTCTAAACTGTTAATGAAATTGCCCTGGTTTTATAGAACTGGTCTCCTCAAATGACAGCTTAGTCAAAGCTGGCTGTTGTTAAAGTATTCAAATAATACATCTATTCCTTCTGGCCTGGAGAAAGAAAATTTTTAGTAAAATTTTTTAAATTTTTAAAATAAAGGAAACCTTCTATGCAAATGATGAGGCCTCTCCAGGTAACATCTATTGGTGGGACCACCTTGGGAATTCAAAACAACTGGATTAGAAAAGCATTAGTTATTATTAGCCTAATCCTAAAACTAACCAGCCATTAAGATTCTCTAACCTGTGTGCCTTACAGACTGAAACATTCCCTGCAGTCAGTACTTGGGTAACTGCTCACAACTCAAGTTTCTCTCTATGAACTCTATAGAAGCACAACTTACTTTAGACCACCCCAGGAGGATTCAGAGGTCAAAATTCAAAGAGAGCAAAGTCTACACCAATCTACTGTAGACCTCTCCAATGCTTCTTGACATCTTAAGCAATAATCACATGAAAAAAACTGCATATTGGTTCATTATTTATGGCTTTTTCAAAGTACGTGGTACTAGGGGGAGGCAAGTATGACTGGCACTTCAACCCTGAACAGGCTTAGAGGTCAGTGATTATGCTAATTTCATGCCTCCTTGAAGTTCCAATGTTTCCCAAGTTTCTTTGATGATAAGCATCACTGGGATGTTATATGCTGAGCTTAGCTCTATACGTCCTGATTTTAAATCTCCCAGGGGAGGATGCTAGTAATCTGTACCTTTCAGATCACCTACATGTTTCCTGTTATTAGGTGTGATGGGGAAACTCTTCCCTACTAAATCACTAAACCAGAAAATTATTCCCCATTATGGTCACTTGGAATACCAGGGTCTTCTCAAAACAAGTTTTGGTATCCCTCACAGTTAAAATATGGGGAACCCTCACTTAAATGATTTTCCTCAATGTTCCTACCAATCCAAATGGTCCACTCAGAAGTCTACTTACTGATGTGGGATTTCGAGAAGTAAAATAGTCAAGAAACCTTGACTTGACACCACCAGATGTAACATCTATTGTTTTCTGAACTTTAATGCCTGGCAGACAAGACTATCAATTTTACTTGTCTCTATAAAAGATATTTTGCAAAAGGATTGCAAAGCTGGAATTTTTTAAGGTAAACATATATACAAATACATAGACAGGGGAATAAAATGAAAGACTTACTTGATCTCTGGTTTTTGATAAAAAATAACTTTAGTCTCTCTTTAAATGTGTTTTCATTCATATAAAATTCAACTTGCACCCTGCAAACAAAAAATAAAAACATAATTAATCTAAAGACTAATATATAAGAAAATAAAAATAAATTATTTGATGTGATACATTGTATACTTTGAGTGAATCCCCACCACAGAAAAGGAGAATTGAGTAAAATGCTGTTTTTTTATTTTTTGAGAGAAGCAGTTACTTTCCAATTTTAAAGATATAGTCAGTTCAAATATCATATGTAGTTGACTTGATTATTTGTATCAGTGGATATGATGAGCGGTATGGGTGATTCCAAACAGCAATAATGCAAAAGTCTTTCATATGTGTTTTTGGAATAATTTTTCATGAGCGTTTTCCTAATTCTTTTCCCTGTCATCAGAATCAACTGCATGCTTAAAAAATTCAAGTTGAACTAACCACTCCAGATCTACTGTATCTGAAACTTAAGGGACTGGGCCTGAAAATCTATTTTTAGCAAGTCTTCACTTTATCTTGAGACTATTTGGGATACCACGTATGGACCACTTTACCTTTTTATTTATCTAGCTCATATTAAAATATATATGGATCAACAAAGGAGAGGTAGTGCAAGTGGAATGTTAAAGTCACCATAGAGAAGTTACAAACCAGACAAATCAATTAAGGGACTGAATATTCTACATTTAATCTACTATAAACTGATACCAACACTCTAAAACATAATAGCATTCTAATAAATGCATTTGCTTTCTCCCTAAATTCTAGCAAACTTCTCTTATGTGATAGGGCTTAAATAATATTTTCAAAATACTGAGTGAAAAGAAACATTGTGTTCAGTGCATGGTGACTTGTGAATAATCATCTGAAATTTTCTTAGTTAAATAGTCTCAAACATTTTTATTATAGGTTAGGATTCCAAAAAAATTAAGAAAACATTTTAATGCTTACACAAACAACAAATACATAATTTCATTTTTCCTTATGTGACAAAATTTTGATAATGTAATCTATATAAACGAGATAGTTTTTTGTTTGTTTTGTTTTGCAGGAATACACAAAAGAGATAAAACTGGAGAAAAAATAATTGACATGTACTACAGAAATATTTCACTCCTAAATTCTAAGCTGCATGTTCAAGAAGATCCATGAATATTTTAAAAGCAATCTCTTAGGCCATAAAAACAAAAGCTCTTTTGTCATCAATTGCAAAACAAGTTTTATCTGTTATACCTTCTAGAAGACTTGAATTGCTCTTTTTCTCTTATTCCTAAAGAAAATATCCTCACCCATAAACATTTTTTCTTTTCTTTGCATCATTTTGTCATTTACTGTCCTCTTGTTTACTTTATATGTAAAATCACAAAAATCAACACATAAATCATGATTCTCTTTACTTGTTAATTTCTTTAGCAAGAAGCCATGAAAATTGCAACAATATCTTCTAGCAGAACACCTCTATATGCATGCTGTGTGCATGCACACACCACTTCACATATATGCAAACCTTCACACTCACATGCTATAAAAGTACGTGCACACACATGCAGTCCCACAACTCCACTACTATCTTGGAAAGCCATGATTGGCTCTGTTTCCCTTGTTTATCAAATGAAAAGGACTTTATTTTAAATAAAGCAACTGTAACACTGATATCAAGCTAAATTAGTTCATATTTGCTACAGATACAAAAGCAAATTTGAGAGGACATATGGCTACTGCACAAGTAATAAAGCAAAGGCCATGTAGATTTGCTTCCTAGAATTATCAAATTTATAAAAATATGAGTCCATTCTTCAGTTAATATCAGGAGTGCAGTACTGGGTATATAATTGAGGTGCATTTTTCAACTAAAATGAGATCATCTAAAGCCTGAAGCAAAAAATGAGGGATCTGGAAAGTATTTAATTGGATGACAAATTTAAGGAACTGGAAATGTTTAACCTAAATATGAAGAATGCGCACTAACAAAATGGCTGTCTTTAAATACTGAAGTGACCATCACTATTAAAATGAGATGATTCATAATATGATGCTCTATTGTATAGGATTAATTATAGAAAAATATGAGAGTTATGAATGATATTACCCGATTTTGAAATGGCCATCATTGTAAAGTGGAGAGCTCGCCAATCCATATAAATGTGCCAAAGACTAGATAAGAGCTTGCAAGTGACTGGATTCTTTTCCTGAGGTAAAAACAATTTTGCATGGTGTGAGGTCTCTCATTAAATGACTTCGAAATTCCATTTTAATTATAATATTGTGTGAAGTAAAACTCTTCTTTTTTTAAAAATTATTTTATTTTATTTTTTTGACTGTGTTGGGTCTTTGTTGCTGCGTGCTGGCTTTCTCTAGTTGCGGCGAGAGGGGGCTAATCTTCATTGTGGTGCATGGGCTTCTCATTGTGGCGGCTTCTCTTGTTGCGGAGCACGGGCTCTAGGTGCGTGGGCTCAGTAGTTGTGGGACATGGGCTCAGCAGTTTTGACTTGCGGGCTCTAGAGCATAGGTTCGGTAGTTGTGGCGCATGGGCTTAGTTGCCCTACTGCATGTGGGATCTTCCCGGACTAGGGCTCGAACCCGTGTCCCCTGCATTGGCAGGCAGATTCTTAACCACTGGGCCACCAGGGAAGCCCAAAACTCTTAATTAATCTAGTGATCTCTCCAAGTCAATATCACTGAGGACCATGGATGATATTAAAGCATAAATTTATACAAATGCTTTTCAAAGCTAAAATGAAAAAAAACAAACAAAAAACAAGCAAAATGCTTCTTGACCCATGTCTTCTATCAGGTACAAAAAAATGTCCTTTGGGTTTACTATTTATAATATGGAATGGATTTTTCTTTTATTTGATCCAACGGCAACTCTTTGGGAATCAAGGCCACTTAGTGTACTGTACAATTTCGGGAACTCTCCAGCACCATAAAGTTCTCTAGTACTCAGGGATTTAGGACAGAGTTTACTTTTTATCTTTCCCAATTTTTTTCATGATTTTAGTTGATTTTAAATATCCTCTTGGTATTTCCCTTTCCAGATTTAAATGGGCTTTTCCTTCCTTCCTTCCTCCTTTTCTTCCCTCCTTCCTCTCTTCTGATCTTCCTCTTTCCTTCTTCTCTTCCTTCCTTCCTTCCTCTTTTATGGCCTGCCTCCTCCCATCTAACTTTATCTGAATTTACCTCCATCCAGGAGGTCATTTTAGCAGACTCAAACTATATGGTTTTGAACAATACACCAGGGCAAATCTGCCCTCATCACTCCTTAAAATGTCATTTTTCCACATGTTTACACTCAAAATAAAATTAAGATCATTTTGTCACATTTATCCCAATATAATAGTGGAAATGGGTGTATTTAATAAAAAATAAAGTGGAGTTGCAATCCTTATTAGGCCATATCTGTTCTTACTGATATATGTTACCATTGGTTAATAACATTATTTTTATGTTGGTCAACAATGTTTTATTTTTTGGCGGGCAGATCCTATAATTTTGTTTGCTATTCTAAAAGTGTTTTGTTCCAACCTTTAACTTTTGTTTTTGATACTGTAATTGACTATCATGCTGAACTCTCTCATAGGTAGTGATATTTTTCAGGTTTATTTTCTGAGTTTTCTAGGCAGACAATCATGTCATCTGGAAATCTCCAATATTTGTATTCCCATTTTATTGTTCTTGTCTTATTACATTGACTAGAACTTTTTGATGAAAAAAAAGAATAATCAAATAACCATGGTGTGCATTCTTAGAATGCTTCTAGTGCTTTAGCAGTAATTATATTGTTGACCATGAGATTGCAATAAATACTTATGTTTTACTAAAACTCATAACAGGAATGAATGAATGTTGATGTTAAAAAAAACCTATCTTGAATCTATTAGTTGATGGTACATTTTTCTTTTTCTCTTGATTTATTGATTTGGTAAATTATTTTAATAGTTTTTCTATTAGGTAATTATTTTTTTCAATTGTGGGATAAGTTGTTTTCATAGTAGTGAACTACTCATGTAATTTACTGCTGGATTCATTTTCCTATATTTTAGGAGTTTTCTTCTATGCTCATAACTAAGATTGATGTGCTACTACCTTTAGATTATTCTAATATCTTCAAGTACAGACTGAAAAACTCTCCAGATATTTTATGCTCTGGAACAATTTTAAGTATATAGAGTTTTTTTGTATAACCATCATCAATTTGTCTTAACAATATCAACTGCCTTAATACTGATTTAAATGCTTTATTTTTTTCCCATTTCCCATTGCTCTAGTTACTTGAATTTAGCATAAAAATTATGCAGGATCTTGTTAAAAGGCAATTTCCTCGTTTCAGTCTTAAAATTCTTGTTTACTTTCTTTAAAATACCAAAAATAATTCTGACCCAGGTTGTCAGTGCACCATTCTTTCAGAAACACTTTTTCTTTGGCTCTAATAATGCCTTGGACTCTTTTTAGGATGCCAAAGTTTTGCAGATATTCTCTTTTGGAAATTATGCTACATACAGATCATTACCAAAGGAAAATTCTTCCTCTGTGTCCACTTGGTGCTTTTCCCTTCCTGCCTTCCTCTGATGCTGTGATATTGGTCATGGAGTCCAGGTACCAGTTTTTCTATTACTACACTCATTCAAACAAGGCAATATCTACCTGGACTTTCTGGTCTAACTGGTGTTCTTCCCTTCCAATCATTCTCTATGATGGTGACAGTAGCACTTAGTTATATGAAGTAAGTCCGTAGGCTCCATGAGGGTGGGGACCATATTGCTCATGCTTATGTCTTAAGTATCTCTTAAGTTACTTGAGACCTATTAGGGACCTATTCCTGTTCAATGCCTGAATGAAGGTCTCCAGTTCTTTCTTTGGTACAAACCTTAAGGACTCTGAGTCGATAGTGTAGTGGAATAGATAAAGTCATCTTCCTTTCCTTAGGTTATAACTATTTTGAGGATGCAAAACTTGGGTTTGTGGTGAGCTGAATCCTCGTAAGCTCTTATTCCAAATTGGTCTACCTTGTGATTCACGATCATTCCCTGCAGGTTTTTTTTTTTTTCAATTTTATTAATTTGGATGTGTTTGTTTATTTGCACCATCCCCCCATGATTTAATGAACATTTAGAAAAATATCCACTACTGTTGATTGATTTAATTTTTACAGTGTTGCTATGACTTGGGTAAGGCAGCCATCAACTTTATTTTATAGAGAAAAAACTTTAATTCAAATAATTTTAGCGACTTGCCCAAATTTATAGCCAGTACTGAGACAGAATTGGGACACTGATCTTTCTGTTACTACTTCTTGCTTCCTGCCTCCTCATCAAGTTAGTTCTTCATTATTAGGAGAGTTCTAGGTCACCTGCAAAGTGTTACAAAAGAGCACTGCAAACACCAAACCCACATAGGGGTACTGAGAAGTGTTTGTTTAATACTGCCCTTTGATTATTGACTCTAACCCAGATTCCTATCCATTTCCAAATATTCACTCTTAACTTCAGGTAACTAAATTATTTAACAGAGCTACCATTCAAGTGGAACCTTGTAAAAAAATAAATTAAAAAATAAGCCTACCATTAATTTTTCATTTTAAAAAATTAGTTTCACCAGTTCATGCTCAAGTGCTTCCAAAGGCCTTCTACCTGGCTTCCAATCTTTACTACATGCACAAAAATTAACCTCACTTTAAATACTTTGGAGTCCCTCTTAAAGCATTTCCCAACATCTTTTAGCCCATCTTATTCTTTTCAAAATTATGCAAGCCTAACGTTTCCACCTCTTTTAGTTGGTAACATCTTACAAGGAGGCAGAGATTAATTCTGGAGACTTTCAATAGCATTCTCTGCATTTTAAAAATAAGATTTAAAATAATGTCATTTTCAGAAAGGGAAACCAGCTATTATTATATGCATATGTATATATATATACACATATATATACACATATATATGTGTTTAAATAGATATATGTTTATATATAGTACATGTACATATATATGTGTTTAAATAGATATATATTTTTATATAGTGATGATAGATAGATAGATGTAATGGTAATAAGGAAAGATCCTGGGGTGCTAATCACTCATCAATTTTCTTTCATTCTGGATAATGCTGATACCCCTCAATAATAGCATTTATGCTTTTGTCACTCCTTGGTAATCACAGCTTGCTGGTAGCTGGAAATACATAGTTTTGCGGTTTCCACGGGAAAACAATTTAGAAGTCCACCCAGGAGTACTTTTTTTATTCAAGTCTCTCTTCAGTTTGAAAACTCATGTCCTCATGTCAATGTTCATTTTCAGGACCTACTCTCTGTACTTCCCCATTTTTCTAAAAATAATTAAATTTAAGCAATCCCAATGTAACTTAAACCTATGCATAGGAAGCAAAACATAAAGAAAGCTAGGATAAGTATTTAGCTTTATTTAGGTATAAAGATACACTTTTTTCATCCTTAAATTGCAAAGAGATTTTGCTTCTTCATACCCTGGCCCAACTGCATTGTGGGGGGCAGGTCTGGATCAAGTAGGTATATATACATACACATACAGGGTATAAAGATATATATATACACAAATATATGAACATGCATAAATGTAAACATATGTTCGTAAAGTATAAAGCTGTTAGCCACAGGAAGGCGGATAAGCTTACATAATAACGACTACAGGTAGCATGGCCTCACCACAAGCCTAACGGCCTCCCAATCAAAACTCATAACAACTACAACATGTAAATCCTCTTTGCTTTTTCTGTATGCATATAAGATAAGAAGAGGATAGACGACACCACGTAATTTCTAACTCAGATTGGACTCTTGCACCAGTCATTTGAAAGCCTTGAAGGAAAAATATAACGATGCTCCCACAGCCCAGGATTGCTAGGAATGGGCGGCATGATTAAATAGCAAAGCCCAGTTTGGGAAGAAATGTGTGTGTTTTGGGGGAGGGAGCTATTGGGTCTCAAATAGTCAGGGCATGGTCAACAGATACTAGTTGTTAGTATGAAACTGGAAATTACACAAAGACTTCCATATGCAATGAAAGAACCACCTTTCAGTTTTATTGAATTCTCTGCACCAATGTCATAAGATTTTAAATCAGTTCTCCAAGCCCTCTCCCATTCTGCACCTCAAAAGTCATAGATCAGTAATAGTCACAGGTCACTGGGGACACACATTTCTTTAGGATTTCTTTTATTACTTATTATTCTTACTTAAGTTAACATATATGATTTTAATAGATAAATCATACTGGGTTGAACACAGTTAAAGACATGGTCCCACAATTTGGAGAAAGAGGGGGAAACAGTCACAAATAGAATTTCACTCAATAAATATTACAATAAATCTAATGGGTTTTCCAGAGAAACTGAATTTTTCCCCACAATAGTTTGTTGGTATGTTCATTTATTTGTTTATTTTGTAGTGTAGTATGAGAGCTAAGAGGGATAAGAGCACAGACTGTGGAATCAGATGATATGCATCTGATTATCAGACTTCCTAACTTTTATTCTCTGTAAAATGTAGATATCATTTCCATTAACAGGTTATGAAAATTAAAGAAGATACTTTCTATGTGAGACAAACAACTGGACAATGGCAAATAACTTTTTTCTGGTATGTTGGTAGTTTAAAAATGTTCCTAGAATAAACACTTATAAAAGGAAAAACAAAAACTGTGGATCACTGATGCCAATTTGATGTAGTTGATTCCTCCAAGATATATTTGCTTAGGAAAAATGAGGATAAAAGGCAATAAATAACTTCACTGTTTACTCCAGAAAACTCCTACAGATCAATTTACTGGGGACAATAGTCCATTTACCTAGGCAAACACATCACTTATTTATAAGACATTAAGACTTGCATTGTCTTGTTACTTATTTCTCATTAAGAGTTCAAAACCTTCACTTTGCTGTGTCGGCCAATGCTAAGTGACTTATCCTTTTTCACTATGAAAGATCCCTCTTACACCACTTGAGCCCTTATTCCAAAGCGTAATAAATATCTCACTTCTAACATCATCTTCTGAAGCATTGTTAATGCTTACTAACTTCAGGGAGTTTAAATAAACTTAGTTTTGCTTCATTTACAAGCATCTGGTGACATGTCACTTATTTAAACAACAGTATAAAGGAAATTATCCTACATCTGCTGATTTACAACGTAATTATTTTTACTCAATCATAGAAGATGCAGGCCTAGATTGTCATTTTTAACACTGCATGGTATTCTTCTATATATTCCTCTATGTTAACAATGCACCATTTTTTCACAATTCTCTTACATACATAAATGGATTTTTAGGTTTTGTTGGTTTATTATGAAAAAAATAAGAAAAAAATCATGCACTTTTCTAATAAATAATAAATATATTGTCTATATTTTTACTAAATAATATAAAATCTAAATGTCAAATCAATTTAAACCTATGTATATGACAAATAACATAGCAGTAATCTAAAAATCTGGTTATCATCTTATTTTAACAGTCAAATAAGTTTCTCTTAGAGTACTTTCCCAATACTTTTTTCCCAAACTGTCCAAGAAGGTAGCCAATGATCCAGTTAAAATGTTAAACTGTTACACTACAGAAACATTTGCTGTCAGTTTTGTCAGGAAAATTATCCAAAACTTGGAAGTAGGCAAAAGAGATTACTAGATGTTCTTTTAATAAAATGCTGGCCTTGACTTTGTATTTTCTGTGCATTTTTACAACTGTGGAGGAACAGACCTTAGTGAGCAAAGTTGTGTCAAGTAGACACGCAAAGAATCTCCACCCAACAAAAGAGAAAGCTCCAAAGGTTAATGCACATGGCCCCATAGGACTTCTGGAGGTTCTGCTAACCCAACCACCTTATTCTGACATTGCCTGGAAACACCTAGCTTCTTCAGTACTCTACCAGTTTTAAATTAGTACTGTTTCCCTCCTTAATCAATGAGTTGAATATAAGTTTTGACAAGTTTTCATTTCATATTTGGATGAGGGACATGATCTTTTAACCTTTTGAAAATTGTACTCTAACAGTTCCTCCTCTAATAAGGGCTTCTTATTAATTACCAGCATAATTTAAGTTGTCCCAAATGCTTTGGAAAACAATTTGGTATTTATATTATAAAATAAACCAAAGGTTCTATAAAATTCCAATCAAAATCACATAGGCAATGTTGTGGAACTTGATAAGCTTATTCTATAGAAGGTGAAAGATTAAACTAAATAAGACATTTGTGAAGAAGAATAAAGAGTAGATATTTTCCCTACCTGATACCAAGACTTATGATCCTACAGTAATTAAAAGATTATAAGTACGGCACAGAGAAAGAAAAACTGATTAGTGGAATAAAACAGTCAAGAAATTGACTCATGCATATATTGAATATTATTATGTAACAAAAAGAGTATGGCAGGTCAATAGGAAAAAGAGGAACTTTCAATAAATTGATTTTTTAAATAGTTATCCAAATAGGCAAAAAAATGAAATTGGACCCCTATCTCATACCATATGGATTAAATCACCTTTACATAGATTAAGGAAACTTTTAAACTCTTATTAAAAAATAATGGTGAATACTTTTTTGATATTTGAATAGTCAAATAGTACTTTAGATAGAAAAAGAAAATTATAAAAGAGGTTTTGCCTGGAAACATAGTATAAATCAATAAATAATGGATGGGCTCAGGAAATTCCCACAGCTCAATTTATAAATTTTAAATTTAAATTTTAAAGACAGTGGAAAGCAAGCTCACAACTGGGAGAAGATATGTGGATACAAAACCAGTAAAAGTTAAAAGTCAAAAGTATATAAAGAATTCCTAAATCACTAAGAAAATAACAAACATGTAGCCAAAAGATGTGAAATGGCATCTAACATAAGAGTAACTATACTGGCTAATAAACCAAGGAGGAAATGTTCAACCTTATCAGTACTCAGGAAAATGCAAATAAGAGTCTATTGAGATAATATTTTATATCCATTTAACTGGAAAAAAATCAAGAAGCATAATAATGCCAAATGTTGGAGAGAAGGTAAATCAAAGGATTTCTTAATTGTGGATGGAGTATAAATTGGTGCAATCACTTTTGTAAACAATTTGGCGTTATCTAATAAAATTGAATATTCACATAGTTACAATTCAACCATTCCACTCCTAAATAAATGCCAGACAGAAACCTACACACATGCATGAGGATGCATGTACAAGAGTGTTCCAAAAAGCACTGTTCATGAAAGCACAGAGAAAAATCAGAAGTAACTCAAATATCCACTTACAGGGAAATAGGCAAATCTGGCATATTTTTACAATGGAGTATTGCAGTAAAAATTAATGAAGTATGCAATAATATGAATGGATCTTGGTAACCAGATGTTGAATGAAAGATGCAAGTCTGAGACGACTACATGTAGCATGGTGCCCACTTTGTCAAGTTCAAGAGCATCTAAAACCAAACAATAACTTGTTTAGGGATACACATAACATCTGTTAAACTATATTTGTTAAAAGGAAAAGAAAAGCCAAAATGAGGAGAGTGATGACCTCCAGGAGGGAGCAGGGGAGAGAGCGGAGGAATGCAGAGCTAGTTGTAAGTTATTAATAAAGTATTAGTTCTTTGAGTGTCTATAGGTATCTATATATTAATAAATTATGAATAAATGAAGGAAAGAATGAATGAATGAATGAATGAAATAAGAGTGTGTCCACAGCACAATATGGGGTGTTACACAAACTAAAAATTACAACTAAACTAATTCTGGGGATACAAAAGAATTCTTAAAGATGTTATATTTATAAAAACTGGGGGTGAGAGGAACTCTGGGGTACTACATGAGAAATAATTTCCATACTCCACCAAAAAAGTAGATGACTCAAATCTATAACACAAGAAGGAATTTGTTACAGAGTCAGAGTGAATAGGGTTGGCAAGCTTGGATGGAAGGAGAGAGACACACCCAAGGCCTTTTCTGATATAAGAAATGGCAGGTACAAAGGGAAAAAAAAATGTGAGAAAAAGTATAGTACACGTATGGAATTAAAAGGAGTTAAAATGGCTAGAGCACAGGAAGTGTATCAGGTAATAGCAATACAGGAAAGCAGAGAGGCAGAGAAGAAGCCAGATAATTAAAAGAACTTGAATAGAAGCCAAGAAATGTGTTAATAAACAGTGACTAACAATAACATGGAGCTACTTATTGAAAATACCCAAGCACTACACTGAACACAGAGATGTGTTACCTCATTTAATTCTCAAGACATACCTTTAATGGGTACTATTACTATTTCCATTTTACAGATTAGGGGACAGAGGCATTTGCCCCAAATCACACAAATCCTAAATGGTGGACCTAGCATTCACAACCAAGCAGTCTAACTCCCATACGCCTAAGCCTGATGATATATGAGCTTTAACCAAGAAAGAAAAATCGTGGTATATAAATCAAATTTACTTTTCTTTTTGCTATTTTTTACTGAGATATAATGGACATGTAACCTTATATTAGTTTCAGGGGTACAACATAATGATTTGATATTTGTATACACGGTGAAATGATCACCACAATCTAGTTAACATCCATCACCACACGCAGTTAACAATTTTTTGTGTGTGATGAGAACTTATAAGATCTACTATCTTAGCAACTTTCAAATATGCTATACAGTATTTTAAACTACAGTCACCATGTTGTACATTACATGCCCAGGACATTTATTTTATAGCTGGAAGTCTGTACTTTGACCATCTCCACCCCAAATTTACTTTTTATTTTTTAAGTTATTGTATTTTTTTCTGATTACAAAATATAGTAAAACGGATTATAAAATATACAACCATAGCTGATAGACATTTTTGGAATTTACTGGATTAAATTTTATTGACACAAGAAATACTGCCTAACAATTCCACCTTCAACTATTTTAGTTTAGTAAATAAATATTATTCCTAAGACTGTATCATGATTAAGTACCATATAACTGAATATGGCAGACGTGAAATTTTGGCACCCAGACCCCTCTCCTTCAATGATAGCTGGATAATTGCTAGCTCTGAGCTGCTACAGGCTCTGCCTCGGTTGCAATGAGCCAGCCTATCTGAGATCACACCTTCCACAACCCAAAGTCCTATCAGGGTCTGCTTCCAGAGAATCCAGTCAGAGACACTGGCAATTACTGCTTCCAGAGAATCCAGTCAGAGACACTGGCAATTACTGCTTCCAGAGAATCCAATCAGAGATACCGGCAATTACTTTAGATAGATTGTCTATAAATTTAACGGCAACTCAACTTGATCAAAAAGCAAGCAACTGATTGTGATTAAATTGGCAATATATAGATAACAGCAAACTGCTTTATCACAAAAAAAAAGACTTCAAAGTAACTCAGGATTTTGCTTCTGACAATATGGTAAAACATACTCCATAAACTCTTCCCAAGTGAAATACCTTGAAAAGTTAAATAAATTATTAAACGCACACACTCACACACACACCACACACCACATTTTTAACATGTATGTCTTAGCTAGCAGGAAAGTAAGGGAAATTCTTAGAAGCCAGAAAAGACAAGAAATTAAGAAACCAGAGATATAAGTTAGCATTAAATCTGCTGTTCACGCTGGTGCTTTCTGCCAATTTTTGATGATATAGAGTTTCTATTTTGACAGACAGGAGACCTGGCAAAGAAATCCCCCATAGAAATCCCCTAGAAAGAACCAGGGTTATTGGAAAAAGCAATGTACATCATCAGTGCATGAACTAAGGAAAATCCCTTATAGCAGAAGAAGATGTGAATGCACTTAGCTGTCTTGGCCATGCATTGATCCGTATTGAAAGAAATAAAGAGACACTGAGACTTGCTGTATTCATTTTCTAGAGCTGCCATTACAAAATACCCGGTTGACTTAAACAACAGAAATTAATTTTCTCATAGTTCTGGAGGCTGGAAGTCCAAGATCAAGGTGCCAGTGGGGTGATTTCTCCTGAGGCCTTTCTCCTTGGCTGGCAGAGGGCACCTTCTGTGTCCTCGCGGGATCTTCCCTCTGAGTTCAAGCATCCGTGGTGTCTCTGTGTGAGCAAATGTCCCCTTTTTACAAGGACACCAGTCAGATTGGATTAGGGCCCATCCTGATGGCCTCATTTTAACTTAATTACCCCTTTAAAGGCCCTGTCTCCAAATACAGTCACGTTCTGAGGTACTGAGGATTAGGATTTCAACATAACGAATGTTGTAGGGCACAATTCAGCCCATAACACTTACAAACAAGAAACCTAAAATCACTGGCTCCAGTTCCTCACCTCTTGTTCTTTCTTAAGCCTATTCCACTTCTCCACCAAGTCTGCAATCATCAAGGTCACCAGTGACCTCTACGTGGCACGATGCAGAAACCAGGTCATCTTACCTATCCTATCAGCGTTGGGCATAGTCGATCACTTCCTCATCCTTGAATCCCTTTCTTCACTCTATTCTCTTGGTTTTCTTCCACCTTACAGTTTACTCCTCCTGGGTATCCTTGGCTCATTCATTCCCTTCTGTCCTTAAAATCCATCCTTTTGCAGCTATACTCAAAGAGTAATGAATCTCTATGCCCAAGTTTGCCAAATTTATATATCCCGCCCACTCCTCTCTCCTAATCTCATACATTCCAATTCAACTGCCTACTCAACTTTTCTACTGGGGTCTCTAGTGGATGTCTCCAACTTGGCATAACCAAGACCTAAATTTCTGATTTTTTCCCCTGAAATCTTCTCCCAATCTGAGCTAATGTTAAATCCATGCTTCTGGTGGTACACACAAAAAGTCATATAGTTATACCCGAATCCTCTTTTCACTTGAGCACATATTAATATTATTCTCCAGAGTTCTTTGAACAGTACAAATCTTTTAGCAGAATAAGAAAGAAGAAACTTTAAAAAAAAAAACGCTTATAATCAACATGTTTGCTCAACACCAGCTTGCAAGAATGACCTAAAGATATTTAAACCTGCCTGCAGGTTAAAATTGATTTTCAAGGCAAGGTATGGAAAAACAAAGTGAAACAGAACTTCAAGTGATAAATACAAATACTGAACCCAAATGGAAACTTCATCCATGTATCAATCTAGAAAAATAGGTGCAAAATATTTCACATCACTGAAAGAACTGTGATGTGCAAAGTCTTCTATTCTGAGGCATGACCTTTAATTAGATACCACTGCAAAAACTGCCAGATTAGATACCTAGGGATGTATAGTGACACAGAGGGAAGTATTGGAAAGGAAATAACCACCCACTTTCTTCTTCCCATCACCTTATTGTGTCTGAGAAAGGAGATACTCCGATCTACCTGCTAATTTTCCCTGTGCTATCCCCTCGCTCCCCCCAATTAATTCCAATTCTATCATCCAGAGTTCTATAAAAATTCAGGATTCGTTTGAGGATAAAATTTGTCATCGCACAGTTTCTTAAAGCCTCATTAAATCACAAGCTCCACTAGAGCGATACTTATCAGCTTTTGCTTATAACTGTTTGCCCAGGGCCTAGAATATAGTGGATGTTCACTAATATATATGGAATTAAAAATTATTTGGCAGTAGTTGCTTCTGACACGACATTAGCATCCAAAGTTGACAATTATCAGCATGCAGAGGCTGGCAATCTGTGGCTACTGCCATCTGGCATCTATGCTGGGCAACAAGAGCTCCCAAGTTACCTTGCTCCAAAAGGAAGAACACATTTGTCAGTTTGCAAATGCATGCTTCTGATTTGCTGTGGATAATATGCATACTCTAGCATGCCACAGTCACTCTTTACTTTCTCAACCAGACTTAATTATCATACGAGTTACTGGGCTTTTAAATTTGTGGGTCCACTACTTTTCAATAAAAAATATTCAGCTGGATCTTAAGAAAAATGAACAACTCAAACTAATTAAGCTTTCTTTTGCCTTCCTTCTCGGCCTTGCTCTGCTTCCTTCAGGTCTCATTTCAGATGCCACCTGAACCTCCTTCCTCACCAAAGTCTTTAAGTGACACACATGTATTTTTGCTTAGCGCACTCAATTCCTTTGACCCTAGTGCTTATTATAATGTATCAGAATGATCTTTTTAAAGGTGTCTATCCATCAAATAAACCTTACAGAGCACAAAACTAGTTCTATGGCATAGAACACAGAAATGAAAAGAAGGAAAAAGCTAACTTTTAAACAATATTTACATAATTAGAAATTTGGTACATTTACATTTTGAAAATGTATACCCTCCTTGAGCAAAGCAGAAACAGCTTAGCTTAGTGTTTTGCAAGAATAAAGAGCAAAAATAGACTGAAATAGACAGGAAGCTACCAAGTACCAGATGGAATGCATCATTAATAACATCGAACTATAAGCCTCATCAAGAGTTGATTTGAGGGCATGTTTCTTGCTGTGTGTCCCTCCAAAGCTGCTAGTAATGGCTTTGCTTGGCTCTAAAATTGTGAGCGCAGGAACTGTGTCTATTTTATTCATTTTGATTGTGTTCTCAGAAGCTAACACAGTGCCAGGTACACAAAATAGGTACTCAATATATTTGCTGAGTGTTGAATGAATTTTGCTATAAAGTTTGCTTTTTGCTCGTTATTATTTACATTCTTATCTGCCAAATCATATTGTCAATTTAAAATCTCTTCTGTAGATGTTTCTAATTTCCCATCATCCTTCCTTTATACATTCTGATGTGGAGGCATATTTGAAATTTCCACCCAGTATTTCCTTCAACCTTCACTCCTCAATATTTTCTTCTCTGTGGGAGAAGTACTATTGAAAATACATATATTTTTCTTTCTGATACTTTCAGAATAACTATTGCACTTCACAAAAATTACTGATAAAATGTGGCTAAAAATGTGTACATGTGCAAATCCATGTGAACATTGACTTATATATTTACTTAAATATTTAAATAAGTACATGTACAGTATTTGAATAGTAATTTATATATTTAAATAACTAATCAGTGGCATCTCTATATTTGTATAAAAATATAAGATAGTTGATTGCCATTTATTTATTTCTGTTGGATATTTTTCTTTTACATATTAATAAATCATTAAATTCCAAAAGTATCACTTTGGTAATCCTGCCAAAACATGGCTTTTAGAATCGTGAAACTATTTGCCCCTGAAATGAAACATGTAAGATATCTCCCAGATCAAATAAGTCTGAATTACAATCATCAGTTTTTAAGAGGGAAACAAAACTGAATAGAGCTCATCTCAAAGAACAAATGAAACAAAGCCACAATAGATGACAGAATCTATCCTAGATGGATGGATTGAACCTCTTGTCAGAACCCAAGTCTCTGGTTTAGGGAATCTGAAAAATATGTTCTAAAGTACTAAAACAACTGGGGAAAATTCTGGGTCCTGGCTCACCATCATTGATAATATTCATGGAAAGGAACTATGAAGATGGTTGTAAAGCATTTGTAGCATTTTTGAAATGAAGGCAATTTTACTAGCAACCACAGCTATGGGTATAACTACAGCATGACCCTTTCAAGGATCCTGAGGTTTGTCACCAGAACTCAGAAAGCCGCCACCTCACATTCTAATCCCTATTAAGAAGGCTTCCAACTCTAAATATCAATACAAGGCTTTTAGTTTTCTGTTAAAAGGTAGTCATTCTACACTATAAAATAGATGATAAGCTCAAGAACACTAATACCATGCAAACTTGCTTACCACTCTAGTATTTATGAAAATATGAATATTTCATTTTAACATTTATAAAAGTTGAGCAAGCACTGGCTCACCATTAACAAGGAAGGTGTTCCTTAGAATTAGAAAAAAGTTGAAGTGAAATTAAAGCCTGATTATAGATACATCTTGTGAAAATAACTGAGATTCAATTGTAATGGATTTTTCTTCTTAATGATGGAATCATATTTTCCCTCATTTAAATAAAAAATGGAAATGCCAAGAATATGTGTCGTTTTATCTAACAACCAAAGAATATAAAGATCTCTATAATTATATTTAACAATATGTTTATGCAGAAAGAATCTCTACTTGGCAATTCTATTTCAAACTAGCTTTCACTTTCTCCATGCATATCCCACAATTCTACCCTTTTTTTCTTATTAAACTTGTTTGTAAATGTACTTGGTATTAATTCATGTTAACAAAAGTTAAAATTAAAGTGAAAAAATTAATTTTGTTGTCCATAAATGTTATAGGTCTCTTATATACAAATGCTGAAAGATACTACATATGCAAAAAGTGTTATTAATAGAGATGCCAGCAGTTTCTGAAGAACAGATTTACATATACCAAAACAATGTTATAATTTATACAAAGAGTCAGTAAAATCTGCAGTAATGAAGTTACTAAATCTTACATGTTTATGCTTCGACTAAAAAAACTTGCAGATGCCTGAATTGACTATATTATTTGCTATGTGTCATATCACTTAAGACTTCAGTTTGCAATTGAGGAAGCAAACCTATTCAAACTATCTTAAATTAAAAAGGAATTTAAACTCATTCATAATTGAAAAGTGCCAGCCTGGGATTGACTGCCAGAATGGCTTGAAGCAGGAGCTCATCAATTTCACTGACTTTATTTTTCTCCATCTCCCAACTTCATTTCCCTTACTTTATCCTGAAACGGATTTTCCTTTATGGTAATTAGATGTCTACAACTCCTCCAGAAATTGCATCTGTTCATGTGAAGTGCAGAGAAAAAGAAGCAAGTCTTTACCAGAATCTCATTGACCACAGGGTGTCAATGGATCTGATTGTACCATATATCCATCCCTAAATTAAACACTGAGGTCAGGGGATGAAGTTCTCTGATTGGCTTAGCCTTGGCCATATAGTTCGGCCTCAAATCTGGAGCTTAATTAGGGGTGGGGTGGAGGGAGGCAGGCACTAAAGCCCATGGACTGAGATGGAGGAATTGGTGGTTTTCCAGAGAGAAATCAAGAATCAAGATCAAAAATGAGCAACTGGATGCCAGTGGTATAAAATAACTAAAGAGGCAATATGATGTATGATATGATGCAAATTATACGATGTAAAACAATATAGTTCACATTAAAATCACACATAATCAGATTTATTTTCAGTGCTAAGCAAGATCTTCATGTTCCTATATCTTAAATATCGTTATCGTAAATAATATTGGAAAATGACATTAGAAGTGCATTAGGACATTTCTACCTTGAATTTAGTATTTGGGCTAACAGTTTATTGAGGCAGTTCCTAGCTATCAAAATTTCACTTTGCATACATCTCTAGCTACAAGTAGATAGGAAAATCAAATTAGATATAATTTTGTGTTAAACTGTCCCCTAGCTTAGAGAAAATTAAGTTAAATAAAGTGCCAGGTTTCAACTTTTATAAATACAGGGAGTGTTTTGTTATATAATCTTCAGTTTTTACATCTATTTTATATTGTTATGACTGGAGTAGAGAAAGGGAAGGAAGGTGATCATGAAAAGGTGGCAGGGTTTCATAAGCCACATTAAGGAATTTGAAATTGGACTTTAAAGGTAACGAGGAGCCATTTAGATAGAGAATTATTTGTTATGTCTGTGGTTTTTGATAGTTCTAATCAGTATAGACATTGCATTTAAAGGGTCAAGGTTAAATATGAGGAAACCCCAGTAGTCCAGGAAAAAGGTGATGTTAAGTAAATTTAAAAACGAACACTTATTTAGGGCTAGAAATAAGACAAGTTGGTGATTTGTTGTATATCAAGGTCCCTGTGGAGAAAAGAAGTCAAATTTGACTCCCAGATTTCTAGCTCAAGCATCTGATTAGATGTGGGTGTCATTTAACAGGAAAGCAAATATCAGAAAAGTGATATTTCAGTGATTTTTAGTTGTTGGAGAATAGCTAGTGAAGAGATAGAAAATGACAAAATCAACATTCTCAGTAACTGTTTCACGGTCATTTGTGGATTTTCACAAAGCAGCAAAAAATATGAGTCTTTAGGGTGAGTTTCCAGCTGAGGTTGAACAAGATGCTCTAACTTCTTTTATATATATATAAAACTTCTCATACTTTGAACAAGTGCCTTTTCTATGGTCTATTTAGTGGCATGTTTTTTTGCATTTTGTGTGCTTTTTGTTGGTGATTTCGCTGTTCAAAATAACCCGCAAGCCACGATGCTGAAGTACTGTCTGGGTTCCTAGATGCCAGGCTGGGATGTACCTTATGGAGAAAATATGTTTGTTAGATAAGCTTCATTGAGGAATAAGTTAGTGTTATTGGCTGTGAGTTCAATGTTCCTTCAGAAGAAGGAAGCTCACCGATCTGTATGTGAGCCTGCTCTGGAAAATGTCTAATTGAGATCTATAGTGTATGATGAAGCTATGGAAAAGTTGGAAAACTGGCTAAATGTGTGGATTCATGAGATGTGGACAATGAGATGTTCACACATGCATACATGTATACAAATTATATATACAGTTAACCCTTAAACAATGCAGGGGTTAGAGATCAGTCAAAAATTTACTTGTAACTTTACAGTCAGCCCTCTGTATCCTTGAACTTAACCAACCACAGACCACGGACTACTGTAATTTTTACCATTAAAAAAAATCCACATACAAGTGGACCCATGCAGTTCAATCCTGTGTTGTTCAAGGGTCAACTGTATATATATTATATAAACATAGATATAATATGAAGTATCACTTGTACTAATCCTTGATCAGGACCCACCTTGTAGTTATACTTGGATAGTATAATGTATTCTTGTCTGTTCTTCAAATGTTACCAACACAAAGGCACTAACTGCCTTATACATTTTTACATTCCCCACAGTGTGTTGGTTCTACAGTATACCCCTCAAAATTTCCTGTTGAAGAAACAAAGGGTTTTTTGAAATGGCAGATTCTCTTTTATTCATTTTAATGGCAATGGAAAAGGTAGACCTCAGAGCATTTATGAGCCATTTATTAGCTTCAGTAATTTGCCTTTTGTTATCAAAGTATAAGGTTTTACTACCACAAAGGCTGAAAGCACACACACAGAAATCTATCACACGAAAATAAAGTTGGTTAAAATTAACTGAAATGTGTTCCGAATTATTCACACATAATGACACTTTACTAGCAAAACAGGGTGACCTGAAATCAATGGTATTAATAATCTAACAAATTTCCCCAAAATGAGGCCGTTATCTCTACAGTTTCAAGTACTTTAAAAGCTGCTTGAATTTCTTTCATGGGGAAGAATATTAATAGGAGACCATTATTCCGTTTATAAATCAGCATGTGTCCTTTGAAAGTAGCATATATTTCTAGCATATGAAGGATATATGCTTAATAACTCAGAATCTTTCATTTAAATAAAAAAATAAAGTTGCAATTTGAAAAGTTTCCATTACTTTAAATAATTTAATGTGAAACAAAGTTCCTGATGCACATGAAGGAACATAATTCATATAAAGAAATATACGAAGCTTCAAGTTGAATTCATTTCTCACTATAATCTGCAGATGTTCAAACGATTTTTTAATTTGTTTAGTTCAGCAGTTGCCATGAAAAGATCCAATCTGTAAGTCAAGAAACTATTCAAGAAACCTGTTTTTACACTTATGCATCTTCAACAATTGCATAGCTCAAGCACTTTGTCCTAAGTATGTGCAAGGCAAATTGACAAGTATGGGTAAAAGAAAACAGAAGGAGAAAACAATCCCAAATGACTAATATGAGCAAGAGGAAAAAATTTTCATCACCAATAAAAATTTTCATCTCCAAAATGTACTTGTATTAGATTAATCATAAATACCACCTGAATATATGTCTGCTATATGCTAAGAATTTATTTATTTTTATTGCTGTATACAACTAATGTACAACATTAAGCTAGTTCAGGTGTACTACATAATGATTTGACATTTGCATACATTATGAAATGATCACCAGGATAGGTATAGTAACCATCTTTCACCACACAATGTTATTATAATATATGACCAAATTCCTTATGCTATATATTATATCCCTGTGACTCACTTATTATAAAACTGGAGGTTTGTACCTTCTAACCCCTTCACCTATTTTGCCCACCACTCTCCATTCTGGCACCCACTGGTTTCTCCTCTGCATCTATGAGTCTGTTTTCACTTTGTTTTGTTTATTTCTTTTGGTTTTTAGATTCCACATATAAGCAAGTTTGTGTGTTGTCTTTCACCGTCTGACTTATTTCACTCAGCATAATACCCTAGTCACAAAAAGATTTCTCCTTTTTTATGGCTGAGTTACATTTTATTGTGTGTATATATACATACAAATATATATATATATACACACACACATACATACATATATATCACCTCTTCTTTATCCATTCATCTATCAATGGACACTTAGGTTGCTTCCATATCTTGCCCATTGTGAATAATGCTGCAATGAACATTGGAGTGTATATATCTTTTTGAATTGGTTTTTTTTTTTCTTCAGGTAAATACCCAGAATTGAAAGTGCTGGATCATAGGGCATTTCTATTTTTAATTTTTTGAGGACTCTCCATACTGCTTTCCATAGTGTTTTCACAAATTCACATGCTCACCAATAGTACACTAGTGTTCCCTTTACTCCACATTTTCATCAACATTTGTTATTGGTAGTCTTTTTGATGATAGCCATTCTGTCAGATGTGAGGTGGTATCTCATTGTGGTTTTGGTTTGTATTTCCCCGATTAGTGATGCTGAGCATCTTTTTCAGTTACCTGTTGGCCATTTGTAGGTCTTCTTTGAAAAAATGTCTATTTAGGTCTTCTGCTCACTTTTTAATCAGGTTATTTGCATTTCTGATGTTCAGTTGTATGAGTTCTTTGTATATTTTAGATATTAACCCCTTTATTGGATATATGGTTTGCAAATATCTTCTCCTATTCAGCAGGCAGCCTTTCTGTCTTGTTGATAGTTTCCTTCACTGTCCCAAAGCTTTTCAGTTTGATGTAGTCTCATTTATTTTTGTTTCCTTTGCCTGAGGAGACAGATCCAAAAAAATATTCCTAAGACTGACGTCAGAGTGCACTGTCTGTGTTTTCTTCTAGAAGCTTTATGATTTCAAGTCTTACATTTAAGTCTTTAATTGGTTTTGATTTTATTTTTTTATATAGTGTGAGAAAGTATTGTGCTGGCCAAAAAGTTCGTTCGGGTTTTCTGTAACATCTTATGGAAAACCCAAACAAACTTTTTGGCCAACCCAATAGTTCAGCTTGATTCTTCACTGTAGCTGTCTAGTTTTCTCAACAGCATTTATTGAAGAGGCTCTCTTTTTCCCATTGTATATTCTTGCCTCCTTTGTTATGGGTCAATTGAACACATAAGTGTGGTTTTATTTCTGGGCTCTCCACTCTGTTCCACTGATTTATGTGTCTGTTTTTGTGACAGCACCACACTACTTTGATTACTGTAGCTTTGTAGTATAGTTTAAAATCAGGGAGTGTGATACCTCCAGATTTGTTCTTTTCTCTCAAGATTGTTTTGGATATTTGGGGTCTTGTGTGTTTCTATACAAACTTTAGAATTATTTGTTCAAGTTCCGTGAAAAACGCCGTTGGTATTTTGATAGGGAATGCACTGAATCTGTCTTGGGTAGTATAGTCATATTAACAATACTAATTCTTCCAATCCATGAGTATGTATATCCATTTGTGTTGTCTTCAATTTCTTTCAACAGCATCTCATAGTTTTCCAAGTACAGATGTTTTACCTCCTTGGTTAGATTTAGTTCTAGACATTTTATTCTTTCTGGTGCAATTGTAGATGGGATTTTCTTAATTTTTTTCTGATAGTTTGTCATTAGCATATAGAAACTCAACAGATTTCTGTATACTAACTTTGTATCCTGCAAATTTACTGAATTCATCAATGAGCTCTAATAATTTTGGGTGGAGTCTTTAGCTCTTTAGGAATTTCTACATATAGAATCATGTCATCTGCAAAGACAGTTTTACTTCTTCTGTTCCAATTTGGATTCCTTTTACTTCTTTTTTCTTGACTGCTTGTTGTGGTTAGGACTTCCAAAACTATATTGAGTAAAAGTGGTGAGAGTGGGCATCCATGTCTTGTTCCTGATCTTAGAGAAAATGCTTTCAGCTTTTCACCATTGAGTATGATGTTAGCTGTGGGTTTGTCATATATGGCCTTTATTATGTTGAAGTCTATTCCCTCTGTACCCTCTATACTTTGTTGAGAATTTTTATCATAAATAGACATTGAATGTTGTCAAAAGCTTTTCTTCATCTATTAAGATGATCATATAATTTTTATACTTCAATTTGTTAGTGTAGTGTATTAGGTTGATGGACTTGCAGATATTGAAACATTCTTACATCACGAGAGGAAATCTCACGTGGTGAGAGTTTATGATCCTTTTAATGTATTGTTGAATTTGGTTTGCTAATATTGGTTGAGGATTTTTGCATCTATGTCTATCAGAGACATTGGGTTATAATTTTCTTTTTTTGTGGTGTCTTTTCTGGTTTTGGTATCAGGGTGGAGCTGGCCTTGTACAATGAGCTTGGAAGCCCTCTTTCCACTTCAATTTTTTGGAACAGTTTGAGAAGGATAGGTGTTAACTCTTGTTTAAATGTTTGGTAGAATTCACCTGTGAAGCCATCTGGTCCTGGACTTACGTTTGTTGGAAGTTTTTAAATTACTGGCTCAATTCCATTCCTGGTAATATCTGTTCAAATTTTCTATCTGTTCATGACTCAGTTTTGGAAGATTGTATGTTTCTAGGAATTTATCCATTTCTTCTAAGTTGTCCATTTTATTAGTATATAATTGTTCATAGTAATTTCTTAGGATCTTCTGTATTTCTGTGGTGTCAGTCATAACTTGTCTTCTTTCATTTATGATTTTATAGATTTGGACCATGTCTCCTTTTTCCTTGATGAGTCTGGCTAAAAGTTTATCAACTTTATCTTTTCAAAGACTAAGTTTTCTACTTTTTTTTTTAAGTCTCTATTTCATTTACTTCTGCTCTGATCTTTATTCTGTCTTTCTACTAACTCTGGGTTTAGTTTGTTCTTCTATTTCCAGTTTGTTTAAGGTTGGATTATTTGAGGTTTTTCTTGTTTCCTGAGGTAGGCTTGTATCACTATAAACTTCCCTCTTAGAACTGCTTTTGCTTCATGCCATAGATTTTGAACCAGTGTATTTCTGCTTTTGTTTGTCTCCAGGTATTTTTTAAATTTCCTCTTTGATTTCTTCAGTGAACCACAAGTTGTTTAGTAGCATATTGTTGACCCTCCATGTGTTTGTATTTTTGCAGTTTTTCTAGTAGTTGATTTCTAGTCTTAGACTATTGTGGTTGCCAAAGATATTTGATATGATTACAATCTTAATAAATTTATCAATACTTTTGTGTCCCAGTATGTGATCTATCCTGGAGAATGTTCCACATGTACTTGAAAAGAGTGTGTATTCTACTGCTTTTGGATAGAATGTTCTATAAAAACCTATTAAGTCCAACTGGTCTAACATGTCATTTACTGCCAGTGTTTCCTTATTAATTCTGTCTGGATAATCTGTCCATTGATGTAAGTAGGGTGTCAAAGGTCCCTACTATTATTGTGTCACTGTCAATTTCTCCCTTCATGTTTGGTCCCAGAGGTCTATTAAATTATCCTCATTTTTAAAAATTCTATTTTCTTTTTTCTGTTCAGCATAGGTGATTTCCATTAATCTTTTAATTCTCTGATCCATTCCTCTGCATCATCTAATCTGCCATTGATCCCCTCTAGTGTATTTTTTATTTCAATTGTTTATTTTTCAGCTCTGTTTAGCTCTTCTTTATATTCTCTAACTCTTTGTTAAAATTCTCACTGTGTTCATCTATTCTTCTCCAGAGTTCATTGAGCACCTTTATGATCATTACTTTAAATTCTTTATTGGATAGATTGCTTACCTCCACCTCATTTAGTTTTCTGAGGTTTAATTTTGTCCTCTCATTTGGAACATATTCCTCTATCTCTTTATTTTGCCAAATTATCTGTGTTTATTTCTATGTATTAGGTAGGTTGGTTACATTTCCTGATCTTGGAGAAATGGCCTTATGTAGGAGATGCCCTGTGAAGCCCAGCAGCACTCTCCCATCTGGTCACCAGATGTATGATCTAGGAGTGCCCCCTATGTGGACTGTGTGGGCCCATCCATTGCAGCAGGTCCAACTTCTCTGGGTGCACTGTAGGCAGGGCTGGCCCCTGGCCTGGTTGGCTGCCAGGTTCTGCCCTTTACTGTGGCCACAGGCCAGCTGGTGGGTGGGGCCATTTCCTAGTGCAGCTGGCTGTGGGGCCCAGGAGATCTTGGGGCTGTGCTGGCCCACTATTTGGGGTGGCCAGGTCTGTGGGCAGCTGCCTATGGGGGCCAGGGACCCCCTGGCTGGTGCTGGCCCACCGATGAGCAGGGTTGGGTCCTGGTCACCGGCTGTAGGGCCCAGGTTGAGCCTGGGGCTGGTGCTGACCTGCTGGTGAGGGGTAAGCCCCCAGCACTAATAAGATAGAGGGAGAAGTCCCAAAATGGTGCTTGCCAGCCCCAGTGTCCTTGTGGTAGAATGAGCTCCACAAAATGACTGCTGCCAGTATCTACATCCCCAAGGGGAGTTCAAGTTGCTTCCTGCATCTCTGGGAGGACTGCCAAGATCAGCAAGCGGTCTGACCCAGGCTTCTTTAAAATACTGCCTGTGCACTGAAACGCTGAGCATGTGAGATTTTCTGCATGCCCTTTAAGAGCAAAGTCTGTTTCCTACAGCCCTCTGGCTCTCCCATAGGTAAGCCCTGCTGGCCTCAAAGCCAGACATTCTGGGGACTTGTCTCCCAAGTGCAGGATCTCCAGGCTGGAGAGCCCAATGTGAGGCTCAGACCCCTTGCTCCTTGGGGAGAACCTCTGCAATTGTGATTATCCCCTCACTCATGCATTGCCTACTGTGGGGTGTGGGTGTTAACTATAGCACATCTCATTATGGTTGGTTCCTTCTTTATAATTTTAATTGTGGAAAATGTTTTCTGCTCGTCTTCAGGTCTTTCTCATCAATATTTGCACTATAAATGCTTGTAATTTTGGTGTGTCTCTGGGAGGGGGTGAGCTCAGGGTCTTTCCGCTCCACCATCTTAGCCACACACTTGGCACATTTTTTTCTAATATTACAAAATAACTAAGAATTATTATTCTCATTATACAAATGAGACAGATGGGGCTCAGGAAGTTCAGTATTTACCCAAGATCACACTGCTAGTAAGTCATGAAGCTGGAATCTAAAAGAAGCGCAACTTTGCAGTGAAAATAAAATGAATCTTGAAGACTTACCCCCATATTTCTTACAGTTTATCTCATAAAATCACTACATGTAAAGGGCCATAAGTCCTTCTGCACAAAAGTTCTTTGGAATTAGATTTATAGTTAGAAACTGAAGCCCAGAGTAGATAAGCGATGTGACTAAGGTGCATCCCTTTCACACATAGTGTCAGAGCAAAAACCGAACACAAGTCTGATTCTCAGATCATGGCTCTTGCTGATGTATTAGATTTCTTCTGCCATATCTCCCCTACTTTTAACCTACCAACTTTCTTAGCTTCAAATCAGTTTTGATTAACTACCTCTAATAATCATTTTTAAAGAAAAAAACAATACGATAATGATCAATAATGGAATGACAGCCATCCTGTCACTAGTCTTACACTCTCGATAATCATCTCTATGGGAAAATGACCACTTGCAGGTAAAAAATTAAAAGGTTATGCTTTGTCAGTCAAAATAGCCTGTCTCATTTTTAAACAATGTTTTAATTTCTTTAGTACATCAGTGCTGTGATCACTGTAAACACATGATCATTGAAAACAAGTCCTTTTGATTTTGCATAAGATAATACCTTCCGGAAAGTGAATAAGATGTGGAATTACTCTGAACAAACATTTTACCCCCAATATTACAACCCTGGGTGGCCCCAAGCGTTTACAAATGCTGAAAAATATCTTCAGATACAACTTATTTTATTATTCTTTGTTTTCCTCTGAGCACAACAGGAAATTCTTAAGCTGCCATTTCAATTGCAAAAACAAATTATGTGTGATCCTTTCCTCATTTCTCTCAGAGTGACTCTTTTTGTTCAAGCAAGGATCCAAAAGAAATGGCATATATTACCTTCTAATTTTCTAATGATATCCAAGCCAAAGAAGGTATTATTGACCTAAGAGTCAATAATAAATGCAATAAATTTTTATTCACGATGGGTTATCGCCCAAACTTTTACTTGACTACAGTCCATTTAAGGAAGAAGCATTTTAGTTTTAAGTGTTGATCATAAAATACATAATCATTAATGGAGCAGAGATATATCTTTTATGGGAGTTTCCTTTTTACCGCCTCAGACTGCTCGTCAGTAATAAAAATTGGATAGAACTTCCCTTTCCCATTAGGTAGAATTATTCCCTTGACTGGTGACATCAATGTATCTGGAACAACCCATCTGCAAGGCTGACAGCCTGGCCTAAAACGTGACAATAAAAGAAGCAGAAGCAGGAGTTGGCATTTGAGAGAAAGCTATTGTAGTCAGTCAAGAGCAGGAAAAGTCAGGCAAGACATACCTATGCATTAGATTGCCCCATACCTGTCATGCTTACAGTTAGGCTATACATAAATACTTAACTACTGAATATGTATCTTAAAATAAATAATGTGACTGAATGACTATTTTTAGAACAAACGTTGGGCTTAACATATTCAAAATACCTTCCATTTAAATAAAAATGTTAGAAACAGAATATTATGTTGAATCAGAGCAATTTGATAATGATTTAAAGTGGGAGCATATGTTATGTACTCAATTATGCTACGGTATCTCAAAAATAAATTGCTAAATTAAATATTACTAAATGCTAAAAGAATTTTCTTAAATGTATCTCTCTTTTTGATCATTAAAATAAATATATTAAAACATGCAATATAAGTTCACTGAAATCACGAATTATTAAAAGTACTCTGGGATATTAGTAAATTAGTAAAGAACAAATACTGATAGCTCTATCCATGTCAACATAAGCACTTGAACATTGTTTTCATTTTTTCAGCCCCTTGATGTTGTAGCTTACCCTACAGTACCTTTCTCGTGAGTCAGATATTGATGGCTGAAGTCGTGGAAAAGGCACAAAAGTGGAGCCACAAGGAAGTAGCTGTGGAGACATTATGATCTTCTGCTCAGATATTTGTTCAAGAGAAAGAAATGTGTTTACAGCCACAAACTCCTTTCACCCAGTTGCAAGATCAAAGGAATGAAGACTTCTGTTTTTACCATGACTTTAGAAAGGTTTCATAGCATGTCAACATTTCGGCTCCAGCAGCTGATTCTAATTTCTTTAATGCTATCTGTAATTCGGCGTTGCTTGACAGACTATTAAGGAAATGTCGATGATGCAGGAAGACCAGCGCATGTTAACATAATTATTCCACAGAACACTGTGCATAGTGAATAAATTGTCACAACATTCCTCTCTATTTCTTTCTGAGAATCTTTTATTTATCTGTATTTAGTCTTGGGATGTTTGATGTTCAAAATATAGAACATATCACTTGTTTCAGAAAATACATAAACTTTTCTCTGGTAAATTATGAAGAATTTGAAAAAGAATAGATTTGTAAAAGAAAAGAATCTGAAAAAGAATAGATACGTATATGTATAACTGAATCACTTTGCTGTACAACTGAAATGAACACAACATTGTAAATCAACTGTACTTCAATAATAAGAGAAAAATAAAGTATCACACTATCCTCAAGAAAAAGGTCTTTGTTATAAATTCAGACTTTTCATGCTGAAAACGAATCAAATTCAGATGCTAATTTTCAGAAAAGTCCATGGTACTGAGACCATATCTACCAAACACACAAGCCTTACAACTCAGAACAATATGAGTGATCATATTTCAAACATCAAGGGCTTTCTGAAACTAAAAAATATATACACACTAAATGTTAAATTCCAAGAGGACATTATTGTTTAGCACGGCCCTTTAAAGTGGCTGACATATTGAGGGACACAGTAAATGTGGAGAAGTTTCTTCTAGGCATAACTGGAATGGCGGAGTATACGAAAGAAAATATATATATATACGTATGAATTAATAAAAATACAGACATACATAAAATGTACAAGTCTCATTAAAAGGCAGTGATAATGTTAGGAAGATATTAGCAATTTATATGATAACAATGGTGCACAGAAGTATATAATTTTTTTTTTTTTTTTTTTTTTGTAGCCTCACGCGTTATAATCTTGTTTGGATTGTGAAAAATCAAAGCAATGTAACTGCCCAATAACAGAAAATCAGATAAATATTGTTGGCACATCAATAATACGGAATAGTAAGCCATCCCAAATAATGATGGAAAGCTAATCATATCTTATTAAGTGGAAAACCAATAAATAAACAAACAAACAAAAATAGGTTACCAAATACCATTGTCGTTTGATTCTGTTTAGATAAAGCCCATACATTTCAAAATAGAAAAACAAAAAAATCTGGATTATTATACACCAAGTTATTAGCATTGATGAAATGATGTTTTTGTGGTTTTTTTGAAGTTTCTGGTGGTTGTTGTTAATCAATTATTTTCCACCTTTCCCACAGTGACCACGTACTACTTATGTAATAAAAATAAAGCACTAACTAAAGGAAATGAACCAGTTGTACCAAGTGACATCACTATCACAACGTTTGACCACGATTTTACTTCCTAAAATGTGTATCCCTTCAAAATCACTTTCTGGATGTCATTTACAAAGATCCAAATAATTGCTCTCTGGTGACTTTAGGTCATTTTAAAGTACGTCATGCTGGAAATCACATGACTTCCAGAGTCAGAATGGAGAGCTCCTCATCCTAACTGCTACTTACTAGTTAGTTCAGCCAATTAGACTTCAGCCCCTACCAGCTTCCCAGGGTTATTTGCTAAGCTCAGAAAAGAAGTTTAGAAGAACAAATCAAAGGCCAAATATTTACTGTAAATAGCAATTTTACAAGACATAAGTTCTTGACCTTATCACTACAGATCAAGCACCGTATTACCTAATATCCTTATCTACCTTATGAATATCATTACCTAATATCCTTATTAAGTTATCCTATAACTTATATTCTTCTGCAGAGTCTCTGGAGGTTGCTTCTGTCATTCCTTCTAGTACAATGTATGGGCTTTGCTGTTCAGAGCTTCGGAGGCATTTTCTTCAACTCAACGGAGCTGGACCCATACTTTTCCTCCAGTCCCATCAGGGAGTCCCACAGTTCTCAGAGCAGAATCCCTAAGCAGACTTCCTAGAGAACAGGTTACCATCTGAGGATTCTAATGTTGAGGGAAATGGATAAAATTCAGAGCCACAGGGCTTGCATAGACTGGCTAGTCCCATAGGACTTTGAACAAACCAAGGTTACTTAACTGTTCTGAGACTCACGGTTTCCTCGAAGTGGTGAAATGGGGGTAGTAATTCTTACTTCCTAATGTTAACGAGAACGAAATGTGAATGCGTGTGAAATACCTAATATAGAAACTGACATAGTAGCCTCTCGATTTTCTTTCTCATATCTTTATTAGCCTGGTATTCTTAAGATAACCATCATTATCACACAAGGCCGATAAAATTTTACCCCACAGCAAATAGACATTTTAGTAAGGCGTCCCAGTATTATCACTAAGAAATGTAGATTTGTGGTAAGTTTATTGAAACAACAAAAATAACTCAAGGGTTCCGAGATGATTACAGCAGGATCTCTAGTCAGGCTGTACTACAGTCTCTCTCCATGAAGTAATCAGAGATGCCTTTACTCCAGCAATTTAATGTAATTAGACCAAATGGCTGCTGTGGAAGTGCAGAAGCACAGCTGAAGCAGTATTTCCTAGCATTTAGAAGTTTTATAAAGTGATGGCAGAGAGTACCTAGGTAGGCTTATCTGTGAACTAACTTTTTTGCTCTACCCATGCATAAGCCATCAAAATCCTCAAATTTGTGATTTAGCTTCATTTGCTCAATACTACAGTAAAGTGGGTTTTCTTAGTAAACAAAGTCTTCATTAGTCTTTTCTCCCTCTTAGGAAAGAAATGCCTTATCACATGCTCACATTCATTTATTTCACAGTGACTGCAAATGAGGATCAACAGAAATAATATTCTGACTTAAAACTTTAGTCCACGAAATATCTTTTCAAAACATCAGAGTTTGGGCTAACGGTGTACGCTGCCAGGAACAACTCATTCTGACTCTGAATAGTATCAACAGCAGCAGTAGCCAAGCAAGAAGCAGGGAAAAGTAGGTGATTTGTTCCATTTCCATGTAATGTATTTGGACATCATTTGAGTTTCCAGAACTAAATCAACAGAACCATTCAACAGCTAAGTTCATTTCTAAACTTAATATGCTGGAGCCCTTTAACATTTCTGAGCTCAAACTTGGAACATGAGTCTTACTAACCAGAAAGGAAGGAAAATGTAGAGATAAACAAATGAGAAGATAGACAGAATCCTTGAGACCACCATATGTTTCTTATTTCATACTAGAATGTTCATTATACCTAGCAGGATTCTATGTGCATAATATTCATTAAACGAAATAAAAAGAAAAAGTCAAAACATTGTAACTATATTGCAACCTCCAATAATTTATCAGCAGAACACACTTTTTAATATATTTAATGATTCCCTGCGGCTGAGCCAAAATCAATTACCTCTGCTTTCTATTTGAACTTTTGCATGTGAAAAGGGATGTTTATAGGATAATATCCCACTCTATTAATATGCTTTGATGAATAATCAAGTTGTTGAGCTCTTCTTATAAACCAAGGCTTAACACCATATGACTTATAACATAAAGCAGTACAATGAAATAAAGGGTCCGAGACTGCTTACCTCCCCATATAATCCTGGTAATATTGTTTCCCCCCCCACATACACTTTGGTCACTCAAAATCTACCCCTTCTTGAGGAGAGCAGTAGCAATTCAAAAGCAAAGGAAATTCTCAAATAATCGGCATACACAAAAACCCCTATCCAGTCACACTAAAATTTCATTCTTTTTCTGAGCAAACTAAGGATTATATACATGATGGAGTGGATATAATTTGCATTGCCAAGTTAGTGACTAAGGTGATTATCAAGGATATTACAGTCCAACCTAGGTATTGCTTACACTCACTAATGTCTTTTAAAACACAAGGTTTTCCTCTGATGCTGGCAGAATGATTATGAGAATAGCTACTGATGTAGTTACATACATCATAGTACTGATGTAGAGAGCTACTGAAGCTCTCTTTCAATGTTCAACAATTATTGGTCTTCTCAAGACTCTATGGATAACACGAAAATTATCCCTCAATTACAAAACGAGATCATGGTCCTTATTTCTCTGTGGAGATGTCCTTATGTCTCAGAACTACAAGAATTACTTTGAAAGGGAAATATGATCATCCAGAAAGGAGCAAGTTTAAAAAGGAACTAACTATATATAATTGATCACTATTATGGACCAATGCATCTGGGAACTGTTCAAGTTCTTCCATCTTCTGGGATGCCTAGTTTCGCAACCTGTAAAATGAGACTGACAGCTTCCTCCCAGGTCAGAAATCTAGCAATTCTTTAAATCAATCCATGTGGAAAGAAAAGTCTCAGAGTGGTTACAGACACGTTTATTTACTCATTCAATAACTTCTGTGTCTTCTATTGTGCTTGATATTATATATATAGCAGTGAATAAAAGAAAAATTGTCTTTGTTCTCACAGAGCTTATATTAGAATCAAAACAATCAGAAAATAAACAAAGCAATAACTGTTCAATTACAAACTGAAATAAGTACTGTGAATGAAAAGTTCTAGATGGTAACAAGTGGTTAGATTGAGGAGCTGGGAGGTAACAAAGGCCTCTCCATGTGTACCATGTTACCTGGGCCAATGCACTTCTCTTCGCACAGACAGCTCCAAAAGTAATTTTGTTCTCTGAAAGTTGATTTTCATTCACAATTTGGGGATAACGCGTGATACCTGTCTTTAAGCCCCAGTATTCTTGCACTCAATGGACAAAAGTTTGGAGGGTGATGGATGGGGGAAAAAAAGAAGGAATTTTTTTTTTTTCTTTTTACCTGAGACATAAACGCACTATGTCAGAAAACCACAATTTGCAAAGACCACTTCCCACAGTTGATAACTGTCCCTATTTCAATGTCTTTCATAGATAACCATTTTCAGTACATTTATACTTTGAGAGAAAACCATAAACAGAGGTATTGTTCCATGGAGTAAACTGATTACCTAGGACCATGAGGAAAATTGTTTCTGCATTCAAAGTACACGACTGGCTAGGTATATTACTTTAAAGTTTCTCATTCTGAAATCCTTCTCCAGGCAACAAATATGCACAAGCCACAAAATAATTATTAAGATAGTATTTGCTAGACTTGAGAGACTAATGATTTGAGCTGATACCAAAATGCCTATGTCCTAAGATTATTCTCACATAAAAAATAAGAAGGAAATGGGGATACTAGGAAAGCTGCTGCAAACTAAATTAAAGTAGAAAAAGCATATTAAAAGAAAGCGTGCATTGTAGCCTTTAAAATTTTTAAAGGAAAAAAAATAAGAATGGGAACCTACTTCTTAGACATTTGATTAAAAGGTAAAGCCCTGAGATAAAAGAAAGCAAATTCAAAATCCACAAAAGTAAGGTTTATTCATTTTACCACTGTATAATAAATAGAGAGATCTTAAAGTCTACTGCAAGAAAAAGCAGACTGTTTTGTAGAACTGACACACTTTCACTGATTTCTCTCTGCTAAATCATCTCAATGAGGGGAATATGAAAACAGATGAATTGTCAACCTTCCCAATAATGGAGAAAAATTCTTACAATTCTCCTAGTGAAGACTAGCTACATGGATTACATACTAAAGACACTTCAAAATCACCCACCTCCCTTTTCTTTATTTCTCTGATTTTGTTATCGAAGTATACGTTTGACTTCCCTTTCTGCACATATGATTTAATGAGAACAAAGTCACTACCCTAACATTATGGACTGTATCTCTGACATACTATATAGTTTGCTGAGCACATATCACTTGGTTTGAAACTGCACAACTCTGTATGTGCTCACAAAATCAGATGCCCAGCATCCCAAGAGGGGTCTGAGACACTGCATCATGGGCCTCACCAAGGAAAGGCCACTATGACGTATTCAAATGGCCAACTACCATCCCATTTTTTCTGTGATTTGGCTTTATCTTCAAAATCTCAAAGGACAAAATTCCAATTTTTTAGTCATTACCTATCTGTAAAAATGTTTGTCCCAGAAATACTCATTTAAAGGCAGTATCAAAAGATGCTCAACATCACTAATTATTAGAGAAATGCAAATCAAAACTACAATGAGGGGGCTTCCCTGGTGGCGCAGTGGTTGAGAATCTGCCTGCCAATGCAGGGGACACGGGTTCGAGCCCTGGTCTGGGAAGATCCCACATGCCGCGGAGCAGCTGGGCCCGTGAGCCACAATTACTGAGCCTGCGCGTCTGGAGCTTGGGCTCCACAGCAAGAGAGGCCGCGATAGTGAGAGGCTCGCGCACCGCGATGAAGAGTGGCCCCCACTTGCCACAACTAGAGAAAGCCCTCGCACAGAAACGAAGACCCAACTCAGACATAAATAAATAAATAAATAAATAAATAATTCCTTACTATTAAAAAAAAAAAAGTTACCTATAAGGGGAGAAGACAATGATGAAAACTAGAACTCCCTAAATGCACCATATTTAAAAAAAAAAAAAAAAAAAAACTACAATGAGGTATCACCTCACACCAGTTAGAATGGCCATCATCAAAAAGTCTACAAACAATAAATGCTGGAGAGGGTGTGGAGAAAAGGCAACCCTCCTACACTGTTGGTGAGAATGTAAATTGGTACAGCCACTACGGAGAACAGTATGGAGGTTCCTTAAAAATGAGTTGCCATATGGTCTAGCAATCCCACTTCTATGCATATATCTGGAGGACACTACAATTTGAAAAGATACATGCACCTCGATGTTCATAGCAGCACTATTCACAATAGCCAAGGCATGGAAGCAACCGAAGTATCCATCGACAGATGAATGGATTATGAAGATGTGGTACATATATACACAAAGAAATCTTAGCCATAGAAAAGAATGAAATAATGCCATTTGCAGCAACATAAATGGACCTAGAGATTATCATACTAATATGTGGAATCTAAAAAAAAAAAAAATGATACAAATGAAATTATTTACAAAACAGAAACAGACTCACAGACTTAGAGAACAAACTTATGGTTACCAAAGGGAAAAGGTGGGGGGAGGGATAAATTAGGAGTTTGGGATTAACAGATGCACACTACTATATGTAAAATAGATAAGCAACAAGGACCAACTGTATAGCACAGGGAACAATATTCAATATCTTGTAATAATCTATAATGGAAAAGAATCTGAAAAAGAACGTGTGTGTGTGTGTGTGTATATATATATATAAATATATATACATGTACATATATATATATATATATATATCTCACTTTGCTGTATACGTGAAACTAACACAACATTGTAAATCAACTATACTTCAATTAAAAAATAATAAAGGCAGTATCAGTAGCATACAGGAAGTGGGAAATCCAAACCGCCTGAATCAGTTAATGACAATTCCAATGAAAAAAGACAACTGAAAACAACTCTAATAAGTATTTGAGAAAATGTAGTAAAATTGGGCTCTTTAAAAACAGTCCAAAAAATGTTTTTGAGTCATGCTTATTTTCTTTGTACATTTTTATAACCTTGGTTTTGTAGCATCATGACCTGATAGGAGAAGGATATTATATGTAACACAAGTTATAGGTAATTATGTTCATAGGGAACTCTAATCTGAAGTATCTACAACTGTATATAATGTCAAGCCATATTAAAATGAGATTTTACTAAATTGTAAGACTCCATTTTCAATATACCATTTGACTGTCTTGATTCATTAGTCTCAAAATTTTCTAACTTCTGCTTACTATCCTAGCACCACCCAGCTGAAAAATTAACTTAAAAATGTATTCAGAGGATTAGAGCTTGAGAAATGAAATATGCACTTCCATGAAATGTATCTCTATTTGAATGAAAAATAAATAAATGGCTTTAACTCCCTTTTCATGTTTTATTATGTTACAGTTTTATATTTTGTTGAAGCGAGGGCATTCCATGTATTTCATGCAAAGTGTTGTTAAATAGCTTCCTGAAGACAGAAATCAGAAATGAATACAAAGAATAATTTTAAATAACTAATATATTTCAAGAAAGTATCCATTATAAACTAACTGAGCTTCTTCAGTTATTAAAAAAATAATAGGACTATTTACTGAGGATTGACAAAAGGATATGAGAAAATAAGATTTGGGGGGGAATAAAACAAAGTAGACAGAAGATCAGTGCCATTAATTCATTCATTCAATAAACATTTGAGTATTCCATATGTACAGGGCACTGCATGGCCTGCTGAGAATACTATGCCCTCCCTCACAGGGCTTTCTGAAATCATTATTATGCATACATAAAGTATAATCATTGGTATATTTAATAATTTTCAACATGCTTATCATGTTTTAACTATAAATTTCTGACTTCTGTGAATACATATCAAAATATTAATATCTTACACTCTGTAAAAAAGTTTAAAAATAAGAACAGCTAATGTTTTTAAGGGTATTAGTGTCTCTTAGGTAGAACGGCATTATTCCACATTCTTGACAAATATTTTCAATTTCATCACACACAATATTTAGTTTTTATTTTAAATAAACTACTCTTCTTACAAAAAGGGGCTTTTCCTCCTCCTTTATAGTCATTAAGTAATGACTGCAACTCTTATCAATAGAATAAAATGCAATGGCATGATCTTAGTATTAGCTTCTGCTTTAAATTGTGGAAGCAGATATGAAATAAATTTTTTCTCTGACATCTACAGGTCAGTAAGTGAACCTTCTGATTATTAGCCTTTAAACGATCATTAAAATTAAAGAAATTGTCTGATCTCTAAAGCCCTATGATTTGGAATCAATAATTTAATTATTTAATTACAGAACGCTCTTGTACACCGGAGATAAACCCACAAATCTCTAAAAGGATTTTAAAGTGTATATTTGCCAGGGCTAAAGAGAGAACGTCTTAACAGCATGGCAGATGACTGTTGAAGGTCATAATCATCCAATTGGTTAGCATATTTCAAGCTATTAGCGCAAGAATCTAATGCAAAATGAAAATTTAACCTTTTCCAAACAAGTGATAATATTAATTATAATGGCGTGCTACTAGTTTTTGCTTTCACTGAAACAATCCTGTTCAAATAATTTAATAAACTCCTAAAATACTCTGAAATAATCTCTATGCAATAACTCAGTATCTATTCAACAAAGGTTTGTTTAAATTTAAATAGTAATAAAGTAAAATGCATTTCCTATGTTGAAGTCTCTTTTTAAGGGTAGCTGAATTTTACTCTCAACATTATGGCTATAATTCAATGCTGTTGTTGGGATGAAAGGATCACACTCTTGATTGTTTTAAGTCCCGAAGAAAGAGTGCATGCTTTAACAAATGTTATAATCCCTCCAGAAAAACACTTCATTCTCCCTCTAACCACTGTGAAAAACAATCCCCTGAAATCGGGTGTCATCCAATGTTCTGAACATCTGAGGATGCAAGAGGAAACAGACTGAAATTGCAGAAAGAAAAATTAAATTATACATATAACTGCAAGTCAGGGACCATATTTGGAAAAAAAAAATACTCTATTTTAAATTCCATTTGCCAATTTTCCAATCCAATTCCCCTTAAAAGGAAGCTAGATAAAGTAAAATCACTCAGGTGAAAATTATGTAATGAAAGTCACTATGAATTCAATTTTCCTGTTTATATCTTTGTGAAAATAGCAGCATTGAACATCAACCTACCAACAGACAGCAACAAAACTTTGAACACCTAAGTTCCATGAGCATAGAATGGTGCCAAGTGGAAGCAGCACATTTATGTGACTGAAGAGTAGTTGTTGTTGTTCAGTTCTATAACCATGGAGTACAATCAACCTCTGTTAAAAACTACAGTCCAGGGCTTCCCTGGTGGCGCAGTGGTTGAGAATCTGCCTGCCAATGCAGGGGACACGGGTTCGAGCCCTGGTCTGGGAGGATCCCACATGCCGCGGAGCAGCTGGGCCCGTGAGCCACAATTGCTGAGCCTGCGCGACTGGAGCCTGTGCTCCGCAACAGGAGAGGCCGCGATGGTGAGAGGCCCGTGCACTGCGATGAAGAGTGGTCCCCACTTGCCGCAACTAGAGAAAGCCCTCGCACAGAAACGAAGACCCAACACAGCCATAAATAAATAAATAAATATTAAAAAATAAAAAAAATAAAAAATAAAAATAAAAAAATAAGTGTGCCAGAAATGGCCACTTTAATTTAAAAAAAAAAAACTACAGTCCATCCCCTAGCTAGTACACGGGGGAAATGTTGCTAATCCTCTCCTTCCTCATTACTTCATCTATAAAATAGAAATAATAATATCTACTTCATAGTGTTGGTAACTGGATTAAGCGAGCTAAAGTACCAAGTGTCTAGCATCTAATCATCACTCAAAAGTGTTATGTCTTCTTCCCTAAGTAATATATTGAATCGAACATATAAGACAAAAAAAAAACAATTAAGATATTTAATAATCAGTATTTTGAATACACTAAAGCAAAAATCATCGGTTAAAAATGAAATGAATTGTGTTCAGAACCCAACAACATATCTTGCTTTACTTCAGGGGTCAGTAAACGATAGCTCAGAAGCCAAATCTCGCCCACTGCTTGTTTTTTTTTATAACCTGTGAATGAAGCATGGTTTTTATATTTTAAAATGTCTGGAATAAATTCATAGAAGAAGAATATTTCATGGCATATGAAACTCAAATTTCAGTGTCCATAAATAAAGTTTTATTTCAGCTCAAACATGTTCATTCATCTACATACTGTGTACAGATGCTCTTTAAGTTACAACAGCAGAGTTGACTAGCTGTAAAAGGGTCCTTATGGCCTACAGGGCCTAGAATAATTACAGTAATATCTGGTCCTTTCCATAGGAAAAATTTGCTGATTCCTGTTCTAGCAAGCAGAATATCCTATCTTCTGCCATAATGTATTTTGTTACATTTTAGCAAGACCTTTAAGAGACTCACTTTTTGATTATAGAGGATTTGTTTTAATTATCTGATAATACACTCTGGACTTTTAACTAATCCATATCCTATGAGATGAGATGATGTCAGGACACTAAAAAAAATGCTTATTGAATGGAGGTATGGATGAAAATTGGGTAGAGGACAAAGCCGGGAGAAAGACTTTTCACAACATTCTTGTACAGTCATTGATTATTAATATATGTAAATATGTTACCTATTCAAAGTATATGCTTATTTTTTAAGAGAGGAGATGATCAAACCCTTTAAGCACAATCTTTTCCTCTGTCAAATTAAGAAAAAATTGTGTATAGTTTTTATAAAAGGAAGAAATATAACATTTATAATTTTAAAAATCAAGATTTAAAAGGCTTAAATAACTAACTCACTTACACTGAGTTAAAATCTACCTAACGTATTCTATTAAAAAAATATAGTTTCTAAGGTGTACTTTTTAATCTAATTAGAATTTCTTAATTACCTTCTATGAATTGAACTAAATATGCATTACCCTTCCAAAGACATAGCCACAAAGTGATATCGTCTTTTCAAGACAAGGAAAAGGAGCAACTTCCATTTGATTTTGTATATAAAACTTCATAACATTCGATTTATGTATGTAAAACTTCAGAGATCATTGATTTGGAGTAAACATTTAGGCATTTTCATAGAACTCTGCCCAACATATAGAATACTGGATACAGGAGCCAGAGGTCTAACATAAGTCTGGAATATCTGGAAGTGGTTGGAGGAGACTAAATTCCAGGACAACTTTCTAGGGTTCTCCCTTCTTCTTACATAATCTTCCTTCTGAGTTATCAACCTGCTCAGCCTCAAAGAAATGGGAATTAGAAACAAATAACTTAGTTGAGAAAGAATCATGAACATGTCCATGGAACTTAGAAGTTGGGAGGTATTTTTAAGTCCGTTATTTCATTCCCTCAACCATTCAACGAAAATACTTAGACTTACTGAGTGCCTACGATGGGTAAGGCACCCAGCTTGAGAGTGGAGAGAAAACAATGAACAAGAGAGACATGGTCCTCCTCTTGAAGACAATGAACAAGAGGTTCTGTTAAAGGATGATGGATACTGAAGATGTCGGCATATGTGTTATAAGAGGAGAGTTAAGGAAACATATAGAAGGGTTTAACCTGGTCCGGAGTTCAGAGTGCTCACTTAGGCATCAGATATACCAAAACTGGAACCATGCAGAGAAGATAAGCATGGTCCCTGTGCAAAGATGACAGAGTTCCACAAAGCCGAGAAAATAACCAAGGAATAGAGATCCAAAGGGTCAGAGTCACCTAAAGAAAAAAGCTGGTAGAACACCAAGTAACAAAGTGAAAAACAGAACTAAATACTGTGAGATATTTTATATTGTTATAAATTGATAATATAACTAGCTAATATGTAAGCAAAGCATTCATTTAAAATATAGTGGTAGTGGTCTTGAAAGCTATTGGCTTACAATTCTTCAAGGGAATTCACTAGAGTTAAGCTTCATGCATAAGAAATTTGGTTCATGATTTAATTTGTAACTTCCAAACAATTATATTTGATATGTAGATAATTATCCCATCTGCCTCTCGGCAATATCTTAGAGAATTAACATTTTAACATACTGCAATTGTGAGGATTCTAAAATCAGAAGACTGAAGTTTAATCTCAGCAAAATATCTTGTGTACATCTCACGAGGGATTATCAATCAGAAGTCTCTTCTGGTATAACCACAGAAAGATAAATTTTGTCAGATTGAATAGCAATTAAAACATCACACTACCATCTTAATACTCTCAAAGGTAAATCTGTGAAAGTAAGAATATAATGAAAAAGAAAATATTGAGAGACAAAAGGAGTCCAGACAAAAAACAAACTTAATTTTTAAAAATTGTAAAGTACATTTAACTTATGTTTTTTTAATCTTTAAGGAACCATTCCATGTTGGAAAAACGGACATCTCCAAGACTTCGTATAAAGTGAAAAAAAGAAATGTACATAATAGACTATATAATCACTAGCATTTGTATAAAGATGAAAAAAGAAATATGCATATATATATATATATATATATATATATATATTTCCTTCCAAATTTGTAGAATGTTTCTTGAACCATATACCAGAAGCAAAGGACCAGCTAAACTGCTTGTCTTTGGAAATGCAAACTGGGAGGGGGTGGGGGGGAGGAGGGAGAATTTCCATTCTATTTCTTCTAGTCCTGTTTGCACAGTTTTAAAATGTTAAGCCATGTGAATGTATTACATATTAAAAAATTATTTTTGAAAAATTATATATAAATTTTTATAATTATATAAAATAGATATTATTATATATTATATATTTTAATTATAAAATATATAATATATATTATATAATTTTAATTATGTAAAAAATATTTATACATATATATTTCAAGTTCTAATAACCCTCTTCCCAAACTAACAGAAGTGTTTTAATTATAAATGAGGTTACAATGATAAACCTAAAAGGGCATCTTGGGGAATTTTAGATTTAGAAGTTGGAAATAAATTTGCCTAATACATCTCTAGTCTGGAAGTGAATTGCTGGATGTCAGAAACTCTCTGATGGTTTGAACATTTTCTTTGATATGATTCCATATTCTCACTGAGTAGTCTTTTCTTCCTAATTTGTTTTCAGACATAAAATTCACTGGAAAAAGAATGCCCTGAGCAGTGTTAAAGCACATCAGAAGGCCTGGCACTTTGATGTCTCATTATACATGATCAAATTTGTTTTGTAATACAAATAATGTCTCCTGTGAGATTAAGCAGTGAAATTTTTCTCAGGATGTGAGCAGTTGAGGAAAAAACTTTGGAATAAAAACTGACCACAAAAATAAGAAGAGTGGGTTTAACTCTGAAGTTTATGAAATGTTTTCCTGGACAAGAGGAAGAGAAAAAAATCAATCCTCATTTCATTCTTAGCAAAAGATTAAAGAAAAAAAAAAAAAAAGTCCAGTGGACTTCTCAAAAGCCTAGCAGGCTTGGAAAACATGATTTGGTTCAAATATATTTCTGTTTTCTCCATACATGCCAAAAGTTACTAGCAGGAATTACAATTCCTGTGAATTATGAGATATTTCCCACAACCCTAATCCCAAAAACAACCATTAAAAAAATTGTCAAGGTTTGGATTTTTACTTTCACCAGAGGCTTTTGGAAATCAAAAAAGAAGGCTTTGGGAGACAAGCAGGGTATAATTATGCAGTGACTGTGATATTAAAAAGAAAGCAAGGGAAGAATAAAGCCTCCGCCATGGGTTAGCTCTGATCTTCACCAGGACCATGAAAGGAACCACCTGGATTGAGAGGAAGAGGGACAGAAAAATGGTAGCAGAGTATGAGCAGAGCCATGACCTTGGGGAAACAGTCTGACTGGGAAGACCGCTAATATCACGAGGGACCAAAGAGAAACCTGGGAGCAAGACTGCACTCCACCTGGCTTTTTTCTTTTAGTGATTTTATTGTGATATAATTCACATAGCATAAAATTTACCTATTTAAAGTATCCAATTCAGTGGTTCCTAGTATATTAGCAGAGTTGTGCAACCATCACCAAACCTAATTTTAGAATATCTTCAGCCCCCCAAAGAAACCCTATACCCATCCACCATGAGCAATGTCTCTACATCCCACTCCCGACCCACCCCAGACCCTGGCAAAGACTAATCTATCAATACTTTGTGTTTTTATAGATTTACCTATTCTGAATATTTCATATGAATGGGCCATACAATATGCAATCTTTTGTGACTGGCTCCTTTCACTTAGCATAATATTTTCAAGGTTCATCCATGTTGTACCTTGTACCAGTACTTAATACCTTCGTATTGCTGAATAGTATTCTTTGGATGGATATATCACATTGCACTTACCCATTCATCTATTAATGGGTACATAGCTTGTTTCTATTTGGGGGCTATTATGAATAAAGCTACTATAAACACCCATGTACAAGTTTTTGCACGAACGCATGTTCCCATTTCTCTTGAGTGTACACCTAGGAGTGGAATTCCTGGGTCATACGGTAAATCTGTGTTTCACCTTTTCAGAAATTGCCAGACTGCTTTCCAACGCAGCTGCACCATTTTACATGCCCAGCAGCAATATATGAGGGCACTGACTTCTCCCCATCCTCATCAACATTTGTTATTATGTCTTTTTACATCATAACCATCTTAGTAGGTGGAAAGTAGGTTCTCACTGTGGTTTTGATTTCCATGCCCATGATGGCTATAATGCTATCTTTTCTTATGCTTCTTGGCCATTTGTATACATTCTTTGCAGAAATGCCTATTCAGATCCTTTGCCCATTTTTAAACACTGGGTTATTTGTCCTTTGATTATTGAGTTGTAAAAGTTGTGCATATATTGTAGATTATAAATATCTAGAATATCTGATATATGTTTTGCGAATATTTTCTTCTGTTCTATGGATTATCTTTTCACTTTATTGATGATGACCTTTGAAACACAAAATTTTTTAATTTTGGTAAGGTAAATTTATTTTTTTTTCTTTTGTCACTTGTACTCCTGATATCATACCATGTGTCGTTATTATAGAGGAAACTATATATCTTCTGAGAGGGGAGCCTAATGAGCTACTTGCCATCTCTGGGCCATATGGGCCTTCTAGTGATAGCAGCCAACAATGTGACATTTATATTATCAACAGATGGACATCTTCCCATAACTCTGAGTGTTTTCCAAGTCACCTCTGCTTGTACCCTGTGGCCACAGCTCAGAACACTCATCAGTCTCTGAAATAGAACATTGGTGATAATTCCTAAGGGTAATGATACAGTACAGAAGGAAAAATCTAAATATCAGGGTCGAGTGAGTGATGAAATCTCCCATTCATAACAAAACCTGTTATTACTATGCTGAAATAGAAGAAAAACAAACAAATCTGAACACACAGATAGAGTTCCCAAGAAAGGGAACAAGTAAAATGGAGAAAAAAATTTAAAACTTTATCAAAGAAAACTGTACTGAAATAAAGGAAACTCAAATCTACAGCAACTTACGGCACACTGTGCACCACAAAAAAATTGATAGTAAAACTAAGATATTCTGGTAAAGTTACTAAACTTCATAGAAAAAGAGTTGTATATATACTCCCTAAGTACAAGAAGGGGGAGATAGGTGTATTAAACTGATCTGAGATTTCTTCAAGAAAATAATCTCTGAAAGCACAGTAGTATCACCAGTATTAAGCAACAAAGAATAACAAAGTACATATCCATGCACTTTGGCCTTCCAGGAAAAGGACAACATGCCTTCTCAAGCATGCAAGAAGCTAAAGAAAACAATACTCATTGGACTGTCTTGGGAAGAGAATAATAATATTTAATGAAATCTTTGCATTTAAGAGATGAATCAAAATAAAAATTCAGGATGGTAGATGTTGTAAGTACTACTGATAAGATAATTATACCCCTAAATAAAGTAGTTAAATTAAAATTATGAGGGTAGAATGGAAGGTGAATATTAGAAACCTTGACATTGCAAAAAAAATTGTTTTGAAGAAACCAAATCGGGAGGTGAAAGTGCAAAGCAGTGCAATGATATTTATTTCCTCATCCTTCATTGGACAGACAACAGATGTCCAAACTTGAAACACAATGTTATTACATTTTAGAAGACATTTAAAATATAATACCTCTTCTTGTAAACATTTGCTTCAAGTGCAGCAATACCTTCAATTTCAATTAAATTTCTTCGTATTTATAAATTCTCAATAATTCTGATTTCAGAAAAAATTAACTTAGTATCTTTCATTTTAAAATGTTTTATAGATAGCATGATTTCACTTCAGTAAAATTTTCTCTCTCATCCTTTCCCCATCCATCCATCCATCCATCTTTCTACCTATAGCTACATCTATATCTGTATATAGAGATGTCTAAAATTATCATATGATAATGTTATTTCTGAGTGGTTGAGTGAGTTTCCTTATTTCCATTTCTCTGTATTATCTTTATATCTTAAATAAACATGTATAATTTATACAAAAACAATACAGCTATTTTTTAAAACATTATTATTAAAAATTTGTAATTTCATAAGGTAACATATTAAAAGTAAACTCCAGTCTGGTAGAGCCCAAGGAAAAGTATTTTAAGGTAGCACTTCTCAAATTTTAAAACAAATACAAATCAACTAGGAATCTCATAAAATGCAGGTTCTAATTCAGTAGGTCTGGACTGGGTCCAAATTTTCAGCATTTCTAGTAAAGGCCCAAGGCCATCCACTGAGCAATAGATTTTAAGGAATTTCATAGAGTTGCTCATTAAATAAGCAGAACTTTTATTATAAGCCATGAAAATGAGTATATGAGGGGAATTAGAGAAAACAATAGTAACTAATAAATAAAAATACTAAAAACCTATTCTTGGCATTGAACTTCTACAGTGAGTCACTTAAGGAAGATCTGTTTTTACAGTTTTTTTAAATATTCTTTTACCCAATCAAATGGGCAGAAGATCTAAATAGACATTTCTCCAAAGAAGACATACAGATGGCTAAAAAGGACATAAAAAGATGCTCAGCAACACTAATTGTTAATGAAATGCAAATCAAAACTGCAGTGAGGTACCACCTCACACGGGTCAGAATGGCCATCATCAAAAAATCTACAAACAATAAATGCTGGAGAGGGTGTGGAGAAAAGGGAACCCTTTTGCACTGTTTGTGGGAATGTAAATTGGTACAGCCACTATGGAGAACAGTATGGAGGTTCCTTAAAAAACTAGAAATAGAACTACCATATGATCCAGCAACCCCACTCCTGGGCATATACCCAGAGAAAACCATAATTCTAAAGGATACATGCACCCCAATGTTCATTGCGGCACTATTTACAATAGCCAGGTCATGGAAGCAACCTAAATGTCCATCAACAGATGAATGGATAAAGAAGATGTGGTACATATATACAATGGAATATTACCCATAAAAAAGAACAAAATAATGCCATTTGCAGCAACATGGATGGACCTGCAGATTGTCATGCTGAGTGACGTCGGACACAGAAAGACAAATATCATATGATATTGCTGATATGTGGAATCTAAAAAAAGGGACAAATGAACTTATCTACAAAACAGAAATAGAGTTATGGATGTAGAAGGCAAGCTTGTGGTTGCCAGGGGGTGGGTGGGGGGAGGGATAAATTGTTACTACTATATAGAATAGATGATTAATTTGTAATTTTGAAAGTTCATTTTCTTCCATTTTTCTCAATTGTGACTCCATTTTTTTACACATGAACTCTAGGTGAAATACTACGTGGGAAAATTCACTGGAGAAAAGAAACAGAATTATTCTGCAGGAAATAGGCCCTGCGCCAGAGAGTGAGAACTGTCTAAGGAGTAAAACTTATAAAAATTATACACAATTTTATTATGTGACTTGAAGCATCATGTCGCAAACCCCAAATAATCTATCTATAATTTAAAATAAATCCTTCTAAATCTCTGACAATATACTAAAATCCTAGACCTATGTTTCTCAAATAGCCTCCAAATCTGTTAGGGAATTTGTTCAAAATGGACATTCAGGGGCTGGGGCACCAGGCGCCAAATATGGGCTTTCAACAAGTGATGCATACTAAAAACTGAGAACATGAACATGGAAGTCTGCTACTTAGATTCATTCGAGTATTTATTTTTTATTGCTAGCTGAAAGCAGAGTTTAATTGGATAAGGCCTGGGTATTTTGGTAGAGGTTAAGCTAAACAGCAAGTTATAAAAGTCATCATAAACCTTTGCAAGAAGGAAGAAGTTCAGTAGGAAACCTCGTGGGCCCTGACACCTGAATATTTTCAGCAGAAAGCAGATGAGCAAGAAAGAAGAGGGCAGAGTGGCAAAGAAATGTAGGTGAGAAGGCCCCAAAGACAGACCTCGTGTTCTCACAGATGTTCTAAGACTAGCCTGTTTCTTTCTTTAGTCAAACAAACTAGAGCTAGAAATGGTCTTCTGGTTCAGTCCCACTGGTTTACAAATGAAGAGACTGAGAACCCACAAAGTTAAATGGTTGTGCTAATCTAGTTTCATAAAGATGTAAACAAAACCCAGGTCTCCATTTCCTTTTAGCTATACCTCTAACATATACCACTTGATTTCTCAGAAGTCTATTTTCTCAATAGATACAGAAGAAAATGTATTTATAAGTATATCCTTTAAAATCAGTTAATGCCTCTAGTGTATATTCTCTATCTGTTCAAAATCTTTCTTAGGAGCATAGGACTATATATATATTATAATATATTATACTGTTATATAATATATGTTATGTATATGTTATATATATATAATGACATATATATACTATCATATAACATATATGTTATTTTATAATTATATAATAGAACATATTTTATATATATATATATGTTATTTCTAAATACATGGCTCCGAAAATAACGAGATAACAAAAGAATGGTGATAGGATAGGTATAATAATAATATTCTTGCTGCCACTATGTGAATTTCAGTATCCCTCTCTGCTCCTTAATTCTCTTCCTTGAAAACCATAACTTTATAACTCTAAGGACTAAGCAAAATAATCACAAGCCCAATTATGAAATATACTCCAACCATACGTTTCTTCCTATAAGCTCCACATCAGGATGATTTTTTACTGAACTTTTAATACACTTTAGCCTATCACTGGATAGTTAAAAAAAAAATTTTTGATACCTTACATTTTTTGAGTATTCAATAGAAATCAACAGCTTGTGTCAAATTCAATCCCACTCCCATATGCTTATTATCATCTTAAAGGGGAAAAAAAGCATTGCTCAAATAGACTAAATTTCAAAATGTATGTACTTTCTCAGCAGGAGTGAGAGAAAAAAATTTTTAACTCAAAGATTCTGGCAAAATCATTTGGAAAATCAAACATTTGGATTGTCTAGATTCCTCTTAAGTGTTTTGCTTCCAGTACCATGTGAAAGAAAAAACACAAAATGAAGATTGGTTATTTTAAACATCACACATTTTGTGATCACTCTGTCAGAAAAATGTGGATTTTTATATTACATATAATTTCTGTTAGATATACTATTATACCAAAAGATTATCAAAATCAAGGAAATAACTTCAGCCTTGTAGTCTTTCGACGTCATCACTTATGTTAACATATATGACCTCATTTAGGATTTTGAATGTAGACCACATTTATATTTTATCCAAGTACACAGGCTTAAAAACAAACACAAGATCATGTGTACAGGTTCTAAAATAAATCAGCCAGCAGACACCAGTTCTGCTCTGTTTCTCACTTCTATTCCCTTTCCCCTTAGTTATCATGGGAACCTCTGTTTCCTTCAGGTAGATGCTTCTGTTCTCAGAACCAGAGGCTTGGGGACAGTAAAAGGAAAAACAACCAAAACCAAAAAACAAAAAACATGCTAGGAAGAAGAGGGATTGTTGAGAGTAAATTCAAGTTGACCTCATGGGACATTTAAAAGTGACATGGGAAAACTATGTTCCTAATGAAAATTTTTTTTCCTACATACAAGCAACTGTTCACATTCACATATTTATGATTCATGAGTTCTGATACTTGCAGAAGTTGTGCCAGACCATGCTCTCTCAGTTCAAGGTGTGTGTTTTTACAGCACTGCCCCTTGGGGCGGGAGTCACTGAAAAAAGTGGATGGGCTCATCAGGGCCTCCAGGAGACATGTCGAGCTTAGAAGTTCCCTGTTCTTGCCTCTTCCAGGACTGAACACTTAGATATTGATGGGGATGTACTCATGCTTAAACACCCTCTGAGATCATTCCATTTATTTTAAATCCATAACTTGTGTTGAATTATTTTCACCAGATTGTAACACAAAAGCACTGAGTAATAAGGGCTGTTTTTGTTTGGATTTGAGGGACAGAACAAATTTTGAATTGTTTGCATAAACAGTGGAACTAGAGGGAACAGGAGAGCTGGTGCATGACAGGTACACGTGGGGCTTTGGAGATTTTGAAGACGGGAGAACAGTTTTAAAAGGAGAGGGATTCTGAAGTGCAGAGAGAGAATTAGAGAAATAAATTCTGACTACTTTGCTATTTCATTTAGATCGTGGTGACTGCAGTGTTTTGTAAGCTAAGGACATGAAAGTTAGAATCATGTAAAATTAAAATGCAGGCGTTCCTTAAAAGGTACTTTCTTCTATGCCCCAGAGAGATATCTTCTAAATCATCCATGAAAGATGAACACCAGCATTGGCAGTCAGACTTAGTGTTAGGGAACCCACTTCCTTCATTAGGATGAAGTCTATTCCTAAATACAAGATAATTCTTCCTCTATGTGTTTTCCTGCAGCTTTTTATTCTCTTAGTGTTGCCCTGAATCATGAACAAAAAAAAAAAAAGTTTCCTTTTTCAATTGCATTCATTTAAAGAACATCCATCGTAAGCTACATTTAGTGCTAGGTAAAAAGGCTACCACATCAAGTTAAATAAACATGGTGGTCACTTCCTTGAGAAGCTTAAATATCTCCAGGCATCTGAACATAGATAGATCTCATACACACTCTCCACCCTTGCATTTTAATTCAGAGAGTGTCACCCTTCTACCTGCCCTGGTTGGTACCCTTTGTGAATTGGTGCACCTATAACTAACCACAACATGTGAGACGAATTTTGAGGAGTCCATAATGCAGCAGGAATCCAGGCACTATTACTAGATTAAAAGTCATGTGATTTGGGATTCAGAAATATTTATAAACACGATGAACCTCAAACTCTTGCCAGTTCTTCTGTTCTTCCTATCCTTGTCTATCAAGTCACCACAGTACTTGCCTCCCCAATTCCAACCCCTCCCTAGAATCAGAATAAAATAGGTTAAAAAAAAAAAGAGAAAGCAAGATAGATATTTTTATGCCAATGAGAAACAAAGAGACCATACACTAATTCTAAAACAACACTCCCCAATTCTCTCCACAGCTGTGCCCACCCCTACATTATATTTGTTCCTAAAAACAGGAATTACTGACTGTTCTATCATTAAAATCATGAGTTTTTTCACTTTCTGGGTGTCTCTGTATTAGTTCATAAATACTTCATGGTACTGTTTTAGAAAGACAAAGACGGCATAAAAAATCTTTTTTCTACAAAATTCTAACAGTATTTGCATCATAATTTTGATTATGAATTAACCAAAACATAGCAAATATCACCCTACACAATTTCTTAAGGAATATAATGATCTCGGTGTACATTCCCACCAAACTTTATCACCTGTAGCAGGCAGCCTGGTGTTAATTAACAGTCATGAGGTAATTTTTCATGGTCCCTGTGGATATTCTCCTCTTACAAAGTTTATGATTCAACATTATCTCTGTGTAGAAAAAAAAAAATGGTAGGCTGATAAGAAGAATGACAATCTGGCCCAGCACATACAGAGAATGTATTAATTAACAGCAAAGTAATTCCATTCTGCTTAGCAGAGCCCCACCTAATCACATCAAAGTGATGAAAAATACACAAAAAGAAAAAAAAAAAACTTTTGAAAAATTATAAAATCACTCAAAAGTGAGGGGTGGGTAAAAAAAGTTCATATTTTAGAAGTCTTATTTGTGAACAAGAGCAGGTAATTTACTTAAGAAAATCAGTTTTCCGGTTATCTACCTTCTTTTAAATGAAAACGTGCATCATTCACTATTTTAAGCACATCTTTTGTTCCCTAGGAAATCAAACTTCTTTATCAAAGAATACCTTTCAGGACTGGTTCAAGATGGCGGAGTAGACGGACATGCTCTCACTCCCTCTTTAGAGAACACCAGAATCCCAACTAATTGCTGAACAATCATCAATAGGAAGACACTGGAACTCACCAAAAAAGATACCCCACATGCAAAGACAAAGGAGAAGCTGCAATGAGATGGTAGAAGGGGCACAATCACAATAAAATCAAATCCCATAACTGCTGGGTGGGTGACGCACAAACTGGAGAACACTTATACCACAGAAGTCCACCCACTGGAGTGAAGGTTCTGAGCCCCCCGTCAGGCTTCCCAACCTGGGGGTCCGGCAACGGGAGGAGGAATTCCTAGAGAATCAGACTTCGAAGCCTAGCAGGATTTGATTGCAGGACTTCGACAGGACTGAGGGAAACAGAGACTCCACTCTTGGAGGGCACACACAAAGTAGTGTGCGCATTGGGACCCAGAGGAAGGAGCAATGACCCCATAGGAGACTGAACCAGACCTACCTGCTACTGTTAGAGGGTTTCCAGCAGAGGCGGGGGGCAGCTGTGCCTCACTGTGAGGACAACGACACTGGCAGCAGAAGTTCTGAGAAGTACTCCTTGGCGTGAGGCCTCCCAGAGTCCACCATTAGCCCCACCAAAGAGCCCAGGTAGGCTGTTGTGTTGGGTCACCTCAGGCCAAACAACCAACAGGGAGGGAACCCAGCCCCACCCATCAGTAGACAAGCTTATTAAAGTTTTACTGAGCTCTGCCCACCAGATCAACAGCCAGCCCGACCCACCACCAGTCCCTCCCATCAGAAAACTACCACAAGCCTCTTAGATAGCCTCATCCGCCAGAGGGCAGACAGCAGAAGCAAGAAGAACTACAATCCTGCAGCCTGTGGAACAAAAACCACATTCACAGAAAGATAGACAAGATGAAAAGGCAGAGGTCTCTGTACCAGATGAAGGAACAAGATAAAACCCAAGAAAAAAAACTAAATGAAATGGAGATAGGCAATCTTCCAGAAAAAGAATTCAGAATAATGATAGTGAAGATGATCCAGGACATCTGAAAAAGAATGGAGGCAAAGATCAAGAAGATGCAAGAAATGTTTAACAAAGACCTAGAAGATTTAAAGAACAAACAGAGATGAACAATACAATAACTGAAATGAAAACTACACTAGAAGGAATCAATAGCAGAATAACTGAGGCAGAAGAATGGATAAGTGACCTGGAAGACAGAATGGTGGAATTCACTGCTGCAGAACAGAATAAAGAAAAAAGAATTAAAAGAAATGAAGACAGCCTAAGAGACCTCTGGGACAATATTAAACTCAACAACATTCGCATAATAGGGGTCCCAGAAGGAGAAGAGAGAGAGAGAAAGGACCCGAGAAAATATTTGAAGAGATTATAGTCGAAAACTTCCCTAACATGGGAAAGGAAATAGCCACCCAAGTACAGGAAGCTCACAGAGTCTCATACAGGATAAACCCAAGGAGAAACACACCAAGACACATAGTAATCAAATTGGGAAAAATTAAAGACAAATAAAAATTATTGAAAGCAGCAAGAGAAAAATGACAAATAATATACAAGGGAACTCCCATAAGGTTAACAGCTAATTTCTAAGCAGAAACTCTACAAGCTAGAAGGGAGTAGCATGATATACTTAAAGTGATGAAAGGGAAGAACCTACAACCAAGATTACTTTACCCAGCAAGGATCTCATTCAGATTCAACAGAGAAATAAAAAGCTTTACAGACAAGCAAAAGCTAAGAGAATTCAGCATCACCAAACCAGCTCTACAACAAATACTAAAGGAACTTCTCTAAGTGGGAAACACAAGAGAAGAAAAGGACCTACAAAAACAAACCCAAAACAATTAAGAAAATGGTAATAGGAACATATGTATCGATAATTGCCTTAAATGTGAATGGAGTAAATGCTCCAACCAAAAGACACAGGCTTGCTGAATGGATACAAAAACAAGACCCATATATATGCTGTCTACAAGAGACCCACTTCACACCTAGGGACACATACAGACTGAAAGTGAGGGGATGGAAAAAGATATTCCATGCAAATGGAAATCAAAAGAAAGCTGGAGTGGCAATACTCATATCAGATAAAATAGACTTTAAAATAAAGAATGTTACAGGAGACAAGGAAGGACACTACATAATGATCAAGGGATCAATCCAAGAAGAAGATATAACAATTATAAATATTTATGCACCCAACATAGGAGCACCTCAATACATAAGGCAACTGCTAACAGCTCAAAAAGAGGAAATCGACAGTAACACAATAATACTGGGGGACTTTAACACCTCACTTACACCAATGGACAGATCATCAAAACAGAAAATTAATACGGAAACACAAGCTTTAAATGACACAACAGACCAGATAGATTTAATTGATATTTATAGGACATTCCATCCAAAAACAGCAGATTACACTTTCTTCTCAAGTGCACATGGAATATTCTCCAGGATACATCACATCTTGGATCACAAATCAAGCCTCAGTCAATTTAAGAAAATTGAAATCATATCAATCATCTTTTCTGACCACAACGGTATGAGATTAGAAATCAATTACAGGGGGAAAAAAACGTAAAAAACACAAACACACGGAGGCTAAACAATATGTTACTAAATAACCAAGAGAACACTGAAGAAATCAAAGAGGAAATCAAAGAATACCTAGAGACAAATGACAATGAAAACACGATGATCCAAAACCTATGGGATGCAGCAAAAGCAGTTCTACGAAGGAAGTTTATAGCTATACAAGCCTACCTCAAGAAACAAGAAAAATCTCAAATAAACAATCTAACCTTACACCTAAAGGAACTAGAGAAAGAAGAACAAACAAAACCCAAAGTTAGTAGAAGGAAAGAAATCATAAAGATCAGAGCAGAAATAAATGAAATAGAAACAAAGAAAACAATAGCAAAGATCAATAAAACTAAAAGCTGGTTCTTTGAGAAGATAAACAAAATTGATAAACCATTAGCCAGACTCATCAAGAAAAAGAGGGAGAGGACTCAAATCAATAATATTATAAATGAAAAAGGACAAGTTAAAACAGACATGGCAGAAATACAAAGCATCCTAAGAGACTACTACAAGCAACTCTATGCCAATAAAATGGACAACCTGGAAGAAATGGACGAATTCTTAGAAAGGTATAACCTTCCCAGACTGAAGCAGGAAGAAATAGAAAATGTGAACAGACCAATCACAAGTAATGAAATTGAAACTGTGATTAAAAATCTTCCAACAAATAGAAGTCCAGGACCAGATGGATTCACAGGTGAATTCTATCAAACATTTAAAGAAGAGCTAACACCCATCCTTCTCAAACTCTTCCAAAAAATTGCAGAGGAAGGAAAACTCCCAAACTCATTCTATGAGGCCACCATCACCCTGATACCAAAACCAGACAAAGACACTACAAAAAAAGAAAATTACAGACCAATATCACTGATGAATATAGATGCAAAAATCCTCAACAAAATACTAGCAAACAGAATCCAACAACACATTAAAAGGATCATACACCATGATCAAGTGGGATTTATCCCAGGGATGCAAGGAGTCTTCAATATATGCAAATCAATCAATGTGATACACCATATCAACAAATTGAAGAATAAAAACCATATGATCACCTCAATAGATGCAGAAAAAGCTTCTGACAAAATTCAACACCCATTTATGATAAAAACTCTCCAGAAAGTGGGCATAGAGGGAACCTACTTCAACATAACTAAGGCCATATATGACAAACCCAGAGCAAACATCATTCTCAATGGTGAAAAACTGAAAGCATTTCCTCTAAGATCAGGAACAAGACAAGGATGTCCATTCTCACCACTAGTATTCAACATAGTTTGGGAAGTCCAAGCCACGGCAATCAGAGAAGAAAAAGGAATACAAATTGGAAAAGAAGAAGTAAAACTGTCACTGTTTGCAGATGACATGATACTATACATAGAGAATCCTAAAGATGCCACCAGAAAACTACTAGAGCTAATTAATGAATTTGGTGAAGTTGCAGGATACAAAATTGATGCACAGAAATCTCTTGCATTCCTATACACTAGTAAACAAATGAGACCTAATGAAACTTCAAAGCTTTTGCACAGCAAAGGAAACCATAAACAAGATGAAAAGATAGCCCTCAGAATGGGAGAAAATATTTGCAAACAAATCATCGGACAAAGAATTAATCTCCAAAATATATAAACAGCTCATGCAGCTCAATATCAAAAACACAAACAACCCAATCAAAAAATGGGCTGAAGACGTAAATAGACAATTCTCCAAAGAAGACATACACATGGCCAAGAAGCACATGAAAAGCTGCTCAACATCACTAATTATTAAAGAAATGCAAATCAAAACTACAATGAGGTATCACCTCACACCAGTTAGAATGGGCATCATCAGAAAATCTATAAACAACAAATGCTGGAGAGACCGTGGAGAAAAGGGAACCCTCTTGCACTGCTGGTGGGAATGTAAATTGATACAGCCACTATGGAGAACAGTATGGAGGTTCCTTAAAAAACTAAAAGCAGAATTACCATATGACCCAGCAATCCCACTGCTGGGCATATACCCAGAGAAAACCATAATTCAAAAAGACACATGCACCCCCAATGTTCATTGCAGCACTGTTTACAATAGCCAGGTCATGGAAGCAACCTAAATGCCCATCAACAGACGAATGGATAAAGAAGATGTGGTACATGTATACAATGGACTATTACTCAGCCATAAAAAGGAATGAAATTGGGTCATTTGTAGAGACGTGGTTGCATCTAGAGACTGTCATACAGAGTGAAGTAAGCCAGAAAGAGAAAAACAAATATCGCACATTAATGCATGTATGTGGAACCTAGAAAATGGTACAGATGAACCAGTTTGCAGAGCAGAAATTGAGACACTGAAGTAGAGAAAAAACCTATGGACACCAAGGGGGGACAGCGTCGGGGTGGGGAGGGTGTGATTAATTGGGAGATTGTGATTGACATGTATACACTGATGTGTATAAAATGGATGACTAATAAGAACCTGCTGTATAAAAAAATAAATAAAATTAAATGAAAAAAAAGAAGAATACCTTTCAGAATTATTAAGAAAAAGCAATGAGATCTAATTATTCTTACGTGGAGAGATGTGAGAGATTGCACACTCTGACAGGGAATGCTCTGTAATATGTTACCTCACTGTTTTCAACAAAATGTTACAAATTTGCATCCTGGTAAAGTGGGGGGTGTCTAATACTTTCCACAAAGCACTCTTTAACTGCAAGCTGATATTGTAATAGAGTGAGTGATTAACTTTTATTTCTAATCAGAAAATAACATGATACAATGAAACCGAAGACATTTCTTCAGTAACTGTAGTCCCACATCCTATGCATTGCCAAAGAAATTATATATGCAACTCTCATATACCATAGAAAAATGTGCATAAAGGTCAAATTGAATCAAATGGTGAAATCTATTAAAATCGACCTCCAATTATCAATTAACAAGGAAGATCATAAAGTAAGGATATTATATCTGTATCATTATTTTATAATTTTTAAATTTGCCTTAACTTGTGTGGGTTTTTTTTCTTTCTTTTTTTCTCTTTCTTCTCCCTTCCGGTTTTTGGGGGTTTTTTTTCTTTTTTTTTTTTTTTTTTTTTTTGGTTTTTGTTTTGGCCTGCAGCTGTTGCAGGAAAATGGGAGCAATTCTATTCCCACAACCAGTGCAACAAGCCAAGTAATATGTACTTACCAGAATCTCTAATGTCTTTGGGGACCTGGTCAATGATTTTCCAGGAAATAGAACAAAAACAAATAGGCTATGAACTAAGAGGAAGACAAAATGCTGAATTAAATAAGCTCACAACCAATCTCTTATACTTGCCTTTTGTTCAAGTATTTTTCTCATGGTTTTCTATTTACTTCTCTTTTTACACAGTCAAAATGTGTTTTCTTTCAGAGTTGAAATTTATTTTTAATTATTTTGTGAAAATACAGTAAAACTGAAAAATATTCACTGAATCAAATGTACCAGCTTCTGAATGTTTTCTTAGTATGCATAGAAAATTTAGTTATAAATCTCTAATTGTAACACACAGGTTTATATACAGTTTTATGAAAAGGTGATAATACATGGTTATTCTTCTTAATGCAAATAATATCTTCAGAGGGACATATATTTGAAATACATGTAAAGAAAAGCCATGCCTAAATAAAAACTAAAGAAGTAAACAATAGTTGTTTTACTTGGGGAAAAAATTCACTGAATATTCTCCTTAAATTGATCACACCTAACTAAGAGCTTTTTAAGATCACCTGAAGGTGAAGTGTCTTTTCAACAATTCTTATATATATATAAAATCTAATTTTTAATATAGGTCATAGTAAATAAGTGGAATGTTGTTTTTGTTATTTAATGTTATTATATATGTGTGTGCATGTGTATATATATTTGTTAAACTTGGCAATAAATACAAAAGGACATATTTCCATGCTGTTAAAAATTACCTGAAAACATCATATTTTGTGCCTGCACAGAAATTCATCCCATAAATATACATATTCTATAAATTAGTAAACCATTCCTCCAATTTTGAATATTTAGCTTGTTTCCAGTATCACACTATTAAAACAAACTGTGAATAATAAGCATCTTTATGTGCTAAGTTCTTGCTGCATTCCAGAGGCCATTCCCAGAAGTGGATTTACTTGTTCAAAGAGTATCAACATTTCAAGGCTCTTCATAAATATTACCAAGTCATTTTGCAAACAGTTGTACAAATCTACATTCCCACTAGGAATGTAAGAAAGTTTTACTATATCCTCTTCCATATTAAATAATTTAATTGTAAAAAGCACTGCTAAACATGACATCTAACTTTAGTGTGCATTTCTCAGCTTACTGACGATGTATTTTTTTCTGTGGTTGGTATTTATTTCGATATCATCTTTTCTGGATTTTTTTACCTAATTCTTTGTAAAATATCCTCCCCCCAAAATTATAATACAGTACTTAATTCACTGCTGTATTTTTCCAGTGCATTATTTGTCTTTTGATTTGTGTGTGTTTGTGTGTGTGTTTACACATGGGACACTTTAAATCAAATATATCATTCTTTTTCTTAAAGAAACCGGTTCTACAGTCTTTTTTTAACCATTAGGAAGCTTTCCTCCATTCAAATATTTGGTAAGTATTTAATCAATTTCTCTATTACTTTTTTACTAACTTTTTAATGTTACTCTTTTTCATTAATTCCTTTAAAAATATTAGTAAGGTGCTTACTATGCATAAAGAAAACAGTTTAAACTTGGCATAAAGCGATACTGAACAAAATCTGATACAGCCCCTGGGCTCATGCAGCTTAAAAATCTCATGCAAGAGGCAGCTATTACTGAAAGGAAGGCTCGAGCTGAGATGTAAAAGATCTGACCACGGCTAAATTTGTTGAGGGGATGGTGAAGCAGAAAAATTATCTTATGCTAAAGCAATGTGGTGTGAATTCTGATACAATAAAATAAGAACAATGTAGCTGAACATGTGTGTGAGGAGAGAATGGAGTCAGAGATAAAGCTGGAGAGAGAGGTAAGGCAGCATTACAAGCCTATTAAGATTTCTGATCTTTATCCTAAGAAGAATGGAAAGAATGGAAACATTTTTGGTGTTGTAAAGACAAACACAAATTGAAAATAAGAGGCTTAATTCTCCCTGTTGAAAATAAAGAGATTTCCCCAACCTCCTTTTCCTTTGAGCATTTCCTTAAAAAATCTGTACTTGTAAATACTTTGCTCTTTTGAAGTGAGAGAAATCCTTTCGAAAACTAGGTCAGCCTCTTGTGGGCTTTACAGACCTAGGACTGTCATTCTTTCTCAAGGACCTGGGAGCAATCTCTCTGAGATGTGAACGTCAAGGGAGATAGCCCCTGTCTCTCAGTTTCTGTAGTAGGATAGCAGTCTATCTTCAGGACTTCAAGTTGCAAAACAACTTCCTGTAATAAAGACCTGGGAAGTTAGTTTGGTTGTCCTCTGGGTAAAGCCATTCAGTTAACACAGATGGTCACTCCAATTACTAGGTAAAGTTAAGATGAACTGTGTGTGCAAATGGTGCTGTCAAGTCCTCTTACTCGAGAATGAGTTACTGTTTATCTTGAGAACATGTAAGTGACGGGTTGTATCTACTTGGCTATATCAGAGGATGAGGTTTCTCTTTTTGCTCTCGCCTAGTGGGGTGCCCGTGATGTGTCTCACATTCCAGTCTCAGGCTTACTCAATGACAAAAGTGTTTTCTTTCTCTCCTCCCTTCATGGAGAGAATTTTCTGGACTAGAAGAAGACCGTGTTTTTAATCATTTTCCCCCAACAGTGTGAAGGGAGGGAAAATACACTTAGTTTTATATTTCAAAATGATCTCTTTGGCTGTAAAGAAGAAAATGGGATAGAGGAAAGGAAGTCTCACCCAAATAATAAACATTGTGGGTGAGAAATGGGAGAAGCTTGGAATAAGATGAGGATGGAAAAGGAGAGAAGTGGATGTATTCACAGATATCTCACATACAAGAGCAATAGGGTCTGATAATGAATAAGATATAATGGTAAGAGGTGTAAAGATAACTCCTAAATTATTTTATAACAGGATAGATAGTCCAAGAAATATGGCCACAGATACATGGCCATTTCCCTTGGTTGGGGAAATACTGAATTTGAGGTGACTAAAAAAAAGTCAAATGAAAATAGTAAGTTAACCATTGCATAATTTATTTTGAATTTTATTTTAGTGAGTGAAGTAAGGTTCTAATTACTTTTTATTCTTTTTTTCTATTTTTCTGAATAGCTAATTACCTCCAGGGCAAGTTCTATTTTAGCTTGGTCCCATTCACAAAGTTCTCTCTTGCCAAATGCAAACAAATAAAACAAAACCAAGAACCTGAGAACCCAAGAAGAATACTGTTTCCTTCACACCAGGTATTTTTCCTTTCAATTTAACTAGACTCCACCACCTAAATCTAATGCAGAATCTTTGCTTCAAACTCATTCATGCTCTCCACCTACCATCAGTGTAGAGAATTAATATAAAGGGGTAGGTATTTGATTCTTTAAGACACCATCCTAGTATTTGAGCTTTCCAACCTCTAGGACTTAGGCTTCAAACCATGATTATTCTTTGCCTTCAGCTTTGGGTCCTTCCCAACAGTTGCCAAGAATCTAAGGACTTTAACCTATGTCCTATTCATCAGCCTCCCAATTGCCCGGGAAATTAAGGCAGCGTTAGGAATATGAGGAAAAGAGAAAGCATTTTTTGCTAGCGTTATTCTTTTTGAGGGAACAATTTTCCTCCCAGTGCCCCCCAACCTGGCCCCCACCATTCCTTTTCTAATCACAGCCAGTGAAGGAAAAGATAATTTGGGTCAAGAGATCACTAAAGACACTTACTGCCAAGGGGAGTGGGACGGCTGCCTGTAGGTCCAATTTCATTGGGTTCAAACAAAGGAAAAAATGACCTTCCAGAAAGAGAAAAGTAATCAAGTAGCAAAGGACACGTTTACCTGAATAGAGCAGCTTGAATGATTTCATAAGTAATCTGGTATCGGAATTGGTGGTCTTTAAATGTTAAATTGCAGAGTTTAGACTATGTCCTTTGGACTATAAAAAAGGCATGGGGGTGAACAATAAAAGTTGTCTCGATGAGACATGACACGATCCAAGAATTTTTTATTGACCCAAGAACAATAAAAGTTGTCTCGATGAGGCATGACACGATCCAAGAAATTTTTATTGACCCAAGAACAATAAAAGTTGTCTCGATGAGACATGACACGATCCAAGAAATTTTTATGAACAGGAGTATGGCAACAGTGTGCAAGATTAGTTAAATGGGATGGAGCAGGAAACCAATGTCTTAAGAGGCTTATTTCAAGACCAGATGTGAAGTTGTAAAGAGGCAGGTTAACATGGTGGAAGTAGGAATGGAAAACAGAAAAACTTTACAAAATTTACATGGAAGCTTACCTACAGTTTCACAGTGAATAAGCTATTTTTATGGCTTCATCCTGCTAGTCCCAACGGACAAATAGCTATCTACAGGACATTTCCTTAGAGATAAGAAGTAAATCGTATACCATTACCATAGCTAAATGTGGTCGGTGAATGCCACACAGAGAAGTCAACTTAATAGGGTACCTCTTACAGGAAAAGTAGAAGATGTACGTAAATAATCAGATTTAGCACTTTGTTCTATTACAAGATATTTTTTAAAGTGAGAAAAATTTTATAGGTTTTGAATATATATTTAAAATGTATGAGACAATACTTTGCAACATGAATAAATATACGTAAGGTCTACAGGCAAAAATACACACTAAAATGCATAAATAAACACATAAATAAGTAGTACATAAAAATAGCCTCAAGGTTCATATAATATCTAATTAAGAACTGTAGTGATTAATCAATATACTCCTTAAGCAAAAACTTACTGGCTGAATATTAACTGCAAAATTAAATATGAATTCCTCAATTTAGAGTAAATCAATCATAAAACAGTTCAGTCTACTCATTCATATCTCTCACTCCTCCTCTCCATGAACATCAGTGTTTTAATTAAGCTACTCTAGACTAAGCACAATTTCTGGAACATAACTCACTTTTGCATGCCCTCTTCCATCCACCTGGAATGCCTTCTTTTTTTTTAATTTAATTTAATTTTTTAAATTTTTATTTTATACTGTAGCATAGTTCATTTACAATGCTGTGTTAGTTTCAGGTGTACAGCAAAGTGATTTAGTTATACATATACATATATCCATTCTTTTTCAGGTTCTTTTCCCATATAGGTTATTACAGAATACTGAGTAGAGTTCCCTGTGCCTTCTTGACAGTGTAACCTCCTGGAACTCCCCTTATCTGTCAAGAGCAAAACTCAAATGTCCCCTCTCCCCCGACATCTTATCTTGTGATAACATAGTTTGTAAGTCTCTGCATGATGAGATTGAATCTTTAATGCTACTGGCATAAACCTAGGACTTTCCACGTTTTTCTACAATCTTTACAAAAAGGATTGATGATGCTTGAGATTCACCGGGAAGGGAGAGCAGACGGGTCCAGGGAAGGTAGACTACGCACCCCTGGAAAGATATGTCTTCTTGCGTCATGAGGTGGGAGTGTACTAACGAGGGCCAGGTCTAAGAACCTGAGGAACTCTCTTGTGTGACGGCTTCTACCTTTTCCCTGAAGTGGGAAGCTAAGCCTTCTGTTAAGAAAGAGAGGAAGGTAGTGAAGAAGCACTCCTGCGCAGAGTGGAGCGCATCTCACGGAGCCTGCATGGGAACGGGACATCAGGGAACAGCACAGGAACTTCAGGGCAGCACACATCTCCAACTCTCCCCCAGTACTTGAGCCTTCTTCCCCCCAGGACTTTGATCTCATTTAGGAGAACTCGATGCCTTGAGCCTTGGGTTCCAGTTTATCGGATCATGGTTTTCTTCACAATCCTCAGCAGTTCTGATATTCGAGCATTGAAAGTATCGCCTCTCAAAACTAAAACAACCACCTTGAAACTTGCTCCCTCCTCAGACTAGGTTAAGCAGTCCTTCTCTGTTCTCTCTTAATACCCAGGACTAATTTCGGTCTGCATTTACCACAAATTAAAATGCCTGCTTTATGTTGTAGCATGACGGGCTTTTCTTTCCTCTCCAGAGTCTGACACAACTGAAGCAAGTAGTAAATGTTGGTTGAATGCAGGCCAGAAAGACCCTATGCTAGGAATGTAAAGACAGAGTTCTGGGCTCAAAGAGCTCATAGCATGTAGAGTCAAATCTACGGATGTGTTCCCTTGTGATATTTTCTATCCTTTTAAAGAAATGATAACCCAGGGCAAAGGATGGGGCAGAAGTCACTGAGTAGATTAAGAAGCTAAGTATAAAACAAAAGTCCTGTCATTAATGTAGAAATTAATTTGAGGATATCAATGAAAGGATGGAAACTTATTAGGAGTAAGTCACTGCTATTATAATTTTATTCCTAATAAGTTTCCATGCTTTCATTTAAATCCTAAAATTAATTTCTACTTTCTCTTAGTTTGTCTAGCACTATTGTTTTATGCTTAGCTTCTTAATCTACTGAAATATTTGTAAACTGGATTGATTTTTATAGTCAACTACATCGCTAAATTTCTTTCTTCAAATTTTTTTTAATCAATTTATTTATTCATTTATTTTTGGCTGCGTTGGGTCTTTGTTGCTGCGCGTGGGCTTTTCTCTAGGTGCAGCGAGCGGGGGCTACTCTTCGTTGCGGTGTGCGGGCTTCTCATTGCAGTGTGCGGGCTTCTCATTGCAGTGGCTTCTTTTGTTGGGGAGCACGGGCTCTAGGCACGCGGGCTTCAGTATTTGTGGCACATGGGCTCAGTAGTTGTGGCTCGCGGGCTCTAGAGCACAGGCTCAGTAGTTGTGGCGCACGGGCTTAGTTGCTCCACGGTATGTGGGAATCCTCACGGACCAGGGATCGAACCCGAGTCCCCTGCACTGGCAGGCGGATTCTTAACCACTGCACCACCAGGGAAGTCCCAAAATTTTTCTTTAAAAGTTAATTGATGACTTCCTATCATGTCAGGGCTATCTAAACTGCTTCACTGATCTCTACAACTACTGTGAATGAATATTTGGTAGTATCTGTCTCTATTTTTTCAAAATGACCTCTTGTATTCTCAACATTTATTTTTCAGATTATTTTGATGGTGATATATTGATTTTTCAATAAAAGATATATTTTAAAACTTTTATTGGAATTGTAATAAGGCTATAAATGTATCTGATATTTGGTGACCTCCTTAGGATAAAGCTACAGCCTTACATTTGTCTCTATTTATATATCCCAATTAAATTTTATAGTTTTCTTCAGGATCATTTGGAAGAATTTACTGCTCTGGCTATTTATGGAGAAACATGACTGAAGGAGTTCAGACTTCTGGAGAGACCCAAAGAGCCCCTGAATTCTTAATGAAGTTAATTCAAAAGGATAACAACAGGGAAGTAATATTGGCTGCCCAGAGGGAAGGAAAAGAATAGCAGACATGGGGCTACAGATCCCTATTCAGACCTGAGCAACTGGGGTTCATGTTCATCCAAATTGGCCAGACTGGGCAGAAAATTAAAAGACTGCTATTCACTACACTGTAAGAAATTTCTATTAAAAATAAAGTCATGCTTTTGTTTTGATTACAGGGCAAATGGACAATCTGGGGGGAGGTGTGATGGGCAGAGATAGAAGGAAATCTATAGCTAACTTGGTCATCTCCAAAGTCACTCAAGGATTACAGGGGTCTTCTGCTCATGCAGGAGAAGTTCTGATCAACAAGTCTCCAGGGTCCAGGAAGTCTGAGCCAGAATAGAAAAAGCCCTTTGAGTAAAAGGATTTCGTGTAATGGTGGGCTATGAAGTTCAAAACAACACCTCATTCTGCTAAAAAGAGAAAAAAGAGAGAGAACCTGTTCTTAGGGTAAAATTCAGTAACTGTGAAAGGAAGAGTCTCATTTTGAGGAACTGCTGGAATATGATAATTCTTATTGTTAAAAGCCTGTTAAATGTTTGTGTTGGCAGATTTTTACAAGGTGTTTTTATTACATAATTTTGATGGGGCCTAAATAAACCTGACTTTAAAATAATCAGATAAACTTTTTTGTACTATAAAGAAAGGAATCTGAAGCTTTGCTGACTTGGAGAGTTCCTATTTGTGGGCACTTCATCTCAACACTTTCATATACCATGCTGGTGTCACACTCTTACTCAATACCAAGCCAACTGAAAAGTTTTGAGTTTTGAGTAGAGAATACCACTTGCAGTAGTGTTCTCAAGGCAAGAAAATACTTTACACATCTTATAAGCCGGCAGATGCAATGGTACACAAGTTGTCTGCGGCAGATTAGGGTGCTATAAAGAATGTGTGTCAAGCTCTCACAGGAAGAACCAAACAGGGATGCCTAGGATTCTGAAGCAAAAATAAATCTTCCTTGAATGAGTAACTACCGTCCTTTTTTCAGAAACAGCAAGATTCTGGCTTGCTTCTAGATCTTGGTGAGGACACAATGTCTGACAATTAAACATCAGAGAGTTCATCTTGAAGGTGCCCCATAAATAACTGGCTGCATCTCATCCATTCGGCCAAAAAATCAAGCATTCATCATTTCCTCTAAAGGAAGTGCCCAGCAGGCAAAGGTCAGTTACAGGAGCAGACAGCTCCCTCCCCTAGCCTACTCCCGCCACACTGCTCTGATCTGGTCCCATACGACCAACCTCCTATATTAATTTGTCTTCCCCTCCCCTTTCGCTGTCCCATGAGGGCAGAAATGTTTGCCTATTTTATTCACCTGTACAACCTCAATACTTTGAATAATGACTGTTACCTAGGAGATGCTCAACACATATTGGTTGAAATAATAAATGATTTAAGATTAGATATTTTTGCAGAGATGGACAGGATGTTGCTATTAAACAGAAAAGGTAGAAATAAGTTCAATATAGATCCATTAACAGTATCTGTTGGAAGAACTTGGGCAACATGGGAAAAGACATGAAAAATTCCCCCGACTCTCCCCTGCTCGAGCTCTTAATTTTGGAGGAGAAAGAACGAGAGGTGACATGGCTATTTCGGAGGAACATCCCAGAATACAGTAGCACTGGGACTCAGTTCAGACAGAGAGCTGAAAGAAATGTAGAAATGAATAAAATAAGCCCCTTGATGTAGAATTTTTGGTACTCGAGGGACTGGAGTTAAGGTAGTTTTTCAACACAAGTCGAAAGTGTCCTCAAAAGGGATCCCGGTTCCTCGTTATTAACCATGCTGATGAGTTTGCCTCCACTGTAGAATTCTTGCCTATAAACAAGATAATTATGATCAATAGGTCAATCATGTCCTGATACCCAGCAAATACGAGTCCCAGGGGTACAAATCCAGAAGGCACAGGACGGCAGAGACACATATTTCCAGACATGCAGTAAATTTCACTATTGCCCCAGAGATGCAGAAATCTCTTTCCATGGAAAGGGGCCAGAATAGCTTGGAATGAGGGCTGATGTATGTTTTGGGGATGTCACAAAGCAGAAATATCAATTCTTTTGTTTTAGTAATGGATATAATGTGTATTTGGGGGAATGTATATCCATGCTAAAAGTCTGACCCTGATTGTGTGATTATGCAGATGCTAAAACTTGCCTAAAGGAGATTTTAAAACTGAGAAGCAGGACCTGAGAGGTAATGTATTCCAACACCATGAATGAAACAATCCAACTGACTCCATAAGGCGCAGATCCTGTAGAAAGAGGCTAATGAGCTTTAAAAAGTGCTCACCTTTTAATCTCTTTCTCTGGTGGACTAGCAAATGACAAGAAATCTTGACTGTAAAAGAAGAGAATATGGTAGTGACATATTTTGAGAGTTTACTCACCCTCTTGCAAAAATTAAACCCTGCAAATTGAAGTTTTAGATCTGATACAAAGATCCACTAGGGGCTTGGTATTTCTCCCAATGCAGGGAAAACTCTGCCTGACACAGGATCCTCCAGATCCAGAGTAGCCTAAGCTTGGGTGGTAGAAGTTGGTATGATGACCTAGTGACTGGGCAAGTGAATGAGGGTGTCTCCCAGCATCTAAAAAAGAAGGCAGATCTAGATATCAACACACAAAAGGGATCTCAGGAGTATTAATTTTGGCCTTCTAGAAGTAAAGAGAGTGAGAGAGTGCCATGAAGTGAATTAGAGAAGGCTGAGGAAGAAGTATCCAACTGACAAAAATAAATATGCTTCGTCACCTTGTTAGCAAATCAGAGCCACCATCACCACGTTTGGTGGGATAATCAGTAAGGCACCATCGTTATGGCATGCAGATGCTTTCTAATGAGTGTAGATATTATCATTAAAAAGCTGTTTTATTTTATTGAGCACCACGATGCATTTGGATAGGCAAACGTAGGCTTTCAAGAAAAGCCGATGACAAAGGAAAAGAGAAATTTCCTGAGATGCTGGAAGGCCAGGCACTTTGTAAAATGAAGTAACACATGGGAACCACCAACAAAAGAGTTGCTGCAAAGGCTTTAGGAGCAAGAAGATCTAGCATATGATTTTCAATTGTTTCTGGATGCATGCTGACTCTTTTTTGCTTCTCAGAAAACTTTAGGCATAAGTTCTACTCCATATAAATGGGGCTATAAATGGAAAGGGGCTCTAGTGCCTCAGGTTTAGATGGATGCTAGGATGAAATAAAAGAACCCATGTACATCAGAAAAGAAAAAATCTCCAGGATTTTTTAACCACAGCAGGCCTTGTCTTTTCAGAATTTTGAAAAAGTTGAGTGTAGGTTTTTAACTTCCGCAAGGCACACAGTGGATATTTGACCAAATCTTCTAATTCAAGGGATAGGTAACAACTGTCACAAAGACTTCGTCCATTGCATTTAACTTCAAAGAATTACCTTAACTGTCTTCACGGAAAATGTGACAGTTATGACTAATGTAAAGTTTTAAGAATAAAATAAAGCTGAGAGAGAGAGAGCAAGAGAGAGAGAATTCTGAGAGGAATATTTAAAATTCTATGAACGTAGAGAATATAATTCCTAAACATACATGTGTGTGTTTAATCACTTCATGGCTTACTCAGATCCAAAATCAATTGCACTTTTTGTGGTTAGAATGAGCAGAAACAATGCTTTGGATTTGGTTATACATCCAGCATTACATTTCATTGCTTAATTATCTTTTTTAAAAAGTTACTCAGGGACAGTCTTGATTTCTAATCAGACCAGGTGAAAATGATCTTAACTTGATGAGTCACTCTGTAGAACTCAGTTAGATTGAAGATTTGATATATGATATTCATATTTTCTTCTTGCTGTTTATGCAGTATCCTTCAAAGTGTTTTGAACACTAAATAACTGATGACTAAAAGAAAAAAAGAGAGGGAGGCACAGAGAGGAGAGGAAGAGGGAGGGAGGAGCGTCTGAATATGCTAATACATAGAAAACTGGCTAAAATATTCATAAGATTCAGTCATTTTATTTCTAACAATTTGCAGTGCTAATGGAGGAGACATGAAAACTGTTCTCCCCCAGGAGGCATTTATTTTATTTATGTTTCTCGCTTGCTTTTTTTTTTTAAGTCTTTTATTTTGAGATGATATAAATTCACAGAGGGGCAAAGATGTTCCGAGATGTTCTGTGCACCCTTCACCCAGGCTCCCTTGATGTTAACATATGACGTAACTATAGCACAATACTAACACCATAAAAATTGAAATTGGTGCAATTCAAAAAGCTTATTCAGATTTCACCAGTTGTAAATGCACTCACTGGTATGTGTGTGTTGTACGTGTAGCCCTGCAAAGCTTTATCACCCGTGTAGCTGCCTGTAACTACCACACAGTCAAGATATTTAACTGTATCATCACAAGACTCCCTCCTGCCATCTACTTAGAGCCTCTCCACCAACCGGCATCGCTTATACCTCGCTACCACTAATCTGCTCTCCGTCCCTATAATCACATTATTTCATGAAGGTTAAATACATGTAATCATGTCATATATATTCTTTTGAGGTTGGCTTTTTTTCCTTCAGTATAATTTCTTTGAGGTTCATTCAAGTTGTCGAATTTATAAATCATTTTTCCTTTTTATTGCTGACTAGTATTCCATGGTATGGATGTACCACTGGTTATATAACTAGGGACTGGCTGCTGTGAACATCTGTGTACAAGTTTCTATATGAAAATCTAAGACTGCCTTAGATTGAAATTGCTGGGTCATATGGTAAATCTATTTTCAGTTTTAAAAGGAACTACCAAACAATTTCCAGTGTGGCTGTACCATTTGACATTTCCACCAGCAATGTATGAGTGCTCCAGTTTTTCCACAACCATACCAGCATTTGATGGCAAGGATCACTTTTTTTTTTTTTTCCCATTCTGAGAGGTATGTAATGATAGCTCCTTGTGGTCTGAATATGCATTTCTCTAATGGCTAACAATATTGAACATCTTTTTATACACTTATCTGTCATTTGTATATATTCTTTGGTGAAATGTCTGTGCGTATCTTTTGCTCATTTCCTAGCTGGATTGTTTTTGCTTCTTTTTCAATGCTGAGTTTTGAGAGTTCTCCATATATTCCAGAAACACGTCCTTTATTGAAATGTGGATTGCAAATATCTTCTCCCAGTTTGTAATTTGTCACTTCATCCTCCTGACAAAAGCTTTGAATTTTGATGAAGCACAATTTGGGCAGGGGGGGCCAGGGGTTGTTTTTAGTGTTGGTCTGAGGACCATTTGTCAATTCTTGGTCCCAAAGATTTTCTCCTATGCCCTTTCCTAGAAATGTTAGTTTATGTTTTACATGTAATTCCATGAACCATTTTGAGTTGTTTTGTGTTAAGTGTGAGACTTAGGTCCAGGTTCATTTTTTTAGCTACGGAGGTCCAATTGCTCCAGCAGTGTTTTTTGAAAAGGTTATTCTTCCTCCGTTGAACAGCTTGTGTTCCTTTGTTAAAAATTAATTGGACATATTTGTATGGGTGCACTTCTAGGTTCTCTATTCAGTTCTGTCCAGCTCTGTGCTTCCTTCCTCTAGGACCACAGCATCTTGAATACTGTGCCTATACAGTAAGCCTTAACATTGAGAAGAGCGATTATTTCCACATTATTATTCCTCCCACAAAACTGTTTTGGCTATTCTAGAGACTTTACCTTTCCATAAAAATTTTGGAATAAATTCATCTATGTCTACAAAAAAACCTTGCTGAAATGATGAGAGAAATTGTCTTAACCCAACAGATCAATATAGGGAGAAATGACATCTTTACTATATTGAGTCTTCTGATGCATGAACGTGTAAACTGTTTCTTGAACCCCACTATTTCCAAATTCATTTTTTACAGGACACTGACACCTCTGTGAGGCACCAAGGTGGAGGTGTCATGTTTGAGTATTACGTAATTAAGCCACTGCTTTTGGTAATTTCTATTATCTACTCCAATTTGATACTTTGACAAGCTTATCCCGGTCTGAATAACTTCCTTTATATGCAAATTTTATCACAACATTTATCATAATTACAGCTGCTGAAATACATGTTAATCCCACCTGAGAGGGCTAGGGACTATATCATTCATCACTGTATCCACAGTCCTGACTTGATTGCCTGCCACATCGTGAAGACTCAACAATGTTCACTGAATGAGTGAAACCATTCTTTAACCAATGAGGGAATATCTATAAGTACTTATGTCAGATTTTTAAAGATCTGGGGTCTCTGAATCTTCAATACAAACTAGGAATGCTCTCCCCTAGGAAGCTCCTCTCTATTTTGCTTTGTTTTGCCATACATCATACTTCTAATGATAACATATATAATACAGCATAAAACCATATACATAAATACACGTGTATGTGCACACACACATCCATCTACATACACACTCTTACCAGGGCAAAAAATTACCCATTAAAATCTCAAAATGTAATGACATAGTTAGGCAATCCGCTTTTATCTCTAAGAAATAATTCATTGACTGTAAAGAACTTTCCCAACAGAAATTTGAACCAGAAATTATATCCATTTTGCATATATCTTGTGTCACAGCCAGACTTAATCATCCAAATCTTCGCTGAGGCAAAGCTAACCTTTAGTACACGCAGAGGAGAAAGATCCAAAACTGGATTCCCAGCAGGTCACTTCGTGGTTTAAAATTATTCAGTAGCCTCCCTCCTCCATCAGTCAAAAAAGTCTAGAAACTTGAGAGAGGCGTGGAGTGCCTTCATGATCAGAAAGTTCCCTACCTTCACAATGTTATCTCCTGGCATTCTCCAGCCCCTGGCTCGCCAGTTCCTTACGTTCTCCACGATCTCTCGTGGTTCTGCACCTTTGCACATTTTATTCCTTCTGCAGGTTCCTGCCATACTGACCTGCCGGACTCACTCAAGCAACTGGTCCACTTCAGATCCTCCCCTGGTCCTTCCTTTCATCGTGCTCTCACGACACCTGCAACTTGATCACACCACGCTACATGGAACTCTTATTTACTTTCCCAGCTACTGTAAATGCCTTTATAGCATGGTTTCCTTTATAATAGTACCTGACAGGCAGGTACTTGAAATTTCTTGAGATAAAGAGAGAAAGAAATAGACTGACATTTCTAAGATAAAGAAAACTCGACTAAGTACACAAAATAGGGTAGCGATAGAATAGTACGGTAGAGTGGGCCTGGGTTTGAATCCCAGCTCTATCATAGTTACATGGTCCTGAGAAAATCATTTAGTTTTGCTGAGAATCAGTTATTAATAGTTTTATTATCTAATCTGAAGAAAAGAGGAAATAATACCTAATTTTTATTTTATGAAATAAAGCATAAGTGGAATAAATGAAGGTTCCTATGACACATTAAGTGGAATAAATATGCAAAGTATCCTGTTAAGAAATGCAAACACGGGAATTCCCTGGTGGTCCAGTGGTTAGGACTCCGTGCTCTCATTACCAAGGGCCTGGGTTCAATGCCTGGTCGAGGAACTAAGATCCCACAAGCCACACGGCACAGCCAAAAAAATTTAAAAATAAGACCATAAAGAAATTCAAACAAATGAAACTTTGTGTTCTATTTTATATTAATTAATTTAGGAGTCAATCTCCATATACCAAATAATCTGTATATTGTAAAGAACTTTAAATTACCAATCACTTTCAAATATATCATCTAATGTTATTCTCACAACAATCCTATGAGACAATGAAAGTTTTGTTTCATTTTGGAAAGGAAGATCTTAGTGTCACAATTGTTCACAACTAACCAGGAAAAAGTTAGCAACAGAAGAGCCCAAAACTTGGGATCCAGGTTTTCTCTCTTATATTTCAGTATTCTCTCCACTCTACAACAAAATTCTAGTTTCATCACAAAGATATCATACAGAAACCTAAAATGGAAGAGCTATAAAACAAATTCTAACTTTGCAAATTGTTTCTCCAAGAGAAATAATTTCTTAGTGAGGTCTTAATCATTGCACAATTTTTAACAGGGATCAAAAAGTTTTTTTTTTAAGATTTAAAGAGACATATTTGATTTATTTTTAAAATTATGGAGAATATAATTTATGAGTTATTATAGATATTTCATATATAATTTAGGTACAATTTTTTGCATTATTCAGTTACCATTTGGAGAATATTGGAATGAAAAAACATATATGAGAAAAAGGTTTTTCCTTTCTTCTTAAAAATTAACATCAGGTAAAGAAGAACTTAAATCAAATTTCTCCATGTCTCTCCCAGATTTTTCTCCTACAATTTTCAACAAATAATATGTTGCCTGTGTTCAATGATCTCAAACAAAATTCAAGGCTCATTATCAATTGATGGCATTTTCTATATAAAATAAATTGCACTGTGTCCATTTGGGGAAGAACTCAGTTAAGACACTTCAAAATCATCGTTAGAACAGACAGAATTTTAGAAGTGGAAATTTGCTATTTTCCCAGAGAAAATAGTGAGGTAAAGGTATTAATTAATCAATCAATCAAAGAGAGAAGATTTTCAAAGATCTTGTTTTAAATACCTAACAATGATTGGCAGATATTGCTTTAAGTACCTAACAATGATTGGCAGATATCCATATACAATTATTGACCACTTTCTTAACAACTGCCTTTTAAATTCAGAATTCTTGGATCTAGCGTGATTCAGTTGGGTAATTTTTTGTTTCACCAATGGTATCTACATCATTTTTTTCCTTTCACTCAGCATCTCTCTTTTGAGATGATGCACATAATAATATACTACAGTTTTATAGTGAATGAGTCATAAGTAAAACGTTCATAGCACTAAGCTATGTCCCTTGACTACAGCAGAGCTGCTAGTGCCCTGCCCTCTAGCCAGGAAACATTCCAACCATTATTCAGATGAAGAAAGGTTTGTCAGTTGAGCTGACTTTAATGTACTAACCTACAGATAACCTGGCTATAGGTTTATAGCCTATAGCCTGTATGACTACCGCAGATATAACATGACCCTATAATATGCATTGTTTTTTATATTTTTCAAAAATGTTTCTATCTATAGTCTAAAATTCATTATCCCAACTGCCTTGTTAGCTTAAGTTGGGGACGGTATGGTAGCTAACATTTGGTGAATATTTGGGAAGGGCCAAACAGTGTTTCAGGTTTTTTATATACATGTCTTCAATGAATCCTAACATCAACAATTCAATATGGTGACACTCAGTTTTGATGGGAAGAATTAAAGCTCCCAAGATTAATTAACTCAAGGCCAGTGATATAAAAAGCAATATAAACACAGATATATCTGATTCAAAAACTAGTGTTCCTGGCTTTACTACCATTTTATAAAGAGGAAACTGAGATTTGGAGTATTAAACTAATTATCCAAGGAGATACATGCAGGGATATCACAGGAATTTGAATGTTTTTTTCTATTTGAATCTACTGTCTTCTAAAGGACCTATACTATTTAGAAAAACATTCCAGGCAAAACTCATTAGGAGTACAGTTAGCAGCGTGTTTCAGACTGAAATAGATATTGTCATACATAAGATTATGTGAAAAGTTTGCACGTTATTCCTAGTGTACAATTCTAAAAGCATCTGGAAGGTCTCATAGCGAAAGAATGAATAAACGTGTACCTGAAAATTATAAAGTAAATGGAAAATACTGCTAATACGTTATTCAACATCTTGTACTATTTTTTTCTTATCTGTAGAGACCTGCCCTTTTGAATAAAAAAAGTACCTTTGGCTACATTTAAATATACATGTTTACATTATATAGTGAATTAAAGATTTTTAAATCACTAGGCATTGTTGGTTTTGAGTTCATCTTTTTTTTTTCAATCAATTCTTGTTGTTCATGGATTCCATATTTGAGAATTTGCCTACTTGCTAGCACATCACACAGTATGTGGGATATTAGTTCCCTGACCAGGGATCTAACCCACGCACCCTGCAGTGGAAGCGTGGAGTCTTAACCACTGGACCACTGGGGAAGTCCCTGAGTTCATTTATTTTTTAATTTTTATTGGAGTATAGTTTATTTACAATGCTGTGTTAGTTTCAGGTGTACAGCAAAGTGAATCAGTTATACATATATCCACTCTTTTTTTTTAGATTCGTTTCCCATATAGGCCATTACGGAGTATTGAGTAGAGTTCCCTGTGCTATACAGCAGCTTCTTAATAGTTATCTATTCTGTATATAGTAGTGTGTATATGTCAGTCCCAATCTCCCAATTTATCCCTCCCCCCCTTATTCCCTGATAACCATAAGTTTGTTTTCTACATCCGTGACTCTACTTCTGTTTTGTAAATAAGTTCATTTGTACCCTTTTTTTTTAGATTCCACATATAAACAATATCATATATTTGTCTCTCTGTGTCTGACTTCCATCACTCAGTATGACAATCTTTAGGTCCATCCATGTTGCTGCAAATGGCATTATTTTGTTCTCTTTTATGGCTGAGTAATATTCCATTGTATATATGTACCACATCTTCTTTATCCATTCCTCTGTTGATGGACATTTAGGTTGCTTCCATGTCTTGGCTATTGTAAACAGTGCTGCAATGAACACTGGGGTACATGTATCTTTCTGAATTGTTTTCTCAGGGTATATGCCCAGTAGTGGGATTGCTGGGTCATATGGTAGCTCTATTTTTAGTTTTTTAAGGAACCTCCATACCAGAGTTCATTTTTAAAGATTGCTAAAAATGAATTCCTTGAGCAATCAATCCCATCAGTGACAGTTCTCCTTCCTTCTTGCCCATATTTTCTTAAGTGATGCAGTCAATGAAGTTAATTAAACTCTTCTTTCCCAGCAAAGCATTTTCTTGAAAAAAGTGATCAACTCTTGTTGTCTTTGCACAAAGAATTTCTAAGTAAATATCCATGTAAGGACTTCTGATGACACATTGAACAGAGAAAAAAATTACTTGAAGGAATTTTGCCATTTTTATCTGATTATACCAACAAATTACTCTTAGTGTATCAACTGCTAGAAGAAAATATAGAGTTCTTATAAGAATGTGTACAGTGATAATCAGTTAAAAACCAACATCTATCCTGTAGCTTCTACTGGCCTAGATAGAGTAACAGACACCAGATCCACACACACACACCCCAGAAACAACAAAAAGACTGACAACACACACACACACACACAAAATTTCAAGGCAATGAACCTCAGGCAACAGAGGACGGTATTCCCGGAAAGATGAGAAACAAACGAGGTGAGCCCTACAGTTGCCTCGGTTTACTGTAACTGCTTTGAGAAAGTTGCTCACAGACAGGAAGATCCAGATGGAGCCTGGCAGCCTCTGAACTGAGAAGACAGAGCTAAGTGTCTGGAAAAACCAAGGCAGCTAGAAATCACAGGATTCAGGACCAGAGAGGAGAGGGCTGCACAGGGAAAAAACTCTGGAGATAAGCAGACATTCTCAAGTACTCAGCTGACTGCTGATTATCACATGCATGCCAGGAAACTAAGGCTGGGAAAGAACCAGCGGTAACAGTGCCTGGCAAGAACAAAGGGCCAGGAACTGTACCCAGGCTTATACCAAATAGCCTGCAGAAACTCAGGATGCCCAGGGCTAGAGGACTCAAAGGGTCTTGCCTCAGTAGTGGGAAATAATAAACGTTAGTCTGAGCACTGCTCTGGGGCTGCCTGACAAATTTCAAAAGCAAGACCTGAAAGGATCAAACAGTTTCCAAATAACAACATTCCAAGATAAAGCTCAGAATATTCACAGAAATATAAAATATCTGTCTCAAAAGATAGAATTCACAATGTTTGGAATCCAATACAAAATCACTAGGAAAAAAAAAAATCACTAGGAATGCAAAGAAACCAGAAAATACAATCCTTTGAAGTTCAAGTTCTTTGTTTCCTTCTCACGTGTGCTATTTTAGAGTTTGTGGATACTTTTCTCATTAGGAAAAAAGGACAACAAGCCATGAGAAATGTAATCTGCACTGCTTTCAGGATGTTGTAAGATTTTACTTAATGCTATGTATTACTTATTTGCTGTCCTAGATCACTGATAGAAGAGAACAGGGCTCAAGGCACAGAGATTGATATTAGAAAAAGTTTTCATTTGTAAGCAAAATTTAGAAATGAGTAGTCATTACAGACTCCATCATTAGCAGAAAAACGAGTCAACTGAAATGGCTCCAGAATTGACACAGATGTTAGATAACACAGAAGGACAAGAAGCACCTTTGTACCTGGAAAGACCAAGTTACTGGGAAGTGGGAACCTTGGGAGTAGAGGAAGGGCTGGTGAGAAAAGATCTATTAGTACCAACATCCCCTGCTCCATCACACACAATTAGGCAAATATCATTCCCTGACCCCCAGAACACTGGACGATGAAAGAGGTTAGACCAGGATGGACCAAGGTAGACCAGGGAGAACAGAAAGTGGGGAGGGAGGTGGCACTGTCCAAGACAGGGGGCTTATGCTAAAGGCTGCTATTGTAAGTTAATGTATAAATGACTTCTTTTCCAAGATTTAGAGGATTCAAATCTGGACAAACTAGCCCAAGAGGTAAGAACTACAGATGGGGGGAGGGGGTGGGGGGGGGGAAGGGGACAATGACAAAGAAACAGGCAGCTCCTCTCCATATCATCCCCAGTAAAGTCCACGGGCAACAAATCCCATCCATTCATAGAGTTTCCAGTTAATTCTTGGTCATTCACTACTAAATTAATGAAATGTAATAATAAAAAGACCTACACTGAGGTACGTCATCATGAACTATCAGAAGAATGGAGATGAAAGTTTTCAATACCTAGAAGTGAGTGACATTCAAATGATCATGGGGTTCTCAACAGCAGCACAGGAGAATAACAGACAGTGGAACAGTTCCTTCCAAATTCTAAAAGGAAATAATTTTCCAAAATAAATTTTGTATTTAGTCACATGTAATGGTAGAATAGCAATATATTTAGACATGTCCAAACTCAAAATCTTTCCTTTTAAAAACCCTTTCTCAGGAAGCTTCTGGAAGATGTATTCCACCAACAGAAAAGAGTAAACAAACTTAGAAAATAGGAGACTCCAATATGAGAAAATGAGGAGAACCCCCAAGATGATGGAGTAATGATGAACTGAAGTCCCAGATCAACAGAGAGAAAGTGATAAAGAAGCCGAAAGAGTTGAGTCAAGAATGAAGCATGAAGATGGTTCAGTGGGAGGGCAAGGGGTACCTGAGTAACTCCACAGAGAACAAGTGAGGATTTGAGGCTGTTTCTGACCTTAGCACAACTTGAACCATCCTGACTGATACAATCCTTGATGTGTTTGACCACACTGAAAAAGCCTTTATATATAGTTCTGCTAGAGTATTGTGGGAAAACTAGGCAAACAAACAAACAAACCCAAAAAATGAAAATGATTAAACTCCTAAGAAGCAAAAAATCTGAATAAGAAAAATTTAATCCTAATACATTACTACATTACTCAGCTCTGAGCAATATTTCAATAGTCGTAAAATATACATCCTTGGCATCCCCTAAGCAAGCAGGACTATAGTGGGGGGATGGGGAGTGGAAGGAGTGTGTGGTGGTGGTGTAATTGGACTTCTAACTCCTCATCTTCTACAGAAGGAAGTCAACAAATACTGCTTGAAATTGAAAAGCTAAGAAATATACTACAGTGAGTTAAAAACTCTATAGAAGAAACAGATAAAAAACTGAAAAGTGTTTCTGTCTGAAAGGTAAACCACGGAAGGGTTGATAACATGATGGCAGGGGCCAAATGTTTTGTTTTAATAAATTTATTTATTTATTTATTTATTTTTGGCTGTGTTGGGTCTTCGTTGCTTCCCACGGGCTTTCTCTAGTTGCGGCCAGTGGGGGCTACTCTTCATTGTGGTGTGCGGGCTCTAGGCACACGGGCTTCTCACTGTGGTGGCATCTCTTGCTGCAGACAGAGCACGGGTTCTGGGCGCACGAGCTCAGTACTTGTGGCTCGGGGGCTCTAGAGCGCAGGCTCAGTAGCTATGGCGCATGGGCTTAGTTGCTCTGTGGCATGTGGGATCTTCCCGGACCAGGGTTCGAACCCGTGTCCCCTGAATAGGCAGGCGGATTCTTAACCACTGTGCCACCAGGGAAGTCCCGGGCCAACTGTTTTTGTTGGTCTTGTTTTCTTATTCTAAGCCTTAGGATAACTGCTGACTTTTTGAACAATGTACATGTATTTTGATAAAAACACTTTTTCAAAACCAGGTCATTTATTCTCAAGGAATTACAGCAACTACAGCTATTTATAAAACAAGCAAGATTTTAAAACAGATTAAACATTTAAACATCGGTCTATATGGAATACAATCTTTTTAGCATTTTTAGCTATTAATATCACAAAGGCTTAGCATAAGATCACATAAATGCTAATCTGTGGCAAGAAAATACAGATTAGGTTGCAGTGCTTCACTTTTTTATATAATAGAAAAATTGTTTTTACATATTTAGGGAGTGGGAAGCAGGAGATATTTTTCCTAAGTATTTCATTTTTGTAACTTCCCAAATCCATTTGCTTACAAAGGCACTGCATTCTTTTATCTATTTATCTATTTATTACTTTAAATTTGTATGTTATCTTAAACTTTAAAAAATGTGAGGGAGGAAATCTGGTGGGAAAACACAAGGAAAAGGCACATCACCCTATCTGACATTTTAAGCTCTCTCTTTAGACTCAATACGGTAAGAAATAAATTATAACTTCTGATAATGTATAATTATTGTCATGGGTTAAAAATGCAAGGTCTTACACCCCAATGTTCATAGCAGCACTATATACAATAGCCAAGACGTAGAAACAACCCAAGTGACCATCAACAGACAACTGGTTTAAGAAGATGTGGCACATATACAATGGAATATTACTCAGCCATAAAAAGGAATGAAATAATGCCATTTGCAGCTACATGAATGGACCTAGAGATTGTCATACTGAGTGAAGTAAGTCAGACAAGGAGAGACAAATATTACATGATATCACTTATATGTGGAATCTAAAAAAGAATACAAATGAATCTATTTACAAAACAGAAACAGACTCACAGACATAGAAAACAAATTTATGGTTACCAAAGGGGAGAGGGAGAGAGGCAGAGATACATTAGGAGTATGGGATTAACAGACACTACTATAACATAAAATAGGTAACTAACAAGGATCTACAGTATAGTACAGGGAACTACATTCAATATCTTGTAATGACCTGAAAATCATAACTAAGTCACTTTAAGGTACACCTGAAACTAGCACAAGATCGTAAATCAACTATACTTCACTTTGATAAAAACCACCACCAACAACAAAAATGCAATGTCTAATGTGGGCACCTTCGGTACTAAACAAAAAGAGTTACTTTCCTTTTTATGCAAACAGGCAAAGTGAATCTGCAAAAGTGAAGCTGAGATTTGAGAGGATTTGGGGGATTAGGTAGAAGGACAGAGGGCAAATTGTGCAAGCTGCCTTACCAAAGAAGGTCAAGTTCCCAGTTTCTTCAGTCCTGACCACTATCTTAGTACCTCTAACAAACACTCAAGACAGGGCATCTTGGACTGGGCTTGGTTCAAAGACCCAGCACTCTGAATTGTGTTCTCACCACATCATTTACTTTGCAGTGATCCATCATTGCATGCTTAAGCTGCATAAGCTTATCCAAACTAGAAAAAAAAAAGTAGAATAAAGTTTGATGAAGGTTGGGAAAGAGTAAAATATAGAGGATTATGAGAATAGAGATCTATAGAAAAGAAAGTCTTCCTAAAAATGCTGAGACAAAGGCTAATAAGTAAGTAATGGCTGGTCAAAAATATGGCTGGGTGGCAGGGTGTGGGTGGAGTGCAATGTCTCTGGAGGTGGTCACTCCTTCCAGACTGAGGAGCTCTCAGACATCAGCCAGAGATGGAAACCCTGAGGCAAAAAAATTAAGACAACTCTCAATGGTCTAGATGAGAAGGATGACCGCATCCATTATAGAAGTAAGAATGAAAATGGAGACATTTACATGAGCTGTCTATGAGCTGAATCAGTGAGATTCACACTAAACCAAGGTTTAGGTAGGATTTCATGCTCCTGGTTTCGGCAACTGGTTGTGTGTTGCTACCATTCCCCCAAAACAAAATACCAGAGAAGAGATAGTTGTAAAGAGACAAAATTAATTTTGGACATTCTACACTGAGGTGTCTCTTGAATGTCAGCTATGCAAAGACGTTCAGTGGGAAAAGGTAAATATAATTTTAGGTATATATAAATTTAGATAAAGGAGCAAGACAAATATAGAGATTTGGAAATCATCAATGCATCATTAAAGTTACTAAAATTTGAGTGAAATGAACTAGAAAGAGGTAAGAAGTGAAGAGAGCAAAACACCAAGAAAGGGCCCTTGGTAAACCATAATTTTTAGGAGTAAGTAAAAGAAAGGAAAACCTATTATGGAGAACTAAGAAAGAATGTACAGGACATAAACTAAAGGAGAATGATGTTGTAGAAATCAGGAGAAGGAGGTTTTGGGAATTCCCTGGTGGTCCAGTGGTTAGGACACTGTACTTTCACTGCCAGGGCCCAGGTTCAATCCCTGGTCAGGGAACTAAGAACCCACAAGCGGCATGGTGCTGCCCAAAAGAAAAATTAAAAAAAAAAAAAAAAGAGAGAGAGAGAAAGAGATATCAAAAAAGAAGAAGAGGAGAAACAGAGAAAACTGTTCATTGGATCTGGCATAATAAAGATGATCAGAAACTCTAAGAGAAGTGTCAGTGGAGCAGTAAGACAAAAAGAAGTACAGGAAGTGGAGGGTAAATAAGAGGCAGAAAAGAAAATCAGAGGCTAGAAATGAATGGCGAGAATCCTGGAAGTGGAGTGGAAAGGGACTGAAGCTCTTGCTGACAGGTGAAAGTCAATCAGTTTGGTGCCAGTGAAGACATGAGGGCTGCAAGGACAAGAAGTCATACAGTGGGAGGTTGCAGGGTATGTTCCCAGAAATAAAGCAATTCTGGTCACGGGAGGGTCCAGCCTTACAAGAGGATGCTGAAGAAAGCTGGACGTGAAAGTCATCAAAATAAAGGAACCACAGAGGCAAGATCCCGAAGGGGTCGTTCACTAAGGTAAGGAAACTGAAAAGGGGAATAGCAGAATCTGGGATGAGAAGAAAAAACGGAAGCTGTACCCATACCCTCCATGACTATGAAAGAACCACTAAAAGTTGGGAGGACACAGTGACGAGGAAAAAACAAAGGTCATAATAAAAAAAATGCACCTCAAAGATACGGAGATGTAATGGTCTATAATTTATAAGGTCAGCAACACACCCCCAGACCTGTGGTATGTGGGGAACAGCGTGAAAATGGGCAGTTTTCATGGAAAAGATGTTCACGTTACAGCTTGATTCCTATTAAAATAAGCAGATGTGGACTTCCCTGGTGGCGCAGTGGTTAAGAATCCACCTGCCAATGCAGGGGACACGGGTTCAAGCCCTGGTCAGGGAAGATCCCACATGCCGTGAAGCAAGTAAGCCAGTGCGCCACTACTACTGACTCTGTGCTCTAGAGCCCGCAAGCCACAACTACTGAGCCCATGTGCCACAACTACTGAAGCCCTTGCGCCTAAAGCCCGTGCTCTGCGACAAGAGAAGCCACCGCAATGAGAAGCCCGCGCACCGCAATGAAGAGCAGCCCCCACTTGCTGCAACTAGAGAAAGCCCATGCGCAGCAACGAAGACCCAACGCAGCCAATAAATAAATAAACTTATTTTTAAAAAAAAAGATTTAAAATAAGCAGATGCAGCATCATGGATGGACCTAGATATTGAGTGAAGTAAGTCACAAAAAGACAAATATCATATGATAACGTTTATATGTAGAATCTAAAAAAAAGGGTACAAATGAACTTACAAAACAGAAGTAGAGTCACGGATGTAGAAAACAAACTTATGGTTACCAGGGGATAAGAGGGGGGAGGGATAAACTGGGAGACTGGGATTGACATATACACACTACTATATATAAAATGGATAACTAATAAGAACCTGCTGTATAGCACAGGGAACTCTTCTCAATACTCTGTAATGGCCTATTTGGGAAATCCAAAAAAGAGTGGATATATGTATATGTATAACTGATTCACTTTGCTGTACACGGGAAACTAACACAACATTGTAAATCAACTGTACTCCGATAAAAATTTTTAAAAATAAAATAATATAAGCAGATGCAGTGGACTCCCTTTGAAAAATATTGAGTGCGTAAGAAAATGTATTTACGATGGTGCAAGAATTCCAGAAGATTCCGAAGAAAGTAGGGTTAACAGAGAGGACAGTGTCTGCACAGTTAAATCAGCAGAGTGTGGGGATAAGACAAAGAGAATACAGATGAATGAACATATTCCCAGAAAAGTATATCACCAAACATTGCCGTGACTAGAAATACTGTTGTCAAAAGGAAAATCCTGCCTTTTTTCCCTAACTGAATTTTTTGTTAATAGTAAATTGATAGGCTTTGCTAGAATAGGAACCTTGGGACTCAGAGTGAAATTACTTGGCTTCAAGATTCCATAATGGAATTCTGCTTAAGTTTCTAGGAAGACAAGTGGAGAGAAATATACAGCCAAAGGAAAATAGTCAAGACAGCTACTAAAATAAAAATTGAGGAAAAAAAAATTTTTAAACAGTAAGTAGTACAATTTACAATTTCTTCCACTATATCTCACCATAACAAACTATATATTTTTCACAGGTCCTTCCCTTGATCTCTTAACTGCAGTATTTAATAAGTGCTCATGGAAGAACAAAAGTCTCATTGTCTGTGACTAATGAAAGAAAGAAATCCTCACCTTGGAGCTTGACTCTCCAAAGCACAATCACCATATTTTGTTAAAATAGACTCAAAACCTAGGAAACAAAAAACAGCAATAAACTTTCACTATCAAGATTCAGCTTTTTTCAAAGCTACTTTATCTCACTCCCAAAGGCAGTAAGATTATTACCCTCATTTTATAGGTGAGGACTCTGATAACTACAGAGATTAAATAATTGCCCAAGACCACACAGTTACTAAGTACTATTTCAAGAGTGAGTGGCTTTTTTTTCTTTTCTTGGCCGTGCCACAAGGCATGCGGGATCTTAGATCCCAGACCAGGGATCGAACCCGGGCCACTGGCAGTGGAAGCATGGAGTCCTAACCACTGGACTGCCAGGGAATTCCTAAGAGTGAGTGGCTTTTGAATATCTCAGCTTTTATAGTTCAATGTGAATGTGAATTAAATAGTACTTGAATGGGGATGAAATATGCAGGAAAACAAAAAACAGGGAAAAAAATAAAACATTTAAAACAGAAAGCTGCTGCCCTATTGTCTTGGGAATAGTATGCCTTAAATGTGATGATTTACTTGAAATAATAAAAATCTTACTATTATTCATTTACATCATTAGCTTTTCCTAGCAGTAAAGGTCTATGTGTGATTTGTTCATCTTTTCCCTTTCTTTTTGTTGCTACCAGCACAGAGCAAAATAGAGATTTTACTAGCAAGCAAAAGCATTATCTTATTGTAAGCATTTTGAAATTTCATAAAAGCAGTAACTTTTATTGTTATTCCTAACACATGCACTGACGTGTCAATTTCCTTGTTTTTTTCTTCTTTGCTTTTGTTTTGCCAATAATATGCATGTATGATGATATAAGAAAAATACATAAGGAAAGTAAATATATATATAATGAGACAAGGATGATACCCAAGGAATGTAGAAAAGACTAATATACCACTCCCTAGGCAACCATGTTATAAACTTCTTTTTTACAATGATCTAAAACCTGCATAGTTATGGGCACCAATTAATAATTACTGTATCTAGAAACTGAAACATATTTCTAGAGTACAGTATGGAAATACACGTTAAAAGCTTTAAAATTGACATGGTAATTCCACATTTAGGAATTTATTTTAGGAAAATCAACAGCAAGGCCTTAGAAATGCTTACAAATATTTAGAGACAAGAATGTGAACTATCAGCGTGAAAGCAACCTAAAGCCTAATAACAATACAAATTAAATAAATATTATACACTCATATCATGGAATACTACACAATCATAAATAATCTCATTTCAAGAATCTACTTAAAGATACACTTCACTTAACAGATTTAATTAGATCTACTTAACAATATGTTAAGTGAAAATAGCAGTTGACAAAACTGTATCTTCGAGAGGACAGACAGCAGAAGTAAGAAGAACTACAATCCTACAGCCTGGGGAACAAAAACCACATTCACAGAAAGACAAACAAGATGAAAAGGCAGAGGGCTATGTACCAGATGAAGGAACAAGATAAAACCCCAGAAAAAAAATTAAATGAACTGGAGATAGGCAACCTTCAAGAAAAAGAATTCAGAATAATTATAGTGAAGATGATCCAGGACCTCAGAAAAAGAATGGCAGCAAAGATCAAGAAGATACAAGAAATATTTAACAAAAACCTACAAGAACTAAAGAACAAACAAACAGAGATGAACAATACAAAAGCAGAGATGAACAATACAATATCTGAAATGAAAAGTACACTAGAAGGAATCAATAGCAGAACAACTGAGGCAGAGAATAGATAAGTGATGTGGAAGACAGAATGGTGGAATTCTGCAGAACAGAATAAAGAAAAAAGAATGAAAAGAAATGAAGACGGCCTAAGAGACCTCTGGGAAAACATTAAGCGCAACAACATTTGCATTACAGGGGTCGCAGAAGGAGAAGAGAGAGAGAAAGGAACCAAGAAAATATTTGAAGAGATTATAGTCGAAAACTTCCCTAACATGGGAAAGGAAATAGCCACCCAAGTACAGGAAGTGCAGAGAGTCCCAGGCAGGATAAACCCAAGGAGAAACATGCCGAGACACATAGTAATCAAATTGACAAAAATTAAGGACAAAGAAAACTTATTGAAAGCAACAAGGAAAAAACAACAAATATATACAAGGGAACTCCCATAAGGTTAACAGCTGATTTCTAAGCAGAAACTCTACAAGCCAGAAGGGAGTGGCATGATATATTAAAAGTGAAGAAAGGGAAAAACCTACAACCAAGATTACTCTACCCAGCAAGGATCTCATTCAGACTTGACAGAGAAATCAAAAGCTTTACAGACAAGCAAAAGCTAAGAGAATTCAGCATCACCAAACCACTCTAGAACAAATGCTAAAGGAACTTCTCTAAGTGGGAAACACAAGAGAAAAAAGAACCTACAAAAACAAACCCAAAACAATTAAGAAAATGGTCATAGGAACATACGTATCAATAATTACCTTAAACATGAATGGATTAAATGCTCCAACCAAAAGACACAGGCTTGCTGAATGGATACAAAAACAAGACCCATATATATGCTGTCTACAAGAGACCCACTTCACACCTAGGGACACATACAGACTGAAAGTGAGGGGATGGAAAAAGATATTCCATGCAAATGGAAATCAAAAGAAAGCTGGAGTAGCAAGACTCATATCAGATAAAATAGACTTTAAAATAAAGAATGTTACAAGAGACAAGGAAGGACACTACATAATGAAAAGGAATCAATCCAAGTAGAAGATATAACAAATATAAATATATATGCACCCAACATAGGAGCACCTCAATACATAAGGCAACTGCTAACAGCTATAAAAGTGGAAATCGACAGTAACACAATAATAGTGGGGGAATTTAACACCTCACTTACACCAATGGACAGATCATCCAAACAGAAAATTACTAAGGAAACACAAGCTTTAAATGACACAACAGACCAGATAGATTTAATTGATATTTATAGGACATTCCATCCAAAAACAGCAGATTACACTTTCTTCTCAAGTGCACACGGAACATTCTCCAGGATAGATCACATCTTGGGTGACAAATCAAGCCTCAGTGAATTTAAGAAAATTGAAATCATATCAAGCATCTTTTCTGACCACAACGCTATGAGATTAGAAATCAATTACACGGGAAAAAATCGTAAAAAACACAAATACATGGAGGCTAAACAATATGTTACTAAATAACCAAGAGATCACTGAAGAAATCAAAAAGGAAATCAAAAAATACCTAGAGACAACTGACAACGAAAACACGATGATCTAAAACCTATGGGATTCAGCAAAAGCAGTTCTAAGAGGGAAGTTTATAGCAGTACAAGCCTACCTCAAGAAACAAGAAAAATCTCAAATAAACAATCTAACCTTACACCTAAGGGAACTAGAGAAAGAAAAACAAACAAAACCCAAAGGTAGTAGAAGGAAAGAAATCATAAAGAGCAGAGCAGAAATAAATGAAATAGAAACAAAGAAAACAATAGCAAAGATCAATAAAACTGTCCGCTGGTTCTTTGAGAAGATAAACAAAATTGATAAACCATTAGCCAGACTCATCAAGAAAAAGAGGGAGAGGACTCAAATCAGTAAAATTAGAAATGAAAAAGGAGAAGTTACAACAGAGACTGCAGAAATACAAAGTATCCTAAGAGACTACTACAAGCAACTCTATGCCAAAAAAATGGACAACCTGGAAGAAATGGACAAATTCTTACAAAGGTATAACCTTCTAAGACTGAACCAGGAAGAAATAGAAAATATGAACAGACCAATCACAAGTAATGAAATTGAAACTGTGATTAAAAATCTTCCAACAGGGGGCTTCCCTGGTGGCGCAGTGGTTGAGAATCTGCCTGCTAATGCAGGGGACACGGGTTCGAGCCCTGCTCTGGGAAGATCCCACATGCCGCGGAGCAACTGGGCCCGTGAGCCACAACTACTGAGCCGGCGCATCTGCAGCCTGTGCTCCGCAACAAGAAAGGCCACGATAGTGAGAGGCCCGCGCACCGTGATGAAGAGTGGCCCCCGCTTGCCACAACTGGAGAAAGCCCTCGCACAGAAACGAAGACCCAACACAGCCAAAAAAAAAAAATGAAAAAAAAAAAAAAATCATCCAACAAACAAAAGTCCAGGACCAGACGGCTTCACAGGTGAATCCTATCAAACATTTACAGAAGAGCTAACTTCATCCTTCTCAAACTCTTCCAAAAACCTACAGAGGAAGGAACACTCCCAAACTCATTCTATGAGGCCACCATCACCCTGATACCAAAACCAGACAAAGATACTACAAAAAAAGAAAATTACAGACCAATATCACTGATGAATATAGGTTTAAAAATCCTCAACAAAATGCTAGCAAACAGAATCCAACAACACATTAAAAGGATCACACACCATGATCAAGTGGGATTTATCCCAGGGATGCAAGGATTCTTCAATATACGCAAATCAATCAATGTGATACACCGTATTAACAAACTAAAGAATAAAAACCATATGATCATCTCAATAGATGTAGAAAAAGCTTTTGACAAAATTCAACACCCATTTATGATAAAAACTCTCCAGAAAGTAGGCATAGAGGGAACCTACCTCAACATAATAAAGGCCATATACGACAAACCCACAGCAAACATCATTCTCAATGGTGAAAAACTGAAAGCATTTCCTCTACGATCAGGAAGAAGACAAGGATTTCCACTCTTCCCACTACTGTTCAACATAGTTTTGGAAGTCCTAGCCACGGTAATCAGAGAAGAAAAAGAAATAAAAGGAATACAAATTGGAAAAGAAGAAGTAAAACTGTCACTGTTTGCAGATGACATGATACTATACACAGAGAATCCGAAAGATGTCACCAGAAAACTACTAGAGCTAATCAATGAATTTGGTAAAGCTGCAGGATACAAAATTAATGCACAGAAATCTCTTGCATTCCTGTATACTAATGATGAAAAATCTGAAAGAGAAATTAAGGAAACACTCTCATTTACCATTGCAACAAAAAGAATAAAATACCTAGGAATAAACCTTCCAAAGGAGACAAAGGACCTGTCTGCAGAAAACCATAAGACACTGATGAAAGAAATTAAAAATTTAACCAACAGATGGAGAGACATACCATGTTCTTCGATTGGAAGAATCAATATTGTGAAAATGACTATAGTACCCAAAGCAATCTACAGATTCAATGCAATCCCTATCAAATTACCAGTGGCATTTTTTACAGAACTAGAAAAAAAAATCTTAAAATTTGTATGGAGACAAAAAAGACCCTGATTAGCCAAAGCAGTCTTGAGGGAAAAAACTGGAGCTGGATGAATCAGACTCCCCGACTTCAGAGTATACTATAAAGCTACAGTAATCAAGACAATATGGGACTGGCACAAAAACAGAAATATATATCAATGAAACAGGATAGAAAGCCCAGAGATAAACCCATGCACCTATGGTCAACTAATCTATGACAAAGGAGGCAAGGATATACAGTGGAGACAAGACACTCTATTCAATAAGTGGTGCTGGGAAAACTGGACAGCTACATGTAAAAGAATGAAATTAGTACACTCCCTAACACCATACACAAAAATAAACTCAAAATGGATTAAAGACCTAAATGTAAGGCCAGACACTAACAAACTCTTAGAGGACAACATAGGCAGAACACTCTATGACATAAATCACAGCAAGATCCTTTTTGACTCATCTCCTAGAGAAATGGAAATTTTAAAAAAATAAACAAATGGGATCTAACGAAACTTAAAAGCTTTTGCACAGCAAAGGAAACCATAAACAAGATGAAGACAACCCTCAGAATGGGAGAAAATATCTGCAAATGAAGCAACTGACAAAGGATTAATCTCCAAAATTTACAAGCAGCTCATGCAGCTCAATATCAAAAAAACAAACAACCCAATCCAAAAATGGGCCGAAGACCTAAATAGACATTTCTCCAAAGAAGATATACAGATTGCCAACAAACACATGAAAGAATACTCAACATCATTAAGCATTAGAGAAATGCAAATCAAAACTACAATGAGATATCATCTCACACCTGTCAGAATGGCCATCATCAAAAAATCTACAAACCATAAATGCTGGAGAGGGTGTGGAGAAAAGGGAACCCTCTTGCACTGTTGGTGGGAATGTAAATTGATACAGCCACTATGGAGAACAGTATGGAGGTTCCTTAAAAAACTAAAAATAGAACTACTATACAACCCAGCAATCCCACTACTCTGAATATACCCTGAGAAAACCATAATTCGAAAAGAGTCATGTACCAAAATGTTCATTGCAGCTCTATTTACAAGAGCCAAGACATGGAAGCAACCTAAGTGTCCATCGACAGATGAATGGATAAAGAAGATGTGGCACATATATACAATGGAATATTACTCAGCCTTAAAAAGAAACGAAATTGAGTTATTTGTAGTGAGGTGGATGGACCTAGAGTCTGTCATACAGAGTGAAGTAAGTCAGAAAGAGAAAAACAAATACCATATGCTAACACATATATATGGAATCTAAAAAAGAAAAAAAAATGGTCATGAAGAACCTAGGGGCAAGACGGGAATAAAGACACAGACCTACTAGAGAATGGACTTGAGGATACGGGGAGGGGGAAGGGTAAGCTGGGACAAAGTGAGAGAGTGGCATGGACATATATACACTACCAAACGTAAAAACAGATAGCTAGTGGGAAGCAGCCGCATAGCACAGGGAGATCAGCTCGGTGCTTTGTGACCACCTAGAGGGGTGGGATAGGGAGGGTGGGAGGGAGGGAGATGCAAGAGGGAGCAGATGTGCGAACATATGTATATGGATAGCTGATGCACTTTGTTATAAAGCAGAAACTGACACACCATTGTAAAGCAATTATACTCCAATAAAGATGTTTAAAAAAAAAAAAGAATGAAATTAGAACACTCCCTAACACCATACACAAAAATAAACTCAAAATGGGTTAGAGACTTAAATGTAAGACCGGACACTATAAAACTTAGAGGAAAACATAGGAAGAACACTCTTTGACATAAATCACAGCAAGATCTTTTTTGATCCACCTCCTAGAGTAATGGAAATTAAAACAAAAATAAACAAATGGGACCTAATGAAACTTCAGAGCTTTTGCAAAGCAAACTACAAACAAGATGAAAAGACAACCCTCAGAATGGGAGAAAATATTTGCAAACGAAATCAGTGGACAAAGAATTAATCTCCAAAATATATAAACAGCTCATGCAGCTCGATATCAAAAAAGCAAATAACCCAATCCAAAAAAGGGCCAAAGACCTAAAAAGACATTTCTCCAAAGAAGATATACAGATGGCCAAGAAGCACATAAAAAGCTGCTCAACATCGCTAATTATTAAAGAAATGCAAATCAAAAGTACAATGAGGTATCACCTAACACCAGTTAGAATGGGCATCATCAGAAAATCTACAAACAACAAATGCTGGAGAGGGTGTGGAGAAAAGGGAACCCCCTTGCACTGTTGGTGAGAATGTAAATTGATACAGCCACTATGGAGAACCGTATGGAGGTTCCTTAAAAAACTAAAACTAGAATTACCATATGACCCAGCAATCCCACTACTGGGCATATACCCAGAGAAAACCGTAATTCATAAAGACACATGCACCCCAATGTTCATTGCAGCACTGTTTACAATAGCCAGGTCATGGAAGCAACCTAAATGCCCATCAACAGATGAATGGATAAAGAAGTGGTACATATATACAATGGAATATTACTCAGCCATAAAAAGGAATGAAATTGGGTCATTGTAGAGACGTGGATGGATCTAGAGACTGTCATACAGAGTGAAGTAAGTCAGAAAGAGAAAAACAAATATCGTATATTAACGCATATATGTGGAACCTAGAAAAATGGTACAGATGATCCAGTTTGCAGGGCAGAAATAGAGACACAGATGTAGAGAACAAACATATGGACACCAAGGGGGGAAAGTGGCAGGGTAGGGGCGGTGGTGTGATGAATTGGGAGATTGGGATTGACATATATACACTAATATGTATAAAATGGATAACTAATAAGAACCTGCTGTATAAAAAAATAAATTAAATTAAAAAAATAAAAAAAAAGCTATCTTCTCTGGTAAAACTCCACTCATGTAAACAAAATCCATTAAAGTCACTACAAATAAAATAAACAATATGTATACATAGATATGCAAATAGTCAAAGTATTTTATGTATTCTTTGAACAATTTTACACATTAAAATGTACCAACCATATTTTAAAATGTTATAAAAAATACTATTTCGCATAGTATTTGTAGTCCAGAAGTTACTGGGACTAAAGAATAAAGTTTGATTTTTAAAATAAAAGAATAAAATTATTTGAATGATCTATTATCAACTGAGTTTTCTAATAAGTTTAAACATAATACTTTGCCTCATTTTTCTGTTCTAAAACTAAAACTAGCTATCGTTGGGGTGTCTACACAACCCAAAGACAACCTCCCTGAAAAGAGCCACATCCTTCTCAATCTAAGAAGTTGCCCCTCCCTTATAAAAGTATGAATAGGTATATTTGTGGCATTTATTATATTCATTGACACATTATATTTAGCTACCACTGCATATCCCTGATATTCTTGGATCTCTATGGGTGTTTTGAAAATATCTAACTTTCCCTTTTATTCATTGTGTCAGTTATTGAATCCAAAGCCTATCATATTCATGTCATTTCATTAAAAGCAGCCTTTAATTTAGGCATATAAATAGTTAAATCAATTTTTACTAAGCATTACCTAGGATGTGCTCCTACAAACCTTCTAAAAGACATTTTTTAAATAAAAGAAATGGCTTTCCTCTTGCTTTCCTCATTCCTATACCAGAGAAAACATTTTTGTAGCCACTGTTGTTTTAAAAACAGCATGGCCCGCTAGACTTCGGGAAATCACCAAAATGTTAAAGAAGATATTAAAAGGAATAAGGCTAAGTGCACTACTTCTTTTCAAGCATTACCTGATCAGTTACGGTCCCTCTTTCTCATAGTTCATCTTAAATATGCCAGATCAGCAAAATTATAAAAGGAACTATATAAAAATTCCACACCTGCCGTACGTGATCAAGAGATGCCTGCTACTGCCAGACCCCACATTTATTAATGAGCAGAACATATTATAATTGTTACAAGAAAGACTTGTTACAAGAAAGAGATAAAGTGCTGTAGTCACTGGGATGCAGGCCAGGTTTTAGAAGATGTCCCAGTCCCCCTCCTCCTCTTCCCCCTCCCCTTCCTCCCCCCTCCTCCTCCCCCCTTCCTCCTCCCCACCTCCCCCTTGCTGTAGACCTGAAATGAATTAAGGTCGGGAACTCCGCATCATGTCAAGGCTAAGCCAGGCCACTCAGGCCCTCAGGAAGCACGAGGCCAGCGACATGATCCAGACCATTGGCCCGGGCCCCCGCTAGGCCCCGTCCTGGGTCAGCAAGGCGTTTCTGTCAACCAGTTCGGTAAGGAGTTCAACGAGAAGACCAAGGACATCAAAGAAGGCATTTCTCTGCCTACCAAGATTTTTGTGAAGCCTGACAGGGCATTTGAAATCAAAATTGGCCAACCCACTGTTTCCTACTTACTGAAGGCAGCTTCTGGGATTGAGAAGGGGGCCCCGCACACAGGGAAAGAACTGGCAGGCCTGGTGCCACTGAAGCACGTGTAGGAGATCGCCGGTGTCAAAGCTCAGGATAACGCCTTCGCCCTGCAGGACGTGCCCTGTCCTCTGTTGTCCACTCCATCATTGCATCTGCCCGTTCCCTGGGCATTTGCGTGGTGAAGGACCTCCGTTCTGAAGAGCTGGCAGCTTTCCACAAGGAGCGAGCCCTGTTCCTGGCTGCTCAGAAAGAGGCAGATTTGGCAGCCCAGGCAGAAGCTGCCAAGAAGTGACCCCTGTCCCCCACCCTCCAGGATTTTGAAGGGGGCCAGTTGGGAAGGCTGGGACAGAGCTGGGGAAGGGAGGTCACATCAACCTGACCTCTCCCTGGCAGAGTTCAGCCCACCTGTTTCCCCATAACCTGGCAGGACCTTCAGTCTCTTCACTGCTCTTCCAGATAATGTAGGATGTGCTTTTTCAGGTAAAGAATGACTCTTCAGTGAGGGGGGTTGGTGTGGTTGGTCTACATTAAAATTTTAGATAAAAAAAAGCTCCTGCTTCTAAATTGACATTTTGAGTAATATCACCTGGCAGTAAGGAAGCATTCACTTCAGCTACACCTTATATATCTATATTATATATAGATATAGATCTATATCTATCTATATATCTGTATTCCCTTCCTTATTATCTACTATCAGCACCAAAAATACCAAAACTTCCTCAACACCTATATGATTAAATGTTGATTCTGTGAAAAGAAGCTTTGCACTCTCAAGACCCGTTAACTACCATAACATAGGGATGATTTACAGTGGCTCACAATTTTCCAAAGGGTCCAGTTACAAGTTAGTGCAGTGTTTATAACATTATAATTGTTTTGTTTGTTTTGTTTTGTTTTTTTGGCCGCACTGCACAGCGTGCAGTATCTTAGTTCGGGACCAGGGATCGAACCCGTGCCCCCTGTAGTGGAAGTGCAGAGTCTTAACCCTGGACCGCCAGTGAAGTGCCTATAACGTTATAATTTTCATAAGGGAATTTAAGAACCTTCCCATATTGGACCATTCTGTTTATCAAGAGAAGACTTAGGATACCTGCTGAGATTACAATTTCCTCTGAGAACTGCTCAGAAATGAAGGCAAACAAACAGTTAAAGAACTACACTTAGAGTTAGAATTATACTTAGAATTGGAATTATGGGTTCCCTACCCCAATAGCCATATCACTTGCCTAACTTCCATCCCTCCTCACCCACCCACCAACACACACACATACATTTTTTTTTCCCCATAAACAAACCTGATTTTGTTTGCACACCTTGAAGTGGCAAAGTTCTTCAGAGGAGGCTGAGTCCGCCTCCAGCCCCCGAGGTCTCATTGCTCTGGCCATGGTTTGGTTTGGGCACAGCACAAACCAACTCCAGCCAACAGCACATGAGAGCATATCTGTCAGGATGCCTCTGGCAACGCTTTTCTCACTTTAAAGAAGGGCTTAATACAAGGACAATTCTTTTGTCTACCTCTTGACTTTGTCACTGGAACCAGAGGAGCCATTCAGGGACCAAGGGGACAAGCTCCAGGAGACAGATAGAGTAACACATGTCAATGGAAGCCATGGAGAAAACAGACATATCCTGGGGTCTAAAGTCAACCCTGAAACTATGGTAGTTCCAGACATCTTGTTTTATTGAGTGTATCTTAGCTGGGTTTTCTAGGATTTGCCACTGACAGAATAGAGACTTTCTGCTACTGTGTCAGGCATTTAAATTCTCTTTAGTTGAAGAAATAGACTCACAGACATAGAAAACAAACCTATGGTTCCCAAAGGGGAGAGGGGGGTGGGGGAGGGATAAATTAGGAGGTTGGGATTAACATATACACACTACTATATATAAAATATGTAACCAACAAGGACCTACTGTATAGCACAGGGAACTCTACTTAATATCTTGTAATAACCTATAATGGAAGGGAATCTGAAGAAGAATATATACATATGTATAACTGAATGTATAACTGAACTGCTATGCTGTACACATGAAACTAACATGATATAGTAAATGAACTATACTTCAATAAAAAAAGAAGAAAAAACTAAAACTAAAAAATAAATTATCTTTAGTTGAGTTTCTGCCTATAAAATGCAACATGAGATTGGTTTACCTTTCCATACATGTTGTGAAGAATACAAAACCAATAAATTTTAAAAGGATTAAATACAATATAATAGCTTTTTTATGTATTAATGTACATAATATCGTCACATAGTTCTTCTTCCCCTGTGCTAGCTCCACAATTTGCTCATACTTATTTTTATGTAGTATGCTATACAATAATTGCTTGTTTATTTGTCCTTCTCTCCTTTCTAAGATAAATGAAGGTGGGAACACCTTATTCTTTGTTTTCATAGGCTTAGCACAGACCACAATTCATGGTCAGGCCTTAACTATTGCTTGTTGAATTGAATTCAATGTTATCAATAATGAAAATGAGTATATTAAAGAGCACCTTCCTTGGATGTTTTGCAAGGCATAATTAGATACTAGAGATTTTGCTCCCTAGAATTTATAACCCCAGTGAATAATATCAAGTTGCACTGCACAAACATGACAAACACTAACCCAAATTGATCCTCTTTTCATATTTCCTCTCATTTCACAACATTGATATTCTTCACCCCGATCCATTTTCACATTTGTTAATGACACTTCCAAAGTATTTTATTGAATTCTTTTTTTTTTTTTTGGCCATTTTCACTATCACTGCTCTACCTCTTTTATCCCATTAAAGTAGCTTAATGAATTTCCTACTCTTCCAGTAGTTTCTAAAGCTACAACTTTAATCACGCCACTTCTTTATTCAAAACCTTTCAACAATTCCCCACAGTCTACAGAAAAAAAAAAAAAAATTACACTCTTCAACTTGGCAATATAAGTTCTCCTACAGTCTTTCCCCAAACTACTGATATCCATTATTGATCCACAAATATCCTATACTATGTCCAATCTAGTCTACTTACTGCATCTTTTCCTAGAACATGCCCCATGGAAGACCCACCATACCTCTGGGCTAGCCATTACTACTTTTTGTCTAATACATGAATCCTAATATATAAAATTTACTTTCTAAAACTCTCCAAGAAGCTCTTTCTAATACTCCCATAATACTGTCCCTTGTACCATGTTCTACTTTATGGGAGTTATTTTGCATGTCTTATGTCTCCCACACAATATAAGCTCAAGGATGGTATGAACGTGGGATTGTATCATTCAAGTACCTCGCATACATCATCCTAACTCATATGGTAGCAGGCATAAGTTCAATGTGAACACAATTTGAGATGCACAGAGGAACTTCCCCTCACTTTATTATACGGGTTTACTAAAAGGAGACATTACTTGGAATATGTAGTAGGAGGAACAGAATCAGCAAGTCAGAGCAACTTTATAATGAACATTAGTCTTTTTTTTAAAAACACATTTAATTATATATTTCTGTAAGTGACTAGAGTTTGTTTCTCTCCTACCTGCCATGTGGTAAAGAGATGTATTATAAGCTTCTTTCTGATACTGAAGAGGAGAATGAAGTGAAATCAAAAGTGTTCATTCTATTGGACAAAAACAGCAGGTAAAGATCTGACTTGGTAAATAGAATAATAATTGGAATATACATGTTTTGGAAGAATGTGCCTCCTTCTATTCAAAGACTTGGAACATGTTTAGATAACTGTCACTGATATATTTCACATATTTTTTATTCCTCTAGAAAATCATTCTATTCACACTAACACTGCAAAATTAAACATACTCAACTATTATAAGCACTGTTCCTCAATTAAAAAAAAACTTTTTTTTACAGTATTTAAGACCAAAAGAATTCCTTCTGTTCATCCCAATTATATAAGTATTACTACCACTACCTATCTGATCTTTTCAACACCTCCACAAGTCTCTTGGACAATGGCACTGCTGGCTGTCAAGCAGACTGATGGCTTTCACTGAGCAGCCCTATATGTAAAATTCAGAATTCACTTTAACAGTCATTTGAACTGTCACTGTACGAATTATGGACTGAAGCACATTCTGCTTTGCCATTTTGAAAGGAAAGCTTCTTGTGAATATTAAACTAGAAGTGGGAATGGCATTTTCAACTCAAATGATTTAAGCTACATACCTGGGTTTAGAAGGAGCTTTAAAAAACTATTTTGTTTCCATGGAGAAAAACATCTCAAATTCAAATGATCTTGTACTTTTATTATAATAATGTATATATGTATGTATGTGGTGCACATATATATTCATAGCTGTGACTTTTTTTTCTTTTAAAAATATCTTCCTTATATTACAGAATTAAAATTCTTGGATCCTTTGTGTAAACCACGTGTGTTAAATAATATAGGAAGATCCAAAATGAATTGAAGACATGACTTTTTCCCTAGAAAGTTATATGTTATACCTGAAATAACATGTGAGTAATTGTAAAACAACATCATGATATGTAAAATATATTGAATAGCCTGAGTGATTTCAAAGATTTCATTAGTAACTCTGGCTCTGTGTTTGGATTTGGGTCCAATCATGAAGCGGGGGGATGACATGAACAGCAAGAGATGCCAGGAAGCCTCAGAACGTGGTGTGATACCAGCAAAGGCAATGAAGTGGATATCAGTATGGGAGGTGGGGAGTGATTTCTGTGAGTAACTACAGTGACTAAATTTCAAAAAGCAGTTTAGGAAAAATTAAGGAAGATATTATGTGCTCATAGACTGGAAGAATTAATATTGTTAAAATGTCCATACTACCCAAGGTAATCTAGAGATTCAATACAATCCTTATCAAGATTCCAATGGTGTTTTTTCACAGAAATAGAACAAACAACCCTAAAATTTATATGGAATCATAAAAGACCCCAAATAGCCAAAGCAATCTTGAGAAATAAGAACAAAGCTGGAGGCAACATGCTCTCTGATGCCAAACTATATTACAAAGCTATAGTAATCAAAACAGTAAGGTATTAGTATAAAAACAGACACTAAATCAATGGAACAGAATAGGGAACCCAAAAATAAACCCATGCATATATGTTCAAATAGTTTACAACAAAGGAGGCAAGAATATACAATTAGGGCAAGGACAGTGTCTTCAATAAATGGTGTTGGGAAAATTAGGCAGCCATGTTGAAAAGAATGAAACTGGACAATGATATTACACCATGCAAAAAATTAACTCAAAGTGGATTGATTAAAGACTTAAACATAAGACCTGAAACTATGAAACTCCTAGAAGAAACCATAGGCGGTAAGGTCTTGACATAGGCCTTGGTGATCATTTTGAATCTGACACCAAAAGCAAAAACAACAAAAGCAAAACTAAACAAGTGGGACTACTTCAAACTAAAAAGCTTCTACACAGGAAAGGAAACCATCAACAAACTGAAAAGGCTGCCTACCAAATAGGAGAAAATATTTGCAACTGATAAATCTGATAAGGGGCTGACCAAAATATATAAAGAATTCATACAACTCAATAGCAAAAAAGCAAGCAATCTGATTTTTAAAATGGGCAGAAAATCTGAATAGACATTTTTTTCAAAAAGACATACAGACGGCCAAAAGGCCAATGAAAGATGCTCAGCATCATTAATCATCAGGAAAAAGTTAAACAAAACCACAGTGAGTGGGGCGGTGGTGGTGGCGGTGGGATGAATTGGGAGATGGGATTGACATGTATACACTAATATGTATAAAATAGATAACTAATAAGGACCTGTTATATAAAAAATAAAATAAAATAAAATTCAAAAAACAAATCAAACCACAGTGAGATATCACTTCACACCTAGTCAGAATGGCTATTATCAAAATAACAACAGTTGGAGAGGTTTTTGAAGAAAAGGGAACCCTCATGCACTGCTGATGGGAATGTAAATTGGTGCAGTCCCATGGAAAACACTATAAATTTCTTCAAAAAATTAAAAATAGAACTATGATATGATCCAGCAATTCCACTTGTGGGTATTTATCTGAAAAAAAGAAAACACTAACTCAAAAGGATATATGCAACCCTATGTTCATAGCAATATTATTCATAATAGCCAAGATATAGAAACAACCTAGGAGTCCCCTGATGGATGAATGAATAAAGAAAGTGTATCAAATATATATGTGTGTGTGTGTATATATATTTCAGCTAAAAAAAAAAAATGAAATCTTGCCATTTGTTACAAATGGTGTTGGGAAAATTAGGCAGCCACATTGAAAAGAATGAAAATGGACAACAATATTACACCATGCAAAAAGTTAACTCAAAGTGGATTAAAGACTTAAACATAAGACCTAAAACTATAAAACTCCTAGAAGAAAACATAGGCAGTAAGGTCCTTGACATAGGTCTTGGTGATCATTTTGAATCTGACACCAAAATGGTGTCAGATGGACCTCGAGGGCATTCTGCTAAGTGAAATAAGTCAGACAGAGAAAGACAAATAAAATACGATCTCTCTTTCATGTGGAATCTAAAAAAATTGTAAGTTTTTTAAAAAAGAAAAAGCTCATAGATACAAAGAATAGATTGGTGGTTGCAGAGGCTGGGAGAGGGAGTAGGAGAAATGGGTGAATTGTTTGTTTTAGCTTAAATAAATTGACTTATTTAAAAGAAAAAACTGTGCCTGCAGTTTGAAGACATAAAAATGTGTTTTCAGGAAAAAAAAAAATTAATGGAGGAGTCAGTTAATGAACATTGAATACTGGGCTGAGCATTTTAAATTTTACATAATAAGCATCAGTAACATGAATATTATGTTAAAATTATGTTAAGAAGATTCTGATGAAAATGCTTAAGTTGAATGAGACTTGAGCTGGCCATGGAGATTACTGGAGTTGGGGTGCAAAGAACAGGCTTGGAACAATGAAGCATGCTAGCAAGAGCTATATTAATTTAAATAAGAAGGAATGAAATCCTACCAAAAAAGAATAGATGGAGATCAAGAACTAAAAAAGCAAGCTGAAAAAATAATACAAAACTACTGTGAGTTTTGAAATGCAGAATTCTGGAGGATTATAATGATATTGGTGATGGTGGATAAACTGAAAAAATATTCTAGTTTGAGGTTATTTGTATCAATTAATTAGCAACCAGAAGTCTGCTATAAAAACTATGTGCTTAATATATATCTCTATCTATGTATATGAAGATACATAGGGCTATATAAATAACTAAATTCAGGATATTTACAAAGTCTTTATATAATGTTAAATTGTATGATATTTAAGTATTTGTGGGAAAATAAATGAATTAATCTAACCTTTGTGAGGAGGTGAGAATAACTACAATTCAGTCTTGTGTTTTGGTTAGAATCTTGGTAGATTCTCCATGAAGTGAGTCATCCTACCCACTGTTGAGTACATTTATACTTCAGGTTCACAACGAAGAATATAACCCTAAAGTCTTTGCATTCTTAATTATTAATCAAAGCCATCTATATAAAAAAAGTTTTTAAGAAAGATTACATGAAAGACTCAGTAACCTCAGGAGTTTCTCTTTTTTTTTTTTTTGTCCTAAAATATGTATCTGAAATACGTGTATGTCCTGTAGATCTACTTTAAGTGAATAATTCTTTCTAGTTATATCAGAACCTGACAGTGAGATGTCACAAAAGTCTTATGAAATTTGCTCTTCTTTTATGACAGGAAAGTGGGTGAGGATATTGTACACTAACCAAGATCCACGGGACCAATGTCCTTTCAATCTGAACACCAAGGAAAGCTGTATTTCTCCTGAACCGCTGGTTTATTTCTCATCTTATGTGACCGATCATGTCTTTGCTCTAACTCTGTGGTCCATCTCTGGTAACTACATAGGAACTAATGGAATTCATATTGTGTACCAACTCTACACCTGATTCATTTTTACCCCCTTATTATATTTTTCTCCAGCTGTTTTTTTCTATTTATGCTATTGCACATATTTATGTGAACCACTGCAAATCTTTTTTGGAACAGGTGAAACATACTAATAGGTATACCTAAATGTTAAGGCCTCCATCAAGTAATTTGACATTACCACATTTAGATGTCATAACATCTCTGCAAGAGGATTTTCATGATTACCAGCACAATTATTGAGAAAAATGAATTTCAGGTGGGTACAAATACCTTAGGGAGTAGAAGTATAAGTAGAAAACCCCAAAGTTCTACTGAGAAACATTAAAAAAACCTAGCCATATCAAAAGAAAGGTAATTGTTGTGAATTGTTGTGACTCCTGGGATATCAATTACCCTTAGCTTGTTTCTACTATCAATAAATAAATATTTAAGTAAACAAAATCTCTGCTTTGTTTGTTTCACTAATCTCCTATTTCAATCCACTTTCTTCAGACTGTCAAAAAACAATGCTCTATATGGAGAGGGGAAAAATTCTTTTCTCCCAGAAAATATTACCAACTTCAAAAATTCCATAACTTTCCTCGAGTTACTCAGTGTGATGCTGACCTAAAGGGATGAAGATGCTATGTGATTCTTCTACCTTCCAAAGCATTCACATTTGTTTGCGTTTTGTTCTTTCTGTTATTTCATAGCATTAAATCACATCTGTTTAGTTGTAAACATAGGGTGTAGGCGGACATTCATCTGTAGGAAGGGGAGGATACCAGATTCCTCAGAGCTGGTGTGAAGGTTCAATGAAATAATATACGGGACATGCTTAGAACAATGTGTGGCGTTCTATACCTTCTTCAGTATCATCACCTATTTTCACTTCATTTTCTGTATTTTCAGGAAAGAGGTGGAATAGCACAGGAACTCTTGTGGAGAGATAGGCAAGAAATAGAAACATCATACAAAAGCTTCCATCTGCAATTTGCCAGTGTCATCATCCCATGGTGTGGTCGTGACTAAAGTCATTGCCATCACTCCTGACTGGAACTTGTGCAGCTTACTAATCACCAGATCCGATTCCTAGGGGATGGAGTGGTATTTCAATTTTTGACAGACCTGACACAGCAGGCTGTCCATTATTAAACCACACATCTGGTCCCTCTTGTTAATAACTGGTTGTTTGCAAAATGTGGACCATCTGCAAGTCTTCCCACAGGGAGTTAAATGAGGTTGAAATGTGTTAATCCACTTTTATCCCTATTCACACAGTGATTTACAAGATGGGTTAAGTGTGCGCCCATAATAATTTATCATTCTGTTTCTGTGCAAGGTCCACTGCAAGACAGCCAAGAACAAGCTGTCCTTTAGTCCTTAGATTCACCGGTTTTTGGCTTTGTGCGCAAAGTCCATTTCTTGCACATACATAGTGTGAAAAGTAGAAATAATACGACTCTGAGTTTAAGAAAGGCGCACACAGAGGGAAATGATTCTCACTCTTTAAAGCCATGGCGTAATTGCAGTAGTGCTGAGAGGACTAAAGCACAGTCCAAAGAGAGGCCCAGTTAAGAGTCTGAACAGGAAAGGGGTCCAAGAGTTGAGACTTGCTGCCAGGCAACAGTGCCCTACAGACCAGCCAAGCTTGGCAGCCTGGGTTTCTGTTTCTACTTCCCTTCACTGCTTCTATTTGTCAAAAAAAGACAAAAATAAATATGATCAATCCAAGACAAAATCGGGGAGAGAAATCTCACTGTCCCCGGTCTCCCTTTTCCGTGGATCCTCTTCTCAGAATCCGCAGGAGTATTTCCCCCCTACTCCGTTCAGGTGACTAGGACTTTCCAGCCTCTACCGAATCCCTTTCCCAACTCCAAACCCATCCCCACTTCCCAGCCAAAGAGGACAGGTAAATCTAATACCACTGGAGCACTCAATTAGTTTACACAAATGATTTACTTTTCCGAGTATGTGCAGTGGTTCTTCCTTCCCTTGAAATTATACTACATCTCAGATTCTCCTTAAGAGAATCTAGTTCTGGTTATTGAGAAATCAAGGTCAGATATTTTGAATTCACTCTTCTGCTTCCAGATGATCAGATATGAAGGACCCAATGCCATTCTTACAGCGCTTTCTTGCCTTCACAATGCCTGGGTTTTTATTTATCTTCTGCAAGCACGTATATGGTCACTCTTGCACATGAGAGATATGCACTCAAATAGCACAATGGCTCAGGGCCATGCAATACCCAGACACTGTGACAAATTACGAGGCCAAACATACACGAACAAAGATTTGGGTTGGAGCGATGGTTGGGAATACAAGGTAACCTCAGCTCCTAAGGAACCATAGCCTATGCTCTGTAATACATGAGTGTATAACAAAACAACAGTGACATAATACAGAATATTAGAAATGTTATCAATATTAATGATTGTTTTAGGCGAAAGAAAACTAATAATGTGATTTGGCTGGCAAAGTAAAGCTCATGATTGCAAAATGTGGCAAATTTAGTGCTCGCTTCGGCAGCACATATACTAAAATGTGGCAAATTTCTTCATTTCTACGTTAATTAGAATCGAAGTACAATAATCATTATAAATGTGTATTAGGTATAAATATTTAATATGGATTATATTAAATGTTTGACAGATTAACAATGTTCTATATTTTATTGAATTGCAAGGGTAAAATATCTATGCTCAGTCTTTATAATTTGTTCATAAAGTTTGGTCATTTGCTTACAACTTTAAAAACCTTACATACCACCACCATGACCACCAGAAAGAAGTTTCTGGCTCAGCTTATCTTTATCCACTCTACTTGGGCGGTACACTCAGTATGAAAGGGGACTCCAAGTCCCCGCCCACCACCCACTTCACTCACATCCTAGTTTTTACAACTCCACACAGCCAGTTTGAATTTGTACTGAGGTTGAGATTTTCTCAGTGCTACAGATGCACCTTTTTCTTTTTACTCTGTTCTCCAAGTAGTTTTCTCTTAAATTGCAACTTGATTGCTGTCTGATGACTAAGATATTTGTGAAAAAAAAAAAAATGACCTATTAAAAAAAAATCCCATATCCAGTCAAAAATTGTCAAAGAGTAAAAGTAATTGTCCTTCTGGATTATTACCTACTGTTTTGATTACTTTTACAGAGAAATTTTAAATTAGCAACTTAAGACTCAGGAAAAGCATTAGTTTAAAGACATCTTGATTGAAGGTATCAAATATAGCTCAGAAAAGGCCACCCTTATTAAATTTCAAACTATAAATATACAAAGCTACTGGTTAAATTTCACTGTAAAAAGTATTTCTGTTTCATTTTCTAAAGGCAACTTAGACAAGCATGGCACATAAGTAAGACAACGTTGGCAATATATAAGTACACTAATAAAAATAGATGAACCATCAATGACAAAATGATATATAAACATATAAATGATAAACAAGAGCATGATATTTTTTGCTTTTTTGGGGGGGGGCGGGGTATAGTTGTTTTACAATGTTGTGTTAGTTTCAACTGCCCAGCGAAGTGAAGTAGAGTTCCCTGTGTTATACAGCAGGTTCTCATTACTTATCTATTTTATACATATTAGTGCATATATGTATAATCTCCCAATTCATCCCCCTCTCTTTCCCCCCTTGGTGCCCATACGTTTGCTCTCTACATCTGTGTCTCTATTTCTGCCTTGCAAACCGGTTCATCTATACCATTTTGCTAGATTCCACATATATGGGTTAATATACGATATTTTTTTTTCTCTTTCTGACTTACTTCACTTTGTATGACAGTCTCTAGGTCCACCCACATCTCTACAAGAGCATGATTTGAAAAAGCCAATAAAAGTATCACATTCACTATTAACCTAGCTACGGGTACACGTGATGACTAAAGATATTGTTAATTTTTATTTTGTACCAATAATGAAGACCAAAATAAGCTTTCATTTGTACTACTTCTCTTACTACCTTTCAAATCTATTTTTGCAGAAGTTGAGTTACATTACTAACAGAGAAGGAAAAAAGTATGTTAATTCTGATAAAACAATAAGTTAGCTGAAATCATTTTCTTGGTCATCCATCTGGATTTATGTCTTTCTACCCATCCTCAAGACTAACTTGAAGCTGCAGTGGAGAAGCTGTTTAGTAGAAAGTTTAATCTCCTTAAAATGTCACATACCTCATGTGGAAAATGAAATTGCTACATTCCAACTTCCTTCACCCAAGATTTATTATACATAGAGGTATCTTGAGAAAAGTATAATACTCACAGAAGAGGTATTACAAATAAGTAACCATATACAAAAAGTGGATATATAAGAGTGGTTAAATGGAATCAAACTTTAAATTCCAATAAATTTGAAAAGCCATATTTCAATTTTATTAATAAGAATAGGTAAAAAGAAAAATCATATGTTTTTATATAAAATATGAATGTCTGACTTATTGGTAACTATTGAAAAATAATAATTATTACACTACATTTTTCTCTGCATTTTATATATTTTATATATATATATGTAAAGTCAATTTTTACACCATTACCTACTTCAGTAGTAGGTAATTTTTTATTGCCTTATTCAAGGAGATTTCTCTTAATATAATAGTGCTAAAAGACAACAAATAGTCTGGGTTTTCTGATAATAAATGCTTAAATCATTTTTATAGATATTGCATATGCATGGTTGGTTCCACTATATAATTAAACAGTAAAAATAACATTTCATTCTTTTTAATAACACTTAAAATATTTTAAAAGTATATTTACTGACCTGAACATAAAAACTTAGAATAAGAACTTTATATTAAATGGCTACTTTTAAAAATAATATATAATTTAATAAGAAAGATAAAATTGGTAACACATAAATGTGCCAGATGCCAATCCAAAACCCATTTTCCCAATTCAATTTGATTATATAAAGTCATATTGCATATTTTCATTGTATGATATCTAAATTTACACATACTCCAAAAGCTATCCAACATTCTCCCCATTTTATAAATACTTCTTAAACTATTAATCGATTGAACTGTACCCTTTGTTCAATTTCTTTTATGTTTTCAATTACTACAATGCATTAGGTGACTTGCTTGCATTACTTTTAAATTCCACCTACAAAATATGAAAGATATACTTAAAATTACTGGAGTTGCAACACCTGACCAAATATCTGAAAACTAGAATAATGTTAATTAAATAAATGGCCTACTCCCATATGACTGCAACTGAGAATTGTCCATTAACAGTAATTTATCCACAGCTGTGATAATTTATCCGCATCAAGTGCATTGTGTTCCAAACTTTAAAATTACTGAGTCATGATGAAGGATGAGAAGGGCTTGTCCTAACTGCCTAAAGGCATTTAAAACCTGAAATTTACCAATCTTTATTTTTAATATTTATCTTTAATATTATTTAATTAATTCTTATTAAAGAATAAGAATTAATTAATATTCTTTAAAGAATTCTTTAATATTCTTTAATATTTAATTCTTTAATATTTATCTTTAATATTCAATCTTTAATATTCTCTTAACTGTAAGAGAATATTCTAAATTTTTATTGCTTTATGAATCTTAGCAACATTAAAATAGAAAAAAAAAAGTATTTTAACACTACAACAATTTTACATATTACAGAATGGCTCCCATATAAGATCAGTTAAATTCTGTCTCTACTCATATTGGTTTCAATCATAGAGTAACTTTGATGATAGTAAGTATTCTAAATATTAAATTCAAAGTATATTAAGATTTTGAGCCATCTCTAATATAGTGATTTTAGCTACTGTATTTTCAAGCCAACACTGAATATCCTATCTACAAATGCTGGATGCTCTTCTTGACAGTCTTAAAACAGAAATTCTGCAAGGATATCATCATAACATAAGCAATACTTTCAACATTCTGGGGGAAAATTCACCTCTAATTATATCTGTGAACACCTCCTGATCAAGCCCTGTTTCATATTCTTTCTTATATTCTTCCCAAAGCCTAACTTAATGAGGCTCTCAGATGTAGCATGTATTCAAACATTAGCTGATTGGATAAATGACCATTAAAGAAATATTATACAAACCATTTACATTAGATTTTTGTGTTCAGGATGCCAAAAAAGTAAACACGCATTATATATACAACAGACATCCCTAAGGCATAAGCAGTGTTGTCATTTAGCAACTCTCAAACTTATTCATGGCCTCCCAGAACTAATGTTATTCCTGTGCTAAATTATCTTCACTGCTCTAACTCTTTTCCCTTCCGTGCTACTTAGAACAGGATATCAGAATGCCAATAAGGGAGAGGTAATTATGTAAGGATGCACTGACCTATACGTTACATAGTCATTCCATATATTTCACATAGAATACAGATCTATCACATATACATTATACATATACATACTTATTGCATGTATTTTAAGTGTGTGTCTGTTTCCCTACCAAAAGGTGGTACAACATAAACGTAAGTCAACTATCCAAGGCTAGTTCACAGACAGTCTACGGTGTGGAGTACACACTTCCTGTATCCTGATAGACCCACCAATATTCCCTCTGTAACAATACCCCTTCACACATCAGTGATATGCCTCACTCATTTTCACATGCCAGTTCACCACATCCTACTAAGAATGAATTTAAAATTCTTAAAATGAAGGGCAGGGTAGAAAGTGTCTACTTTCCTATCATCTAATTCCCCCGTCATTTCTAGGATGTGACTCTAGATGGGGAAGGTATCCAGCCTGATCTAGATTCCCCCGGAAGAAGACCTTGAGATAAGGATCGAAGCCTAAATAGCGTATTTGGGAAATGATACAGAAAATACCAGTTTGGGAGAGGGGGAAGGAAGCCAATAAACTCGCAATACCAAGCCAGTTACCACCGTGAGCCAACTAGAGCTGAGTCCCATTGGACACAGTGTAGAGAACATGCTCCAGAATGGTCCCAACCAAGGAACTAGGAGGCTAAGGTGTTTGTCTAACAAATCCGTATTTACTCAGTGGTACTTCTGCCTTGCTCTCCAGGAGGCCCTGGTGTGCACCTGAGGCCAGGAGAAAACAAACAAACAAAAAACCTCAGACAGGCAGAGGGTGTTCATAGAAAATATCCAGAAAACATGGGCAGAGCACTAAATGCATCTGTTGTTAGAAACTGTCTACTTACTCCTGTATGAAAGACTGCTTCCTCCTCGACTCTGCAGGAATTGAGTCCACAATATAACTGAGTAGAATAAGATTGCTATTCAGACTTAATCGCAAAGAGGAATTTGTGACAATACTAAAGACAAAAGAGATGATTTTACTTATTGCATATTAATTTAAGTTTCTGAAGAAAATTTTAAAAGTTGCAAACTTCGAGTCGTAGGTGAAGAAGGGAACTAACATTAAGAGCACCTCACCTATGCTAGATGCTGTAAAATTATTCTTATAAATTCAAATTTAATTAAGTGGAGGGAACTTCGCAGCTTCTTGAGGAATTTCAGTCACAAAGTCATCTTTACACTTGTAAGATATATCACCAACACAAGTATTTAATTTCCCAGAAACTGAGTTTCCTAGTCCTTAAAATAATTACTTACAATTCAGGGACTATGTGAGGATCGACTGAGATAACACATATCATAAGTTAACATATACATGTGTTTATATATATATATATATATATATATATATATATATATATATTACCCACACACATACATATAAGCATATAACATATAGCATAGTTAACATATAGCACTAGCCAAGTACTTAGTACCAACTAAGTGTTAGTTTTACAGAAATAAGATTACTGAATTTCATAATGGCGGAATGACTTGCCCAAGGCCACTCAGGTAGTGAAGAAGTAAGCATAGGATTGAAACCTGGGTCCCTATTAATCAAAGGCTCTTGTCTTCGAAGATGGACAACTAATAGAACCAAAACTAAGTTTTCACAGAGCCACAAAATTACCCTTAAAGTGAACCCACGTTTGGTTCAGTAACAATACCTCATTTTAACAGTACATATGGCCTAATTTTAAAGTTAAAGTTGGTCTAGCATAAACTTTCAGTATAATACGTATTTTAAAGAAACGTGCAAAACTTTTTTTAACATAGCAACGACTCATTTAGGAAGCAGTCAACTAACCAAAATTCTTAATTCCTGAAATATAACTGCAGCACCCCTAGAAAAGTGAAGGCAACCACATGAACAATTAGTATCTTGGATACGATACTAAAAAAACAAACAGTGCTACCACCACCAAGTCCAAAATATGTACTCCATGGGTTCAGCCCAACTCAGACTTTTACAGTGAGGATTTCTACTCTACATGATCATCCTGACCTCCTGAAGTAACAAATACAGATCCAATTACTATGAACACCTCACTGTACTTGATGAGCCATTGAGCTAAGTTAATATAGTTTATCTAAATGTCAATTAGCATTGAAATTTGTTTAAATATTCTTTTCTTCATCTTCAGTCAACCAGAACACCTTACATTCCAAGCATACTCGTAAATTGGTATTTGTTTTTTAATTTTTTACCAATATATATGTTTTTGCCTAAAAAGAAGAGATTGAACTGAAATATTATCCTCTACAAAACATCCCTACCCCTTTAAATTACTAACATGAGACCAAAGAAGAAGTCCACAATTGGCACTCAAGATAAAATCCCCTGTGTGTAGGGTAGGGGTTGGTATTGAGAGCTGAGATGGGAAGGAAAAGAAGGAAGGTATTTCCCAGTGGTTGAACAAGGAGATTCTGAATGGGACCAATAATGGATCTTTTATGCAATTAAAATAGAACATCAATACCAAACTGAACTTTAAGGAAACATTTCAATTGAGTTGAAAGACTACTTGGTATACACATATTATTTTAAAACAAGGAAATGTGGCATGTGATACCTAAATGACTATTCTGGAAAATACTAAATTCAATGAAATATAAAATGTGCTTTTTAAATAATAAGACATAGCAAGAGGAATTCCAGAAGTTTAACTAGGCAAAACAGTGATGCTATAGACAAAACACATGAGCAATATTTTGCTAATAATAAATATTTTAGTTTTGAGACTTAGTTTTAATTTTGTGGCATATACACTATTTAGGTTAAGTACATTATTTATGAAAAGGTTGGATCATACTATACAAACACCATTATTAATAATAGTCACAGTTACCCGTTCAAAGTGAGTATTTTCCATTGCCAACGCTGCCATTTTCACTAACTACCTGTTACATATTTAAACCAATTGTCTACCTGAGTCTTCAAATGTTTAAAAAGCATAAAATTCCCAGTGGCAGGTGTCTTGACACCTAATCAAGACAAGACTGACACGGAGTAAGTAAACAGGTGGGTGCAGGTGATTTTAAGTTTATAATGTGCTTTTTCAATCAACTTGGATGCATTTTCGAATTTGGTTAACAACACCTAAGGAAAAAAAAAAATGAAAATTGACTGGCACTGATATTGCGTGCCATTTGGATGTAATTGTACCTCTCACGCCAGCCTCATACACACCCTAAGAAAGCACAGATAGACAAAAGAATAAGCACGAATAAATGCAACAAATGCACTGCAGGGATCAGAAAGTGAAAAGGCAAAGAGTTCCTTGCCTACAGCAATTGCTCTAGAGAGTCAAAATGGAGAGACACGTCAAAGAGTCCCTTTTCCTCCCTCCCCCAGCCTCTGGCTCCTTTCCCTCCTCTCCCTCCTTTTCCCCTTCCAGCCTCCCCAGCCCTCCCTTTCCCAGCTGTATCTACGGAACCACACGGCAGCACACCACTCACCTGTCGTCGTTCTGCCATCCTTGGTCCCCTAGCAGCAAATCCCGAAACCTGTACCTGGGAGGCAGAGGGGGCACTTCGCTCTCCAAATCAACCATCCTTCCTCAAAGAGTGGGAAACGTAAAACAACGAATGGAGGCGAGGAGGACGAGAGAAAGACAATATTGCGGAGTAGAGGGCGAGGACTAACGAAATGCGGGAGATGGGCTGGAGCAGGGGAAGGGGCCTGGGATGGGGGAGGGGGGGTCTGCTCCCAGCCGGAAGCTGAGGCTGAAAGGGGCCGGCTCCTCTCTCCTGAGGGTGTGATGGGGATGATGCAAACCCAGCCCAAGAGCAAAAGTCTGGCTCTGACAAGAACCAACGCTGCCAAGGAACCGCCCCCAGGATCGGCGCCGCCTCTGGTCCCCAGGACTCGGGGGAGGCGGGAATGCAAAAGTTACTTCGCCCGAAAGAAAAAAGAGAAAAAACGCGCGGTGCCTAGAAAGAGGGGAGAGGGGTGGGCGTGCGCTCGGCGTTAGGGTGAAGCACTTTCCCGCACGGCGGGCGGCGAGAGGCTCCTCCGAGGACAGCTCCGGGCAGCAGGTCCCCTCGGGCGGACGCCCCGCACGGCCGCGCAGGCGCCGGGGGTCCCGGGGTTGGAGTCCCCGCGCGGCGGACGGGCTCTCCCCGTGGGCGGGGCCGCCGCGGAGGCCCCGCCAATGAGACGCCCCTCATTAGCATAACGGTGACGGCCGTGCCTGGGGAAGACCAATGGGGGCGAGCCTAATTAGCGGGTTCCAGGGCTTCAACCCCCTCTCTGGAGGAGGGGGACGCGCGCGTGGAGTGTCCCCAGGTCCCCCAGCTCCTTCTCCTTGGCCGTCTCCAGCCAGGTAGGCGGGGTAGAAATGGCACGTTCCGGGAGAGGGAATCCCCGCTCCCAGCCCCAGGAAAGTCCTAGTCTTTTTTCTCACTGGCTGAAAGCAAGGGAGGTGTTTCCCTGATCCTGGAAAAGAATGAAGGGCCACTTTAGGCCGCTGCAGAGAAACGATTAATGCATGGAGGATGACATACTAGGAAATGAGGGCTGCTGCTACCCGTGGTGCTGTGGGCTTCCAAGTGGCCTGCACCTTGCTAGGTGTGCTCCTGTTAGTGGCCCACGCGGTCAGAGGAAGGGTGAACCCGAGGGTCCACAGCCTGTTTTTCAGGATGGACCGCAGCTTATGGGAACCTGCTGTGTATAAAAGCCCTAGTCCTATTTGCCTATTCTGTTTTTCCACCAAGAACCGATTCCATCAGGGTACGTACAGACACCAAATATTTCCCCTCTGAGAGACTCGGGCCTGAGGATACAAGACTGTATCACGGCCCGTGCCCTCAGGAATCTCATCGTTTGCTTGCAGGAACAAGCTTATAAATGAAGTGATACAATATGAGACACAGTAATCAAGCAACATATAAAGAGTTTTGGAAATACCTGTGAGATAACACACTTTTTCGTGCAGGGAAGGGTCAAGACATAGAAGTTGAACTAAGTCTTCTATGCTAGTTTGCAGCTTACTCAAGGGAAGGGAAGAAAGCAATGGAGTGAGGAAAGAGAAGCCTATGAGTAGAGGCAAAGCGATATTTTTACAGAACGTTATTAATTCAAGAAGAAATCAGCAAAAAGGTAATAGCAGATAAAATAGAATGAGTACCTACCTAAATCTGAAGAAAAAGTGGAAATAGATGTCTCTGTCGTCCAGATCCAACCCATTCTTCCAGACCCATCTCAAATGACATCTCCTCTATTAGATTTCCTGATGCGTCCAGCTGGTTAAAATGCCTTCTTCCTTTGAACCCTTCATACCCTCTGTGAGTATTTTGCTTGTAGTGCTTATTATATTATGGCCTGCTGTACATTTTTCTACATCTTATCCCCCTTCCTGTGGCTTATCTCTCTAGCACACTGCATTCAAAATGAGTAAAATCTTAACAATGTTGAGATGCATTAAAAGCTTTTAAAGATAGTAAATTAATCTTTTTTCACATTTGCTTTAGCTCCAAAGTTGTGTATTTATTTATGTTTTTTTGCATGAACTTTTGTCATCCCTTTGCCAAATGAGAAAGTTATATCACTACATTGTTAGTTGGAGGGAGATGGGGCAGGAAGAGAGAGAGAGAATATCTGTTTTATATTTTGGACCTTATCATCTGCTATTAAATAGCTCTGTGAAGTTCACTTTTTTTTTAACGTTCCAGGCTAATATTTATATTTTTATTTGTATTATTATAGTCTGCCTTTATATATTTGGCAGAAATCTGAAATATTTATGTATCAGTAACAGACTCAGAAGCAAGGCACTAAAAACAGGAAAAAAATAGCTGTTGAGTGTTAGACTTCTGCAGTGCTAGAGATTAGAGAGTAAAGCAAAAGCATTTGACTTAAAAGAAAGCTGTGCTATGCATCAGCTTCCCACTAGCTATTTTACATTCGGTAGTTTATATATGTCGATGCTACTCACACTTTGCCCCAGCCTCCCCCTCCCCCTATGTCCTCAAGTCTATTTTCTATGTCTACCTCTTTATTCCTGTCCTGCCCCTAGGTTCATCAGAACCATTTTCTTTTTTTTTAGATTCCATATGTATGTGTTAGCATACAGTATTTGTTTTTCTCTTTCTGACTTACTTCACTCTGTATGACAGTCTCTAGGTCCATCCAGCTCACTACAAATAACTCCATTTCGTTTCTTTTTATGGCTGAGTAATATTCCATTGTATATATGTGCCACATCTTTATCCATTCATCTGTCGATGGACACTTAGGTTGCTTCCATGTCCTGGCTATTGTAAATAGTGCTGCAATGAACATTGGGGTACATGACTCTTTTTGAATTAGAGTTTTCTCAGGGTATATGCCACTAGCGCAGTATTGTGAAGCAATTATACTCCAATAAAGATATATTTGTTTAAAAAAAAGAAAAGAAAGCTGTGCACCTTATTTTGGTGTCACCTTTATGGCAGTCTTAATTATTTGGCTTCCAAGTGCCCAGAAAACATTTTAAGAGGGAGCAAGTACCTCAGAAAGAAAGAAAAAAAAATAGAATAAGTAAAAACTTGCTCAACTAGTAGTGTCATAGCCCAGCTGTTAAGGATACAAAGGGTACAAAGGACCCTACTGTGTCAAAGCAGGTGGAGACCACTATGTGCCTTAAAATTGTCACAGTGAAGAATCTTATCTTTCTAAGTTTAAGAAAATTAAAAGAATAATGCAATCTAACAAATACTATCCTGACATTCTTAAGATATAGCAATATTTGGACATTGAAACTTAAATTTATAATTGGAAGATCCTTTGCTCTCCATTCTATTTTTTGTCAGTTTTCTGAAGGCAGACTTTTCATTTTTTGTCATTAATTTTGACTTTCAGCTCTCCCACCTGTCTTTCTATACTTTTTCCTCTTTTTTGTCATGTCGTGTCATGTCATTTCCTGCTGTTAAAATATATTTTCCTCTTTCACTCTTTTTATCTTGGTTTCCTTTTTTCATTGTGCTCTTTTAATGTCCTATTTCATAGACTCTTTCTCTGTGTGTGTGTGTGTGAAAGCTTTCATCCTACTATAACATGAGATTAGATTTTTAGAAACATTTTTAAACTTGGTTCTGTACATTACAATTTTGCACCTTACTCACTGGTGTTCTTAAGCACCCTAACCAACATCTAGTGTAGATTAGAGCAATAGACTAATTTGGTCCCATACTACTAAGAGAGTACTCACCAAAAATCTTCTGAATTACAATGGTGATGGAGTAGAGCATGTTAAGAATGAGAATTAGGGAGAAGATTCATTTCCTAGTTTAAGAATTTTTCTTTCCAGAAAACACATTTGAGAATATCTTCTAATTTCTTCCTTTTCTTTAAAAGAAAAAAAGTTGTTTTTTTAAATCTTTGATTTCCAGTACACTGATTGATTATATTAATATTTAAATATAAAAAGAAATGAGAGTCATTCCTATGAGTGAAGAATGATTTTACTTATAAAAAAAAATTTCTTGGGCTTCCCTGGTGGCGCAGTGGTTGAGAATCTGCCTGCTAGTGCAGGGGACACGGGTTTGAGCCCTGGTCTGGGAAGATCCCACATGCCGCAGAGCAGCTGGGCCCGTGAGCCACAACTACTGAGCCTGCGCGTCTGGAGCCTGTGCCCCGCAACGGGAGGGGCCGCGATAGTGAAAGGCCCGCGCACCGCGATGAAGAGCGGTCCCCGCACCGCGATGAAGAGTGGCCCCCACTTGCCGTAACTAGAGAAAACCCTCACACGAACTGAAGACCCAACACAGCCAATAAATAAATAAATAAATAAATAAATAAATAAATAAATAAGAGGAAATATTTAAAAAAAAAAATTTCTTGATAATTATCTTGTGAATAATGAACATAGTTGCGAGTATAGAATATGATGGGGTTTTTTTACCCCCAAAATATGTGCATATTACCTATGTTATTTTTATGACAACATTTTCAAACTGTTAATGATTATGCCTACCTAGACCTGTAAAAGCTATTTGAAAATAAATTTTAAATAGAAAAAAATAACTTTCTATGTGTTAGACTACCTACTTCATAGATGCTTCATCTGTGTCGGCAGAAAAAGACAGGATAATCCACATCTATTCAGCATCATTAAGCTACATAGCGACATCTCAGTGTAATGGAGAGAGATGTGTTCAATTAATTTTTTTAAACAAAGATTCATGGAGTAGTTACTATGAATTGAACCTCTCATAGTCTTAATGGGGGAGAGGAAGACCATCCAATAGTTACACTAGAATGTGGCAGGTCACACTAATTTGCACTGGCAGGCATGTTGCTGAGGAGCACAGAGAGACATATTCTGGTTTTGGAAAATCAGGGAAGGCTTTCTGGAGGAACTCACATCTATACTGAAGAATGAAAAAAGTGAGTGAGTAAGAGAAGCATCAGCAAGTATACAGGTACAGATAATGGATATAAGAAAGCAATGGTAATTTGAGCTCAGGGTCTGTATTTAGACGGGGAGGGGGCAGAGAGGAGGGAGAAAAATTGGCAGGAAGATTAGCAGCCAGGAGCTGCCTTCATTTATCATCTGGAGAGGCCATGCCAACAAGTTTGGGTTTCAACTTGTAGACAATGATGAATCTCTTGAGGATTTTTAAGTAAGTAAGTGACAAAGTCCAGTTTATGTTTGGAAAGACCACCACGGTTAGCAGTGCAGATGATTGATTGGTGGGGAGGACAGGAAGGGAAGAAAGGAGACCATTTATGAGCCATACAGTATGTCAGGAGAGATATGCCAGTTGTCTGAAATGAGGCAGTGGTTACAATGCAGATGTAAAGGAGAGGACAGATTTGTAGGAAATTAGGAAGATGGTACTGGCAGGACTGGATAAGCGAGAGAGTATGAAATTTAATGGGGAGTGAAGAATCGATGATACTTTCTAGGCTTCTGGGATGAGTAAGCAGGTGAAGAGTTTACTGTTGGGTGAGATAGGAATATAGAAATAGGTTTGAGTGAGAAAATGAGTTCACTCTGAGCCATCTGCAAAAGGGAGAAGTCAAGAAGGTTTGAATCTGTGGGTCTGAATATAAGGAGCAAATTCTTATCCAGACAGAAAAAATCAGGAAGCATCATATAGAGGGATAAATGCACCTGACTCGAGGCACTGGGAGAGAAGAGCTGGGCAGACACTGAGCCTGTAAAGGTTCCCGGGAAAGGGGATGGGCTGGAGAGGTGGGAGGGATGACAGAAGGGAATTCAGCTTCTACCCCCAGCGTAGAGACGGGTGTTTCTCTATTTTCTTAATTAGTTTTATTCTGTGACCCTTGATTCAAGCTAAAATAGATTCTATCTACAGGAAGAAAAATGTAACAAACCCTGCCCTATATTCTAAGCATGTCCAGCCACATGAGCAGAATAATTTTTATTTCAGCAACACTGAAAAGAGGAAGCAGTAGAGAGAAAAGGAAAAGGCAGACTATCACAACTGATTCACCAATTCCACCTGAAAAGCACAGGTAAGTAGTTTAGAGGAAGGCCATCTGGAGATTTATGAAGATATTGTGGTAATTAACATGATTTACCCAACACTTCTAGTGGTTTTTGTCATTCTAAAATTAAAACTTGTCCGAGAGGCAAAATCTGTGTGTGTACCTTACGGTGTAAGCTTGTCAGGAGTTGTATTAATTTAATATATTAATATAATATTTTATTATGAATATATTAAGAGCAATGTCCTCTGTGAGCTTCCTCCTTGCTTCCTTCCCTTTCCTCAAAGCTCTCCCTCAACACACATCTTATTCAGCGTCACTCTTAATGATAACACACATCAACTCCCTTTACCTGCTTCTAAACTCTCTTCCTTTGACTGAATTTTTGGAGGAAGAACACAGAGCCAAAGGGGGAATTATTTAGTATCAAATGTGATTCAATACCTTCGAAGGATGTTATCCGACAATAATCCAGGAATCACACCCACATGAGTCTTCTACCTACAAAACAAATATATTTTCTGCAGGGAACAAAATCTCCAGCAGGTTTGGAAAACTCCAGTTCTCATCTTCGATCTACCCATCCTTATGTTGCTAGGGTCCCAAATCCAGCTCTCGGGTAGATCAGAAGAAGCACCCTGTTCCTGTTCGTTCCTCCACCTTCACCCTTGTCATCTCCAAACCTTCTAAAGCAAGTAATGGCAGCTACGACTTGGCCTTTTTCACAAGGGTTGTCAATTAGTGGGTGATCAACAACTGTCTAGTGAGTGAGTGAGAAGCTACATATGTGAATGGATTAGGTCGTATCCTTGTCGTTCTTCAAGCATAAAAACGCACAAATGCTAAAAAAAATTAATAGCTGCGGTGTAACTGTTTTGTGCCAGATATTATGTAGGAGATTCACAACAATTATGAAAACCAAATAATTTTGTCCAGTTTTGAAAGATAGGAAAACCTAGGCTCAGGTAATATCACCCAGATAGAAGGTGCTAGGCCAAGATTCAAAACCTTGATTTTCTGACTCCAAAGTGCATGTTCTTCCCAATAGAGCTGAGAAAGAAGGTTTATGGTCAATAACTAGTAGACATCTGTGTTTCCCGATTGGTCATCTAAATTAAAATAAAATTATAAAACTCCCCAGTCAAAGTCCTACAGATCCACCATCATTTACCTCCTTTTCCACCTGAGGGACTTCCCATCACTTGTTTGTTTTCCCTGAATTGCATTCCCCCTTCTTGCCACGGCTGCCTCATAACTTCCTTGTCACGTCATCAGAGAAGACTCTTCTAATCATCCAACACAGAGATGCTCTTTGTGTTTGTGTTTCCCTAGTCCTCCACTCCCACTATGATCGATATAAGCTCTATGAGGGCAGGGGCCTTGTTGATCTTGTCAGCATGCAGAACAGTGCCTGGTATATAGTATGGACCCCAAAACAGAGTTTGTTCAATGATAGAAAGGAAAGTAAGGCGGAGTAAAGGAAGAGAAAATGATTCAATAATCTTGTTGGATAATTGCCTAGATTTTTCAATTCCAATATGGGAAAATTGCATTGCACATATAGATATTATTTTTCTGTGTGTGTGTACACATGCATGTGCATGTGCCGTGCTTAACTAAGTAAGGCATGCCAATTTAAAAAGCGTCTTAGCACAGCCTTATATTAAGTGTAATAGGTCCTCTCTCATGAGGGTGTGATTTGAGAAATAGAGTAATGCTTGCTTGCAAGAAAGAAAAAGTATATGGGGTATGATCTTTGCAATTAAAATGGTTTTACTTGTATCGAAATATTGTCATTAATTTTTTTATTGATTCCTCCTATTTAGAAATTTAATTTACAAGGAGGAAAACTTTTGGTGATTTCTGTATTATTTCTATAATATATTAACAACTTACACGGTTACCGTATGTCCATTTCAGTGTTAAAAGTGACCCCAGACTCATTTGTTTAAAATTTATAATAATTTGACAATATTTTATATTAAGAGAATAGATATTCTTCTCATTTTGAAGATGATTAGATAGAGGAAATGGAAAGCTAAAATAAATCACTCAATACCCATTTCACTATAAATGACATGGAAGTCCAATTTTCCTGATTATTATGCAGTGTCCCTAGGCTATGAGCTAATAGTAGTAATTTTCATTGCAAATAACATGATGGTGTAAGCACAGCACATAATAAAAAAATCAAAGAAATTAGAAAAATCTCACACTTTTTTTTCACAAATAATAGTGTTAGATACATTGAGGTTACTGGTGTTTATGAATACATAAGACTCTGGACACTCATGTATTTTCTTTAGCTATAGTGTTATGTTGTAAATATTATATTGCTTTCATCAACCAAATTTTGATCTTATTTTCAGATAGGTCTCCACTTTAAGGTATTAAATAGTAGCTCTGCATCCATTGCCATCTTGATTTGTACCATTTGAGTATACAAATTATAAAATGTGTATTTACTGTACATTTTTCTATTGTCATATAAAAATAAGAATGAAACAAAACTACAAATACTGATACTAATGGCAAGATGTTGAATACTCGTACTAGGGATTGAGAAAAGAGAGGGAATCATTAGGCACGACCATTAGCAGCAACTGCCCAGCCTCAGTTGAGCCTTCTATATTCAGTCTTCAGGAAAAGGACAAAATTATAGAAAATTAGATATATCTTTGAAGAGGTTGCAGTTTAAAAGGTGATATATTATTAGTGATTTCACACTTGGTAGGTATCTGAAAAGCTATTATTTGAAAGTAGTGAGTCAGTATGTATCTCATTTTCAATGTAAATGCTACCTTTTCTACGCCTAGGTCACTCCAGCCCGAGGGGTACAAAAGTTGTATCCTATCTTTTACACACACACACACACACACACACACACACATACACAAATAAAATCTTAGTAAATCCTTTCCTGCAGTTCCATCATTTAGGCTCTGAATTCCAGAAGTGGGCATAGTTTGGCATAAAACCTACCCTTTCCCTGGACCTCCCTGGTCCCATTGCCCACCAGCCCATCCACCCAACTACCTGAAAAGCAATATTCTTTGGTGATCAGGTGTACACGTTCTGAGTCTGGACTGCTTGGATTTACACCCTGACACTGGCATTTATCAGTTGCTTGACCTTGGGCAACTTAACCACTGTGCTTCAGTTTCCCCATCTACGAAATGGAATAATTAGAGCACTTATTTTTTGAGGATCAAATACATTAACATGTCTAAATATTTTAGAAGGGTGTTCACCACATACTATGCCATTGTTATTACATGTGTTTTTCAAAATGTAGGCATCCGCATTTTTAGAAGTCTTTTCCTTAATATAAACTCGTCTTTGCTGTTTAGCAACTAATGAATTTAATTACGCGTTTCCAATTTCACACAACTGGTTGAACAGCTTTGATTACCTTTTAAGAGATAAACTAAAATATGTACCCTCAGAGCAATTGAAGCAACGTAAAAATATACTAAAATTAAAAAGAAAAAAATATCTGGCTGCTCAGTGATTCTTCTGAACTCCCATGGAAATAATAAATATGGATAATCAGAAAGTACCTTAAATATTCTCTAGTTAGAAGCCAGATCACGGAGGCTTTTAAAATTAAAACAAGCATCTTGAATTATTTTCACATGCAAAGCAGAAAAAAATACGCACCATATTGAGTTCAGATGCAATAAGCTGTACATGTGCTACAGAGCTCCATGAGAAATGCAGTTTTTACACTGGCTTCACGCAAACTTTACAGTTGCAGAAAATAAGGAAATGGCAAAAAGCAATCTGGAAATGTCATAGCCAAATCAATAATTAGGAGGAAAGGTGACCACCTCCTACTCAAATATCAATATAAAATATATTGAAATACTGATTAGTGTGAAGAAATGCAATATATATTTGAGAATATTACGATGAACATTTTTAACAAGGCATTCACCCAGATTTAGGAAACATGAATAAGAAACAACTTTAACTTGTCCTTTGCACTTCTATTTCTTTTTGTTTTGCCTCTAAGCCTATACACTCACTTGGATTTAAGCCCTGAGAAAATCACCACGTTGCATAGGGTAGTACAGAAAACCTGAATGCTATTATATGTTAATGACCTGACAGCCAAAGTGAGTTTTCAACTAATTTCTTGAAACATTAGTAGATAAATTTCCTAGGAGTTGACTACCAGATTCTCTAAGATCATGATTTCTCTGTGACTTACCTGTTTTACTCAGTCTTTCCAAAACAATTTATCCAGTTTAATTATACTAGAACATGGTTCAGATAGGACCAAGACTATAAAAGTAATAAATCAAATAGCTTTGTTTTGAAATTTCCCACCTTCTCATTTTCTTTCAATGCTTTTTTGCTTTGCTAAGGCTCAGCTCCCTGATCACAGATGAAAGACCGATTCCAAATTCCTAGGTGAAATTCAGTTGTTAGAAAGAGCAAACTAGAAGCTAGGTCTTTTATGCTAGAGTCATGTGAGAGCTAGTGAGTAGGAATGAATCAAATAGGAAAGAAAATAAAGTTGCCAAAATCGTAACTCAGTAGTAATAAAGAGACCATGTTAGAGATTCTGCAGAAGCTGAATTGGACTCTAAAGAAGATCCAAGTCAGTAGGTCAAGTCAAAAGTGAAATGAGGATGCTCAGTACAGAGGAAATATTCTAGGTACTAGGTCTAGTTAGATAGAGCAAGAGGAGTTATAGGAAGAGGGACATCAGAGAACATTAAGGGGAATATGACATATCCAAATTAGCAGATTATTAATTCTCATGAAAGGAGATTTTGACACTTAGTCAAGGCTAAGGGCCAAAATAAGCTGGAGTATCACTCAGGATGTTCTTGATTATTAGTAACAAAATACCTGATCTACTATGCCATAAAACATTAAAGAAGTGTATTATCTCATATATGGAAAAATCGAGAAGTAGAACATCTTTAGCCAAAGCTTGATGTGGTGACCTAATGGTACCACAGAAGACTTAGTTCCTCTGCATTTAATTGTCCTGCCTTCTATATTCCTTCCTGTGATTTCAAGATGCTTGAAGAAATTCAGAGGACTATTTCATTCACTTCCAACAGAAACAAGAGAACATCTTGAAACCTAGGATTCCAAGCAAAACTTGAAACTGCCAGAGTAAATATCCTGGTGTTTGGTTTTCCAATCTGCAGCTAAAGAATAAAGAACACTGAAATAGCCTTGTCTTATGGTTTGTTCTTTCCTCCAGTCCTCTTCAAAACAAAACAGAAGAGGCTTCAGGGACTCTGCACATACTTAAAGTAGAAATGCAAATCCTTTCCCAAGATTATATTGCAATCAGGATATTGAAAGAGTACAGCCCAGCTAATTATATTGGACTTAAGTTTTGCTCTACCAACATCCTGTTTTTGTACATAAAAGTCCTACTGTTCTCATTTGATCACAGTGGAATTCAACACACATTCTTACATAGCTGCATGATCCAAGTTGGGTCAAAGAGTATGGACAATGGGAAAGGGGAATCTTTCATGTATGGATATTGGGAGTGAGCAATTCTCTTTCTGCTGGGGTTTCTAAGAAGTTATGTGTGTCCTTCTTGTAAATAACTTGGAACTGACTGGACTTTTGCAGCAATACAAGATATTTTTTAAGCTTCTGGGGCTGGCCATAACTAAAGTAAGCATCATTCTTAGAATACTCAGTCATAGGAATCAATAAGCTCTCTTTTTTTCCTTAAGATGGTTTGAATTTCTATCATTTGCACCTTAAAAAAAAGTCCTAACCAATAAATAAACTTATGTCACATATGACAATCTCCTCAATACTGCTGTGAATAATTACCAGTCCTTTTGTTGGTCCCATACCAGAATCATTTCCTAATAAAACTAAGTAGTAGAACAACTTTACATTTTCTTTCTCAGCAAATTTCACTGCTGTTTGGATGGTAATTTTCACATCATTGGCATGGACTAACATTCCATATGCGAGTCCCAAATTTTACATTCTGCAGTAATCAAATATCCACCACAAAGCAGCAGACCACCTGATCCCACAGAAAAATGTAAAATTGCATGATAATAACAGACTTTAAAAGATGAGCAAATTAGAAAATATTTTTACTGACCGAAGTTTTACCCAATTTCAGAGAATTAAACATTGTTCCCTTCTGTAATTTTATCTATTTTATTCTGTAATGCCAACTGAAAGAACAACTAAATATAAAAAATAGGGACTGCTATATCTTCCATGGGAACAGGAAATAGTCACAGTGCAAATCACAACCTCCAAAAAGAAATTAAAGAAAAATATTATTGGGACCAAAATGGCAAAAGGTGACAAGAGCAAATGCAAACTCCTAGAGACACTTTAAATAGTGCAGAGGTCCTTCAAAGTAGAGAGAACAGCTCTAAAAGGATCAAAGATACCTGGAATGGAGGTGTGAGCAGAGTACAGGTGTCTAAAGCAAGCCTGAGAAGTGAGGGAAGGCTAAATAAGAAGATTCATACGTACGTCATCTTTTCAGGAAGCAGACAAGAAGACAGAGCATACACCACAGTCATTGTGGTGACAGCTAATCAAAGTCCATGAAAATAAATGAATAATGGTGAGATATATCATAGACACCTGAAACGTAGGGCTTTACTGTGAAAACTCAAGATTTTCTGCTTACCAGACATGGGAAAGGTAATAATGAGTGGAAACATTTACGAAGGAGACGACAAAACAGAGGTGATGAAGATGTGTCCTGAGCTTCCACTGCTTTAGTTTACACCTCTCAGCTTTAATATATTTCAGCAGATACTTCAACCAGATATATGTGCCCCATTCAAAATTAGTAAAAGTCAGAAAGAAATAAGCGTGGATGACATACTCATAGGTAAAAAAAAATTAAACATGTAGGAAAAGAGCAATGTAAGAAGGGCAAGAAAACCATCAACAAAATGAAAAGGCAACCCATTGAATGGGAAGAACCTATTTGCAAATGATATGTCTGATAAAGGGTTAATATCCAAAATATACAAAGAACTCATACAGCTCAATAGCAAAGAAAAACAATTTGAGTAAAAAATGGGCAGAGGACCTGAATAGGCATTTTTTCAAAGAAGTCATACAGATGGCCAACAGGCACATGAAAAGATCTCAACATCACTAATCATCAGGGAAATGAAAATCACCTGGTCAAAGTTAATAGACCAATGACAGAATGGGAATCTGACATTTACAATACCTAAAACCAATGAGGGGTAACTTTAGAATATATTAGAAATATATGATACAAGAAATTTCTGCATATTTACAATGAAATGTATGATTTCTCATTAAAAACATAAAAAGGATATGAACAGGAATTTTGTAGGAAGGGAAAGGAAAAAAGCTAATAAGTATATGAAGTATAGAAAGAGATGTTTACACGCATTAATAACTAGAGCAATGCAAATTAAAACCATAGTGAGATATGAGGATACAGGGAACTTCATGTGCTGTGTGGGAAGAGAGACAGGTATAGCCATTCTGGAGAGCAGGTAAAGTGACTTTGGACTAGAGAGTAAGACTGTCTCCACTGCTTCTGGACTTCAATTTTTAAAAATACATAATAAGCTTAAAGTAATGATTACATAGCAAAAAAAGCGCAAACCAATGTTTTTGAAAATATTGATTTTCAAAGATGGATAAGGAATTTTACAAAGATAATGTTCTATTTCTTAAGCAGGGGTAGGTTTGTTTCATAGTAATTCTTCATTATATGTTATAAATAACAATGCATACGTTTTAGATGTTGAATACAAATTTTAGGGGGGAATGGGAAAATCTGCATATCTTTGTATACCAGTATAGAAAAAAAAACTTGAGTAGTATAAAACTGTTAAATAAGTTACCTTAAAGTAACTTAAACAGTGCATTATCACTACAAATCCACAGAAAATTACTAAAATGAAAAAGTCACACAACACTGAGAAGGATTTAGAGAAACCAGAACTCTCATTTATTGCTGACAGAAATGGACATTAGTGCAACTACTTTAGACAACCCTTTGGCAGAATTGACTAAATCTGAACACATGTATATCCCACCATCTAACAGTTCCATTCCTAGGTATATCTTTTTATGGGAAATGTATAAAAATGCCCAAGGCAACACTATTTGTAATGGTCAAAAAATACCCAAATGCCTATTAACAGCTGAATGGATAAATAAATTGTTGTTTAGTCACCAATTGAATATGATACAGCACTGAGAAAGAACAAAGTACAACTACCCAGAACAAGGAAAAGGAATCTCACAAACATAAAGTTGAGGGAAAGAAGCTACAAAAGAGTGCATAGTATATGATACCATTTATATAATGTACAAAAACACTAGTTTTAGAAGTCAGGATATGGAAGAGGGACTTCTAGAATGTTGGTGATTTTCTGTTTAACGATCTTGTGTCATGTACAGTTATGATACATGATCATTTATATATAATTCTTCAATAAGACATTTTATCAAAAAGACCTTGCTAAATAGGCTTATAATCACTAACAAGATTTTTTTAAGAAGCATCATTAAACATACGACAGTGAGTCAAAACTCTACCATCCTTTCCACATAAGTACAATCATTGACACCTGAAGGTATGGAAATTTAGTCTTCTTTCAAACGGCTCACAAAATGTAGTTCAGATATAATTATTCAAACTATGCATGCCTCTCTTCATTTGATATGGCACTCTGTAAGCAAATGCTTTTATTAATGAAAAATATAAACTTCGTGTCACGTTCCATCTGTCTTTGTTTCTATGTGAAATTTCATTTACCAAAGAACTTCTTTGTTTTCCGTCCTTTAAAAAACAAGCAAAACTATTTTAGCCGTTAGAATAGTGGTTACTCCTTGGGGAAGGAATGGAGCGTGAGGGGGCTCCTAGAATGCTGGTGTTGTACTGTTTTCTTATCTATATGCTGCTCACATTGGTGTATTCACATTTATAAACTTAGTTTACGTTATATATATGATTTGCACATTTTCTGTATCTGTGTTATAATTTAATAAATATGTATATTTTTAGAAAAACAAGCTTAGGAGAGGAGATTGGTGGAGGATATAAAGGCTATTGACATTTTCTCTGTCTCTGTGCTATATGAATGATTAAAATACCACATCTTATTTTGTAACTTAAAAGGTAAATAAAATTACATTTAAGTTAGTTAAAAAGTAAAAAGCATCCTATGGGCATCCTGGGGACAAATCATGCAAATGAGAAAATAAGAATAATATTAAAGTCTTGCACATAATCATATGTTTAAAATGAGTGAAATAATGTTTATGAAGTCCTTATGAAAAAGAAGTGCAATTCAAGACTTTTTTTAAGACTTTTTATATTCAGTCAAGTTGACATTTTAGTATAAAAGAAATAAATTCATGAATATGCAAGAAATCAAAGAATAGAGTCCAAATGCCTGTCTTTAAAATTTGATTATGAACTTCAAGGAAAAAAATCAAAATTAAGATCTCGATAACAGAGAAGCCACAGTTGGAAAATACCAGTGATTAAAAAAAAATACACTCAGATATAAAACTAAGATTTGCAGAAAATGGAAAAATTAGTTATGAAATTGAACATAAATGTTAGAACCACAGAATACATGTTAAACCGAAGACAACCAGGAAGTGATGAAAGGAGGGTGTTGGAGGTACACAGCAGAACTGACCCAGTTTTTATATTAAAAACATGCCTGGAACCTGACTTGGATGATAAAACGAGAGCTGAGGTGACTTGTGTGATCTCAAGGCAGAAGCTTTAAGAAATTGTACGCAATTTGCATCTCTTTCCCTCTGTCCTAGTGACTGGTAGTCCCACATGGCCTGGACCCTGGGGCTAGAACAACATGTACTGTCAATCCATGGGTTGCCCATTAAAAACAAGTAGCATGAATGAGAGATAATATAAACAAGTGTAAACTATTGTTACAGAAACATATTTATAAAACATAATATTCATTTAAATGTTTTGCACTTTGTATATTGTTTGTACAATTATAATATTTTGTATATGTTTGCATTTTGTGTGTTTGTATTTTTACATATAAAAACAAATAGAAATATCATCTTCAGCCATTGAGATTCTAGGATATCTATTGCTGCCACTTTATCTAGCTGCTGGGAGGGACACTTGGGGCTCTAAAATGTTCCAAGGCACAGTGCTGACTTCTGGAACCTGGCAGAGAAATAGGCCTTCAGTATTCCCACATATCAAGAAAATATTAGTTGACAATCAAAAATCATCAAACACACACAGATTCTTGCCTTCAAGAGTGAGAACGATCAAAAACAAAAACCAAAAGATTGACAATCACATGGACTTTAGATATTGAAATTATCAATCAAAGAATATAAAATGTATAAATGTGAATAACCCAAAATGCATGTGAAAGAGAAATAGAGGAAAGAAAGAGAAGGCATAACGTATCTCTAATCTGAGTCTGAGAAAGAATACATAAAAGGAAAAAGAGAGAACTCTTGAAGAGATCATGGCTGAGAATTTTTCAGAACAAATGAAGATAGGAAGCCAGGAACACAGAAGGCATGTAAATGACTAAATATACATCTACACCTTGGCATATATTCATACAACTTAAGGACACCAAAGACAAAGAGAAAATTTTAAAGCAGGCAAAGATAAATGACAAATCACCAGCAAAATGAAGACGACTAGACTTAAGATGCCTTTTAAGCAAAGATGGAAACTATTAAAGTGGTGGAATGCTCTCTTTATATAGCTAAGAGTAAATAAAATCAGCCTCTAATTGAGAACGTAGAAATACTATCTTTGAAGAAAAAATATTAAAAAATTATTTTTAGATAAAAAACTAAGAATTTACTAAAAATAGCCAATTCAAGTAATAATCTCACCCAGAAACACCTTCACTGACACACCCAGATATAAAGTCTAGCTAAATATTTGTGTTCCCCATGACCCCGTCAATAAATACATATAATTAACAATGAATGTTTCTATAAAATAACAACAGAAGGTAGTCTAAGGTGCAATTAAGTTGGCAAATCTATAGATATATTTAAATAAATATTGTTTTTTTTAATTTATAATAATTTTTAAATAGCAGTGTTAAAGGAAACTTGTTTAATTAGTGAACAATAATAGCATGTAAATTGGGAAAGGCATAAACAAATATATTAAGTATTAAAATGTTCCCTTGTTGAAAGGTGAGTAAAATATGGATTAACTTTATATTTATAAAATTTAAAGGTAATCATTTAAATAATAAAAATAGAGGTAGAAAATGGAATAAGAAAAGGAAACTGAAAAATGAAATCTTGCTCTTTGCGACAACATGGATGGATCTAGAGGATATTATGCTAAGTGAAATAAGTCAGACAGAAAGACAAATACCTCATGAACTCATTTATATGTGGAATCTAAAAAACAAAACAAAAGGAAAACAGACTTATATATACAAAAAACAAACGGGTGGTTGCCAAAAGGGATGGTGGAGGGAAGGGTGAGCTAAATAGGTGAAGAGGATTTACAGGTACAAACCTCCAGTTAGATAATAAATAAGCGTAAAGAATATGGTCAATAATATTGTAATAACTTTGTATGGAGACAGATGGTTACTAGACTTGTCATGGTGATCATTTCATAATGTATGCAAATGTCAAAGCATTATTTAGTACACCTGAAACTAACATAATATTGTATATCAACTATATTTCAATTAAAGAAAAAGAGTAGTTTCCAACTGCCCTTTCCCTTCTGTGAACTGTTGTCAATGACAACCATCATGTTGTACTGCGCTATATAAGTTGAGTTCCACACCAGACACTCTTTTTAGACTTTAGTACTTGGATAAATTTTCTCTCAAAAAAAAAAAAAAAAAAAAAAAACAATGTACTTTCATTTCTTAGAAAAGGCATTTTCATCTATTTTCACACTGAATTTGCAGTTGTTAAGGAGAACTATGTGAACCAATGTTTCCCTTTGTGTCCTGGTTAGGAAGCTCAGTGCCAAATTTAATATTAAATTATTGTACTATGGTAATAAAGTTTTTTCTTCCTATAAAAAGAAAGAAAAGAACAGTGAAAAATTCAGAAAATGAGAGAAATAGAAAAGTATAGAAATAGGGAATAATTATTATAAGATGGCAGGAAAAAAATAGAGACAATTGAAAATCACAATTACACTAATTGGGCTGAACTCAGCAGTGAAAAGCCAGAGTTGTTGAATTGAACTGAAAAAAACTCCATTACACTGCAAAACATTAGCAGAGGTAAAGAGGATCAGTACGTAATGGCAAAATGTGTATTTAACAATTTATAAAAACTTTTAAGTTTTATCTAACAACATACGAGGGAGGAAGAAAGGGAGGGAAAAAAGAGAGAGGAAGAGAGTTTGAGAGAGAGAGAAGAGAGAGCAAGTAAAATAGACAAAAGTATCATCATTCGTGTTACTTTATTATATCTCTCTTAGTAGTTGATAGAATAAACATTTTAAAAATAAGCAATTTGAAGGCTCTGATCACACCACTGCCAAATTAGAACTAATAATATACACAGAATATTGTACCTTCACACTTGAAAAATATACATTTTTTCACGCACATATAGAATATTTATGAAAAGTGATGGTGTGCCACGTCATAAAAGTAGTTTTTAAAACTTTCAAATATTTGCTAATATTGGAACTTGTCTGATGACATTGCAATTAAGGAAGATAATGACAACAAAGGATGACTAGAATAAAACTACATTTGGAAATATAAAAATTAACACATGCAACTCATGGATTATAGAAGAAATCACTATGGAACCTAGGCAATTTTTAGGCATTTAAAATAGTGGAAATACTAGGTATCATAACTTGGAGTGTTGGGTAAATGGACAGACTAAAATTCTTACGTTAGGAAAGAAGTGTAAAAATTAATGAGCTAAATATCTATCTTATGGTATTAAAAATAAAAAACAGACTAAATCCAGCCAAATAAAAGGAAAATAATAAAGAGACGAACAGGTCATAATGAAGTTGGAAAAACAGAAGACAAAGTCAAAAATTAATTTCTTTGAAATGACTAGTAAAGTAGGTAAACCTTTGGTAAGATTAAGATTAATCAGAACTAACAGGAGAACGAGTAGAATTAAACACTATTAAGAATGAAGTATTGTACATAAATAATGCTACAGAGGTTAAACAAATAATGAGGCTATTATGAACAAATGTATGCCAATATATTTGAAAATACGTGAAATAAATTCCTAGAGTTCCTAGAATTCTTACTATTTAAGTAGAAGTTGATAAAAACTGATTTAAAAAGAAATAGAAAATCAGAACAGTCATAAAACCATTAAAGGGGGCTTCCCTGGTGGCGCAGTGGTTGACAATCTGCCTGCCAATGCAGGGGACATGGGTTCAAGCCCTGGTCTGGGAAGATCCCACATGCCGCGGAGCAGCTGGGCCCGTGAGCCACAATTACTGAGCCTGCGCATCTGGAGCCTGTGCTCCGCAACGAGAGAGGCCGCGATAGTGAGAGGCCCGCGCACCGCCATGAAGAGTGACCCCCACTTGCCGCACCTAGAGAAAGCCCTCGCACAGAAACGAAGACCCAACACAGCCAAAAATAAATAAATAAATTTATTTTTTAAAAAACAAACCATTAAAGACATTCAGTCTTCAGTTGAAATTTACGTGCTGATTGTAAGCAGTCCTGAGAATTCTCATTATTTCACAGCATGGACCAGGCATCCATGGACTCTGTGGACCACGGCCAGGAGCCTGGGCAAGAGGAGAGTCTCCAGAAGAGAGAATAAGCCCTGTCTCCACTTCATGTCACATATATTTAAGTTAGTTTAAGGGATGCTTGTGAATGCATAACTTAATTAACAAAAAGTGTTTCAAGAAATCCCAGAAAGAACACTACAGAGAGGTCATTCTAAGACCAAAATCTGCACACCAAGTGCTATGGGGAAAACCTTGAATGCCAGGAATGCTGTCATCAGTCAATGGTTTTGTTCCAGTCAAGCTAGTCAGATCTTTGCTATGCTATCAAAAGGGGCACAGACATGAGCCTCCAAACCATCCTGATGTGTCTCTCACACCCTGGGGAGACTCAGTAATTGTAAGTCATTCTATTGGTTCTGATTGACACAAGCTCCTAGTGGGTTTCACGGTGTGTCTGGGAGTTGAGATGTTTGCCCACTATTTTCTGAGGATGGAGCATCAGTGAGAAGCCACGCAGCTGGATCAAGTGGGATGTGGCATAGCCGCGCTTAGGAGGGATTCAGAGTTATAAGGCATTGCCTAAAAGCTTTGTAGAAAGATATTTCAGGCTGTTTGTGTATGTCTGTAATAGAAAGAGGAAATGTTTTATTTACTTTCTTCCCCCTACTCATCTCCCAGGGTCGGGGATTTTTATATCCAACCAGCTAAAGTCTGAATGCCCTCTTGGGAATGAGACAGACCGATTGTCCTGTGTCCAGAATAATGAATTGTGTAGGGACATAAAGCCATCATGTTGTTCTCATAAGCAATCTATGGGGCTGAGAAGAGGGTCCATAAAACCACTTGAGGCAAACTCAGTGTCCAAGGTCATGTCTGCTCAGGTGTCCTTGTTTGAGCAATACAATCTTTGCCTCCACCTACTGAGGTTAAAGCAAGCATTTAAAATTGTTTCCTTGTATCTTCAGAGATCAGAAAAAGTACACACACGCACACGCACATACACACGGTAGATGTTACACATATTTAACAACACTGCTATGAAAAGGAGGAAGACGTACTGTTTCTTCTCAAAATTTTCTCATTCTCCACTCCCTGATTCATGTGTTTCTAGGAGTACTGCCAAGGCAGAAGGGGTATGGCCATGTGAAACTTACAAGTATTTGAAGACAATCAGATCATTTGTCCTTGCTTGTATAATCACAAATAATAAAGGCTTTGAAAATAACACTGGCATTCTTATATGGTTTCATTTTCTTGGTACCTTTGAGTGTACTATGTCGGCTACACCAGAAATAATAGCCCTATGTTCTTGATTGGGCTTTGTCAGGAAAATACTTTGACTGAAATATAGTCCCTTTACTTGGACATACATGTGTGTGATGTAAAGATTAAGTTCATGAACAAGTTATTATATCCGGTTTCATATAGATGTATTTTTAGTGTTATAGCCCTAAGTTCGTATCCTATAGCCTGACAATTTTTAGGCTTTTAGTGTTGGCCCAAGAGTCTGTGTAAAGATGAATTTCAGTTAGTGTTGAGATGATGTGCTCTGTGTCTAGAACACTTTTGATGTTCAGCCCACTTTGCAGAGCCTCACTGCTGTGGGCTATTGGTGGTCCATCATTATGCTGGAAGGCTGCATTAGTCCACTAAATGCATCCCCTTTGTGTCTAAAGGTGGATTTGTTAGAGAGGCCAAGGATGCAAGGCCCTGTTTGGCTCTTATTTGGAGGTTCCAAATAAGAAAGTCATGACTTGTAGTGAGACAATCTCTGAATCTACTGGGCAAGCTATAGGCCCTTTCATGCAGAATCCTGGAGGCTGAGGGGTACTGATGGTCTATTGCCAAAGGTTCCAATCAAAAAGCTGTGAGGCCGTACACAGATATGTGTAATATCGTGGGTTCTGAAGGAGGTATGGGCTTCAGGACAGCACTTGAGGTGTTAATGTTTGGATTGATTTCAAGGCCTCTAGCTCAAGAGATTAGGCTGCCTGTCTGTTGGCTTGGTGCAGAGGCAGCAGCAAAATTTCCGCTTGTGCTATATGCTATCTGCAACATCCAAAGAAGTCGGTCAGGTGTTGGACCTAACTTCTTTATAGCTGCTGGCTACAGAACCAACAGTTCATCTCTACCATTTGTATTAGTCACTTAGGGCTGCCATAGCAAGATACATAAACTGGGTAACTTAAACAACACGCATCATTTTCTCACAGTTCTGGAGGCTGGGAGTCCAACATCAAGGTGCCAGGGTTGGCTTCTAGTGACACCCCTCCTCCTGGCTGGCAGATGGTGGCCTTTCCTCTGTGCATGTGTGGAGGGAAGGGGATCTCTGCTGCCTCTTCCTTTTCTTACAAGGACACCAGTCCTATCGGATTAGGATCCACTCTTATGACCTCACTCAATCTTAATCACTTTCTTTAAGACCCTATCTCCAAATACAGTCACATTGTGGGTAAGGGTTTTGACGTCTGAATTTGGGGAGGTACAATTCAGTCTATAACATAACTATAAATTACAGTCCAGAAAGTTCCCAGAGCGGTAACTTGGTGGTACCGTGGACTTTGGCTTCATTCAAGGTTGATCCATTTTGTCACTTGTGCTAGGATGGCACATGATGTGATGTAAGGAGTTTTCTCAGGATAGTTACATTCAAAAACCATCATTATAAGAAAATCTGAACATACACTGAGTCGGTATTGTTTTACTATTTGTCCGACTTATTAATGATTTGTCATTCGCGTGACTTAGTTTCTTTCTTCAGAGTCACTGTTACTTCCGTGTGGACACGATAACCACGATATGCCTCTACAGTGCGAAGTGGCTCCACTGTCTGGTCAGGGCTGTTAAAATCGGAGATAACTTGAGACAGTGTTTCCACTTCCACTAATCCCTCCGTGAAAAGACCAAATACTGTTTCTTCTCCTAGTCTGAGACATTGTCTCAATTGTTCAAGCTAGACAAGCATCCCAGTGACCATTCTCAGTCATGCACTACTCTGACAGAGGTCACCAATAACTATATCCAATCAAGATATTTTTGCATTTGAGCAGCTGGAACATTCGTATCAACAATATAGAGAACCTTTTGGGAATTCCCTGGCAGTCCAGTGGTTAGGACTCTGTGCTTCCATTGCAGGGGGCACGGGTTCAATCCCTGGTCGGGGAACCGAGATCCCTCAAGCTGCGTGGCAGGGCCAAAAGCAAAACAAAACAAAACACAAAAAAGAACAACAACAAAAAAACCCAAAACAAACAAAAACCAAAAACAATATAGAGAACTTTTAGTTCCAGCAAGTCTTCACTGCTGTCCTTACAAGAAGAAAATCTGGATAAATTGAAAATCAACAATTTTTCTTGAACCCGAAAAAGAATTGAGTTTGCAGACAAACCACTACCCTGAAATCTGGAAAGAAAGGTAAATCCAGAGAATCACAACCAAGATCTGCTTATCTGGAGCACAAGTCACTTGATCCATGAACTGGTAAGGTTTAATTGATAATGTTGACAATTGTTGAAGACTAAGTATGGACTAGAGTAAAATGAGAAGCTCCTGGGGGCTTTAGCCTTGTAGGAGACCCCCACACTTTTGTGGGCTTTACTTCCCGGAACCCCATCAGGTTCTCAAAATGAAGATCTGAGAAATATTCCCCTCCTGAATCTGCAGGGACAGAGGGAGAGTAATCCTTGCGAAATATGCCCAGACCTTCTCCATAACAAAGCCCTTCCCTCCAAGAGGAAAAACTTGATCTGAGCCTTATCCCAGAATCATAGGAAGGACATTCCTCTCACTCCAGCCCCCTCTGTCCTGCCTGTCTTACCTTGAGAGGAGGGATTTTTCTAAAGGCTATACAAGAAAAACAAAAACAAAAACAAAAACACTTGTGAAGGTCACCAGCCAAAGATTAAGGCTCACTATAAGAATGAGACTTAAATGGAAAATTACAGAACATTCACCCCCCCCACACACACTTTGCCATCACACCAACAGGGTTCCTGTTGATCACAGATGAAACTGCTATAAGACACATTCTTTCCGTAGACGAGTATGTAGGAAAGCCTGAAGTCCAGAAGGGAGACAAAACCTAGGACACTAGAGAAATTTGAAATCCCTGGCACCTTTAGCTTGATTAAACATGAAACAAAGCTCAGATCCTGATAAGATCATAAATTCTCATGGTAGAGGCCTGTTTACCTCAATTCTTATTACCTGATATAACATGTCTAGAATTCAATAAAAAAAATTACTAGCTGCACCAAAAGGCAACAACAACAAAAACAGTTTGAAAAGACAAAGCAAACATTAGAACTACACTCAGATGTGACACAGATGTTGGTATTATCAAGCAGAATATCTTAAATAACAGTGATTAATATGCTAAGAGCTCTAATGGGATAAAATAGATGTGCAAAAACAGAGGGGTAATGTAAGCGGAGATAGAAATTCTGAGAAAGAATCAGAAGGAAATGGTAGAAATCAAAAACACTGTAACAGAAATTTAAAAATGCTTTTGGTGGGCTTATCAGTAGACTGGATAAGGCCAAGGAAAGAATTGGTGAGCTTGTAGATTGGTCAATAAAAACTTTCCAAACAAAAATTCAAAGATAAAAAAAATGAATAATTTGAAAAAACCACAGAACTACTAAGAACTCTGGGACAAAACAAAAAGGAATAATGTATGTATAATTAGAATACCAAAAGGAGAAGAAACATAGAAGAGAGCAGAAAAAATATTTGAAGAACTACTGGTCAAGAATTTTCAAAAATGAATGACAAACTCCAAACCACAGATCCAGGAAGGTTAGACAATAGCAAGCAGAATAAATACCAAAAACTACTCCTAAGCATATCACATTCAAACTTAAAAAAAAAAAAAAAAGACAAAGTAAAGAGAAAATTTTAAAGAGTCTAGGGAAAAAAAAAACAACTGATTTCTCATCAGAAAACACAGGAGAGTGGAGTGAAATATTTAAAGTGTTGAAAGAACAATCTACCAACCTAGAATTTTATACCTAGCAAACTTATCCTTCAAAAACGAAGAAGTAAAGACATTGTCAGACAAACAAAAACTGAGGGACTTTATCATTGATAGACCTGCCCTATGAGAAATGTTAAAAGATTTTCCTTCAGCAGAGGAAAATAATATAGGCCAAAAGCTTGGGTCTATATAAAAAAAGAAGAGCATCAGAGAAGAAAGAAATGAAGGTGAGATAAGATCTATTTTTCTTATTTTTAATTGATCAGCTATGTAGCATGGCAGAAGAACTGCAAGTACAGTCCAGACACAAAATACAAAATAAAAGCCATATAAAATCTGGTCTCTGGAAAGTTCAAGAATGTTTGAAGTCTTCCACCTGTGAGGCAAGTAGGGGACCAGATCATATACCTAATCTTTATTCCTGATTGTCCCATCTCTGTAATTTTTTTGAAGTTCAGTCCAGGTTTTTTTATCGACATGCTGGGGATAAAGTAGACTTTCTTGGGATGGAGTTGGTGAATCAAGAACTTTGTTTTATATATGTTAGGCTTAAGATGTCTATTAACTAGTTATTGATGCTTCAATTCAGGGAGTCTCTTGACATAACTATACTAATAAATCAAAATTTAAGAAATCATAGATCATAAACAGATATTTGGCAAACTTCAGTTGTTTGGTTTTTTAATGAAACAGTTAAATAAGAATAGATGGAAATTTGATGTTTAATGATGAAACACTGGAAGAATATATATTAATGTCAGGATATGACACTATAGCCCCAATTATGACAAGCTTTAGCAAATAAATTAAGGTAAATAATGTGTATAAAATATGGATATGGTGACAAATTCATTAAATCTTGTTGTAGCCAGATTTGGTTCATTGAATAGCTCCATTGATGCATTAAGAAATATAACTCAAAAGAAAGTAGTCTTTCAGAGCTGGAATTCCTTATATGTTAGCAAAGTGAATGTTTCAATATTATACTCCCCTTCTCTCCCAGCCTTCATTATAATAATTCAGAGGAGAGACAATTTAAGACTTTAGCCAAGACAGTAAGAGGTTTACTGGAGAACAAGGGAGCCAGATAATAAAAATTAGTGAGTTAAAAATTCACAATTTGATTAGGTGAAACACAGGAGATTTTTTAGGGAAGTGAAACTATTCTGTATGGTACTGTACTGGTAATTGATGACATTATGCATTTGTCAAAAGCTCATAAAACTTTATATCACAAGGAGTAAACATTAATATATCCAAATTCAAAAAAATTACAAGGTTGAGGGAGCTCAGAATGAAATGCAGAATGTAAAAATTATTAAGTATATTACAAATGTGTGACCTAACCTCACTGTGGGGCGGGGGGTGGTGGGGGGCAGGGAAGAAAAGCTTCTGACCTAAGTAACTTTAGAAATTATTGGACCTGTAAGACTAAAGGCAAAGGAACAGTGTGTAAGCTCTACTCTAGTTGGTAAAATTATTTCTCATGTGGACATGGGTTAATAATTCTGAAAATGCTATGCATGTGTACTGGAATTAAATAAAACTAAACAGATGTTAGATGTGGGAACCAGGCTTCTCACCATTGGAAAGGGAGATTATAGATAAGCAAGAAGGAAGGCTAGAATAAACCTTGTAGAACAGGGTTATAGTCAGAGCCATTAGCCTGAATTCATGTTTGGCTTAATACATAGATGGGTAGATTTAGAAGTTATTATAGGTATACGTATAAACATAGACTGGGATACACGCATATATTTCCTAGCTCTGCTGGCTGAAAGATCCTAGAAGAAATAACACTCCAGTAAAACAAGCACCGTTAGTATCCAGATCTTTGTTTCTAATACTATTTTCCAGTAAAAGGAACCAGGACTCCTCAGAGAAATCACTGATTCTAGGGCTGGGGCAGAAATCTACAAGATGATCCTGAGTTCAGGATCATCTTTTAGTGCTAGAAAGTAAGGAAGTGCTAAAAAACCAAGATGATGGGGGCATGCCAAAAGTACACTGGAGTCAACCTAAAAGAACTCTCAATGGCCGAAGTTGGAACAATTTGAGAAAAAATATAAATATGTAATATTGGATTATCACCTAAAGAATAAACTAAACATCCACAAATCCATGCTGATATATGTAAATGATTGAATAAATAAAGGGGAGTGAAGAACAAATTTTCAGTATGGAAGAATTCCAAATAATTTATGTAAAGACTCTCCCATCAAGAGGTGGGGTTTCATTCCCCACCTCTTGAACATGAGCTGTGCTTAGTAACTAATTTCCAATGAATACAATATAGGAAAGGGGGAAAATAGCTTAGTGTGGAAACCTTACAAACACCACTTCAGCTTAATTAAAGTTAGCATCATCAATGATGTCATGTTGATAGCATGTACCTTTGATATGATGTAATGAGAATGACACTTCCTTTCTTTAATCTTCCTCCCCAAACCCATAACCTCAATACAGTCATGAGAAAAACAGCAGACAAACTCCAGCTGAGGCACATTCTTCAAAACAGCTGATCATTCCCCCTCAAAATTGTCAAGGAAATAAGTCTAAAAATCTGTCAGTCCAGATGAGCCTAAAAAGACATGATGACTAAATATAATGTGATATTTATAGTTAATATAATTTGGATGGGATTCTGGAAAAGAAAGAGGACATTAGGTAACAACTAAGGAAATCTGAGTAAAGCATGGAGTTTAGTTAAATACAATGTATCCATACTGGTTCATTAGTTGTAACAAAAGTAGCATGGTAATGTAAGATGCTAACAATGGGGGAAACAATACAAGTATACAGGGGTTCTTGGCACTGTCTTTGCAATATTTCTATGAATTTAAAACTATTCTATAAAAAGTTATTAAAAAGTTAACACAAAGAGAAATAGTAATAGGAACATTCTTATATCTATTAAAGAAATATTCTTCATCATTAAAACCTGTCCATCAAGAAAAAGTGTAATAGAAATTCATGAAAATTAGCCTGGTAAACACTTTTTCATTTTTTTCAAAATTCAGTTTGAGTGTCTCCTCAGTTCTGCAGGCTTTCTTAATGTATTATTTATGTCCCTTTTCTACTCAGTTTTATACTTATTGATAAATCTACATATGTCCCAGTTTTACTGTAAGTTCCCAAGCAGGGACTATGATTAATTTTCTCTACATAGCCAGCGTCCAGCAAACATATGTACATGTAGTTACCGGTATGTGCTTATTAAATGTATGGAGAGTCAGATTATGGAAGGAAAAGAACTAAAGCCAAAGTTATTGGAATAGAGGAAACAAGAAGATAAAACAAGAAGACAGAGCCAAACAAGGTTAGAGAAGATTAAGAACAGAAAAATTCAGTATCACAGAGAACAAGAAGGGGGAGTTTCAAGAGAAAAGGTCAGTAGTTTCAAATGCATCAAAGAGAATATGGGGAATTTTTATTAAGATTGAGTGTTGTGGGTTGAACCATGTCACCCAAAATAGTACGATCAAGTCCTACCCCCGTACCAGTGAATGTAACCTCATTTGGAAATAGGGACTTTGCAGATGTAATCAAGTTAAGATTAGGTTAAACTGGAATAGAGTCCCTAATCCAGTGCTTTGTGTTATAAGAGAAAGAAAAGGGAGATTTATTCACATAAACACAAAGACAGCACACAGGGAAGACAGCCACATGACGATGGAAGTAGACATTGGGGTGATATCACTGCAAACCAAGGAATTACAAGGATTGACGGCAACCACCAGAAGCTAGAAAGAATCACTAAAGGATTCTTCCCCAGTGTCTCTGGTGGTGGTCTGGCTCTGCTGACACCTTGACTTCAGACTTTTGACCTCCAGAATTGTGAGAAAATAAATTTCTATTGTTTGAAACTACCCAGTTTGTGATAATTTATTATAGTAGCCCCAGGAAACCAGTACCTTGAAAGGGACTAAATGATTAGAGAGTACTAGGAGTGTTCCAAGATAATTGTTTTCAAGGGAAGACAAAAGCCAAAATTATGAATAGCTGGGAAATGTATGACAGGTGAAGAAAATTATTACATGATCATAAGCCACTACTGCAAAAATTTTAAAGTGGTCAATCCAAAAATAATTTATGCTTTTCCACCTATTATAATAATTATTGTTTAAAAGTTTTATATTAAGCAGTTCTGCAAGGTCAACAAAGCACCTAATAGCATGCTTTCATGTGCTTTTTAAAAAAATTTTTTAACATCTTTATTAGAGTATAATCGCTTTACAATGGTGTGTTAGTTTCTGCTTTATAACAAAGTGAATCAGTTATACATATACATATGTCCCCATATCTCTTCCCTCTTGCATCTCCCTCCCTCCCACCGTCCCTATCCCACCCCTCTAGGTGGTCACAAAGCACCCAGCTGATCTCCTGCTGCTATGCGGCTGCTTCCCACTAGCTATCTAGTTTACGTTTGGTAGTGTATATATGTCCATGCCACTCTCTCACTTTGTCCCAGCTTATCCTTCCCCCTCCCCATATCCTCAAGTCCGTTCTCTAGTAGGTCTGCATCTTTATTCCCGTCTTGCCCCTAGGTTCTTCTGACCTATATTTTTTCTTTTTTTTTCTTTTTTCTTTTTAGTTTCCATATATATGTGTTAGCATACGGTATTTGTTTTTCTCTTTCTGACTTAATCCACTTGGTATGACAGACTCTAGGTCCATCCACCTCACTAAAAATAACTCAGTTTCGTTCCTTTTTATGCCTGAGTAATATTCCATTGTATATATGTGCCACATCTTCTTTATCCATTCATCTGTTGATAGACACTTAGGTTGCTTCCATGTCCTGGCTATTTTAAATAGAGCTGCAATGAATATTTTGGTACATGACTCTTTTGGAATTATGGTTTTCTCAGGATATATGCCCAGTAGTGGGATTGCTGGGTCATATGGTAGTTCTATTTTTAGTTTTTTAAGGAACCTCCATACTGTTCTCCATAGTGGCTGTATCAATTTACATTCCCACCAACAGTGCAAGAGGGTTCCCTTTTCTCCACACCCTCTCCAGCATTTATTGTTTGTAGATTTTTTGATGATGGCCATTCTAACCAGTGTGAGATGATATCTCATTGTAGTTTTCATTTGCATTTCTCTAATGATTAATGATGTTGAGCATTCTTTCATGTGTCTGTTGGTAATCTGTATATCTTCTTTGGAGAATGTCTATTTAGGTCTTCTGCCCATTTTTGTATTGGGTTGTTTGTTTTTTTGATATTGAGCTGCATGAGTTGCTTGTATGTTTTGGAGATTAATCCTTTGTCAGTTGCTTCATTTGCAAATATTTTCTCCTATTCTGAGGGTTGTCTTTTAGTCTTGTTTATGGTTTTCTTAGCTGTGCAAAAGCTTTTAAGTTTCATTAGGTCCCATTTGTTTATTTTTGTTTTTATTTCCATTTCTCTAGGAGATGGGTCAAAAAGGAGCCTACTGTGATTTATGTCATAGAGTGTTCTGCCTATGTTTTCCTCTAAGAGTTTGATGGTGCCTGGCCTTACATTTAGATCTTTAATCCATTTTGAGTTAATTTTTGTGTACAGTGTTAGGGAGTGTTCTAATTTCATTTCTTTATATGTAGCTGTCCAGTTTTACCATCACCACTTACTGAAGAGGCTGTCTTTTCTCCACTGTATATTCTTGCCTCCTTTATCAAAGATAAGGTGACCATATGTGCGTGGGTTTTTCTCTGGGCTTTCTATCCTGTTCCATTGATCTATATTTCTGTTTTTCTGCCAGTACCATACTGTCTTGATTACTGTAGCTTTGTAGTATAGTCTGAAGTCAGGGAGCCTGATTCCTCCAGCTCCGTTTTTCTTTCTCAAGATTGCTTTGGCTATTTGGGGTCTTTTGTGTTTCCATACAAATTGTGAAATTTTTTGTTCTAGTTCTGTGAAAAATGCCAGTGGTAGTTTGATAGGGATTGCATTGAATCTGTAGATTGCTTTGAGTAGTAGAGTCATTTTCACAATGTTGATTCTTCCAATCCAAGAACATGGTATATCTCTCCATCTATTTGTATCATCTTTAATTTCTTTCATCAGTGTCATAATTTTCTGCATACCGGTCTTTTGTCTCCTTAGGTAGGTTTATTCCTAGATATTTTATTCTTTGTGTTGCAATGGTAAATGGGAGTGTTTTCTTAATTTCACTTTCAGATTTTTCATCATTAGTGTATAGGAATGCAAGAGATTTCTGTGCATTAATTTTGTGTCCTGCTACTTTACCAAATTCATTGGTTAGCTCTAGTAGTTTTCTGGTAGCATCTTTAGGATTCTCTATGTATAGTATCATATCATCTGCCAACAGTGACAGCTTTACTTCTTCTTTTCTGATTTGGATTCCTTTTATTTCTTTTTCTTCTCTAATTGCTATGGCTAAAACTTCCAAAACTATGTTGAACAATAGTGGTGAGAGTGGGCAACCTTGTCTTGTTCCTGATCTTAGTGGAAATGGTTTCAGTATTTCACCATTGAGGATGATGTTGGCTGTGGGTTTGTCATATATGGCCTTTATTATGTTGAGGAAAGTTCCCTCTATGCCTACTTTCTGGAGGGCTTTTTATCATAAATGGGTGTTAAATTTTGTCAAAAGCTTTCTCTGCATCTATTGAGATGATCATATGGTTTTTCTCCTTCAATTTGTTAATATGGTGTATCACGTTGATTAATTTGCATATATTGAAGAATCCTTGCATTCCTGGGATAAACCCCACTTGATCATGGTGTATGATCCTTTTAATGTGCTGTTGGATTCTGTTTGCTAGTATTTTGTTGGGGATTTTTGCATCTATGTTCATCAGTGATATTGGCCTGTATTTTTCTTTCTTTTTGACATCTTTGTCTGGTTTTGGTATCAGAGTGATGGTGGCCTCGTAGAATGAATTTGGGAGTGTTCTTCCCTCTGCTGTATTTTGGAAGAGTTTGACAAGGATAGGTGTTAGCTCTTCTCTAAATGTTTGATAGAATTCCCCATGTGAAGCCATCTGGTCCTTGGCTTTTGTTTGTTGGAAGATTTTTAATCACAGTTTCAATTTCAGTGCTTGTGATTGGTCTGTTCATATTTTCTATTTCTTCCTGGTTCAGTCTTGGAAGGTTGTGCATTTCTAAGAATTTGTCCATTTCTTCCAGGTTGTCCATTTTATTGGCATATAGTTGCTTGTAGTAATCTCTCATGATCCTTTGTATTTCTTTTCATGTGCTTTTGAGGGTGTGGGAATTAGAATAACATTCTTGGACAACAATGTGGAATGGTTGTAATGTAACAATTCATAGCATCTGTAGCACTTCATAAATTTATTGTCATTTTAGAAATGTCCTTCCTAAATTTAATTTAATAATCAATTTTCAGGTGAGTTTATATTGAAGTAAGAGTTATCTCTTTCTTTGTCTCTCTTTGTGCCTTCCTTCCTTCCTTCCTTCTTTCCATTATTTTTCTTTCCCTGCTGTATAATCTAATTCAGCTTTTCTTTGCAGCCAGTTCTATGTGCAAAGAATCAGGATACCATTTCATTCCATGTTACAGAGGTCACTATGTAGTTCAGTCTTAAAATAACTTAAGGACTAGACCAATACTTCTGTTTGGCTCCTTTAACCCTGAATTCTGTGCTGGATTTGCCATTAGATAGATAGTGCTTATAGAAGGATTACATCAACAGCTCAGAGCAACCATTTTTTCATCCAGAAATAGTTTGTGAATGGAATTTTATTCTCTTAGAATACCTGAAAGAAAAAAATTTATGTTTTCCAATCATGTCTTTTTGCTGCTTTGCTGATGACATAAATAGGAATGTTACTAATAACATGATGTTTAATGATTAATAGGATTTCATAATAGAATAAAAAATGTTAGTGGAACCAGCAGCAACCATGTTGTTTTTGATATGAAATAAATAGAATCTTATATCTAATCTACCAAAACCTGGTCATTTACCTAGGGTGATTTTTACATATGTTTTATTCCTTTCGATTATTGATACATGTCAGAATTTAAACAATTGTGAATTCTTAGGTATTGTTTTGTATTTGAATTTCATTTAAATGATAACATATAAGTTGACCCAATTGGTTATATTAACTGTTTTACTGACCATTTACTTTTAGTTAACTACACATCATAGGCAAGACTCACTTTATTTTCCCCAAGAAATGATTATTTCCATCTTGAAGTACATAACTTATTAGATATTTTTAGGATAACTTTCAATAAAATTACAGTCTACCAAAATGCAACTTAATATCATTATACAAAATACTGCATTGAATCCCTATGAGTCCTCATTAGAGACTGGAAAAAGACCGATTCTAAGAGTTTCCTCTGTCCAGAGGAAAAATTGATGATGAAGTTTTTGGAATAATACACACTTGGAGTCAAAAAGGTGGTGAGTCTAGTGTTTAAATATTCAACTGTGGGACCAGACAGTTTGGCTTCTAATATAATTAAATAAGTTGCTTAACCCTCTCTGAAATTCAGCCTCCCTATGTGTAAAAAGGGAATGATAGAACTATCTCGTAAGGTTTCTGAGGAAGTTAAAGTATGTAATACCTTTAATACAGTACCTGACACACAAAAATTAATCATTATTAATTATTAACAGATTAATAGTGTCTGGAAGGTTGAAGCAGTGTTAGTGCAGGGGCAATCAAGTGACTTTGCTCACAGATTTCTAGAAAAGGCTCATAAATGTGCAGTTACGTTGTGTGTTGTACCCTATGGTGAATGCCTGGAAAAAGGACATTAGGGAAGGGACAACCAGTTTTCTCTGAAGGCTTTTAGAGCTTTCTGCATGTGCTCCATATGCTTGAGTAAGTTGCCAAGGAGACAGCAACTTGTTTTTTCTTCTTCCTCTAAAGGGTTGAATTATTTGGAAGAGCTTGCAATCTAGTTTTAGAAATGCACCTAATAAAATAAATGCAATAATTAGGAATTGAGGCCATGTGGGTTTTCACTTCCTTACAACTAGAATTAAACAAATCTAGAGTCACTGTTCTTCGCTTCTATGCAAATTATTAAATTGGATTATGCTGGCAGTGTCCCCATGGGAAGAAGTAAAGGTACTAGCCTCCTAAGGAGTGGGAAAGGGAACTCTGGAATGTTTAGGGCTTCTCCATGCAAGTGAGGAGATATTCTAAAATAAATGTGAAGGATGATCTTTATCTAAGGCTATGCCTTTATAGTGCAACTTGTACATTGTTCTTCAGGATGTCAAGGAGGAAATATGACAAGGAAATGTGTCGGGATGTTTTAAGCTCTTTCCTAAAGGAGATCATTGCACACCTGAGTAGGTAGGGGGAGGAAAAGTTAACCTCAGATCAGGAACAGTGATAGAAAATGACAAGCTGTTCCTGGCTTAAATTAATTAGAGAAAGGATAATGAACTCTTCACAATTTCTTTTCCTATTTTTTGCAACTTTAATTTGTATTTGCAATAGTAGTGGTGCTCTCAAAGTGGTCGTATGAAAAAGAAGGCAACATTTTCTATAGGCTGACATTGATATATACTCAAAAGAGGAAGACGTGAGACAACGGTTACCAAATTATATACAATTGTGACTGCCTAATATACCTCACTCATCTCCAGCTACATGTATTCTCTCCTTGACTTCTTGGTTAAGTCCTCCAAAGCCTGTAATGCCAACTAACTCAGTGGAAATATGATGAAGGGGGAAATTAGAGTAGAAAAAGACAGTAGTTTATTCTCTTGCAATTAAGACATCTTTCCAATTTTTACAAAAATATACGACCTCGAAACAACATCACTAGGGTCCCTCTCAGGTCCTTGATGGTGTCTGTTCAAACGAGAAGCCCTGAAGTGTAAACTCCACCAGCCTCAAAGGAAATCAAGCTCTTGACTGTTTTCATCAGTTTTTCCCTTTTTCCATCCACTGAGCTTCTGTATAATTGTTGCATGATGAATTCATCCAGTTATCTGCTTAATTTGTTCTCCTACGTCCTTTTCTCTCCATCCATCCTAACACAACAGCCAAAGCAATGCTACTTAAACTGCATTTCCTACATTCCTTTTCCTTAATTAGATCTATCAATGATTGCATATTGCTTATAGAATAATTTATCTGGAATTCAAACCTTTCCTCATTCAAAGCCCCTCTTACTTCTTCCACAGCTTCCTTGTGCAAAACCACTGCTCTGCTGTCGATATTCTCATTAATTCTAGAACACTCTCTACACTTTTCCATACCTCAGAGTCTTTGCTTGGATGTCCTCTTCCCCTAAATTAGAATTTAATAACTAAATATTCTTGAGACCCTCCCAAATCAAGTCTTTGGAAGAAATTTCTCTTTCCTTCAACTCCTGTGGTACATATTGACCATAATAGTCATTTGTTACTTAGTACAGATATTACTTACTTATAATTTTAAAATAGGAGAATTTTTAAAGTCTCTTAAGTCTTATAAATTTTTCCTAACTTTTTGCCCTACAAATACATAGAACACATTTGTTGAGAATGTGGCAACATGGATATTGAGAATAAATACAAGTGTTTGGGGCTTAAATTTAGTACTAATGGTTAACTATTTTCAGTCTGTTCTTGCTAATGGTAATCTAATATGGTAAGTCCCCTACATACGAACTTTCATGTTGTGAACTTTCAAAGATGCGAACGTACCCCTGTATGCCAGCTGTTGTACTGCACTACTATACTTTTCAAGGTACTGTACTGTAAGATTAAAAATGTTTTCTTTATTTTTGTGTTTGTTTGTCTTTTATGTATTATTTATGTGAAAAGTATTATAAACCTATTACATTACAGTACTATATAGCTGATTGTGTTGGGTACCTAGGATAACTTTGTTGGACTTATGAACAAATTGGACTTACAAATGCGCTCTTGGAATGGAACTCATTAGGGGACTTACTGTACCATATAACAACTTTGTGTTATGAAATAATAACATGTTGGTAATTTTCTTATGTTCTTCTAAATCTCTTTGAAATAGATACTTGGTTTTAAAAATATTGATGAAAATAAAAAGGAAACAAAAGCACTCAACTGATGACTTAGCCATCAGTCTTTGAAATCAAATAGAAGAGAAAAAACAGTAAAAAATAACACATCTAAAAGATATTGTTGAAATTAATTTGAAGCCATTATTTTCACTTGAACAGTGGAGTGGCATCTTAAATGTTCAACAACTGCAAATAAAGTGAAAATCTGTAAGGTAAAATCACTCCTGAAAATACTTTAAATTCTCCGTAAACATATATGTGTTTGTGTACGTACATTAAAAACTTGTACGGTAATATGTTACATAATTATAAAATAAACACGTAAATGTGAAGGTATTTACTAAAATACATATGCAAATATTTATAGCATTTTAAATTATATAAAGGAGTTATTGACAATTTAATTTATATGCATTTAATAGTATGGGAAGCAAATCATTTGAAAGGCAGATCTGTATGGGTTAAAAGTAAGATTCAGGGAATCAGATCGCTGGGTTCCATTGTGGTTGTAGCACAATGTCTTTTGACTTGGAGGAAGTTGCTTAAATGGCCTGCGGCTCAGCTAAATGACCGATTGTGGCATGAAAGTCACTCAACTTCATTCCTTATCAGTAAAATGCATATTAAAACTTCAGAGAATTACTGCTCCGTGCTCACCAGAATGTCTAAAACTACAAAGATGGAAAACATCAGTGTGTTGAGGGTGTGGAGTAACTTACACACTTGCTAATGGGAATGTCAATTGATATAGACCTTTTGGAAGAGTGTCTGATGAGCCCTATCACACCTAGAGATATTCATACATTATGTCCTAATATTCCACTCCTAGGTATGTACTCATCAGAAATGAGAACACGTGTTTCCCAAAAGCCTCATAATTTGATGTTCACAGCAGAACTATGTGCATTGTCTCCGAACTAGAAGCTACCCAGATGCCCACTGACAGACACACAGATAAATAAAATGTGGCATATTTGAAGAATTGAATATCATACAGCAATAAGGGTTAATAATCTACAGCAACACCCAACAGTGTGCTGGGATAATCTAAACATAGTTTTTAGTGGAAGGCTCCAAGCACAAAAGAATAAATATCTTATTATCTGATGTATACAAAGTACAAAACCAGGCAAATCTGTCCCCTGTTCACAGAGATCAGGAGAGTGTGTCATGGGGGAGGGGGGAGGGGCACTGAAGTGGAGGCTGGGCCTTTCCTGAGAGATTGCTACTCTTCACCTTGGGGCTCTTAGCACGTGTGTCTTCAGTTTCTCCGGATTCAGCAAACCATTGGCTTACATTCTCTTTATGCATATTATATTTCAGTACAAAGTTTAAAAAATTCAGCATTTCAGTTTCTTGATTTTCGAATGATTAAACTCATTCATACCTAAGGAGAGTGAGCCTGTTGCTTTATACACACCTTTATAACAAGTCCTTAAAAGACTAATTTCATGAACTGCAGGCAAAGCAGGCCCCCCAAATCAACCAGCACTGCATTCCTGGCAAAGTTTAGTTCTGTTGTCTGGGTCTTGATTGTGAAAGCATTGCCTAACCTCAAGTTCTGTAAATGATTTCTGAAAGAGCTTTTATTTATTTATTTATTTATTTATTTATTTTAATCTTCTGAGGTCTACCAACGGTAGATCTGAATGGGGTCTAAATAATTGGAGGGTTTATGAAATGCGGAGAATATCACCAGTTATGCACATTCCAAGAACCTGAACGTTTCCAGTGAAGAACATGCCTGGGTTTATAAAAACAAATCAAGGGCAGGTCAGGGCATTAGCTTTCAGTGGGAGTGCAGGTTCAACCTCTGGCACTGCTGGGGCTCCTGGCTTATTGTTTTTCTTTTACTTTGCAAACGTTTCTGATGGGCGGGACATCTAGCAATCGCTTTAATCCCCAAGCTGTGTTTCGACTTCCTTTTGGAGCAAGTAGTTTCCTGCACTTTTCATAGTTTTTAACAGAGGAGAACCTGACACAGTGTTAAGCACTGTCAACTACTACATGTGCCCCTGAAGGGTCCCCAAAATGAGATTTCCAGCAGCAATTGTGTGGCTTATGTTATGGACTGTTTGTGTCGCAAAAGGTAAGATTAAAAAAGGAAGGCTTTTTATTTCTATATTGCAAAACATTTGCTTACATGCTTTTTACGGTGGAAATAAAAATGTGGTCTAGAAAATGTGTTTAATTACTGTGCTGTAACCTAGTGTGTGAGACGCTTTTGACACTGTTCAGTTTAAAAAATAGAAGCAGCTTATTTGAATGGCATATCTAATTATTCATCATGATTTTATTTAATGTAGAAGTTCAGAAAATGTTTTAATAATTATTTTCAAAAAACGTGACATGTCATGATCATTTCCCTTGTGATTATCATAAAATGTAATTTACTTTTTTTGCTTAGAATTTTCACCAAAATGCCTATGTGAATGTATTAAGAAGTAGTTGAACATAGAACAAAAAATGAATTAGACAATAAAAGCCTTCAAGCTGCAATGATTGGACTTATTTCAGATAGAGATGTTAACTCTTGCTAAAGAAAAATTGATTTATCATTTACAATTGATATTGCCATGGCTTTAAAAGTCTTGGAGACAACCATCACTTGTATCGTTTGAATGAAAATGTATAAATTTGAAAAAAAAATTGAATATGCAACCTTTGTAAAAGTTACTCAATAGGGTTTTCTTCCCCTGTGGTTGATATAAGATATGCTAGTAGAAAAGCCTTTAGGAGTAATGAATCTGAGTGCAGGAGTTTTTTTCTGATACCAGTAAGAATTTATGGATAATTAAATTTACTTCTATCACTTTTCCTTGATAGATGAAAAAGTTTCTTCTTGGAGCAAATTTGGTTTCCTAGTTCATGATAGGTAACCAATTATGTGATACATGTTTGACTGACGTTTTTTAAAGTTATCATTCATAAATTCCCAACATTCTTGACTAGGTCAACAAATTTCGATTGAATGCTTATTTCAAGTCAACCTCTAGGCAGTGAGGAATATTAGCAAATAAAACAAAACCCCTGTCCTTGAGGGTCTTTCGATCTAGAAAATAAAGCCAGATATATTTTTTAAGTTGTATCCTTTAGTAATTTTTTTCAGGTCTTTCTCAAATGTGTTTAAGAGTTTTTGAAAGATAGTCTTTTTCTCGGTTATACACACTAATATGGTATTGCTTGATTTTTAGCTTGTAAACCTTATACCCAGCCACTTTTTAAACTAGGTATACAATCATTTCCCTGTCCATAAAAATATTACAACTAATAATAACTAATATTACAACACAATATACCAAAATATGATTATATTGGCAAAGAGTTCTGGAACAATGTTAATGTTACCAATAGCAAACATCTTTTTCTTTACACAAGTGTTTTTGTCTTTTCTTTAATAGGAATACTCTTAGTGCTTCACGATTTACATATTGTTTGCTGAGGTTTTATGTAGATTGCATTTGTCATGTACGGAAGATTTGTTCGGTTTCTAGCTCATGTTTAAAGCTAAGAATCAATGCTAAATTTAATTAAACTGTTTCAGTGATGACAAAGTGGAATTTGAAATATTATTAAAATTGGGTGCTACAAAGTGTAAGTGATAAAAATTAAATAATAGTGATTTAAAACTCCCTGCTTCCCTAATTGATTCCAGCTGATTCATTTCACTTGTATTTTATATTTCATGAACGTATGTTGGAATGTGACAGCAGTTTCTGCTGGTGAATTGAGCTTTAGCACTACACGCATTACAGTGAGAATGGCTGTAAATCTGGCCACTTCCTAGATAAAGTACAGCTTTGGTATTTAAAGTAACACTTACATTAGCCTCATGGTTTTCACAAAAGCACACACAATGCACAACCAATTCCATCAGTCTAACCCTAACAGAAGTTTTACTCAACAGAGTGGCCTTGATCATTAAAAATATCCACATATCCTTCAACATTTGCCTCTGTTTTTGTCTCCCATGTAGAAATGACGATGGAATACAAATTGAGAAACTGAGAAATACTAAACTGAATACTGAATGCTAAGTTGAGAAAGTTAGAAAAGACAGTTGTGTATACTCTCACGATCTGCTTTACTCAACTAGATACTGCATTTCAGCCTTTCCTAAGTGGTCTCCATCCTGTTAAGAGTGAACATTCCTCAAAAATACTGATCACTCCTAAAGAGGAGTAGTAACCAACAAGAAGAATTTATAAGCTCAACTTTCTATTTTTCCCCCTTTTTAGAAAAGGATATTGGAGACCAAGCAGTACCTTTTTAATGCAGTAGGTGGTCTGCATTTTCATCCCTAGCTGTACAGGAACGTCAGCTGCTTGCGGGCGAGTTCACCCCAGGCTACTAAGAACCTGGTCAGATTTACAGAGTTCAGAGTAACTGTTCCTCAGTTATACCACATCGTTTCTGCTTTCTGGAATATCTTGTGACCAAGCTTTTCAAGAAGACCTTTTAGATTTAAGATCCAAAAAGCATATGCTCTTTGAAATTAGCCACGGCCCCAAAATTCCAGGCTGATTAAAGTAAATAAATCAAAACACAACTGAAATATGTCCAAGTGCACGCTGGCTATGTTGTTTGGAGAGACGTGTTTTCTAATTCTGGAGGTTTAAAGGGCAAAAGCGTTCTTTTAGGACCTGAAATATGTTACATATCAGAGAGATTCTATTCCAACAGAGAGAGGAGAATTTATTTTTTTTTAATGTATTGTTTCAAGTACAAGATGGTTTTGAATTTGAATTAACTAATACAAAAAAATCAACATTATGATCATAAGAATTAATTATAAATTCATAAAAATTACTTTTTAATACAAAAAAGAATTGATATTATGATCATAAGAATTAATTATAAATTCATTAAAATTACTCTTTTTTAAGGATAGATGTGAATATTATGTATATTCATCTAATCCAGAAAACTTGTGATAGCGGTTTATAATCCTAAATTCTGTGTTTCAGTTCCAGTGTGATAAATAAGATTTCCCCGTCTCCAAAAAATCCCACATTTTCAGAGGTAGTAGTGTGGGTATTTATACGGTGGGATCTAAAGTGGAGCAATGGCCCAATTGTCTTCAACATCTTCCCTTCTCCTAAAATGTTTTACATATTAATAATACCATAAATTCAACCAGTCTGAAATTTATGTGGAGTGACAATACTCTGAGTAAGAGTTGGGACAGTTTAATTTAGTATTATGCACCATAATTATGTGAATTACTATTCACAGTAAGTTTTCTGTCTGATACGTTTTCTGCAACAATTTTAATGGGCAGAGGTAGAAATGAACGAGGATGTGGTAAGAACAGGACCCAGCAATCCTGGAAGATGAGGTTTTCTCAGGAAGGAAGATCTGACAGGGGAAGCACTCTCGTGGGTGCTTTGACCAGGGGTAGAGGAAACACCCCCAGGAATGTCACGAGAGCGAGAGCCTTGCTGACTTTTAAGTTTAGGCACAGCCTGGGAATGCACATGCTACTCTTCTGCCTGCACGTAATTTCAAATTAGAACTAAATGATTTAAGTATTGCTAACAGTATTCTTAGCTAGAAGTAAGTTTTCAAATATACGTGGAAGCACAGTTTAGGGAGGATTCTTTATTTTGGGCCTTTGGTTGCTAGGGCTTGAGCCTCAGTCTGAGCTGGCCCACTTTTTTATCCCCTCCATCCCTGACGGTTCTACAGCCTTGGCCATGTTTCCTTCTTCCCGGCTCTGTCTCCTCCTCCTTCTCACCCCACACCCCATCCCCACCTGCCTGCCCGTGAGAGTCTGCCAGCCAGCCTACCCCGTGCTCGCTTAACTAATGTGCACTTTACCCACTTCTTAACAGCTTTAACCGGTCTCAGAACACAGTGCACCAAAAGGACATGATGCCCCTGGAAAACTAAAGTGTTACCTTCCAGCTTAAGATTATAAGGAAACACTATAAAAAATGGTTCAGAGAGAGTAAAGTAATGGGACAGAGAAAAAAATCACAAAACTAATACAAAGAAAGGGAAAGAAAAAGATTTGACAGAGCACTTTTATTTGTTTTGACATTTTGACCAAGAGAGCCAAGTTTCTCCTGAACCTTGTTAACCAGAACTGTAATAGATAGAAAAGTGATTATAGAAATGTTCCTTCAAAGGTTCCCCGAAGTTTTTTGAGCTAAATTAAAATGATTCCTGACTTCAAAAAAGTATAACATAATTCAAACGTAGGACACATAGACAGGATGTAGAATGGAATTTTACAGATGTTAGATTTCTTGGGTGCATGCAACAGAGGTTTAAGTGCACTAAACATTTGTTCCCTTATCTTATCTTTTATGTTTGTTACCGTCTACAATGCCTTTTCCCCAGGTTATCCATAATCTACAGATAAAATTGAAAGTCTTCGGGATAGCTTCACATTCATTCATCCATTCATTCATCTATTTATTTGCTCATTCAGTGATCATTTTTTTTCTTTTGAGTGACTGCTAAGTGCCAGGCACTATGACAAGCACCTTCCAACAAGAGGTCACTTAGGAGGCAAAACAGAAGGGATGATTATTGTATTTTACTAATATATTGTATTTTATCATATAAAGTATTTTGATGGAGATAACTGAAAACACTGTAGGATCAATTAGGGAAGGCAAGATGCTCAAATTGGAATGAAAGGATGGAGTAGGGTGGGGCTGAGGAGTTGGTTTGTAAGAGGTGCAGTGAAGAGAGAGAAATATATCAGGGTTGTGATGACATCATGGGTAGGTTTTGACGGATTGTGGTGACGGTCTTTATTCTTGGGGAATTTACATTTTGATGGGAGGATAGATACATAAACATAACTATGAACCATGAATTATGTTGTGAAGGAAGTAAAGTAGGGGCTGAGGGAAAATAACAGAGATGGGGTTGTGGGGTGTCTTGCCTACCTTGCCTAGAGATAAGTGGACCACTTGGAGGAAGTACCTGAAAGATGAGACAAAGCCAGACACCAAAAATCTGTGGTTAACGTGTTCAAAGAGGAAAAAAATGACACGTGCAAAAGGCCTAGGGGGAAAAATTCATTTGAGATGCTCATCTAAATATAAACAAACTAGGGTGGCTTTGGCACAGTGAATAAATGGTAGAGGTGATAAGATGAAATCAGAGAGCATGGCTAGAGCCAAATGTGGGTTCCAAGGCCAAGGGAAGGAGAAGTCACAGGAGAATTTTAATCCCAGGAGTGACATGACCAAATTTGCAAAAATCACATGTGGTTGTGAGGCCAATGGGAGAGGGGGGCTTGGGGACTAGTTAGCAGGTTGAGTCTTTACCGAGCTGACAGATGATAATAATCAGAACTAAGATTTTGGCGATGGCAGTGGAAAGATGGAACAACAGAGTAGGGGGCGATAACATTTTTTTCCTACGGAGTCAAGAGATACAATTTAAAATTTTTGGATTTGCACTTCTCTAATACTTAGTGATGTTGAGCATCTTTTCATGTGCCTCTTAGCCATCTGTATGTCTTCTTTAGTGAAATGTCTATTTAGGTCTTCCGCCCATTTTTAAATTGTGTTATTTGTGTTTTTAATGTTGAGCTCCATGAGCTGTTTGTATATTTGGAGATTAATCCTTTGTCCATTGCTTCATTATACAGCAGAAACTAACATTGTAAAGCAATTTTACTCCAATAAAAAAAATAAAGAAAGAAATATACACCAATAAATAAATAAATAAATAAAGTTTGTGGAAAAAGCACCAGAGTTTTAAATATCATTTGAAGTAAAAAGTGTAATGAATATGAGAACTGTTTATATGTAGTAAATATGTATACACAGAGTAAATATTGTGAGAATCTGGTAGAAAGATGGTATGAAAGAGATGTATCTTTGTCTTTTATGTCTGGGTGTTAAAAGTAAGTAACACACATGATTACTCTTTGGGTAAATGCATTGCTTTAATAAAAATCATTTAAATTGAGTAAGTTAATTGATCAGAAAATTTTATTACTTTTTTCCTTGCATGAGCTTAATAAAAGGATAGGAATTAAATTTATCAAAATGTTGATATATTAGTGAAAAGTGGTTCTCCACTCACAATGTTGGCATCTACATTTGAAATTTAACTAATTAATTTTTCCAGTAACCTAAACGCCATGAAGTGGATCTGAATTTAGAAAGTGGAAAACACACATATTATCCTGTAGTTAAACACAAAATTTCCATGTAAAAACATGATCCTTAAGTTGAAAAAACAAAACCAAACACTGGCTTTTTTGGGGGAAGAGGGTTGCTGGTAGGAAGAGACGCAGGCGGTTTGTGTTGTTTTATGGTAGGGTGTTAGCACCATCTAGTGGAGTAAAAGTATGTTTACCTAAATTTTAGAAATCAAAACTAATGTGGAATCATCGATTACAAAGTTTCCTAACAAATGTGCTAAACGTTTGCAAAAAAGTCAAAGAAAAATTAGTGCATATGAAAGCCCACACAAGTGTTATTTATTACACAAAAATGAAGTTTCATATGGAGTTTCTGTTCTACGAAATGTAGAATGTTTTTGTAATGGGATCCAGCTCCGTTGATTATTTTTTCCCCTTGCCTTTACAAAAAGAAATTCTAGAATACAATGTTAAACCATTCTTATAAAACCAAGTAAGAAAAGGAGTTTAACAATGAAAATAATATCAATAAATATATATATGGTGAGAAGTATCTTTGAATTTGCCAATTTAAAAGTAATGTGTTAAAGGTCAACTAATGAAATCACCCTAATATCAAGGGTAGTTGTATCTAAACTAAGCAGTAAGAAGTATTAAAAAGATTAGCAATTATAATCAGTAGGCATGAGCTTCATTATTAATTTTATGTATTCCCTTCTTTATATGTCATTTTGTTAATGAATTACTTTTTTGGAAAAAAAGAATCATACGGTACATGCAGATTCTATTACTTTAGTATCTTTATTGTGAAGTACATGAGTGAATAAAATATGAATGTACTGTATTTAAAAATAGTTATAATTACCCACGTCAAGAAGTAGAGCATTCCCAGCATCCCCCAAATACCCTTGCATTTCTTCTAGATTAATACCCCTTCCTTTCTTCTAGAAGAAAACATTATCTTAATATTTATGGTAATTATATTTTTGCTCTTCTTTAATACTTTTTAACCGTCTCTATACACATACCGATTATATATGTCTGTTCTTGAATTTTATATAGATGAAATAATCTTGTAACATTTGATGTACCTTTGTGTCTTTTTACTTCATGTGATTATTATTATTTGTTTCTGCGGCATTTTGTGGCATTGGTGTGCTATTCCAATGCATGGATATACCATAAATTTTAATCCATTCAACAGTTGACAGACATTGGAGTCATTTCCATTTTTAACTATAAAAAAAACCATATGACTGTAAAATGTTACCATATGTGAAATCTAGTTCACAGTGTGTATGAGTTTCTCTAGGATATATTCCTAAGAATAAAATTGCTGAGTAATAAACAATGGTACCTTCAACTTCACTATGAGTTGCTAAGCTCCTCTCTTTGTGGGGCGCTCTGATTTTCCTTCCCACCAGCAGTACCTAAGGATCCACGTTCTTTCCAAGTGGTAGGATTTTTAGACTTTAAAAAATGTTGCCAATGTCATGTCATTTTATTCATGATTTATTACGGTTTTAATTTTTATTTGAAGTTTGACCAATTTTTCATCAGTTTATTGATCACTTGGATAATATAGTAAAGTATAATTATTTATCCGGAAAGTTATTCTTACAACTCTATGTAGATTTAATTTCTGTGCAGTAAAATATATATCTTATATATATTAAGACTTACATTTTCAGAGAAATGAAGACTAACGGTGATACTATGATTAATAATAAGAAATACACATTTTGGCCTAATCCATGGTTCCTGGCACACAGCTCCAAAACTCTTATAATTTCCTAATTAATACAGAGCAAAGGAAGTATCTTTTATTGATAATTTTTGGTCTTTTGTTCTCAGTCCTGAAATAGCTCCAGAGGCTAAGAGGTGAAAGTAGTGTCTTCTGTTATTCACAACAAGCCTCTTTCAACCACACCTAAGTTTATGTTAATGAGGTGATTTTTAGAAAGGCCCTGGAGAAGCAAAGGAGGGGGGCTGGTTGCCAGGAGGAACCAACCACTTGATTAGAAGGTTGGAACTTTTAGCCCCACCCTCCCCACCCTCCCGCAGTCCCCAACCTCAGGGGTTCTGGGAAGGGAGGCGGAACTGGCGGTTTAGTCAGTCACCTAGGGCCAGTGGTTTGATCAATCGTGTCTATGTAATGAAGCCGCCATAAAAATCTGTAAAGAATGGCATTTGGAAGCTTCCAGGTTGGTGAACACAGGGAGGTGCTGGGAGAGTGACACACCTGGAGAGGACATGGAAGTTCCACACCCCTTCCCCCAAGTCTTGCCCTATGCATCTCTCCTATCTGGCTGTTCCTGAGTTGTATCCTTTCATAATAAACTAGTAATCTAGTAAGTAAAAAAAAAAAAAAAAAAAGACTTACATTTGGATGGACCTGTATAGTTTTTTTTTAATAAAAAATAACCTAAAAGTACTGCATTTTTAATAGTTATTTAAACACCTATTGTGTTTTCATCTTTTTGTAGATTGTCAAGAACCCCCTCCAAGAAAAGAAAGAGAAATTCTGTCAGGTTCTTGGACTGAACAAACATATCGAGAGGGCACTCAGGCTACGTATAAATGCCGCCCTGGATATAGAACTCTTGGGAGTATTGTAATGGTATGCAAGGATGGAAAGTGGCTATCTCTTCATCCTTCGAGGATATGTCAGAGTAAGTCGTTCCTACATTTGTGAAATCTGTGAAAACTTTTAGTTGTGAAGATACTGGGTGCTACTATGGAAACGCTGGCTGAATTCTATCACTGTTGTCATTTAAATACAAAATGATACATCCTCATTATTTTCTTTTTAACTTTTTATTTTATATTGGAGTATAGTTTATTCACAATGTTGTGTTAGTTTCAGGTGTACAGCAAAGTGATTCAGTTATACATACACAAGTATCTGTTCTTTTTCAAATTCTTCATCGTCATTATTCTTAACAAGGTGTTGTCATCTTCCAAAAGGTACAGATAACTTTGCCATTTTTCACTTTTCCATATTTTCAATTCTGTCCTCTAACACAATATCAAATATCCCTGTCCTCGAACTCATGTAAATTGTTACTCCCCGTGCTACATACTAACATTACATCCTTTTTTTTTTTTCATTTTAGAAAAGCCCTGCGGACACCCTGGAGACACTCCATTTGGTTCTTTCCATCTTGCAGTAGGAACTCAGTTTGAATACGGTGCAAAGATTGTTTATACATGTGATGAGGGGTATGTAGCCAATAGAAAAAGAGGCTTATAATTCAGATAATTCATAATGGAAACAGTAAATAGAAACTGTACTAATTTATGTGTTTAAGGTTACTATATTTTTCTATGAACATATTTATAAGTAACATACAAGCAACCTGAAACTTTAAACTATAATGGAAATGATTATATATTGATATAATTATCATCTCCTCAACACTGAAAAATTAAAATGAATTATGATTACTCTGGGAGAGTGTAGTTATAGGAGAGTGGGAAAATAGCATGCATATAAATAAAAATTCACTGCCATGAGTCCTCACTACATTCTATTATGTGCAGAGTATTATAGGAGTTTGATATGTCAGGGAGAGTGGGAATAGTAACAAACTTACAGTACATGGTATCTATTTTGATAAAATTTTATAAAATTTAGCAGAAACAAGACTTTTACCTGAAATAATAACTACCATTCTTTAAGGTTCCACAAGCTGTAAATTATACTTATCACATGGACCAAAAATGCTGCTATGTTCGGAATCAGTGACTTTGTGCTTTCTAAGCACCTGTTGGTTTTCACGGCTAATCTTAACCCTGTGTTATCTCCTCAGTGTTCTTTCTTTCCTAAGATCTCCAGCCAGGCCAAAAAATTATTTTGGAGAAAGCTTCATGCATGGGAAAACAGGACCATTGCACTTTTATACTACGTAAATACACATAGGATCAAGAAATTACACATGGAATCATTATTCTCTTTCCATTTATTTCTTGAATTGAGGCAGTAAAATAAAATATTTTAAAGCTTAGGCTTTGGAGTAAGCCTATATTCCAAAACTTTACCACTTAATAACTATATGTATTTTTAAAAACTACCTCTTTACTCCCATGTCCTCACTTATAAACGCAGAAACATATCAAGTGCACCACAGGATTGGTGGGAGAAATAAATACGACACACACCTGAGGCCCTTAGAAGAGTTCCTGGGATATTGTAAACACCCAATAAGTATTAGTTCTTATAACTTAGTCTCTCCTTGGTCACTATCGGAGGGAGATTTTTCAAAGAGTTTTTACCCCAATCTCTGAAATATCCCTTTCAATCCAGGCTAGTCTGGTCCCTTTAAGTTCCACCCTTGACCTAGCAAAAGGGATCAAAACTCATAAACTTCTCCTACTAGATTCCCTAAATCTCAGTAATAAATAATATTTATAAATTGGTAAAGAGGTTAGTGACATACGTGCTTTGACTCTGGCTCTGTTTAACTCATCTTTGCCACGTTCTTCTTGTATTAACTATGGATAAACTGTCATAGACCCTGTAAAAGCAACTGTCTCCACCACCCAGCTTGGGCTTTCAACAGGACTAGATATTTGTCAGTGAAGTAAAAGTCCTTGGACTGTTGTAAGGTCAGCATCAGAGGGGATATAAGTCTTCTGACCCAGTAGTGGGATCTGATGATAGAGTGGGTTTACTGTCCCCACGGTTTCTGCCAGCCAACCCACCCTGTGTGTCCCCTTGTCCCATCCCCCTTTTGTCTGCTGTGCACCCATTTAGCTGAATACTAGCCACTTACCAGAATACTCAATATGGAAAACCAGTTTGATCCTCCTACAGGGAGGGAGTCTTATAAGAGGCCCTCTGCACAGTGTTTCTGCTATTTTGCCAGCTTGGGGTTGCAGAAACACAAGCCCTTACTTTTCTCCAAACCAACATTTGGACAATCTCTCTATCTTTCTCCCTCCCTCGATGTACATGGGCCCTAGCATTACTGACCTTTTCGAGTCATCTTAACAAGGGTCCTTCTGCCCGGTGTTCTTTCAGCCAATAGAATGAGACCGAGTTGGGTTCAGAAGCAAAGGAAAGCTTCATTTTTTAAAAAATTATTATTTTTTGGAGTATAGTGGATTTACAATGTTGTGTTAGTTTCTGCTGTACAGCAAAGTGAATCAGTTATACGTATACATATATCCCCTCTTTTTTAGATTCTATTCGCATATAGGTCAGATTGTCATACTGAGTGAAGTAAGTCAGACAGAGAAGGACAAATATCATATGATATTGCTTTCATATGGAATCTTAAAAAAAGGGTACAAATGAACCTATTTACAAAACAGAAATAGAGTCACAGACGTAGAAAACAATCTTATGGTTACTAGCCGGGGGAAAGGGGAGTGGGGAGGGATAAATTGGGAGATTGGGATTGACATATACACACTACTATATATAAAATAGATCACTCATAAGGGCCTACCGTACAGCACAGGAAAGCTTCATTCTCCCAACAGGTGGCAAGTGAGTGGCTCTGCTTTATAGGGTCTTGTCAGCTGGGAGGGGGCAGGGCAGCTGCTCTGCTCAGGATCCAGACCACACTGCCGGGTGCAGCATCTCTGCACACGGCCCGCTGCTGCCATCTTGGATGGAGTGTCGTGTGCAAGGTGTGCACACGGCCCTGAGCTGAAGTGCCGGGGCCATTTTGAACGAGGAACTCCAGTTTGAAGAGCCGGGTGCAATTGCTCTGCGTGTGCGACCGTGTGAGCCAGTGAAACTAGACTAAGCCGGCAGGGGGAAGGTTAGATTTATTCCCCAGATTCTAGTTTTATTCCCCAGACTTTGCTGGTGACGCTAGGCGGTTTTGTGTAGAATTTTGCAGAACGCCTGAGAGAGATTTGGGCAAGTGGATGGGTCCCTGGTGTAGATGGAAAATATTCACCAGGAAATCTTCTTTCTCTGTTATAAGGTAGAGCCAAGAGAGGAACCAGAGAAGAACCTTTAATAACCAATTATTTTGTTCCTTCGTGTGACAGAGGCACAGAGTAAAAGTTTGACTTCAAGTTCTGTGACTCCCATTTACTCTGTTGAAATGTTTTCTTCCTGTAGAGAATTAGGAACAAACCAATCCCAATCCAAGAAAGACACAGTGTTTTTTGAAGGAGAAAATTTCTTTTACTTGTGTAATTTGCAGAACAACTCTTATTTGCAGACAAAGGAAACATTTGTCCACGTAGAATTCTTTAGAAGTTCATGAAAGACCATTTGTCAAAATTCTCTCTTTTGTGGTTATCAAAATGCCTTCCATTATTTATTTTTTGAGAAAAAGGTTTTGTTTGTTTGTTTTGTTTTTTGCCTCCAACCGTCCAATGTAATAACTATTGAGAAGGATGCTTTGCCTTCATCTGAAGTATCCGGGGATGACTGCACACTGTACCCCTGCCCAAGGACCTTGCGTTAAAGTACAGCATCTTTGGTTTTAAGCTCAGGCTTGATGAGTTACTATAATTCGACATTGAATGACTTCTATAAGCAGACTTGACTCAGCGACTGCCCTCTGGAAAGCATCTTGGATCTCGGGTATAGAGACAGGGAGATGGAGACCAGTGCTGAAAATAAGCCACACTAAGACATTTTTGTTAGCACTATCCTTGATCATGTAAAAAGCCCAAAGCATCCAGAAAATATCACAATCATGGAGGGTAGGAGTATGGATAGAAATATGGAAAAAGAGTGGACGGGGGTGACATACAGTGACCTGTTGTGTACTATCATGTTTTTATCTTCTGTTTTTGATGATCGTTCGTGGAGCTTATTACATTGTTAAATGTACCTCATTAGTGAAAAAATAAATTAATGAAGGAATAAAAGTGCATTGTGCGTGAAACAGTAATGAGTTTGTGTCATGAACCAAGGGTTATGATTATTCCAAGTCCATACACCTGAGGGTTTGAGGGCCTTTCTTTTCTTTTTTTTTTTTTTAATTTTATTTATTTTATTTATTTATTTTTGGCTGCGTTGGGTCTTCGTTGCTGCGCGTGGGCTTTCTCTAGTTGTGTCGACGGGCTTCTCATTGCGGTGGCTTCTCTTGTTGTGGAGCACGGGTTCTAGGCGCTCAGGCTTCAGTAGTTGTGGTGCATGGGCTCAGTAGCTGTGGCTTGCGGGCCCTAGAGCGCAGGCTCAGTAGTTGTAGCGCCCGGGCTTAATTGCTCTGCAGCATGTGGGATCTTCCCGGACCAGGGCTCGAACCCGTGTCCCCTGCATTGGCAGGCGGATTCTTAACTGCTGCGCCACCAGGGAAGCCCGAGGGCCTTTCTTAAGAAAGGAAGGAGGGAAGTATATGCTGTTAATTTTCCTTGAAATGGAGTTTCTGGACATTTGAAATGGTATCAAACTTAAAACTGGGCATAAACACGCATTAGCTCACAACTCTGTTATTGTTGGTTTTTAGGTATCAGATGCTGGGTGAGATGAATTTCCGTGAATGTGAAACAAATGGATGGACCAATAATATTCCCATATGTGAAGGTAGATGTAAAACTGATTTACAAGTATATTAAAACATATACTTAAAATATTAGGATTTTTTGAAATGTCTTACATCAAATATTCATAAAGTCTATAATTAAATATTTCTTACTCAAATTATTTTTGTGGATTCTACTGTAGTACAGAGTGGATATCTAATCCTTTTATTGCTATGTTATTATGTGTTTCAGTAACCAAATATAAATACAGGCTCATCTGATCTAATAGTTAACGTATTACAGATTAGAAAAATCTAATTTTTTTTTCCTTTTGGATTCTAACCACTAGAAATAACACAAGTATCGCATCAAAATGAAGCTGAGAATTTCAGCTTTATTCATGAAGAGGCACTGCCCCAAATAACGACCCCAGTGCAGGGATCTCTGGTAACGGCTGAAGTGGAGAACATGATTTAGCCACCTCCTCCCTCTTGCCTGGCAAGGGGAGTTTTCCTATGGTCTTAGTTGTACTGAAAAGAGACAGGAACTAAGGAAGACCTCTGTCCTTTCTTACTGATCCATAAAGCAAACAATGAGAATGAAAAAATGCACATCCTGTTCCCAAATTTTGAACTAGTAATTCCAATCTCTAGTCATCATGAAAATAAGAGATCAAAGGAGAGAGGGAGAAGAAGAGAGAAGGAAAGGCACAAAGGGAGACAGAGAAAGAGAGAGAAAAACAAGGAGGAAGCAGAAGAGGAAGAAGGGGAGGGGGGTGGGGGGAGGAGAAGAAACATGGTGACTCAAAAATCCCATTGTCTGAAAAAGAGAGTGGATCTTTCATCTGCGGAAATGAGGGGAAGGACATCAATGTTCTAAGGAACATCCACATTGGAATCACCTGGGGTGTTTCTTAGAAACTGAAATTTTTGGTTAGTAAAGATGTATGGAATCAGTATCCCTGGGGTGATAGGGCAGCCATAGAATTTCCATTTAACAAGCATCCTGGGTGATCATTGTAAAATAAAGATTGAATATCATAAGCTAAGGGATACCGGAAAATATTAAGGAAAATCAAAAAAGTGCTCAAGTTATTTTGATATGGAAAAAGGAAAATTAAAGACTATTTATTTATTGAAATAAACATAATCAGAAAGTTTGCTTTTACACCTTTTAGGAATACAGTTTTATATTATTGTGGGGCTTAAATGGAAATTTTGTATTTAATTATCCCAAACTTTATATTTCTCAATTATTTAAGAAACACTTGTTTGCTACTACAAAATATATAAACTGTCATTCAAAAATCCAAAGTAGTAATTTTCTTTGTTCACTCTCATAGAAAAGAATCAGAGATAAACTTACAGGGTTTTTTTGTTTGTTTTTTGGGGGGTTTTTTTACTTAGTAGAATTTATTTTTGGCTAACAGGTATATCAAATACATCTTTAAAGAATTTAATTTCCTCCAATCTTGCTATTGATTATATATATGTTATATTTTTATATACTCATTTTTCATAATAAAATTTTCCAATTCTACTAGAAAAATTTATATTTATTTTTTCAGTTGTTAAGTGTTTACCAGTGACAGAACCAGAGAATGGGAAAATTTTCAGTGGTGCCCTGGAACCAGACCAAATATATACTTTTGGACAAGCAATACAGTTTGAATGTAATTCAGGCTACATACTTGATGGACCTAAACAAATACATTGCTCAGCAGATGGTATTTGGAGTGAAGAAAAACCTAAATGTGTAGGTAAGATACACTTACTGTTTGATTATTTGAATGAGTTTAGTTTTTTTTCATGAAAATATGCCTTTCAAAACACTGTGCCTCCTACAGAATCTGAAAAATACTAACTCACTAGCATTTATTCAGCACTTACTATTTCCCAGTAAGTGATCTAAGTTCTTTACACATGTCATCTATTTTGCCTTCCAAATGACTATGTGATTTTTGTACTGTTTTCACTGCTATTTTATAATTGAGGAAATCATGGTGCAAAGAAATTAAATCGGGCTTCCCTGGTGGCGCAGTGGTTGAGAGTCTGCCTGCCAATGCAGGGGATACGGGTTCGAGCCCTGGTCTGGGAAGATCCCACATGCTGCGGAGCAACTAGGCCCGTGAGCCACAACTACTGAGCCTGCGCATCTGGAGCTTGTGCTCAGCAACGAGAGGCCGCGACAGTGAGAGGCCCGCGCACGCGATGAAGAGTGGCCCCCGCTTGCCGCAACGGGAGAAAGCCCTCGCACAGAAACGAAGACCCAACACAGCCAAAAATAAATAAATTAATTAATTAAAAAAAAAAAAAAAGAAATTAAATCACATGTACAAAATTGTCATGGCATATATGGTAGAGGTAATATTTAAACGTAGGTTATCTGACACTAAAGTCCATGCTCTTAACTATAATTAAATTGTAATTGACTCTTATGACTAACATAAAATCTTAAACATTTCTGCTACAAGTTTAATATTAAAACTCCAGAATAAGTCATTTTTTTATTTGAAAAACTATCATTATTTATTTCTATTGATGTGTCATGATAACATTGTGTTTTTGAATAATGCTTCTAGGAAGTGGCCCTGTTTTATACTTGCACTGGGAGTTTAGTATAAATATTGCTGAACTGAATTGAATCCACTAAATAAATCTTTGTCTTTAAAAAAAAGTTCCATAGTTAGCTAGAAGTTAGCAGTTCTTTAGTTTTAATACTACTGACCTGTGCCTGATGACCAATATGATGATTCTGGCTTTTGTAATAATATATTTTGGTCAATTTATTTAAAAGTACCATACTTCGTTTGACCAGTATTTCTTTGGCAGAAATTTCTGCCATATTTGTTTTTTAACATTATCTAAAATCCCCAAATTATTTACACTTTCTACAGTGAGATGAAGAGAGAAGCGTCCCTCTTCCTAGGAAGTCTTTTTTACAAAACTAGTTCTTTGAGTTAATAATGGCAAACATATTTATATTCAGTGTAGCAATTACTGTATACTCTAGAGGTTCATGGATGGGGCTTATTTCTTGCAACTAAATTTCTGTGGTTAGTGAAACCTTTCTGGAATGACTGATGCAGAAGATAAGTCTTAAAGGAAGAATGAGAATCTTTCAGATGAAGTTGAGGAGGGGAAAAGCAAACCAGCCAGAAGAAGTTAGTGGAGAGGAAGGGACAATGGCCTTGAGGCCTCTTTGAGCATGAAGCTCCCCTATTCCCACTGTTCTCAGGGGCCTTAACTTAGGATGCAGGCAGGGAAGAAGTCAGTGATGGAGTGAAGATTGGCAGTCCAAGGTTCTGCGGGGCTACGTACACCATGCTGAAGAATTAGGCTTTTATACAGACTGAATTGGGAATCAATGAAGCATTTTAAATGGAACAATAAAGTGACAAGAAAAAAAGATCATTAAGTTACAAACAGGAAAAAAAGATTAAGATGAAGGGAGAATAAGATCTGGGAAATTAGTCACTGTTGCTGGAGTCCCAGAGAAAAATTTTGGAGTGACGATAGTGTGAAAGATGATGGCCAGCTCTTTGTTTTTTTTTTTTTTTTTTGACGGAAAACTTGGATGGATAGCAAAACCACAGAAGCTGGTCAGTTGCTTTTTGGAGATGTAATAACAATGAGATATATTAATTTCTTTGACAAAGTGTTTTGTCAATAATAACTTATCAATAACTAAAAAAATATGTAATTTTTACAGGTCACAGTGAAAATACATATCACATTAAACCTATTTCTGTATTCAATTTTATATATACAGTTGATGAATGTTACTGGCCACTATTTATTTCAAGAGGACTAATTTATCCCCAAACTAAATAAATTAGCAACATGATTTAAATCAGAATTTTTACTTACTTCAAAAATGAATGTTAAGAACAACTGATAAATTATTCACCAAGCATTCAAGTCAAAACAGGACTTTTGTTTAGTTGTCTGATTTACCTAATGGAAACAAGAGTTGTATCTTTATATAACTATGTTTGGGACACAGTCCTTTAATATATAACAAACCTGTTGGAATTTAATCCCTTTTGTTTAGAAATTTCCTGCAAACAACCAACCATTTTAAATGGATATCCTCTATCTCTGAAGGAAATTTATAAGGCAAATGAACGAGTTCAATATAAATGCACAAGTGGTTTCGAATACGGGGAAAGAGGAGATGCCGTATGCACTGAATTTGGATGGACCCCAGTTCCTTCATGTAAAGGTAATGCTATGTTTCTCTTCTATATCTTTTGCTGTATATTTTTACCAATTGTTTTAATTCATATACTCCTTACGGTTAAGCGGTTTATTTTTTCTCACAATGGAGTATTAATGTTTATAGGAATCAACTATTACAAAGACATAACATTTTATGTGTGCAAGGCCTGTTTTGAGATCAATTGGTGTGATTCTCTCACTCTGAAGATAGACATAAACAGGACCAGAAAAGTTCAATAGCTCATGAAATCTTTGGTCTATGGTCACAAAGCAAATCTAGAGCAGAGCCAGGAATGTAACAGGTTTCCTAATCCCCAGGTATATATACCTCTCAAATAATTAGATTCCTCTCGTAAAGCCCAAACTTTCACTTTAAAAAGTAAATTATATTAATACCAGATGAGGTAATCCTCCATGGATAATGGAATTAAATAGAAGAAACTGGAGATTTCATTAACCACAGGCTTCATATGAATCAACTGTGGTGATGGTGCTGAAAACAGTTCCTCTTTTAGGCTTCGTAAGGGAAGGATGTTACACAGACTCAAAGAGTTCATTTCAACTGTGCTTTTTGCCCACCAGAAATTATGTCTGCATTTTTTGTGTTCTACTTAGCCTACCTCATTTAGAAAGGGATAGTTTCAACTATCATGGCTTAGAAGAGAAAAATATATCAATAAATAGTTGAGGAATGTAAGAAGTCATAAGAAGAGCAGGCAGATACAGCTATAGCATGGTAATAACAGTGTTGAATTATTTGCAAACACTTATGAAAAGGAGGGAGTTAGCTTTTGATGAGGGCTGCTTCACCGAGTAAAACAAGTAACAGTATTATCACACATGACATCCGAGACAAGTGACTTTCCAAGAGGGCAACTTTTACAGGTATTGCCACACTGTGACCTTCACCTCTTAAGAGCCCTCTGAACTTTAAATCATGCTATTCGTAATAACATATATAAACCTTGCTTTGGTGATCCTCTTTTACAAAAACTAGAGATAGTTTATGAGCTGATTTTATTCTTAAAAAAATTTAGTTGAGCCCACGAGCAGCTCCTTGGAAAATACATCCTCCTGAATGACCTTCACTTTCAAGCATTGTTAAGAAAATATTTAGAAAGAAGTTAAGAACACAAGACAGTGATAACTGTTACCGAACCAAAACGTGGCTCTGCTCACCTGCACACAGTAAAGCTAATCCACTGACACCAGGCTGTGGCGAAGGGAAGTGCAGCGTTTATCATGAGGCACCAAGCGAGGATTCCAGGGCAGCTAGTGCTCAAAAAGTCCAGCCTCCCCAGCCTCCCCGATGGGTTTCAGCAAAGCAGTTTTAAAGGCCAGGTGAGGGAGAGGTGTCCCAGGGTATGTGATCAGCTCGTGCCAGTTCTCTGATTGGTTGATGGTGAGGTCACAGGGCAGTGTCACAGGGGTTAACATCATCAATCCTCAGGCTCCAGTAGGTCTGGGGGCTACGCGCTCATGGTCATCAAGTAGTTAACATCTTCCGTTTGATGGTAGTTTTAGCATCTGTAAAACAACTCAGGAAATGTGCATCAGATGCTATCATCTAGGTAGTTCAGAGAGGAGCTACAGCAGAGGGTATGGGGGAGGGGTCTGTCCCGGGAAGGCCCCACAGGGTCCCGCTCGGTTACACAGCCACATGAGATGTGTGTGCAGCTGAATTATTCCTTCTTCTTGGTCACTTACCTACCTACTTAAAACTCTTCCTTAGAACAGATCCGTTTTAGTAGTGGGAAATTTCTGTTTTTCCCACAGTGTTACTACAATTTCTAGGCTTACTTCTCTTAAAACTAGACTCCTTTACACACACACACATCAAAGAATCCACATTTATAAGACATTTTCCTTTTAGAAGTTCTTTTTCATTTTCCTAGTCACAAGTCATAACTTAAAAATTCAAGACTGTATGCTTTAAGGTCCTGCTTTCTTTGGCGAGAGAGATACCAGGATTAGGACTGGTACTCTCTCTTTTACAAGATAATTTGCTAAAGATCACTATAAGTAAAGAGTGGTTCACCCCAAATTAGATAAGCATGCTCTGTCTCTTAAAGATGCTTCATTTTATTAAAATGCATTTTACATTAACTAGATATAGAGAAGTCTTTTATTAAAAGAAACTCCACTCTCTGTACCTCAGCTAGTGACACAAATACCTCTCCCTATTTTCATGGTACATTGGAAGGATCTACCTGCTGATAATGATAAATTCCAGATTAACATATCTTCTTTTATAGAACTCTATAAGAAATTTGGAATTAAGTCATAAAAGTAAATTTAAATAAAATAGTCTAGGATAAAACACTTAAATTGTCTTCTATCTGGTCTATGATTTGTACGTGTCAGGGGTTTTATTTGAGGGTGATTTGTCAAAACTTTGTTCTCTGTATCCAATAAGGAACAGTCTCTGACAACAAGTCACTCACAGGAATAAATAAAAGTATCAAGACCTGTTAAATAAAAGCCACCTTTGATGCAAATCTCTCTGTTCCCTGTACAGACTGGATTTTCTACGATTCACAACAGAGTGTTAACCTTGAATTAATTATTCTTATTTCAAATGCTTAATGGTTGCTTCTAAAAGTAGAAAAAATTTGGCCTTACATATTTGGACAGTCTCAAATATTATTATTATTATTATTATTATTATTATTATTATTATTTTAATAGAAACACCTGCCCTGGCAATGTTTTAATAACATTATTTATTTTAATGGAGATCATGAGTAGGGAATCAAAATTTATTAAAAGATTTATATATACTGCTTGAAAGTAATCCCTAGAAGTTCTTCTACTCTTAATTAATTTAACAAAATTCTCCCAATATTATTTAGTAGGTATCTTAGTGAAACACATGTTTATTTATATATTGTGACTTTCGACTTCAAACTTTGGTACTAAGTTCAGCTGTAGCATGAAGTAAAAACTAAGACATGTAAACTGGACTTCAATGTGTATATGAAAATATGATAGATAGAGCAGAATGAAGTGAAAGAGAAAAAACAGAAAAGAATAAATGAACACATTTAAGGCTTATTTGAAGTTAGTGTTAAATAGTGAAGACCTATTTCACATAAAACTTGTGTTTAGGTGATCACATATGATTTCTATTATTTCTAATATAATCATTGCTAATAATTATATTATCATGTTAGCAACAGAGGCATATTGAAGCTTATCTGGCAGAATGGAATATAAATTTAAGACCAACTAGGAGACTACTGCACTACCTCTAAGAGCTGATCTTACACAGTGGAGGTGTCTTATGAAAGGGAGGAGATATATAAGTAATAATACCAACTTTATAGAATATGGTGTTTGACTGAATTTTGAAGTGATGTGGAGGAAGGAATGTAGGGGTAAATTTCCAGGCTTCCATCATGAGGTTCTTGTGTCACAAATTCCAATGTTATACACAGGAAGAAAAGCATATACTGAAAGAAGGATGATGATTGAGTTTGATATATGATAAGTTGAGTATGCTTTTGAGTTGTACCCATGGACCTGTCCAATGTGAGCTGCAGCTGGATGTATGGATTGGGATCACACTGAAGAATTTATTAGCATAACAGGGAAGCTTTCTGGCATGGACAAGTCTTGAAGTACACAGAGAGTATGATGAGGAAAACAACAAAATCAAGGACAAATACTCATGTAGAGCCAAGTACAAGGCATCTTTCTTCATTCATACAACCCTTATAGGGTCTTCAGGGAAGGTGTTTCTGGCGTGGTGATAAGCATCACTATGAAGATTTAGAGGAGAATCGTTCAAGACACAAGGAACAGAAAGTGCAAATGATAGGCATAAGCTTGGCATGTGTGAAAACCAGACCGAAGGCTAGTGTGTTGGTAGCACAGAAAATAAGTAGGAAAGTGGTAGGGGATGTGATTGGAAAAGTAGGCTGGGCCTAAGAATTAAGTGGATTGGTGGAAGAAGAGGAGTAACTATAAGTAAACTAAACAAAATTAAATCGGGTTGTTCAGACAAAGGTAAGGAGAAGTAGAACATAAAAAGGTAATGCACTGGGGAACTTCAAGAAGTCGGTGATCAGCAGTGTCAAATATTACAGAGTTTAGCTAATAATATACACCAGACACTGTAATATGTGGAATACAAAGATTTTTGAATTTGGAAATTGGGGGACATTGGTGACTTTTGTCAGAGCAATGTCAGCACGATGGTGGTGTGAGAAGCCAGATGGAAACAGGTTGAAGAATAAATGGGAGGAGGAATGGAATACCTTCGTGTCGTGTAAGTGTCTGGGACATTAAACTTTTGATTGCCAAGGCATACATTTTAAAGGCATTTATCCTGAGTAAACATACTGTCAGCTGTGTGACACAGCTACTGTCAAAATAACTAGATAAGGAACCGGACTGCCGCACCCATGAAGGTCCCTTTATAGAAAGCCCTGGGTGACCTAGATAACTGCCAGCTTTTCCCTTCCCTCACCCTAATTCCCACTCTTCTGCTTTAAATTCACCAATAAAGAGTGAACCTGAGAATCGTAGACACCCACTCTGAGACCCTAATAAAAACAGAGCTCCAAGTTCGTTCTGTCTCTCTCTCTCTCTTTCTTTCTCTTTCTCTCCTTTTCTACCTCTGACCTCACTGTGGGGCACTCCTCAGGTGTACTGGGTACACTTCAGGCCCTGTGAGTAATAAATCTTGTTCTTCAGAGTTTCCTGATGATTGTTGCTGAGGGGCCTCTTGCAATCATAATAAGAACCACAGGGCTGGTCCCCCCACAGCCTTGACTCCTGTCAGGAAAGGTCTGCGGAGGCTCCGCACAAGCAGTACAGCCCAGGTGGGCGCCTCAGACAACCCAGCTGGCAGCGTCCCTATGGATAGGCTGAGAACGATACAACAATTACCGAAACTTGGACAAAGGGTAGAGAGAAGGAGTTTAAAATTGGAGAAGTTTGCATATCCATCTAAGACAGAGTGGTTGACAAAATGAGAGAGAGAGAAGAATTAAACAATGGTGCAACATCCATGGAAAAATGAGAAGTTTGAGAAGCTATCTTGAATTTGAACACACACACAAGAAACAAACAACAGCAGCAACAACAACAACAACAACAAAAAACACACCTTATTATCAAAGACTAAGGGAAAGGCTTAAGTCCAGGATAGATGCAGCTAAAGTTGAAGAAATCTTGGGAAAAAAATCTAGGGAACAACTCACGACTGGTAGTCTCAATTGTTTCCTGTGAATGCAAGGACTTATTATCTGTTGATGAGAGAGCAATTGTGTTAGGTGCCTTGAGCAAAGTAAGGAGACTGTGGGTCACTGACTTTGGGAAATGGAAACAAAAGTAAATTAGGAGCATATAAATAAATGAATTTCAGGCAATGCTGAATGTCCACCACAGGTTTTTAGCCCAAAATACAACATGGCACCATTATAGATGGCTGGGTAACATTTCTACAATAGTTAAAAAGCATGATATTTTATTAGAAAAGGAATATTGCAAATTGCTCCATTGTTGAGATATAGCAAAGTTTACATAAGTGACTGAGAAAAGCTTTATAAATTAGGAAAGGCTAGGTAGAGGGATAACACACTCTAATCCCCGTGTCAAATCCAGCCTGTGCCCTTTTTTGTGAACAAAGATTTATTGGAACAGAGCCATGCCCATTTGTGTATGTATTGTTTATGGCTATGTTTGCCCTACAGTGGCAGAGCTGAGTAATTACATCAGAGACCTTTCATCTGGCCCTTTCTATAAAAGGTTTTTCAAACCCTGGATTAGGTTATTCTATTACAGGAAGAAAAATGTATTCCAAAATCTCAGTGGCTTAATACACTAAAGTTTATCTCCTATTCATGCTCACATCCAATGTAGGTCAGAAGGGTCTCTGCTCATCATTTTCATTGTAAGAATCAGGGGATGGAGACATCACCTTTCCATGTTCTTCTTTTAATCACTGCAGCTGTGGGGAAGAGAACATAAAAATTCACACAATAACTGTTACAGTCACAATGACTGTTCCTCCCTAAAGGAAAACATATTACTTCCATATTCATTTCATTGTCCTATGCAAGCCATGTGTTTATGTCTACTTCAGAGGGACGGGGTATACTATCCAACCAAGCATCTGGAGGGAGGAGACTCAGAATATTTGTAAATAGTACTTGTGAGAATGACAGAAGCTGAGGAACTTGCAGAAAGTGGAAAGAATAGCTGAAGTGATATATCAAGAATTCATTGCCGGGTATGGAATATCATGAAGCATGTGTTGGCTTTGGAGAAAGAGTATTCAAGAGTCCAACGGGCACAAATACATTAGATGAGAAATACAATGGAGGGAAATATGAGTGATACAGCAGGAAGGGCATGAGGCTGTGCTCATTTTAATGACATTTTGTGCTGTACTAAGAACAAATAACATCCACTTTTATATTTTTATATACTTGATTATTTTTAATGGATAGTTACTTCTATATTGTACACATATCTTTTCTCTTTTCAGAAATAACATGTGATCCTCCTTATATTCCAAATGGTATTTACACACCTCAATTAACCAAATACAGAGGTGAAGATAAAATCATTTATGAGTGTAAAAGTGGCTTTTCTCCTGTGATCCAGGGAAATGTTGCAATGTGCACCAGCCATGGCTGGTCACCTGCTCCAAGATGTTCCTGTAAGTTTCACTCATATCTTGACCTACTTCTTTTTTTTTTTTTTTTTTTTTTTAAAGGATTTTCTTATTTATTTATTTATTTATTTATTTATGGCTGTGTTGGGTCTTCGGTTCGTGCGAGGGCTTTCTCCAGTTGCGGCAAGCGGGGGCCACTCTTCATCGCGGTGCGGGGACCGCTCTTCATCGCGGTGCGCGGGCCTTTCTCTATCGCGGCCCCTCCCGTCGCGGGGCACAGGCTCCAGACGCGCAGGCTCAGCAATTGTGGCTCACGGGCCCAGCTGCTCCGTGGCATGTGGGATCTTCCCAGACCAGGGCTCGAACCCGTGTCCCCTGCATCAGCAGGCAGATTCTCAACCACTGCGCCACCAGGGAAGCCCTTGACCTACTTCTTAATTCTGAAGTTTCTTTCTCTTAAACATACAAAAATGGGGACAGAATAAATCCAAGTATTTGCCCTACTGTGTATGCAAAGTAGAGGCTTTAGAGGCATTCTTTGCTTTTCAAAGTAGACAGTTCTAAGGAGGAATAAAAACATTTTTGTAAACTAAAACTCTTTAAATTTTTTGCTACTCAAAGTTAAATATATGTCTGTGTGTATGAATATATAATTCTCTAATATAATTCTAATATCTGAACTAAAACATTGAGTAAGACTTACATCACCCAACACCTAGTATATTAGTTATCTAGTGCTGTGTAAAAATATTCTCCCAAAACATATGGGCTTAAAACAACAAACCTTTATATTCTTAGAGCTCCTATGGGTCAGGAATTAGGAAGTGGCTTAGTTGGCTAGTTCTGAATCACACTTCTTGGGTTGCAGTCAGGGTGCTGGCCTGGGCTGCAAGTCACCTGATGTCTCATTTGCTTCCTAGGCTCTCTCACCTGGCTTTGGGCGGGAAGCCTCAATACCTTACCACATGGGCATCTCCGCAGACTGCTTGAGAGGAAGCTATCTTTCCCCAGAGCTAGTGATCCCAGAGAGAGAGAGAGCAGGAAGTTTCCATACCATTTATGACCTGGTCACACACTGTCACTGTCACTTCAGCAATATGTATTCTTTAGAAGTGGGTCACTAAGTCCAGCACATTCAATTGTGGGGAATTAGGCTCTAATTTTGGGAGGGAGGAATGTACAAGACATTGTGGAATTTTCTAAAACTATCACATTTAGAAAAATGTCACTAAACTGAACAGAGTATTTTATTTCTAGGGATGCTTCCTTTACCTTTTTTCAAGTGTTTTCTGTCTCTACAATCATATTCTTTTTCTTTATACATCACAGTTTATTGTAAAGATGCACTACAGTTAAACTCGATCTTGCATGAAAGAAAAATGTAATGATACAAATAATAGATCAGTGACCTCCATGTTAATTCCAGGCATAAGTCCAAAATGATTTTTCAAAGTATGAGTCCCTTAAAAAGGAAGCTATTATCAGTATGAAACAGATTTCAATGTGCATAAGAAATATAAGAGAAATATTTAATCGTGTTAAAGTTTGGTTTATGAATATGGCAGATGAGCCTGACTGTACCTCAACGAGTTTATCCCACAAGGGAACTTCCGAAGTTCTTGTGGACAAGATGGGGAAATTGACCAGTTAGATGGTTTATCAGATATTCATAATTTCGTTAAATAAGCCTCTCTGATTTTCAGATTCAGGACTGTGTTCTCAGGCCTGCTCCATTCCTCTAGTTTAATGGTGTAGAGGAGATGCAGTACAAATTCACCGCTGGAATGATACAGGGGTGCTGAAAGAGAACCTGCATTAGGACAGGTTTATCACGCAGAAAGACTCCCTTGTGCGAGGTTGGATCTAATAACATGAAACTTAACAGTGATAACTGTAAGATCCTGGGCTTGGGTCATAGGAGTCAGCTGCACAAGTACAGAAAGACTAGAAACACTTTTAAAAATTAGTGAATATTTTAATCCGTTTTGAGATCAGTCTGAGCCAACACTGTGATGGCACAGCCAAAGCTGCTCATGAGACCAGAGCTTGTGTTGGTAGAAGTGTGAGAGTGTAGTGAGGCTGTTCTAAGTCCTGCCAGTGTGAGTGCTGATCCGACCACAGTGGAATAGTACATGTGCTTCAGGAATTGATCTGGTTAGAGACATACAGACACATTCACATGTGACCGAATGAAAGACAAGAATAGGAACAGGGCTCGGGCCAGTGATAGTAATAATACTTACTTTCAATTATGCCCTCTGTGTGTACCTTTTAGAAATGAATCTCAGTGGATTATTTTACTGTATTCATATTGTATGAAGAAACATAATGAAGTGGATAAACATACTAGTTCTGAAATCAGATCATCAGGATTCAAATCTCTGCTCTACAATTTAATGGCAAAGTTAATTGAGTTCTTTAAGATTTGGTTCTTGCAAATACAAAGACTCAAGCTTGCCCAACATAGAATTATTGTTAAATACACATATCTTGACATAACATGATGGAATTTGTAAAATCCATGGATGAAGAGAAAATCTTCTAAATCTCCAAAAAGTAGTGTGAAAAAAAACTAGTCTGTTACTTAAAAGGAATGAGAGTAAATAAGCATTTCAATCTTAAAAGAGTGGGAAGCTTCACAAAAGTGGGGAAAACCTATCAATGATGAGAGATACAGACTATAGGACAAGAATCTATACCAAGAGAAGGTATCATTCACAAGTCTTTGTTAAAGAAAGACATTAGGGTATGCAAAGATTCAAAGTTTATAATTCACGTAGCAAGTCTATAAAAGCAGCTTGAAAGATTTCTGTAATCATACAAAAAAGAAAACGGATCATTGATCTTAAGGAAGATTAAAAATGGTAATGAATATTGTGTGTGTGTGTTGTACATTTTTTTAATGTGTTGCATATGTGTTCTTGTAATATCATATTTCATGATGTAAAATAAATACTAGTGTAGTATTAAAAGTATTAGATTATCTCCAAACCATCCAATAAAAAGGGTAAATTTTTCTGAAAAATATTATATATAAAACTGTTATAAACAACATAACACTTAAGAATACATGTGAAAATTACTCAATATATAAGAATAACAATAAATGTAATTATATTATACCTCATTTAAAATATTTATAAGAAACAGTGAAAAAAACATCATTCTCCCATTAAAATTAGAAATAAGCATTTAAGTGTTTCCCTTAATCATAACCATTTGGATATTAAGAATTATTCATTCATTGTTCATTTCTCTGATTAGATAAAGAAGGGAAAATATGCCTTCATGTCTAGTTTGAGGGTTAAATAAGAATTTTTTTTTTCTGTGTAATGTGATCAATGGATCAATGGCTAAACTGTTGTGCTTCTCTACACTTATCACACATTTCCAATAAATAGAAAAATAAACTAATGAGTGTTAATCTATAAACAAAAACTGTTTTCCTACATTGACTTGGTCTGAGAATAAAAGCCAGGATCCTGATTTCTGATGAGAATGAAAAAGAAAGGAAAAGAAAACAGATGAGCTGCACGATAAAATTTATACTTTCATCTCTCGATTAAGATGCTAATTTAGTCAACCAAGGCTAGGACTTATGTACTTAAGGATAATTAAATCTATAGCTCTGTATAGTTTTCTACCAAGAGAGCTCACATATAAATTTTATGTAATATGACCCACAAGACATAAGTTGATCTTGATTAGCAAGGACATCCTTACATACCTCAATCATCTGAGTTTTCTGTAACTTTTTTTTTCCTAGAAACTCTAACACAATGAGGGTAATTAAGCTAATAGGAATATAATTCATAGATGAAACATCTGATCTCTAATTTGATGGCTTACTAAGGTAAAACATTATTCATACCTTTTTTTTTTTTATTCCAAGTTAAACCTTGTGATTTTCCAGTAATAAAACATGGAAGGCTACAATATGCATATGAAGGATACTTTCCAGCAAGGTTAGGTCAACAGTTCACCTATCACTGTGATCAGTATTTTGTGACTCCTTTACGAACTTACTGGAATTACCTTACTTGCACACCACAAGGGTGGTCTCCAGAAGTACCGTGCCTCAGTAAGTAAACCTCTTTAATTTTATATGTATAAATCTTCCAAAGAGTGGAGAGACAATAGTACATAAGTGAGTACAATTAAGTCTTGCACAACAAAAAAAAGGCCAAGGGTCAAGTTCTGTGAGCAAAAAGACCCAAATAAGCCTTCTTTTTATGAGGAGCTCTCCATGGAAATCACATGAGAAATATAGAGACTTTACAAGAATATCTGCATCATTTACACATATTGTAATTATAAAAACTAAAGATAAATAAATGGTATATTGATTTTTTTTCTTTTTTAACAAACACGTGGTAGTAGCTTTCATTTTCATTAAGTTATTTGTTCTTTTTGAATACTAATGCATTGTCAGGTAAATACTATAAAGTTAATTTTTAATGTGCTATTTTACCAAATATATGTTATTTTTTTTCTTTTCTATTGTCTTTATGATCCTTAGGACAATGTACTTTCAATTACTTGGAAAATGGACGTTCCCCAGATAAAGAAAAAGAATATTTACAAGGTGAAACTGTAAGAGTTCACTGCTATAATGGCTACAGTCTTCAGAATTACCAGAACACAATGACCTGTACAGAGAATGACTGGTTTCCTCCTCCCAGATGCATCCGTGTCAGTGAGTAAACTGGTCCGAGATCCCAGTATATTTATAATTTTCTAAGACTCAGCTATATTATCCACTGCAAAATGTTTTTATCAACTTTTTCTTGTTTTGCCAAAAGACTTATTTAGTTTTATTTTTTACAAGTGTGTGTGTGTATATACAGACTTCTTGATAAGTATATAACAAAATAAATGTGCTATTGATAGACATTAGTCAAGAATACAGGGGGAAAAAAAAAAAGCCACAAAGAAGAAACCTATAATAACAGAGAGATGTCAGCAAGATGGCCGAATAGGAGTTTTACTGTCTCTCCTGATACAAACTTTGACAATCATGAATCGATGAGAATATCTTTGTGGGATTCTAGGAGTCTAGCAGAGAAATTATAGCACACTGTTGGAGCACAGAGATTCAAGACTGAATGCATCAAAGAGGGTTAGAGGAACAGTTTCACTTTACCTGTGTCACCTCTCCCCTAAAGTAGCACAGCTTATTGCCCAGAGAGACCCCTTCAGCACAGGATTTCACCTGTGGGGGAAAATAAGAGCATGTGAGTAAGGGCCAGCTTCCTCCACTTGCAATACTGATCAAAAGGCCCACTTCTCTCTCACCCTATCCAGAATACTGGGGTAATCTGCATGACTGAGGGGTGGGGAGAGGCCAGGAGTACAGCATCCAGGGCTAGAATTCATCAAGAGACAAGGATCCTAGTGACCGTTTTGTAGACACCACCAGCTGGCTGAGGTAGAGGTGAAGAAGTTCAAGAAGATGACAGAGGGCCTGGGTCCCAGCACCCTCAGGGACCTCGCTGTGGCAGGACTGGAGATGCAGGTAAAACTGCTCCAGAGCCTGGGCCTAAAATCAACCCTCATCACCGATGGCTCCACTCCCATCAACCTCCTCTTTAACAAAACTTTGGGTCTGCTGGGGCTCAGGTCTGAGGCCCAGCCCCCAGCCAAGAAGGCAGCCTTGGGGCCCAGTGCCCAAGAGGGCTTGCTTCTCCCCTCCACTGCTGGCTCTCTAACACTTAGAAGCAACAGGTCATGCCTTAGCCCCCTACTGCACTGACAAATAAAATTGACACTTCTGGGCATTTTAAAAAAAGGAAGCCCATCCTCTAACCATTGCAGACACCTAGTTTGTGAATCCTTCTCACCCATGGACACCCTCAACACATCCACATCCCCCTGCCCCATGGCCAGCTCCCTGTGTATGTCCCCAAGGTGGTGATGCAAACTTTTGCAGATGACTAGTGAGACATCTAGAAGCCAGCCTGACCCTGTGGGATTGTAAGAAAACACACAAACATGAGCATTTGTCATTGCCCCAGGGGAAGCAACCAGGAAGCTGTCAGCACACAGACTGGCTTTGCCAGATTGAGGGAAGCATACAAGCTTCAAAATTCTCTCCCATGAGGGATCAAGATGTGTGGAACAGGTGTGTCCTTAAAATAGGTCTGGAAAAGCCTATAGCAGTGTGACAGAATGTATTTTCCTCCCCAGTCAGTCTGTAAAGACTGGAGGAAGCAATTGCTTCTTTAAGTGTGAAGACAGCAACAGGCGACTTCAAGAAACAAAAAAATCAAAGGACTACAATACAAACAAAGGAACACAATAGATTTCCATTAACTGACCTCAAATAATGGATATGTGCAATTTATCTGATAGATGCTTCAATATAGTTACTTTAAAGAACTTCACTGAGATGCAAGAAAACACGGGCAATTCAAAGAAGTCAGATAAACAATAATTGAACAAAACCAGAAGTTTAACAGGGAGATAGAAAACATAAAAAAACAAAACAGTAATTCTGAAAGTAAAGAATACAATGAATGAAGTGATAAATACAATGGAGAGCATCAACCACAAACTATCAAGCAGAAAAAAAAAAAAAAAAACTCATTTGAAAGTATCCTGTCAGAGTGAAGAGAGCCTACAGGAATGATTGGAGACCATCAAGAGAAACATTGTAGAGATTATGGGTGTCCCAGGAGAAGAATGGGAGAAAGAGCAGAAAGTTTATTTAAAGAAATAATGGCTGGGAAGACATGGACATTCAAAATCATGCATTTCATAAGTCCCCAAACAGATTCAAACAAGAGATATTCTATATACAAGACACATTGTAAAAAACTGTCTAAAATCAAAGGCAAAGAGAATTTTTGAAGCTGAGAGAAAAACCTCCACAAACAAAAGGGATTCCCCATAAAGATATAAGCAGGTTAATAAAACTGCAGAAACACTGCACACCAGGAGAGAGAGGGATGAAATATTCAAATTACTGAAAGAAAAAACCCTGCAACTGAAGAATTATTTGCCTGGAAAAGCAGTCTTGTAACAATGAAGGGGATATAAAGACTTTCCCAGACGAATAAAAACTGAAGGAATTCATTAGAACTAGATCTGTCTTACAAGAAATGCTGAAAGGAGTTCTTCAAGCTGAAAGAAAAAGATGTTAATTAGTAATGTGAAACCATGAGAATATACAACACATACAAAATAATGTAAATTGTGATATCAAAAACAAAATAGGTGGGGAGGAAAGTGAAAGGGTAAAGTTTGTATGCAATCAAAATGAATTTGTTATCAGCTACAAATAGACCATTAAACCTGTAAGATATTTTGTGTAAGCCTTGTGGTAACCACAAAACAAAACCTATTTTAGATACACAAAAGATAAAGGAATCAAAGTATACCACTACAGAAAATCATGAATTCTCTAAGAAAGGGTGCAAGAGAAAGACCAAGGAACAGTATTTACTATATAGCTGCCAGAAAACAGTTAATGAGATTGTAGTAGTAAGCCCTTACATATCAAGTAATAACATTAAAAGTAAATGAATTCTATTCTCCAATCAAAAGACAAAGAGAGTGCATTAAAAAAAAGGGGGGGGGGGGAGACCAAACAGAAGATCCAACTATAAACTACCTAGAGGTAAAACTAAACTGAAACTCACTTCAGCATTTAGGACACCCAAAGGCTAAAGTGAATGAAAAGACAATATTCCATGCAAATGGACATCAAAAGAGAGCAGGGATAACAATACTTATTTCAGAAAAATAGACTTTTAGTCAAAACTGTAAACAAGAGACAAGGAGGTCATTATAAAATGAAGGGGTCAAATCAAGAGGATTTAACAATTGTAAATATATATATATATCCAGCATGGGAGCACCTAAGTACATTAAGCAAATTCTAACAGATCTAAACAGAGCAATAACAGTATAATAATAGTAGGGGAGTTCAGAGCAATAACAGTATAATAATAGTAGGGGAGTTCAATACTCTACTTTCAAAAATGGGTAGATCATTCACCCAGAAAATCAAAAAAGAGCAATTCGACTGGAACCAAACTTAAACAAATGTACCTAACAGACATCAGAACATTCCATTCAACAGCAGAATATGTATTCATCCTAAGCATACACAGAACATTCTCCAGGAGAGATAACATGCTAGGTCACAAAACAAGCCTTAAAAACCTTAAGATGATTGAAAGTATACCAAATATGTTTTGGACCACAATGGTATGAAACTAAAAAATCAGTAACAGGAAGTAGAAAACTGATGGTTTGTGGAAACTAAACATTCCTCAACAATGGGTCAAAATAGATATCAGGGAGAAATAAAAATATATTATAAAGGAAATGAAAATTTAAGCACAACAAAAGTAGTTGTATGAGAAACATTTGTAGTGATAAAATCATACATTAAGAAAAAAGGAAGATCTGCAAAAAATGAGCCAATTTTACACTCAAAGAAAAAGAACAAACTAAGCGTGAAGTTAGCAGAAAAAAGGAAATAACAAAGATCAGAACAGAAATATGTGAAATAGAGACCAGAAAATACAACAGAAAAGATCACAACATACCTGCTTTTGCAAAAAGATATACAAAATGAACAAACCTAAAGCTAGATTAAGAAAAAAAAGAGATAAAACTCATATAAGTTAAATCAGAAATGAAGGATGAGACATTACAATTGATACCACAGCAATGCCAAGGATCATAAAAGACAACTATGAACTATCATAAGCCAACAAATTGGATAATCTAGAAAAAATGGATAAATTCCTAGAAACTTATAATTCAACAATACTAACTCATTTAAAAATAAAAAATCTGAACAGAATAAAATTAGAAATAAAATTGAATCAGAAATTTACAATCTTCCAATGAAGTAAAGCTCAGGACCAGATGGTCTAATTGGTAAATTTTACTAAGGATTTAAAGAATAAATGCCAATTCTTCTCAAACCATTCAACAAAACCCAATGGCATATTTTACATAAGTAAAATAAATAATCCTAAAATTCATATGGAATCACTAAATACCCCCTTTTCTTGAGAAAGAACAACAAAGCTGGAGGCATTACACTTCCTGATTTCAAACTATAGTTTGAGAGCAATAGTAATCAAAATAGTATGATTCTGGCATAAATAATAGACACATAGCCAATGGAACAGAATTGAAACCCAGAAATAAGCCCATGTGCCACCTAATATTTAACAAGGCAGTCAAGAATACACAATGGGGAAATGATGGTGTCTTTAGTAAATGGTGCTGGGAAAACTGGATATGTACAAACAAGAATGAAATTGGACCCCTATATGAAAATACCAACAAAAATTAACTCTAAATGAATTAGAGACTTAAATATAAGACCTGAAACCATAAATGTCATAAAAGAAAACTTGGGGAACTAGTTTCTTGACATTGGTTTGGGCAATGATATTTTTTGATATGTCACCAAAAGCACAAGTAACAAAAACAAAATTTAAGTGGGACTGTATTAAACTAAAAGTTCTGTTCAGCAAATCAACAAATGAAAAGGTAAACTATGGAATTGAAAACCATATATCTAATAAGAGGGTAATATTTTTTAAAAAAAGGACTTTTACAACTCAATAGTAGAAAAATCAAATAATCTGATTTACAAATGAGCAAAGGATCTGAGTAGACATTTTTCTGAAGAATACACGCAAATGGCCAACAAATACATGAGTAGATAGTAAAACAATTACTAGTCTTCAGGGAAATACAAATCAAAACCATAATGAGATATTACCTCACACCTTTTAGAATGTCTTTTATCAAAAAATACAATTGTTGGCAAGGATGTGGAGAAAAGGAAATCCTTGTACACTTTGGTTGGAATTTAATTTGTTACAACTCTATGGAAATCAGTGTGGAATTTCCTCAAAAAAAAGAATAGAACTTTCATATGACCCAGCAATCTCATTCCTAGGTATGTATCCAACAGAAATAAAATCAATATCTCGAAGACATATCTGCAGTCCCATGTTCATTTTAGCATTATTCACAGTATCCAAGCTTTGGAAACAACTTAGGGGTCAGCAAAAAAAAATAATAAATAAAAGAATAAATAAAGATGTGATCTATATATGTAAAATGGTATATTACTCAGCCACAAGAAAGAAAAGAAGTCCTGCCATTTGATACAACATGGACGAACATAGAGGTCATTATGCTAAGTGAAATAAGAAAGAAAGAAAGAAGGAAGGAAGGGGAAAAAGAGAGAGAGAGAGAAAGAAAGGGAAAGAAGAGATTGAATTCATAGAAACAAAGAGAAGGAAGGAAGGAAGAAAAGGAAGGGAGAAAGGAAGGAAGGAAGGAAGGGAGAAAGAATGAAAGAATGAAAGAAAGAAGAAAGAAAAAGAAAGAAAGAAAGAAGAAAGAAAGAAAAGAAAGAAAGAGAAAAAGGAAGAAAGGAAGGAAGGAAGGCAATAAGAAAATAGGAAAACAAGAAAGTGTTGAATTCACAAAAGGAAAGAGTGGAATGGTAGTTACAAGGACTTGAAGGTGAGGAAAATGGAGAGATGCTGGTCCAAAGGTGTAAGGTTTCATTTATAATATGAATAATTCTGGGGATATACAGCTTGGTGATATAGTTAATAATACTATATTGTATGCTTGAAACTTGCTAAGAGAGTAGATTTACGGCATTCCAAGCACACATACAAAGAAAAGGTAATATGTGAGGTGATGGATGAGTTAATTAACCCTATTGTGATAAATGTATATGTATATCAAATCATCTCATTGTATACATTATACATATAAAGTTTTAATTGTTAACTATACATCAGTTAAGCTAGGGGGATACCTACAACAGATACACAAAAGATAAAAAGAAAGTAAAAAATTACAAAACAATCAAATAACAATGAAAGATAGAGAGAAAGACATTGAAATAGCAATTGCAGAGTAAGCTAGTTAACAAAATATCAATAGTAAGTGCTCACTTATAATGATTAATTTAAATGTAAATGGACTACACTCACCTATCAAAAGGAATAGAACATCTGAATGGTTAAAAAAACAAGATTTAATAATTTGCTGTCTATAAAAGGCTCATTTTAGAATTAAAGACACAGATGGGCTAAACATGAACATATGGAAAATGATATTCATGCAAATAGAAGCCAAAAGACAGCAGGAGGGGCTGTCAGAAAAAATTGACTTTTTGTCTAAGCTGTTTCTTGCAACAAAGAAGGTTGTTATATAATAGTAAAAGTGTCAAATCAACAGGAAAATGGATTATAAACATATAAACACCCACCATCAGAACTCCTAAATATATAAACCAAATATTCACAGATCTGATTAGAAGAAATTGAGAGCAATACAATAATAGTAGGAGATTTTAATACTCCATTTTCAATATTGGATAGAATGTCCAGACAGAATTTTAATAAAGAAAAAGCAGACTTGAACCACACTGTAAACTAAATGAACCTAATAGGTATGTACAGAACTTTCCACTCAACAACAGAAGAATACACATTCTTCCCAAGTCCACATGGAATAATCTCTAGAAGGATATGACCTGTTTGGTCACAAAAAAAGTCCTGACAAATTTTAGAAGAGAGAAATCATGCCAAGTATCTTTTTTAACCACATTGAAATAAAACAAGAATACAGTAACAGAAAAAAAAAGAAGAAAAGAGAAAATCTACAGATATGTGCAAACTAAACAACAAACTCTTGAACAACAGTTTGATCAGAGGGAAATCATAAGGAATTTTTAAAAATATCTTAAGACAAATGAGAACAAAATAGGACATACCAACAATTACAAGATACTGCAAAAGCAGTACTGAGGGAAGTTTTTTATTATAAATGCATACATTAAAACAAAAGAAAGATCTTAGTAAACAACCTAAATTTATACTTTAAAGCACTAGAAAAAGAACAAACTAAGACCAAAGTTAGAGAAAGGAGGAAATAATGAAGATTAGAACAGAAGTAAATCAAATGAAGAATAATTTTTAAAAAATCAACAAAATGAAAGGTTGGATTTTTGAAAAAATAAACAAAATTGATAAAAGCTTAGCTAGACTAAAAAAGATAGACCACTTAAATTTAAGACAAGTAAAATCAGAAATGAAAGAGGAGACATTATACAGGATGACTCAAGAATAAAGATAATCATAGGGACTAATGAACAAAAATATGCCAACAAACCTTATAATCTAGAAGAAATGGACAAATTCTGAGATACATATAACCTACCAAAACTGAGTCAAGAAAAATATATACAAAGTCTAAAATGTCCAACAACAAATAAGGAGATTGAAGCAAATCTCTACCAAAAAAAACCTCCCAAAAGAGAAAGTACTGGGAGCAGATGGCTTCATGGGTGAATTCTTTGAAGCATTTAATAAGAATTGGTAACAGTCCTGCTAAAAACTCCTTAAAAATCAAAGAAAAGAGAATACTTCCAAACTCATTTTATGAGCCCAACGTCACTCTGATAGCAAAGCTAAAGATACCACAAGCAGAGAAAACTATAGGCCAATATCACTGGTGAACACAGATGCAAAAAATTGTAGTACAATGATAAAAGAAATTAGACACAGGTAACTGGAAACATATCCAGTGCTAGTGCATCAGAAGCTTGAGTGTTGTTAAAATATCCCTACTACCCAAAGTGATGGACAGATGCAATTCAGTCCCTACCAAAATCCCACTGGTGTTCTTTACAGAAATGGAAAAAAATCATAAAATTTGTATGGAAATCCACCTCCCACCTCCCTGTCCCCACTTCCTCCCATTCCCTCCAAACAAAAGGGAAAAAAAGGCAAAGGAAAACAAAACAAAACAAAAAACTGAAAAACAAAAAACACCCCAAAACCCCCCAAAACAAGGTAGTGCATTTCCCCAGGGGAAAGGGGAATTTACACTGGAGCCGCTGGGAGCGGATCGGAGATCTTCCGGCTACAGAAACCTGCAAAGAAAGACACTCAAAACAGAAAAAGAAACACAAAAGGAAACAAAACAGATCACCAGGCAATCTGGAGGGGCAGGGAGCCAGAAAAGAGGGGTGGGGTGGGTGGTAGACCTGGCAGGACAGGAACAGGCAGGAGGGGACTGTGAAAGCTAGGGAGAAGATGGAGGGAAGGTAACAAGCAGAACAGTTTGGTGTCCTTCCAGAGCCCCACAAAAGGCCTGAATAGCCAAAGCAATCTTCAGCAAGAAAAAAAAGCTGAGGACATCATGGTTCCAGATTTCAAATATATTACCAAAATTACTGTAATCAAAATAGTATGAAAAAAAAAAAAATAGTATGCTACTGGCATAAAAACAGATATACAGTCCAATGGAAGAGAATACAAAGCCCAGAAATAAATCCACGCATTTATTAATAATACATAATTGAGACACAATCAACTTATCTATGACAAGGGTGCCTAGAATACACTACTGGGAAAGGATAGTCTCTTCAACAAATAGTTTTACTGAAACTGGATATCCACATGCATAAGAAAGAAACTGGGCCCTTATTTCACACCACATAACAAAAATCAACTCAAAATATATTAAAGATTATATGTAAAGTCCCTTTATCATTATATAATGTCCTTCTTTGTCTTTTTGTTATAGACTATGTTTTAAAGTCTGCTTTGTCTGATATGACTATGGCTACCCCACCTTTCTTGTCATTTCCATTTGCAGGAAATATCTTTTTTCATCACCTCAATTTTAGTCTGTGTGTATCTTTAGCAGGCAGCATATAGTTGGGTCTTGTTTTTCTATCCAATCAACCACCCTAATGTCTTTTGATTGGAGCATTTAGTACATTGACATTGAGAGTGATTATTGTTAGGTACGTACCTATTGCCATTTTCTTACACGTTATTTTGTTGTTTTTGTAGTACTTGTTTTGTTTTGTTTTGTTTTGTTTTTATTGGAGTATAGCTGATTTACAATGCTGTGTTAGTTTCAGGTGTACAGCAAAGTGAATCAATTATATATATACATATATATGTATGTATGTATATATATCCATTCTTTTTCATATTCTTTTCCATATATGTTATTACAGAATATTGAGTAGAGTTCCCTGGGCTATACAGTAGGTCCTTATTAGTTGTCTATTTTTATATATACTAATGTGTATACATTAACCCCAATCTCCTAATTTATCACTTCTCCCTGTGTTTCCCCTTTGGTAACCATAAGTTTGATTTTGAGATCTGTGAGTCTGTTTCTCTTTTGTAAATAAGTTCATTTGTATCATTTTTTTAGATTCCACATGCAAGTGATATCATACAATATTTCTCTTTCTCTGTCTGACATACTTCACTCAGTATAACAATCTCTAGGTCCATCCATGTTGCTGCAAATGGCATTATTTCGTTCTTTTTTATGGCTGAGTAATATTCATATATATATATAAAATACCATTATATATATATGGTGTGTGTATATATATATATGGTGTGTGTATATATATATATATGGTATGTGTATATATATATATATATATATGGTGTGTGTGTATATATATATATATTATATATATATACCACATCTTCTTTATCCATTCATCTGTCAACAGACATTTAAGTTGCTTCCATGTCTTGGCTGATGTAAATAGTGCTTTAATGAGCATTGGGGTGCATGTATCTTTTCGAATTATAGTTTTCTCCAGATATACGCCCTGGAGTGGGATTGCTGCATCATATGGTAGCTCATATTCAGTTTTTTAGGGAACCACCATACTGTTGTCCATAATGGTTGTACCAGTTTACATTCACACCAACAGTGTAGGAGGGTACCCTTTTCTCCACACCCTCTCCAGCATTTATAGTTTGTACATTTTTTGATGATGGTCATTTTGACTGGTGTGATGTGTTACCTCATTGCAGTTTTGATTTGCATTTCTCTAATAACTGGTGATGTTGAGCATCTTTTCATGTGCCTCTTGGCCATCTGTATGTCTTCTTTGAAGAAATGTCTATTTAGATCTCTTTCTGATTTTTTGATTGGGTTGTTTGTTTTTTTGATATTAAGCTACATGAGCTGGTTCTATATTTTGGAGCTTGATCCCTTGTCGGTCACTTTGTTTGCAAATATTTTCTCCCATTCTGTGGATTGTCTTTTCATTTTGTTTATGGTTTCCTTTGCTGTGCAAAAGCTTTTAAGTTTAACTAGGTCCCATTTCTTTATTTTTGTTTTTATTTTCATTACTCTAGGAGGTGGGTCAAAAAAGATATTGCTGTGATTTATGTGAGAGAATGTTCTGCCTATGTTTTTCTTCAAGAGTTTTATAGTATCTGGTCTTACATTTAAGTCTTTAATCCATTTTGAGTTTATTTTTCTGTAAGGTGTTAGGGAGTGTTCTAATTTCATTAGTTTACACGTAGCCATCCAGTTTTCCCAGCACCACTTATTGAAGAGACTGTCTTTTCTCCATTGTATATTCTTGCCTCCTTTGTTATAGATTAGTTGAACATATGTGCTTGGTTCTATCTCTGGACTTCGTATCCTGTTCCATTGATCTGTATTTCTGTTTTTGTGCCAGTACCATACTGTCTTGATTACTGTAGCTTTGTAGTGTCATGAAGTTAGGGAAGCTGATTCCTCCAACTCCATTTTTCTTTCTCAAAATTGCTTTGGCTATTCATGCTCTTTTGTGTTTCCATACAAATTGTAAAATTTTTTGTTCTAGTTCTGTGAAAAATGCCATTGGTAGTTTGATAGGGATTGCGTTGAATCTGTAGACTGCTTTGTGTAGTATAGTCATTTTCACAATATTGATTCTTCCAATCCAAGGACATGATATATCTCTCCATCTATTTGTGTCATCTTTGATTTCTTTCATCAGCATCTTATAGTTTTCTGAGTACAGGTTTTTTACCTCCTGAGGTAGGTTTATTTCTAGGTATTTTATTCTTTTCAATGTGATGGTAGATGGTATTGTTTCCTTAATTTCTCTTTCTGATCTTTTGTTGTTAGTGTATAGGAATGCAAGTGATTTCTGTGTATAAATTTTGTATCCTGCAAGTTTACCAAATTCATTGATGAGCTCTAGTAGTTTTCTGGTAGCATCTTTAGGGTTTTCTATGTATGGTATCATGTCATTTGCAAACTGTGATCTTGCTTTTTAGAGTATCCTAGGTTGCAGGTTTTTCACTTTCATTCCTTTAAGTATATTTATGCCACTCCCTTCTGGCCTGCAAAATTTTTGCTGAAAAATCAGCTAATAACCTTAGCAGGGGCTTCCTTTTATGTGACTCTTTGTTTTTCTCTTGCTGCATTAAGAATTCTCTATCTTTAACTTATGCCATTTTAATTGTGATATGTCTTGGAGTGTGTCTGTTTGAGTTCTTTTTGTTTGGGACTCTCTGTGCTTCCAGTATCTGTATATCTGTTTCCTTCTTCAGGTTTTGAAGTTTTCAGCCATAATTTCATGAAATATGTTTCCTACCCACTTCTTTCTCTCTTCTTCCGGGACCCATATAATGTGAATGTTGGTATGCTTGATGTTATCACAGAGGTCCCTTAAACTGTTCTTTTTTTTAAAAAAATTGTTGTTCTTTTTGCTGTTCTGATTGGATGACTTTCATTATTCTATCTTTAAGATCACTTATGCATCCATCTATATCACCTAATCCACTCCTAATTCCTTCTAGTGTGTTTTTCACATTAATTATTGTATTCTTCAGTTCTGACTGGATCTTTCTTATATTTTCTAGTGCCTTGTTAAAATTCTCACTGTGTTCTACTAATCTTTTGCCAAGTTCAGTTAGCATTCTTATTACTATTGCTTTGAATTCCTTATGTGGTAAGTTGTTTATCTCTGTTTCACTAGGTTTTTTGTTTTGGTTTTTGTTTTTTACTTTTTTCACCTTGTTCTGTTATTTAGAACATACTCTTCTGTCTTTTCATTTTCTTTAACTTTTTCTGTCTCTGTGAAGTTAGGTGAAACAGTTACCTATCCAGTCTAGAATGCGTATTCTTGTCTGGGAGCGTCCCTATACGGTCTGTGTGTGGCTAGTGGCTTTAATGATAAAGCTGGATCTGAAGTGAGTGTGGGTCACATCTTCCCCCAGGGTATGCTGTCAGCTTTCATCGTGGTGGAAGGTGATATTGGAGATGGAGGGGATAGAGCCAGAGCCAGGTGTGAGCCAAGGCTTCTCCTGTGCTCAATGATAGTCACCACCCTATTGGGGGTGGGTAGAAGACCCTGAGATCCTGGAGCAGAAGCTCTTAGGGTCAGATTCAAGCCAGATCCATTCCCTTTAAGTGCACATACACTCCTTGGCAACTGCACCTCCGCCCTAGGAGAGCAGCTCCAGAGCAAAAGGAGCTGGAGAGGGTACCTGGTGCAGGCCCTGGTGCACAATGGGATGATTCCAGTGCACCAGTCAGAGCCCCAGGCAGTTTTCAATCTGCTGCCTCCACGCACACATTGCTCGTGGTTGCCTTTGTCCTGTTCAGAGGCTGGGTTGGGTTCGAGCCAGCTCCATTCCCTTTCATTGTGAACACTCTCCTTGGCAATCACACCTCCACCCTATTAGAAAGCAGCATCAGAGAAAGAGGGGCTGGAGCAGGCAGACAGTATAGACAGGGTTGCATGCTGGAGTGGTCAAGGGAAACTGACCAGAGCCCCAGGCACTATTCAGTCTGTCTCTTTTGCCCTGTTCCTGGGAGTAAGCACTTGTGCACATTCTTCACAAGTGGAGTCTTGGTTTCCTTCAACCCTCCAGTTAAGTCCCACTGGTTTCAATCCAGCTAAGAGGACTCATCTTGGTGTCAAACCCCAGGTCTGGGGCACCTAGTTTGTGGCTCAAACTCCTCACTCTCCAGGGAGAGTCTCTAAACCTCTGATATCCCACTCCTCTTCTGAGTCACCTGCTAGGGCTTGGGTCCTGACCCACTTATTTCCCTCCTTCCTACCCTACATTGTGTGGACCTTTCCTTATACCCTTTGGTGTAGAAGAGCCTTTCTTCCACTTTCCAGATTGCTTTCAGTGAGAGTTGCTCCAAATGTAGATGTATTTTAAAAAAATTTTTTTATTGAGGGATAGTTGATTTACAATATTGTGCCAATCTCTGTTGCACAGCAAAGTGACTCAGTTATACACATAGACATTCTTTACTTTTGATGTGTTCTTGGGGTAGGTGAGCTCAGCATCTTCCTACTTTGCCATCTTGATCTCTCTCCTCCTTTTCCAATTCCTTGAGGTATATTTAGGTGGCTTATTTGAGTTTTTTTCTAAATGTAAACACTTAGTGCTACAAAATTCCCTCGGAATTCATGTTGCAGTATCTGATAGTTTCATAACATTGTGTTTGGCAAAATACTTGTTATGAATTCAATCTTCTTACATTTTCTAAGACTTGATTTTTGACCTGTCACATGATCTATCCTGCAAAATGTTCAGTATTCAATTTAAAAGAATGTGTATTCTGTGGCTACTGCATGGAATGTTTTGTGTTTATCTGTTATGTCAATATGCTGTAAAGTTTGGCTCAATCTAATGTTTCCTTGTTGATTTTGTGTCTGGGTGATTAATCCATTGTTGATAATGGAGTCTTGAAGTCATCTACCATTATTTAATTGTTGTCTATTTCTCACAATACATCTGTTCGTATCTGCTCAATATATTAGGTACTCTAATTTTTATCTTCTTGATAAATTGATGTCTTTATTAATATATAATGACCTTATTTGTCTCTTGTTACTTTTTTGGCTTAACGTCTATTTTGTCTGATAAAAGTATAGCTATCCTGCCTCTTTTTTGTAATTCACTTTCATTGAATATCTTTTTCCATTCCTTCACTTTCCGCATGTGTGTGTCCTTAATGCTGGATTTAGTCTCTGGTAGACAGATAGTTTAGTCTTTTTTTTTATCCATCTATTCATCCTATGTCTTTTATTTTACTATTTTTTAAATTGGGGTATACTTGCTTTGCAATGTTGTGTTAGTTTCTGCTGTATAACGAAGTGAATCAACTATATGTATACATATATCCCCTCCCTCTTGGACCTCCCTCCCACCCACCCCCATCCCATCCACCTAGGTCGCCACAGAGCACCAAGCTGAGCTCCCTGTGCTATACAGCAGGTTCCCACTAGCTATCTATTTTACACATGTTAGTGTATATATGTCAATCCTAATCTCTCAATTCGTCCCACCCCCATTTCCCTTCCTGTGTTCACACATCTGTTTCCTATGTCTCCATCTCTATTCCTGCCCTGCATTTGGTTCATCTGTATTATTTTTCTAGATTCCACATATATGTGTTAATATATGATATTTATGTTTCTCTTTCTGACTTACATCACTCTGTATGACAGATTCTAAGTCCATCCACATCTCTACAAAGGACCCAATTTCGTTTCTTTCTAAGGCTGAATAATATTCCATTGTATATATATATATATACAACATCTTCTTTATCCATTCATATGTTGATTGTCATTTAGGTTGCTTCCATGTCCTGGGTATTGTTAATAGTGCTGCAATGAACATTGGGGTACATGGGTCTTTTTGAATTATAGTTTTTTCAGGGTATATGCCCAGTACTGGGATTGCTGGGTCATATGGTAGTTCTATTTTTAGTTTTTAAGGAACCTCCATACCATTCTCCATAGTAGCTGTATTAATTTACATTCCCACCAACAGTGCAAGAGGGTTCCCTTTTCTCCACACCCTCTCGAGTATTTATTGTTTGTAGATTTTTTGATGATGGCCATTCTGACTGATGTGAGGTGATATCTCATTGTAGTTTTGATTTACATTTCTTTAATAATTAGTGATTGAGCAGCTTTTCATGTGCCTCTCGGCCATCTGTATGTCTTCTTTGGAGAAGTGTCTATTTAGGTCTTCCCCCGTTTATTGATTAGGTTGTTTGTTTGTTTGTTTGTTTTGATAATGAGCTGCATGAGCATTTTGGAGATTAATCCCTTGTCGGTTGCTTTGTTTGCAAATATTTTCTCCCATTCTGAGGGTTATTTTTTGTCTCATTTATGTTTTTATTTGCTGTGTAAAAGCTTTTAAGTTTAATTAGGTCCCATCTGTTTCTTTCTGTTTTTATTTTCATTACTCTAGGAGGTGGCTCAAAAAAGATCTTGCTGTGATTTACGTTAAAGACTGTTTTTCCTATGTTTTCCTCTAAGAGTTTTATAGTGTCCGGTCTTACATTTAGGTCTTTGATCCATTTTGAGTTTATTTTTGTGCATGGTGTTAGGGAGTGTTCTAATTTCATTCTTTTACATGTAGCTGTCCAGTTTTTCCAGCACCACTTACTGAAGAGTCTTTTCTCCATTGTATATCCTTGCTTCCTTTGTTATAGATTAGTTGACCATAGCTGCGTGGGTTTATCTCTGGGCTTTCTATCCTGTTCCATTCATCTGTATTTCTGTTTTTGTGCCAGTATCATACTGTCTTGATTACTGTAGCTTTGTAGTATAGTCTGAAGTCAGGGAGCCTCATTCCTCTGGCTCTGTTCTTCTTTCTCAAGATTGCTTTAGCTATGGATGGTCTTTTGTGTTTCCATACAAACTGTAAAATTTTTTATTCTAATTCTGTGAAAAATGCCATTGGTAATTTGATAAGGATTGCATTGAATCTGTAGATTGCTTTGGGTAGTATAGTTATTTTAACAATATTGATTCTTCCAATCCAAGAACATGATATATCTCTCCATCTGTTTGTGTCATCTTTGATTTCTTTCATCAGTGTATTATAGTTTTCTGCATACAGGTCTTTTGTTTCCTTAGGTAAGCTTACTCCTAGGTATTTTATTCTTTGGGTTACAATGGTAAATGGTATTGTTTCCTTAATTTCTCTTTCTGATCTTTCATTGTTAGTGTATAGGAATACCAGAGATTTCTGTGCATTAATTTTGTATCCTGCAAATTTACCAAATTCATTGATTAGTTCTAGTAATTTTCTGGTGGCATCCTTAGGATTTTCTATCTATAGTATCATGTCTTCTGTGAACACTGACAGTTTTACTTCTTTTCCAAAGTGTATTCGTTTTATTTCTTTTTCTTCTCTGATTGCCATGGCTAGGACTTCCAATACTGTGTTGAATAATAGTGGCGAGAGTGGACATCCTTGTCTTGTTTCTGATCTTAGAGAAAATGCTTTCAATTTTTCACCATTGAGAATGATGTTTTCTGTGGGTTTGTTGTATATGGCCTTTATTATGTTGAAGTAGGATCCCTTTATGCCCACTTTCTGGAGAGTTTTTATCATAAATGGGTGTTGAATTTTGTCAAAAGCTTTTTCTGCATCTATTGAGATGATCATATGGTTTTCATTCTTTAATTTGTTAATATGGTGTATCACATTGATTGATTTGTGTATATGGAAGAATCCTTGCATCCCTGGGATAAATCCCACTTGATCATGGTGTATGATCCTTTTAATGTGCTGTTGGATTCTGTTTGCTAGTATTCTGTTGAGGATTTTTGCATCTATGTTCATCAGTGATATTGGCCTGTAATTTTCTCTTTCTGTGATATCTTTGTCTGGTTTTGTTATCAGGGCGATGGTGGCTTCATAGAATGAGCTTGGGTGTGTACCTTTCTCTGCAATATTTTGGGAGAGTTTGAGAAGGATAGGTGTTAGCTCTTCTCTAAAAGTTTGATAGAATTTGCCCATGATGCTGTCTGTCCTGGACTTTTGTTTGTTGGAAGATTTTTAATTACAATTACAATTCCATTTCTTGTGATTGGTCTGTTTATATTTTCTATTTCTTCCTGGTTCAGTCTTGGAAGGTTGCACCTTTCCAAGAATTTGTCCATTTCTTCGTGTTTGTCCATTTTATCGGCATATAGTTGTTTGTAGTAGTCTCTTATAATCCTTTGCATTACTGCAGTGTCAGTTTTGATTTCTCCTTTTTCATTTTTAATTCTATTGATTTGAGTCTTCTCCCTTTTTTTCTTGATAAGTATGGCTAAAGGTTTATCAATTTTGTTTATCTTCTCAAAGAACTAGCTTTTAGTTTCATTGATTTTTGCTATTGTTTTCTTCATTTCTATATCATTTATTTCTGCTTTGATTTGTATGATTTCTTTCTTCATACTAACTTTGGGTTTTGTTTGTTCTTCTTTCTCTAGTTGCTTTAGGTGTAAGATTAGATTTTTTATTTGAAATTTTTCTTGTTTCTTGAGGTAGGATTGAATTGCTATAAAATTCCCTGCTAGAACTGTTTTTTGCTGCATCCGATAGGTTTTTGGTCATCATGATTTTGTTGTCATTTGTTTCTATGAATTTTTTGATTTCCTCTTTTATTTCTTCAGTGATTTCTTGGTTTTTTAGTAGTGTATTGTTTAGCCTCCATGTGTTTGTATTTTTTAGTTTTTTTCCTGTAATTGATTTCTAATTTCATAGCATTGTTTTTGGAAAAGATGCTTGAAAGGATTTCAATTTTCTTGAATTTACTGAGACTTGATTTGTGACTCCAGATGTTATCTATCCTGGAGAATTTTCTGTGTGCACTTGAGGACAAAGTGTATTCTGCTGCTTTTGGGTGGAATGTCTTAGAAATATCAATTAAGTCTGTTTGGTCTATTGCATCATTTAAAGCTTGTGTTTCCTTATTTATTTTCTGTCTGGGTGATCTGTCCATTGGTGTAAGTGGGGTGTTAAGTCCCCCACTATTATTGTGTTACTGTCGATTTCCCCTTTTATGGCTGTTAGCATTTGCCTTATGTATTGAGGTGCTCTTATTTTGGGTGCATAAATATTTATAATTGTTATATCTTCTTCTTGGATTGATCCCTTGATTATTACGTAGTGCCCTTTAATGTCTCTTGCAACAGTCTTTATTTTAAAATCTATTTTATCTGATATGAGTATTGCTACTCCAGGTTTCTTTTGATTTTCATTTGCATGGAATATCTTTTTCTCTCCCCTCACTTTCAGTCTGTATGTGTCCCTAGGTCTGAAGTGGGTGTCTTTTAGGCAGCATATATATGGGTCTTGTTTTTGTATCCATTTGGCCAGTTTGTGACTTTTGCTGGGCATTTAATTCATTTACGTTCAACGTTATTATCAATATGTATGTTCCTATTAACATTTTCTTAATTGTTTTGGGTTTGTTTTTGTGGGTCTTCTTCTCTTGTGTTTCCCACCTAGAGAATTTCCTTCAGCATTTGTTGTATAGCTGGTTTGGTGGTACTGAATTCTCTTAGCTTTTGCTTGTCTGAAAAGCTTTTGATTTCTCTGTTGAATCTGAATGAGGTCCTTGCTTGGTAGTGTAGTCTTGGTTGTAGGTTTTTCCCTTTCATCATTTTAAATATATCCTGTCACTTCCTTCTGGCCTGCAGAGTTTCTGCTGAAAAATCAGCTGATAACCTTATGGGGAGTCCCTTGAACATTATTTGTTGCTTTTCCCTTGCTGCTTTTTGTATTTTTTTCTTTGAATTTAATTTTTGTTAGTTTGATTAATGTGTGTCTTGGCATGTTTCTCTGTGGGTTTATCCTGTATGGGACTCTCTGTGCTTCTTGGACTTGTAGTTTATTTATTTTTATAAATGTCTAGTGACCTTATCTCTTTTTTTTTAATTATTTATTTATTTATTTATTTATTTATGGCTGTGTTGGGTCTTCGTTTCTGCACGAGGGCTTTCTCTAGTTGTGGCAAGCGGGGCCCACTCTTCATCGTGGTATGCGGGCGTCTCACTATCGAGGCCTCTCTTGTTGCGGAGCACAGGCTCCAGACGCGCAGGCTCAGTAATTGTGGCTCATGGGCCCAGTTACTCCGCGGCATGTGGGATCTTCCCAGACCAGGGCTCGATCCCTTGTCCCCTGCATTGGCAGGCAGACTCTCAACCACTGCGCCAACAGGGAAGGCCCGTAGTTTAGTTTTATAAACTAAAACTAAGACTTATAGTTTTTGGCTGTGATCTCTTCAAATATTTTCTCAGACTCTTTCTGTTTCTCTTCTTCTGAGACCCCTATAATTTGAATGTTGGTGTGTTTAATGTTGTCCCAGAAGTCTCTGAGACTGTCTCACTTCTTTTCATTCTTTATTCTGCTCCTTGACAGTTATTTCCACCATTCTATCTTCCAGCTCACTTATTTTTTCTTCTGCCTCAGTTACTCTGCTATTGATTCCTTCTAGTGTATTTTCCATTTTCAATTATTTTGTTTTTCACCACTGTTTGTTTATTCTTTAGTTCTTCTAGGTCCTTATTAAACATTTCTTGTATTTTCTTGATCCATTCTTCCATTCTGTTTCTGAGATTTTGGATCATCTTTACTATCATTACTCTGAATTGACTTTCAGGTAGGTTGCTTTTTTCCTCTTCATTTATTTGGTCTTTTAGGTTTTTACCTTGCTCCTTTGTCTGTGACATATTTTTTGTCATCTCATTTTTTATTTTGCTGTGTAGGGAGGGATGTGTTCATGTCTTTCTGGTTGTTTGGCCTGCTGTGTCCCGCACTGGAGTTTGCAGGCAGTTGGGTGGAGCCAGATCTTGGTGCCGAAATGAGGACCTCTGCGAGATCTCATACCGATTAATATTCCCTGGGTCCTGAAATTCACCATTAGTCCAGTGGCTTGGACTCGTCGCTCTCACCACAGGAGTTCAGACCCAATCCCTGGCCTGGGAACCAAGACCCTGCAAGCCATGCAGCATGGCAAAAGAAAAGAAAAGAAAAGAAAAAAGGGCCAGAAAAGGCCTTGGGGGTGGCAGGGATTAGGCTCAGGGCCTGTGCTGCCAGAGGGGGCCCAGGAGTGTGGAGTTTCAGGCCCAGGCCTCCAGCAGGTTTGCCAGGTCAGAGTGGGCAGGGGAGACACTGGCCATGTTCCCTTCTTATCTCCTGATCCCCTGAAGGTCTCTCCCCATCTCCACTGATTCTCTCACTGTGAGTTGGCCCCTCCAAGCATGGTAACGCCTCCCCTCCCCCAGCTGCCCCTCAGGCGTGCCAGTCCCATCCCACCTCCACTTTTCCTCTCCTCCTCCTCCCCCGACCCCCACGTCCTACCTGGTCACATAGGGATTCCTCTCTTCCCCTTAGGTGTCCAAGGTCCCCCACCAGCACCTACTAGGTGCCCTAGTTATGAGGAGACACGAACTCTGCATCCTTCTACTCCTCCATCTTATCCATCCTATGTCTTTTTATTGAAGAATGTAATCCATTTTAAAAAAAAATTATTTATTTATTTACTTTTGGCTGCATTGGGTCTTCATTGGGTTGCATGGGCTTCTCATTGCAGTGGCTTATCTTGTTGCAGAGCACGGGCTCTAGGCTCGAGGGCTTTAGTAGTTGTGGCTCTCGGGCTCTAGAGCACAGGCTCAGTTGTAGCACACGGGCTTAGTTGCTCCCTGGCATGTGGGATCTTCCCAGACCAGGGCTCGAACCCATGTCCCCCTCATTGGCAGGTGGATTCTTAACCACTGCACCACCAGGGAAGCCCAATCCATTTTTATTTAGAGTAATTATTGATAGGTAATGACTTACTAATACCATCTCTTTTTTTAAGACTCTTTTGTAGTTTCCTAATTCCTTTCTTCCTCTCTGACTGCCTTCCTTTGTGAATTAATGATTTTTATAGTAGTATGCTTTTAATAAACTTCTCTTTACCTTTTGTGAATCTAGTGTGGTTTCTTGCTTTGTGTTTACCATGAGACTTAAATAAAACATCTTACAGAGACAGCGGTCTATTTTATACTGATGAAACGTGAGCATCAACCACATACAAAAACTCTTTCCTTTTACCCTCCACCCTTTTATATTTTTGATGTCATGATTTGCCTCTTTTTATGGTGTGTACTTATTAGCAAATAGTTGTTGCTATCGTTATTTTTATATTCTTGTCCTTTAACTTTAATATGTTAAGTGTTTAACATTCCATATCAAAGTCCTAGAGTATTCTGTATGTGGCTGTATACTTAAATTTACCAGTGTACTGTGTATTTTCATGTTATTAATTAGCATTCTTTTACTTTAGCTTGAATAACTCCTTTCAGTGTTTCTAGTAAGACAGGACTAGTGGTGTTCAATTCCCTCAGTATTTGTTGATCTGGGGAAGTCTTTATCTTCCATTCATTTCCGAATGACACTTTCCAAATAAATATTCTCGGTTGGCAGTTTTCTCTTTCAGCACTTGGCTTTCTCCTGGCCCACTAGGTTTTTGCTAAGAAATCTACTTAGAGCCATATGAGGGTTCTGTTGTAAGTTCCAAGGTCTCTTTCTCATGATGCCTTTAAGACTTCTCTTTTTTTCTTTGATTTATTTCTGTTTTATTATAATATGTGTTGTAGAGGACCTTTTTATATCGATTTTGTTTGGTCACCTAAAAATGTTATGAACTTAGATATTCAAATCTCACCCTTGATTTGGGAAGTTTTCAGCCATTATTTCTTTAAATAAGCTTTCTGCCCCCATTTCCACCTTTTCTCCTCTGGAATTTCAATAATTCACAGATTGGTTCTGTTGATGACATACCATATATCATGTAGCCTTTCGTAATTCTTTTTCATTCTTTTTTCATTGTTCTCCTCTGACTGGATAACTTCAGTATATCTGTCATCTGTCTTACAGATTCCTTCTGCTTGTTTCGTTCTGTTGTTGATGCTACTCTATTGCATTTTCATTTCATCATTGGATTTTTCAGCACCAGAATTTCTCTTTGGTTCTTTTTTTGGATTTCTATCTTTTTGGTAAACTGCTCATTTTGTTCATATATTGTTTTCCTGATGTTTTTCAGTTGTCTTCCTGTATTTTCTGGTAGCACACTGAGTTATTTAAAACAGCTATTTTGAATTCTCCATTGGGTAAATCACAGATCTCCAATCTTTGAGTTTGAATACTGAAGATTTTTGTGATACTTTGTTGATGCCATGTTACTTGATTTCATGTTCCTTGAAGTTAAGTGTTGTTGTGTTTGCTTTGGAAGTACCAGTCTCCTTTGGGGGTGAGACAACTTCCTTCAGCCCTGCTACAGACTTTTAGACTATCTCAGATCTTCTATGGGAACACCAGCTCACACTTCTTCTCCCTCTAGTGGCAGAACTTCTGTGCTTGTGTGCCTTGTCTAGATCCTACAATGCACCAGGATGGGTGCTGACAGCCTGTCTTTTGTTTCCCCAAAGATGGCACTACATCTTAATCTTCTATTCTCTCCCTGGCCCACAGATTTGAGCCAAATTTCTGTGCATGCTCACTAGCTGTCTATCAAAGCTTGCTTTTACCTCCAATGTCAGTTGTGCCCACAGGGCTTGGCCACAAGATGGGAGGGTGTGTGAGTGAGGCAGACAGAGCCCTGAAGGGGCCAGTGGGCCAGTTGAGTGAACAGGAAGGTGAGGCAGTCCCAGCAGCTTTTGAGTGAGTTCTTCGATGGAGTTTGCAATACCGTTAGTAGGATCAGCTTCCCTTTAATGCTCTGTAAGTGTCCAGTCTTCTGCTTTCATAGCCTCTTCCTGACTCCCAGACATATAGCTCATTATTAGTACTCTGGATGGAATGAAAAGGAAATGAGCCTTTTGGCAGGTCCCATACAGATGGGGAAGCTGAAAGATCATACACACACTCCCCTGCGGGAGAAATCAGGGGCCCAGGAAGTTTTCTATTAGCCTTAAGCTGTGCATCCTTTGGGGGAGGGGTGATGAAGGTAAAGTTGAGCTGTTCCTCTTACCCAGTCCAATGAATCCAAACTCATATTTTTTTTTCTCCAGTGTGTGCTGGAGCTCCTCCTGTGAAAAACTGGACTTTCACATAAGGACTCTCCTCCATGTGTGATTGTATAAGATAGTGTTTCCAGTGACTCCTGGACTGAGGCTGAGTGAGGCTAGAGCTGGTTCATGGGCCACTGCAGACACCACAGTCTGGACAGAGACCTCTCTGCCTTTTATTTCATGCATATGTGGGTGAGACTCCTCCTGGGTCCCTTGGCATATTGTGTTGAGTCCCACACCTCCCTCAAAGACAGGTTTGTCTGTGGATGGATGTCAAATTTCTGTTGTTGGTTCAGGAACAAAAACAATGAATGTCTTGTGCCTCCAAGATCCCATGTTTTCTGGTAAGGGTTTAAAGTCTATTTTGTCTAACACAAATATCACTAGCCCTGCTTTCTTTTGGTTACCATTTTCATGGAATATCATTTTTCATCCCTATATTTTCAGCCTGTGTTTTCCCTTAAAGTTAAAGTTAGTTTCTTATAGAAAACATAAAGGTGGATCTTGTATTTTTATCCATGCATCCAGTTTATGTCTTTTATTGTTGCATTTAATATATTTACATTTAAAGTATTTTTGTTGATAATTTTTTACTTTTATCACTTTTTTTTTTACTTTTATTACTTATTTTCTGTTTGTCTTGTAGTTCTTTTGTTTCTCTTTTTCTTTCTTGCTATCTTCCTTTGTGTTTCATTGGGTTTGTTTCCTTATTTGTTTGTTTGTTTGTTTGTTTGTCAGTTTAAATAGGCTTTGATTCCTTTCTCTTTTCCTTGATGTAATGTATAGGTATACTCTTGTTGGGGCTTACATAAAATATCTAATTTTTACAGCTATAAACTTGTATCTCTCTCCCCTTCCTTGTTAAGTTGTTGACACCACAATTTACATCCAATTTTGTTTGTAACCATTTATATAATTTATTATATTTATTCATAATACTTTTGTCTTTTAACTTTTATACTAGCATTAAAAGTGATTTGGGGGGGCAGAATTAAAGTGGTGTTGTGGAGAGACGTGGAGTTAGCATCTTCCCACCACGAGGGTGCCTGCCGGCTGCTGGTGGGGGACCCTGACCCCCCCAGGAGACAGGAAGAACCCCCAGGTGAATGCATAGGATGTGGGGGGATGGAAGGGGGAGGAGAAGTGGAGGCCAGACAGGATTGGCACCCCAGAGGTCAGGAAGATCAGGAGAGGCAGGTGGGAGGGACACTTGGGAGGAGTAGGAGAGGAGCAGAGGGCATTGGCCCCACCCACTCTAGCCCAGGAAGCCTGCTGGGCTCCCAGGTGAGGTTCCCCTGCCCTCTGAGATGAGGGGTGGGGGACACGCCTTGGCCCCTTATGTTCCTTGAGCCTAAGCCCCACCCCCCACAGCTCCCAGGGCCTTTTCTAGCCCTGTGGGTCCTGAGCATTGGCCCCACCCACCACCCAAACCTCACCCTTGCTTAGGCCCCGCCCTCCACAGCCAAGGCTTTCCTGCTTCTTTTTTTTTCGTTTTCTTCTTTCTTTTTTTTTCTTTTCCCTCCTCTGCTTTTGTACTATTGTGGTACTGATGTACTTCCCAGTTGTTGATTCATCTGTATTTTTATTTTTATATTCTTTCTAATATATCTGTTAGTTTCCTCGTCTAATTTTATTTTTTACTTTGTTATTGTTCTCTTTTTTTTTTGCCACCCCATGTGGCTTGGGGGATCTTGGATGCCCCATGGGCCAGGGGCTGGGCAAAGCTCCTTCTGTGGGAGCTCGGAGTCCAAACCATGGGACTAACAGAGAACCTAAGACCGCAGGGAATATTCATCAGAGTGAGTTCTCAGGGAGGTCCTCATCTCAGCATCAAGACCCAGGTCTACCCAACAGCCTACAAATTCCAGTGTTGGAAGCCTCAGGCCAAACAACAGTAAGATAGATAGGAGCACAATCCCACTCATAAAAAAAATTTTAAAAAGAGGCAGCAAAAAAATATGTCACAGATGAAGGGGCAAGGTAAAAAAGTACAAGACCAAATAAATGAAGAGGAAATAGGCAATCTACCTGAAAAATAATTCAGAGTAATGATAGTAAAGATGATCCAGAATCTCGGAAATAGAATGGAGGCACAGACTGAGAAAATACAAGAAATGTTTAACAAAGGTCTAGAAGAACTAAAGAACAAACAAACAGAGATGAACAACACAATAACTGAAATGAAAAATACACTGGAAGGAATCAGTAACAAAATAACTGAGGCAGAAGAACAAATAGGTAAGCTGGAAGACAAAATGGTGCAAATAACTGCTGAGGAGCAGAATAAAGAAAAAAGAATGAAAACAATGAAGACAATCCCAGAGACTTCTGGGACAACACTAAACATATCACATTCGAATTATAGGAGTCCCAGAAAAGGAAGAGAAAAAGAAAGGGTCTGAGAAAATATTTGAAGAGATTATAGTGGAAAACTTCCCTAACATGGGAAAGAAAATAGTCACTCAATTCCAGTAAGCACAGAGAGTCCCATACAGGATAAACCCATGGAGAAGCACACTAAGACATATATTAATCAAATATCAAAAATTAAATTCAAAGAAAAAATACTAGAAGCAGCAAGGGAAAAGCAACAAATAACGTTCAAGGGACTCCCCATAAGGTTATCAGCTGATTTTTCAGCAGAAACTCTGCAGGCCAGAAGGGATTGGCAGGATATACTTAAAGTGATGAAAGAGAAAAACCTACAACCAAGATTACTCTACCTGCAAAGATCTCATTCAGATTCGATGGAGAAATCAAAAGCTTTTTAGGCAAGCAAAAGCTAAGAGAATTCAGCACCACCAACCCAGCATTACAACAAATGCTAATGAAACTTCTCTAGGTGGGAAGCACAAGAGAAGAAAAAGATCCACAAAAACAAACCCAAAACAATTGAGAAAATGGTAATAGGAACATACATATCAATAATAACCTTGAATGTAAATGGGTTAAATGCCCCAATCAAAAGACACAGACTGACTGAATGGATACAAAAACAAGACTCATATATATGCTGTCTACAAGAGACCTACTTAAGACCTAGGGACACATACAGACTGAAAGTGAAAGGATGGAAAAAGATATTCCATGCAAATGGAAATCAGAAGGAAGCTGGAGTAGCATTACTTGTATCAGATAAAATAGACTTTAAAATAAAGCCTATTACAAGAGATAAGGAGGGACACTACATAATCATCAAAGGATCAATCCAAGAAGAAGATACAACAATTATAAATGTTTATGCACTCAACATAGGAGCACTTCAATACATAAGGCAAATGTTAACAACCATGAAAAGAGAAATTGACAGTAACACAATAATAGTAGGGGGCTTTAACACCCCACTTACACCAATGGACAGATCATCCAGACAGAAAATAAATAAGAAACACAAGCTTTAAATGACACAATAAGCCAGATATTTAATTGGTATTTATAGAACATTCCACCCAAAAGTGGCAGAATACACTTTCTTCTCAAGTGCACACAGAACATTCTCCAGGATAGATCACATCTGGAGTCACAAATCAAGCCCTGGAAAATTTAAGAAAATTGAAATCATATCAAGCATCTTTTCTGACCACAACGCTATGGGATTGGAAATCAATTACAGGAAAAATACTGTAAAAAATACAAATACATGGAGGCTAAACAGTGCACTACTAAATAACCAAGAGATCACTGAAGAAATCAAAGAAGAAATTAAAAAATACCTAGAAACAAATGACAATGAAAACACGATGACCCAAAACCTATGGGACACAGAAAAAGCAGTCTAAGATGGAGAGAAGTTTATAGCAATTCAATCTCACCTCAAGAAACAAGAAAAATCTCAAATAAACAATCTAACCCTACACTTAAAACAACTAGAGAAAGAAGAACAAAGAAAACCCAAACTCAGTAGAAGGAAAGAAATAACGATCAGAGCAGAAATAAATGAAATAGAAACAAAGAAAACAATAGCAAAGATCAGTAAAACTAAAAGCTTGTTCTTTGAGAAGATAAACAAAATTGATAAACCTTTAGCCAGACTCATCAAGAAAAAAAGGGAGAAGACTCAAATCAATAAAACTAGAAATGAAAAAGGAGAAATCAAAACTGACACAGAAGAAATACAAAGGATTGTTAAGAGACTACTACAAACAGCTATATGCCTATAAAATGGACAAACATGAAGAAATGGACAAATTCTTGGAAAAGTGCAACCTTCCAAGACTGAACCAGGAAGAAATAGAAAACATAAACAGACCAATCACAAGTAATGGAATTGAAATTGTAATTTAAAATCTTCCAACAAACAAAAGTCCAGGGCAGATGGCTTCATGGGCAAATTCTATCAAACTTTTAGAGAAGAGCTAACACCCATCCTTCTCAAATGCTCCCAAAAAAATTGCAGAGAAAGGTACACACCCAAGCTCATTCTATGAAGCCACCATCGCGCTGATACCAAAACCAAACAAAGATATCACAAAAAAGAATATTACAGGCCAATATCACTGATGAACATAGATGTGAAAATCCTCAACAAAGTACTAGCAAACAGAATCCAACAACACATTAAAAGGATCATACACCATGATCAACTGGGATTTATCACAGGGATGAAAGGATTCTTCAGTATACGCAGATCAATCAATGTGATACACCACATTAACAAATTAAGGGATAAAAACCATTTGATCATCTCAATAGATGCAGAAAAATCTTTTGACAAAATTCATCAGCAATTTATGATAAAAACTCTCCAGAAAATGGACATAGAAGGAACTTACCTCAATATAATAAAGGCCATATATGACAAACCCACAGCAAGCATCATACTCGATCATGAAAAACTGAAAACATTTCCACTAAGATCAGCAACAAGACAAGGATGTCCACTCTTGCCACTCTTCTTCAACATAGTTTTGGAAGTCCTAGCCATGGCAATCAGAGAAGAAAAAGAAATAAAAGGAATATACATTGGAAAAGAAGAAGTAAAACTGTCAGTGTTCACAGAAGACATGATACTATACATAGAAAATCCTAAGGATGCCACCAGAAAACTACTAGAACTAATCAATGAATTTGGTAAGGTTGCAGGATACAAAATTAATGCACAGAAATCTCTGGCATTCCTATACACCAACAGTGAAAAATCAGAAAGAGAAATTAAGGAAACATTCCCATTTACCATTGCAACAAAAAGAATAAAATATCTAGGAATAAACCTGCCTAAGGAGGCAAAAGACTTGTACTCAGAAAACTATAAAACACTAATGAAAGAAATCAAAGATGACATAAACAGATGGAGAAATATATCATGTTCTTGGATTGGAAGAATCAATATTGTGAAAATGACTATATTACCCAAAGAAATCTACAGATTCAATGCAATCCCTATCAAACTACCAATGGCATTCTTCACAGAATTAGAACAAAAAATTTTACAATTTGTAGGGAAAAACAAAAGACCCCAAATAACCAAAGCAATCTTGAGAAAGAAAAACGGAGTTGGAGGAATCAGGCTCCCCGACTTCAAACTATACCACAAAGCTACAGTAATCAAGACAGGATGGTACTGGCATAAAAACAAATATAGATCAATGGTGCAGCATAGAATGCCCAGAGATAAACCCGCACACATATGGGCAACTAATTTATGACAAAGGAGGCAAGAACATATAATGGAGAAAAGACAGCCTCTTCAATAAATGGTGCTGGGAAAACGGGACAGCTACATGTAAAAGAATGAAATTAGAACACACCTTAGCACCATACACAAAAATAAACTCAAAATGGATTAAGGACTTAAATGTAACACCAGACACTATAAACTCTTAGAGGAAAAACACTCTTTGATATAAACCACAGCAAGATCTTTTTTGACCCACCTCTTAGAGTAACAGAAATAAAAACAAAGATAAACAAATGGTACATAATTAAACTTAAAAGCTTTTGCACAGCAAAGGAAACCATAAACAAGACAAAATGACAACCCTCAGAATGGGAGAAAATATTTGCAAATGAAACAACAGAGAAAGGATTAATCTCCAAAATATACAAACAGCTCATGGAGCTCAATATCATAAAAACAAACAATCCAGTTAAAAAATGAGCAGAAGACCTAAGTAGACATTTCAACAAAGAAGACATACAGATGGCCAAGAGGCACATGAAAAGATGCTCAACATCACTAATTATTAGAGAAATGCAAATCAAAACTGCAATGAGGTATCACCTCACACCAGTCAAAATGGCCATTATCAAAAAATCTAGAAACAATAAATTCTGGACAGGGTGTGGTGAAAAGGGAACCCTCCTGCACTGTTGGTGGGAATGTAAATTGATACAACCACTATGGAGAACAATATGGAGGTTCCTTAAAAAACTAAAAATAGAACTACCATATGACCCAGCAATCCCACTACTGGGCATATACCCTGAGAAAACCATAATTCTAAAGAGATATGTACCACAATGTTCATTGCAGCACTATTTACAATAGCCAGGACATGGAAGCAACCTAAATGTCCATCAACAGATGAATGGATAAAGAAGATGTGGCACAGATATACAACAGAATATTACTCAACCATAAAAAGAAACGAAATTGAGTTATTTTTAGTGAGGTGGATGGACCTAAGAGTCTGTCATATAGAGTGAAGTAAATCAGAAAGAGAAAAGCAAATACCGTATGTTAACACATATATATGGAATCTAAAAAAAACAAAAACAAAAAGGTACTGATGGACCTAGTTGCAGGGCAGGAATAAAGATGTAGACATAGAGAATGGACTTTGAGGACACGGGGTGGGAGGGGGAGCTAGGGCAAAGTAAGAGTAGCATCAACATATATACAGTACCAAATGTAAAATAGTTAGTGGGAAGCAGCAGCATAGCACAGGGAGATCAGCTAGGTGCTTTGCAGTGACCTAGAGGGATGGGATAGGGAAGATGGGAGGGAGGCTCAGGAGGGAGGGGATATGGGGTCATATGTATGCATATGGCTGATTCACTTTGCTGTACAACAGAAACTAACACAGTATTGTGAAGCAATTATACTCCAATAAAGATCTATTTTTTTAAAAAGTTATTTACCCATCACTGTATTCTATATTTGTCTCTATATTTACCATTACCAATGAGTGTCATACTTTCTTATGCTATTGTGCTGGTGTTTAGCACCCTTCTTTTTCAACTTGAAGAACTGCCTTTAACATTTCTTGGTATGCACATCTAGTGGCGATAAACTCCCTAAGCATTTGTGTGTCTGGTAATATTTGTACCTCCCCTTTATTTGTGATGGTCCAATTTGCTGGTGTAGTATTCTTAGCAGTTTTTTCTTTCAGCACTTTGAGTATATCATCCCACTCCCTTCTGGCCTTCAATGTTTCTGCTATAAAATCACCTGGTAGTTTTACGGTTCCCTTCTTTGTGATGTTTCCTATTGCTGTTTTCAATATTTTACTTTGTCTTTGACTCTAGACAATTTGATTATGTGTATCAGTCGGGGGGGGGGTGTGTGTTTTTGCAGTTCATCTTACTTCATTCGGGCTTACTGGATCTGGATGTCTATTTCCTTTCCCAGATTTAGTGCATTTTCAGTTGTGTTAGTATGTTTGATTCAGTTTTCTGCCCCTTTCCCTCTCTCTTGTCCTTCTCAGTCTTCTGTAACATATATATTGATCATTTTGGTGGTGTCCCATAAGTACCATAACCTATGATCACTTTTTTTTATTGTTTTTTCTTTTTGCTCCTCTGACTCAATTATTTTTAGTTACCTCTGCGTCCACTGATCCTTTTTTCTTCTTGTTCTAGTCCGTTGTTGAACCCCTCTGTTTAATTTTTCAGTTTATTTATCACATTTTCCAGTTCTACCATTTCTCTTTTGGTAATTTCTATATTTTCTATCTCTCTGTTGAAATTCTTACTTTGTACACGTATGTTTACATGTAAGCATGTATGTTTACATGTATGTTTTACGTATGTAAGCGTGTGTTTACGTATGCTTACATGTAAGCACGCATGTTTACATGTAAGCATGTTTATGATGGCTATTTTGTGGGGTTTGGGGTTTCTGTTTGTTTGTTTTGGGGTTTTTTGCCATTGCAAAATGCATTTCATTTCTAAATATTTCCTAGTAATAAACTCACAAGCTTTAGTTACAAGAGTGCGAACATCAGAAGCAAGGGAAGAAGCTGAGTACTTAGGCTTGGACATGGGAGCTGCCCGTGACACTCACCTGGGACATATGCCAGGCCCAAACCACCTCTGCTTTACTCTTTTGTCAAATTTTTCGCTCTATGACTGCTATTTTGAATTTCTGTTGGGGAAATCACCTGTCTCCATTTCGTTAGTGTTGGTTTATAGATACTTATCTTGTTCTTCTGACTGGAGCGTATTTCTCTATTATTATTTTTCTCGAATCTCTGTGTTGATATCTGTGCATTAGATTAAACACCCACAACTCCTAGTCTTCACAGACTGGACTCATAAGTAGAAAGCCTTCATCAATCAGCCTGGCCAGAGATTCTGGATGCCTCTCTAACCTCTATGCTCATCCAAACTGCTGTCTTTGTACTTAGCATCTTCCAGGGGTCTAGAGTATGCCAACTCCCATCTACATCCTGAGACAGGTGAGCTAGAAGCCAGAAAAGCTGGTGGAGCTGGGAGCTGGAGTTTATCCCCTCACTCACTCTGCACTGAGCTGAGGAGAAGGGCTGTGGAAATGCCTGCATGCTCCTTCAAACCCTGTGCTCTTCCAAACCATGATTTTGCTCTCTGTAGTCCCCAGGCACCAACAAATTCTGGGCTTCATCAGCTCTCAGAGAGAGGTTAGTCAGGAGCCAGTTCCTTAGGCAGCAGCTAGAAAAGATGAGGGTCTAGATGTGTAGTCTAACTCCTTCCGTGGAGAAACTGGGAGCTGCTCACTCTGCACTAAGCTAGGGGATGACCTGTGAGCAGTGCTAGCACAGCCATTCCTAACTGCCACTTTGTCCTCAGTAGTCCCAGGGGACTGGAAATGCTGGGCCCTCCCAGAGGCAGGTGAGTTAGAAGCCAGACCCTGGACTAGCAGTTGGAAAACTGGAGCCCTAGATTGTGGTTCAAACTCTTTGCTCCTCCAGGAGAAGCTGGGAGTTGGGGGTTCCCTCCCAATTATATGGTGCTGTGCCTAGGTGGGGTTTATTGTGAGAGTGTGTCTCAGTTTTTCCTAACAGGATTTTAGCATTTTCTCACTTGCCTTGAATGCAGGAGCCTCTCAACCAGTGTTTTGAATAATGGGAGTTGGTACGTGCATAGCTGTTAATTCAGTGCGTCTGTGGGGAGAGGGACGGGCCGAGGCGGCCTACTCCCCCATCTTACTAATGTCACTCTATCCTTCCCAATTTATATATGTTGTGTGTGTTTGCTTTTCTTTTTATAATTTTTAAGTAAAAAGAAGTATAGATTTTCAATCTTTATTGTTTTCTATTATTGCTATTTAATGTTAAAATTCCCCTCTCAGCACACTTTCTTGTCATTTCATAAATCTCATAAAATTTTACTTATCGTTTTTTTATTTTCATTCAATTCAAAATATTCAAAGTTTTCTCTTTTGATTTCTTCTTTATCCACGAGTTATTTCATAAATGAAGCTGAGCTCTGTGAAGAGACCTAGTAAGTGACAGAAATGTACTTTACTATTTCAAGTTTAGTTATACATAGTTTGAGGAAGCATCATTTAGTCCTTTGTAGAATGAATACATGTGTTGATCATTGTCATCTTCATTGAACTCCATATATTGACATGGCTTTAAGCACCCAATTTTGATGACAAACATTTCAAATTGTCAGATACAAAGGCTATGGTAACTGTGGTGGAAGATTCTGAGATCATCACCTGATCTGAGCTACCCCAATTTGTTAACTGTGTTCTGGGTTGCTTAAGAGATCCAGACTAAGCAATGTTTTGAACAAGTCCCAGGAAAGGAAACCCATTGTTAATAGAGTTCTGACATGCTGTAGGATTCCAGATCCATTAGACAAACAGATTTCTAAAAATTTCCTAGTAAGGATTCTGAGTACTTTAAATCTTGCTTTGTTCTAAAAAAATGAATAAAGTGTCTTGATTTAATATCTTTGGAAACTCATAGATTTTTTCTCTCACACCAGAACTTAAATGATTAGAATTTTTCTAGGTTTACATTTACAAATGACTCCCCATTTTTCTATAGTTATATTATTTGTGTCCTTATAAAATGTTTATCAAATATATGCTTATCTTTTCTTTATGCTTTCTCCCTTTTAGAAACATGTTCGAAATCCGATATACAAATTAAGAATGGATTTTTTTCTGAATCTACCTTTACATATCCTTTAAATAAACAAACACAGTATAAGTGTAAATCAAGATATGTAACAGCAGATGGTAATACATCAGGATTAATTACATGTCTGCAAAGTGGATGGTCCATGCAACCTGTATGCATTAGTAAGTAATTGATTATTTTAGTATTCATTATCCTAATGATCACTCTAGAGAAGTTTTCTTTAGCTTCATTCTTTTTATCCTTTTTTTTGTTTTTTTTTTGCTGGGGTGGGGTGGTATGAGGTGTTGATGAGGTTCCATGGCTGTACTTGAAAAGATAAATTGAAAAATGTGTATCATTTTTTACCTTTTATGATTAATTACTAATAGGGTAGAATATCATGGCATCCTTCACTTCAAGGTTTTTTCACTTTAAAACATCCCGTGATTAAAAACTAATTTAGCTAGAAGACATACCTATAGTCTGGTATAAACTCATTTATTTTTAGCTGAGTCCTTTATGCCAATTGTATCTGATTTTATTTTATGAGACTTTTATGTCAGAATCTTTCCTCCTAAGCCTAAAAGTTATGTTTTTAAGTGAAGATATGAGTCCATAGTGCATAATCTTCAAATAATATAACTTGTAAATTTTATATGTTTGAAACTGTAGGGTAGATCCACTTGCGAAAAATTCTCTGTTAGGAAATCTTCATAAACATCTAGTAGGACCAAATTCTGCTGTGCTGAGAGGTTTTTCTGTCCCACCACACAGACGTTTATGACGATTTTCTAAGGACAATTTGCTGAGTTTATCTTATTCATCCCAAAGCTGCACAATGATATTTTTGAAGTGATAGCTTACATATTCACTTCAAGAGAAGTGGATGTTTAAAATATCCCTTTCTACTGTTTACATTTTATTTCTTTTGCTTTCCAATGTCTATGCTTAATATGGGCACTAGCCAAAGAGAAAATGATAAAAGTTGCCCCCATATCAAATTCACTTTGCACTAATATGTGACCAATTTTCCATTCTAACGCTCTTTTCATGGAAGAGAAAAGTTCTCTATTACTTTTGTTTATACTAGTATAGTTTTGCTTTAATTTTTTAAAGTTTTAAGCTAGCTGGCTACATAACACAATATGAAATTTGAGATTAATTATTTAAACCTTTATTAACATCACTCTATTACAGTGTTAGTGAAAATTGATACTGTTCAATTTTACTTTCTTATAAAGAAACATTTTACTTTCTTGTAACTTGTTATAAATAATAGAACTACTTCTGCATTCAACCTTGATAAATATAAAAGAATACACAACCATTAGAAATATATTTGGGAAAGCAAAATCAGCATGTGACTTTAAATATTAGTGTGTTTTAAAGTAGAATTCTATAGAATGTTTTAAAATTTACTTACCTTGTTGAAAATTACTTTTTTTCAATTAATCAATTTTTCTCTGGCATATATGTCACAATTGCTAATAAGTTCAGCATATTAATTCAGAAAATGCTGTTATAAAAATAGTACAATACATCTGTAATGGCTTATTTTATTACTAGCATGGGGAAAATGCGTAAGTATAATTAAATTGAGAAAAATGTTCATAAAAGAAATATTTCAGAGACATTAAGTGTTGAGAAAAATGTTGTGTAAAACATATTTTTTCAGGAATTCCCTGGCGATCCAGTGGTTAGGGCTCCGCACTCCCACTACAGGGGTCAAGGGTTCGATCCCTGGTCAGGGAATTAAGATCCCACAAGCCGTGTGTTGCAGACGAAAAAGACAATAACAGAAACATATTTTTTTCATTTTGAGTACCTATTTCAGGACAGTGATCTATTACTGGTATTCTTGGATTATTTTTGTATCATTATTTATTAGCACATACTAATTGGTAAAGCCCCCTTTCCCCTTGAGGTGAGACTTAATCAGATTGCCCACTAAATAATATTAGAAATGAAATATTTTTATTCCATTATCCATTAGAATCCTGTGATATGCCAGTATTTGAGAATGCCAGAGCCAGAAGCAATGGCACATGGTTTAAGGTCAATGACAGCCTGGACTACGAATGCCTTGATGGGCATGAGAGCCAAGATGGACACACCACAGGCTCCATCGTGTGTGGTGAAGACGGCTGGTCTGATAAACCTGCATGTTATGGTAAGAACTCCTTCTCAGGTGTTATTCTTTTCAAAATGAACATAATTAACAATAATCATCAAAAATGTTTTATTTTTACCAAATTTGACTGATCTAGAGTCATTGTTAAGGCACAATGATTAAAATCAAGATGTCTCCTTCTGCTTTAATATAAACTGGGTAGAGGGGAAGTTTTGAAATGCAAAGGCTCACTCATTACCAAAATGACAGTGTCTTACAACCTCTTCAACTATTTTGCTCCTGAGTTTCTGCTTTATACCTCCTACCTTGAGTATCAATTTCTGCAGGTACTGAGAGGAGCTCTTTATTTTCCCACTGTGAGAAGTTCTGAGGACAGTGACATGAATCTCTTTTATCTTTGCCAATCAGCTGTCTTTTCTCCAGGGCTAGAAACAGGGCTACAGTCTCTGGCCAACTGAGTGGATGTTGAATGTTCCAAGCCAAGGGAACAGTATATGCAAAGCTTTGGCAACAAAACAATATTTGGGAAATACCAAGGTTAATGGATTCTACTCAAGGTGTGGGAGAACTTTATGAGCTGAGGCTGAATAGGAGGCAAAGGAAAAATTATCCAGGTTACTTCAGGGCATGTTCACATTTGGATTAATTTTATGATTGATGAAAAGTCATAAGGAATTTTAAGGAAAGGAATAATATAATTTTATTTGGTTTCTTGAAAGTTTTTTTTTTTTTCAGGAAGCCATGTAGGGTGAGAAATAGTGGGGATTAGATAAGGTTATGGCTGAAGAGATGCACAGCAGAGGATAGATTTGGGATATATTTTGTTGGCAGAAAACACAGATAATGTCACTAAATGGTGGATGTCGAAAAGAGCAAAAAGTCAAGGGACTCACGTGCTTGCTCTCCATTGCTTCATAAGCAAGCAGGTAAATGGAAATGACTTTGTCAGGTGCTACTGGCAAGAGAGAGAACACTTTGGGAAGAACACTGCAACTTTTGACTTGAACACATTGTGATTGGGCTGCCCATGGACCATAAAAATTGGATATATCCACTACAGAGTTGAATACATGGGTCTAGCCAGGAGATACACCTGTGAGATTATCACCCTATAAATAATGATATCGCGTTGGGAAAGAATGTAGAATGAAAAGAGAAGAGAGATCAAGACTGAGCCCTGAAGCATTCCAGCATTTAGGTGTCAGACAAAGAGGAATAGATGGCAAAGTAGATAGGAAAAAGGAGAACCCAGAGAATTTAGGGGAAAAACTTAGAAATGAATGTTTCATAGATGTGGAGGGAAGAAAATGTGTAAAGGTAAAGGAAGTATAATAGATCGACTAATGGTGAATCCTGTGGAGTCAGCCTGGATGGGTTCTAATTCCAGTTCTACAATTTGCTAAACATGTATCTTAGGGCAACAACCAAGCCTATTTGAAGCTTTGTTCACGCTTCCTAATCTGGAAAATGGATTAGTAATTACAAATGTTCTAATATTTCAAAGGATTTTGGACTAAATTATTCATATAAAGTTCTTACCATAGTGCCTGCCATACAATAAAATCAAGGAAATTGTCATCTAATTACATTATTATGATTGTTAGAGTGGTGAATATTTCTAATTCAGTAGATACGTCCAGTTAGAAGACTGTAAAAATGTGGTGGATTTGGCTACATAGAGGCCAACAAAAACTGCAACAGAGATGGTTTTGGATGGAGTAGACAGGAAAAAACCTACATAGAACCTGCTGAAAAAAATGATTAGTAAGAAACTTAATACAGCATGTGGACATAACTCTTTCAAAAGATTTGCTTGTGGCAGAGAAGAGGAGGTTCAGGATATATTGCTAGGGGAATTACGCACTGAATAAAGAATTGTTTTAATGGGAAAGATGAGAGTGTATTGAACGCTGAAGAGGATATGCTAGAGAGGGGAGCAGGCAGAGACTGAACACAGGAAGTTCCCTGTGAAGGAGAAGGGAAAGGAACCAGCGCTGCTGAGAAAATACTGGGCTTTGGTGGCAACAGCTCTGCTTCCAACTTCCTATCAGGAGGAAGGAAGGAAAATGGATGTGTAAGACTAATGCTGAAAAGAAGCAGTCGCTGATGGTTTGTGCTTTCCTTTGAGGTAGGAGACAAAGTCATGTGAGATTAAGTGGTGCACAGGGGAAGAAGGAGAAGGAACACTAGGCAGAGTAGAAAAGATTAAAAATAGAGATTTCAGACAGACACACAGAGTGAATTTATAACAGAAATGAGACAGGCTTGTTCAAGTGTTCTGGGCACAAATTTCACTTTTCAGGCTGTCAGCAAACACCTAATATGTCCTAGAAGTAGGCTAAGAGAAAATGGTGAAAGATACTAACAGGGGATCTGCCTTTCAAGAGCTTTCATTCCACTATGAAAAAACAACAAATAATTACGGTAAATAATGAACCAAAAGGTAAAATATTTCTACTATATTTTCCAAATTACTGTATTCGAAGAACAAATGAATCCAAGTGCTTAGAAAATAGGAGGGGACTGAAGGCTCTAGTTCCTACAGGAAGACGTCTATGCAAAGAAAAGTTGGAAACCATTCATTCAGCATAGAGATAAGGGTCTGTGCAACAGCCGAGGCAGCAAAGAAATTGACCTATTTTAAAAATTCTGTATTGACTCCGACTCCAGGGGCGGATAGATGACATTGGAAGTGTAGGCAAGGAATGGATTGTAAAGTGTCTGGAGCTTATTCTAAGTAAAAGGAGAGGCTCTTAACATGATCATGGCTTTCTTAAAGTCACTGTCTTTATGTGAAGACAGCAGTTGGAAAATAGCCTACAACTGATGTTATTGTTAATGCAGCATTTTTCACAATATGATAAAATAGGAATTTTATATAAGCACAAAATATATAAACACAGACACATACCAATAAAAGTATTGCTATGTGGAAATTTGGAGTAGAATTTTTGGAAAGGAATCTCAGTTGTTCTCATCAAGCGTGACCTTCTCAACTAAGCTACAAAACTCAATATTAACACAAAAATGAAAACTATTTTTTGAGTTATTTTTTGTGGCATTACTTTTAAAAATAGTTAACTTACATCTAACTTTATGATTATGTGTTAAGACTTGACTTTCAGATGGTATGAATTTTCATTTTGGTAAAATTCCAATTTTCAAATTCCAGTTTTGAATTTTATAAGTTAATTAACAAGATAGGAAGATTCCAAATAAGAAAAATACAATTTTTCATAATTTGTAGCAATGTCACAAATTTCATACATTTTATAAATTTGGGGATATAGTTTTACACATTTCTAAATTGAATCAGGATAATTATAAATATATTAATAGTAAGATCATTTATAGGTACAACAAGAATAGATATTTGTATATCATATACATAATCATGACACCTAGAATATGCCTATCTCTGTGGCCTTGAACATGTTCCTCATTTTGTTTCATGTTTCAATTTGATCATGTTTCAGTCTGATTTCCACACTTGTAAAATTAAGGGATTTTTAAAGTTCCTGTAACTCAAATACATGAGAAATGTCTCCCTTGTGTGTTCTGGTTTCCCAATTATATTTTTAAAAATACCATTTTTCATTTGTGTGCAATTTAAAAATTGTAGCATTCGTTTTCTTTAACGTGAGAGAATCTTTTTACATTTTGAGACAGAAAAAGTAACATTAAATTTTATAAATGTCAGTGATAAAATCATATCCAGTTCAAACAAGCTGACTTAACAAATAAATTATCAGGACACATACGTTGCTGTTCAATACCTTAATATTTCTCAAAGAGCCCCATATGAATGGAGAGGGTGTATAAAACCTAATATGTAATGTTTTTCAAGGAAGAGCATTTATGTGCTGCCCCTTTGTATATGCATGCAGTACCCAGCACCTCATTTTTACTTGACACATATAATATTTATTTGGCAATGATTAGTTATATATTCTCACTAAATTATTTGTCTCTTTCTATAGAAAGAGAATGCAGTATTCCACAAATGGAAAACAATTTAGATGCTAATCCCAAGAAAGACACATATAAATTTGGAGACGTGTTGAAATTCTCCTGCATACAAGGACGTATTATGGTTGGAGCAGATTCAGTTCAGTGCTACCACTTTGGATGGTCCCCTAATCTTCCAACATGTAAAGGTAAATATTTATCTTACAGCTGCTGAACAAGAGTTAAAACCTTAGACATTAACCATTTTTTTCCTCTCTTAATTTTCTGTCTGCTACCAGTGCATCTATAATCTAATGCATTAAGCCAGAGGTATACCCACCAAGGACAAGTGTTGGGTTGTAGATAAAACAGTTTTCCTTATTTAAGAAATTAATCTCCAGTTGCTTCTTGAAATGTGTGGTGGAAGTATCCACAGATATGTATAAGGAACCTGACACTGGCAGGATTTCTTGTTAGTTTTCCTTTTGCCTACAATTCTACCATTAATATCGGACATTGTATATAATGTGGGACTTACCTTAAGTGTCATCAAGTGTGTCTAAAGAATGTTCAAGTAGCTTATAGTCAATTCAATCATATGTATGGCTGGAATAAAAGTTAAAACTTGATCAAATGCTTGTTTCAAAGGATGATATTTTCTCAAAAAGTTTTGATACAGTGTTTCCATGGAATAAGACTATTACTATAATTTACACACCCATATTGATTAATTGGTTTGCATACCTATTTAGGGTATCTAGATTATTGAACATGTTTTCTGGGCTTACATAGACTTCCAATATGTTAGCTCAGGATGAGTAATAGAACTAGGAAACAGAGTCTGGTGTAAACACCACTGTTTTTTCATTGTTTAAGAATGCTAAAATAAATTATGTAATAAATAATAAACTAATTAACAAAAAATCTCTGCATTAGCTGGATTTTTAAGTTGTAAAATAGACCACGTAACCATTATTTACACAGTATGTCTACTGTAGGGCAAGTAAAATCGTGTGCTCCACCTCCTCAACTCCTCAGTGGGGAAGTTAAAGAAACACAGAAAGAAGAATATGGACACAGTGAGGTGGTGGAATATGTTTGCAATCCTGGATTTCTGATGAAGGGCTCTCATAAAATTCAGTGTGTTGATGGACAATGGACAGCTTTGCCCGTGTGTATTGGTAATGTATTAAAAATAGTAATATTTAAAGGTAAATCAACACTTTTATTTGTATTCTTATACAAACTTAAATGATAAAGACGAACATATTTTTGTGAAATTTTCCAGAGGAGAAGAGTACCTGTGGAGATATACCGGAACTTGATCACGGCTATGTCAACCATTCTGCCCCTCTCTATCACCATGGAGACTTGGTAGAGTTCAGTTGCAGAGAAGCATTTACAATGATTGGACCCAGATCAGTCACATGTATTAGTGGAAAGTGGACCCAACCTCCTCAGTGTATTGGTGAGAATGCACTTCTCAAATTGACATTTAACATTTGCAACCATATTGTTGAAATTTAGAGATATCCTTGAAAATGTCAGCTTAAATTATAATGATTCCCAACATTTGTTGTTTATAATTCAATATGTGTCTGAAGAGGAAAAGTATAAACTAGAAGAGAATTTTATGAATCTTTCTGTCCTGATATTAACATTGTTTATCTTTACAAGTGTGAAGCTAAACCTTACTGATATTCACATGATTAAAATATGAGTACTAGTTACCAGGAAAATACAACTATCTCTGCAGAAATACCATTTTTGTTTTTATATGATACTCTTTCTTTTAGGACCTTTAAAACAAGGAAATATAGCTAAGAAAATACCCATTTCATGCATTCCTTTAGGAATCTTGCCTCTCTCAAAACTTCTAAAAATGATGATTTCTCAGTCAGTTTCAAATGCAGCAAAAAGAAGTCAATGTGCTGGAGGGAAGGTGGGCTCAGGCCCTCCCAGTCAGTAGGTAACTCAGTCACAGGAGGCCCTTGGGCTGGGGTCAGGAACCTGCCCTGACTGATGCATTTCACTGTAAGTGATTCATCCTGACCTTTGGATGACCAAGTCTTTGATGACTGACCGGGAGAATCTTAGCTATCTTCCTTCACTTTTCCCTTAGATGACTTCTTTCCTGGAGTTTTCCTGGGTGCTGCACTCAAAGAGAGCCCTGGATGCCCAGTCTTATTTATTCATCAGATTTCTAGTCATTAATTATTCCCAGAAGAAGGTAGGGCTTAGGCTCAGGCTCCATGAGAGCAGGGATTCATACCTGTTTTGTTCACTGATATATTGCCAATACCAGAAGACTGGCTGACAGATGGGAGATATTCAAGAGGAGCGTATTAAGTTAATCAGTAAATTTCATTGTTTATTACTCCCTACAGTTTTACTTAACACAGTCCTGTCCAAGGTATTGCCAGTTCTTCACCAACCCTCATCTTTATCCTCTTCCATCTCCACAAATGACCTCGCCTCATTAACTTTTCATTCTACCTTACACCAAAGCATGTGCTTCAATTATTACTCCCCTGATCTCAGAGATTTCCTTGCAAAGGTTAATCCTCTACCTGTATTCAGTTTAACATAATCCCTCTCAGCTATAATAGACCTTATTCCAATTTTCTCCTCTCAGTGTTTATTTTGTAACTCTGTCTAGTCTAACTTTTCATTCTTCTTGCTATATTAATTTTCTCCTAATAAATAAGTTTGCTTTCCTTTCAGAAACCAGTCAATCATAGGATGACGACAGCAGCCACCACTGCTCCTTTTGAGTATACATCTTCCTTCAGTTACCGTCCCCTGAAGAATACTATCGGCTTTGTCTCCCTCAACAGTCTGAACGAATCCAAAAACTAGGGCTGATTCTCAAGCCTCTATGTGTTTTGAATTCATCTCCTTATTTCATGTTATTTTTTCAGGGTTGCATTTTCAAATCGTTACTTTTCGAGAGCCAACTACTTGACTTTTCTTTATTCTGTTATCCTCACTTGACTCTTATCACTAACAAATCATTAACAAATACTACCAAAGACCTATACTGATATTTTGTCATATTCAAAAAGGACTTCCACCTGCATTGATTTTTTGAAATAGGTAGCTATATAAAAAGCTTTTTTAGTCCATATTTACCTTTTTTTCTGGAGCCAGAAAAAAAAATTGTTATTATGGCATTATATTGGATCATAGAATGACCTGGTGTGTAATATAGCTTCTCAAAGACTCTACGTGTATATACAGAAAACAGGTTTTAACTTTAAGTACCCACTTTCTTATTCCAAGTATTTGTTATTTTTTGGTGATCATTCAAAAGATCTGCTTAAAACTTAAGATTCTATTAAAAAAAAACCTTAGATGTACTTTTCTTACTATGTTTCATTACTTTTCTTGAAAAAATATATATAAACTAGCAACTTGATATTCTATGTCCACACATAATTGTTTTTATTTTAATGTTTTAAGATTGTGAATTAAAAGTAATGCAGAGATGCTTCAGATCTAAAAACAAATGAATGTGAACATTTGCACATGTTTCAAGTTTGGGACCAGATTATTCATGCGATGACTATTCACTATGTAGATCATGCAAAAATGTTCCAATCCAAAATGCAGAATGTCTTAAAGATGGATATTTTCTCTGAAATTTCAAAAACTGGACGCAGGACTCAGGTTCATATATAATAGTCCATTTCATGCAATTTGATCAGTAATAACTTGGTTGGTGGAATTTGTAGGCATAAATTGTAAGTTCATCATTTTACTGACTCCATAGCTATTTATGGTATTTGTTATTTGGTTCTTAGAATTAGTCTTTTCAAGGGAATATTTTCATTTTATAGCGACAGAGGAACTTAAGAAGTGTAAATGGTTAAAAATATTTGCATCTGAGGGAAATCCATCAGATACAATTGAATTTGACCATAACACCAACAAAAGTTACAAATGTCGAGGAAAATCAGAATACAAACACACAATCTGTATAAATGGAAGATGGGATCCTGAAGTAACCTGCAAAGAAGGTAAACTCTTCTTTATAATGTTTTCAAAAATGTATTCTATTTCTTTCTAACTTGTAAAAGTAGTATCTTTGTGTCTTTCAAGGAAATTGGTATTTATCATTACAAATAATTTTCAACCTGAAAGGTAATTTAGAAACAAACCAAAACACTGTTTCTAAATATTAATTGTATCGTGTGCATTAGTCAGCTATATGACACAACACCCAGAACGTTGGTGGCTTTAAATTAACATCTGGGCAGTAGATGTGCTCATTAGCATGGGAAAACCATTGCTTCTGATTTCTTACATTACACATAAATGTGCTTATGTCTATGCTGAACTATTATGTATTTTTATTCATGTATCTATTTATGTATCAATCTATGTATCTATCTATTTATATATATTTATGTATCTATCAAGTCATCTATTTATCTATTTGTGTGTCTATAGCTATCTTAAAAAGTCTTGAATTATATTGACACCACCAATTCCAATTGAATAGGCTCATTTCAGTTTTTTACTTTCACATCTGTATCTCTCTTCTCTAACTGTAGGACACCTTGACTCACTATCCTCAATATTTTTACCAATTTCTACAAGCCTATAATATACAGAAAGTAGCTTCAAACCAATATAAAAACAAATCTACTATCTAGTGTTCAACATCTTATAGTTCTTTCTTATATGCAGTTCTCTATGTAAAAATCATACCACACTAAAGCTGTTAAAGGAGAATAAATTATTTAGAAAAACATAAATATTTGGGAATTAAACAACAAACTTCTAAACAACTGCCATGGCAATATACAATGTGTACTGTATATTATACATGATACATTTATGATTGCTTAGTCCTTGTGAATTAACTTTTTTTTTTTATAAATCTGATTTTTTTTAAATTAATTAATTAATTAATTTATTTTTGGCTGTGTTGGGTCTTTGTTTCTGTGCGAGGGCTTTCTCTAGCTGTGGCGAGCGGGGGCCACTCTTCATCACGGTGCGCGGGCTTCTCACTTTCGCGGCCTCTCTTGTTGCGGAGCACAGGCTCCAGATGCGCAGGCTCAGCAATTGTGGCTCACAGGCCCAGTTGCTCCACGGCATGTGGGATCTTCCCAGACCAGGGCTCGAACCCGTGTCCCTTGCATTGGCAGGCAGACTCTCAACCACTGCGCCACCAGGGAAGCCCAACTTTTTTATTATTATAAAATATTTATTTATAGTTTTTGTAACACACCTTGTCTGCAAGTCTATATTAGCTTATTTAAATATAGTTAATTTATTTAAAACAATTTATTACTTGCATATGATAAAGGAATGCCCAACAAATTTCAGGTAATCAATGTCCTCAAATTATTCTCTCCAAATTAAAAGCAAATATAAAATTAAAAGAGAACTTGCTACACAACTGCCTCTTTAAGGAAACAAGTAATATTTAGAGGCAGTGAAGTACATGTGTTCTTCTACATTTTCTTCTAGAAGCTTCATTGTTTTAGTATGTATATTTAAGTATATTATCCGTCTTACATTAACATTTGAGTATTGCATAAAATAGGAGTTGATTTTTTTATGTATGGATAGCCAATTGTTTTAGCAATATGTGTGGAAAAGACTTTGAAATGAAAATCAATTGACTATGGAAGTGTTGATTTATTTCTGGACTTGCTATTCAGTCCATTTATCTATTTGTCTATCTTTATTCCTGCCAAATTGCCTTTGTAACTAGCTTTTTAGTAGACTTGAAGTCTGTGAAGTCTGATATGTAGTCTACAAGTATGTTCCTCCTACTCAAAATTGTTTTAGTTATTCTGGTCTTTACATTAACATAGAAATTTCAGGGAAAGCTGATTAATTTTTATAAAATATTTGTTTGTATATGGAAAGGGATGGCTTTATAATGAGAAATAAATTAGGGAGAATTGACATCTTTACCATATTGAATATTCACATCATAAACATGGTATGTCTCTTTATTTATTTCTGCTTCTGTTTTTCCAGTAATGTCTTAAGCGTAAAACACTTATAGTTCTAAAAAATTTTGAATTTACATGTGAAGTCATCTGATATGTAGTTTGCTTTTTTTGGAAGTTTCCCTTGATGAAGAATTCAATTTCAATAGGGAGTGTGCTAGTCACATTTTTGATATTGTCTTTTGTCAAGGTGTGAAAGTTGTATTTTTCAAGAAATGTCTCCATTTTACCTAATTTATGAAATTGATTGATGTAAAATTCTTTCTAATAGTCACTTAACATTCTATTTTTCTTTTAATTCTACAGTATATTTGGTGATATCACTTCTTTCATTCTTGGTGTTGATAGTTGTTTCTCTCCTTTATTTTGATCTTCTCCCAAGTGTTTTGTTTTTCAATATTATTATTTTCAAATAACCAATTTTAACACTCTTGATTTTCTCCATTTCCTCTCTTCTCTAATTTTTAGCTTTGTTAATTTTCTCTGTTTCCTCTTTTCTATTCATCTTTCTCAATTTTCTCTCTTTTCTGGACTTAATTCTCCTTCCTTATAATTTCCTTAGTTTAATTTTACTCTCTCATTTCTTAAGATAGAAAATTAAAACATTGATTTAAGCCATCCTACTTTCTAAATGTAAACCTGTAAAACTGCCTTTTTCCCTTCTAAGTGCTGCTTTAGCTGTGTCTCAAAAAATTATAAATATATCCAATTTACTTTCATTTAGTTCTATGTGGAATATTTTCTAATATTCCTAATGACTTCTTCTTTGACATGGCAGTTGTTTAGAAGTTTGTTGTTTAATTCCCAAATATTTATGTTTTTTCTAAATAAATTATTCTCCATTTAAGAGCTTTATTGTGGTATGATTTTTATATAGAGAGCTGAATATATTTAATGTATACAGTTTGATGAGTATCATGGGTGTTTGCATAGATAATTTATTCTTATTGATTTCTAATCTAATTCAATTGTCACAGAACACACTGTGTAATTTTTCAATATTTTGAAATTTGTTGTTTCTTTATTGCACAGCATATTGCCTATCATTGTGGTATTTCCTTTTTCATATAAAGCATATGTATAATCTAGTTGCTAGATGAGGATAAAGTGGTTCCTAGTGTTCTAAAAATTTATCTATGTCTTAAAATGTTTTTTTCTAGTTGTTCTATCAGTCAGAGTAAGAAGGGTATCAGTATTGTTAACTAGGATTATGGATTTGTCTATTTCTTCTTTTAGCTCTGTCCATCTTTGCTTCATTTATTTGATATATTTTTAGATACATTATACATTTATGATTGCTTAGTCCTTGTGAATTAACTTTTTTATAATTATACAATATTTCTTTATAGCTCTTGAAATACACCTTGCCTGGAAGTCTATATTAGCTTATTTAAATATAGTTAATTAATTTAAAACAATTTATTACTTTCATACGATAAAGGCATTCCCAACAAATTTCAAGTAATCAATGTCCTCAAATTATTCTCTCTAAAGTAAAAGCAAATATAAAATTAAAAGAGAGCTAGCTACACATCTTATTCACACATGTCACAAATCCCTAAACTAAAAAACTCCATTTTCAGTGGTTTACTAACAGAAAATACGTTAAATTAAGTAAAATGAAAAGGAAAACAGTATACTTTGAAATCTATGGGATACAGCAAAAACAGAGATATTTGTAGTTTAAAGCATGCATTACAAAACAAGGAACAAACTTAAAGTAATAGGAAGTACAATCTGGAATCTAGAAAAGAACATACACCCAAAGAACATAGAAGGAAAGAATAATTAAAATTAAAATATCAATTATTATAATAAGCTAAAAATCATAAATAGCTGATTTCAGAATATTAATTCAGTTTATAGGGAAATGTAGTGGATAGACCAACTTCTGCAAGACTTATTAAGAAGTACAGGTTAATATTATTAGGACAAAAGTGGTGAAACATCAGACACAAAAGAAAATAAATTCTTGAAAATACATTGAAAAAATGTCAAGATAGTTAAAACAGAAATAAGAAAAATATTTTGGATGAAATATAAAATACTTCTATTGATGTAGAGCAAAATAGAAAATCTGATGATACTAGTAAGCATGAATGAAGTGTATTCAGTCAAATATTTCTCTGAATTTAATACAAAATATTGAACAATTGAAAGCATTTACAAGACTTTCCAGTATATACTTGCATACGGCTTCTAATGAAATAAAAGTACAGTATGGCAGGAGAAAACAAAATCAAGGAGTCACAGAGAGGTCCAAAATCTTCCAGGTATAGTCATGCAGAATCTTCCCTCAGGTGAGCAGGACAGGCTTTGTCTTCAAATTATGAACTGCCAATATATATCTGAGGTATCTCAATTTTATGGGACTCAGACACAGTTTACAGAGGGGTCTTTTATACCCTGCTGGTCACGTAACTAAAGCCAGGTTGTCTAATCCATTAAACCAGGTGTATTTCATCAATCTATATATCTCTTAACAGCACAGGAAAGCTAGTAAATTGTACCTCCAGAAGAGTTCTGAACTGTAAACAGTATACTATAAATCCCAGTGAACATATCTAATTCTTACCTTGGCCAAGACTCTGCATCAAATTAATCGATCATTAACTAAGTGTAATTTTTCCTCTGGCTAATCTGCTTCCACTGGGAGAAAATCTTGTGAGGGTTTTAAGCCGATTCCAATACATCTGATCACCGATATCTGTAAAAAACAATACCCTGATAACAGTTTTTACTTAGTGCCTGTAATTGAGTGAGCAATTCACTTAGAACATCCTAAAGGTTAGAAGTAATTAAAATCAATTTTACGTAAATTATGCAAGATTGACCACAGAAAGAACAGAAGGAAGAACCTGCAAGGAAGACCATGACACTGTAAACCAAGTGTGATATATTAAATTACTAAACAAGCTTAAGAGTATAATTAAGAGTCTAATATTGTTTAATCATTTATGATATATTATTAGAGCTTTCTATTTATTGAAAATTATTCCTTTAATATTTTTAACATGGTTTTTAATCAAGAAATCTAATTTTAATATTTTCAGAAGCACAAATACAATCATGCCCACCGCCACCTCAGATTCCCAATACTCGAGATATGACAACTACAGTGACATATCAGGATGGAGAAAAAATATCTATTCTCTGTCAAGAAAATTATCTAATTCAAGATGCAGAAGAACTTGTGTGCAAGGATGGGAGATGGCAGTCAATCCCACGCTGTATTGGTCAGTAGTGCATAACTTACTTTATAACATTCTTTTAAATAAGATTAATACTCCTCTAAGCTTTGTATGGATCAGCAAGGTCAAGGTCTCTCTATTCCACTTTATCTTGAAATGGTAAATCACAATTAAGTATATAAATTAATGAACATTCTTTCACTTCTAGTGTGAAGTAAGTACAGACAAAATCTTTGGCCTACTATGTAAATACCAGGTAAAATTTATGTTTATGCATATTTTATTCCTAATGATCAAAAGGACAAGAATGAAGGGGCAGTTGGGCTGCCCAGCCTGGGAGTCACACACTTGGAGGATAAGCCCCCAGCATGTCTGACTTAGAAGACCAGTGTAGCTTGTGTACAGGAAAGCCAGAGGGCTGTAGGAAAGAGATTCTGTTCTTAAAAGGCACACAAAAATTCTCACTTGCTCCATGTCCCAGTGCAGAGGCAGTAATTAGAAAGAAGTCTGGGTTAGACTGACTTGCTGATCTTTGTGAACCTCCCAGAGAGGCAGGAGGCAAGTGGGGACATGGATGCTGGTGCCAGCCATTATAAGAGACAAGTGCCACTTTGGAGTTCTCCCTATAGCTTATTAGCACCAGAAGCTTACCAACCCACGACAGCACCAACTCCAGGCCCCACCAGGCCCCACAGCTCCTACAATGGGACCTGGCCCTGTTCCTGGGTGGTACAGCACCAGCCCAGGTACCCTTGGGCCCTGCAGCCAGCTGCCCCAGGACTTGGTCCTGCCCACCAGTGGCTGACAGCCTCTGCATGAGGCAGAGTATGGTAGCCAACCAGGTGGGGGGGCAGCCCCACCTACCAGTGCACCCAATTGGCCTTGCTACAACAGATGGGCACCCTTATAGCATATAAATCTGGTGTATAGATCCTACAGAGGGGAGCATGCTGCTGGGTCCCATAGATTTTTCCTACATAAGGTCACTCCTCCAAGATCAGGAACATGCTTCACACATATAAATACAGAGAATTAGGCAAAATGAGGAGACAGAGAAATACATTCCAAATGAAGGAGCAAGACAAAATCTCAGAAAAAACTCTAAACAAAGTGGAGATAAGCAGTATGCCCAATAGAGTTCAAGGTAATGACCATAGCAATGCTCAATGAACTCTGGAGAAGAATGGATGAAAACAGTGAGAATTTTAAGAAAAAGGTAGAAAATATAAGGGAGAGCTAAACAGAACTGAAGAATACAGCAGCTGAAATGAAAAATTACACCAGAGGGAGTCAACAGCAGATTAGAGGATTCAGAAGAATGGATCAGTGATCTGCAAGACAGGGTAGTGGAAACCACCCAAACAGCACAGGAAAGAGAAAAAAGAATTTTAAAAAAATGAGGATAGCTTAAGGGACATCTGCAACAACACCGAGTATAGTAACATTCTCATAGGGATCCCAAATAAAGAGAGACAGAGAGAAACAGAGAACGTATTTGAAGAAATAATAACTGAAACATTCTAACAAGACAGAAACAGACTTCCAGGTTTGGAAATCAAAAAGTCCCAAACAACATTTACTCAAAGAGGACCACACCAAGACATATTATCATTTAAATGGCAAAAATTAAAAATAAAGAGAGAATCTTAAAAGTAGTAAGAGAAAAGCCATTAGGTACATACAAGAGGACTCCTCTAAGACTATTAGCAGATTTTTCTGCAGAAACTTTGCACGCCATAAGGGAGTGGCAGAACATACACAAAGTGATGAAAGGAAAAAACTTACAACCAAGATGACTGTATCGAGCAAGGCTATCAAAGGATGGATCAACAGTTTTACAGACAAGCAAATGATAAAAGAGTTCAGCAGCACTAAAATGACTTTACAAGAAATGCTAAAGGGACTTTCTAAGAGGAAAAGTAAAGACCACAACTAGAAATAAGAAAATTACAAAAGAAAAAAATCTTAATGGTAAAAGCAAACATACAGTAAAGGTAGTAGGTGCTAGTAGGAAGGTTAAAAGACAAAAATAGTAAAATCCTCTGTATCCACAATAAGTAGTTAATAGAAACATAAAACAAAAGGATGTAAAATATGAGGTGGGGAATAGAAATGCAGGGTTGTTAGAATGTGTTTGAACTTAAGAGACTATCAACTTATAACCACATATGAATATAGGTTGTTATATATGAATCTAATAGTAACAACAAAACAAAAAATCTATAATAGATCCACACACACAAAAGAAAGTAATCCAAACATAACACTAAAGATAGTCGTTAAATCACAAAGGAAGAGAGAACAGAAGAAAGGAACAAAAAAGAATTACAAACACAACCAAAAAACAATTAACAAAATGGCAATAGGTACTTACCTATCTATAATTACTTTAAATATAAATGAACCAAAATGCTCCAATCAAAAGACATAGACTGGCTGAATTGATTTAAAAAAAAAAAAGACGCATATATATGCTGCCTATAATCACTCATTTCAGATCTAAAGAAACACTCAGACTGAACGTGAGGGAATGGAGAAAAGCATTACATGAAAATAGAAATAAACACAAATCTGGGGTAGCAAAATTTATATCAGACAAAATAGACTTTAAAACAGAGACTGAAACAAGAGACAAAGAAAACATTATATAGTGAGAAAGGGACCAATCCAACGAGATTATGCAACAATTTTAAATATATATGCACCCAACATAGAATCACCTAAGTACATAAAGAAAATACTAACAAACACATACAGAGAAATAGACAGTAACAAAACAATAGTAGAGGACTTTAACTTCCCAGTTACGTTTAAGGACAGGTCATCCAGACAGAAAATCAAGTTTAAATCCAGTGAAGAAACATTGGACTTAAACTTTAGGTCGGATGGACTTACTAAACATATATAGAACATTCCATCCAAAACCATCAGATAAACATTCTTTTCAAGTGCACATGGAACATTCTCCAGGATAGATTACATCTTGGCCACAAAAGAAAGTTAAGAACATTGAAATCATAGCCAGCATCTTTTCTGACCACAAATGTATGAGACTAGACTTCAACTACAGGAAAAAAACCCCAAAAGTGCAAACAGTTAGAGGTTAAACAATATGCTACAAAACAACCAAGGGGTCACTGAAGAAATCAAAGAGGATATTAAGAAAAATACTTGGAGACAAATGAAAATGAAAAAACAATGGTCCAACATCTATGGGACTCAGCAAAAGCAATTCTAAGAGAGAAGTTTATAGTGATACAGGCCTACCTCAGGAAAGAAGAAAAATCCCAAGTAAATAATCTCACCTTAGACCTAAAGAAACTAGAAAACGAAGAGTAAACAAAACCCAAAGTTAGTAGAAGGAAAGAAATAATAAATACAGAGGAGAAATGAATGAAATAGAGGCTTAAAAAAACAATAGAAAATATCAATGAGACTAAGAGCTAGTCATTTGAAAAGATAAACACAATTGATAAACCTTTAGAAAGACTCATCAAGAAAAAGAGATGAGGGTCTGACTCAATAAAATCAGAAATTAAAGAGGAGAAGCTACAACTGATACCACAGAAATATAAAGAACCATAAGAGATTACTATGAACAATTACACACCAATAAAATGCACAACCAAGAAAAATTGATAAATTCCATGTAATGCACAATTTCTCAAATATAAATCAGGAGAAATATAGAAAATATGAACAGACTGATTACCAATTAAAATTGAATCAGTAATTTTAAAACCCAAGAAACAAAAATCCAGGACCAGACAGATTCACAGGTGAATTCTACCATTTACAAAAGAGTTAACACATATTCTTCTCAAAATATTCCAAAAAATTTGAAGAGGAAGAACACTTCTGAACTTATTCTGCAAGTTCAGCATCACCCTGAGACCAAAACCAAAGATGGTGCAAAAAAAGAAAATTACAGGCCAATATCACTGGTGAACTTAGGTGTAAAAATCTTCAATCAAATATTAGCAAACCAAATTCAACAATACATTAAAAGGATCATACACCATGATCAAGTGGGACTTTTCAGAGGGATTCAAGTATGTTTCAATATCTGCAAATCAATGTGATATACATCAACAAATTGAAGAATAAAAATGATATGATTATCTCAATAGATGCAGAAAAAGCTCTTGACAAAATTTAATATCTATTTATGTTAAATCTCTCAGTGAAGTGGGTAGAGGGGAAACATACCTAAACATAATAAAGGCCATATATGACAAACGTCCAGCCAATGTCATACTCAACGGTGAAAAGCTGAAAGCATTTCCTCTAAATCAGGAACAAGACAAGGATGCCCACTCTCTCCACTTTTACTCAACATAGTATTGGAAGTCCTAGACACAGCAATCAAACAAGAAAAGAAATAAAAGGAATTCAAATTGGAAAGGAAGAAGTAAAACTATCACTATCTGTAGATAGCATGATACTATACATAGAAAAACACCACCAAAAACTATTAGAACTAATAAATGAATTCATTAATGTTGCAGGGTATAAAATTAATATACAGAAATACGTTGCATTTCTATGCCCGAACAACAAAGTTTTAGAGGGAGAAATCAAGAAAGCAATCCCATTTACAGTTGCATCAAAAAGAATAAAATAGCTAGGAATAAATCTAACCAAGGAGATAAAAGACTTGTACTCTGAAAACTATAAGAAATTGATGAAATAAATTGAAGATGACAAAACAAATGGAAAGATATCATGTTCACAAATTGGAAGAATTTATATTGTTAAAATGACCATGCTACTGAAAACAATCTACAGATTCAATGCAATCCTTATTAAATTACCAATGGCATTTTTCACAGAATTAGAACAATTTTTTTTTTATTTGTAAGGAAGCACAAAAGACCACAAATAGCCAAAGCAATCTTGAGAAAGAAAAATGGAGCTGGAGGAATCAGGCTCCCTGACTTCAGACTATACTACAAAGCTAGAGTAATCAAAATAGAATGGCATTGGCACAAAAACAGACACATAGATCTATGGAACAGATTAGAGAGCCCAGTAATATACCCACATTTATATGGTCAATTAATCTATGACAAAGGAGGCAAGAAAAGAACATCATGGGGAAATGATTGCCTCTGTAAATGGTGTTGGGAAAACAGGAAAGTTACATGCAAAAGAATCAAGCTGGACTACTTTCTCACACAATATACAAAAATAAAATGAAAATGAATTAAAGACTTAATTGTAACTCTTGAATCCATAAAACTTCTAGAAGAAAACAAAGGCAGTATGCTCTTTGACATCAGTTTTAGCAATATTTTGTTTTTTTGGTTTTTTTTGGATACGTCTCCTCAGGCAAGGGAAACAAAAGCAAAAATAAGCAAACGGGACTGCATAAAATAAGAAAGCTTTTCCACAGCAAAGAAAACGATCAATAAAATGAAAGAGGCAGCCTACTGAATGTGAGAAGATATTTGCAAAGGATATATCCATTAAGGGTTAATATTCAAACTATACAAAGAATTAATGCAACCAACATCAGAAAAACAAATAACTCAACTAGAAAATGGGCAGAGGACCTGAATAGACATTTTTTCCAAAGAAGACATACAGATGGCCAACAGACACATGAGGAGAGGCTCAACATCATTAAAAGTCAGGCAAATGCATGTCACAACCACAGTGAAATGTCCCTTCACACCTGTCATAATGGCTGTCACCAAAAAGAGAATATCAAGTGTTGGCGAAGATGTGGAGAAAAGGAAATCTTTGTGCACTGTTGGTGCGATTGTAGATTGGTGCAGCCACTATGGAAAAGAGTATGGAGTTTCCTTAAAAAACTAAAAATAGAACTGCCATATGATCTGGCAATTCCACTTCTGGGTATTTATTCAAAGGAACCAGAAACATTTGAAAAGATATATGCACTCCAATGTTCATTGCAGCATTACTTACAATAGCCAAGGTTTGGAATCAACCTAAGCGTCCATTGATAGAGGAGTGGATTAAGAAGAGGTTTTATATATACACACAGAATGAACTATTACTGAGCCATAAAAATGACACATTTCCATTTGCAACAACATGGATGGATCTAGGGTGTATTATGGTTAAGTAAAATAAGTCAGATAGAAAAAGACAAATGCCACATGGTCTCACATATACGTAGACTCTAAAGAAGCCAGGGGGATGTGTATTCAGCATAAGGAATATGGTCAATGATATTATAATAACTTTGTATAGGGACAGATTGCTATTAGACATCCTGCTGGTCATTTCATAATATGTGTAAAAGTCAAATTATTATGTAGTAGACCTGAAACTAACACAATATTTTTTTAATTTATTTTTTTCACACCTTTATTGGAGTATAAATGCTTTACAATGTTGTGCTAGTTTCTACCATACAACAAAGTGAATCAGCCACATGTATACACGCATCCCCATATCCCCTCCCTCCCAAACCTTCCTGCCACCCTCCCTATCCCACCCCTCTAGGTTGTCACAAAACACCGAGCTGATCTCCCTGTGCTATGCAGCAGCTTCCCACTAGCTATCTATTTTACATTTGGTAGTGTATATATGTCAATGCTACTCTCTCACTTCATCTCAACCTCCCCCCACCCCCATGCTCTCAAGTCCATTCTCTACTTGTGCGTCCTTGTTCCTGCCCTGCCACTAGGTTCATCAGTACCACTTCTTTAAGTTCCATATATATACGTTAACATACTGTATTTGTTTTTCTCTTTCTGACTTACTTCACTCTGTATGACAGATTCTAAGGCCATCCACCTCACTACAAATAATTCAATTTCGTTCTTCTTATGGCTGAGTAATATTCCATTGTATATATGTGTCACATCTTCTTTATCCATTCATCTGTTGATGGATATTTAGGTTGGTTCCATGTCCTGGCTTTTGTAAATAGTGCTGCAATGAACATTGTGGTACACGTATCTCTTCGAATTATGGTCTTCTCAGGGTATATGCCCAGTAGTGGGTCATATGGTAGTTCCATTTTTAGTTTTTTAAGGAACTTCCATACTGTTTTCCATAGTGGCTGTATCAATTTACATTCCCACCAACAGTGCAAGAGGATTCCCTTTTCTCCACACCCTCTCCAGCATTTATTGTTTTTTTGTTTTGTTTTAAATTTATTTATTTTATTTATTTATTTTTGGCTGCATTGGGTCTTCGTTGCTGTGCACGGGCTTTCGCTAGTTGCGGCGAGCAGGGGCTACTCTTCATTGCAGTGTGCAGGCTTCTCATTGCAGTGGCTTCTCTTGTTGTGGAACACGGGCTCTAGGCATGCGGGCTTCAGTAGTTGTGGCTCGTGGGCTCTAGAGCGCAGGCTCAGTAGTTGTGGCACATGGACTTAGTTGCTCCACGGCATGTGGGATCCTCCCGGACCAGGGATCAAACCCGTGTCCCCTGCATTGACAGGCAGATTCCTAACCACTGTGCTACCAGGGAAGCCCCTTATTGTTTCTAGATTTTTTGATGATGGCCATTCTGACCATCACCGTGGTTTTGATTTGCATCTCTCCAACGATTAGTAATATTGAGTATCTTTTCATGTATTTGTTGACCATCTGCATGTCTTCTACAGAGAAATGTCTATTTAGGTCTTCCACCCATTTTTGGACTGGGTGGTTTGTCTTTGTGATACTGAGCTGCATGAGTTGCTTGTAAATTTTGGAGATCAATCCCTTGTCAGTTGCTTCATTTGCAAATATCTTCTCCCATTCTGAGGGCTGTCTTCTTGTCTTGTTTATGGTTTCCTTTGCTGTGCAAAAGTTTCTAAGTTTCATTAGGTCCCATTTGTTTATTTTTGCTTTTATTTCCCTTACTCTAGGAGGTGGGTCAAAAAGGAGCTTGCTGTGATTTATGTAATAGAGTGCTCTGCCTATGTCTTCCTCTAAGAGTTTTATAGTGTCTGGCTTTACATTTAGGTCCTTAAAACATTTTGAGTTTATTTTTGTGTATGGTGTTAGGACGTGTTCTGATTTAATTCTTTTACATGCAGCTGTCCATTTTCCCCAGCACCACTTATTGAAGAGGCCGACTTTTCTCCATTGTTTATTCTTGTCTCCTTTGTCAAAGATAAGGTGACCATATGTGCATGGGTTTATCTCTGGACTTTCTGTCCTGTTCCATTGATCTATATTTATGTTTTTGTGCCACTACCATACCATCTTGATTACTGTAGCTTTGTAGTATAGCCCGAAGTCAGAGAGCCTGATTCCTCCAGCTCAGTTTCTCTTTCCTAAGACTGCTTTGGCCACTCGGGGTCCTTTGTGTTTCCATACAAATTGTAAAATTTCTTTCTTTAGTTCTATGAAAAATGCCACTGGTAATTTGATAGGGATTGCACTGAACCTGCAGATTGCTTTGAGTAATATAGTCATTTTCACAATATGGATTCTTCCAATCCAGGAGCATGGTATATCTCTCCATCTGTTTATGTTATCTTTGATTTCTTTCATCAGTGTTTTATAGTTTTCTGAGTACGGGTCTTTTGCCTCCTTAGGTAGGTTTATTCCTAGACATATTATTCTTTTTGTTGCAATGGTAAATGGGATTGTTTCCTTAATTTCACTTTCTGATCTTTCGTTGTTAGTGTATAGGAAGGTCAGAGATTTCTGTGCATTAATTTTGTATCCTGAAACCTTACCAAATTCATTGATTAGTTCTAGTAGTTTTCTGGTGGCATCTTTAGGATTTTCTATGTATAATATCATGTCATCTGCAAACAGTGACTGTTTTACTTCTTCTTTTCCAATTTGTATTCCTTTTATTTCTTTTTCTTCTCTGATTGCCGTGGCTAGGACTTCCAATACTATGTTGAATAATAGTGGCGAGAGTAGACATCCTTGTCTTGTTCCTGATCTTAGAGGAAATGCTTTCAGTTTTTCACCATTGAGAGTGATGTTTGCTGTGGGTTTGTCGTACATGGCCTTCACTATGTTGAGGTAGGTTCTCACTATGCCCACTCTCTGTAGAGTTTTTATCATAAATGGGTGTTGAATTTTGTCAAAGCTCTGTCTGCATCTATTGAGATGATCATATGGTTTTTATTCTTTAGTTTGTTAATATGGTGTATCACATTGATTGTTTTGCATATATTGAAGAATCCTTGCATCCCTGGGATAAATCCCAGTTGATCATGGTGTATGATCCTTTTTTTAAAAAAAAAAAGTTTAGACTTTATTTTATTACCCAGATTCTTGTTTTTTTTTTTTTTTTAAAGGAATGGTATTTATTTATTTATTTATTTATTTTATTATTTATGGCTGTGTTGGGTCTTCATTTCTGTGCAAGGGCTTTCTCTAGTTGCGGCGAGTGGGGGCCACTCTTCATCGCGGTGCGCGGGCCTCTCACTATCGCGGCCTCTCTTGTTGCGGAGCACAGGCTCCAGACGCGCAGGCTCAGTAGTTGTGGCTCACGGGCCTAGTTGCTCCGCGGCATGTGGGATCTTCCCAGACCAGGGCTCGAGCCCATGTCCCCTGCATTGGCAGGCAGATTCTCAACCACTGCACCACCAGGGAAGCCCTGTATGATCCTTTTAATGTGTTGTTGGATTCTGTTTGCTAGTATTTTGTTGAGGATTTTTGAATCTATGTTCATCAGTGATATTGGTCTATAATTTTCTTTTTTTGTGATATCTTTGTCTGGTTTTGGTATCAGGGTGCTGGTGGCCTTGTAGAACGAGTTTGGGATTGTTCCTCCCTCTACAATTTTTTGGAAGAGTTTGAGAAGGATAGGTGTTAACTCTTCTCCAAATGTTTGATAGAATTTGCCTGTGAAACCATCTGGTCCTGGACTTTTGTTTGTTGGAAATTATCGATTACAGTTTCAATTTCATTACCTGTGATTGGTGTGTTTATATTTTCTAATTCTTTCTGATTCAGTCTTGGAAGGTTTTACTTTTCCAAGAATTTGTCCATTTCTTCCAGGTTGTCCATTTTATTGGCATAGAGTTGCTTGTAGTAGTCTCTTAGGATACTTTGTATTTCTGCAGTGTCTGTTGTAACTTCTCCTTTTTCATTTCTAATTTTATTGATTTGAGTCCTCTCTCTTTTTTTTGTGATAAGTCTGGCTAACAGTTTATCAATTTTGTTTATCTTCTTAAAGAACCAGCTTTTAGTTTTATTCATCTTTGCTATTGTTTTCTTTGTTTCTATTTCATTTATTTCTGCTCTGATCTTTATGATTTCTTTCCTTCTACTAACTTTGGGTTTTCTTTGTTCTTTTTCTTTTTGTTTTAGGTGTAAGGTTAGATTGTTCATTTGAGTTTTTTCTTGTTTCTTGAGGTGAGCTTGAATTGCTATGATCTTCCCTCTTAGAACTGCTTTTGCTGAGTCCCGTAGGCTGTGGATCCTCATGTTTTTGTTGTCATTTGTTTCTAAGGATTTTTTTATTTCCTCTTTGATTTCTTCAGTGATCTCTTGATTATTTAGCAGTGCACTGTTTAGCCTCCATGTATTTGTGTTTTTTACTGTTTTTGTCCTGTAGTTGATTTCTTATCTCATAGCGTTGTGGTCATAAATGATGCTTGATATGATTTCAATTTTCTTAAATTTTCCAAGGCTTGATTTGTGACCCAAGATGTGATCTATTCTGGAGAGTGTTCCATGTGCACTTGAGAAGAAAATGTATTCTTCTGCTTTTGGGTGGAATGTACTAAAAATATCAATTAATTCTGCCTGGTCTATTGTGTCATTTAAAGCTTGTGTTTCGTTATTTATTTTCTGTCTGGATGATCTGTCCATTGGTGTAAGTGGGGTGTTATTTCCCCCCCTATTATTGTGTTACTGTCGATTTATCCTTTTATGTCTGTTAGCATTTGCCTTATGTATTGAGGTGCTCTTATGTTGGGTGCATAAATATTTATAATTGTTATGTTTTCTTCTTGGATTGATCCCTTGATCATTATTATGTAGTGTCCTTCCTTATCTCTTGTAACTGTCTTTATTTTAAAGTCTATTTTATCTGATATTAATATTGCTACTGCAGCTTTCTTTTGATTTCTATTTGCATGGAATATCTTTTTCCATCCCCTCACTTTCAGTCTGTATGTGTCTCTAGGTCTAAAGTGGGTTTCTTGTGGACAGCATATATACAGGTCTTGTTTCTGTATCCATTCAGCCAGTCTGTGTTTTTTGGTTGGAGCATTTAATCCATTTACATTCAAGGTGATTATTGATATGTATGTTCCTATTATCACTTTCTTAATTGATTTGGGTTTGTTTCTGTGGATCTTTTTCTTCTCTTGTGTTTCCTGCTTAGAGAAGTTCCTTTAGCATTTGTTGTAAAGCTGGTTTGTGGTGCTGAATTCTCTTAGCATTTGCTTGTTGGTAAAGCTTTTGATTTCTCCATTGAATCTGAGTGAGATCCTTGGCAGGTAATCTTGGTTGTAGGTTTTTCCCTTTCATCATTTTAAATACGTTCTGCCACTCCCTTCTGGCTTGCAGAGTTTCTGCTGAAAGATCAGCTGTTAACCTTATGGGGATTCCCTTGTATGTTATTTGTTGTTTTTCCCTTGCTGCTTTTAATATTTTTTCTTTGTATTTAATTTTTGATAGTTTGATTAATATGTGTCTCAGTGTGTTTCTCTTTGGGTTTATCCTGTATGGGATTCTCTGTGCCTCCTGGACTTGATTGACTATTCCCTTTTCTATGTTAGGGAAGTTTTTGACTATAGTCTCTTCAAATATTTTCTCGGACCCTTTCTTTTTCTCTTCTTCTTCTGGGACCCCTATAATTCCAATATTGGTGCATTTAATGTTGCCCCAGAGATCTCTGAGACTGTCTGCAATTCTTTTCATTCTTTTGTCTTTATTCTGCTCTGCTGCAGTTATTTCCACCATTTTATCTTCCAGGTCACTTATCTGTTCTTCTGCTTCAGTTATTCTGCTATTGCTTCCTTCTAGAGTATTTTTAATTTCAGTTATTGTGTTGTTCATCACTGTTTGTTTGCTCTTTAGTTCTTCTAGATCCTTGTTAAATGTTTCTTGTATTTTCTCCATTCTGTGCCCAAGATATTGGATCATCTTTACTATCGTTACTCTGAATTCTTTTTCAGGTAGATTGCCTCTTTCGTCTTCACTTATTTGGTCTTGTAGGTTTTTACCTTTCTCCTTCATCTGTAACATAACTTTTTGTCGTTTCTTTTTTTTTTTTTTGATGGGTGGGGCTGTATTCCTGTCTTACTGGCTATTTGGCCTGAGGCATCCAGCACTGGAGTTTGCAGGCAGTTGGACAGAGCCAGGTCTTGGTGCCAAGATGAGGACCTCTGGGAGGCCTCATTCCGATTAATATTCCCTGGGGTCTGAGGTTCTCTGTTATTCAGAGTTTTGGACTCAGAGCTCCCACCACAGGAGCTCAGGCCCAACATCTGGCCTGGGAACCAAGATCCTGCAAGCCACATGGCAAGGCAAAAAAAAAAGGAAAAAGATAAAAGAAAGGAGCAGTACAATAACAAAGACTAAAAATCAGAATAAAATTAGAAAGATAAAAACTATATTAGGAAAAATAAAAATACAATTGAAACAACTGCAATAAAGTAAAACAAAACCACAACAGAAAGAAAAAGGGGGGGAGGGTGGGGAACAAGCCAAAAGGAGCAGAACAATAACAAAGTATAAAGAATAAAATAAAATTAGAAAAATAAAAGATTTATTGGAAAAAATAAAAATATAAATGAATCAACAACAAGGTAAAACAGAAGCCCAATCTACAAGAGGAAAAAAGAAAAAAGAAAAAAAAAGAAAGGAAGAAAAAAAGAAAAAAGAAAAAGAAAAAAACCTTGGCTATGGGGGGTAGGTGTTTAGGCAGAGATGGAACTTAGGCAGGGATGGGGTTTAAGGTGGAGTGGGACCTAGGCAGGGAGGCTGATGTTTGAGCATGGGGCGGAGCATAGGCCCAGGACCCATGCAGCCAGAAAAGGCCTTGGGGGTGGGGCCTAGGCAGGGCATCATTCAAGTGGAAGCAGAGAGACAGCAAGTCTAAAGGACTGCCTATGGAGTGTGGAGTTCCAGAGTTTGGAGGTAAGGCCCTGGGTGAGTGTGTGTGGGTTGGATTTAGGCCCAGCGTGGTTGGAGGGGCGTCTCAGAGGGGGGTCTCCAATTATAGAGGTAGGGCCCTGGATGGGGTGAAGGGGTGGGGCTTGGGCTCTGAGCTGCAGGAGGGAGGCTCTGAAGGCAGTGGATTAGGCCTGGGAGCCCAACAGGCTCCTCAGTGCCTAAGTGGACAGGGAAAGTGCTGGCCCCATTCCCTTCCATTCCTCTGTGTCCCCCCACATCTCCCCCAGAGTCTCCCCCATTCCTGCTGGACCCCTGACTGTTGGTGGGTCTCGCTGGGTGTAGGAACTCCTCCCCTCCCCAAGCCGCCCCTCAGGGGTGCCAGTCCCAGAGGTCCAGCCTTTACTTTTGCTCCCCCTTCCCACCCTCCCACTCTCTCAGGACCTGCACAGCTGGAGGGGGCCTAGGTGGGCAGAGGATCAGGCCCGGGATCTCAGTAGCCTCCTGGAGGCCCAAGAGGGCAGGGGAAACCTGGCCATGCTCCCTTTTGATCCTCTGCCCTCCCAGTGGTTCCCCAATTTCCCCCTTTGGGCAAGGGATCCCTTCCCCTCCCCCAGCCACCCCTCAGGGGTGCCAGTCCCGTCCCACCTCCACTTCTCCTCCCCCCTCACTCCCCCCTCACTCACCCTATGACCCACGTCCTACCTGGTTGCTGGGGGTTCCTCCCATCCCCTTAGGTGTCCGTGGTCCCCCACTGGTGCCTGGTAGGTGCCCTAGTTGTGAGGAGACATGAATTCCGTGTCCTCCTGGTCCACCATCTTGACTCCTCTCCCTAACATACTATTATACATCAAATATATTTCAATAAAGATAAATTTTTAAAAAGGATGAAGGGGCATACTGAACAAGTGGATAGTAGCATAGTGTTTATGGAGACAAATACCTTGCAAGTTTCAAATATTTTTCAGCTTTAAAATTCCTTAACTTGTTCAAATTATTCTTATTTTAATGTATTTTTAATTTAAACATTATACTTATACTTTACCCTTTGATCTCTGTTTTTCATGTAGAAAAACTTTCATGTTCTCAACCACCTCAAGTAGACCATGGAACGATTAAATCATCTAGCTCTGCAGAAGAAAGGAGAGAAACATTTGCACCCAAGCTTTATGCGCATGGCACCAAGTTAAGTTATACCTGTGAAGATGGTTTCAGGATATCCGAAGAAAATGTGATAACATGCCACATGGGAAAGTGGAGTTCTCCACCTCATTGTGTAGGTGAGGACAGTATGCAAACCAAAATTTTATTTTCAGTACCATTCTTTACTAATCAATTATCATCAAAGTCATGGAACAGAATCCTTTAGATTCCTAAATATATCAATTATTTATATATTTATAGGTCATTTATGTATTAATATATAATTTATATTTTTATACATTTAATCAATTTTTGTATATTCATTTTCTGTTAATTTCATCAGTCAGTATAGAATCACTTTTAAATCTGGCACTTTCTTTTGTATTAACACTGTATGTGTAAAAAAAGTAAACCTACCTATTCATATAGTTAAACCTATTTATATTCCTACTTATTCATATAAGTTTCAGTGTATGTGTTGCCACCAAGTTTTTTCAAAAAAACTTATGTTCTTCCTACAATGTCCCTTTTGATGTCTTACAATATATAGTACTTTTCTTAAGATGATGAAGTCTCAGTGTGTTTTCTTTTATTAATCATAATTGCTTAGAGATGCACTGATAGTCTCTTTCATAAATATATTGGTATTTTTAGTTTCAAGTTCTTGTTCAAGTGGATAGCTGGAAACACACCAGAATGGTGATTTTTGGGTGCCTTTGTGCACTTCTCTGCAATGTGATGGAAGTTCCTGTATAATCACTTATTATTTTCAAGTAAAACTACCAAATATGGCAAGCAGTACATCAAATTAAATTTCAGAGTTAGTGAAACGTGAAATCGTTCTTTCATTTATTCCTAGGACTTCCTTGTGGATTTCCACCTTTGATTCAGAATGGTGTTGTATCTAATGAGAAAGACAGTTACCAACATGGAGAAGAAGTTATATACAACTGTGATGAAGGTTTTGGGATCGATGGACCTGCATCTATAAGATGTTTAGGAGGACAATGGTCCCTTCCACCAGAATGCATAAGTATAGTATATTTCATTTTATTCTAAGGCTGATAAATATCTTTAATTCAGGACATAAATGGCACAAGTATGAAACTAAGCTGTAATTCTAGAACTAAACAAGGTGTCTTTGGAAAGTTCTGGATTCTGGTAGAGAATTAATAACCCTAGTAATAATAAAAGTTTGATTCATGAACTAAATTATCTCACTATCACATCATCTTGTGTACACTTTGGACATCCTCTGATACATATTCTCAGACTTCTGGTCTCTGTTCCTATAACATAGCTGGCCCCTGCTCATCAGTCTTATCAGCACTCAATTTACTGTTAATTTATCAATTATTTCTTTACAATATACAATTTTCTAAGATATTTGACATAATTCAAGGGAACAGATTTTGATAGAAGCAAAAAAAAGAAACATCCATAATGTAGGTGACCTGTGATGGGGAAAAATAATTTAAATGTGAGAAGTATGGTCTCGAGCATCAAAGGCATCCCTGTCTCTTTGAATATCACCATTCCCATGTTATAGTTTTGATGAATATAGACACATTCAATGTAACTAAGTCAAGACTTCTAACATTTGTTTTAAGTTGTAAGAGAAATATTGTACAGTATTCATTAGTTTGATATGTACATATCTATTTTTCTAGAATATAATTATTGGCCACTATTATTTTTAAAGATGTACTAAACAAATACTTTTTTTTTTTTTTCAGACACAGATTGTTTTAACGTACCCAGCTTTAATGATGCTGTACTCATAGACCGGAAGAAGAAATCATATAAGTCAGGGGAACAGGTGGCTTTTAAATGTCTACAATATTATCAGTTGGATGGAGCCAATACTGTACAGTGTATTAAGAGCAAATGGATAGGAAGGCCAGCATGCAGAGGTACTTTGGTAAAATTTAAAACTTTATTTATTAAAGTATCTTAAGTAACATAATACAGAAAAGTGCCTCTACCATCATAAAATGGACACAGATTACTTTCAGGCCAAGTCAAAGAAGGTTTATGCCTGAACATAAAAAGGGATGGAATTGTGTACTCAAGTGCTCAGTCTTGTAGCCCAATAATTCTCAAAGCACAGCCCCTGACACAGCAGTCTTAGCATATTCTGGAAGGTTATTAGACATGCAAGCACAGATTCACAGGCTCACTCATACCTGTTGTATCAAAAACTCTGGGGATGGAACCCTGAAACTGTTTTAAAGATTCCCAAGGGATTCTATGCACATTTCAGTTTAGGAACCATAGCTACAGCATATTGTACTTTACATCCACCTGAATCTCACTGATGAATTACACATTACTCATTGTTGTATACGGAAGCATTTGCAAAAATATATTATTAAAGAGCATTTTAATAAATACATACATTTATTTTTCTGTTATTTTTCCAGATCTTTGTTTGGATCTTTTAATTAATCATCTTCTTCTTTCAACTACGGTATTCTTCAAAGTGTGCTAACTCTTGATCAAGTCTTTAAAGAAGTACCTAATGTGTTTATTTTCCTAAGGGCCTACAGTTACAGTTCATAAACAGGATGACTATAAACCGAATCCTGATGTCAAATGATCCTTTATTATGATTTTCTTATGGTTTATAAATTCATTTTGAATTTATATAATTTATAACACTTATTTTACTAAACTCAGAAAGAGATGTCCAGAAAAGCTTTCATTTTCACTGGCCTAAAAAATGTGTATCAACCGTCTAGTGAAGGATGGGGGAGAGATTTAAGATACAGAAGCTTAATTTGTACTAAAAAATATTGCTTTATCTCCTTATCCTCAAACTTACATGTAAATTTATTAAAATTAGCAGTCTTTCATGACAGATTAACTCTTGATTTTAAATGACCATGGAATATATGTGACACCCCCCTTGTTAGCTTGATGTTCATAATGATCATTATATTAGAGATACTATTTTTCTTTCTATCTAGATGTTTCCTGTGTGAATCCACCCAAAGTGGAAAATGCTATTATACAAAAAGAGAGGTCTAGATATCAAAATGGTGAGAGAGTACATTACGAATGCATCAGGCCTTATGACCTTTTTGGGGCGGTAGATGTGATATGTTTAAATGGAACTTGGACAAAACCACCTCAATGCAAAGGTAGAGTATCTTACACCGCCACCCCCCCCCCCCCAATTTTAGAGAATATATTAGGGACAAAATATGTTGATATAAATGTATAATGAAGTAGTTCTTATGGAATTTTTTTTGTTGCAAATAAAAATGAAGGTGCTTAAAATCCAGGTCTTTTGCGGACTGAATAAGTAATCTGACATATTTATTGTATGAAAGAGTTGACCAGATTTGAACAGTTGGAATCTTGGAACATTTCTTATCTTAAATATTAAGACATTCAGTTACTTCCTGGTGAATAAATGTATTGACGATACCATAAGTACATTTGACAGCCCAAGAAATTCCACTTTGAGACATGGAATACAGGCAGCCAGGGCCTGATCACAGAATGTGACTTAAATTTGGGCATCTTCAGCATATTCATGATATTTAAAGGTATGTTACTAGCTGAACTCATTCAGGGAATTAGTGTACATATTGAAAAAAAAAGTCTGAGAACTTGGTCCTGGGACACTTCAGTGTTTAGAGTTCAGGAAGTAAGGGAATCCAAACCAAGAAATATATTAGCCACTTATAGTTTTTCAAGTTAACTTTTTCCTGGTATGTATTTTTTGCAGTCTTCCACTTGAACATGTTTTCATGTTTGGAATGATTTTCTTGTAGACAGCATATAGATTAATCTCGTTTATGTGTCCACCCTGCCATTTTCAGTCTTTTCACTGATATATTAAGGCTATTTACACTGAAAATATCTATTAACATAACAGAGACAATGGCAGCAATTTTATTATTTGTTTTGTATGTGTTTCCTCAGTTTCTCATCCCCATTTCCTTTTCTTGTCTTCCCTGTGGATTTTTGAACATTATAAATAACTTAATTTTTATACATCTGCATTGCTTTGGAGTATATGTCTTGGCATGTTTTTATTAGTGGTTGCTCCAAATATTAAGATACACATAAGCGGCTTATCACTCCCTACTTGGATTGACATTTTACCACTTCAGGTGAAATGTGGAAACCTTACTTCCATTTAGATTCTTTTTATCTCCCCATATTTTAACATAAATGTCTTTAGTATTCTCTCTATATACATTGAGCAACATATCAAATGACATAATTTTACACATAATTTAACAAAATCATTAGGGAAAAGATATTCTTATTATATTTATCCTTACTTTTAAAAATCAATTCCATTGTTTTTTCTTCCTTCCTAAAGTCTCAATCCCTTTTCTAGTTTCCTTTATATTTGAAAAATTGCTTTAGCAATTCTTTAGGTATACGTCTGCTAGAGACAAATTCTCTCAGTTTTCCTTTGTCTGGGAATGTCTTTCTTTCTCCCTTTAATCCTAAAATATACTTCACTCGATATAGAATTTCGGGTTGACAATTCTTTTCTTCCAGCACTGAAAAAATGATGTCACTTCTTTCTATGATCTATGATCATAGATCCATGATCTATGGTCATGGATGAAAATCCTACCAGTTTTTTTAATCCTTTTTCCATATAAGTATTGCATAATATCTATCTAGCTCTTTTGAGATTTTTTTCTTTTTCTTTAATTTCCAGCAATTTGATTTTGATGTATCTTGACATTAATTTCTTTGGTTTTATCCTGTTTGGAATTCACTCAGCTGTTTTATTATGTAGATGTGTGCCTTATGCCCTATTTCAGAAATTTTCAACCATTATTTTTACATTTTTTTTTCATCTCATCCCCTTTCTTTTCATTTTCTGGGTCTCCAATCTTTTGCTATTTTCCCATGGGTTCCTGAAGCTCTGTCCATTTTCTTTTCAGTCTATTTTCTTTTTTTTTTTTTTAATTTTTTTAACATCTTTATTGGAGTATAATTGCTTTACAATGGTGTGTTAGTTTCTGCTTTATAACAAAGTGAATCAGTTATACATATACATATGTCTCCGTATCTCTTCCCTCTTGCATCTCCCTCCCTCCCACCCTCCCTATCCCACCCCTCTAGGTGGTCACAAAACACCGAGCTGATCTCTCTGTGCTATGCAGCTGCTTCCCACTAGTTATCTATTTTACATTTGGTAGTGTATATATGTCAATGCTACTCTCTCACTTTGTCACAGCTTCCCCTTCCCCCTCCCCGTATCCTCAAGTTCATTTTCTAGTAAGTCTGCATCTTTATTCGCATCTTGCCCCTAGGTTCTTCATGACCTTTTTTTTTTTTTTTAGATTCCATATATATGTGTTAGCATATGGTATTTGTTTTTCTCTTTCTGAGTTACTTCACTCTGTATGACAGTCTCTAGGTCCATCCACCTCATTACAAATAACTCAGTTTCATTCCTTTTTATGGCTGAGTAATATTCCATTGTATATATGTGCCACATCTTCTTTATCCATTCATCTGTTGATGGACACTTCGGTTGCTTCCATGTCCTGGCTATTGTAAATAGAGCTGCAATGAACATTTTGGTACATGACTCTTTTCAAAGTTAGCCTATAGTCAAGTTTATTTATCCTTCTGCCATCTGCAATGTATTATTGAGCCTATCCAGTGTGTTTTTTAAAAAAATTATATTACTCTATTTTCCAGTTCTATCAATTTGACTGGATTTTTAAAAACCATTGTCCAATAATTTCAATATGTATGTCATCTCAGTGTTGTCTTCTTTTGATTGTTTTTTCTCTTTTGAGGTTTTCCTCATCCTTGGTATGATGAGTGATGATCAACTGTATTCTGGACATTTTGGGTATTATGTTTTGAGATTAAGGATTTTATTGAAATCTTTTATTTATCAGACCTCCCTTACTGCCATGCAGGGTGCAAGTCCAGGGGTCCCACCTGGCCTCCACTGACTCCTGGAGAAAGGGGAGAGGTGTCTTGTTCCCTCACCATGTGGGTGGAAGTCTGGACTCCTCACTTGGCCCCTGCTGATCAAGGCGGGGAAGGGTTGGTCTTAGGTTCTATGGTGTATTTCTCGAGAAAGTCAGGATTGTAAAAACTGTTTCTGTCTTACTATGCTGATCCTTTCCTGGGACTTTACTTAAAGAGACCAAGTGCTTCTTGGGACTGTTGTTTTTTTTTTTCTTTCTGAACTTGCTATCATTTCTGGGTTGCAGGCTCAGTGGTCCATCCAGGATACAAAGAAGGGAAAAGGAAAACCCAAACAAGTCTCTGGAGTGTAATTCCTTGAATCCCAATGTCTCTAACCAGATTAATATCTTCTCTACATCTTTCACAGTCTCCTGAGTTGGTTTATTATAATATGTTCAGGATTTTTAGTTAGCAGAAAGAATACAGAGCAGATGCAATAAGCAGAAATATTTCTACCTCATCTTGTTCAGAAAAGGAAGACAGCATTCCCTCTCCCACTATTGAAATCTGTAATTCTTTGACTTTTATAAAAGCAGCTGATGGGGCTAATGTTCGTTTTGTAATAAAAATGAAAATCAATAAATATGACTAGAGATTCAATAGACACTGCTGTATGTTGTATACAAGGATAATTTTTTTTATCTTAGCTATCCATCTGTCCATCATATATTCACTAAGAAAACATGTTTTAATACCAAAACACTGCAAAGCAGACATATTTGTTAAAGTATTATGTGTACTTTCATGTGGGGTAAAACTAGGGACTTAAAAATGTGCCTTTTCATTTAAGTGATTAAAATTTCTTCAATAAATCATTTCTGTCATCAGAAATCACAAGCCTGGTTATTACATATTAGGCTACATTTTTATCTTTTTATTTTAAACCGTGGGATTTCTTTTTCTTTTTTTTCTCTTTAAATAAATCAAACAACATATTTTTTAGACTCTCAAGGAAAATGTGGGCCTCCCCCACCAATAGACAATGGAGACATTACCTCATTCCCGGCACCAGTATATCCTCCAGGATCGACAGTTGAGTACCAATGCCAGTCCTACTATGAACTTCAGGGAAACAGACACATAGTATGTCAGAATGGAGAGTGGTCAGAACCACCAAAGTGCTTAGGTAAATATTTCAATCTCCTTGTGGATCCTGGGAAAATCGGTGTACTGAGTATGATGTTTAGCTGTTTATAATAGAATTTTCATGGATTAACTACCAACCATTCTGTGGCATGCCTGACTACGAAAAAATAATATGTGTGGAAATAAAGTTTGAAAATTTCCTGTTCAAGCAACAATAGCAACAAAAGATTCCTTAATGAAAGCTCTTCATATGATAACTGACATTATGAATCTTTGATTATAACATTTAATTATTACACTAAAAATAGTACCTCATTCTTACAACATTAACTGTTTAAAATGATGGAAACTACATACTGGATTTTCAATGAGTTGGTTTGTAAAAGGTTTTGAGAAGGAATTTTTGGACCAGAGCAGGAGATTCTACTTGAAAGCCTGAAATTCTGTGGGAAATATTTGTATACTACTTAACGGTTTATGTTTATTTTTTTTTAACTTCAGATGCATGTGTAATTTCAGAAGAAATTATGAAAAAACATAACATCCAGTTAAAATGGAGACGTGATAAAAAACTTTATTCTAAAACAGATGACACTGTTGAATTTATGTGTAAACGTGGATATAAGCAAAGGACACCAAATCATACATTTCGAACAACCTGTCAGGAAGGAAAACTGGCATATCCTACTTGTGGATGAAACAGTGGTTATAGTGTGTTGTAAAACTGAAATATGTACATGTATTCAGAATTTTTCATTATTATGCCAATTCTCAGTTTCTTTTTATCAAGTATTGTTTAACTCATCTTTATTCATAAATCAGCTTCATGTTAAACATTATAGGGATGGTGTAATTATAATCTTGGAGACCAACTAATTACTTCTTAAAAGCACCTCATTAAAACTTGGCAAACCAAAATGCTACGTGTCCTGTTGATAAAACATCTACGGCAAGAAATTAGATGCAATCACTTCAGTACCTCCTTTCATCCATCACTTTCCTAACTTTCTAAAGATTTCTCCATAACTTCTGAGGTTTCCTAAGATTCTGTTTCAGAAGAAATGGGAAGAAATGCTTGTCTCCATTTTCAAAATAACATCACTTCACAAACATGTAAAACGCAAACTATGTAATACCTATATTAGTAACTACATGTAAGTAGTTATTTCTTACTTTTGCTCTTCCGTCAATAGATAAATATACAAAAAATAATGAAATACATGGTCTTTTACAAGACGCCTATCTAGCACACATAATAATTCACATAAAGAGGAATTAGAGGACTTCCCTTGTGGAGCAATGGTTAAGAATCCGCCTGCCAATGCAGGGGACATGGATTCGAGCCCTGGTCCGGGAAGATCCCACATGCCGCAGAGCAACTAAGCCCGTGCACCACAACTACTGAGCCTGCGCTCTAGGGTCCACGAGTCACAACTACTGAGCCCACGTGCCACAACTACTGAAGCCCACGCGCCTAGAGCCTGTGCTCCGCAACAAGAAAAGCCACCACAATGAGAAGCCCGCGCACCGCAACGAAGAGCAGCCCCCGATCAACGCAACTAGAGAAAGCCCGCGCACAGCAATGAAGACCCAACACAGCCAAAAATAATAAATAAATAAATAAATTTATTTAAAAATACTATACTAAAATCAATAAAAATAATAATATATTAAAAAAAGATGAATTAGAATCAAATTGGTTGCATAACTATCATAACGTGACATATAAGTGATTTTTAAAATCCAGCATCAAGTATAAACACACATACACATATAAACACAATATGCCTTGAACACTGAATACATTTTTTTTAAACATCTTTATTGAAGTATAATTGCTTTACAATGGTGTGTTAGTTTCTGCTTTATAACAAAGTGAATCAGTTATACGTATACATATGTTCCCATATCTCTTCCCTCTTGCATCTCCCTCCCTCCCACCCTCCCCATCCCACCCCTCTAGGTGGTCACAAATCACCGAGCTGATCTCCCTGTGCTATGCGGCTGCTTCCCACTAGCTATCTATTTTACATTTGGTAGTGTATATATGTCCATGACACTCTCTCACCCTGTCACATCTAACCCCTCCCCCTCCCCATATCCTCAAGTCCATTCTCTAGTAGGTCTGTGTCTTTATTCCTGTCTTGCCACTAGGTTCTTCATGGCCTTTTTTTTTTTCCTTAGATTCCATATATATGTGTTAGCATACTGTATTTGTTTTTCTCTTTCTGACTTACTTCACTCTGTATGACAGACTCTAACTCCATCCACCTCATTACAAATACCTCCATTTCATTTCTTTTTATGGCTGAGTAATATTCCATTGTATATATGTGCCACATCTTCTTTATCCATTCATCCGATGATGGACACTTAGGTTGCTTCCATGTCCTGGCTATTGTAAATAGAGCTGCAATGAACATTTTGGTACATGATTCTTTTTGAACTATGGTTTTCTCAGGGTATATGCCCAGTAGTGGGATTGCTGGGTCGTATGGTAGTTCTATTTGTAGTTTTTTAAGGAACCTCCATACTCTTCTCCATAGTGGCTGTATCAATTTACATTCCCACCAACAGTGCAAGAGTGTTCCCTTTCCTCCACACCCTCTCCAGCATTTATTGTTTCTAGATTTTTTGATGATGGCCATTCTGACCGGTGTGAGATGATATCTCATTGTAGTTTTGATTTGCATTTCTCTAATGATTAAAGATGTTGAGCATTCTTTCATGTGTCTGTTGGCAATCTGTATATCTTCTTTGGAGAAATGTCTATTTAGGTCTTCTGCCCATTTTTGGATTGGGTTGTTTGTTTTTTTAATATTGAGCTGCATGAGCTGTTTATATATTTTGGAGATTAATCCTTTGTCCATTGATTCATTTGCAAATATTTTCTCCCATTCTGAGGGTTGTCTTTTCGTCTTGTTTATGGTTTCCTTTGCTGTGCAAAAGCTTTTAAGTTTCATTAGGTCCCATTTGTTTATTTGTGTTCTTATTTCCATTTCTCTAGGAGCTGGGTCAAAAAGAATCTTGCTGTGATTTATGTCATAGAGTGTTCTGCCTATGTTTTCCTCTAAGAGTTTGATAGTGTCTGGCCTTACACTTAAGTCTTTAATCCATTTTGAGTTTATTTTTGTGCATGGTGTCAGGGAGTGTTCTAATTTCATACTTTTACATGTATCTGTCCAATTTTCCCAGCACCACTTATTGAAGAGGCTGTCTTTTCTCCACTGTATATGCTTGCCTCCTTTATCAAAGATAAGGTGACCATATGTGCGTGGGTTTATCTCTGGGCTTTCTATCCTGTTCCATTGATCTGTATTTCTGTTTTTGTGCCAGTACCGAACTGTCTTGATTACTGTAGCTTTGTAATATAGTCTGAAGTCAGGGAGCCTGATTCCCCAGCTCCATTTTTCGTTCTCAAGATTGCTTTGGCTATTCGGGGTCTTTTGTGTTTCCATACAAATTGTGAAATGTTTTGTTCTAGTTCTGTGAAAAATGCCAGTGGTAGTTTGATAGGGATTGCATCGAATCTGTAGATTGCTTTGTGTAGTAGAGTCATTTTCACAATGTTGATTCTTCCAATCCAAGAACATGGTATATCTCTCCATCTATTTGTATCATCTTTAATTTCTTTCATCAGTGTCTTATAATTTTCTGCATACAGGTCTTTTGTCTCCTTAGGTAGGTTTATTCCTAGATATTTTATTCTTTTTGTTGCAATGGTAAACGGGAGTGTTTGCTTAATTTCACTTTTAGATTTTTCATCATTAGTGTATAGAAATGCAAGAGATTTCTGTGCATTAATTTTGTATCCTGCTACTTTACCAAATTCATTGATTAGTTCTAGTAGTTTTCTGGTAGCATCTTTAGGATTCTCTGTGTATAGTATCATGTCATCTGCAAACAGTGACAGCTTTACTTCTTCTTTTCCGATTTGGATTCCTTTTATTTCTCTTTCTTCTCTGATTGCTGTGGCTAACACTTCCAAAACTATGTTGAATAATAGTGGTGAGAGTGGGCAACCTTGTCTTGCTCCTGATCTTAGTGGAAATGGTTTCAGTTTTCACCATTGAGGACAATGTTGGCTGTGGGTTTGTCATATATGGCCTTTATTATGTTGAGGAAAGTTCCCTCTATGCCTACTTTCTGCAGGGCTTTTATCATAAATGGGTGTTGAATTTCTCAAAAGCTTTCTCTGCATCTATTGAGATGATCATATGGTTTTTCTCCTTCAATTTGTTAATATGATGTATCACGTTGATTGATTTGCGTATATTGAAGAATCCTTGCATTCCTGGGATAAACCCCACTTGATCATGGTGTATGATCCTTTTAATGTGCTGTTGAATTCTGCTAGTATTTTGTTGAGGATTTTTGCATCTATGTTCATCAGTGATATTGGCCTGTAGTTTTCTTTCTTTGTGACATCTTTGTCTGGTTTTGGTATCAGGGTGATGGTGGCCTCGTAGAATGAGTTTGGGAGTGTTCCTCCCTCTGCTATATTTTGGAAGAGTTGGAGAAGGATAGGTGTTAGCTCTTCTCTAAATGTTTGATAGAGTTCACCTGTGAAGCCATCTGGTCCTGGGCTTTTGTTTGTTGGAAGATTTTTAATCACAGTTTCAGTTTCAGTGCTTGTGATTGGTCTGTTCATATTTTCTATTTCTTCCTGGTTCAGTCTCGGCAGGTTGTGCATTTCTAAGAATCTGTCCATTTCTTCCAGGTTTTCCATTTTATTGGCATAGAGTTGCTTGTACTAATCTCTCATGATCTTTTGTATTTCTGCAGTGTCAGTGGTTATTTCTCCTTTTTCATTTCTAATTCTATTGATTTGAGTCTTCTCCCTTTTTCTCTTGATGAGTCTGGCTAATGGTTTATCAATTTTGTTTATCTTCTCAAAGAACCAGCTTTTAGTTTCATTGATTTTTGCTATTGTTTCCTTCATTTCTTTTTCATTTATTTCTGATCTGATCTTTATGATTTCTTTCCTTCTGCTAGCTTTGGGGTTTCTTTGTTCTTCCTTCTCTAATTGCTTCAGGTGCAAGGTTAGGTTGTTTATTCGAGATGTTTCCTGTTTCTTGAGGTAGGCTTGTATTGCTATAAACTTCCCTCTTAGCACTGCTTTTGCTGCATCCCATAGGTTTTGGGTCGTCATGTCTCCATTGTCATTTCTTTCTAGGTATTTTTTGATTTCCCCTTTGATTTCTTCAGTGATCACTTCGTTATTAAGTAGTGTATGGTGTAGCCTCCATGTGTTTGTATTTTTTACAGATCTTTTCCTGTAATTGATATCTAGTCTCATAGCGTTGTGGTCGGAAAAGATACTTGATACGATTTCAATTTTCTTAAATTTGCCAAGGCTTGATTTGTGACCCAAGATATGATCTATCCTGGAGAATGTTCCATGAACACTTGAGAAAAATGTGTATTCTGTTGTTTTTGGGTGGAATGTCCTATAAACATCAACTAAGTCCATCTTGTTTAATGTATCATTTAAAGCTTGTGTTTCCTTATTTATTTTCATTTTGGATGATCTGTCCATTGGTGAAAGTGGGATGTTAAAGTCCCCTACTATGATTGTGTTGCTGTCGATTTCCCCTTTTATGGCTGCTAGTATTTTCCTCATGTATTGAGGTGCTCCTATATTGGGTGCATAAATATTTACAATTGTTATACCTTCCTCTTGGATCGATCCCTTGATCATTATATAGTGTCCTTCTTTGTCTCTTGTAATAGTCTTTATTTTAAAGTCTATTTTGTCTGATATGAGAATTGCTACTCCAGCTTTCTTTTGATTTCCATTTGTATAGAATATCTTTTTCCATCCCCTCACTTTCAGTCTGTTATGTGTCTCTAGGTCTGAAGTGGGTCTCTTGTAGACAGCATATATATGGGTCTTGTTTTTGTATCCATTCAGCCAGTGTGTGTCTTTTGGTGGGAGCATTTAATCCATTTACATTCAAGGTAATTATCGATATGTATGTTCCTATTCCCATTTTCTTAATTGTTTTGGGTTTGTTATTGTAGGTGTTTTCCTTCTCTCGTGTTTCTTGCCTAGAGAAGTTCCTTTAGCATTTGTTGTAAAGCTGGTTTGGTGGTGCTGAACTCTCTCCGCTTTTGCTTGTCTGTAAAGGTTTTAATTTCTCCATCAAATCTGAATGAGATCCTTGCTGGGTAGATTAGTCTTGGTTGTAGGTTTTTCTCCTTCATCACTTTAAGTATATCCTGCCACTCCCTTCGGGCTTGCAGAGTTTCTGCTGAAAGATCAGCTGTTAACCTTATGGGGATTCCCTTGTGTGTTATTTGTTGTTTTTCCCTTGCTGCTTTTAATATGTTTTCTTTATATTTAATTTTTGACAGTTTGATTAATATGTGTCTTGGCGTGTTTCTCCTTGGATTTATCCTGTATGGGACTCTCTGTGCTTCCAGGACTTGATTAACTATTTCCTTTCCCATATTAGGGAAGTTTTCAACTATAATCTCTTCAAATATTTTCTCAGTCCCTTTCTTTTTCTCTTCTTCTTCTGGGATGCCTATAATTCGAATATTGGTGCATTTAATGTTGTCCCAGAGGTCTCTGAGACTGTCCCCAATTCTTTTCATTCTTTTTTCTTTATTCTGCTCTGAAGTAGTTATTTCAGCTATTTTATCTTCCAGGCCACTTATCCATTCTTCTGCCTCAGTTATTCTGCTATTGATTCCTCCTAGAGAATTTTAAATTTCATTTATTTTGATGTTCATCATTTTTTGTTTGCTCTTTAGTTCTTCTAGGTCCTTCTTAAACATTTCTTGTATTTTCTCCATTCTATTTCCAAGATTTTTGTTCATCTTTACTGTCATTATTCTGAATTCTTTTTCAGATAGACTGCCTATTTCCTCTTCATTTGTTAGGTCTGGTGGGTTTTTACCTTGCTCCTTCATCTGCTGTGTGTTTCTCTGTCTTCCCATTTTGCTTAACTTACTGTGTTTGGGGTCTCCTTTTCGCAGGCTTCAGGTTTGTAGTTCCCTTTGTTTTTGGTGTCTGTTTCCATTGGATAAGATTGGTTCAGTGTGTTGTGTAGGCTTCCTGGTGGAGGGGACTGGTGCCTGTGTTCTGGTGGATGAGGCTGGATCTTGTCTTTCTGGTGGGTAGGTCCACGTCTCGTGGTGTTTTGGGGTGTCTGTGAGCTTATTATGTTTTTAGGCAGCCTCTCTGCCAATGGGTGGGGTTGTGTTCCTGTCTTGCTAGTTGTTTGGCGTAGGGTGTCCCGCACTGTAGCTTGGTGGTCGTTGAGTGAAGTTTGGTCTTGGCGTTGAGATGGAGATCTCTGGGAGATTTTCACCATTTGATATTACGTGGAGCTGGGAGGTCTCTGGTGGACTAATGTCCTGAATTTGACTCTCCCACCTCAGAGGCACAGCCCTGATGCCAGCCGGAGCACCAAGACCCTGTCATCCACATGGCTCAGAACAAAAGAGAGAAAAATTGAAGGAAAGAAAGAAAACTATTAAATAAATAAAATGAAATGAAATAAAATTAAGTTATTAAAATAAAAAAATTATTAAAAAACATTTTTTAAGTAATAAAAAAAAAGGAAAGAAGAGAGCAACCAAACCAAGAAACCAATCCACCAATGATAAGAAGCACTAAAAACTATACTAAAAAAAAAAAAAAAAAAAAGGACAGGCAGACCGCTAAGACAAATGGTGAAAACAAAGCTCTACAGATGAAATCACACCCAGAAGCATACACATGCACACTCACAAAGAGAAAAAAGGGAAAAATATATATATATATCATTGCTCCCAAAGTCCACCTCCTCAATTTGGGATGATTAGTTGTCTATTCAGGTATTCCACAGATGCAGGTACATCAAGTTGATGGTGGAGGTTTAATCCGCTGCTCCTGAGGCTGCTGGGAGAGATTTCCCTTCCTCTTCTCTGTTCGCACAGCTCCCGGGGTTCAGCTTTGGATTTGGCCCCGCCTCTGCGTATAGGTCACCTGAGGGCGTCTGTTTTTTGCTCAGACAGGACGGGGTTAAAGGAGCAGCTGCTTCGGGGGCTCTGGCTCACTCAGGCGGGGGGAGGGAGCGGTACGGAGGAGGCGGGGCGAGCCTGCGGCGGCAGAGGCTGGCGTGATGTTGCACCAGCCTGAGGCGTGCAGTGCGTTCTCCCGGGGAAGTTGTCCCTGGATCACGGGACCCTGGCAGTGGCGGGCTGCACAGGCTCCTGGGAGGGGCGGTGTGGAGAGTGACCTGTGCTCGCACACAGGCTTCTTGGTGGCGGCAGCAGCAGCCTTAGCATCCCATGCCCACCTCTGGGGTCCGCGATGATCGCCGTGGCTCACGCCTGTCTCTGGAGCTCATTTAGGTGTTGCTCTGAATCCCCTCTCCTCGCGCACCCCTAAACAATGGTCTCTTACCTCTTCAGCAGTTCCTGACTTTCCCGGACTCCCTCCCGGCTAGCTGTGGCGCACTAGCCCCTTCCGGCTGTGTTCACGCCGCCAACCCCAGTCCTCTCCCTGCGATCCGACCGCAGCCCGAGCCTCAGCTCCCAGCCCCGCCCGCCCCGGCAGGTGAGCAGACAAGCCTCTCGGGCTGGTGAGTGCTGGTCGGCGCCGAGCCTCTGTGCGGGAATCTCTCTGCTTTGCCCTCTGCACCCCTGTGGCTGCGCTCTCCTCCGTGGCTCCGAAGCTTCCCCCCTCTGCCACCCGCAGTCTCTGCCCGCGAAGGGGCTTCCTAGTGTGTGGACACCTTTCCTCCCTCACAGCTCCCTCCCACTGGTGCAGGTCCCATCCCTATTCTTTGTCTCTGTTTTTTCTTTTTCCTTTTGCCCTACCCAGTTATGTGGGGAGTTTCTTGCCTTTTGGGAGGTCTGAGGTCTTCTGCCAGCGTTCAGTGGGTGTCCTGTAGGAGTTGTTCCACATGAAGATGTATTTCTGTTGTATTTGTGGGGAGGAAGGTAATCTCCGCATCTTACTCTTCCGCCATCTTGAAGCTTCTGTAAAGCTTACCCTTTTTAAGCAGACAGTTCAGTGAGTTCTGACAAACGCATTCAGTTACACAAGCACCATCTACTCAAGCTATAGACGGTTCTATAACGTGAAGAGGTTCCTGTGCAGACAATCTGCTCCTTCCAACCCCAGCATCTGGGACCCTTGATTCGTCTTCTGAACCTATAGTTTTGCTTTTCTGGAATGAATAGCCACAAACTGGGAATAATCCAAGTGTCCATGAAATGGTGAGTGGATAGTCCTTTGATCATTTCTGTTATTTAAAAATTTTTTATTTATGTTTGGTTGCGTTGGGTCTTTGTTGATGCACTCGGGCTTTCTCTAGTTGCGTTGAGCAGGGCTACTCTTCATTGCGGTGCACAGGCTTCTCATTGTGGTGGCTTCTCTTGTTGGGGAGCATGGGCTCCAGGCGCATGGACTTCAGTAGTTGTGGCATGCGGGCTCAGTAGTTGTGGCGTGCGGGCTCTAGAGTACAGGCTCAGTAGTTGTGGCACATGGGCTTAGTTGCTCCGCGGCAGGTGGGATCTTCCTGGACCAGGGCTCGAACCTGTGTCCCCTGCATTGGCAGGCAGATTCTTAATCACTGTGCCACCAGGGAAGTCCCTGGACCTTTGTTCTTATTGGCCAGCTTCTGTTAGTCATATGTTTCACTACTGGAGATAAAACCATTGATACTTATTCTTCAGTTTCCAATATTATCATATCATCATCAATATACATTTGAGATCTGCATTAACTACAAATCTCTTCTAACCAATTTATGACCTAAATTCAGGTAGCACTTGGCAACATAGTAAATGTATCAATACACATGAAAGAGAACTGTAGTTAGCTGTTTTTCAAAGAGCTATTGATATTGGAAAGAAGATGGAATGCATCCCCCAAAATTCCAATGTTGAAACCAAACCCCCTAATATGATAGGATTAAGAGGTACGATCTCTGGAAGGTGATTAGGATTAAATGAAGTCCTCAGGGTGGAGCACTTATAAATGGGATTGGGGCCCCCATAAGACTAACAATAGCACTTGCTTCCTTTTGCTTCTGTTTGTGCTTTTTATACCATGCTCTCTCTGAGAACTGGTAGAATTTTCTTTGCTGCTCTGTAGCTTCTGGCAGTGGCCATCAGTCTGGGTGTTTCTTGGCTTGCAGCTGCATCATTCTAATCTTTGCCTCTCTGGTCACAAAATATTCTCTCTGTGTGCTTTGTCTTTACTTGGTATTTTCTTCTTCTTAAACGGACATCAGTCATATTTCACTGGAGCCCACCATAATGACCTCATCTTCACTTGATTACATCTTTTAAACACCCTAATTCCAAATAAGGTAATACTTTTAAGTCTTGGGTGTAAGGACTCTAAAAAGTCTTTTGAGGGACACTGCTCAACACATAACAATCCACATTGTGGCCTCTCAAATTTTTATCTTTCCCATATGTAAAATATATTCACCCAATCCCAACATCCCCCAAAGTTTTAACCTTTTCCAGTATCAACTCTAAGGCCCAAATTTCATCTAAATACCTTCTAAATCAGTTATGGGGAAGACTCAGTTTCTGGTCCATCCTTGGGCAAAATTCTTATTCACGTGCGACCCTGTGAGCCCAGAAAACAAGTAATATGCTTCCAAAATAACACGTTAAGACTGGTATAGGACAGATATTACCATTATAAAATGGAGAAATAGAAATTTTAAAAAGGGGGTCTCAGGTCTCAAGGAAATCCAAAACCCAGCAGAAGAAATCTCATTCGTTTCCAAGAACAGAGAACACTCCTCTGTGAAATTCATGCTCTGTCCTTGGGCCCCCTGGGGTGGCAGCCCCAACTTTTTGGACCACCAGGGAGGTGACCCCACTTTCTCAGCTGAAACAGTCCCTGTTGGCCCAGGCCTCCGTATGCATCGCCCAATCTTTGGAGACTTTCCTCCTTTATTTGTATGATCCCTGCCCCTTTCATTCCCTGCTGCAAGCATTTCTGTTAGTATAACATTCTCAAAAATCTTGTCAGTCTCTTGTGCACTAATAGGTACAAGCTCTCAGACGTGAGGGTACATTCCAGATCTTCCCTGGATAATAGTGTTTCTTCTGACTTAGGCTGAGACAATTGCTTGGATCTCAAGTCACATGCCTAACCTTTTAAGCAAAGGATTATCCAGCCTCACTCTGGCCTTGATTGGTGAATACACTATGTGGATAGGCTGAGAATTTTCAAATCATCTCATGCTGGTTCCTTTTTGCTTGACAGTTCATCCTTCAATTTACATCTTATCTCACATATTTTACTACAAGCAGCAAGAAGAAATCAGGTGGCTCTTCCATAGTCGGTTAGGAATCTTCTGAACTAAATATGCAAGGTCATCACTGTGCTGGTTAATTTTGTGTCAACTTGGCTAGACTACACTACTCAGGTGCCTGGTCAAACTATCAGTCTAGATGTTTCTGTGAAGGCATTTTAAAGCCGTGATTAGCATCTATTCACAGACTTTGAACAAAGCAAAACACCTTCCGTAATGTGGGTGTACTTCATCCAATCTGCTGAAGCCTTTAAGAGAAAACATTGAGCTCCGTCCAGGAAGGAGGAACTCTGCCTCTAGACGGCCTTCAAACTCAAAACTGCAACACATGCCCTTCCTGGGTTTCCAGGCTGCTCCCTGCCCTGCAGGTTCCAGACTTGCCAGCCTGCCCAATCACATGAGCCAATTCCTTATCACAAACCTCAACATTCGTGTTTGTCTCTCTGTCACTCCCTGTGTGTGCGTGTTTTACTGGTATAGGATATTGTTTCTGTTCCTCTGAAGACAACTTTGACTACTACAGATTTTGGTAATGAGAGATCCTAAAGAAAGAACATCTTCAGGATAAATTTTCTAACCTGTTTCTGGGATTTCTGGAATTTATTCTCAAATCTGATATATTTAACATCACTAATGAATCTACTACCCCCAGGAAAGAGGGCACCGATAGTCCGTGGCATGATGTGACAAGAGAGATACACAAAATATCAACACTGAGTACTTCCAATCATATTTATAGGTGGCAAGTATTTGATATCGTAGAGCATTTTTGTCAAACTAATGAGAAGAATTGGATTGACTGGTTGATCTTCATTGCACGAGACGAAGTGGGGAAAGAAAAGGTTGAGCTCAGGAATTCAAATCCACAGTTCAGATGCTGCGCAAATGCCCTTAAAGTTTCTCTGTTGACCCTGAAAGAAACCCTTATCTCCTGTATCCCCAGAGCTGAGATCTCTGAAAAGTAAACCCAGAGTCTGATCCTATGAGTAGGTGGATTACAGTGCAAATTAAATTTCCAACTACACGGGATGTCTGCTGTTCAAGTAGGAAGGAACGGGGTCCTGAACTTTGGTAGGAAAATTGGTCACAAGGAGATGAAAAGAGGTATGTGGATAGATCTCTCTGATGAGCAAAAAAGGTGAGGCTATTTATATCCTATGTGATGCTCAGCAAAGGCTGATCTCAGCAGATGCAGATTTATGGATCCAGTGGATAGGGCGACCTCTGTGATGGATTCCAGTCAAACTCTGTCCCCAGCCACTGCTGTCATTTCCTGGTGGGGTCATGTACAATGGCCATGGTAATAGGAATGGAGGTTATCTGTGGGATCAGAAACATGGACTTCCTATCCCCAAAGCCTATGTGATTAGCCACTGCTGAGGGCCCCGTCTCCTAGCAGCAGAAACCAGATGAGTTTTTGGTGAGGCACAATCCCTGGGGTGATCAGCCAGCCACCTGATGGCAGGTTGATTACTTTGGACACTTCCATCATGGAAGGGGTTGTGTTTTGTTCTTCCTGAAATAGATACTCAGCCTGGGAATGGATTTGCCTTCCCTACCCACAAGCTTCTGCCACATCAACCCTCCGTGCACTTATCCACATAGCGGTAATCCACACATCATTGCTTCTGATCAAGGAACTCACATGACAGCAAATGAAATGCAGCAATAGCCTACATTTTTGGAATTCACAAAAATTAAAAGAATTTTTCTTGGGTCATGTTCAAAACATAAACTAATTGGGAAAAATTGACACCTTTATGATGTTAAATGTTCCAATCCAAGTTCGTCATCTTCTCCTTACTTGATTTGTCTTTTAATATTTTTCTCAGCAATGTTTTGCAGTTTTCAGTGTAGCTCTCTTTAAATATTTTGTCAAATGTATTTCTTAATACAGTTTTTATTTATAAAAGACGGTGTCCTTTATAATATTTTTTCAATTTTGGTTTCTATATAAAGTTTTGTATATATTATTTCTAATAGCCTTTTTTGTAGAATCCTTAATTTTTTTTTTTTTTTTTTTTTTTTTTTTTTTTTTAAAGGATTTTCTTATTTATTTATTTATTTATTTATTTATTTATTTTTGGCTGTGTTGGGTCCTCGGTTCGTGCGAGGGCTTTCTCCAGTTGCGGCAAGCGGGGGCCACTCTTCATCGCGGTGCGGGGACCGCTCTTCATCGCGGTGCGCGGGCCCCTCCCCACCGCGGCCCCTCCCGTCGCGGGGCACAGGCTCCAGACGCGCAGGCTCAGCAATTGTGGCTCACGGGCCCAGCCGCTCCGCGGCATGTGGGATCCTCCCAGACCAGGGCCCGAACCCGCGTCCCCTGCATTAGCAGGCAGATTCCCAACCACTGCACCACCAGGGAAGCCCTAGAATCCTTAATTTTTAAACATTACATAATTATGCTTTACTCTGTCCTTACATGCCTCTTTTTCTTTTGCCTTGGTGAATTCAACATTATCTGAATTATTTATTATTATAAAATACTCTTCATTATTCTCTGATAATCCTCTTTTGAATTTTATTTTATTTGATATTGGAACTTCAGCCCGTAAATACTCATGTGGATTTAGTAGATAATTTAAGGAGTAATGTGAAGATTATCGCAAATTTCCCTGGTGGGGCTTCATGGATTTCTCCTCTCACACGGCAGATGTCCTGCCTGCCCCACATACAGGTCTCTAAATTGTCACAAAAAACAAACTCTTGCTTCCTCCTGGAGCTCAACCACTCATCACCATGTGTATGTGAGTGTGTTCTAAGTTCAGAAAATGGGTAAATACGGATCTCACAGTTTGGTTCCATTCTTTCAAAGGTTGGACACTTTCTATTTTCTGCTAGCTTTTACTCTCTCAAGCAGTCATTGTTATAATTTGTGTTAGCAAATAATTTTTATTCATAGAAAGTTTAGCTTGATATAAGCTATTTTGCTATTCTGGAAGCCTTAATTACATATATTAATAAATTATTTTATATTTTGAAACTATTGTAGCTATATTAAGAAAATAAATAAATAATTTCAATGCATTAACTCTCTGACATCTCTGACTGGTTTTTCTTTTCCTTTATAGTAATACTATATTTTCCATATTAATTATCTGTTTGAAAGCAATTCTCTTATATTAAAGAATTGTATTTTACATTACGTTGAATAGAATTGACTATATAAATATTCATATATAAATAAAATAGAGAATAAGTGTAATTAAGTTAGTGAAAGACCAGGTGAGGATTTTTGAGTTATAGTCCTACAACAAAAGGGATATCATTGTGTGCATCTGAATATTTAAAAAAAAAAAAAAAAAGAAGGTCCCTCAAGCACAGTAAAGAATATTTAATGCCAAGAATATGCTGAAACTCTTGTACTCACTAGTGTGATCCCACATAAGTTAAAAAAAAAGAATCAGTGCTTCCCTAAGCACACGAGAATACAGATGATAGAATAAGATCCAAATACATGTTGGTTTTCCTAGACCCCTAAGCAAAGAAGCTGGGTGAAGGTAAATAAAAGACATGAGAAAGTGATGGTGACATGGCCTCAGAGTTATTCACATATGACTCACCTGTTTGAGAAAGAACTCCACTTATTTTAAAGAAGTGTTTACTTTAACAATTAGTGTTTTATATCACTTCTGGAGCCCACCTATTACTGTCCCGCAAAAAGGTTGTGCAAGCACTTATCAGGGAATGAACTTAAGAAATTGTTGTGAAACCACTAACCGTAATTCAGGGATTTTGCAAAGCTGTTTGAACTTTGATATTTACTAAGTGACCTCAGTTAACTAGAGCCATAGTAATGTCCTTAAGTTCAGAGTCACACTTGATAAACTGCTAAACAACCAAGCAACACAACTGGAATATTTGTATGAACGTGCCTTTGGGAATATCTAACATGCTGTTACTACTCAATGTCATCCTCACCCTGTGGGTTTCCTGTGCTCATGCACAAGGTAAGTGGAAACACCCCTGAACACTCAGCTTCCCTCTTGAATGTAACTCCACGTTTTATCTACTTTCACCTGTCTTTATATTTTAATGATAGACTAATAGGAATTGTCTGTATTGTGTCATCATGATAGAGTGTAACCTTACAGGAAAATTATCTCATATTCTCTTAAGGGAAAACGAAAAAAAATTATGTTTTTTCTGTTTTTTGAGTTCCACAGCGAAAGGACTCTCAACGTTGATTATAAAGATAAGTGAATATGCTCACACAACATTAGGAAAGAAGTCACAGGCTAGCTTCTGACTTCAAAATGGATGGAGGTTTCTTAGTTTTAATGCAAGGAAATATTTGGGAGTGATGGATATCTTTATAATCTTGCATATGGTGATAGTTTTATGGATTCATATGTCAAAACTCATTAAATCAGGCATTTCAAATATATTTAGTTTACTGTGTTTTAATTATAACTTCATACAGCTGTTAAAAGTCATTGACATCATGATCAATTTAATATTTCAATAAAATAAACAGCAGGTTAAAAGAAATATCCATTTCAACAAAAAGTATAGTAAATTCTTAATTCCAGTGGAATGACAATTAATTTTACTTTACATTTCTGAGGTCAGAAGTAATTGTTGGGCAAATGAATTAATAAATAATTTTTAGAGCGTTAACCCTAGCACATTGTTCACTGATGTGTTTTCACATTTATAGTGAAATTTTCTATATTAATTTACCTGAATGCAATTGTTCTATATCAAAAATTATCTCTTATAACATAACAAATATTGTGGATCCTTTCACTTATCTTTAAATTAAGGAGCACTTTATTTTTGTATATTAATTCTAATTTTACATGTACACATCAAGATTTTATTGACACAGGTTTGTTTATTTCATTCTTTTACAACTCTATGGATCCTTCATCATGATATCTTTTTAAAGTGTCTTATTTCTTTTAAAATCAAAATCTCCTTTCCAAGTTATTGTAAACAAAACCTCTAATTTGCTTTAGGATTTCTCATTGCACCATTTATGATTAGAATATGAAACACTATTTGTTATTTTTAATTTACAAGAAGAGTGAATCTAAATAATTTTTTGCATGGTTGGTTTTGTATGCTATTTAAGTCTATATTTGGGCAATTTCTTTCATCAGCAACAACAGTAACAATACAAAAAAGATTCCTGTCCAATGTAAACTATTCTCATTCAGTGAACTCTTTCTAAAAGTAACCTTTGAGCTGAAAGCCCCGTAAGCTTGAGTTGCACCAAGGTTTTTCAACAGAGAATGGAAGCCATTTTGTGGAAGCACACCTGTGTGTAAACAGAAACATCTTTGTGTATTTAGTGGACGGACACAGGTTGAATTCTGTCCTCCAAATTTCATATGTTGAAGTTCTAACTCCCAGGAGCTCAGAATGTGTCTGCATATGAAGGTACGGTCTTTAAAGAGGTAATTAAGTTAAAATGAGGTCATTATGATGGGCTCTGATTCAATAAATCAGGTGTCAGCATCAGAGGAGGAAATTAGGACACAGACACATAAAGGGAAAACCTCGTGAAGACACAGGGAGAAGACGGTCATCTACAAGCCAAGGAGAGAGGCCACAGAAGAAACCAGCCCTTCTGATACCTTGATCTTGGACCTCTCACCTCTAGAATAGTGAGAAAATAAATTTCTTTGTTTTAAGCTTCCCCATCTATAGTACTTTGTATGGCAGCCCTAGCAAATAAATACAATCATACTTACACATTTTGAGTGTACAGTAATAATCAAAAATTCTTTTTCTATTTTCCACTCAAGTATATTTAAATTCTTGCATACATATTTTTAGAGGACATTCATCACAAGTTAGTAATTATATCTTAGCGGTTTTTTGTTGCTAGTATTTTTCCTTTATGAATAGTTTATATTCAAATTGTCTTCACTGAAAAGGTTAGACATAGTCATATATACATGTATGACTATATGTATATGAATATATATATTCATATGCGAATGTATGTTTGTTCGTATATGTCTCCTGTGCAACATGTGACGTGGACTGGGAGAGGAGGCATGGAAAGGGCTGAGACGCTGGGGAATCTCTGTGGAAGACACAGGAAGAAGAGGCACAAGAAATGAAAGGAGAACTACAGACAGTCCTCCCATCCCTCCAGAAGCAAACGTCTTAGATCTGGGAGGTTCACTACATAGAACCACTTTTGTTCTCTTCCTCAGCGTTTACATTTTTCTGTGTGATTTTAATCTTGAAAATGCTTCCAAAGAACTTAAACATACTGAGCTCCTCAAGTACCTATGTACTCTTCGTTATACATTGTCCCAGATCTCGGTCACTAATGCAAGTGGAAGAATTAAGCTAAATAGAATAATAAATTCAACAATGGGATTATTAACATAAGTAGAGCTATTCATTAATGTAGGATACTATTTCTTTTCTTAAGGAAGAACGTGTGATTTTCCAGAGATAAAACATGGAACCATATATGATGAAAACAGTTATAAACAAATCTTCCCAGTTGACATAGGGAAATATTTCTACTACACCTGTGATCACAGCTTTGTGTCCCCTTCACAATTACTCTGGAATCGAATAATCTGTACACAGGAAGGATGGTCACCAAGACCAAAGTGTCTCAGTGAGTAAACACCCTCCTCATTGTCCGGATGAATTACCCAGTGTGTTCAGTGAGTGGAGAGGCTCGGCCTGAAGGTATCACAGAGCCTGGACAGTCATAGCAGCGGGAACCGGAGGGGCCAGCAAAGATGACTTATGTTATTGTTCGTTGTGAGAAGCTGTTTATAGAAAGTAGCTTTACAAATGTAAATTTTTTCTATATTCAAGTCTTAATTACTGGCATGGCATTTTAATTTTTTACATGCATGGCTTAATTTTTAAGAAACAAAATTTTTGCACTTGATTTCTCTTCTGAAGTTTGCAAAATGTTATGCTCTTTCATTGCAAGATTTGTATCTGTCATCTTTTGGCTTTTAGGACAGTGTTTTTTCCCTTGGGTGGAAAATGGTCATTCTGCATCTTCAGGACAAACACACCAGGAAGGTGAAACTGTACAAATTGTGTGTGACACTGGCTAGCCTCCCAAATAATTGGAGCAGCGTTACATGTGCAGAAGATGGCTGGTCCTCCCCTCCTAAATGCAGTCCCCTCCACTGTCCTCTGGGATCTTGTATTCTTTTATATTTTATAGAGAGATAACAGTATTTAGTATATGCAGTATTGCTGTTTCTACTATTGTCACCTTTTCAGTGTCAGGGTTCCAACTGTGTCTAAGTAGACATGCAAATATCTGGATCATCACTAGAAAATCATCTTGTCTACTTACATAAATTAAATATAGGTGCTAATAGAAAACACTAGCCAAGTACACAGTGAAAAACTATGATTCTCACATTATATAGTTTCTTCAGTGTATTTTTTTAATCAGAATCAACAAACTTGATAATACATATTGTGCTGCTTCTCAAATATACAGAATTTTTAATATAATTCCTAATAATTTCACATAATATAACAATGCATCAAAAGAAGCAAGTCAAAATATGGTTCTCTCATGATGCTTTAAAAGGTAGCACAGTTTAATTCTGACAAGGTCATTTGGCAAGTTAGTGAATGATTCAAAGGAAGGAGACAAAGGGAGAGAAGAAAACTAGCTTTTATTAAGTGTGCAAAACCAAATTTATAAAATTGAAAATTTCAGTTACCACATATGGCTTTTACTTTACTTCAACTTAGGATAAGTCTATTTATAATTCTGCTGAAATATGCCATTCACATTGTTTGATGATCTTTCCTATTATGATGTATGTGTGTTTTCCATACCACTAAGTAATTCTCTGAAACTGTCTAACTGGAAATATTGTCAGATCCCATAGGTAAGAGCTCAGGCCCCCAAGACTGCTCTCCCACCCCGCCCCCTTCAGAATTCAATCACAAGTCCAGCTTGTCATCTGTGCTTCTGTTTACTGGCTATACATTAGAGGTTCCTGGGACTTCCTCTTCAGGTTCAATTAATTTGCTAGAGTGGCTCATAGAACTCAAAGAAATATTTGATTTACCAGATTCCCAGTTTAAGGAATATAACTCAGCAACAGGCAGATGGAAGAGATGCACAGGGCTAGGTACATGGAAAGGCACAGAGTTTCCATGCCCTCCTAGGGGCCACTCTCCCAGCATGTCCACATGTTCACCTGCTAGGAATCTCTCAAAATCCCATCCTTTTGTTTTTTTTATGGCGGCTTTATCACAGGGGCAAATTGACTAACCCATTGGCCATCGGCAGTTGATGCAATCTGCAGCCCCTCTTCCCTCCCTGGAGGTCAGGGGTGTGGGACTGAATCTTCTGACCTTCTCATCACAAGGTGGCTCCCTTGGCAACCAGCTTAGGTGCTTTCCATCGCATATATACAATGGAATACTACTCAGCCATAAAAAAGAATGAAATAGTGCCATTTGCAGCAACATGGATGGACTTAGAGAATATTATCCTTAGTGAAATACGTTAGACAGAAAAAGACAAATACTGTATGATATCATTTATATGTGGAATCTAAAAAATAATACAACTGAATGCATATGCAAAGTAGAAACGTACTCACAGATATAGAAAACAAACTAGTGGTTACCAAATGGGAGAAGGAAGTCAGGAGGGACAAGTTAGAGGTGTGGGATTCAGGGATACAAACTACTATGTACAAAACAGATACGCGACAACGATATACTGTATAGCACAGGGAATTATAGTCATTGTCTTAACCTATAAGGGAGTATAATCTGCAAAATTATTGAATCATTATGCTGTACACCTGAAACTAACACTATATTGGAAACCAACTATACCTCAATTTAAAACAACAAAAATACTGATCATCCTGCTTGTTAGTGAGGATGAGAATCAACTGGAACCCTTACACATTGCTAATGGGAATGTAAGATGGCACAATCACCCTGAAACCCAGTATGGTAGTTTCTTGTAGATTCAGTCAAGCACATATCAGATAGCCCAGCAATTTTACTTTTAGGTATTTATCAGGAAATAGTAAATATATGTTCATTCAAAGACTTGAGTTCAAGTGTTCATAAATAGCTCAATCATAACTGCCACAACCTGGAAACACTCCAAAAGTCAGTCAACAGAGGATAAAATGGATAAACATATTTTATATCCATAGAAAGCTACCCTGCTCCACAATGGAAAGGAGTGGCCTAGTGATGCAAGACACCTCATAGAAGAATGGGTTTGACATTGGATGAAATAAAGCAGCCAGATGTAAGACAATGCATGCTGTATGAATCCATCATACAAAGTTGTAGGAAGGCAAAATTAGAGTGACAGAAAGAACATGGGCTTCCTAGAGGAAGAGAGTTGGGGGAGGTGGAGTAGAAAGGAAACCACAGACTTTTAAAGGAAGATGAAAACTGTCTCTAGTTTGGTTGGGTGGTTACACAGGTGTACACATTGTCACATCATTGGCCCACATGCTAATATGTGTGGATCTTATTGTATGTAATTCATATCTGAATAAAGGTGATTTTAAAAATGAGCACTTGGAAACCAAAGATATAGTTGTCCAAAATATTGTAATGTGATTGAGTCACTAGAAGAAAAGAAGCCATAGAAATCTGCCTAAATAGGAAATTAAAAGTGAGAGAGTATATAAAATTATCAGAAACCAGAAGCTCCAGGCAGAAAGAAAAGAAAAAAATTATAAAATATAAACAAAAATAGCACAAGGGAGAGAGCGATGTCAGCAAGATAAAGCGTAAGACACTCCTCCTGGTATCCCACCTTCAACAATAATAATTTAGCATCTATCCGCAAAAGCCCCTTTATGGGAGATGCGGGACCCAGGTTCCAGGAGATTGTGAAACCCCAGGGGTGCAGTCCAAGCACAAGCACAGGTATCTTGTTCCCTCCCAGTGTGGGTGAAAGTCTAGACTGAACACTTGACCCCTGTTGATCAAGGTGGGGAGAGGGTTGGTCTCAGGTTTCCTCAATGGTGTGTTTCTAGAGTGAGTCCTGTACTGTGAAAAAATGTTTCTCTCTTGCTAGGCTGATCCTTTCCTGGGCCTTTGGCTAAAGGAAGCAGAGTCTCCCTGGGACTCTTTTTTTGTTTGTTAATTTTGCCTGAACGTGAGATCATTTCTGGGTCGTGGTCTCAGTGCCCAAGTCCAGGATACATACAAGGCAAAGTGAAATCTCAGACAACCCACTGCAGTGTAACTCCTTGAAGCCCAAGGTCACTAAAAGATCTACTTCTTCTCTACACCCTCCACAACCTCTTATGTTGGTCTTTAAAATACGTTCAGGATTTTTAGTTAACAGAGGGAATATTTAGCAGAAGAAATAAATAAGCAGAAATGTTCCCATCTCATTTTGTCCAGAACAGGAAGCCAGAAATTCCCTTTCACATTATACACATTTGTAATTCTTTGAATTTTGTTTAAAAAGCTGATGTTTCTCTTGTAATAAAAATGAAAATCAATAAAAAAAATTACCAGAGATTCAATAGCCACTGCAGTATGCTTAATATATAAGACCAAGAAACTTTCTTTGTTTATCTTAGCTATCCATCTCTCTAGCATATATTCATTAAGGAAAACATCTTTAAATACCAGAATACTGCAAAGCAGACATATTTGTTAATGTCTTATGTGTGCTTTCATGTGGGGTGAAAGGAAGGGCTTAAAATGTGACTCTCAGTTTAAGTGATTAAACTTTTTTCAGTGAATCATTTCTGTCATAAGAAATCACAAGTCTATTACATATTGTTCTATACTTTTATTTACTTTCTTTAACCTGTGTTTGTCTTTGGTCTCTCAATGAATCAAATTATTTTTCAGACTCTCAAGGAAAATGTGGGCCTCCCCCACCAATAGACAACGGAGACATTACCTCATTCCCGGCATCAGTATTTCCTCCAGGATCGACAGTTGAGTACCAATGCCAGTCCTACTATGAACTTCAGGGAAACAGACACATAGTATGTCAGAATGGAGAGTGGTCAGAACCACCAAAGTGCTTAGGTAAATATTTCAATCTTCTTGTGGATCCTGGGAAAATCGGTGTACTGAGTATGACGTTTAGCTGTTTATAATAGAATTTTCATGGATTAACTACCAACCGTTCTGTTGCGTGCCTGACTACGAAAAAATAATATGTGTGGAAATAAAGTTTGAAAATTTCCTGTTCAAGCAACAATAGCAACAAAAGATTCCTTAATGAAAGCTCTTCATATGATAACTGACATTATGAATCTTTGATTATAACATTTAATTATTACACTAAAAATAGTACCTCATTCTTACAACATTAACTGTTTAAAATGATGGAAACTACATACTGGATTTTCAATGAGTTGGTTTGTAAAAGGTTTTGAGAAGGAATTTTTGGACCAGAGCAGGAGATTCTACTTGAAAGCCTGAAATTCTGTGGGAAATATTTGTATACCACTTAACGGTTTATGTTTATTTTTTTTAACTTCAGATGCATGTGTAATTTCAGAAGAAATTATGAAAAAACATAACATCCAGTTAAAATGGAGACGTGATAAAAAACTTTATTCTAAAACAGATGACACTGTTGAATTTATGTGTAAACGTGGATATAAGCAAAGGACACCAAATCATACATTTCGAACAACCTGTCAGGAAGGAAAACTGGCATATCCTACTTGTGGATGAAACAGTGGTTATAGTGTGTTGTAAAACTGAAATATGTACATGTATTCAGAATTTTTCATTATTAATCCAATCCTCAGTTGCTTTTATCAAGTAAATCAGAATTTGTGTTAAGTATTATGTGGATGATGTAATTATAATCTGGGAGACCAATGAATCACTTCTTAAAAGTACTTCATTAAAACCTGGCAAACCAAAATGCTATGTGTCCTGTTCACAAAACATCTGTGGCAAGAAATTAGATGCAATCACTTCAGTGCCTCCTTCCATCCATCATTCTCCTAACTCTCGAAGCTTTCTCTGTAACTTCTGAGGCTTTCTGAGACTGTTTCAGAAGAAATGGAAAAAAATGCTTGTCTCCATCTTCAAAATAATATCACTTCACAAACACGTAAAAAGCAATCTGTGTCATACCTATGTTAGTAATTAGATCTAGTTATTACTTACCTTTGCTAATCGATCAATAGATAAATATACCCAAAAATGATGAAATCCGTGTTCTTCTACAAGGTGTCTATCTAGCACATGTAATAAACGAGTCATAAGGAGGAGTTAGAATCTAATTGGGTATATATCTATCATGTTGACATAAAAAGTGGTTTAAAAAATCCAATATGAAGTATAAACACACACACACACACACACACACAAACACTATGCTCTGATACTGAATAAAGGTTTATAGAACAAAGATTGGTAGGAAGTGCAATAAAATATTTTAAAAAACTATAGTTGAATTTAGAAATAATAGGGGTAAGAGGTGATGTTTAACTCCTTTATACTTATGTGGATTCTAAATTTATTAACCTTTAAAGTATATATATCACCTTTGAATATTTTATTTTAAATAAGGATATATATAAAGCAAGACAATACATACTGAGAATTGTAAAGACCTCTTTGGTACTGACCTTCAGATCTAATAACATTTTCATGAGTTTGCTGGTATAGAGAGTTTCGGAAACATTCAATCACAAGAGTCTGAAATGTGGTCTTTATGTTTTTAATTTCAAACAGCATAGCTAAAAATCAGTTGACTAGAAACATTTTAAATAGCTACAAAAAATGAACACTTGAAGATGAAAATAAATATATAAATAATTAAAAATATTTTAGGTAATACCTTGTTGTGTGTAAATATCCATCACTATACACTGTCACCAAAGTTTTTTCTTGTGATAAGAACTTTTAAGATCTACTATCTAAGCAACTTTCAGATATACGATACAGTATTATTAACTATAGTTACCTGCTGTGTGTTACATTTCAATGACTTATTTTTTTTACAGCTGAAAGTTTGTACTTTTTCTTTACCCATTTTGCCCAATCCCCCATTCCACTTCCAGACTCTGGCAACCACTAATCAAGTCTCAGTATCCATGAGCTCAGTTTTGAGTTGGTTTAATTGTTTTTTGGTTTTGTTTTTAGATTCCACATGTAAGTAAGATCATATGTTGTCTTTCTCTGACTTATTTCACTGAGCATAATGCCCTCAATGTCCATCCATGTTTTCACAAATGGCAAAATTTCATTCTTTTTAAGGCTGGATAATATTCCATTGAATACATACACCACATTCTCTTTATCCATTCCACCATCCGTGAATACTTACATTGCTTCCATATCTTTACTATTGTAAATTATGTTGCAGTGAACATTACATGTATCTTTTTTCTTTTTTAAAAAAATTTATTTAGTTAGTTTTGGCTGCATTGGGTCTTTGTTGTGGTGCACGGGCTTCTCATTGCAGTGGTTTCTGTTGTTGCGGAGCATGGGCTCTAGGCACATGGGCTTCAGTAGTGTGGCATGCGGGCTCAGTAGCTGTGGCTCGTGGGCTGTAGAGCACAGGCTCAGTAGTCCTGGCGCATGGGCTTAGTTGCTCCGCGGCATGTGGGATTTTCCTGGACCAGGGCTCGAACCCGTGTCCCCTGCACTGGCAGGCAGATTCTTAACCACTGCGCCACCAGAGAAGCCCCCATGTATCTTTTCAACATCTATTGCAATGATCATATGATTTTTATTAGTATTTTCATTTTCTTCGGATAAATACTCAGAAGTAGAATTGCTGGATCATATGGTAGTTCTATTTTTAATTTTTTGAGAAACCTCCATACTGTTTACCCTAGTGGCTGAACCAACTTGCATTCCACCAACAGTGCATGAAGGTTCCCTTTTCTCCATATCCTTGATAGCACTTGTTAACTTTGTCTTTTTAATGATAGCCATTCTGGCAGGTGTAAGGTGACATCTCACTGTGGTTTTGATCTCTTCATCTGGCTCTTGATTTGTAGCCTTTAATGTCCTTTGGAATAAGCTGATAATCCAGTGAGTAAATGGGTTTTTCTGAGTCTCATAAGCCATTTGAGTAATTAATCAAACCCAAGAAGGGGAAGATGGGAACTTCAGATTTATAGCCAGTCGGTCAGAAGTACATGTAACAACCTGGACTTTGATTGGCATGCTGAGTTGGAGGGGGTTGTTGGAACCTCCAGTTTGTAGCTGGTTGGTGAGAAGCACGGGTACAACCTGGCCCTATAACTGGTGTATGAAGTAGAGGGTGATCTTGTGGGACTGAGCCCTTTACCTGTGGAATCTGATTTTATCTCTGGGTAGTGTCAGAATTAAATTGATTTCTTGGGCACCTTGCTGATGTCTGGGAATTGCTTGCTGGTGTTGGAAAGCCTTCACACAGGCACACAACCACATTGGAACTGGGTCCAGGAACGCTTTTAGTGGACATCCTTGTCCCTCCTGATGATAGAGGAAAAACTTTCAGCTTCTCATTGTTAAATATTATATTAGCTGTGTACTTGTCATATATAGCCGTTATTATGTTGAGGTATCTTCCGTCTATACCCAGTTCATTGACAGCATTAACATAAATGGAGGTTGAATTTTGTTAAATGCTTTCTCTGCATCTATTGCAATGATCATATGATTTTTATCCTTCGTTTTGTTTTGTTTTTGTGTGTGTGTCTGTGTTCACTTACTTTAATAACACTACAGGTACCATGTTATCACCATGGAATGTAAATTCGGGTTAGACAAGAGAATTTCACAAGTACAACAAAGCAGTCTGTAGTATACCGAAGTTTGTGTAATGTCTGACCAAACCAGTTTGCTCATAAATCACTTCCATTATAGGCAATTTATTTAGTTTAACATTCATGATTCTTTCAGAGAAAATAAACAGACTGCACACATTTAAAAAGTATTTTTCATTTACCTTTGCATTAGCACTTAAAATACACACTTCTATTTCAAAATGCCATTTAAAAATTATTCTAATATAACAGCAGCAAACTATAATTCTGCAATTACAAAAGAGCTAAACGGGGATCTACAGTTAAGTTATTCTCATGTTTACAGCTATGATTCTGAAACAGATACTACTTCAAAGCAGCTGTTACCAGCTCTTTAGGTTTGGTTTAAAAACACACACATAGTTGCCGGGAGGTTTATAATGTTGTATTCCATGCACTGTTCTGAAAGCGTTCTTCAAGAGCCAACCAGACCTTAAAAACAGTACTCAGTCCACAAAGCAGTCAGAAAGAGTTAAATTAACTGGGGTAAATAGGATTCCTACATTACATCAAAAGCATATGATATTCTGCAGCAACTGGGAGCATTTTCAGGTTTGGCATGTTGTCCTCTTTACAACTAATTTTATCAGAAGAGTTTAAGAAAGTGGACATTGTACGACTATCAAGTGCATTTAAAAGTGACGTGTTTTTGTGCTAATCTGACTCCCCTGAATGACCTAGCTAGTGAACTAGTCACTAGGCAAATCAAGCCTGCAAGAAAGGAAGCCAATATTCAAATTACCATGTTATTGTTCGACCCACAGAATTTATTTTCAACATAAACATATAACCTCAATATGAGATGTCTAACTAAAGCAAGCACCACCAAGATCAAGACAGCCTCTCCTCTTCTAAGGTTTAGGTTTTGCCCAGAATTCTTGATACGTGGAATAGCCCATACCAAGAGCCATTGCTCCCACAACAAAGCCTTGGGCTGCCACGTGCATGTGGATCAGGTGAACATTTTAGTATTGCCCCAGCTCTTCCATTTATATAATCCATATGCAACGATTGCTGCAAAACCTGCCGTTCCAATGGGGACAAATGGTGCCTCTCTAGCTTTTCGGATAAGTTTAGATCCCTGATCTTCATCATATGATGAAAGAGAAACATCTGTGTCACTTGACATAGTGATTGAAGAATCTTCCTTCCTAGGGCCGAAGAGGGTCGCCAAAGGTGGAAAGGGAATAGTGACCCGGGGAGAAGATGAAGCTGATGGCAGGAAGGTCGTTTGGTTTTACGCCCTCCTCTCAACCCTTCAACTTTCCTCCCCTCTCTCTTCTTGTGACCTTGTCAGGACCCCATGGCCGGAGCGCCCGCCCTCTCAATCCCTCCTCACCCACCCGGCTCTACGAGCTCCCCGAAGTTGGCCCCAGCCCCGTCCCTCTGCAGCTCCAGCCGCGACGCTTCGCTCCTCAAGCCTTTGCTGCAACCCCTCATAGGCTCCGTGCGCCCTCACCAGCCTCCCCTGCCCCGCGAGGCGGGGCCTGAGCCCCGCCAACCAGACTCCGCCCCCTTCAGCCCAGGCATCGCCCCCCACTCCCAGCCCTGCGACCCTCAACCCTCCCAAGGTGCCCTCAGCCCGGCCCAGCGCGGCCCCTTCATTTTGTTAATGTGGTGTATCACAATGATTTGTGAATGTTGAAACATTTCTGCATCCCTGGAATAAATCCTACTTGATCATGGTGTATGATCCTTGTAATGTATTATTGAATTCAGTTTGCTAATATTTTATTGAAAAATGTTGCATCTATATTCATCAGCAATATTGGTCTGCAATTTTCTTTTCTTGTGGTGTCATTATCTGAACTTAGTATCAGAGTTAGTGTTGGCCTCATAAAATGAGATGGGAAGACTTTCCTCCTGTGAAATTGTGACTTATAAAAATGCATATGTATTTGGACATTAAGATGACCAAAATATATTTCTCATACATATTTAGTCTTCCTCCAAGTTTCCTGGTTCACAGTTCCAAAAACCCTGGGAACTTACTAAGTGCTGAGAGTGATAAATGTGTATATTGTTACGTTAATGGGGTGACTTTGGGAAAGCACCTAAAGATGGGGCTGGTTGCCAGTGGAGCCCACCATGTGATTAGAGCATCAGAACACTCAGTCTCACCTTCTAGCCTCCAGGTAAGATGGCATTTGGCTAAGGTTATTAAGAAGTAGAAGCTATGGAGTCTAACTTATTTTACATATATCGAGTTTGCAGGAGTGGAAGGGGAAAAAAGCAACATTGTTTTATAATTGCCCTAATATTTCAGAACTCCAGGTACAAATAAAATTCATTAAGAATTTCTCTAGTCTGTAAGCAACCATTTATGCTTTTAAAATCCCAACAAAGTGGTTATAGAGGGAACATTCATCAACATAATAAGGGCAAACATTTCTTGAATGAAGAGCATGCACACTTCTCATTGTTATTTCGTCTCGTTGCTTGGTATTCCTGCTTTGTAATTACAAAATTTTTATTCCTTGTAACAATCGGACTTTTCTTATCCCTGTGGACAAAACTGTATTACAACTGATGAGTGCGGCTGCCAAAAAATGAGCACAGAGGTGGGCATTTGGCTGCTCCGTGTTGTGTAGGAAGTGTTCTGATTACGGGATTTATGATGTACACTAAAGCGGAAATGCCTTTGAACTTAGTTTTCAGTCTCCAATCCTAAGTTTTCTTTTTAATCATTAGAACACTTTTGAAAACAATTACAAAGAAAAATCTAAAATATCAAGATTTATTATTTTGTCAACTGTGTGTAAAGTATCTTGTGAGTTTTATAGATATTTTGACTGTCTCGTGTGTCCTGAGTACCAATGTCTTTATAGAAAAATTCAGTTCTATGTGAAGACTAGGAAGTGTATTGTATATTGAACTAGTTCTATGTGTTGTTTTGATATTTAGAATAAAGTTCTTTGGTCCTAACAAAGCATATCTAGGTTTTACTGAACACATTTTCACATGATGACAATGCAGTGCTCTGCCTGCCTCCTGAAAAATTGAATAAAAAGACCATGAACAACACACCATTGTAAAGCAATTATACTCCAATAAAGATGTTAAAAAAAAAAAAGACCATGAGCACATAGAAAACCAGTGTCTTGGGGCACAGTTATTAAATTTTTCTTTATTTTTCATAAACTAGATACCATTTTGAAATATTTTATATGTTAAAATGTATAAATCATTATTTAATGGTTTTTAAGTGGCTAATTAATATAAGTTTAAATATTAATAGTGGACTATTATGCTTGAAGTAGTCATGTGCTGTTTTTCCCCAAGGAGCCTGAAGTGTAGAAAATCCCATGAATGGGCTTGTCCTTGCGACAGTGAGAGGGGTCACTCTCGCCACTGCCCCTCATTCCCAGAACTGTACACTCTGGCCATGGGACGGACCGCTGCTGGTCTAAGGCACGAGCTGAGTGACAGGACACACCCGACCTGGCCAGCTGTCATCTGCATGTGGCACCATAACTGAGCCTCCGCAGGCAGCTGGTAGAAGACTAGTGAATTCCAAGCTTTCCCACTAGGGGCGGTGTTGTGTGGGACACCTAATTCTCTATTGCTGTGTAACACATTAGACCAAATGTAGTGGCTTGAAACAACAGACATTACCTCACAGGTCTTGTGGGTCAGGAATCGACTGGCTGAGCTGGGTGGCTCTGGCTCAGGGCCAGAGGTTGAAGTCAAACTTCATGGGAGCTGCAGTCTCTAGAGGCCATCCTGGGGTTGAATTCAAACTTCATGGGAGCTGCAGTCTCTAGAGGCCATCCTGGGGTTGAAGTCAAACTTCATGGGAGCTGCGGTCTCTAGAGGCCATCCTGGGATTGAAGTCAAACTTCATGGGAGCTGCAGTCTCTAGAGGCCATCCTGGGGTTGAAGTCAAACTTCATGGGAGCTGCGGTCTCTAGAGGCCATCCTGGGGTTGAAGTCAAACTTCATGGGAGCTGCAGTCTCTAGAGGCCATCCTGGGGTTGAAGTCAAACTTCATGGGAGCTGCCATCTCTAGAGGCCATCCTGGGGTTGAAGTCAAACTTCATGGGAGCTGCAGTCTCTAGAGGCCATCCTGGGGTTGAAGTCAAACTTCATGGGAGCTGCAGTCTCTAGAGGCCATCCTGGGGTTGAATTCAAACTTCATGGGAGCTGCAGTCTCTAGAGGCCATCCTGGGGTTGAAGTCAAACTTCATGGGAGCTGCGGTCTCTAGAGGCCATCCTGGGATTGAAGTCAAACTTCATGGGAGCTGCAGTCTCTAGAGGCCATCCTGGGGTTGAAGTCAAACTTCATGGGAGCTGCGGTCTCTAGAGGCCATCCTGGGGTTGAAGTCAAACTTCATGGGAGCTGCAGTCTCTAGAGGCCATCCTGGGGTTGAAGTCAAACTTCATGGGAGCTGCCATCTCTAGAGGCCATCCTGGGGTTGAAGTCAAACTTCATGGGAGCTGCAGTCTCTAGAGGCCATCCTGGGGTTGAAGTCAAACTTCATGGGAGCTGCAGTCTCTAGAGGCCATCCTGGAGCAGGCTTCACCTCCAAGCCCACTTCTGGCCAGAGTTCCTCCCCACACAGCCTCTCTCTACAGGGCTGCCTGGTGATAGATACACAGCTGCTGCCCCCAAGAAAAAATGAAAGAGAACACAGGCAGGATTTAAGTTGCAGTCTTTTATAACCTAATCTAGGAAGTGATAGCACATCACATCTGCCACTGCAAGTCCCTATGTCCACACCACTCAAGGGACACAAATTAAGATTCCCCTCTTGAAGGGAGAAGTGATCAAGAATTTTTAGACACACTTTGAAAACCTCCACAGATTCATTGGTTCTAGAGAAAGCATTCTGTACGTCCATGCATGGATGGTGGGGGCAGGTACAGCAATCTATACTCAGAAAACGCATCTACTCCAGAGAGGAAAATACCACCTCTTCTGTGATAGAAAGGGTTTAATGTAACCCACATGCCACAGGTAACTGGTTGGTCCCTGGGGAGTGGAGTCACACTGGGGGTTCTGCTTGGCCTCTGTTCGCAGGTCAGGCTCTCAGCGGTGGGACATCCAATCAGCCTTGGAAAGAGGGAGACTGTTTAAGCTCTTTCATAGCCCCCATATCTGCGGCCATGGCCAGTGTATACATGGGTTCACCAAGTAAGAATGGGGTCTCTGAGGAAAGAGGTTCTGACATCTAAGCAGGACAGGTTGTCTTGTTTGCCTGATTTTTGAGTTCTTCCTTTGCCTTGGATATTCTCTGATGGCATTTACTAGGGACACAAATTTCTTAACTTCCTGTCCCTATTTTTCTTTTTAATTAATTATTTTTGGCTGCGTTGGGTCTTTGTTGCTCAGCAGTTGTGGCGCACGGGCTTAGTTGCTCCGCAGCATGTGGGATCTTCCCCGACTAGGGCTCAAACCCATGTCCCCTGCATTGGCAGGCAGATTCCTAACCATTGCACCACCAGGGAAGTCCCCCATCCCTATCTTGAGATGCCCTTTTACATACCTCTCCTCCTCAGACTTACTTGTCACCAAGTTTTCATTTTGCTTTTTCCACACCCTTGACCCGCTGCCCAACCTGTTGACTGTGCCCTTGAGTCAGCAGAGAGCAGAGACGTGCCTTCTCCCTTTTGAAGTGGATTAGATGCACCATCCAAAATTCTGCTGAGTGTTCTCATCTACCCTGAGGGGAGGCTAGAGCGTAGCTCTGCTCACATCTGGCCTACCATACACATCCATCCATAAACCAGGCTTTTTCTTCCTTTATGAAATGGTCAAGGAAATCCCCACTTTCCCCGAGGTATAGACTGAGAGAGGCAGCGTAGGAGGAGGAGATATTACAGGACCTGAGTCGTCTGTGCAGCTTGTGAACCTGGGGCCTCCTCAGCCCTGGGCTGGTGTTCACCACTTTGACTTGATAATGGAATGTTGCTTGTCACATCCAGTTGTTTGGTTCCTTGGATTAGATCCCCGGTCAGCAAACTTCTTTGTAATGGGCCAGATACTAAGTAGTACAGGCTTTGCAGGCAATATGATTTCTCCTGGAACTATTCGACTCTGCCTTTGTAGCGTGAAAGCAGTCGTAGATGACATGTAAAGGAATGGGTGTCTCTGTGTTCCAGTAAAACTTCAGTGGGGTAATTCTCAGACCCTCCCAGTTCCTGACAGCTGTTTCTTGCTCTTCAGATTTAATTAGAAAATGTCATCAATATAACGGACCGGTGGAGGGTCTGCCTCTGCTGGTGAGGGAGGTTTGTGGGAATAGGGAGAATTACAAGCTCTCAGCCTTTAACATTTTGCCCAAATACCATACTCCTTCCCGGGGTCCCCCTCCCTCCCCTTAGCTAGGAGGGCTGGTAGGGTCGAGCATTTAATCAGTGCTGCCACATTTACCAGCAGCCTCGGGATTAGTCCTTGGCCATGTGTTCCCTGAGACCACAGGAAGTGAGGGGCTTCTTCAGGCCTTCCGTCCACACATTCTTGTTCTCAAGATATGTTCTTAGTGGTACCCTTGGATGTTCACAGAGTTTCATTTTCTTTTTCCCTGTGTATGCTCTCCAGGGTGGTCAGGTGAAACCAGGTGACACTTTACGCTTTATAATCATTTATAAAGTGTTGGCATAGCCACTGTGTGCTGCGGCCACCTGATCTTTGAATAAATTGCCCTTTGTATACACTTCATCTCATGCTGCCACCACAGATAGATAATTTGAGGACTCAGGATGCTACCGCATCCCTTGGATTATCATGATGTGTTTCTCGCTAGCAGGAGTTTACCCCTGTGCTCCTCAAATATGAGCAACTTAAGAACCTGCCCATTCTCTCTAGTTTATAAATGTTTGCTTTTCTTTTCGTGAAAAGATATATACTTTTTTCTATCTACATAATACATTGTTCATAATACATAATACTTGTTCATTTTGTTTTGTGGAACTAAAGTTTTTGGGTTTTGTTTTTTTAGAATTACACTTTTTATACTGTAAAAGTTAACTGTTCTTATCTTTTAAACCATCTGTTTATGATGTTTTATGGTTTCTGCTTTAAAACAAAACTTGTCTTTTATTAGCTGTTGATTTCCCTCAGCTTCAGGTCTGGTTGTGCTGATTCCACTCAACCCACCAAACCACTAAGATAATACATACAAACATAATGTTTACCTTTTACAAATTCTTTTAAGCTCTGTTGCCTTATTTAATCCTTACATCAAACTCATGGAGTCCTTATCCACATTTGCAGATAAGGCAACACTATCAAAGGGTTTGTGTCCAGTGGATCAGGGTGGGCAGCTCAGTTCACTCTTCTGAGTCTTCTGTGTCTCTATTTTCTCATCTCTTAGTTGAAAGTAATGCCAACTGCACCTGTGCATGGTGCTCAAATGAGAGAAAGCTTCAAACAAAAGTCTGGGCTCTGTGTCCTGAATAAATGTTCTCTTCCTGATTTTTCATGAGGAAATATGCTCAGAGGGTGGAAATATGTATGCATGGTTTTATTCTTAGCAATTGACAGAGCTGGGATTCCCATCTAGTTCTTATAATTTTAAATCCCATGCACTTTCCCTTATATTGATGTATAGACATGAGACATGGTTCCTTCCTAAAGACATATGTTAGGAGGTTGAGGGAAAAAATTCTAAGAACAAGAAGAAGCTACATCAAACAGCTATCAAGGAGGATGGGATGGTTTGAGGAGACTGGACATCAGAATCACCTGGAGGGCTGGTTAAAATACTTTTGGGTCCCCACCCTCAGACTTTCTGATTCCATATGTGTAGAGCAGGACAAGAACTTGCATTTCTAAGAAGTTCCCGGGTGATGCCTCTGCTACAGGTCCAGGGACCACGTTTTGAGAAGCACTGTAGTAGAAAATAAATATTAGAACATCCCTCATCTAAAGCACACCCCACACCTCCAGTGAATTAGCATGTCACGGTCTGACTAAGCAGCACTTCTCTGAGGTGCCTGCAACCACTTGCATCAGATTTGTCCGGATTGCTTGTTAAATGCGGGAGATTTCTACTCACCACTCCACACTTACTCATGTGACTTTCTGGGGGTAAATACAGAAAACTCCATTTTAAACAAGGTCTTATGTATGCAGATGGCATCTCAAGAACCACTAGGTAAAGTGTTATACTTGCCAAAGAATGACAGAAATTCAAAATTAGTATAAAAATAAGTCTACCATACAATATATCTAGGCCTGAAGTGGAACGAAGACCAGGAGACTGTCATTTGGGATATTTTTTGTAGAGCAGATTTATTGGGGCCTATCCAAGGAAAACTTTTTTAAATGATCTCTTGGGTTTCTTTTAATCTCCTAGTCATTCTTTTTAAAACTTCAATAATACTGGTGTGTTAGAATCTGCATAGGACTGCTGTAATGTAGGGGGTTTGTCATTTGGGTCTGGGTCTTCATAATGACATTCAGTTAAAATCACCAGCCATCCTACTGAATGGGATTAAGCTACGTGGTGTTTCCATCCTGATTGCACGTTACCTCAGTGGTGAGCTTTAAAAAAACCACTGGTACCAGGACCCCGCTTCAACATCACTCCTGGGGAGGACATAGAGGAGGGTCAGGGCATTTTTACTTTTTACAAACCCCTCAAGTGATCTCTGTAACCAGGGTTATGAACAACTCAACTGGATGGTTTAACAGACTCATTGGTGCCAGTTCTGGAAATAGGAGCTTTTGCTCTGCAAACGAGTAGAGGCTAACATGAGGCCGCTCGCATTTCTTCAAGAAAATAAGCCACCTGTCTATTGTGCAATGAGTTTGATGCTAATTTGATGTGACTGGGAGACTGGCAAGGCAGCCCCAAACCTGACTCTTCCCTCCTCCTCCTTCACAGCCAGGCTTCTCAGACAGTTATGGTCATTGCACTTACGGCCACAAGGGGGCGGGCCAGATCCATTTAATAACAAGGCAGCTTCAGTTGTCACTGGCTGCAACTACCGTTTTCTGATCTGTCACTAATAAAAAGTGTAAACAAAGACCACAGAATCTTAGGACTAGATGGAAATATGAGAGATCATCTTGTTTATTGATTGTCAACCTTTTTTCAATCTTCTCCCAAGGGAGGGAGATGCAACCCACTTTTTTTTTTTATTGTAATTCTTTCTGCTGTCTTTCAGAATCTAGATAAAATAGTAAGATTCTTACCTCAGACACATGGCAATGCTTCTGTTCAAAAAATTAACAGTGATGCATATCCAAGAATGCCATTACTGAAGATAATAGAGGCATATTTAAAAGAAAGTAGTATGACAGATCTGTTCCCTCATTTGTTTGAGTTACCTAAGAAATTTTTTTAAAGGGTGGAGTTGGGGGGCGGGGGAGACCAAATAAAGATTTGCAAAAGGGAAAAAGTAAAATGCTTTATGTTTTATTTCTGTTTTTACACCTCTGAGGGTATTTGTCTCCATAAAACCTGAAGTTTTATAGCTAGACTATCACTGCAGTCTGAAAAGCAGGTATCAGTCATAAATCCCTTTGGGTCTCTCAGAACTGATTTGCTCTCCCTGCCTTAGTCTATAGATTGTCACAAATAATGGAAGGCTTTCCTCATGGGAAGTTGGATGGAAGAGGAGAAGGCAGAGAAAAGAAAGATGGAGTGAACACTTTGAGCATCTTTTTTGCATATGTGCTCTCCTCCTGGGTTAGCCGATTAACCTTTCAATTAAGGATAAAAAGACTAGCACTACATTTTGTTATGCCTTAAGAAAGAAAATAGACAAACTAAAAATCAAAAGCCTTTGCAGCCACAAAACATACACCTAAGTAATGTTGTTTATAATTCAAATCTACTAAATAAATTACATATATACAACCATCCCCAACATTTTGAAAGATATAATTTTAATGAGAAAGTCATAACTGAAACTTCCTTTGACCCCATAGATAATGTTAATGGCCAAAGTGAAGAGAATAGTAAACTCATTCTTACCCCCAAACTGTTCTTCAACTTTGAACATCACACAAAGCCAAGGAAATTTTCTAAGTCCAGATTTTTTTGCGAACAATAGCCATGTAGCTAATAATGAACCAGAATTAGTGGAATGTCTTTCACCAGATATGTTTGTAAAAGATTATTCAAAGCCTGTGCATTTGGAATTAAAACGTGTGCATGAGATTTACTGCGCAATTTTAAGTCCAGATTCTTTCATAAATGATAATTACAGACTAAATTAGGATCTAGAATCAGAGTCAATTAGTCCAATTCTATCCCCAAGTCAATGTGTAAAAGATAACATGGCATATATATGTATATCTCAGCATATATGTAAATTATCACCATCATCAAATGAAAATTCTCAGGCCTCACAACCTCCTCAAGATGAGAGAAGAAATGAAGTTTTACCTTGATTGCTGAATGTCAGGGTTCAAAATCTCCAAAAGCTATTTTTGAAAAATCCAAGCTTTAGAAATGAAGTCAAATTATTACACTTTTAAGAAAACATAACCAGCCTAAATTTTCTGCAGTTCAGGATATTTCTAATCACAGCCATAATAAGCAACTTAAGTGATGACTGCATGAGGTAACCCAAATTACAAGACTCTGATAGTGCCTGGCACAAAGTATTCAACTATAGCTGTCACTGTTATTTTTAATAGTATTGAATTCTTTTCTACCTCTTCCAACCTCTTTCTTGTCTTGTTTTTCTTATCTGTGTTCTTGGCTCCGGGCACTTTGCAGTTCAGCGAAAGGCCCCCCATTCCTGGTGTGTCACGTCCACTGCAGGGTCAGCTCAGGGTCACCCCCGCCAGGAGGCTGTCCTGCCGTTTAGGTGACTTAGCTCTCCCTCCCCTTGTCCCATGACTTCTCATGTGTTCTCCTTATGTAGTGTATTGTGATTCTATCTACACATCTGTACTAGACCGAGAACTTCCTGAGGGAAGAAAATGTTTTATAAAAATTCAAATTGCATTTCAGAATTTAATTTTAACAAATCACATTCTTTAAGGGCTTAGCTTTCTAATTTATAATGAGGGTGGAAGCAGAGAAACCAGTTAGGAGAGGCTCTCCCATTAGTCTGGGTTAGAGGTGATCATGTTGGAACCTGGACAATAGTGGTTGTGAGAAGTGGTTCGACTTGGGATACAGTTTGCAGGTGTTAAGTGTCCCGAGAGCTCCTACCAAGGATGAAGTGTCTCTCAGAGCTTATACCGCTCGTTGCAAGTGAAATAGATTACGTTGTGCTGCGTGTCATTTATTGACTTCTGAAAAAATGGTTAAAGCTATGAAAAATCTTGAAATTGACATTGAAGTTAAGCGGTTAATTCTTGGAAAGATGTGGGTAAGAACATTACAGAAATCTTGAGATTAATTCTTTAAACTTTAAGTTCTTCAAATATACTCTAGAAATGTTGTATTTCAGAGTTTGGCTTTGCTGCCTAAAATCTCACAAACGTAAACGTGATCATGTATGTATATTAAAGAGTGGAAGTATACTTTATTTGAATTATTTCATGTATGCGACTTTCCTTTTTTGCCACTGATTTCTCTCCATGAAATTTTATTGACTATCTCTATTTGATTAGTTGTCTGAGCTTACTTGCTTTTCACTTGCATTTCAGGAGAACGACAGAAAGTCCTGAACCGGTTGCTGTCATATAATCCTTTGTGGCTACAAATCAGCCTAAAGGTAAGTATACCATTTGATTTTTGAAAAAAAGATAATTTTTTTATTATATACTTTTAATAGATTCTTTAATAAAATATGGTCTCACTTATAAAGACATTTGGTTAGCTTAATTGACCTCTCAGTATGAAATTTAATGTCCTTTAATAAATGCTCATTAGGTTAATAGACCCTGTCATTATATATTATTGCCATTTTGTTATATGGCAATTTTCCTGTTAGTTTCTTTTTTATTTATTTATTTTTGGCTGTGTTGGATCTTCGTTTCTGTGTGAGGACTTTCTCTAGTTGCGGTGAGCGGGGGCCACTCTTCATCGCGGTGCGCGGGCCTCTCACTGTTGCGGCCTCTCTTGTTGCGGAGCACAGGCTCCAGACGCGCAGGCTCAGTAGTTGTGGCTCACGGGCCTAGTTGCTCCGCGGCATGTGGGATCTTCCCAGACCAGGGCTCGAACCCGTGTCCCCGGCATTAGCAGGCAGATTCTCAACCACTGCGCCACCAGGGAAGCCCTCCTGTTAGTTTCTTAAATATATAAGATGTGGTACCAGATGTAACAACAAGTATAATGAACTCCTTCCTGAGCATTTACAAATGACAATACTAGGATGTTTTAAATACATTTTCTAGTTTAAATTTTTATAAAACCCAGTGAGGTATGTATTATTATTTCTACTTCACTGACGAAACAGAAGCTCAGATGTTAAGTGACTCGCTGAATGCCAATGACTGGTCAGGACTGGAATCTACACCAATCTGATGCCACTGGAAACATTTTGATGGAACACTGCTCATAAAAACTTCATCGGAATTTGAGTTTTTCACATGGTGCATGGTTCAATAATATTTAGAATGTTAAAACTAACTGAATTAGAAAACCACTAGGGGGAACTTCCCTGGTGGTCTAGTGGTAAAGAGTCCGCCTTGCAATGCAGGGGACACGGGTTCCATCCCTGGTCAGGGCACTAAGATCCCACATGCCACAAGGCAACTAAGCACGCGTGCCACAACTACTGAGCTCATGCGCCTCAACAAGAGAGCCTGCGTGCTGCAAACTACAGAGCCCATGCACTCTGAAACCCGCGTGCCACAACTACAGAGCCCACACACCCTGGAGGCTGCGCACCACAACTAGAGAAGAGAAAACCTGCACACCACAACTAGAGAGAAGCCCACACACCGCAACGAAGAGATCCCGCGTGCCGCAACTAAGACCCAAAGCAGCCAAAAATAAATAAGTAATAAATAAATAAAAATATATTTTAAAAAAGAAAACCACTAGGAGTTGACTGTTTTAAAAAATTAATCTTTTATTAAAATCCTCAATGTTTTCATTTCCTTTAGCCTTTAACTGGTGTATACTTCTATTTTCTGTAGGTTTTATTACCATTGTCGTGTCGGAAAATCTGATGGTCCTCAGAGAGATGCATGCCCTCAGGATTCTGCAGCAGGATGGGCACAAAACCCAGGATGTACCTGTGGTAGTCAAGTCTATATATCAAATAATACTGCTTGTTGGTTTTTCTTTTAAATAGTTGCTATACTTAACTTGTATGGTTTGTTTGTTGGTGTATTCTCCATTACTGAACTTCAGCTGTGACTTTACATTTTGTTCAGGCAGTTCAATTTTATTTAAAAATGATTAATTGATTTTAGCTTATTAACAAAAAGATTTAATTGATTTTGATGAACTAGATTAACTCATGATGTTTAATTTTCTTCCTTCCCTCTTCCCTCCCTCCCTCCCTCCTTTCCTCCCTCCCTCTCTCTCCCTCCCTTCCTCTCTCCTTCTCTCCCTCTTTCCCTACTTCCTTTCTACAACTCATCAGTTCTCTACTTAGTGCAAATCCAACAGTGTTGACAGTGACCTATTTCTTGGCCTGGGTTTATAGCAGTTAGCTTTATAATTACTCATAATTATACAATATGTAATAGTTGTAAATTTTGTTTTGTGCATGCATATTTCACAGTATAAGGTAAAAATAGTCTACTTGCATGAAATTTATTAGTGGGAACCATCACTACATATGATTTTTATTTAAGGACTGGGTACATTTTAATATTAATTATCTTGTAAAAACTATTAACATATGAATGAATAGGTTCTTTTTTTTTTTCCTTTTGACATAAGCAAGTTTTCTGAGGTAAAACTCCCAACAGTATAAATGTACCCTTTAATTAGGTATGCAATTCAATGAGTTTTGACAAATGTATACAGTTGTGAAACCACTACCACTGAGATAAAATATTTCTGTCACAACAAAGTTCCCTTGTGCCCCCTTGTAGTCAGTTCTCTCCTATTTACCCCTAGATTCTGGAAACTATTGATGTGATTTCAGTACCTTTAGTTTTGCCTTTTCTGCTGTGTCCCATAAATGGAATCATACAGAGGTAGCTCTTTGCGACGGGACTCTTTTATTTAGCGTAATGCTCTTGAGGTTCATCCATCTCGATGCATGGCTTAGATTGCACCTCTTTCTTCACAGAGTGCTGTTCCATGGTAGGGGTATATACACCCACTCTGTCTGACCACCCCCCAATTAATAGCTGTTCGGAATTTTCACTGGAAAGAACAGGAAGGTGGAAATGCATATAGGGGTAGGGATTCATGTGAGGAAGGTGGATGTGCTGCTGTTTCCTCAGTGAAGAAGGAGATGATAAACATCAGCTCAGAAGCAGATGGGGGAGGGTGTGGGGGGGACGTTTGGAAAGAAGGAAACAGTCATCTTGGGGAAAGAGAAAGGAAGCAACTTCTAGGTAATTTCAATCATTGGCATAAAATCAGCCAGCCTGGTTGTCCAGGTTTTCTTTAGCAACGTCCAGCTGTGCAGGAATGGAGAAGGCCAATGCCTGGATTCAACTTGGAATCCACCTAGAGCTTTCTAGTTGAATTCAATAGGGAAGAGCAGCAATAGCGTTAACAGCGTTTGCAACGGAGATGATACTGAGGGACCCGAGCTAGACGGGAGGGAAAGGAGACCAGCATTGTGCTGGGTGACAGGCACGTGCTGAGGTCCCCTGAAGCGGACACCCCAGTGGGAGGAAGCTGTGAGCCGTGCACGTATTAAGTCAAAGGGCGTGGATGAATCCCAAGTGGCGGTTCGGGCTGGAAGGCTCAGACTGAGCAGTCGGTGGCCGGGCACTTTCTGAGGGTGACAGAGGCTAATCTTGTGATTGTGTGACGGGGGGGTGTGCTGAGTGGACCCACAGGAAAGGGGGCAGAAACGGAGAGGTGAGGGGCAGGCTCTTTAGCTACAAGGCTGCTGAAGTTCTGAGATGGGGCAGGAGTTGAGGGAAGACCAGGGACCAGGTTTACAGACAAAACCCTGGGGTTTGGGAGCTGAATAGCCTGAGCTTCAAAGGAGCCAGGATCACCCTTCAGGGAAGATGGAGAGAAATAGTGTAAAGTCGTAAACGGCGATGACATGAAGCCTCCCACCCGTGTGAGGGCCTGTGAGGGAGGTGATGCGTCCAGGAGGGACCACATTTCAGTTAAGACAAAGCGATGCACATGAGTCTTCTAAGAGAGGAACTGGATTAATGCAGGGTTTTTATTCTTCTCACAGACTTAAACCGGATTGAGTGTTGAGAAGAGATAACTTGGATGAAATCATGAATCCTCTGAAAGCTATTCAAATGGTGATGGACACACTTGGCATTCCTTATTAGCAAAGGCAAATATCTCAGTATGTACAGGAAAAGAAATAGGAAAGCTGATCACACGTATGGAAAGTGCTTTTTGCTTTCCTTGTACAACTTCTAAAATCTGACTTTGTGTTAAAATTAAAAAGATATATGTAACAAACAAACTTTTTCTATTCTTCGTTTCTTTTATCTAAAATTTAAAATTCTCTTTAAAAATCTTTGCTGATTAAGAAAATACTGTCTTTTGGATTGCTTGTTGCTAGTAGCTAGGCTTCCTAACAGGCTTCCTTTTAATTTTTATATTGTTCACTCAGTCAAGAAAGAGTGATAATCTACTATAGTTCTGCTTTTACCAAAAAGGGAGAATTCCGATGAAAATATTTTGCTTATAGGTTCTTTATCAGAGGTAAATATAATGCAGATAAATATTTACTTACAATTCTCATTTGAGGGCATGTGTATTTGTTGGAGTGTGTAAAAAATTCCAACCTATATAAAGGAAGAAGGAAATAGTCCAAAAAGCTGCTTATTTCTAGGAATACTTAAGGGGGGTCTACATAAAGCAGTGCTTCTGCATCTTGCATAAATTATGGACTCTTTTTTTCTCCAATTATACAGAAGCCTATTTCAGAAACCAGTCTTAGAGAGTAGAGTTTTATTCTATGAATAATATTCCATTATTACTGCAGATAACTTTTGTATTTGGAATAGTGATGGTTTATTTTGAATTATCTAAATGAGACCAAAATGAAACTTGATCTAAACTTTGCCCTTGCTTTGCCAAAGCATCATTAAGTTTCATACCTGCTGAACATTGTTTGAGTATTTGGAACAGATTCTTCCTCTTATCAATAATTTTGATTGATCTTTATTGTGGTACATTTGAAGAACAGTCCGATGACATTTATATTCACCTTAACAATGTTATTAAAGACATAGGCTACTCAGTGTCTTCCTTCTATTGTTACTTTCTCTCTGAGGCTATCTGGGTTCCATGGCCACTTTCCTACAAGACCATTCAATTCCGTGTATGTTCCTATCTGCTCTAAAATAAGTGCTGACCTACTAGGACAGGCAGCAGTGATCTGCTTCCCTCACACCCAGGCAGCTTTCGAGTGAAAATCCATCCTGATTTGTAGCCTCGCTGTCAGCGTGCAGGTGTTTGCTCTTCAGCAACTTCTATGCTCCACATTTAGAGATGCTGTTTACTTCAGCGGTTTGAAGTATCCCGTTGTATGCCTTGCTCAAGGCTCAGAATGTACACTTAAAAGTTTTGCATTTCTTTGTAAATTTCATGGCAAAAGAATCTTTAAAATTACTGGGTGAATGATATATTTGCTTTAGTTTTTAGAGGAGCACACACAACTACCTACCATTTACTTTGAAATGCGTCAAAAAAGGACAGATGGATAGATGAATAAGTACATGATTTTAAAAAGTATAATAAAATGTGAATGGTAGAATCCAGGGGGAGGTTATGTTCGAAATTTTTCAAATTAAGAAATAATCTTTGAAAATAAGCAGAGGCTATCTTACATTCCTTAACTGGAAGTCACCCAAATGTCCATGAAGAGTAGAATGGGTGGGTAATTCATGCCATATTAGCAGAGTGGAAAACTGCAGGGAAGGAGTTATCTTCTACAGCCCAAGACTGGAACGAATCTCACAAGCAAAATGTTAAACAAAAGAAGCCAGATATTAAAAAAAAAATTAAAAACTCTAGGATTTCATTTATGTAGAATAAAACCAGGCAAAATTGACCTATGCTGTCAGCAGCCAAGATTGTATTTATACTGGGAGTAGACCTCGCCAATGACCCGGAGCAGGGACTCTGGGAACTAGTGTATCCTCTTGTTCTGGGTGCTGGTTCACAGATGTGTTCAGTTAGTGAGAACCCATTGATCCGTGCACTAATCGTACATGCACTTTTCTCTTAATATGTTGCATTTTAATAAAAAGTTCCTGAACTGAAATAATAATAGTTCCCACCTCACAGTATTATTTTGTAGTTTAAACTAAAACCCATTAGAATGTAAACCCACCTCACAGTATTATTTTGTAGTTTAAACTAAAACCCATTAGAATGTAAACTCCGTGAGGACAGTCATTGGAATCTATTTTTTCACTGCTATAAACCCAAGACTAGAGCATGTCCTGGTATAGACCAGATAGTCAAAGCATTTTTCATGAATGATAATTCAGCACAGTGCTTATCTAATCACCTGCCACAGCATACAACCTCTCTCAACATTAGACTTTACAATCAATAATATTATTCTATCACTGCTCGAGACAATTAAGGCCACTTTTCCCTTTAGCAGTGCAGTCTAGACAACACTGTTTTCATATCAAGGATCCATTAATTCATGTACCTAAGTTCATCCCTTCATTTGATCTACAGTGGTAAAGAAATCAATGGCCACCAATGAACTTTACTCCATGGACTTACATTGGGAAATTAACATTGAAAATTTACCCTGTTTTTTTTATGCAGCCTGAGTTAATTATCTTGCTGCTGTTATCGTTGCCCTCATCAGTGGTCATCTTCTTATTGGACCGTGGCGTGAAAAGTACTGTCAATTAATGTAGTTGTGTATTTTTAGTATTATTCTAAACTGTTTTAAATCAAATGTAAGGCTTGTTACAAAGGGACTTAGATCTTGTAAATAATTAACTTTTTTCAGGAGACGTATTGTGTACTTAATGCGGAGTCCCTAGTACTTTAGAATGGTTAAACACTTTATTAAGCACACCATAGAAGATGAGGTCGAAAGGCTTGGCTTTGATTATCATATTAATCATCTCAAGAGAACTCAATGCAGAAGGTAAAGTTAACTTTAAATATTCTTTACTCTGTAATAATTATAAAGGGAAATTCTAACATTATTTTTCTTGAGCTTTTAATATAGTCTTTCATTTTTATGTACCAATTTTATAAAAAAGATACTTATAAATATAATTTGTTATAATATTTAGACAGACTTTTTCCTTTGAGAAAAACTACTAAACTATTCTAAGCGTAACATAGCTTAGAAAACCAAAACAAGACAAAAACAAAAAAACCTTTTGCATCTTTAGTTTTGAGGGTATAGGAGACCAGGATCTAAATGCTTTAAAGTGTTTTCAGGCTAACAGGCTGATGGTACCACCATTTGAAGCTGTAAGTTAACCTTAATTCTAATTTCAGACCAGAATTCATTCCTAACACTGCACAGCTTGTACAATTTTAATTCTCTGCTCTTAAAGAGAGAGCTTTCATGTGGGAAATTTTAAAAAGAACCATAAATCATCAGCAAAATCTTTGACTGTTGACACCTTGATTTTTATCCTAATTTTTATTCTTTGGTTGAAGACAGTAAGTAATGATTAATAGGAGGACCATATGATTGATTATGTAAATGAGGACATGTCTCAGGGTGAAAGCAGGTTTTATTAATACTCAAATGGGATGACAGGGGTAAATCAGTACTGTCCAGACAAGCAATACCTGTGGACTCCCTAACTGTTAGAAATCTTTCTACCCAGACTGCCTCATGTGTGAGGTGAATGTGAGTGTGCAAGTGTGGGTTATTTAGGAATAGTTAACGATGTTCTTGGGCTGTAAGGATAGGAAACCAGGCAAGTCATTAAGTATCAGCAAGAGGAGTAGACAAAGTAGGAAACCATAGCCATAAGCCTCTTTTAAAACACCTTAGGAAATTTGTTGAAATAAAATATCCGACAGATTATATATAATTGCCTTAGTTGAATAGTTTACTACAAATTTTCTGCCAGAAGAGGCTCTGCAATTAAAATTATGAAAGTGAAATAAATAGAATTCATCTTACACATTTAAATCTACAATAAGATAATTTTTGCATGAAGTTTCCTTTTATTTTTCTGTCTAAATAGGGAAAAAAAACAGCTGATATAATTGTCTATTATCTATACCATGAAAACACTACAATATTCTAGCTAATTTTTTAATTATTGTGTAATTATAACGTTCTTCCACACAAACAAAGAAATGTCAGCTGCCTGAAGACAGGGACCATGACCTCATATTCCCATGTTTCCCCCACCCCCATCCGGAGTCTTGGGGGCAAGATCAAGTTAACTATACTCCTCATTTCATGTGACCATCACTGGCTTATGAAAAGTGTCACTTTTGTTTTATTTATGCATTTTCCCTCTTCATTCCTGACCCTGAATTCCATTTCCCTTTCAACCAAACTGTTGAAAACCCAACTGTTGAAAATCCAACTGTTGGGACCCACTATAATGTTTGATATATCCTTAAATATGCAAATATCTTTGTAAACTGTGTCTGGTTTTGTGTGTTCTACATTCATATAAATGGAAGCTTGCCATAGATTTTATCTCCTTATTGTTTCATTTTACTTGCTACTGTTTAAACTTATTTCCTCCTTGCTGAATCTAGTTTGTTGCTCTTAAGTGCTACCTACCTTCGTATATTTACTTATCCACTCTCCTAAGGATGGACACATAGTTTCCTCTAATTTCCTCCTAACCTCAAGTAACTCTGAAATGAATGCTTTCATGTAATCACCTTATTTCTCTGTGACGATTTCTCTTGCCTGTATATATCCCCCATGTGGGGCTATGGGCTCAATTCGTTTTCTTCGTTTCCTGATTTATAACAGATAAACATTTCCCTCTGCTTTCTGCCTTTTAAAGAGCTGATTTGTGGGAGCTCTTTGCAGACAATACATTTTAACTTCTTGTCACTTTTAGACATTGCAAATTCCTTCTTCGAAAATGTGATGTGTGTGTTTTGTCAACAATACTTTTCATGGAAAGACATTCTCAATTTTCATATAATCAGATTCGTCAACTTTTGCCTATAGTTTCTGCTAGTTCTAAAGAGTCTTCTTTGTAAATCCCTGGCGGTACGCGTGTGGAAAATGGTGAGAATCTTCAGGGGATGGGGCCTCCCCTGCGCATGTTTTTATCTGCTCCTTCCTTCCATCAGACTCTGGAAAGTTTCTTTTACTCATAATTCCTTGCCCACTTCCCTCAGCCCTGGGAGGGCACTGCTATTATTTTATGTCTCAGGGTAGCAAGAGGGTTGACTGTCGTCCCCAAGGCATTGAAGGTAAAATAATCCCATCGGCCCGGGTCTTCCACACACCTGCCACTTCCTCCCAACACAAACCCTAGGGGCTGCTCAATAACTGCTTTCTTTTAAGTGTATTTATGGTTTTAAAGTCTCCAACATAAGGATAGATTTTTAAAAATAAATGTTTTCTTTGGAGTATAATGTATGCATAAAAATGCAAAAATCATGCGATGCCCCTCTATAAATGTTTATGAAATCTTACTGCACCCGGATCAACATATAGAACATTGATTGGCACTCGGAAGCCTCCTAAATGTCCCCTTTTAAAGGACTAAACCTCAGGTAACCATCCTGACTTCTCTGACCATGGATTATCTGGCACGAGGGTGACGTGCCGGAGGTGGGTGGAAGAGGCTTCCAAAGGGGTGCTCTCCAGAGCCATCCCGGGACAGGAGCCAGTGCTGCCAAGCCCCGACTCCCCAGAGACCAAGGAGGAGCCTGCCCCCACCCCCTGAGCTTGAACACATGCCCAGAAAAAGCATAGGAGCCCCAGGAGAGCTGCGGGACTGGCCTGGGCCACCAGCTTCCCCGTGACACCCTCTTCTCCATCCTCCTCTCCCCCGTGACACCTTCCTCTCCATCCTCCTCTTCCCCGTGGCATCCTCCTCTCCATCCTCCTCTTCCCTGTGGCTCCCTCCTCTCCATCCTCCTCTTCCCCGTGGCACCTTCCTCTCCATCCTCCCCCCCGTGGCATCCTCCTCTCCATCCTCCTCCCCCCCGTGGCATCCTCCTCTCCATCCTCCTCCCCCCCGTGGCATCCTCCTCTCCATCCTCCTCTTCCCCGTGGCATCCTCCTCTCCATCCTCCTCTTCCCCGTGGCACCTTCCTCTCCATCCTCCCCCCCGTGGCATCCTCCTCTCCATCCTCCTCCCCCCCGTGGCATCCTCCTCTCCATCCTCCTCCCCCCCGTGGCATCCTCCTCTCCATCCTCCTCTTCCCCGTGGCATCCTCCTCTCCATCCTCCTCTTCCCCGTGGCACCTTCCTCTCCATCCTCCCCCCCGTGGCATCCTCCTCTCCATCCTCCTCCCCCCCGTGGCATCCTCCTCTCCATCCTCCTCTTCCCCGTGGCATCCTCCTCTCCATCCTCCTCTTCCCCGTGGCACCTTCCTCTCCATCCTCCCCCCCGTGGCATCCTCCTCTCCATCCTCCTCCCCCCCGTGGCATCCTCCTCTCCATCCTCCTCCCCCCCCGTGGCATCCTCCTCTCCATCCTCCTCTTCCCTGTGGCACCTTCCTCTCCATCCTCCTCTTCCCCGTGGCACCTTCCTCTCCATCCTCCCCCCCGTGGCATCCTCCTCTCCATCCTCCTCCCCCCCGTGGCATCCTCCTCTCCATCCTCCTCCCCCCCCGTGGCATCCTCCTCTCCATCCTCCTCTTCCCTGTGGCACCTTCCTCTCCATCCTCCTCTTCCCCGTGACATCCTCCTCTCCATCCTCCTCCCCCCCCCGTGGCACCTTCCTCTCCATCCTCCTCTTCCCCGTGACATCCTCCTCTCCATCCTCCTCCCCCCCGTGGCACCTTCCTCTCCATCTTCCTCCCCCCCGTGGCACCGTCCTCTCCATCCTCCTCCCCCCCGTGGCACCCTCCTCTCCATCCTCACCACAGGGGAAGCAGGAGAGGACCATCTGCAGAGGATGAAGTCTCTGCAGACCATGAGGCAACAGCACTGCCGAGGATGAGAGCCAGGGGCTGGGCCTCCCAACATGCATCTCCTGAGGTGGCACCCTCCCCTGAATGGACTGACGTGGTCCCAGACTGTAGAGTTCTTTGGGTTTGGCCTCAGTTCTGGTCCTTGCCTCAGGTTCAAGGAGGGCATGTGAAGCCCTGGCTGCTGCCAGCCCCACCCTCCCCAGAAGCCATCCAAAGGCAAATAAAGCTAGTTATTTGGTGGGAGGCCTGGTGAAGGGGCGTGGGAACTGCTGAAGCAGAGGATCAAGCAGAGGCTGGTGGATGGGGGTGAACCGCCCCCCAACCCAGCCATAGACCCTGGACAGAACCACGCATCAAAGCGACGAGCACCCAAAAGAAGAATCTGGGGGGACCCTCTTATATCCAGGGGGCCTTCTGCCTTCCCACCACAAAAAGAAAAAGTCCTTCAGACGGTGGAACTGCTCCTGCAGCTGCGGGTCGTCATCTTTGGCTCTTTCTCCCTGACCTCTGCCACCCGCTCCCAAAGCCTGAGTCTCCCCTTGCGGGAGCGAGGGCTGGAGACGAAAGAACAGGGAGGCCCTGCGGTTTGGACCGTTTCTCACTCTGCGAGCACCCATCCTTCCTGGCCCAGGCCTGCTGCCCCCATCACGGCCCCCTGGGCTGTCCACATGGGGGACCCTGGGATCAGGAGCAAGGACCAGCCTCCTCGGAGAGTGCCTCCAGGCCTCCCTCTATGGGTCTCACAGCGGGGCGTGTGCACCTTGTCCGACGGCTCCCGGCGAGGCCGGCTCTGGGTGAAGCCCAGTCCTGGTGGGGGAGGTTCCTTTCCCTGCACGGATGCCCTCGGCTGCCCGGCTGGACCTCCTGCGCGATGAGCCAGGGACCCGGGCGCGCAGCCCGGCCCCCTCGCCTCGCGCGCTGTGTCTTTGGAAGCTCCAGGCAGGCTCTTCTCCTCGCGGTCACACTGCTCTCTGGACCCCAAGACTGTCCTCTGGCCTTTCTCGGGTTGGCAGGTGGCCTGAGAAACCGAGTTACCGTTCAAGCTCTGCAAACTGATGGAGACGCAGCGGCTCCCCGCTGGCGGGGCCGAGGCAAGAGCGGTGCAGTCCGCCCAGCGCTGCCGGAGGACCCATCGGGCCTCGTGCGGAGAAGGGACGCTCAGGGCGCCTGGGTGCGCACCAAGCAGGAGCGCAGCACGGCCATCCAGCCACTGGCTCCCCTGAATGTCCACGAGTCAACCTTCCTCCGCCGCGCGCCTGGCGCCGCCCACGGGTCCCAGGTCCTCCCGGCGCTCCGTCGCCCCCGCGGCAGCTGGGTGGCGGCGCCTTTCAGGAAACGCGAAGGCAGGTGGGAGGAGGTGGTGCCTGTGGTGACGGTGGCCCCTGCTCTGGGAAGGCGCCTCTGGCCTGCGTGTGCGAGCTTGATGCCACCAGGATCTCTGAGCCCAGGGGCAGTGGCCTGGGTCAGTTCCCGCGGGCGCCAGGCTGCCATCGGCTACAACCACCGCTTTGGCTAAAGGTCTGTGTTTCATCGGTTCCTGTTGGGATGGAGGGCAGAACCCCCGGGCCTGATTTTTCTCGGCCATCTCTGCTCAGTTCCTGGTTGACCCTCGCCCCGCACCCTGATGGTCGGAGGTCTGATGGGACAGGAGGAGGGCGCCGGGCTCATCCTCTGAGCTGCCGCCGCACGATACTCTTGAGAAGATAAAGCGCCAGCCACCCTAGGACCTCAAGTCTGGGTGTAGGGTTCCTCGACGTGTCTGCAACGGCACCTCCCACCGTGCAGTGTGAGAACCTGAGAACAACAACCTATCCCTCACATTCTGCCACCGGCACCGATCCCTGCCTTCAGCCTTCTGTTGCGGGGGGGCCGGTTGTTCACCTCCCGTTTTACTACCTTTCTCCTGGCTGTCTCTGCCTGACAGCCGTGGCAGCTGCCAGAACGGACTGGTCCTCCTGAGGGGTAAGAACCCAGTTGGCACCTGCTGGAGGGGTTCCAGGCAAGTGTACCCACAGGCAGCCTGCACATCTGAGGAGATGGGCATCGGGCCTGGAGCAGGTCCATGGCTGAGCTCTCCAGTGAGGCGACAAGGGCCCAGGGGGAGTGGCTGGGGGCTTGGTTGAATGAGTGGCGGAGGGGTGGGGGGGATGAAGCCTAAGGGAGGAGGGCACTCCTGGCTCTCCTTCTGCCAGGAGTGAGGCCTGTGGCACAAGTGGGGAAGGTGGGAGGTGGTGAGGTTGGCAGAAAGAAAAAGGAGGGGACGCAGTAGGAAATTAGGTGGCACAGAGGAGACAATCATAGGTCTGTGAGATTCACCATCAGCATCAACACTCGTGTTGCTGTGTAATATCCCTGTGTGCATAGTCTGACACGTGCTTGTCTTTTCTGCCGTCAGTGGGCACTTGGTTGCTTCCAGTTGGTACCACATGCAGAGGCGTGCCAGGAACACTCTGTTACACATGTGGGTGCACAGAGATGTGCTTTCAATGTGGGTTGTCCATATTCTGCCGTACTGTTTTCTCAGGAGAGGTCGTACCTGTTTACACTCTTACTTGCAGTGGTCTTGAGCTCCCTTTTCTCCATGTCCTCCCCAACAACTGGGGCAGTCTGTCTCTTCCAGGTCAGTCATTCCTGTGGATGTGTGGTTCTATCTCACGGTGATTTAAATTTGTCTTTCCCTGATGACTGATAAAGCTGAGTCCTCTTTACTAGACCTCTGACCGTTTAACGTAAGGTTCTCACTCAAGTCTTTTATTTTTTCAGTTGGTTGTCTGTCTTTTTCTTAAAAAACAAAACAAAAGCCATTCATATGAAAATTTGTAACTGCGTATCTTAAGGAGAACCTCATCTATTCTAGAACTTTCCCATCCAATAATGCAGTGGCCACTAATCACACGTGGCTTTTGAAATGAGGCTAGTCCATACTGGGGTGTGCCGTGAGTGTAAATACGCACTGGAGTTCAGACTTAGTCGGAAAAAAATAATATAAAGTACTTTTAATATATTGGGTTAAATAAAATCTGTTATTAAAATTAACTTCAACTGTTCCTTTTATTAATGTGTCTGCTAGAAATTTAAAAATACATATATGGCTGGTGTTTCTATTAGAACGTGCTGTTTGACAAAGTTAGGGAAGGCTTCTCTGAGGAACTGGCCTGCCCGGATTTATTCTGACTGTTGGGTGTTGTGGTTGCTAGCAGATTACTTCCTGATTGAAAAGGATTCTCAAAAAATACCCTAAAATGTTAAGTAATAAAAATAAGTCCTAGGTACAGTGTCTGCAAGCACTTTGAATTTTAAAATGTGTTGTCACTTGATCACAAATTGTATGGTTTTAAATATAGTTTTCAGTGTTCAGCTTGATATTTTCTCATTTCAGAGAAACCCTGTGGTTTTCCAACTGTGGAAAATGGAAGGATTGCCCAATATTACTATACTTTTGAAAGTTATTACTTTCCAATGAGCATAAACCAAAATCTGTCATTTTCCTGCTTGGCTGGTTATACAAGTGAAACTGGGAAACAAGAGGCCCGGACCACGTGTACGGCAGCAGGATGGTCCCCAGAACCACGGTGCTTCAGTAAGTCAGTGGCGGGGTCAACATCATGTGATAACATGGAAATAAATGAGCTTGTAAAACTAGCATCCCCTAAAATATGGCAGGTGTCTAAACCTTTTGGTAGATAAGAACAAAATTACTGACCCACTGTCTTTTTTACAAAATGAAAGCATATACTGTAATTCTGTAAATCACGTCTTTCATTAAAATGTTATCTTCTTTATCTGTTTTTAATATTACCCTGTGAAGAGAATACGGATAGTTATTGAAATTGTTATTATCACATTGCAAGGAAGAGAGACACCACTGAGTTATTTTAAAGAATGAGGGGGGAGGGGAGCTTCAAGATGGCGGAGGAGTAAGACGCGGAGATCACCTTCCTCCCCACAAATACATCAGAAATACATCTACATGTGGAATAACTCCTACAGAACACCTACTGAACTCTGGCAGAAGACCTCAGACCTCTCAAAAGGCAAGAAACTCCCCACGTACCTGGGTAGGGCAAAAGGAAAAAGAAATAACAGAGACAAAGAATAGGGACGGGACCTGCACCAGTGGGAGGGAGCTGTGAAGGAGGAAAGGTTTCCACACACTAGGAAGCCCCTTCGCGGGCAGAGACTGCGGGTGGCAGAGGTGGGGAGCTTCAGAGCCACGGAGGAGAGCGCAGCCACAGGGGTGTGGAGGGCAAAGCGGAGAGACTCCCACACAGAGGCTCGGCGCCGAGCAGCACTCACCAGCCCGAGAGGCTTCTCTGCTCCCCCGCCGGGGCGGGCGGGGGCTGGGAGCTGAAGCTCGGGCTTCGGAGGTCAGATCGCAGGGAGAGGACTGGGGTTGGTGGCGTGAACACAGCCTGAAGGGGTTAGCACACCACAGCTGGCCGGGAGGGAATCCGGGAAAAAGTCTGCAGCTGCCGAAGAGGCAAGAGACTTTTTCTTGTCTCTTTGTTTCCTGGTGCGCCAGGAGAGGGGATTCAGAGCACCGCCTAAACAAGCTCCAGAGACTGGCGCGAGCCATGGCTATCAGCGCGGACCCCAGAGACGGGCATGAGACGCTAAGGCTGCTGCTGCCGCCACCAAGAAGCCCGTGTGCGAGCACAGGTCACTCTCCACACCTCCCCTCCCGGGAGCCGGTGCAGCGCGCCACTGCCAGGGTCCCGTGATCCGGGAACAACTTCCCCGGGAGAACGCGGCGCGCCTCGGGCTGGTGCAACGTCACGACGCCTCTGACGCCGCATGCTCGCCCCGCCTCCTCCGTACCCCTCCCTCCCCCCGCCTGAGTGAGCCAGAGCCCCCCAAGCAGCTGCTCCTTTAACCCCGTCCTGTCTGGGCGGGGAATAGACGCCCTCAGGCGACCTACACGCAGAGGAGGGGTCGAATCCAAAGCTGAACCCCGGGAGCTGTGCGAACAAAGAAGAGAAACGGAAATTTCTCCCAGCAGCCTCAGGAGCAGCAGATTAAATCTCCACAGTCAACTTGATGTACCTGCATCTGTGGAATACCTGAATAGACAACGAATCATCCCAAATTGAGGAGGTGGACTTTGGGAGCAACGATATATATATATTTTTTCCCCTTTTTTCTCTTTTTCTGAGTGTGTATGTTATGCTTCTGTGTGTGATGTTGTCTGTATAGTTTTGCTTTTACCATTTGTCCTAGGGTTCTGTCTGTTCATTTTTTCGTTTTTTTTTAGTATAATTTTTAGCGCTTGTTAACATTGGTGGATTTGTTTTTTGGTTTGGTTGCTCTCTTCTTTCTTTCTTTTTTTTTAAATTACTTTTAAGTAATTTTTTTTAATAATTATTTTTTATTCTAATAACATTTTATTTTATTTGATCTTCGTCTTTCTTTCTTTCTTTTTTTTCCTCCCTTTTATTCTGAGCCGTGTGGATGACAGGCTGTTGGTGCTCCAGCCAGGCATCAGGGCTGTGCCTCTGAAGTGGGAGAGCCAAGTTCAGGACATTAGACCACCAGAGACCTCCTGGCCTCACATAATATCAATCAGTGAGAGATCGCCCAGAGATCTCCATCTCAATGCTAAGACCCAGCTCCACTCAATGACCAGCAAGCTACAGTGTGGGACACCCTATGCCAAACAACTAGCAAGACAGGAACACAACCCCACCCATTAGCAGAGAGGCTGCCTAAAAGCATAATAAGGTCACAGACACCCCAAACACACCACCAGATGTGGACCTGCACACCAGAAAGACAAGATCAAGCTTCACCCACCAGAACACTAGTCCCCTCCACCAGGAAGCCTACACAACCCACTGAACCAACCTTACCCACTAGGAACAGACACAAAAAACAACAGGAACTATGAACCTGCAGCCTGCGAAAAGGAGACCCCAAACACAGTAAGTTAAACAAAATGAGAGGACAGAGAAACACACAGCAGATGAAGGAGCAAGGTAAAAACCTACCAGACCTAAAAAATTAAGAGGAAATAGGCTGTCTACCTGAAAGAGAATTCAGAATAATGATAGTAAAGATGAACAAAAATCTGGGAAATGGAATGGAGAAAATACAAGAAACATGTAACATGGACCTCGAAGAACTAAAGAGGAAACAAACAATGATGAACAACACAGTAAATGAACTTAAAAATTCTCTAGAAGGAATCAATAGCAGAATAACTGAGGCAGAAGAACGGATAAGTGACCTGGAAGATAAAATAGGGGAAATAACTACTGCAGGGCAGAATAAAGAAAAAAGAATGAAAAGAACTGAGGACAGTCTCAGAGACCTCTGGGACAACATTAAATGCACCAATATTCGAATTATAGGGATCCCAGAAGAAGAGGAGAAAAGGAAAGGGACTGAGAAAATATTTGAGGAGATTATAGTTGAAAACTTCCTTAATATGGGAAAGGAAATAGTTAAGTCCAGGAAGCACAGAGAGTCCCATACAGGATAAATCCAAGGAGAAACATGCCAAGACATGTATTAATCAAACTGTCAAAAATTAAATACAAAGAAAAAATATTCAAAGCAGTAAGGGAAAAACAACAAATAATATACAAGGGAATCCCCATAAGGTTAACAGCTGAAAATTATAGGACACTGATGAAAGAAATTAATGATGATACAAATAGATGGAGAGATATACCATGTTCTTGGATTGGAAGAATCAACATTGTGAAAATGACTCTACTACCCAAAGCAATCTACAGATTCAATGCAATCCCTATCAAACTACCACTGGCATTTTTCACAGAACTAGAACAAAAAAAATTTCACAATTTGTATGAAAACAAAAAAGACCCCGAATAACCAAAGCAATCTTGAGAACGAAAAATGGAGCTGGAGGATTCAGGCTCCCTGACTTCAGACTATACCACAAAGCTACAGCAATCAAGGCAGTATGGTACTGGCACAAAAACAAAAATATACATCAATGGAACAGGATAGAAAGCCCAGAGATAAACTCACACACATATGGTCACCTTATCTTTGATAAAGGAGGCAAGAATATACAGTGGAGAAAAGACAGCCTCTTCAATAAGTGGTGCTGGGAAAACTGGACAGCTACATGTAAAAGTATGAAATTAGAACACTCCCTAACAACATACACAAAAATAAACTCAAAATGGATTAAAGACCTAAATGTACGGCCAGACACTATCAAACTCTTAGAGGAAAATATAGGCAGAACACTCTATGACATAAATCACAGCAAGATCCTTTTTGACCCACCTCCTAGAGAAAGGGAAATAAAAACAAAAATAAACAAATGGGACCTAATGAAACTTCAAAGCTTTTGCACAGCAAAGGAAACCATAAACAAGACCAAAAGCCAACCCTCAGAATGGGAGAAAATATTTGCAAATGAAGCACCTGACAAAGGACTAATCTCCAAAATTTACAAGCAGCTCATGCAGCTCAATAAGAAAAACAAACAACCCAATCCAAAAATGGGCAGAAGACCTAAATAGACATTTCTCCAAAGAAGATATACAGATTGCCAACAAACACATGAAAGAATGCTCAACATCATTAATCATTAGAGAAATGCAAATCAAAACTACAATGAGATATCATCTCACCTGTCAGAATGGCCATTATCAAAAAATCTAGAAACAATAAATGCTGGAGAGGGTGTGGAGAAAAGGGAACACTCTTGCACTCTTGGTGGGAATGTAAATTGATACAGCCACTATGGAGAACAGTATGGAGGTTCCTTAAACAACTACAAATAGAATTACCATATGACCCAGCAATCCCACTACTGGGCATATACCCTGAGAAAACCATAATTCAAAAAGAGTCATGTACCACAATGTTCATTGCAGCTCTATTTACAATAGCCAGGACATGGAAGCTACCTAAGTGTCCATCAACAGATGAATGGATAAAGAAGATGTGGCACATATATACAATGGAATATTACTCAGCCATAAAAAGAAACGAAATTGAGTTATTTGTAGTGAGGTGGATGGACCTAGAGTCTGTCATGCAGAGTGAAGTAAGTCAGAAAGAGAAAAACACATACCATATGCTAACACATATATATGGAATCTAAGAAAAAAAAAAAGGTCATGAAGAACCTAGGGGTAAGACGGGAATAAAGACACAGACCTACTAGAGAATGGACTTGAGGATATGGGTAGGGGGAAGGGTAAGCTGTGACAAAGTGAGAGAGTGTCATGGACATATATACACTACCAAACATAAAATAGATAGCTAGTGGGAAGCAGCCGCATAACACAGGGAGATCAGTTCGGTGGTTTGTGACCACCTAGAGGGGTGGGATAGGGAGGGTGGGAGGGAGGGAGACGCAAGAGGGAAGAGATATGGGGATATATGTATAATTATAACTGATTCGCTTTGTTATAAAGCAGGAACTAACACTCCATTGTAAAGCAATTATACTCCAATAAAGATGTTAAAAAAAAAAAAAGAATGAGGGGCTTTTACAGAGAGTTCTGCAGGAGACAGAAAAATGCTTGACATTGGCCTTAAGAAGTATATGTAGTGTTGTTACTCTAGTATTTTATCATTTGAAAGACTCTCCTTTGTATGACAACTTCTTCTCATATAATATCCATTGAAAAATGTGTTTTTTTGAATTTTGAGTTCAAATTTGTGAAAAGGAAATCTGATCTGCTCATCTCAATATTTCATGTCAGGCTACACTAGAGTCAAACTATCAGCTGGCTTCCATGGAGTCAGGTGACCTCTCTTGATTGACACATTCCCCAAGCTCTGTTTTACAGAGTAAGGCGCTTTGGTTGAGTCAGTTTCATTTAGAAGAAGTGGGTATGGTGCTTACAGTGGTCGATATGTCCAGTGAATATATCTATTTGGGATAATTATCCACTCCATGACTTGAGGACGGAGCATCAATTTAAGCACTGCACTTTTAGTATTAACATGGACCATAGATTAACTGTAATAAATACATCTCACTCATACCTAGAGCATAAAAGTAAATTAAACATCTTAGATGAGATGATGTGAGAGCAGTGAAGTAGGACCCAGGAAAGGATGAGGCAGGCTTAGCATTGCACTGTCAGGATTGAGACACCCTCTGTGGCCAGACTGCCGCCTGTGAATCCTGCTGCACCACTGAAAAGTGGCTTAAACATTCTGAGCTGGGCTTTCTCACCTAAAAAATGCGAATCATACAGCTTCGATGAGATAATCTTTATAAAGGGCTTGCCACACAACAAGTACAACATATATTTAAACTAATATTAACCTTGGACAAGTCTCTTCACCTTTCTGGATTGGTTTGTTACAAGGGTCTGTTAATGAGGCTTAAAAAATGATTAAACTCCATACAATGCTAAGGTAAATGTATTATCCAACACATCACAGTCCCAAGTATTTAGTAAAAATTAGCTCTGTGAACCCCAAGGTTTTGAGTAGCATGTCTGTGACTCAGTCACAGTTTACATGGACTGACTATGGAGTCTTACTGTGCAGGTAGGCGATCAGAGGCTTAAAAAATAAATGAACACAGTTTTCACATTAAATTGTCTGCATGATTCTTTAAGGATCCATAGAGTAGGTATATGTTCTTTCGTTACATAATGTTAAAAATTAGCAAATGCAGTGGACTCAAAAATATTAGGAAGTAAACCCAAAAGAAATTCTTTCTCTTTTCCCTTAATGACAATTAGTTCGAGGAAGATCTGTGGATGTATTTTCTAAAGTAGATGAGGTAGGGGTGGGAGGACTGTGAGAACCGAAGTTAGTACATCCAAGAATTTTAGTGTCAAATTGAATCAACTTTTAAAGAAATTTCATGCAGAGCATGCAGGATACTTCCAAAATTAAATTAAATCAAGGAATTGTGGAGTGAACATTTTTCTCTCTCCTTAAAATTCCAAGAATAATATTAAACTTTTGCATTGTTAGTTTTACAACTCAGTAAAGAGCAAGCTTAATTTCATCAATTTAGAACAGAAATATTTTGTCCCCACAGAAAAATGCCCTAAGCCTGACCTGAGGAACGGTTACGTCTTTGACGCAAAATTATTTTACAAAATTCAAGAGAACATGCGTTATCGTTGTGCATCAGGTTACAAAACCACAACAGGGCAGGATGAAGCAGTGGTTCAATGCCTCCCTGATGGATGGTCTTCTCAGCCAACCTGTAGGAAGGAACATGGTATGTGTTTAAGAATCATCTCCTAAATCTGAAGATAAGAGCTTGTGAGTTCAATGCTTTCTTATATTGGTAGGCATTCTTGTTTAAATATAATTGTTATTTTATTATGTCTCTCGATGCAGGAAGTTATTCTATTGTTTCTCTCTAATGCTGGGTGTTTCCTTAATCCAAGGATTCCCAACCTCTACCACACACCTACTCCAGCAGTTCCTATTTTTTACTAGTAAACAAAGAATTGGAGTGGAATAAAAGGAAAGACCCTTAATGAAACATTCTGTCACAACATACATAAATTATTATTTTCTTCATTAGAGAAGAGTTCGAAATAATGCACATTATTTTATACCGCAAACCAATATCAGATAAACTTAAAAATAACCCAATCAGGGACTTCCCTGGTGGCGCAGTGGTTGCGAATCCACCTGCCAATGCAGGGGATGCAGGTTCGAGCCCTGGTCTGGGAAGATCCCACATGCCGCGGAGCAACTAAGCCCGTGCGCCACAGCTACTGAGCCTGCGCTCTAGAGCCTGTGAGCCACAACAACTGAGCCTGCATGCCACAACTACTGAAGCCCACGCTCCTAGAGCCTGTGCTCTGCAGCAAGAGAAGTCACCACGGTGAGAAGCCCGCGCACCACAACGAAGAGCAGCCCCCGCTCGCCGCAACTAGAGGAAGCCCACGTGCAGCAGCAAAGACCCAACACAGCCAAAAATAAATAAATAAATAAAAAATAAATTTATGTAAAAAATAACCGACTTATTTGAATATATATATGTAGTTAGTGTGGTGTTATCTATTTAAATTATACAAATCCACAGATGGGACATCATCAAAAAATCGCTACTGCACAAGTTTTCTATTGAATTGTGGCCTTTGGCCAAATACACTAGAGTAGAATTTTAAAGACTGAAGACAGGTAGAGTTAGGATGCAGGGTGCATGAAGAAAGGGAATCCAGAGACAAAGGCAAACTTTGATTATTTTTCAATTTTGCCAAGAGCTGTCTCTGTCATATATTGTTAAGATTCATAGAAAATACTTTTTGAGATTTCCTTTTAATATTCTAGGTTTAGGGATGGAGTTCATAAAACAAATGACTTTAATTTCTTTTTTTTTTTTTAGAGACATGTTTGGCCCCTGAATTACATCACGGAAATTATTCCACAGCACAGAAGATGTTCAAAGTGAAGGACAAAGTACGATATGAGTGTGCCTCTGGGTACCACACATCTTCCGGGAAGAGGACGGAGGAGGTGGAGTGTCACCCGTACGGATGGGCCCTCACCCCACGGTGTGCCAGTAGGTTCTCACTTTGAAGAAACTCCCTCCCAGAAATGGGTACAAGTTGTTATGCGAATTATGTTCCTTTTTTCATACGTTTTTGCTTCTGGTTTTAACGATGTTGACAGTAGGCTTTCATCATTTCAAGCTCTCAAAGAGGGAAAAATCCTTTTAGCTCAGATACTTAAAATAAGCTTATCGATATTCAATAAATATATACATTGACAAGCTTTTACTAGGAATAACAAAATTTGGCAAAGTTGCTGATTTCTAATTCAGATATGGCAGGTAAGTAGTGGGTGAATTTTGTTCTAGCAGGAAAAATAACACTTCTTTGTTTTTTATTTGTTCTTTCATTTTTAGAATTAATATGTTCTTCTTTAAGATCAATCGAAAATGGTTATTTTCATCCTGTAAAGCAAACCTATGAAGAAGGAGATGTAGTTCAGTTTTTCTGTCATAAAGATTATTATCTAAGTGGATCTGATTTAATTCAGTGCTATAACTTTGGTTGGTACCCAGAATCTCCTGTCTGTGAAGGTAATTTTTAAAATTTCATACTCACACAAATAAAATACCATGTCTGAATCAGCTTTAATTTCTATGAAAAAAAGACTCTGGTGATATCTAAGTCTTCTCCCGAGTGCTGTTTTTTTAAATAAATATTGTCTTTTAAATCAGTGCTATTTTCAACAGTCTTTAATACATTTAATCTGAAGAAATCTTAATTTTTACATTAGTTTGTAGAGTGGACATATCTTTTAAATATATTTTTAAAAATCTATTATAAATTGTAAATCTTTTATTATAATGAATAATTTTTCTTGTTGGGAATTAACTAGATCCAGTTGTCCCAAGGTGGCAGCTTTGTGAAGGTACTTTCTTATTACTTAGCCGCATATTCCCTGATGTGAAAATACAGTCTTCAAACCAGTGGGGTAAAAAGCAGAAAAAGCAGCAGAATGTTACCCAGAGTGAAAATCAAAACTGAGGTCAACTACTAAGAGCCACCGTCAAATGGGACGTCTATGGTTCCATTTATATCACTGGCTGTGTTCAAGCAGATGGTATGATTACCTGTTAAGAGACATCAATTCAATAGTCGTATAATCACACCTGCAATGTTATATGAAGGAGGTCCTGGTCTAGCAGAGGAAACAGATAGAAGTCATTGATACAGTGTGACAACTGGTATAATAAAGTCAGGTATAAGGTGTTTGAACAAACATTGAAGGTTCTGATTGATATGGTGTGGGACAGTGTTTACAGAGGTGATGGATAATGTCTGAACTGGGCCTTAAAAGATAAATAGGACTTTGAGGATTGGGAAGGATGGGGAGAGGTAAAGGGCTTGATAGCCTCTGTTGTCTCTGTAATGTAGGAAATAGTGTCATTATTAACAGGCAGGAGAAAGACAGGAAAGGAAACCTTGGAAGAGAGTAATGAAGATTTGAAACAGTTGCTGGGAGGAATGAAAGAGGGGTCACCAGGGTTATGCAGTGGGGTTTCCCAGAACTGCCATCATTCTCTAAATGCACTAAACAATGACTTTAATTTTTTTTATTAGAAATATTCTTTTTAAAACTTTACAGTGGTGCCCAACAGCCTTGCTCTAACAGCAGAGAGGGAGATTGTTAGCAAATTACCTGTAGTGTATTATTTCAAAATGAAATGGCAGACCTACCGACTTATCACCTGTTCGCCCCACTCCCACCAAATTAAGTCAGATGCCAACATTCCTGCTATCGCTTTCTAGCAAACAGTCCTTAGATGTAGGATGGGAAGTGTAGTTGTCTGAGTAATGCCTCCTTCCCTCCCAAAAGAAGATATTCATATTCAAGTCCCTGGAACCAGTGAATGTTACCTTATAGGGCAAAAGGGACTTTGCAGATGTGATGAAATTAATGATCTGGAGAGAGGAATAATATCTGGGATTATCCATGTGGGCCCCAAATGTAATCATAAGCATCATAATTACATAAGAGGGAGGCAGAGGGAGATTTGACTACAGAAGATCAAGTATGAGATGTGACGATGGAAGCAAAGGTTGGAGTGAAAAGGGAAGGGGTCATAAGCCAAGGAGTGCACGCAGCCCCCGGAAGCTTGCAGAGGCAGAGAAGCTGCTTGTCTCCTAAAGGCTCCAGAAGGAGCACAGCTCTCCTGATACCTTGATTTCAGCCCAGTGAAACCGATTCTGGACTTTGGCTTCCAGAAATGTAAGAGAATAAAGGTGTGCTATTTTAAGCCACTCCATTGAGGTACTTTGTCACGGCAGCCATGGGAAATTAATATAGTCAGTATTTTAGAATAGATAAGAGCAGGAGATTTTAATTCAGAGAGACACGGGTTTAGGAACAGATCCACCACTTACTAATAATTTACTTACTTCATAAGTTTTAGTTTCTTTGTCTATAGTATGGGAGACGTAATAGTCCCCACTTAACAAAGTTATTTTAAGATGAAAGGAGATAATGAATGTAACGTGCTGGCTCTTTTAGTTTTCTATTGGCACGAACTTAACAGCCTGAAACCACACAGCTGTGTCTTTCACAGTTTCTGCGGGTCAGGATTCTGGGTGTAGCTGACCTGGCTCTGTGTCCGTGTCTAACAAAGCTGCAGTCAAGGTGTCAGGTGGGACTGCAGTGTCATCTGGGGCTGGACTCGGGAAGAAGCTGCTTTCAAGTTCACTGTGGTTTGTGGCAGCATTTGGAGCTTGGCAGGCTGCTGAGCGGAGGGCTTCAGTCTCCTCCTGATGCCCCTGCAGGCAGCCCTGTGCTCCCTGCCCTGTGGCCCACCCCATTCGGAAACTCGCGATGAAGCAGCTTGCTTCTCTTCCAAATCAGCTGGGAAAGAGAGTCTCTCGGCAAGAAATCCCTTACCGTACTGTGTTGCATCAGTGTGTGTGCACGATCACACGTCCATCCTTGTGGCTGTGTTTAAACAAGTCACACGCATCCCATCCTCTTGGCTGCGTTCATTGCTTAGAAGCAAGTCCCAGTTCCTGTTCTTGGGGAGGGGCGTGACTCAAGGAAGTGAGCGTCAGGATGTGGGGATCCAGGGGGTGACCCCCAGTCTGTCTGCCATACTTCTTAGGGTCCTTGGCACAATGAATGTGCTTATGAAATCTTAACTATTATTTTTTGGTAATTATATGACTAAATATACTGACGTTTTTCCATAAGGAAGAAGAAATCGATGTCCTCCTCCCCCTCTGCCCCTGACCTCCAAAATTCAAACGTACTCAACCACGTATCGTCACGGAGAAACAGTTCGTATAGAATGTGGACTTAATTTTGAGATGCAGGGATCAGAAGAGATACGCTGTGAAAACGGAAAATGGACAGAACCTCCCAAATGCGTTGGTTAGCAGCACCTCAAATAAGCTTTCCCTAAATTGAAACCTGCGTGCATGTGGAGCTAAATGGTCTCTTCTGTTTAAATTTTCCCTTTTCAGAAGAAAAGCAGAGGATGGCCTGTGAGGACCCACCCTTGGTTGCGAATGCTGCAGCAAACCTATCCTCCAAGGTCTATTATAATGGGGATAAAGTGACATACATGTGTGAAAGAGGGTATCACCTCCGGGGACCAGAAGAAATAACTTGTAAACGTGGAAAATGGACCCTTCCCCCTGAGTGTGTTGGTATGTGTGCTGCGTTTCACATCCAGAGCTAAGCCTAGTGTGTAAAATTTTCCTTTGTTTAATTCACACACTTACAGCAACAGTCCATGGCTTAGAAGAGTTTGAAACACACAGATACAGCACTTACTCTGCTATTTTTCCTGAGCATATGGAGCTCTCTGTAGAATTTAACTGAATATAAAGAATTGGGAAACAAACAAGTATTTAACATCCTGATGATGTACTTTTGCATCTGGCCATTCGGAGCCCTCCACCCTCTGAGCCACATACCTGCTCTTTCATCTAACTGAAGGGCACAACCAGGGCACCACTCCTCGGTGCCACCCTTCCCGTCACCCTCCTCATTTCTTGATCAGGTCCTGGAGAGACCTCCACAGATGTGTTTACCGAGGATATCTGTTGTGTAAGAGAAAAGCTATTAAAGATGCTAGAGAAATTAGCCGAGTAGGAGAAAGACTCTGAAGACAGAGAGAAAAATGGAAATTTTCATCCATGGGTTGATTGAGATCTGAGATGAAGAGAGATGAGAAGGAAAAAATAAAAATGGAGAGGCTTCCCTGGTGGCGCAGTGGTTGAGCATCCGCCTGCCAATGCAGGGGACACGGGTTCGAGCCCTGGTCTGGGAGGATCCCACATGCCGCGGAGCAACTAGGCCCGTGAGCCACGACTACTGAGCGTGCGCGTTTGGAGCCTGTGCTCCGCGACAAGAGAGGCCGCGATAGTGAGAGGCCCGCGCACCGCGATGAAGAGTGGCCCCCGCTTGCCGCAACTAGAGGAAGCCCTCGCACGGAGGCGAAGACCCAACACAGCCATAAATACATAAAAATAAAATTTTTTTTTAAAATAAAAATGGATAATAACAAAGGACAGTTTATAAACGGACCATAATCGTTAGGTTAAAGAACACCGTTTATCTTTCTGTACATTTTAAGAATATCTATAGCATGAGTCCCTCAGAAGCTAGAAAAGTGAAATATCCGCTGCATACTTGTCCTTCAGTAAAACATTTGCTGTTTAGTTTGGCTTAGTAAATTTTAACAATACTTAGCTGAATAAAGTTTCTCTGATTCTGGTAATCTGAGAGATCAATTGTCCTAAATTACATAGTGAAATATTAAAGTACTATTGTATGGGCAACTGTATTATATCATTATGTTGTTATGTTTGTATTAATTTTAAAATAACTTCTTTTCTTAGGAAATACTGAGAATTGTAATTCTCCACCTGATGTAATAAATGGAGCTGTTATTGGTGGATTATTAGCAAGCTACCCGACAGGATCCTCAGTGGAATATAGATGCAATGAATATTACTTATTGAGAGGAGCAAAAATATCTCATTGTGAACAAGGAAAATGGTCATCCCCACCTGTTTGCTTAGGTAAGATAGAGAACACATTGAATTAAAAAAACTTTTCCCAGCCTTATTGAGATACAATTGACATATAACCTTGTGTATGTTTAAGGTGTATAATGTGATGATTTGATACACAAATACATTGTGAAATTATTACCACAATAAGGTTAGTTTATTTATCCTTCACCTCACGTAATTTTGGGGGTTGTTGTTATGATGAGAGCATTTAAAATCCACTCTTAGCAACTTTTAAGTGCACAACATTGGGGTGTTTATTTTTTTAATTTTTGAATTTTATCTTATTTATTTTTTAATATTTTTTTATATATTGTTTTGTACATTAGGTCCCTGGAACTTACTCTGCTTTTAGCAGGACACATTGAATTTGTTTTACCCTTATGTTTGTGTTCTTACGTGATTTTCATATAATGTTTTATAGCATGGAAAAGAGAATTTTGTATATGTCTTTCATTCTTCAAGTGTTTTTTGCCTTATCGTTTCTGTCAGCAGAAAAAAAAATCCCTAGTATCTTAGGGTTTAGGCTATACTAGTTCTTACCCCACTGCATTTTTTTTTTAAATGTGGTAACATAAGAACAACAAAACTTTACCATTTTAACCATGTTTAAGTGTCCATTTCAGTGGCATTAAACATAATCACATTTGGGTGTCTGATTACATTTGTGTTGTCTTTCTCCTAACTGGAATTTCCCCTGGTTGTTTATATTTCTTGTTGTCTCTCTTATTGTCCTCAGAATGTCATTTGGACAGAAGAATAATCAATCCAATTCTTTCCTTGGTAGAGCATGTCATTTATAGCTTTCTTTGCCACTGCTTCCTCGCTTTTGTTTTATCTTGTTGAGCAGATAAAAACGTTTGTAGTTACTCTAAATATATTTTGGATTAAGGCATGGATTAATTAATGTTAATGTTTTCAAGTAGAAAACTGAGGCAGTTATCTAAATAATTACCTAAATTGAAATTACTTTGGGAAAACAATATTCACCTCTCATTTCAAGCCTATAGATTTGCCTCATTTTTTAACTTTGCTAGTCAGAGTTACATTTAAAAGTAACGTACCTGGTCACTACAGTTGCAAAGAACTTCTTACATTGTGACTTCTACAAATAGAAAATTGCATGATAAGCTCCCTATAAGTTAAAAAAGACATTTAGTTAAAAATATTAACCCTTTAAACTACAAAAGCAAATCATTGTTATCTACAAGAAAATTAATAAACATACAGAATAAACTAGAAGAAAACAGAAAATATCAGTAACGTTGCCAGAAAGAAATGCTGTCAATGACTTAGATAATGGTCTTTTACACCTTTTTCTACACCAGCTTCCAACATACATATTCGCAAAAATGTATGATATCATGAAGAGGCTATGAATCTTGTTTCTTTCACTTAAACTATATTATGAACATGGTTTGATATATCTCTACATTATATTTTAATGGCTGCACAGTATTCCTTAATGCAGATATGCCATAATTTAATTAATTACTTTTTGATGGACATTTAGTGTGTTTTCAACATTTTTATATTCCACACAGTACATCTTGTACTAAATATTTGTACATGTAAATAATCTTTATTTTTTAATAAAATAAAATTAATTCTATTTATTTCGCATGTTTTGTTTTTGTTTTCAGATTATCTGAAGAGGAATTTCTGGATCAAAGAGATCTGGAATTTTAATTAAATTTCTGTTAATTGCCAAACTGCCCTTCATAAAGTTTATTCTGATTTATGATCCTAGCATCAGTGAATTAATGAAGTAGTTTCTTAATCTTCGTGAACTTGAATATCTTAATCTTTACATAGTGTTAATTAAGCAATTAAAATTACTCTAATTGGATTTATTTGGGTATTAAACAGTTGACATTTTTCAATTTTCTGATGGCCACAGGTGGTTTTTCAATGAACTGATTGTTCATAGTTTAGCGATTTTTCCATACCCGTAAGAGCTTTATCTATATAAATTATATTATCCATTTGACTGTCATGTATATTGCAACTATTTTTTGTTTTCCTCTTCCTTTTATTTATAGTGTTTTTAATATACATAAATTTAAGTTTTAAGTCAGCTCTTTCAGCATCTCCTTTGTGGTTTCTCTCCTTCAAGTCATTCTTAGTTTGCTGTTCACATTCACATTCAGATATATCTTCACCTGTAGTTTTTCTATTGCTTTCATATTTTCATAAATGATTTTGATGTTAAGCTTTTGATGATGTGATTGATATTGCATTCATCTCTGAGGATAGAGGCTGGACCGAAATTGTAAAGGAAAAGCTAGTAATGGAACAACCCCATAGAGAACAATAAGGTTTAAGGAAGCCTATCATTTTCTGTCTGGAACAATTGCCTCATGACATTTAGGCTTGATGCCCACAGCCTAAAACAAATACTGAGTGAAGATCATTTATTGTCATCAGGGCAAGAGGAGAGAGCTTTGTCCATCTTATTTGTCCTGTGGAACTGAAAGTACTCTCACTACGAATGGGAAAGATGGTGTTATAAGGAACAGCATTTCCCATCTGTGAATTATTCCAGATGTTATGAACTTCTCAACCTCCCCCCTGCTGGTCTTCCCTGCCCATATCCTACTTCAGCCAGTCTGGTCTCATTACTCCTCCCCGAGTAAGCCAGGTGTGCTCTCACCTCAAGGTAGTTCCCCGTGCCTGGAATGCCCTTCCCTCAAAAAATGACTTGGTTCACTCCTTAACCTCCTTCAAGTCTGTTCAAAGATTACTTACTTAAGCCTGTCCCAACCGCCTTACCTAGAAGCACAATCCCCCTTCCCCCACGCCTCCACTATGAATTTTCCTATCTCACTTATTATATGTAGTTTAAAGATGGCCCCAAATTATAAGATCCATATATTTTTTACATTTATTGTTTATTGTGTGTGTGTGTCTCCCAGTTAGAAGGTAATCTCCATGAGGGCAGGGATCTTTGTTTTATTCACCGACGAATATCAAGTGGTAAGTGTCCCACAAATATTACACAGTAAATACATTTTCTATTTGAAGATTTTATTTTATAGGAAGGAAATCAGGATGAACCTAAGTGGTTGTTGTCTTTAAACAATATTTTTAATGTTTCAAATTAAGTGGTTTTAATTTATGATATATTGAAGATAATACAAAATATATAAATTCATTTGACAGCAATAAAGTGTATCCTTTATTATGTATATATGTGAAGAGCTTTAATAATGATAAATGGTAAATATAAAACACTGCTTTTGATGCCTCTCATAATGTTTTTTGTAAAAATATGAGTGAGATGAGTGAAGAATTGAAATGACCCTTTGTTTTACAGAGCCGTGTACAGTTAATGTGGATGACATGAGCAGAAATAACCTAGGGATGAAGTGGAATTATGAAGGGAAGATCTTACATGGAGATTTAATAGATTTTGTATGTAAACAGGGGTATGACTTGTCTCCATCAACTGCACTCTCTGAATTATCGGTGCAGTGCAACAGAGGAGAAGTGAAATATCCTTCATGTATTAGAAAAGGTAAAAAATAGTGCTTCCTGACAATTTCTTGGGTGACCAATATCACAGGTAATCAATATGAGTTCAAAGGATAAGACCCTAAGCAATCCACCACCCTCATCATCTAATCTATAAAATTGGAAATGACCTGATCAATTTCCAATCAGCACATACCCTTAAATAGGATCTATGCTGACATCTTTTAATTCTGTAAGTCAGTTTTATAAAGAGAGAAATCATGAGATTTTGTACATATCACCAGACTTTCAGAGGATGGCTCACCCTCTTGTGAGCAATCAACAACCCTGTAAAGCATTGCTCGCCTCAGGGTTTGCAGGGGAGCGTTGTCTCAGAAGAGGGCTTAAGGTAGAGTGAGAGATTTTGTGTACTCCTTGGGCATGGGACTGTCACTTTTAATAAGGAGAAAGGAAGAGAATGCATACAGAAAGCATGGCCTCAAGACAGATCTTACATGCTTTCACTTTTGGCAAACAGAAAGGGGAAAAGTAAAATCACAATTGTTAATACTTTGCTAGTTTTAAACGTGTATTTCTTATTATGAGATTCTAATTGCAATCATAAATTTTATGTATGAAGTTATTGCAGAAATGCTTTTGATATTTAAAAATTACTTGAGAGATGTCTTAAAAATGCTTTTCCATGAAATATATTGTTTTATTTCTGTAGCGATTATAAAAGCACTGGCTGCCTATTGTAGCAATTCATTGCAGACTTTATTATTTTTGCAGAATCTAAAAGAACGTGTGCATCTCCCCCACTTATTAAAAATGGAGTTATTAAGAGTTCAACAGTCAGGACCTATGAAAATGGTTCCTCAGTGGAATACAGATGTTTCGAGCACCATTTCCTACAAGGGTCTAAGGAGTCCTATTGTTTAGAGGGGGTGTGGACTACACCACCATTGTGTTTGGGTAAGTACTGCCACATATGTCTCTATTTCTTAAAATAAAACCATATTTTTCACTTCCTCTTCTCTTTGAGTTGATATAGCACTAATATAAAATTTAATTTTTGCATTTTTGTTATTTTATTAGTGTGCTTGTTGAATTAATGGGTTCTACTCCTTCCTCTAGATCATAAATATCTAGAATCCAGCTCATTCTAACAAGTACTTTTTAAGTACAAACCATACATGAGGTACTGGGTTGTAGGAACTATAGGATGGATAAGCCGTGTGGTGTGGGGAACCAGTCTAACAGTTGTCATTCAGTGTTATTGGTGCTGTTCTAGAAAACACGAGGACAGCGGGAAACAGATATAGGAATTGTCCCTTCAAGCTGAAAGATGATAATGCTTGTTGATGAGGCATCCTAATAAAAGTAACACTATCTCCCAAGATTCTCAGGAGTCATAAAATAGCATATTTTTAAATAAAAAGAAAATATTTCTTTGTGTTTATATCTGACTTTCATTTATTTTCTTACCTTATTTCACTGTCTTGGACTTCAGTACAATGCTGAGTAGAAGTCGTGGGTATCTGTGTTCCGATCTCATAACTAAATCTTTCAGTAATTCATCTTTAAATATGGTATTACAAATATGTTTAAAAAATCAAAATAAAGATATAGAAACCACCTATTTCTATTTTGCTAAGAGTTTAAAAAAACCTTCAGTGAGTTTAATTTTAGCAATATCTGTTGAAACAATCATATGATTATTACATTTATTTTTTTCCCCTGGAATGACATTGCTTCTTTTTGAATGTTAAAGCAGGATTGTATTTTGTAATAAATCCCACATGGTTGTGATGAATTATGCTTTTTATATATTGTTGAATTTTATTTGCTAATATTCTACATAGTATTTTTGCAACTATTTTCATGAGGGAGATTGGTTTGTTATTTTCCTTTTGGGTTTTGTATCAAGTTTCTGCTAACTTCATACAGTGGGTTGGGAAGTATTCCCTCTTTATCAATTCTCTAGATTTTGTCTAAGACTGGTACTATTTCTTCTTTAATAATTGTAAGAAATCATCAGAGATGCCACCTGGGCCTTGAGGGTTTTTTTGTGGAAAGATTTTAATGACTTCAATTTGTTTAATAGATATTAGGTTATTATTCTCTTCTCTCAGTTTCAGTAGGAAGTGGTTTGTAAGAATGTGTCCATTATATCTAAATTGTCAAGTTTGTTGACATCACGTTCATGACATCCTTTTATACTCTTTTTAATGCCTTTAGTGATGTGTCTATTGTTATACCGCTGGGAAGAAGTATGTCTTTCTGATATATCTTGCTGCGGGTCTGTAAATTTTATTGGTCCTTATAAGCAATCAGTATCTGCATTTTTTGATCCTTTCATCAAATGTTGCTATTTCATTCATTTATATTCTTGTCTTTATTATTTCCTCTCTTCTACTTTCTTGGATTTATTTTATTATTCTTTTTCTAGCTTGTTTAGATTTATACTTAGAGTTACTAATTTTCATCCTTTATGTTTTTCCCTAAAAATGAATTTAAGGATATAAATTTCCCACTGAGCACAACTTCAACTTCATCCCACACATTTTTATATTTTTGATTTTTACTATCATTCAGCTAAAAATTTATAATACCCATTTTGATATCTTCTATGCACTCTGAGTTATGTAGAAGTTTATTTTTTCAATTCTGAACATTGGAGGATTTTCTAGTTTTCTTTTGGTTGTTGATTTCTAGTCTAAATCCATTGAGACATACTTTGAATTATATCTGTTGTTTGAAATTCACTGATGCTTAGTCTATTACAAGCATATACTTGTTTCAGGTAAACTTTTTTACTGAAAATAAATTAATTTTGTCCTTGTTGGGTTCACTGTTGTCACATACATGTCAATTGAATAGAATTTTGTTTCTCATGTTACTAAGTTCATTCTTATCTGTCCTGATTTGTGTTTGTTTGTTTATTTGTTTATTTTTCTACCAATTACCAAAAGAAGTGCATTAAATTCTCTAACTTGGTACATTTAAAAATATTTATCATTTTAGTTCTGTCAAATTTTGGTTATGTATTTTGATACTATTTTATTAGGTGCACACAGATTGAAACATGTTGAATCTGTATAATTTGAGTCTTTCTTTACCTATAGCAATGCTTTGTTTTTGTTTGGTTTTGCCTTAAAATCTACTTTAGCTGTACCAACTGGTGTTTGTCAAGTATTTACAAGGTGTACAATTTTTCATCCTTTAGCTTTCAACTTTCTGGGTTCTTACTTTTAATGTGTATGTCTTACAAGCAATATATAGTTAGTGTATGTAAAAATATACTTATTCAGTCTGACAATCATTTCCTTTACAATGGATTATTTAGTCCATTTACATATTAATGTCATTACTGATATGTTTGGGTTTATAGCTACTATCTTACTATGCTAGATATATATCCTATCTGTTCTATGTTCTGTTTTCTCTCTCTCTTTTTTTTTTATTGCTTTCTCATGGGCAAATCAAATTTTTTGTTATACCATTTTACTCTCTCATAGCTTGTGGATTATACGTTCCTCCAGACTTCCTTTAGCTATTATCATAGAGATTTCATAATGCAAAATTGCCTTATTACAATTGAGTATAAATTTGTAATTTTACCATTTCTCTAGGACACAGAACACTTTAACTTTATTTACTCTTCCCACTTTTTGTATTATTATGTCATGCATTTTCATTGTACACATAGCTTAAGTCCCAAAGATATATTAATATTATGTTGTCCAACAATATTCTTTTAGATTTACCCATATATTTATCAGTAATTTGTTCCTCATCTTTTCTTTTTTTTTAAGTTATTTTTTTATACAGCAGGTTCTTATTAGTCATCCATTTTATACACATCAGTGTATACATATCAATCCCAATCTCCCAATTCTTCCCACCACCACCACCACCTCCCACCGCTTTCCCCCCTTGGTGTCCATACATTTGTTCTCTACATCTGTGTCTCAATTTCTGCCCTGCAAACCAGTTCATCTGTACCATTTTTCTAGGTTCCACATATAGGCGTTAATATGTGGTATTTGTTTTTCTCTTTCGGACTTACTTCACTCTGTATGACAGTCTCTAGATTCATCCACGTCTCTACAAATGACCCAATTTTGTTCCTTTTTATGGCTGAGTAATATTCCATTGTATATATGTACCACATCTTCCTTATCCATTCGTCTGTCGATGGGCATTTAGGTTGCTTCCATGACCTGGCTATTGTAAATAGTTCTGCAATGAACATTGGGGTGCATGTGTCTTTGAATTATGGTTTTCTCTAGGTATATGCCCAGTAGTGGGATTGCTGAGTCATATGGTAATTCTATTTTTAGTTGTTTAAGGAACCTCCATACTGTTCTCCATAGTGGCTGTATCAATTTACATTCCCAGCAACAGTGCAAGAGGGTTCCCTTTTCTCCACACCCTCTCCAGCATTTGTTGATTGTAGATTTTCTGATGATGCCCATTCTAAATGGTGTGAGGTGATACCTCTTTATAGTTTTGATTTGCATTTCTCTAATAATTAGTGATGTTGAGCAGCTTTTCATGTGCATCTCAGCCATCTGTATGTCCTCTTTGGAGAAATGTCTATTTAGGTCTTCTGCCCATTTTTTGATTGGGTTGTTTGTTTTTTTAATATTGAGCTGCATGCGCTGTTTATATATTTTGGAGATTAATCCTTTGTCTGTTGATTCGTTTGCAAATATTTTTTCCCATTCTGAGGGTTGTCTTTTCATCTTGTTTGTAGTTTCCTTTGCTTTGCAAAAGCTTTTAAGTTTCATTAGGTCCCATTTGTGTATTTTTGTTTTTATTTCCATTACTGTAGGAGGTGGATCAAAAAAGAACTTGCTGTGATTTATGTCAAAGAGTGTTCTTCCTATGTTTCCCTCTAAGAGTTTTATGGTTTCCGGGCTTACATTTAGGTCTCTAATCCATTTTGAGTTTATTTTTGTGTATGGTGTTAGGGAGTGTTCTAATTTCATTCTTTTACATGTAGTTGTCCAGTTTTCCCAGTATCACTTATTGAAGAGACTGTATTTTCTCCATTGTATATGCTTGCCTCCTTTCTCATAGATTAGTTGACCGTAGGTATCTGGGTTCATCTCTGGGCTTTCTATCCTGTTCCATTGATCTATATTTCTGTTTTTGTGCCAGTACCATATTGTCGTGATTACTGTAGCTTTGTAGTATAGTCTGAAGTCAGGGAGTCTGATTCCTCCAGCTCCGTTTTTTTCCCTCAAGATTGCTTTGGCTATTCGGGGTCTTTTGTGTCTCCATACAAATTTTAAGATTTTTTGTTCTAGTTCTGTAAAAAATGCCATTGGTAATTTGATAGGGATTACATTGAATCTGTACATTGCTTTGGGTAGTACAGTCTTTTTCACAATATTGATTCTTCCAATCCAAGAGCATGGTATATCTCTCCATCTGTTGATATCATCTTTAATTTCTTTCAACAGTGTCTTATAGTTTTCTGCATACAGGTCTTTTGTCTCCCTAGGTAGGTTTATTCTTAGGTATTTTATTCTTTTTGTTGCAGTGGTAAATGGGAGTGTTTCCTTAATTTCTTTTTCAGATTTTTCATCATTAGTGTATAGGAATGCAAGAGATTTCTGTGCACGAATTTTGTATCCTGCAGCTTTACCAAATTCATTGATTAGCTCTAGTAGTTTTCTGGTGGCATCTTTAGGATTCTCTATGTATAGTATCATGTCATCTGCAAACAGTGACAGTTTTACTTCTTCTTTTCTAATTTGTATTCCTTTTTTTCTTTTTCTTCTCTGATTGCCATGGCTAGGACTTCCAAAACTATGTTGAATAATAGTGACGAGAGTGGACATCCTTGTCTTGTTCCTGATCTTAGAGGAAATGCTTTCAGTTTTTCACCATTGAGAATTATGTTTGCTGTGGGTTTGTCAAATATGGCCTTTATTGTGTTGAGGTAGGTTCCCTCTATGCCCACCTTCTGGAGAGTTTTTATCATAGATGGGTGTTGAATTTTGTCAAAAGCTTTTTCTGCATCAATTGAGATGATCATATGGTTTTTCTTCTTCAATTTGTTAATATCATGTATCACATTGATTGATTTTCATATATTGAAGAATCCTTGAATCCCTGGGATAAATCCCACTTGATCATGGTGTGTGATCCTTTTAATATGTTGTTGGATTCTGTTTGCTAGCATTTTGTTGAGGATTTTTAAATCTATATTCATCAGTGATATTGGTCTGTAATTTTCTTTTTTTGTAGTATCTTTGTCTGGTTTTGGTATCAGGGTGATGGTGGCCTCATAGAATGAGTTTGGGAGTGTTCCTTCCTCTGCAAATTTTCGGAAGAGTTTGAGAAGGATGGGTGTTAGCTCTTCTGTAAATGATAGAATTCACCTGTGAAACCATCTGGTCCTGGACTTTTATTTGTTGGAAGATTTTTAATCACAGTTTCAATTTCATTACTTGTGATTGGTCTGTTCATATTTTCTATTTCTTCCTGGTTCAGTCTTGGAAGGTTATACCTTTCTAAGAATCTGTCCATTTCTTCCAGGTTGTCCATTTTGTTGGCATAGAGTTGCTTGTAGTAGTCTCTTAAGATGCTTTGTATTTCTGTGGTGTCTGTTGTAACTTCTTTTTCATTTCTAATTTTATAGATTTGAGCCTTCACTCTCTTTTTCTTGATGAGTCTGGTTAATGATTTATCAATTTTGTTTATCTTCTCAAAGAACCAGCTTTTAGTTTTATTGATCTGTGCTATTGTTTTCTTTGTTTCTGTTTCATTTTTTTCTGCTCTGATCTTTATGATTTCTTTCCTTCTGCCAATTTTGGGTTTTGTTTGTTCTTCTTTCTCTAGTTCCTTTAGGTGAAAGGTTAGATTGTTTATTTGAGATTTTTCTTGTTTCTTGAGGTAGGCTTTTATAGCTATAAACTTCCCTCTTAGAACTGCTTTTGCTGCATCCCATAGGTTTTGGATTGTCGTGTTTTCATTATCATTTGTCTCTAGGTATTTTTTGATTTCCTCTTTGATTTCTTCAGTGATCTCTTGGTTATTTAGTAACATATTGCTTAGCCTCCATGTTTTTGTGTTTTTTATGTTTTTTTCCCTGTAATTCATTTCTACTCTCATAGCGTTGTGGTCAGAAAAGATGCTTGATATGATTTCAATTTTCTTAAATTTACTGGGGCTTGATTTGTGACCCAAGATGTGATCTATCCTGGAGAATGTTCCATGCGCACTTGAGAAGAAAGTGCAATCTGCTGTTTTTGGATGGAATGTCCTATAAATATCAATTAAATCTGCCTGGTCTATTGTGTCATTTAAAGCTTGTGTTTCCTTATTAATTTTCTGTTTGGATGATCTGTCCATTGGTGTAAGTGAGGTGTTAAAGTCCCCCACTATTATTGTGTTAATGTCGATTTCTTCTTTTATAGTTGTTAGCCGTTGCCTTATGTATTGAGGTGCTCCTATGTTGGGTGCATATATATTTATAATTGTTATATCTTCTTCTTGGATTGATCCCTTGATCATTATGTAGTGGCCTTCCTTGTCTCTTGTAACATTCTTTATTTTAAAGTCTATTTTATCTGATATGAGTATTGCTACTCCAGCTTTCTTTTGATTTCCATTTGCATGGACTATCTTTTTCCATCCCCTCACTTTCAGTCTGAATGTGTCCCTAGGTCTGAAGTGGGTCTCTTGTAGACAGCATATAGATGGGTCTTGTTTTTGTATCCATTCAGCAAGGCAGTGTCTTTTGGTTGGGGCATTTAATCCATTCACGTTTAAGGTAATTATCGATATGTATGTTCCTATGACCATTTTCTTAATTGTTTTGGGTTTGTTTTTGTAGATCCTTTTCTTCTCTTGTGTTTTCCACTTAGAGAAGCTCCTTTAGTATTTGTTGTAGAGCTGGTTTGGTGGTGCTGAATTCTCTTAGCTTTTGCTTCTCTGTAAAGCTTTTGATTTCTCCATCGAATCTGAATGAGATCCTTGTTGGGTAGAGTAATCTTGGCTGTAGGTTCTTCCCTTTCACCACTTTAAGTATATCATGCCACTCCCTTCTGGCTTGTAGAGTTTCTGCTGAGAAATCAGCTGTTAACCTTATGGGAGTTCCCTGGTATGTTATTTGTCGTTTTTCCCTTGTTGCTTTCAATAATTTTTCTTTGTCTTTAATTTTTGCCACTTTGATTACTATGTGTCTCGGCGTGTTTCTCCTTGGGTTTATCCTGTATGGGACTCTCTAAGCTTCCTGGATTTGGGTGACTATTTCCTTTCCCATGTCAGGGAAGTTTTCGACTGTAATCTCTTCAAATATTTTCTCGGGTCTTTTCTCTTTCTCTTCTCCTTCTGGGACCCCTATAATGTGAATGTTGTTGCATTTAATGTTGTCCCAGAGGTCTCATAGGCTGTCTTCATTTCTTTTCATTCTTTTTTCTTTATTCTGTTCCACAGCAGTGAATTCCACCATTCTGTCTTCCAGGTCACTTATCCATTCTTCTGCCTCAGTTATTCTGCTATTGATTCCTTCTAGTGTAGTTTTCATTTCAGTTATTGTATTGTTCATCTCCGTTTGTTTGTTCTTTAATTCTTCTAGATCTTTGTTAAACATTTCTTTCATATTCTAGATCTTTGCCTCCATTCTTTTTCCGAGGTCCTGGATCATCTTGACTATCATTATTCTGAATTCTTTTTCTGGAAGGTCGCCTATCTCCACTTCATTTAGTTGTTTTTCTGGGGTTTTATCTTGTTCCTTCATATGGTACATAGCCCTCTGCCTTTCCATCTTGTCTATCTTTCTGTGAATGTGGTTTTTGTTCCACAGACTGCAGGATTTTAGTTCTTTTAGCTTCTGCTGTTTGCCCTCTGGTGGATGAGACTATCTACTTCATCTTTTCTTGTTTTTCTCTGTTTCTCATTGGGATAATTTTCTGTATGCCTGAAAAAATTAGTTCTTTATTATTTTCTCAGTTTGTGTTTGTCTGCAAATCTCTGTATTTTTTTCTCCTTTGAGGAATATTTTTGCCTGAAATAGAATTCTAGCTTGTCCCTTATTTTCTTTCAATGCTTTAAGGATGTCATTTCATCCTTTTCTGTTTTTGTAATTTTTGTTAAATAGTCAAAGACCATTTTAATAGTACTTTTTTGAAAGTAATATCTTTTACTCTGCTGTCTTTGAGATTCTCTTTGCCTTCTCAATAGGTTATTTTGGACCTAGATGTTGGTTTCTTTGTGCATTTTATTCTCCTAGTTGGTAGGACTTCTTGAATCTGTGACTTGATATCTTTCATAGGTTTTGGAAATGTTTGGCTAATGTCGTTTCAAATATTTTTTACATTTTCTCTTTTCACTCCTTCTGTGATTCCATAAAACACATGTTACATCTTTTTCCAGTGTCCCCTGTCTCTTAAAATCAATATTTTCTCTCCTTTTATCTTCTCACTGTTTCAGTTTGGTAATTCTCTGCTGATATATTTTCCAGTTCATGAATCCTCTCTTTAGATGTGTACAATCTGCTTTAAACTTGTATACTGAGTTCTCAATTTCAACTATTATCTTTGCATTTCTAGAATATCCATTTCATATTTTTTTGTAGATTTGAGTTGTCTGATGAAAGACTTCATCTTAACATCTATTTCTTGACCATATTAGTCGCAATTATTTATCTTTAACTCCTTGTCTGCAAATTCCAATATCTGGATCATCTGTAAGCTATATCTATTTTCTAGCCCCATTTCTTGCTATTTCTGTTAATGGCTGATTGAATATCAAATATTATGTGTGGATAATTTTAGGAGCTTGAGACAATGATGTCATCTTATTCCAGACAATACTCATCCCATTTTCTGGCTGATGGTGTAGGGAAATTTGTTCTCTATTCAGTGAGAGACAAAGCTTTCTCTAAGCTTATTTTCAGAACTTTGTTTGCTCCTGCTCATAGAATGTACCCTGCAGGGTTCTTCACTAGAGTTTGGTGTGTATACCAAGGTCCCCCTTCCTGCCTGGCTCTGATATTCCTGGGAGATGGCCACTGCTCACTGTAGCTTTTCATTCACTTCAAGCTGAGCTCCTCATTCTCTCTCTGCACAATCAAGAATAGGCAGATGCCCCCCTGGCAAAGCCAGGGCAGAGTATCAAGCTCATTTCCTCATACCTCCCATCTCTCTGGGCTCTGACACGTCAAGTCCTGGCTGTCTTGGCTGACCCACTTTTCTATCCTCAACCCCATGGGATTTCCAGCAGCTCTTCTGGCTCTTTGTTTGTTGCTGGCCCATCTCTATCTAGTCTCTCAGCTTGCACTGAAAATCAACAAAACCCCAAGAGAAAAATGGCACAGAGTGTGGAACTCATCTGAATGGGCTTTTACCAGGCCCTTAGCCTCTGGAGTACTGCCTGCCTTGGAAATTCTCTGATTCCCTGAAATACTTGCTTTGTGTCTGTTTTCAGATTTTCTAGTTCTTAGTAGAAGTGCTGGTCTGATATAGGCTACTCTGTCATGGCTGAGAGCAGAAGTTCCGTGAAACAATTTTGAACTCGTTTTAATTTAAATTGCATGTTTTGTAGAACATTCTAAACAATAGTACCATTTGACCTCATTTTCAAAACTATTTTGTAGTGACTATAAAGATCCTGTTAGACTCTTTCTAATCATTCCTGTCATTTTTTTTCGATCTATAGCATTTCTAGGATGACATCTGACACACAGGCCTTCACTTGAGAACGACTGAATAAAGAAGTATTTTAGCATGTCAGTTGTATGATTCATATGCTCTGTTAGCAACTCTGGACCTTTTTTTTAATTTTTTTTTATTTTTTTGCCTGTGTTGGGTCTTTGTTTCTGTGCGAGGGTTTTCTCTAGTTGCAGCAAGCAGGGGTCTCTCTTCATCCGGGTGTGTGGGCCTGTCACTATCGTGGCCTCTCTTGTTGCGGAGCACAGGCTCCAGACGTGCAGGCTCAGTAGTTGTGGCTCACGGGCCCAGTTGCTCCGTGGCATGTGGGATCTTCCCAGACCAGGGCTCGAACCCGTGTCCCCTGCATTGGCAGGCGGATTCTTAACCACTGTACCACCAGGGAAGCCCTGAACCTTTTTATTTATCTGAGAAGCAACTGCTTGGTGCTCAGTCATCCAGGAGGCAAATATGAACACAAGCAGCCCCACTTTCTGACATGATTTGACATTTGGTATTTTAAAAATACCAATGTTTTTATCAAGGAAAAGAAACCAGAGAAGTTTGCTGGGTATCCTAGTTCTTAAGTTTTTATTTTGTTTTGTTTTAATGCATAAGGAGAAGGACACAATAATACTGTCAATGCTTAAAATTTAAAGCATCTCAATCCAATCTTAATAACCCTTAATAACTGAAATTTAAAAGAGAAGAAACTGTTAATTACTTTGGATATACTTTATACATCAGGTCATAAATTCTGAGTCAGTGTTGAGACTCGAGCTTGTTTCTACATGTCCATAAAATATTATCTATCCAACCATGAATGGTTTGCCTCATGGGTGTTTTATTTGCACTTTCTGAAGAAGAAAAAGGAAAAAAGAGCACTATTTCAATGACTATTATTAACTATCAATGTTTTTTTAAAAAACACCTTTTTTTGCTTTCTGCCTTTGCAAATCTTAATGGCATAAAGCTCAGTAACTGGCAGGACATACCCTTTTTCCAAATTCAGGGCAACAGAGATAAATGGCAGGCTGTTTTCTGTGAGCTTTGAACATATTTTCTGACTTGAATATGAATTCAAACTTACTTGCTGCTCTAATGCCTGGGAATTTTAAGGTTATTATGAGAAAGCAACACAATGGTTCCTGTTAATACTGAGAGGTATCAAGATCGTTTTCTTTGTTTTTAATTTTTTTCAGAGCCTTGCACATTATCTTTTGATACAATGGAAAGTAATAATTTGCTCCTGAAATGGAGTTTTGACAATAGGCCATATATTTTCCACGGCGAGTATATTGAGTTTCTTTGTAAGAGAGATACTTACATAACTGAGCTTCCTATTATCGGATCGGAATTGAGAGTGCAATGTGACAGAGGGCAGTTAAAATATCCAAGATGTATTCAAAGAGAAAGGTAAGGAGAGGCTTGTACCTGCAACTAATTTTTTTTCTGTTCAGGTTGTTATTCATGAGATTCATTATGTTATAAATTTCAGAAACATTAGGTTCTACAACAGTCCTACTTTATGGTCATTATAGAGGGAAAAAAATCACGTTGTCTTTATTTTTTTAAACCAAGCCAACTCCTTGATGTATTAACTAATTCAACAAGCTTTCTGAGTGGTCTAAAGTCAAAGCACTGTTTGCTATTTGATATTTGGACTCTTTGGCAATCGGGTAAAAAAATCAATTTGAGCGATATTTAAATGTGGAAAAATTAACCTACATGTTCTGAGATAAGAGAAAATCACATTTTCTCCCATTCCTCATTAGCGGTTCATAATAACGATGGGAAACACAGTTGTACAAACTTGATACTGAGGGAAAAGCATGTTAATAACAAAGATTAAAATTATGGTATTTGTTTTCAGGAACACAGTTCTATATAAGAATTGGAAGTTATTTCTGAAGTGTTTTCTCATATAGCAATTTTTAAAATATATTTTCTACTACTTGATCAATGGAAAACAATCCTGTTCTTTTCTTAGAGAAACGTTAAAAGAATGCAATAAAATAATGTAATTCATTTTATTGGGTCAGAATTTTGCCCCCTTTGAAGATACATTATAAAATGGGAATTATACTCTAGGTTCAACTAAGAACATTTTTAAATGACTTAACGGCAAAGTGCATGTGGTACTCTTCTAATGGTTATAAAGAATGAGCTGTATGAACTACATAAGGACAGTTTTTTAGATACTTTGAACATTCTAGAAAAAAAATTCATAAGACACACACAAGCGGAAAACTTTTTTATTTTTAATTTTTAATTGCGGTGAAAATCAGAGTAGAAAAATGTATGTGCTATTTAAATTTTTTATTATATCTTGCATTTCCTATTTCTAAGAGAAAAAGTAATAAGTAACTTAGAAAAAAAATTGTATAAAATGGTGTTACTGTAGTTAATGACATTGAGTTTTTAAAAAGAAATTGGTGGTATAATTTACCAGGGATGGTTACTTGCTTTTATCAGTACCTCATTAAAACAAGGACCAGTTATATGAAATATTGAAGGGCTAAGACTGTAATAAATACTTGACCAGAAATGATGCTTATTTCAACCCCACCTTCTCTCTCTTTTTTTCTTATCAAGGATGTTGTCTTATCAAGAACCCTTAAGGACATGAAAATGAATGGCAGAAAGAAGAATAACATTTTGACACATCATAAAATCCTTTATAAAACATAATTGTTAGAAGAAAAATGTTGAATTAAAAATCTCTGAGTTTTTACTTACATGAAGATTTGAATCTAAACTGTTTACGCTGGACATTTTCTTTATTTATAAATAAAAGCTACACATGCTGTTGTTTCACTTCTGGTTTGGATGACTTGACATGTGACCTCACCTTTGCTGCATGTCTTTCATCTATTAAAACATCAATCTGCACATCAAAATATTTCTGGTTCCTAATGCCAGTTCACTGGACTATATAGTCTTCAATATATGAGCAAAAATTCACATTTGTCTTTATCGTCTTTGTTAATATCAGGGTTTTCTGTTACTTTGAGTTCAATATTTATGTCAACACAAAAGAACCAACCACACTAGAGCTGAGAAACTATACATCATGTTAGAGGATTTACTTTATTAAATGAGCCGAGACTGCCCTTCAGACTTTCTAAGTGTAAAGAACTTTTAAAATTAACTGTACTATTAGCTACCATTTGTTAATAATCAAATGGTTTGTGAATTAGTGAACCTTTCACATGTTTAAATGTTGCCCAAAGAACACAGCTATGAAAAAGAACAACCCTTACTATTTTTATATTATACACTGTCAATTTTTTTCTTAGATCGGGTAATTAATGGAATCATGCAGATTCTGAAAAATAAAATCTGAAGTCAGAGAGACCTTCAAGCACCAAAAAATGGTGTGTCAGTAATACTAGGACCTGTTAGAGACCCAAAATACTGCGTTGTCACTTTTCAGTGTGAAAGAGAGTTAGTCACCCAGTTGTTATTACGGCTCATTCATAAGCACTACCTGGTTCTAGGACCCTTGTTAGGACTGGTTGTTGTTCCCAGAACAGTACATTTTTCCTCCCTAGAAGGTCTTCAGTTCATCTAACTCAAGACCTTATTTTCCCAGTATGATGGCATTCTTCAAACCCCAATGTACAATTCCTGCTCCTGGGCTATGAGAGCTTCTCTGGAACTGAAGCCACACCTGGACTTAGCTCTGTGGATTAAACATGAATTCATTTGATGTTCAAGCATGTATGTTTTAGAACTATCCTTCCTTGAGTTCATATGCATTATTTCAATTAATCTCCAAGAGTAGTTTTTCACAGTGGATCTCATAAAATTGAAATTTGACTGAAATATCAATAGGAAAGTATTAATCCTTTCCAATTAATTCATCGACCAATCCATTAAGAAAGGATATTGATCAGGTGTGGTGTCCCAGGAAACATGCTAGGTAACTCAGGATTCAGAGATGAATAAAATTCAGCTCATTATTTCAAGGAACTCACAAAATAAGGAACTACTTAGTTTAGGAAAAGAGTTAAACTTGTATTATTGGTCATAAACTCTGATGCCTGGGGGCAGGCATAACACGTGGATGGGTGAAGCAGGTCTAGTGGTATTTCTGGGGAACTGCTCACGGCATGCTCTCTTTAACCTGGGTAGCTTGCTAGCTTCCTGATTTTCGTGTTTAAATGTGGGTTTCTGCATTTTAAAAGTAATTTAGCAATGGTACATAAAGTTTTGTAAGTTGAAAAAAGGTATTAATCTTTTTCAGTTAATTCATCAATGAATCCATTTATAAATGATATTGAGTACCTGCTTTATCCCAGGAAACAGATTTGCTCAAGGAGGATAATTGTCATGTGGGAATATTGTATCCAGTATTGCCATATCTTCTGATTTGTTAATTGTGAAATCTGCTGATTTTTATATGGGGGGGGGTGCCTAAAAAAATCTGTGACTCACATCGGGGCTCATCAGCAGCCAATTTGTAAACTCCAAATGCTAAAGCAATAGAAGTGTGAAAAGTTCAGCGATGGAGCATGTAAAAGGAGTGGCATTGAGGAAACAGTAATCAACTTTTTTGGTATTAACTGGGCTGTAGGAAGATTCCTGGGAAAAGTTAAGTGTACAAGACTAGGGAAGACATTCCAAGTAGAAGGAATGGCACGCACAGAATCAAATACGGAGCACACACTATGTGCCAGGCCTGAGGCCCCACAGTGGAGGTAAAGCACTGAATAGGACACGTTGTTTCTGCTGTTAGGAGCTTGTGCTCCAGGTAGACAAGAAAGATATTAAACAAATCCTTACAAGATGCGGTGTGTCAGGAAAGATCCTGTCTTAGGCAGCAAGGACCAGGAGGGACCACCTAGCCCTGGATGCCCAAGAAAGGCTCCTCTGAGGAGGTAATATGGAGGCTGAGATTTGAAGGGAGAAAAGAAAGCACTTCAGTTAGAGGAAAGAACACTTGGAAAACGGCAAAGAGCATGGTGTTTCCAAGAAGCTAATAAAAATGCATACTGGATTGAGCGGAAAGGAGGGAAGGAGAGAGTAGAGGAAGGACTTTGTCCTCCAAATTAAAGATGCCGGAAGTCAGTGATTGAAATGAGATGCTTAGAGTGGTTTTTAAAAAAAAAAAAGAAAAAAAATGGTTCTGAGAAACCTAGGGGCAGGACAGGAATAAAGACGCAGACATAGAGAATGGACTTGAGGACACGGGGAGGGGGAAGGGGAAGCTGGGACGAAGTGAGAGAGTGGCATGGACATATATACACTACCAAATGTAAAATAGATAGCTAGTGGGAAGCAGCTGCATAGCACAGGGAGATCAGCTCGCTGCTTTGTGACCCCCTAGAAGGGTGGGATAGGGAGGGTGGGAGGGAGACGCAAGAGCAAGGGGATATGGGGATATATGTATACATATAGCTGATTCACTTTGTTATACAGCGGAAACTAACACACCATTGTAAAGCAATTATACTACAATAAAAATGTTAAAGAAAAAAAAAAGACATCACTGACTGCAGTGAGGAAGGCTGGTCTGAAGGGTGAAAGTGTAGGCACAGGAAAAACACTTAGGAAAATAATACCATCATCCAGGCAAAAGAGGATGGTGTTTATACTGGAAGCAGTGGCAGGGATGTGCAAGGTAGCCTGAGCAAGGGTTACTGAGGAGTGAAATCGTCGCCATGGCAACTGATTAGATGTAGGGGGAATGAGTCAGAGAAAAGGGTTCAGGAGGACTCCATGGTCCCTGGCTTAAGCAAGCCGATGGGACACCCATTTAAGTGTGACAGAAAGATGGGGGGAGAAACCATGTGAGGACTTGAGTGTCGGCATGAAGATTTTAGTTTTAGAAACGTTATTTTTAAGATATATGGGGCGTACATCGCCAGGTAAACATATTAAGTAAGCAGCTGATTCTTGTGGTCAATACTGGGATGAACCACCCAGACTGCTTTCGGAAACAAGATGTACCTCTCAGCTGCGGGGAGCTCTCAGTTGTCAGCTCCCAAGGGGGTTGCCTCAGCCGAAGAGACCTTTCTTCCCAAGGTCATATCTTCTCCCTAGGGTGCCTGCACCAATGACCGGTCAGCAGGAGCTATAAAGAAAAGTCCCCTCACTCCAACCCAGGACACATCTAAAGGGTCACCCAGCTTCGGAGCTCCCTGTAGAGCTGGCTGATGCCACTGGTTGCAACTTCACCGCAGCTCAGCTTTCCCCATCTGCTTCCTTCCTTTCCCTTCCACAGGTGTGGATTCTAAGAGTCCTCCCCCAAATCCTCTCGACTGCTAATTTCCATCTCATAGCCTGCTTCCACGGGAACCCAGTCTGTAAGAGTTATACAAGCCTGCATATCAGAACAGAGCACTGTGCCTGATTTAGACTCATCAGTGAATAGGTGTCTACTAAAACTAAGGTAATGGATGAGTTTTTCAGGGTGAGGTTAGAAGTAGGCTTAGTTCAGGGCTTTGAGGGTATCCAAAGTTTGGTGACTGGCTATAGGAAAAGGTCTAACAAAGGAAACCGATCAGGAACGGCTGGACTGGTTGAATGAAAACCAGGAGAGTTGAGGACTGGAGATGCTGCTTGGATATCGTTGATCACATTGGATAATGTTGCTCCTTGGATATCGTTGACCACCTGGAGAGGAACGGCATCATTCAGTGCAAAACTGAGACAGGAGCAGATTGAGGAACAATCGGAAGGTCCAGAAACAGAGACATGAGTGTGATGGATGTGGCAGTAAGTGTGACAGTGAAGGGCAGAGGCGTGGGGTGGCTTGGACTGGGACGTGAGGATAGGAGAGGACTTTTTTGAACAAAATGGGAGAAATTTGCGCCTATTCAAATGAAATGGGAATGGGTCGATAGAGAAGGACAGGTGGGAGATCATGGGGAAAACATGGCATAACGGATGCAGAGGTTTCCTGAAGCAGTGAGAAGAGATGGGACCCAAGGCAGAAGTAGAAGGCGTCTCTTGGCTGGGAAGAGGGACTGGGTTTGTGGCTGGAAGGAGGGGCTTCCGGCCCCCTGGTTTCTATTTCCTCCGTGAAGGAGGGGAGTCACCTGCTGAGAATGTGTCAGGATGTGCGGGGAGAGAGGCTAAAGGGCTGAGGAGACCAGAGAGCGTTTGGAAAAGTCGTGTGGAGTCGTGGAGAGGGAGATGGTGACAGAAGGAAAGGATGACTGACGAAGAAGCATGAACCAAGCAAAGGGATCTGGGAAACTTACCACTTCATTGAATTATCTCTTCAATTAGATGTGCGGGGTGTTGGGGATCATGTTGCAATAATGACCATTTTACTTTTTAGAGAAATTTGTGTTGTATGACATTTTTATCATGGTGAATAGGAAAGGAAGCTTTGCTTAGCTGATTTGCCTTCCTTGTGGGGCAAGGTCACTTAGTCAAAGGTCAAAGGATCACTGACTTGGTGACCACCCTAGGGCTGCCCAGTTCTGCACAGAGAAACTTTAAATTTTCAAAGGGAAGTTAAGAACTCACAGATAGCTGCCTATTTCTTCATAAAAAAAGAAAGATCAAAACACTGAAGAACATCACACCTTCAAACTGAGTTCAGGGGCACACAGCATGATTCCTTTGGAGGAAAAATGGAGAAAATGGACAGAGTAAAAAGTCAAACACAAACTGAGAAGTGGTTTGCCTAATATACTTCTTCTCAAATACAAATTGAAGACCAGGTGTTAGACAGTATACAAGGTTTCCGTTTGACAGGGATTTTAACTTGTTTTTATATACTTTCAGAATAGTTTGTGAGAAAATAAAAATTCAGTTTTGTATTTACTTAGCATCAAGTACATTTTTCTATAACCAGATCTCTTAAGAATTACAATTTTAAATAATTTATTATTTTTTCAAGTATAAGAGCAGCTCTGCAACATTGTAAACAGCTCAAACAATACAAATGTAAAGAATGAAAATTTCCTTTATTCTTCCCAACACCCCAGATGTACTTCCTCAGTCTACAGAACAACAATGAAAAGCATTTGCTCTGTCTTTCAGATGTAAATAGGCACACTTAAGTATGTATTTATATACACACATGCATATTTTAATTTATACATATATACATAAATTGAGATGTATATTACATATCATACTGTATATTATCCTAAGTCTTTTGTTTTTTTCTTGATATATGATAGACCTATCCCCATAACAGTAAACCCAGATTGATCTCACTTTTTATAATATCGGCGTAGTATTTCATTAGCTAGAGGTAACACGCTTTATTTAATTATTCCCTGATTGATGGACTTTTAATTATCTTCCTCACTTCCCTCCATTCTACCTTCCTTCTGTCCTTCTGTCCTTCCTCCCTTCCTTCCTTCATGGGTTATAAGTGGAAATCAAATAAAAATAATGTAAAGCCGAAATGAAATTGTAGAATTCTAAGTGTATTTAAAAGAACAAATATAAAAGATCTTAACATTCAGTAGACTTGGATCATGGAGGAGAGGGAGGGAAGGAGAAGGGAGAAGTTGTAGCTAATTTTATTGTTTCCTGTGAGAGGGACAGATACACAAATTTGAGGGAGTAATGTGTTGTTAAAAGATATTTGCATAATGATGATTTATCCCATTGCTCTCACTTCTCCAAGTGAGGAATCTCCAAGGATTTGGGGAGCTATGAGCAGGGAACTGTGGATAAAAGCCAACTAGATATTTCTCATATATTTTGGTCATCTGAATGATCATTTATACATTTTTCCCACAAATTTACACTATCATGCGATATATACACACACCAAGGGGGAGCCCTAATGTAAACTGTGGGCTTTGGGTGATATTGATGTGTTACCCTAGGTTCATTGATTGTAACAAATGCCCTACGCTGGTGCGGGGTGTTGACAGTGAGAGAAGGATGGTGTTGATAGCGGGCGATAGGGTGTTTGCGGGAGAAGGGATATATGGAAACTCTGTACTTTCTGCTCAGTTTTGCTGTGAACCTAAAACTGCTTTAAAACATAAAGTTTACTTTTAAAAATGAAGTAATTTGTGCAATAAACTGTATGATTACCTTATCCATCCTTCACTGTATTCTTCTTTATTTTAGCGTTAGAAAATCCCAATTTGTATCTGGAGATACGACTTCCTGTTAAGAGATTATGTTTTCTAGCTTCCCTTGAAGCTTGTAGCCCCAGGAATACCTAGCGGTAAGGTTATTGCCTAAGAAGGCATCAAATTAAGAAATACTAAATTTTAATAACTAGATACTTATCATATACTATGTTTCAAAACATTGTATAATTAATATGTGTGATCTTCACAAAAGTGCTTGGATGGTGAGTATATGACTGTAGATATTTTACAGATGGGGAGATGGAAGCCACACAATTCATAATATATTACTGAAGACGTCACATCTGTCTCATTCTCGTGCCAGGACTCAAATTCATATTAGTCTGTCTTTAAAGACTGTACCATTAACAATGCTATACTGCTTCTCAAACGTACAGGATGGTTTATATAGAATTCCATGTAATTTCACACAATATAACAATACATTAAAAGAAGCAAGTCAAAGTATGGTTCTCTCATAATACTTTTTAAAAATTAATTTTTATTGGAGTACAGTTGCTTTACAATGTTGTGTTAGTTTCTACTGTACAGCAAAATGAATCAACCATACGTATACATGTATCCCCTCCCTTTTGGATTTCCTTCCCATTTAGGTCACCACAGTGTTCTCATTAGTTATCTATTTTATACATAGTATCAATAGTGTATATGTGTCAATCCCAATCTCCCAATTCCTCCCACCCCCCTTTCCCTCTTGGTATCCATACATTTGTTCTCTACATGTGAGTCTCTATTTCTGCTTTGCAAATAGAATCATCCATATACCATTTTTCTAGATTCCACATATATGTGTTAATATACAATATTTGTTTTTCTCTTTCTGACTTGCTTTACTCTGTATGACACTCTCTAGGTTCATAATACATTAAAAGGTGGCACAGTTTTATTACTCTGACAAGGTTAGTTGTCAGGTTTGTGGAGAATGTAAAGAAAGGCAAGAAAGGGAGGAAAAAACTAGCTTTGTTTTAATTGTGCAAAACCAAGTTGGTAAAACTGAAAAGTTTCCATTACCACACATGGCTTTTACTTTACTCCCACTGAGGATAAGTCTGTTTGTAATCCTGACTGAAATATGCTATTTGAGTTTGATGATATTTCTTGTTATGATGTGTGTGTGTTTTCCACACCTCCAAATGATTCTTCGATACCAGCAGGGTGTCCTACAGTTCAACTCAGTTCTGACACTGTCTACTTGGCAGCAAGTGCCGGATGCCACAGGTTATGGGCTCAGGCCCACAAAACTTCCTACCTCCCCCCAACTTCAGAAGCCAATTGAAAGTCCAATTTTCACCTGTCCTTCTGACCAACTGGCTATACATCAGAGGTTCCCATGACCTCTTCCTCGAGTTCAATTACTTTGCTAAAGTGTCTCAACAGAACGCAAAGAAACATTTGGTTTACAAGATTCCCAGTTTATTACAAAAAGATATAACCCAGGAACAGTCAGATGGAGGAGACGCACAGGGCAAGGTGTGAGGAGGGGCGCAGAGTTTCCAGGCCCTCCCAGTGGCCACTCTCCCAGCACTTCCACATTCTCACCAGCCTGGAAGCTCGCAGAACCTGGTCTCTTTAGGTTTTATGGAGGCCTCCTTGCAAAGCATGGTTGATTAACTCATTGACCTCTGGCAACTGATTCAACCCCCAGCCACTCTCCCCTCCCTGGAAGTTGGGAGCGAGGGGGAGGCTAGAACTGAAAACTCCGACCCTCTAGTAATACGATTGATTCCCCTGGCAACCAGCCCCCATCCTTAGATGCTTTCCAAGTCACCTCATTAATATAAAAAAGCTACCTTTATCACTCTCAACACTTAGGAAATTCTAAGGGTTTTTTCAAGCTCTGTGACAGAAACAGGGACAAAGACCAAATACAGGTACTTCTTGTTGCATGTTTTATATTACATTTCACTTGACTGTGCATCTCAGATATTGCATTTTTCACACATTGAAGGTTTGCTGCAAGCTTGCATCAGGCAAGTCTATGGGTGCCATTTTCCCAATAGCAGTTGCTCACTTTGTGTCTCTGTGTCACATTTTGGTAATTCTCACGATATTTCGTACTTTTTCATTACTATTATATTTGTTATGGTGCTCTGTGACCTTTGATGTTACTACTGTAATTGTTTTGGGGCTCCGTGAACCACGTGCTACAGGATAGAGAACTTAATCAATGAATGTGTGTTTGTTCCGGCTGCTCCACCGACCAGCTGCTCCCCTGTCTCTCTTCCTCTCCTTCAGTCTCCCTGTTCCCTGAGACACAACAATATTGAAAACAGGCCAGTAACCCTACAACGGCCTCGAATGTGCAAGTGAAAAGAAGAGTCACAAGTCTCTCACTTTAAGTCAAAATCTAGAAATAATTAAGCTTAGTGAGGAAGGCATGTCAAAAGCCAAGACAGGCTGAAAGCTAGGCCTCTTGCGTGAAACAGCTAGCCAAGTTGTGAATGCAAAGGAAAAGTTCTGGAAGGAAATTAAAAGTGCTACTTCAGTGAACACACGAATGATAAGCCAAACAGCCTTATTGCTGATACGGGGGACTTTTTGGTGGTCTGGATAGAAGATCAAACGTTCTCTTAAGCCAAAGCCCAATCCAGAGCAAGGCCCTAACTCTCTTCAATTCTATCAAGATGAGGAAGCTGCAGAAGAAAAGTGTGAAGCTAGCAGAGGTTGGTTCATGAGGTTTAAGGAAAGAAGCCATCTCCATAACACAAAGGAGCAAGGTGAAGTAGTAAGTGCTGATATAGAAGCTGCAGCAAGTTACCCAGAAGATTTAGCTAAGATAATTAATGAAGGTGGCTGCACTAAACAACAGATTTTCAGTGTAGAGGAAACAGCCTTCTATTGGAAGAAGATGCCATCTAGGACTTTCATAGCTGGAGAGGAGAAGTCAATGTCTGGCTTCAAAGCTTCAAAGGACAGGCTGACTCTCTTGTTAGAGGTTAATACAGCAGGTGACTTGAAGTTGAAGCATTATACTTATTTTAAGAAATTGCCACAAACACCGTGACCTTCAAAACCCACCACCCTGATCAGACTGCAGCCATCAACATAAAGGCAAGACTCTCCATCACCAAAAAGATTACGACTCAATAAAGGTTCAGCTGAAGGTTAGCATTTTTTTTTGCAGTAAAGTGTTTTTAATTAAGGCATGTACATTGTTTTTTTAGACATCATGCTATCGCAAACTTACTAGACCACAGACTAGTGTAAACATAGCTTTTATATGCACTGGGAAAACCAAAAATCACGTAACTAGTTTTATTGTGATATTTGCTTTTTTGCAGTGGTCTGCAACCAACACACAATATCTCCAAGGTCTGCCTGTATATACTCCTTACTATTAATCATAATATCACAACTATACAAACATTATTGTAAGGCAGTTGGGATTGTAGCATATTGGCAGTACTATCTCAACTGCTATTTTTTGTTTGCTTGAAGACATTTTCTTCTATTTCTCTTTGCAAGAACTTCATTTTTTATACTGGATTTTCTTTTTTTTTTTTTTTTTTTTTACCAAGTATTAGTGTTGGATTGTGTTGGATTATTTTTTTATCTGCACCTGTTAAGATTTTTAATCATGAATAATGTTCTTTTTCCAGGATTACAACATTGTACTCTGCTAGTTTAGAAGGTTTAGATGATAAGATACAATCCTTTCACCAGGGGAGAAATCAATATTTCCCTTTACTGGAAGTTGAAAGTAACTCTCTGTCATCTTGGGCCTCTCATGTCATTGAACTATCAGGCATAGAAGTGGATTATGGACACAGGCTAGGGATATTGAAGTCAAATGTCAAAGGGTCATTGTCTATTGCTACATAATGTGGACAGGGAAATTATATTTGGATTCAGAAGATTCTCTGAGGTTTCTCCTTTGTACTTCTCTGTGTATAAATAAAGGTTAATAGAAGACAATAGGAACCTACTAAGTGTAAGAGCTCTGTAGATTCTGACCATTTGGAAATGAAGTTTAAGTTATCCCTATCAGGTAAAGGACCTGGACTAGTTTTGATTCTGGCTGAAGAAGAAGGAAACATATAATGAGGTATAGGAAAAAGAATTTATAAAATCAACACACTCTAGTGATTACTATTGAAGTGAGAATTGCTGCAGTGTGCTTTCTAGTGTGATATTTATAAATATAGTTGTATACTTTTAACCATTTCTCCTCTTTGCCCTTATGCTTTTTAAAAAGAAATTATTCTATTTTTATGGTACAGAACATCTCTGTGGGATTGTGACTAATTAAATAAGGTAGTAATGTCACCAAACATAAATAGGATGACTCTTGGAAGTTTTGACTTCCGTTTATAGAAAGAGAACAAAGGAATCATCATTTTAGATGACATTTAATATTGTTTTGTGGAAACATCATTATTGTTATCATGGTGGACAATGGTGAACGACACTGATTATTTAATTGGTGTCACCAAGCACCACACCCAACTTCTACACACTACTAGGTACTCTTAGGGGTTAGAGCTTATAAACGATTATATTTCACGCTCTTCTTTTTTTGCTGGTTTTCATTGAATTTTGGCCGTAGAAGTGTTGGAGTGGGAAATCAGAAACCAGGAAGGTTACTCTGCCTGTTGACCATCTGCATTTCCTCTTTGGAAAAATTTCCATTCAGTGCTTTTGCCCATTTTAAATTGGGTTTTTGTTTGTTTTTTTGTTTGTTTTGTTTTTTGATGTTGAGTTGTATAAGCTGTTAGTATATGTTGCATATTAACCCCTTTTCAGTCATATCATATGCTTAGTGTTTGTAAGGAGTATATTTCCCATACTAATATTTTCTAATCATTATGTCTTGGTTAATTATTCAGTGGGCAGGAAAGGGATGCACTAGAAAAGTTTACAGAATCTAGAAAGGCAATTACATAGGTGGGTCGTGATGAACAAGCAGAGAATACATAAGGGTGAGTAGCCTTTTATGAAAATCAAATGAAAAATAACAATAATAGGGGCTTCCCTGGTGGCGCAGTGGTTGAGAATCTGCCTGCCAATGCAGGGGACACGGGTTCGAGCCCTGGTCTGGGAGGATCCCACATGCCACGGAGCAACTAAGCCCGTGAGCCACAACTACTGAGCCTGTGCGTCTGGAGCCTGTGCTCCACAAGAAGAGAGGCCGCGATAGTGAGAGGCCCACGCAGCGCGATGAAGAGTGGCCCCCACTTGCCGCAACTAGAGAAAGCTCTCGCACAGAAACGAAGACCCAACACAGCCAAAAAAAAAAAAAAAAAACAATAATAGTCTTTACAGAATGTATAGAGAAGCTCCACTCATCTAAATATTTTAATTTTAGATTAAATATCAAGGGTGAATTCTACTGAACACTTAAAAAAGAGTTAGTGCCTTTCCTTCCACAAGTATTCCAAAAATGTGAAGAGGAAGGAACTTTCTTTTTTTTAATAAATTTATTTATTTATTTTTGGCTGTGTTGGGTCTTCGTTTCTGTGCGAGGGCTTTCTCCAGTTGTGGCAAGTGGGGGCCACTCTTCATCGCGGTGCTCGGGCCTCTCACTATCGCGGCCTCTCTTGTTGTGGAGCATAGGCTCCAGACGCGCAGGCTCAGTAATTGTGGCTCACGGGCCCAGTTGCTCCGCGGCATGTGGGATCTTCCCAGACCAGGGATCGAACCCTTGTCCCCTGCGTTGGCAGGCAGATTCTCAACCACTGTACCACAAGGGAAGTCCTGAAATATGTTTTAACATAATTCTACTTGATATGTAGACTGTAATACAGAAACTGTAAAATAGACAGGACTAGCACAGCTCTGGATTAAGACTGCCTGATCCATAATCTTCTCCTACACTTGATAAAAATCACCTAGGGAAAGTTTCACTTAATTTCTCTTTGTCTCACTTTCTTCATTGGTAACTATGAGATAATTATGCCTACTTTGAAGAAGGAGTTTGGGGGTTTAAAAGAGATAAAAATTGTAAGGGCAAGTCCTAGAACTGCTAATTAAATGTTGGATATTACTATAATTTATTTTATTCAATCCTAAAATTTTCATTAGATGAAATTTTATTAGTCTATGGAAGGAAATGTGAAGATGATTAATTTATTGATTCTATGCTTATTCTTCTTTTAGATGCATATGTAATATCTGAAGATAATATGAACAAAAACAACATACAATTAAAATGGAAACTTGGGAAAAAAGCTTTGTGCAAAGCAGTTGTTATTGAACGTGTATGTAATCCAGGATATACTACAAAAACATCAAGACAATCATTCTTAGCAATATGCTAGGAAGAAAGACTGTAATAGCCAGGATGTGAATAAAATAAGCGTGTTTACCCCGGTGTATGGGGTACACTTCCCTATTTCTTTACATGTCTCATCACATTTTTTAAACTTTTTATTTTATATTGGAGCATAGTTGATTAACAATGTTGTGTTAGTTTCAGGTGTACAGCAAAGTGATTCAGTTATGCATATACATGTATCTATTCTTTTCAAATTCTTTGAAAATTCATCATATTTTTTGTTGCTGTTGAAAAATGGATATTTTAGATAACATATGGTAATAAATATGAATTCTGAATCCTTCCCAATCAAGTGCTTGCTACAATTGCTAACTTTTGTTTCTTTGTTTCGTGACCAGCCTGGACTAGTTCTGTGGATTTTGATTCTTCCACAGTGCATAGATTTTGATGGCATTGCTCAGTTTTTTATTTTTCAGTCTGACTTCCTAGGAGTCATTCCTGAGTCAGCATAGCTCAGTAGTCAACCAATAATTGGTCAGAGGTTTTGCTTAAACATATTGACCAAGTAAGTATCCCACCTTTTGTCTCTGGAACTGCGTGGGGTCTGGGAAAATGCTTACAAAATTCAGGGAGTTTACAAGTCTGCTCCATACTTAGCCAAGGACTAGTGTCTCTCTGGTTTCCCTGATTGAGCAGTCGTGTGTGTATCCATTGACTTCTGACCACTAGCAATAAGGGGCATCTTAGGGGGACCCTTTGGGGCTGTCCCTTTCTCCAAATTGCTCTGTTAAATGTCTGGCTGGGCTGTCATTTTCCTACTTGCCCCAAACAGTATCATCTAGAGGTGTTGGCCTTTCCAGATTGTTTCCCACTATCATCTCTGATGTATTCAATGGTGTCATTGGGCGTGGATTTTTCCAAGCTCTGCTATGAAGTCGGTTCCCTCCAAGAGGGCAGTAGAGCTTCCAGTCTACTTGGCTTGCCCGCTCGCCCAGGGTAAACCTTCTGAGCCAGAGGGAGAGAGGAGCCAGGGAGCAGCCACTCTTTTTTACTGAATAAACATTTCTCAAGAACATACTCTTTGACCGATTTCCAGAAACTGTAAATGCTGATTTTTTTTTGCTCAATTTTATTTCTGCCTTGGGGGAGAGAATATATCAAGCTCCTCTCATAGACATGCTGAAAGTCCTTCCTAAATAAAATGATTTACGGGGCTTCCCTGGTAGCGCAGTGGTTGAGAATCTGCCTGCGAATGCAGGGGACACGGGTTCGAGCCCTGGTCCAGGTAGATCCCACATGCCGCGGAGCAACTGGGCCCGTGAGCCACAACTACTGAGCCTGCGCGTCTGGAACCTGTGCTCCCCAACAAGAGAGGCCGCGATAGTGAGAGGCCTGTGCACCGCGATGAAGAGTGGCCCCCGCTCGCTGCAACTAGAGAAAGCCCTCGCACAGAAACGAAGACCCAACACAGCCAAAAATAAATATAAAAATAAATTTAAAAAAAAAGATTTATGAAATATAATTTGTTCAAAAATTTCAGGGAGCATTATTTGGCAAAATTATTCTTGACTAGATTTTCAAAATATTTACAAATACGAAACTATTAAGAAGGAACTTAATTCTTCATGCCACTTTAAAAGGAGTGTATAACTGTAAGATTGATGCTGTATTAAAATGAAGTCTGATGACCTACACCTGGCTGTCCCTGAAACAGCTGACTTCCTGGTCAGCAAGTAGACAGGAAGGGGCTTCATCTCTCCCCCTCAGTGGTCCATTTCTGCACGCTTCAAACTCGGAAACTGAGTAAGTGCAACCACAAAGAAGTTGCACAGCTAGTATTGTGCTCAAATATCAAGTGATGAATTCAGAGCATTCATGTGAAAACATTGATCAGACATTATTTAGTTTTTTCACACTACCCTGTGTGAACTTTGATATTTACCAAAAGGATTTCATTACACTGGCTTCCTGGTAGTGCACTGAATTCACAGTCATGCGCATAACTGTAAATGAAAGCAGCCTTCAGACCAACACCATCACTGGTGGACCATTTTCAATTACACGCGACTGGAATAACTAGCATGTTGGTCTCAATTGTCCTTCTAATCTTATGGATTTCTACCGTGGGGGGACAAGGTAAGCTGAAAACATGAAAACAGCTCTGAATATTTATCTCCTCTCTCAAATGTGTGTGTTGGTTGTGTGTACATATATTTTGAAATGAATACATGGGTGAGAACATTGTGAAGGAAGGATCATCACTTTTATTTTTATGGAAATATTTTCTAATATGCAATTAGAGGAAAATAGAATTAAATAAATGTTCTCTGTTCTTTAAGTTATGAAGTGTAAATAGCCACCAAATACAAAATCTGGAGAGGAATTAAATGCTGAAAAATCTGCATACAATGAAGGCAAAAGAGTGAAGTATCAGTGTAATTCTGCATAAATTCTGCAATGCCACTGACCAGGAAAAGTATCCCAAGAAAATTTGGACACCTTCAACGTGTTTGAATTTTCATTTTTGAATTTAAGATTTAAATATTATTAAAACCAAGAATTTCCTATTTCAATCTAATTATCACTTGCTAAAGAAAAATCTCTTCTTTATTTATTATTTTTTATTAAAATATAGTTTGATGTACAATAGTATGTCACTTTCAGTTGTGCTACATAGTGATTTAACATTTGCTTACATTATGAAATGGTCACCATGATAAGTCTTAGTAACCATCTGTCCCCAATGTTATTACAAAATTATCGATCATATTCTTTATGCTGTACATTACATCCCTGTGGCTTATTTATTTATAACAGGAAGTTTGTACCTCTTAATCCTCTTCACCTATTTAACCCCTCCACCACGTTCTTCCCCTCTGGAAACCACCTGTTTGTTCTGTGAGTCTGTTTTCGTTTCGTCTTATTTGTTTCTTTGTTTGTCTTGCTTTTTAGATTTTATATGTAAGTGAGGTCACACAGTTTTTGTCTTTCTCTGTCTGACTTATTTCACTTAGCATAATACCCTCCAGATCCATCCATGTTGTCACAAATGGCAAGATTTTCATCTTTTTTTATGGCTGAGTAATATGCCATGATATGTACAAATACCACATCTTCTTTACCCATTCATCTATCTATGGACATGTAGGTTGCTTCCAAATCCTGGCTATTGTAAATAAGGATGCTATGAGCTTTGGGGTGCGTATATCTTTTTGAATTAGTGTCTTATCTCTTTTAATAGAACAGTAGAGTATATCCTCATTTTTATATGTAATGGATAAAGAAGATGTGGCACATATATACAATGGAATATTACTCAGCCATAAAAAGAAATGAAATGGAGGTATTTGTAGTGAGGTGGATGGAGTTAGAGTCTGTCATACAGAGTGAAGTAAGTCAGAAAGAGAAAAACAAATACAGTACGCTAACACATATATATGGAATCTAAGGGAAAATAAAGGCCATGAAGAACCTAGTGGCAAGACGGGAATAAAGACACAGACCTACTAGAGAATGGACTTGAGGATAGGGGGAGGGGGAAGGGTAAGCTGGGACAAAGTGAGAGAGTGGCATGGACATATATACACTACCAAATGTAAAATAGATAGCTAATGGGAAGCAGCCACATAGCACAGGGAGATCAGCTCGATGCCTTGTGACCACTTAGAGGGGTGGGATAGGGAGGGTGGGAGGGAGGGAGGTGCAAGAGGGAAGAGATATGGGAACATATGTATATGTATAACTGATTCACTTTGTTATAAAGCAGAAACTAACACACCATTGTAAAGCAACTATACTCCAATAAAGATGTTTAAAAAAAAAAAAACTAGTGAGATATCAATAAGTTATTTGCTTTTTCTGAGTTTTTCAACAAAGGTTGAAAATGAAAAAAAAAGTACATCACTTCTCCATTAACACCAAACACTATGTCTCACAATATTTTAAAAATTGTCACATTTTATTTTGTGGTGAAATAAAATCCATCATATCCAAATAATTGCAAATGAAATCTCTAACAAGGTCTAGGCTAACTGATTAAACTAAAATGGGATTTTAGTCATGTGTTTTACTGTTTGATTTTCAGAAAGCATTTATTTTGCTGTTTTGTTGCTTGCTAATTTTTGCACATAGTTGAAATTTTCTTTGGGCAGTGTCTCTTCAGTCCTAACATAATAAAAAGTAGGAACTATAAAATTCTTTCCTTAAAAAGTTGCAAAACATTATCTCTGCAGACTTGAAACTCATTCTAGTTTGTTTCTACTTTTATCATTGAGTTATAATCACAGGACAAGAGTTAACTAATGGGAAAAAAAGGAATTTTTATCCAATAACAGACATTGCTTTGCCAATTAAAAATACCAACTTCTCTGGTTAGCCTACAGTAAGGGCTAGATCTTCACCACATCCTCACTGAAGAACTGTGTGTATGGGTGTATTTGATTTTTTTTAACCTGTGTGTCTGGTATATGTTGTTTTAAACACCACTTAGAATGGACAGTAAGAGGGGATTTCTAAATGAGGAAAAAAGCAGAGGAAGATAAGTGTGAAATATAATCATATGTATGATTTTGACAACCCCTAATCCAGAAAAAGATGCTCAAGCTTCAATCTAGTCTCCTGGAGAACCTTTAGTGAAGCTCTATCTGAAAGTTGTGTAGATGTTAAATGACTTGTATGTTTGTGTTGCACTACTGTTTATATGCCTATTGAGAGACTGGCCAAAGAGCAAAAGCAACACTCTAAAGTAACACTTTTGTATAAGTCGAAAATTCTTCATGCTTTCAGTAGTAAAATATTTGTCAAACACTATATGCTTCACATTGCATCAAAAAGCTCAAAAGAATGAAAACTCCATGTCTCTTTACAACTTACAGTGTCCTATGAGGAAAGCAAACCATGTAAACAAATAGATTGCAAGATTTTGTGTGTGTGTGTGTGTGTGTGTGTGTGTATCCATGCGCATCCCATAGGAAATATACTCACAAGGTTTTACCAGAAAGTAGGGACTTGAGAAATTATTTTCTACTTTTGGAGTGGGTAATTGGGTAAAGGAGACCGTGAAGGGAAGTTAACATTCAGAGACAGCACCAGTGCTGATATGCACAATGCCTATTTGCTAAATGTTGAAGAATGAGCTTTGAAGCATGGGTAGAATAGGGACAATTGGAGGATAGAAGCAAAGTTATTATGGATAGCAAAGAATATGTAGGTGCTATATAGAAATGCATGGAAATCAAATACCATAATTTGAGGGGTGGACAAAGAATATCTGTAAAAGAATTAAGGGAGGTACTACTTTCAATGTGTGAGGGGGTCTTTTCTCAAAACTATCTAATGTAACATTTTTAAACACTTAGATAAGCAGGGTCAGGTTTCACAGGTGAAATACTTCTGGAATTACTAGTTTCAAATATTGTGCAACATTGAGAATTACCTCCAGATAAGTGGAAAGGGGGAATTTCCCTGGTTAGCTAATTTGTGAGCTGAGTCTCTGTAAGTTTTTTTTTTTTTTCTTTTTCCAAATAAGGAGAAAAAAAAAAAACTACTTCATCTTCACTGCACCAGGAAAAAACAGACAAGATAGAGACTTCAGGTGGAGACACCTAGGACTATGATTCAGACTAGAGAAAGGACATGAATGGAGATGCCAGCATGCCATGTAGACCAGTGAGGTCTCCTACTGTCCTACTCTGCTTGGTTCTTAACTCGTTGTGTGAAATTTTCTTCTTGAAGCTACTACAAAACAGGTTATATTTTACATGACTCCAACATGTACATTTTACATTCATTGACAGCAGCCTCTTCAGATACTCTTGTCCTCATAATTAGAGATATTTCTTTGTTCTTAACTAATTAGTACAATGGAAGGCATTAAGCTAAAGGAATTTAAGCTGGATGAAAGAAAACAATATCCATAAGATGACTAAAACATGATTTGATGATTCACAAATGTAGATTCATATTTAATACTTCAGTTTTGTTTTATTTTTCCCAGTGAGACATTGTGATTTTCCAAAAATAAACCATGGAATTTTATATGAAGAAAAGAAATACAAGCCATTTTTCCCGCTTCCTATTGGGAATTTTTTCTATTATTCCTGTGAATATAATTTTATGTCTCCTTCAAAATCCTTTTGGACTCGCATAACATGCACAGAGGGAGGATGGTCACCGACACCAAAGTGTCTCAGTGAGTAAACGCTTGATGTGGATGAATCATTCAGGAGAAGGATGTGGCAGATGGGGTCACGAGGTCTTGACAGACAGTCACAGGGATCAGGGCTAGAGGAGCCAGCAGAGATGAGAGATGAGTCCTTCTCTTATTGAGAAGTCTTTTATGAGAACCAAATGAGGAATAAATATATGAACTTTCTCGTATTATCTAGAAGTATGTTGCATATTTTAATTTTAAAAACTGATGATTAATATATTTCACTCCTAATATTTATTTCCTAAGATTCATTTGGAATCAGCCTGGTCATATTTTTTCTTTAAAAAACAGTCATTGTGCATATACATTCTCTTTTGAAATGGACCATTCTCTTGAATATTGCAAGGATTACATAAGTTTTAGTATCTACGCTTTTACATTTTCCATAAATCACTTCTTTTGCCCTTAAAATTATGTCTGTATTAACCCTTCAATAAATGTGAAGAGCATACTCCGGAGGTAATAAGTGTATTAAAAGAGAAAAACAATGGGGGAGCAGAATAAATGAGCCAACAAAGGAGATAATAATGTTTTTTCTGTAAGAAACATTTATGAGAATTAAGAGAAAAATAGATATATTAAGATATTGTTTATACCTAAAAACGTTTATAAAAATAAAATATTTTATTATAAAAACCATAGAAAAACAGAATGAAATGTTCATTTCCTTTTGTATATGAAATATATACAAAAAGTATATATTTCATCAATATAGTAGTATAATCTAAATTCTTTTAAAATTTTATTTTCATACTTAATTTTAGCTTTGAAATTTTTCCATTTAAAAAAAAAGATTGTAAAATGCAATTGTATTTTACTATTGTTTTACCACTTCCATCTGGTACATTGAACAACTTTTGGTCCCTAGGACTGTGTTTCTTTCCTTTCGTGGAAAACGGTCGTTCTACATCTTCAGGACAAACACACCTGGAAGGCGACACTGTTCAAATTGCCTGTGATAAAGGCTACAGCCTCCCAAATAATCAGAGCATCATTGCATGTGCAGAAGGTGGCTGGTCCTCCCCTCCTGAATGCATATCCACCAGTAAGTAAAATGCTGACTTCTTAGATCCTGGAATATGTCGTGATTTTTTAAAAAGAAATAAATCTATTGTCAGGTGTTAAATATAGATTTCCCCACTTGCTTTTATCATTACGCATTTGTGTTTTAGTTCCAATTGTCTCTGAATGATTGTACAAATAACAACTTGCCTGCCTACACAAATCAAATGTATGTAATAAAAAGAAGTATTAGACAAGAATACAAACACTTGAAGATAGTACTTTACGTTAAAGTAACGCCCATTTATTGTTTACAGTACATTAAAATGGTCACGTTAGTTGAAAATAAACAACTACAAAAGTAGAATATTAAAGGGAAAAAATCCAATACCAGTTAAAATGTCTTAAAGCTAAGACAGTTTTTAATAATTAACCTTTTGTGTTAATATTAAATTCACATGCTTGATTCAATAAGCAATCAATTTCTAGGCTTCAAAAATTTTGCACTTGTGAGAGTTATTTCTATTTGTCAGTGGCTTAAAATCTGGAAAACAATTCCTTTGGCAACTTTATAATATGATGGCATCTCCCAGACCTGTGTGAACTCTTGTAATTATCTTTCTAGCTTCCTGTAATCATTCTTAACTCTATGCCTGCACAGTTTATTATTCAACCAGAGATTCGAGGAGACATTAAAACGTCTCTAGCTGTTTCTCATCATAACGCCCATTCTTTGGTACTCTGCCCTGTGAATTCTAGACACCATGGCCTCCAAAACTCTTACCTTGCTCTTCTCAGAAAGACCACAGGACCCTGCCTGGCTTCTCCCTCCCTGGGAACTGGGACACTCATAGATATGCTTTGAGGTTTGGATTTTGTTTATCCGACTTTTCTTGGCCATCACGGGCCTGCACTGCCTAGTTTCCAGTTTTCCAGAAATATATTTTTTACAGTTTTCTAACTTTTTAACCAGTGGGAGGGGATGCTGATACCAGCTACTCCATCGTGCCAGGAAGTGGAGTCTTCTGGTATGCTTTTTTAAAAAAACAATTATGTTATCAAAATTATTCCACATCTTCAATATTTAAAACTTTAGAAAACAGAGTCTTATTAAAGCAGCTTGAATGACAACAGTCTTTCAGTTACCAGTGAGGCCATGGTTTCTTTCAATTACAAAGGGCTTAAACATGACCAATATTTGCCAAAAAAAATAAAAGAATGAATTTATTGACATCGTATCTGAAATGTCCAGTGGTTGAACAGAGTTCATGATGTATAGGCTTCAGTTATGGTACAGATATTTTATTGTCTTCTCCATCTCTAGAACAAGCTCTCTTCTTTTTGTGGGGTGATGGCAACTGCCAGCCCAGCAATTGAATTTCAGAAGCCTGACAACTGCATCTGAGCAGTGGTAACCCACCCAAGCTGGGTCCTGAGTACATTTTGTAAGACTCCATTTGCCTTTGAACAATTCTGTTGTTTTGTGGCACAAAAAGCACCCCAGGTTTAATTCATACTCACCCTGACCCAGAACTGGAATTAGCCACATCTCCAATGAGTCCTAGCTCCTTTTAATGGGTAATAGTACTTAGAAACTAAGTAGCCAAAATTAACCTGCTTCAAAATTTAGTGCATTTTGCATTCAGACAAGAAGCATAGCAACTTATCTTTCAATCTCTCATCTGAAAATTGGCGCCTTCTCTTTCTGCCTGTTGCTAAATATTCCACGAATACAAGAGGACATTCTGAGTTTAGCAGAGTAGAAGCAGGAAGTCAAGGGTGTCCCAGGTGGAGGTACCCAGCAGAACACTGTGGATCCAAGGTCGGGTGGTGTATTCAGAACACCGTGGAGGGTCAATGACGTTCCAGAGCAACTGACTCCAGCACCGGTTCTGAGAAACGTTACCTTTGTGTCCATGAGTAAATGACCACCTATTTGAGCTAAGGTTGCTCATCTGTAAAATGAGAATGTTAAACCAATAGGTCCCTGCCACTGCTCTCTCATTAACAACGACTAAAACCTGAAAGATTTTTCTTTATTTAAATCTCTAAGCTTTTCCCACCTGTGGTGGAAGCTCATATTTTATACCAACTGTGTTAGATTTATTGACAAATATTTAGTGAGAAATGGCTTTTTAAAAAAGGAGGATTCAAGTGGCAACGGAGGAAATAAAAAAAACTGGATAATGAAATAGTGGAGAGAGATACAGGAAGATGAAAAACCAGTTAAGAGGACTATGAGGAAAGAATAGAGAAAAAGAAATAAATATCTAGAACAAGGGTTCTAAACCTTTCCTGAAGTTCGCACACCTTTTGTTCCCCAAAATAGGCTGTGGAAATGCTGACAAAATCATTAATCCTTTCATTAAATTAATCATGATACATGCATTTAATTTTTGTGGCAATAATAACAACATTGTAAATCACATGTTTTGGGTTTTCTCTTAATGCCATTGTCTTAGAAAGAAAGCACATTTTTGAAAATCATATCATTTGTATTTAAGCAGCTTCATGCCTTTATTAGAACCTGCAAAAGTGAAGAAAACCATGTCTCACACTAACACTTTCTTAAATATAGCAAATAAATTTTCAAGGAAGTCCTTTCATCATATCAAACTCTTTTCAAATACCACTGATTTTCTTGCAGTAACAAATTATCTTTGGTTTTATTTTCTTAGCATAGTAAGGTCACTACCAGTGCAGGCAGTCAACATGAAGCAATATTAGCTTACCTTCCAAAACAGGTACCTGCATTCAGTTACTCAAGTTATGTAAAAGACAGCCCCTGAAGTTATATAAAACAAAATATGTGCAAAACCCATTGCAGCCCTGGTAGAACAATCAGTCTATTACATCTATCTATCTGACCATTTATACATATACATATATATATACACATATCTACATATATATGTAGATATAGTGATTTCTCTCTTATGGTAATTTTCATAGGTTCAGACAAACAAAAACTATTTTATGAATTGTTTCTACTTTATGTATCAATGTTACCAACTCACAAATTCATCTTAAGGACTACATTTGACATTTTCTATACTCTGTCGCATCCTCTTTTTACCATAACTTTTTATATTATTTGATAAAAACAACTTGATGCTTATTTTTATCATCAGATCACAATACTACGTTTGAACAGTATTATTTTGGCCATTTGTTGAGTTATTAAATGTTCATAGACATCTCTAAAGTGTTCTATCAGTTCCCAATTATTTAAAATTAGGAGACCACTGTATCTGCTCTACCTGCTAATTTACCTCTTCTTTATTTATTGATACACAATTGTATGTAACTTAAGAATATGTTTCTGAAAAAATTTTCAAAAATGAACAAAGTCTAAGATTCTGAAGTTTCTGCTATTTTAGTGAAAGTCATATGGGCTTCAGGGATCAAAATGATTTTCAGTATAGCTCCCATATTCTTGCTGAAAAGGTCAGAGGTCATTTGTGATCATGCGTGATGCTATCTTTATAGGCTATAATTAAATTGATAGAGTATTTAAAGGCAAACTTTAAAACCAATTTATCTAATTGTAAAACTCTAAACAATGGTGCTTCACAATTTGTTTGTCATTGTATTGGTTTCCTATGGCTGCTGTAACAGATTGCCACAAACTTGGTGACTTAAAACAACACAAATCTATTTTCTTACAGTTCTGGAGCCCAGAAATCCAAAACCAGTTTCTCTGGGCTAAAGTCAAGGTGTAAGCAGGGCTGGCTTCTCCTGATACCTCTGGGGAAGACTCTGTTTCTGTACTTTTTCCACCTGACAGAGGTCACCTGCTTTCCTTGGTTTACAGCCCCTTCCTCCACCTTCAAAGCCAGTGGTTTAACATCTTCAAATATTTTTCTCCCTGTCCCTCTCTCTCCACCATCACATCATCTTCTGTATGACGTTGACCCTCCTGCATCCCTCTTATGAGGACCATTGTGATTACATCAGGCGCACCTGGATAACCCAGGAAAACTGCCCCATCTCCAGATCCTCAACTGGATCACAGCTGCAAAATTCTTTTGCCGTTTGTAACGTTCACGGGTTCTGGGGATTAGAATGTGGACATCTTTGGGGGCCACTGTTCAGCCTACCACAGTCATTTACAATAAAAACAATGAGCATATGAAATCAAAGAATCCTACTCCTTAACAACTAAAGGAATGGAAAGTCTACCTGAGTAAAAACCTGGCCTCAGAGGAGCTATCCACATCCTCATTTTCCCTGTTCTCATTGTCCTGTCTCAACATATCCCAAACTTCAAGAGACAACTGCTTTACTATTTATTATGTAGTATTTGGTTCCCCAGTTACGAATTCAGTGCCACTTCTGATCTGATACAGGACCTGGTCTGAGACTCGAGCTAAGTGAATTCTGACCACTAAGAAGTCCAAACCAGTGTAAAAACTTAAGCAAGGGGTCCAGTTTATTGCAAATCACCCATAATTCTTTATAGGGAATTATTAAATTACTGAATCAAATTTCTCTTTTGCAAACCAAAACTCTACTGGCAAGAGTTCTTTGCTTGCTTTTTCAAGAACAGCACAGTTATTTATGATTTGCCTTATTCTATGTAAAATATTTTATATAGTTTCCTAGAATATTTTCTTTGAGATTTTATAGCTAGTTTATTTTTAACAAACTAAAAGTGTGGACTGCAAGGATAATTCTAAGCTGTAGTTTTCCTGGCATGCGGCTTACTTTTTTCTTTTTATAGTCGTATTCATTGATTTATCATGAAAAATTTTAACAAATACTTATATTTTCCATGGTTTTTTTTCAGAAAAATGTTTAAAAACTGATATTGTAGTTGGCAATGGGTTTTTGTCTGAATCAGAATATGCTTATCCCATAAATAGAGAAACACAATATAAATGTAAACCAGGATATGCAACAGCAGATGGAAAAACGTCAGGGACAGTTCAGTGTTTGCAAGGTGGATGGTCAATTCAACCAATTTGTATTAGTAAGTAATTTTATATTTTCCTATGCATTTTTCTGAACCTGCAACATGAAAGTTTACTTCAGCTATTTTTTTTTCCTTCTTCAGGGATTAGGTGACACCATATAAAATGATGTCAAACTCGTTTTAAAAAAATGTATGAATAAAGTACATTATACTCCTATGCCAGATTGATTTAACTTCCTTGGTTATGTTTTTCCATCTCTTCAAAGGAGATAATCCTTCTCTTGGGTTTTTTTTTTTTTTTTCCTAGAAGAAATGCCATTATTTTAAAAATGGAAAGAAAACTAATTAGGTTTACAGAGCTTCAGGCACAGCTTAATTTACTTGAGGCTAAGATCTTTATGCACTTATCTTCACCACTTTCAAATTCTCAGTCTCCTGTAGTTGATTTCTTGTTCCTTTTAATAAAAGTTGTGATTCTAGGGAATAAGCTGCATCCGCGGTGCAGTGTTCAAAGGACACTAATACTAAGCTCTTTTCAATCCATAATCTGATGCTGCAGAGAAGGAACAGGTCTAGAAATTCTTATAATTTGTGAATATTTGAGACGTATGGGTGGGTGGCAGGCTCTTGTTTCTGGGAAACTTACACCCAATGGATTTCTGATTTTTATAGTTTTTCTTAGGGAAAAAAAAGTGCTAAATCTGTACTCTTTAATCAAGTTAAGAGGCATGGAAAAAAATCTTAAATTTGGTAGGATTTGAAGTTATACAGGGATATTTTATTCTCTTTCTTAATGCAGACTTCCTAAAATTGATGTCGTAAGTTTATTATTATCTAAGTTTTACTCAGTCATATTTTCAGAAACTTCTGCTTCTACTATATCTTCTTCTACTTCTTATCCTTTCTTTTAATTTCTGTTCTTTTCATAGATTCTTAGTAAAGAAGAGGTATAAAATCTTTTCTTATAATATCCTCAGTTTATGGAGTTCTAAAAGCCAAGTGTGTATTCTTTACTTTTACTAAAATTAGGAAGAATAATCTATCACAAACTACACTACTACAGAAGAGAAAATTCTTTCTATTAGTATATGTACTTATGTATCTGAATACAACTCTTTCGGAGACTTACTGTATTATTGTTTAACTGTAACTGAAAATCTATCTGAACACATAAACACAGAAACTGTTATTCCGGAGTCTGGAAAAAAATTTTTTTCTGTTGCTTCCCCCATCTATAGACAGGCTTCAAAGTGAAAATAGCACAGTCCAAAAATGCTATTTATGTCATTGTGAAGAGTTAGGTGATTCTGAGGCTCATTGAGGACAAAGACATGACCTCGGGGTGGCAGTTGCACACCGTGAGCTTTATTTGGGTGCCATGGGGATAGGGGGATGCCAGGAAAGTCCCTCAGAGCAGGAGAACTTTCCAGAGACAGCAGTGCATGGCTGCACCCAGAGGGGAAAGAAAACAAGGGAGCTCCTGGGGCAGAGGGGACTCAGAAAGGAAGATTCACACACATCTGTGGAGTACTTCCAGCACAGCAGGGCAGCTCGGGACAGAGAGTTTGTGGGGCTGTAGCAGCCTGGAGTCTCTTAAGGCCACAGGTGTCTGTTTTAGGAGATGTTCATAACTTCCAGAGGAGAGTTCTCTTTCCCTTTCTCTTCTGAGAGGAGAATAGATGAATATGCCAGCTACCCTATAAGAGCTCAAGTCTAATAATGTTGAGGTTCCTCTCCTATGGTGCAAAGCCATTGCATGGGCAGGATAACATCAGGCTGCCTTTGCATCTGGTTCATCGGGGCCTGATGGATTAGGGACGGGGGCTCTGAGAACTTGCACTATGGCTGTCGGTGGGCAGTAAACTACATAGTATCTTATCCAGAGAACTAATGTTTCCTGTCACGATGTGTGTGTGTGTGTGTGTGTGTGTAGATACGTATATATGCTGCCTGCTATTTAGTGCATTACTGTTAGAATATATACTATAGATAGATAGATAGAACTACATATATATATATATGTATATTGTACCAAAGACTTGGTGTATTTTATCCAAGAATGGATAGATAAGGAAAATGTAACTAAAATTAATTCTTATTAAATTATTAGTAATGATGTTTTCTATAAGGTCATTTATTTATTAAGACATAATGATTGTTAAATGTTATTGTTGGCTGGTTGTGTGCTTGGGGTTAACAGTAGAAATAAAATTCTGATTTTTTATTTGCCTCAGAGTCCTGTGATAGGCCGGTATTCGTGAATGCCAGAAACAAAGGTAAGGACACGTGGTTTAAGCTCAACGACAGGCTGGACTACGAATGCCACGACGGCTATGAGAACCGGGATGGACGCACCACAGACTCCACAGTGTGTGGTGAAGACGGCTGGTCCCATTTGCCCACATGCCATGGTAAGTACTTGTTTATCTAGAAGATAAAAACAATTCTTGATGGGTTTCTTTTTGGTAGGCTTTCTAGAAAGATGTTTCCTAAGTAGCAATCGTCAAAACTCAAGGTATGTCCACATAGCTTTAAGAAGCCAAAGTAAAATACGATATAATAACAGATCTTTGCAAAGCACTTAGCCCACTCAGAATAAGGTTGCTTGCATGCCGTACACAAACGGATTATCTTAGAGTTTTGGAGGTCCGTGTCCTGAAATCAAGGTGTCATGTAAATAAGTTCATTTGTATCTTTTTTTTTTAGATTCCACATATAAGCGATATCACACGATATTTCTCTTTCTCTGTCTGACTTACTTCACTCAGTATGACAATCTCTAGGTCCATCCACGTTGCTACAAATGGCATTATTTCATTCTTCTTAATGGCTGAGTAGTATTCCATTGTACGTATGTACCACATATTCTTTATCCATTCTTCTGTTGATGGACATTTAGGTTGCTTCCTTGTCTTGGGTATTGTAAACAGCGCTGCAATGAACATTGGGGTGCGTGTATCCTTTCGGACCATGTTTTTCTCCAGATATATGCCCAGGAGTGGGATTACAGAATCATATGGTAGCTCTAGTTTTAGTTTCTTAAGGAAACTCAGACACAGACTCACAGACTTAGAGAACGAACTTATGGTTACCAGCGGGGAAGGGTGGGGGGAAGGGATAGTTAGGGAGTTTGGGATTGACATGTACACACTGCTATATTTAAAATGGATAACCAACAAGGACCTACTGTAGAGCACAGGGAACTCTGCTTAATATTCTGTAACAACCTAATTGGGAAAAGAATTTGAAAAAGAATAGATACATGTATATGTAGAACTGAATCACTTTGCTGTACACCTGAAACTAGCCAACATTGTTAATCAACTATACTTCAATATAAAATAAAAAGTTAAAAAAAAACAAGAATGCTTGCTCTGGTAAGGTGTATGCATTTACGTAAAATGTGTCAGATCAAGGTTCCTTCTGGAAAGAATCTGTCTCCTTGCCTTTTACCACTTCTCTAAGCTATTTGCATTTTTTGGCTCATGGCCACTTCCTCAAATCACTTCAACCTCTGGTTCTGTTGTCACATTTTCTACTTTGATTCTGACCCTCCTCTCTCTTATAAAGACCCTTGTGATTACGTTGGACCCACCACTGCACAGGTAATTCAGAATAGTCTCTCTTTCTCAAGGTCTTCACCTTAATGACATCTGCAAAGTTTGTTTTCCATGTAAGGTAACACATTTGCAAGTTTCAGAGACTAGGATATGGACATCTTTGGGGGCCATTATCCCGTCTACAGCATCATATAATAACTTTACGTGAATAAACAAGCTGGAAAATTCTGTATCATCCAAGATCAAGTATTTTCAATGGAACTTTTTTTCCAATTGGGTAAGAAAAATAATGTAAACAATCAGTAAAGAATTGTTGTGCAAAATATTGGAATAAAATACAGATACAAGGATGCAAATTTTATAGAAGCTGAGTGAGTTGCATTCCAGAGGGATATGCATAAATAAACTGCTATTAAACCATTAAATTGCCAATAACGATACATAAAACTGGGTAGTTTAGATAATATTTCTGAGATTATTTAATTAGAAAATATCTCATTGCACTTTTTTGATGTGTGCCTGATCTATTGAGAGTGTTTATTTTGTCTTGATTGTCATTTATATTTTCACATGTGAATTTCAATATATTATTTTATAAATGAATCTTTAATAACAGAAGGTCAAAGGAGAAAGATACACACATATATTCATTTATACATCCATTTCTAATTGAATCAGAAGGTATCCATAATGTTTTAGTTTTTACAAACATACTAGGTTGACCTGAAATAAATGGACTGTCAGTTATTTCTCCAGCAATGAGTTTATTTGGGATCAGCAGAGAATTGCAGCTTGGGGTCTGCAACCATGAAGAGCCACGCGCAAGTCCCTGCATGGCAAGGGAAGGAGACCTCTGCTACAGAGCAGAAAAGGAAGTCAGGAGGACTATGTAAACAATGGCTTTTCATTGGCTGAGTCCTTGCAGGAAAGAAGAGTCTTTCTTCTTCCTGTTGGGCTCTGTTATGATCACAGGGTGTGAGAGCTCCCCCTTCTGGTCTCCTGACTTTATTGAATTGAGGTTTCTGTTAATTTTTTACAAGTGATACAGTTGGATATAATGGAAAGATTCAGAAATCTAGAGACAACTGAGCCACGTGTTTTTGATATTTAGTTCCTTGTTTATAAAATTAAGAATTGCTTTTTAATGCTCCCTCCTACTTAAAATTTCTATGTCTTATTCAAGCATTCCAGTTATCTACTTTCTAAACATAACTATCATTTTTAATGAGAAAATGTAATTAAATACGTTGTGCTTTAATTTTTATTACTGGAAAGAAGGCTTTTCATGTGCTTTGAGTGTGAAAATTATTCCTATTCTATTTTATAAACAAATTATAAAAGTTATTAAATTTTATTGTTAACTAAACAAAGTGAATAATTTATTTTATAAGTAACTTCTCAGAACTTGTCTATTACAATCCTGAAGAGATTGTCATACAAATTTTACCTTTCTACTCAATTTCCTAATTTTTCTAAGGGGTCTTACACATATTTGTTGGATGCAAATATTTTTTTAAAGGCAAGAATATATGCTGCTCTGTATATGAAGCCCCCTGAATCTTATTTTTATACAGCAGATGTTAAATTCATTTTTGCAATGATTATTTCACATATATTCATTTACTTTAATTTTATCTTTAGAAATAGAATGTCATCTTCCATTTTTGGAAGCAAATGTAGATGCTCATCCAAAACAAGAAAAGTACAAAGTTGGAGACGTGTTGAAATTCTCCTGCAGACAAAGACTTAGAAGAGTTGGGCCGGATTCAGTTCAATGTTACCAATTTGGGTGGTCACCTAATTTTCCAACATGCAAAGGTCAATATTTATTTTAGAATTGATGAAACAAGAATTAGATTTTTATATTAAATCTATGTATTTTATTGACTCATATCTGTAATTGACAAACTGCAAAAAATGTCAAAGGTGGTATTTTAACTGAGAAGGAGGAGGGGTGATAGGCCATAGTAATTGAGTTGCATAGATTATTTAATTTTTTTTTTATCAAGGGGTAATTCTACCTCTGAGTTTTGAAATATATAATGGGATTTTATAGATCAAAATATAGTGGCTGGGATTAAGAAGTGCTAAGGTGTTTTCCCCTTAATCTCGTTAAAAATATATACTTTAAAAAATATTGCGTGGGCCTTGATATATTTCTATTAAATAATTAAGGAAATAACCAAATCATTGTAAATATGTGTTATTCAATTTAAAACAATGATAATTTGTAACTTGTTTCAGTTGACATTATTTGATCAAATTGTTGTAGGTGTTTATAGATATTACTTAATAAAAACTATAATTGTATGTGTATATCATACCACACATTTGATACTTATTAACTTTTGTATAATATACAGATTATTGACCTACTTTAAAATCTTTAAGCGTGCAACTTAATATCCTGGCTATGTAATAAATAACCTGCAAAATATTGTGGTTAGGGGAAAACCAGGATATTTGGATTTAGAAAGAATATAAGATTGTACTAAAAAATTATTGCTAGTTTGAAGAAATGTAATAAGATGTTTTATGAATGTAGGTAAATGTCCTTATTTCTTAGATAGATATTCCAAAGAATTTAGAAGTAAAATCTCACTGTTTATCATTTATTTTAAATTACTTCACAAAAAAATAAGCAAATTGGGAAAAATGTAATATTTATATACCTAGATGATCAATATATGTGTTTATTATGCATTTTTCTTCGTTAATTTGTTCAAAATTATTCATACTAAAATGTCAAAATTTGAGAAAAATAATAGTCAATGAACTATATACACAGTAAAAACAAACCTGAAAAAAAATAGGAATGTAGTATAAATGTAATTTAGTTCCAGATCAACCAAAATAGTAACTCCACATTTTGCCATATTTATAAGACCATGTAAGCATTATTTACAAAGTTTATTTTATTATAGGGCAAGTACAGTCATGTGGTCAACCTCCTCAACTCCCCAATGGGAAAATCAAGGGCATAAAACAAGAAAAGTATGAACACGGTGAAATGGTGGAATATAATTGCAATCCTAATTTTCTAATGAAGGGACCTAAGAAAATACAATGTATGGATGGAGAATGGACAACTTTGCCCACCTGTGTTGGTAAATAGATATTTATGTTTAAACAGAAGAGTTACTTTTACTTTGTACTTATATATAAATACATATGTAAAAAGATTTAAAATATTTTAAAGCTAAACATATCTTTTATGATGTTTTCTTAGAGCCAGGGAAAACATGTGGATTTATACCTGAACTTGAGAATGGCTTTGGCCAGCCCTCTGTCCCTCCCTATCAACATGGAGTTTCAGTGGTGTTGAATTGCAGAAATACATATACAGTGATTGGAAATAATACAATTACTTGTATTGGTGGAATGTGGACTGAGCTTCCTAAGTGTGTTGGTGAGAATGCATTTCTCAATTTTATATGTGATTGTTTATAACTTTTTAAATCAATAAATATATTTATAGCAGCACATGCTGGTGCCCACCAGGTATTAAATTGTTAGGATGTAAGACACTTGTTGTTTGCTCCTTATTACTTAATAAACTGAATGGTTAAGGATTTCCTTTGATCTATGGATACTGTGCAAGATTACTGAGACACTAAGGGCTCTGTGAATCAAGAACATTTGGACCTCTGCTTTTTTTTTTTTTTTTTTTTTTTGGCCGTGCCAGGTGGGATCTTAATTCCCCAACCAGGGACCGAACCCATGCCCCCTGCACTGGGAGCACGGGTCCAGTGGTTAAGACTCCGTGCTCCCAATACAGGGGGCTTGTTTATACGTTTCCTCCACAGAAGTCATAAGATTTATTCCAGGTTTTTCTATCAGTCTATCTGCCTTGTGCTCTGCTCTTTCCCCTTGCGTTCCAGCAGTCCTTGGACTTCCAGCCATAATGCGTAAGTATTTGCCAGTTTTTTCCTGATAAGGTCAGATACTGGCCTCTTTTGTCCCATTTCCAGCAACCCCAATATATTAAAGCCTTTAATTTTGAGCTTTAAAAACTAGCAAGACTCTCTGCTGCTGTTCTTCTTCCAGATTCTAAAGTAGACAACCCAGAGCCACTCCTTTTCCCCATCTCCTAGACTTTTGGATCATCAACTGACCTACTTCTGGGGATGAAAAGTTTAGCTGTTGCACCCCTTTGAGCCTGGCAGACACCTGGTCACTGGCAGTCTGTGATGACTCACTGGGAGGAAATGTCTCCCACCCCCAGGAAGGTGTAAGAGCTGTTCATGGTCACCGATCGTAGAAGGGGGATGCAGACATCCAATCACCAGCGTCACATGCTGTACATTTAAAGTAGGAATTGTTGGAGAAAAACCACTTATCAGCAGAGAAGTAGCAGAACCCTCCATGTCTCATTATCCCATCCTTTGACACACTAAGGGGAAGGTTCCATAACAATCTATATATTTGTGGACAAAAGGGGAGAGATGTAACAATAAAAACCACCTCAACAAGCAGGAGCCTATTGGAAATGCATGTTTGGAGGGTGGATAGTGTTATCAGGGAAATTCTCCCTGGAGCATGGGACTGTGGGTCTTTACTAAGCTTCTGAAGTGTGGGAGTGATTGAACCTCAAAGAACATCCAGATTTATCTCTCCTTATTAATATTATACTCCCACAGACATACTTGTGCATCACCTCTTTTTATTATTTAAATGCTTTGAAAATATTTGAATGTAACTCCAAAAGGACTGTCCTTCAGTCAAAACCCTGGACCCGAGGAATCCATCTTGCACTCTCATTTCTCAAAAGACTTTCTGACATATTATTTTGTCATTCAAAGACAGGATACAGTTTTTTGCTTTCTTTTTCATTTTTTTGACAGCACAGCCTACCTCATGTAATGAAATGAAGAATAATTTTGTAGGATATTGCTTAAACGCATCAAGCATAATTTAATGATACCATAAGTATTTCAGATATTTTATTGAGGTGATTGCTTAGTTTCTGTTTAATAGTCTTATCTTGTATGGATATTTTCCTTTTTGATAGCTACAAACCAACTTAAGAGGTGTGAAAAACCAAGGCTTTATGCAAGAGGACTGTTAAGTTCATATAGGCATGAATTTAATCATAATGCCAAAATAAATTACAAATGTACTGGGAAGGATACATACGTACAAACAGTCTGCATCAACGGGAATTGGGACCCTGAACCAGACTGCATAGGTAAGATTTGTTTGAAAGATTTTGTAGATTCTTTGCTTCTTCACCAGAAAAATTCTCTTGAAATTGACATGCTTTTAAATTAAATTATTTACTGTGACATATAATTTTAAAATTGAAGATAAGTTATAAACCACTCATAACACTGTTTCCAGACAAACATTATCCTTTAAGAACCCTGGATTTCTGGTCAAGATGATGTAGTAATGCCATTTTTACCCTATTACAGTCTCTCTAAGCCATTAAAAAAAAAAAAAACCTGTAAAAATAGAGCAAAAAGTCAATCTTCAATGACATTAGGAAACAACTAAAACCCAAGTTACACACTGTGATGGATAATTGACATATATTGTGAATTCTGGACCAGAAGTCCAGAAAGTAAGCTGGGAAGAAAAAAGTACCTGATGTAAAAATTATTTCCATAAGAATAAGTTTCACATTCTTTGAAGGCCTATTTTCAAATCATTTAACTTGAATAATAGGTTATAAATCACAATTATAAATGGACACTGTATTAGATTAAAATAAACCAGGTAAAAAGACAGAGAGCTAACAGAGAAACGGCAACAAGATAGAGAAAATGGAGAGGGTGGATTACAGACTCCTTGTCAGCAAAGTAGGAAGCCAGAAGAAAACAGAGTGATTTCTTCAAAGTACTTAAGAAAGTAATTGGTGACCAATTTTTCTATATACCAATATTATCCATTAATGATTACAAAATAAAGAAAATTTCAAACATAGGACAGACTAAGAGAATTTACCACTCAAAGACATACTTTGAAAGAGATCATATAAAATATATATGATGAAATAGTAACTCTTAACAAAAGAGTATGATAGCATTAGAAATTGTGAGGGAGAAAGTAATTGGAATATATTATTAAATTTAAATAAAGAATGATTTCAAGAAGATAAGGTAACTATAATTTGTTTAAAACAACTAAAATGTTTTCATTTTTGTTAAATATTTTTTTCAACATATTTTTATTTTTCTATATGGAAGTGAATATTGTTCTGAGAGTTTCAAGAATTTCAAAGTCTTTTATGTGCCCATGGAATGTTTACTTAAATTAACCAGTTAGTTTTCACTGTTACATTTCCAATATTAAACACTATAGATCACTTTCATAACCACAAAGAAATAATATTTAAAAGTAATAATGAAATTTGTCTACTCCCCTAGCCTTCGTCTTGTGAAATAATTCACTTCCAAATAACCTAATGAGATAGTATTTAAAATACTAAATTTTAAAATACTAAAATATTTTTAAAATACTAAAATACTAAATTTATATTATAATTATAAAAGCACATAGTAAAACCTATGAGGTGCGCAGTAAGCAAAATTTAGAGTGACATTCACAGGCTTAAATGCACATATTTCTGGAAAAAATAAACTTGTGTATATATAGATATATATTTAGCTAATATATATATATATTAGCTAAATATATAGCTAGGGGAAAATGTACATTCCAGATATTAAGAGGAAAAAGAAATAATAAAATAAAAGCAGAAGTGAATGAAATAGACTATTTTACTTACAGCTGATCCATTAGGTAAAACTAATTCTTGAAAAGATTAAGCAGATCTAACGAATTTTACTCTAATCAAGAAGAATGGTGGGAAGTCTGAAAAAAAGCATTCTTCAACCAAAAAGTAGGTGAAAATACAAATATAGGAAAATATGAGAATACAGTTTTTAAAATAAAGAAATTTAGGGAATTCCCTGGTGGTCCAGTAGTTAGGACTCACAGCTGTCACTGCCGAGGACCTGGCTTCAATCCCAGGTCTGGGAACTAAGATCCTGCAAGCTGCACGGCGCAGCCAAAAAATTTTTTAAATTTTTAAAAATTTTTTAAATAAAATAAAGAAATGTAAAACATCACTGAAAAGGAAAATACCATAGGGCATTTATAGATTCTTGGGAGAATGCTTTTTCTGAAGATCTCCCTTGACATGGGTTAGTTACCTTGTAAAAGCTCTGCCAGCCCTGGATTTCACGTCCATTTCTCTGCTGACCTTTTCTCACTCCCCACAGCTGACTTTCCAGGTAGAGGCCTCCCCGCGGGTACCATTCTAGCCACTGAGATTTAGTAATGGGTGATGTCACCAGTGCAGCCATGTCTTCAGATGTTTTATCAGTCAGACCACTTTGGTTAATCTTTTGCGTGTGTGTGTGTTCCTCCATTTTTTAAAAAAATTGAAGTATAGTTGACATATAATACTATATTTGTTTCAGGTGTACAACAGACTGATTCAATATTTTTATAGATTATACTCCATATAAAACTATTGTAAAATATTGGCTATATTCCCTGTGCTGTACATCACATTCTTGTATCTTATTTTTATTTTGTACTTAACAGTTTGTACCTCTTAATCCTTTTCCCCATCTTGTCCCTCCCCCAGTCCCCTCCCCACTCTTAACCACTAGTTTGTTCTCTGTATCTGTGACTCTGCTTCTGTTTGTTATATTCCTTTGCTTGTTTTATTTTTTAGATTCCACACATAAGTGAAAACATACAGTATTTGTCTTTCTCTGTCTGACTTATTTCACTTAGCATTATACCCTCCAAATCCATCCATGTTGTTGCAAATGGCAAAAATTTCATTCTTTTTTATGGCTGAGTAGTATTCCATTGTATATATATACCACATCTTCTTTATCCGTTCCTCTATTGATGGGTACTTAGGCTGCTTCCACATCTTGGCTATTGTAAATAATGCTGCTATGATCATAGTGGTGCATGTATCTTTTTTCAAATTAGTGTTTTTGTTTTCTTCAAGTATATACCCAGCAGTGAAATTGCTGGATCATATGGTAGTTCTATTTTTAGTTTTTGGAGGAACCTCCATCCTGTTTTCCATAGTGGCTGCACCAGTTTATGTTCCCACACTTCAGTTAATCTTAAGTGTGAGTCAGGGACTATTCCCTGTACCATCAATTCCATGGGGAAAATGGTGGTCTAGAAGCTTCCTACTTTCACTTAGCTTAAGATGAATGGGAGTTTCCCCTACTCTCCCTTATGATATAACATACAGATAGCATTTTTTAAAGAAACCTTCACTACTGGCCCCTAAAAACTCATTTCTTTACCCTCCTATGCTTATAGTAGTATTTTAAGGCTTGTAGAGCACGTTTTATAATCTCTTGACATTTAAAATCTCTTGTCTTTTAAAAGTTGTTTGTCATCTTACTTTAAATCTTGGGATAATTGAACTTGAAAGACCAGGCAAAGGAAATAAGAAAATTAATTATTTTAATGCTCTGCTTTGTATGTACAAATACAAACGGATCTCAGAACACAATACTTCAGGAAAAAAGCAAGCTTCCCCATTATATGCTATAGCATAGCTCTTATGGATGCCAAAAAAACCCAATTCACAGACACTAAAAATATGTTAAATATGGATTCACAAGTATGTGTTTAGAAAATAAGAACTGTAGTTACACATATGTGAAGGGGTAGAAGGAAAAATAATGAAACTAAGTATGCCACAAGAGTAACTTTATTTTAGCTGTAAAATTTAGGGGGTTTTGTTAAGAAAAGAAAGAAGAGACTGTTACTTACACCCTAAAACCAAGAGAAATCAAGATAAACTATAAAATCATAGGTTTGTAAAAGAAGTCCATCAGAGAGCTAAGAACACAGAGAACCCTAATGAATGAAATTCCAGGAAGTAATGTCTCTCCAAGGAAAAAAAAAAGTCACATCACTGTTTTCATCCTTCTTGGAACAGTGAGAGGTTAAGAAAGCCACCAGATACATGGATATAAATAAAATAGCAGAACTTTCAGAGAAGGTTTACAGGTGGTGTGAAAGTTGGCATGACTGTTAAATTTTCTGGGAGCCCCAAAACAAAAAACGTCTCTCAATCTTTTCCAAGGGCCCTGCTAAAATTTGAGGTTAGGGCAGGAAAACTGAGATAAAGCATCCAGAAACTCTCTCTCCCAAACTTCAATGTTGAGATGAAGTCAGGATGCCCGTCTTTCTTCCTCCTGAGTTCCCTTTCCATATTCTATTCCTTGGTCATTCCTTCACCTCGACAAGATCTACACAAAATCTTGGGGAAAAGAGGTTGGAATTATTGGTCCAATGGTGCCTGGAAATCCCAGGGATTTTTGTGTAAATTTGTCCACTTCCTGACAGCCCTCTTCTCCTCTCTACCTTCCCCATTCCTTCATCTCCGTTTGAGGAAAAAAGGTAGTGTTTGCCAAATGACAAAAACAAAATATCCTGCCGCTCTCATTCTGCAGGAAATGCCTTACGTTGGTCTGAGAGAGTCACTCAAGTGAGTGGCTGGAATAAACCATATCTGCCTAAATGGAGCAGCAACAGGCTTTGTTTTTTCTAATTCTACCCCAGTCGTACTTCACTATTAAGCCTATTCTCATATCACATACATTAATACCTATCCTGCATTGTTCATTTAACGTTAGAACCGAAATGTGTTTATATATTATATAAAGCTGTACACAATGTTCCATTCCTCCATTGTTGTCAGATTACTGATAATTTTAATACTTTAAACTGCTATAAAATTTACAAGAACACATTAATTAACAGTGGTATTTAGAATCTCCAAATATTCAATATGAGCTAGATGAAAAACTATAAAAATTTGATTTATTGCATCAAATTGATTTTCATAAGGGTTGTACTTGCAGTTAGTAAAATTATACTCCTAGAATGAGGTTAAAAAAAAAAAATGAGGAGGAGTTTCTTTTTTTAATAATAATTGGGCATTTTCTTTTTCTTTTTTCTTTTATATTTTTGGTCATGCCATGCGGCCTGAGGGGATCTTAGTTCCCCGACGAGGGATTGAACCCGGAGCCCTGGCAGTGAAAGTACCGAGTCCTAACCACTGAACCACCAGGGAATCCCCGAGGAGGAGTTCTTGAAAGTTGAAAGAGTCAGATAACAATTTTGAGAAGTAGTGGTGGTGGTAGGTGGAGAGAGACAGGGAAATTCGTCACACAAGCTGCCAGATTTGTTCTAAAGAAAGACAATAAAGTTCTTTATTTTACAAATCAGGAATACAAAGCCCCAAGAAGTTACTTGGTCAAAGTCAAGATGGGAACCTGTTTCTGGGTTCCTCTATCAGTTCAGTCTCGACTAGACTACCTACACTAGGTTGAAATTTCCAACCATGTTGCCCCTAATTCTGTAAGGCAAGTAAGTTGGACAACTGAGATCGTCATGTACAATTCTTTTTATCTGAAGTATAACAGCAATGATATTTGTATGGTATCTGAACATCTAACTTGATTAGCTGGGACTTTATTTACCCTTTTTTTTAATCATGATTTATATGTTTGAGATTATAGACGACATCAACCTCCCCACTTCCCTGCCCTGGGACTTCTAAGAGGTTGTCTGCACGTGATTGCCAACCCAAGATTGGCAGTGCAGGCTTGATGCTCATTTAAAAGTTTTGACGATACCCAATAAGTATTCATCCCTGTGACTTTTTATTTAAATAAAAATATTTGAACAACTAAACAGAAACGAATTAATGTCAATACAAAATACCTAAACAAAGAGGAAAGGAAATATCTAAGTAGGAAATCTTCTACATAATAAATGAGGTAATAAACCGATTCATCTCTCTATTGAATGAGTCTGAAATCCTCTTTTCGTGTGCTCTCCAGAGCTTGTCCTCAAGCTTATGAGACAAACATTGTGAATCAAAAATGTACAATAACAATAACACCAGGCAAATCCTTATCTTCTTTTGCAGAGTTAGTTACTGAACCAAAACAGACTATAAAAGACTTGGTCCTATTAAAGTTTGACTAGAAAAATGATGCAACTGGAATCAAATTCTTTCTTAAGCCAATAAATAAACAGGGCAAATCCCATAGAGTATAGGAAAATGCATGAATGGACCCAGCTCCCAGATACCTCTCTAGTTTTTTCATAGAAACAGCTTTTGCTGAGAAAATTTGCACTATAGAATGCTAGTGTGCCTTCCTTCCCTTGAAAAAATAAACCACAATCCAATGTAAAATTCAGATAATATGCATGCTTTGGCTTAATTGATACTGACCTTTGGTTTTACTCATATCTAATACTTTCTTTGTAATAATTTTGAAGGGAGTGGGAATTCCCTGGCTCCCTGGTGGTCCAGTGGTTAGGACTCCGTGCTTTCATGGCCAAGGGCGCAGGTTCAGTCCCTGGTTGGGGAACTAAGATCCTGCAAGCTGTGCGGTGGGGCTGAGAGAAAAGAAAATTTTGAAGGGAAGTTGCCACTAGACAGCAGCCGCTGCCCTTGGCGGGGGCGGGGAGGGGAGGAGATGAGCTGAAGGAAAACACTGCTACGAGCCTTGGTCAAGTAGCGCGCCTGTGGCTCAGACCATGATGCTCTGGCATCAAGGTGATTATTTAAAATGTCTCCCTAAGAACAAGCCAAGCAACCAAAAAGAAGTTAATTCCTAGTCAGAGGCATTCGAATTACATCCACCAGCAAGCATTGTTCCGTTTAGAAGAAAATGCAAATCATGAAAATCTTTTATTGTGATCAAAGGTTAGGTTGTAAGGGGAAGTCTTAGTTGATTCTATCATTACTGTTCCTATTTATATATATTTTTTGGTTCTAACTTGTTTGAATCACATGTGCATAACTTTTTTGAATGATATGGATCAGCTAGAAAAAGATTAAAAGGGTTAATTTGAAAATTATACAAGAGTACTGACTGCATAATGAGTAGGAGATAGAACGGGGCACCTGAGAAATTTTAAATCAATTGCTATAACATGAAAGTGCTTTTTTAAACCATAAACTATGTTAACATAAAATACAGTTATTACTATAGCATCATAAATACATACATCCATATACTATGTATATATAGATAGATAGATAGAGAGAGAGAGAGAGAGTGTTAGTTATTGGATGTTCCATTATACCAAAATGTTATCTTGTTGAGCTGTTTTTCTTTAGCTTTTATTAATCAAATAATTTAATCTTTCATAGGAAAAAAGAAACAACTCTGCCCACCTCCACCTCAGATACCTAATGCTCATAATATGCTAACCACAGTGAATTATCAGGAAGGAGAGAAGGTAGCTGTTCTCTGTAAAGAAAACTATGTACTTCATGAAGCAAAAGAACTTGTGTGTAGAAGTGGACTATGGCAGTCATTACCACGCTGTACCGGTTAGTGTTTATTTCTAAATAATGCCATTTAAAAAGAGGTTACTGATCCTCTTTATCTAAAGAATAGGAAAAAAAACTCATGACCTATTTGTTACACAATATTCTGAAGCATTAAATTGTCATCTAGTTACCCAATTCTGTCCATTTTTTAAAACTGTTTCTCTAAGAGGTATCTCTGACAGTGATCACAGAAGAAATAGGTTTAAGATATCTACTGGATACCCAATTCTGTTAAATATATTTACTCGATATCCAGCGTAAGATGTAGAATGGGCAATTTGAGAGTGGTCAGGGCTAGGGAATGAATTTGGTAATTGCTGCTGTAGAGATGATATTAAAGCTTTGGGACTGGATGGGATCACGTGAAGAGTTCAAATGTCTAAATAAGAGGAAGATCTGGGCAAGGAGGAGGAGCCAGACAGGGTTGTAGGAGAAAAACTAGGGACGGCTGCTAAAATGATTCCAGGACCCTATTGCAATGTGGGGCTGTTACCCCACATTCTACAAGCAAGTGTCTGACACCTGCTCGTTCTCTACAATTTGACTCAATTCTGACACTGTCTACCCAGAGGCAGCATCAGATCTCACAGGTTGAGGACTCAGTCTTACAAGGCTGCTCCCTGTGGCCTCACTTCAGATGCCAGCTGCACGTCCAGGTCATCACCTGTGCTTCTGACCGACCATGTATAGATTGAAGGTTCCCATGACCCTCTCCTTGGGTTCCATTAATTTGCTAGTGCAGCTCATCAAACTCAGAGAAACATTCTACTTACTAGATCACCATTTTATTATAAAAGGCTATAACTCTGGGACAGCCAGATGGAAGAGGTGCACAGGGCAAGGTATGGGGAAAGGGGTGCAGAGCTGCTATGCCCCCTCCAGGGTCATGCCCCCTCCATGCCCCCTCGTCCCACATCTCCATGTGTTCACCAACCTGGAAGCTCTCTGAACTCTGACCTTTCTGGGGGTTTCTGGAGGCTGCATTACATAGGCACAATTGATTAAATCATTGGTCATTGGTGATGGATTTAATCTCCAGCCCCTCCACTCTCCCAGGAGGTCAGGATTGGACTGAAAGTTCCAACCCCCTAATCACGTGGTTGGTTCTCCTGGCAACCAGCCCAACCTTAGGTTACCAAAGGGCTTTCCAAAAATCACTTCATTGACATAACAAAAGGTGCCTTTACTGCTCTCCTTACTTAGGAAATTCCAAGGGTTTCGGGAGCTCTGTGCCAGAAATGAGGAGGAAGACCAATGTTTGTTTCCTATTATAAATCACAATATCAAAGCTGGTGTCCCAGAAGCAATGCCAATGACACAAGTCAAAAAGACTTATTTTAAAACGTTATTTGACAGGACATCAAACGTGTCAAAGACTGCTTAGAACTGGGCAAGTTGCCTGATAATTGAACAGTGGATTTAGCTACCTGAAAGTCATTGGTGACTTTGCTTTTACCTTATTAAGTTGTGACATTTCCAGCATGTTTCTATGTTGGTTACTGATTCAATAGAGGAGAAATAGATGATACAGAAGAAAGAGGACAATTAATGGAGCAGGGTCTTTGCCTAATTTAAAGGGTGTGGAATCTAGTGCCCACGTGAAGGAGTTGGTTTGAGAAAAGAGACAGTAACTCAATGAAACAGGAGATAAAACAAATTATTAGTGATAAGATTATTTATTTGGTCATTCCGTATCTGTAGCTTGTGTGATTATGTAGGGAGATCAATCAGTACATTGGAACGTATTCCAGCCAATCTTCACATGAAGTTGAAACATTTATTGACAGAGAAAGAGGCCTATGATATTATTTGGAGTCAAAACAATAAATGCAGAAGAGTATTATCTACAAGTCATTTCAGTAAAACTAAAAGTTCATGATCATAACTGATAGCTATGTTCTATTTGCATAAAGTAACAGTTGCCCCAGAGAATAGAAATGGGAAGGGAGTCATTTATTTTTACCTTTCCTCTTTAAGTAAACATTTTTATGAGGAAGGGTGAAATAGACCAGAGGTTTACTCACCTGTTTGTCATGCTTTAAACAAAATGATTCTTAATACTTATATGTCCTTATATATACTTAATACTTATTTTTTGTGTGTTTTACTTTAGGGTGAAAGAAAGTGCTGTAATTACTTTTGGTCATCAGGTTGTATGCTAGAAATTCTATAATGAGTTATTTGGACTCTCAGACATCACATAAGATACTGAAGATATGATATATGGAGCTTTGTATTATTCCATTTAAACTATATACTGATTTTTTTCAACACTCGCATGTTATTTTCCAGAGTCCACACAATACTGTGGGCCCCCTCCACCTATTAACAATGGAGACATCACCTCCTTCTCCTTATCAGTGTACCCTCCAGGATCGACAGTTGAGTACCGTTGCCAGTCTTTCTATGAGCTTCGGGGCTCCCTGAATGTGACGTGCAGAAACGGACAGTGGTCAGAACCACCCATATGCATAGGTGAGTTTTGCATATTCTTCCAGAGTCTGAGATTTGATATTTATAGAATTTTCGTCACTAATTTTGTAGGATAATTTTTACTTAAATTTCATTCAGCCGAAAGCTTGTCTAACAAGTGTAGACATAGAACAGAAAATTTTGAAAAATCTGCTTTAAACAGAGTGGAAAAAAGTTTCTTTAAAAACTATAAATCAAGTTTTGGGACTTCCCTGGTGGTCCAGTTGTTTAGACTCTGTGCTCCCAATGCAGGGGCCCAGGTTCAATCCCTGATCAGGGAACTAGATCCCACGTGCCACAACTAAGACCTGGGGCAGCCAAATAAATAAATAAATAAATAATTTAAAAAATTTTAAAAATAAAAACTATAAATCAATTTTTAAGAGACCTACGTATGCTAAGGTGCATTATAAAACTCCCTGAACATCCAAAGTTACTTAACCGCAGGATATATTCTCACGCCACTAAGCATTTTCACGTTATAAACATCTGAGGGTTTTTTGCAGAGATCATTTGTGAAAGATTGGTCCAGGAGTTGTCCTTTATCAGTATATAAGATTCTACTTGTAAACCTGAAGGCTCTTCCTGGTAGAACTCTCAGCAGACTGCTACTGACCTGGTTTTCTACTTGCATGTTGCCAGGAGTTGTGACAAGGAAAGTAGAGAAACTGGAGAGGCTAACAAGTCATTTCCCAAATCTTCACGTTCCCTTCTTTTCACTCTATCTTCTTCATCTACACCAGGCCACCGATACACATATTCATCACCCCCAAACCATGGGAATCTTGTAGCATTAAGAGCAATAAACATAGTTGACACTATGAAAAGGAGAGTCACAGGCAGGGTTTAACAGGGACTTCACTGGTCTCACAAACTGAAAGGGACAAAATATAAGGGAATGGGTCTCAATAACAATGGGAACACCAGTAAGAGCATGAACACCAGCTTATTCCAGGCTAAGTGAGGGAAAGCTAGGACTTCATAAAGTCCTTCTGTTTTCTGTTCCCAAGAAGGACACCACATTAATAAGGACATGTTCTTGCAACAGTTCTCAATCCTGCCAACTCCTCACTCCTCAGGGCTAGACCAGATGCTCCTTGAATTCTTGGGACTTTATCACTCTGACTCTGCCACATTCTCTCGCCTTCTGTAATCACTAATGATCTCAGTGCTGCTATGATGTGCACTGTTCCTTAGGCTATTAGCCACTCGTATGTGAGTCCCTTTTCCTAGGATGTCATTACAGTAATGTGGGAACCAAACTCAGAAAGTGTTGAATTAGAATATGGCAAAAGTATCATCTGCACAGTTTTGCTAGAGCAAAGAAGAGCTAGGATTCAAAGGTAACTTCTAGGATTTAAGTGAGAGTAACTGATAGGTAGATGAAGATGCCATTACCTAAGATACTAAATGCAGCAAAATTTTAGATAGTATGAGGTTTGAAATTAGGTAGACATTATCATGGGCAGAGGCATTAAAATAGATTTCCAGGAGAGAGGTAAGACCAAAGTTACAACCTAAAAAGTATATGCCATGTAGACGAACAGAGTTTGCAGGAAGGGCATTCTAGCAAGGAGAAACAATTCTTTGAAGAACAATAAAATACCTCATCATAGTCATGTAGACTATTCAAGGAAAATGATCTAATAGCTTTCCTTAGACCAGAAGATTCAAGATAGACAACTCTGGAGAAACAATTTTTTTTCTAAAGCCAGATCTAGACTTCTTTGGATGCTTCACAATTACTGAGTGTGGTTGGGAGCCATTCAAATTTTAATCACAGTTTTCTGATGCAGTGTTTTAAAGGATCAGTTCACTAAGACCATGTGGTTATATAAGAAAGAGAAGAAATACTTTAAAGAGATTGCTTGGACAGATTTGGGTCTTGATTTGTAAGCAAGGAAATACAGACCAAAAGAAAGAGGAGTTAAACTTCAAAAATCCTCAGTGACTTATGGGGGGGGAATTCTCAGGTCCTTCACATGTAATAATTCCTAGAAATAACAGAAACTCAGCAGAAAAATATGCAAACTACATAAACAAAAAAATGAAAAACATGGCAACATGAAAAATGCTCATCCACACCAAAGTAAAATTTGAATGAAGTGGCAATGTTCAGTGAGGCAAAAGAGGGAAAAAAAGAACAATACTAAGGCTTGGCAAGGGTGTGGGGAGTTAAGTACTCTCATACTCTCTTAATGAAATTATAAAGTGGGCCAAACTCTTTGAAGAACAGTTTGGGAATAAACCTCAACATTTAAAAACACACATCCTTTGACATCATTATTTTATTTCTGGAAGACTAGTCTATACACGCACTCCTGCGAGGGTAAAAGAATCTGTACAAGGATATTCTTTTGCCACATTGTCTGTCATAGCAAGAAATGGAAACTACATAATTCCTATCAATAATCTTATGGAATTGGTATTATTAACAACCTGTGCATATCCATGAAGAAATGGAGACACCATCTGCAGCAGCGTGGATGGACATAGAGATGGTCATACTAAGTGAAGTGAGTAAGAAAGACAAATATCATACAATATCGCCTATCTCTGGACTCTAAAATAGGACACAAATGAACTTCTCTATGAAACAGAGACAGAATCACAGACATAGAGAACAGAGTGGTGGTTGCCAAGGGGAGGGGGGATGGGGGAGGGATGGAGTGGGAGGTTGGGATTAGCAGATGTAAGCTTTTATACATAGAATGGATAAACAACAAGGTCCTACTGTACAGCACAGAGAATTATATCCTATGATAAGCCATAATGGAAAAGAATATATAAAAAAAGAATTATAGATATGTACAACTGAATCACTTTGCCATACAGCAGAAATTAACACAACATGGTAAATCAACTGTACTTCAATCAAAAAATTCGATTAAAAAAAAAGAAACGGAGACACAGAAAGCCTTAGTATTTAATTCAAGCTGCTTGGCAAGTATCTGGCAGAGTTAGGATTCCGACACAGCAATCTGGCTCCAAATTCCATACATTTAAGCCCTATGCTGTGGTGGCCTCTCACATCCATAGATAGAAACATCAGGGAGATAGAGGTCAGCCTCTCCTTAGCAGTACAAGGACTGGTCTGTCATATGGCATCAGGAAAATACTTGGCAATGTATCTTAGGGTCTCCTGGGCACAGGTAAATCTAGGTACAAAAAGAAGTTCCTTATGGTTGCCACTTCTTAGGATGGCTCCTTAAATTAAACCCTGGGCTTTTTTCAGCATCTCTGGACAATCCCTAGATGAGGGATTATGGGCTGTGGAGAACACACTGCTTAGCTGTGCCAGAGTGAGTTATCTACTCAGGGAAATGCGATCTCTTCAAATGGCTAATTTCAAAAAGAATCAGTGGAGTCAGTGATCATGCGGGAAGGTAACATTGCTTTTCCACAGAAATCAAGGGCTCACCAGAGATGATGACATTGTGGAAAAGAAGCTCCAAACAAGCAACATAAAAGCTGGTAGAATTGTTTGTCCCATTGATAAAGAGTTATCTTCAAGAATATGTTAAGTGAATATTCAGAGATAATGGGTTTTTAGATGTATTGTGTCTTCTCCAGTTCACGTTCCATACTGTGTATCTGATAGGAAGAAATAAACTTATTTTTATGATAATATATGGAAAGAGGTTAATGCATTTGCAGTGTTCACACCGTGTACATTGTAGAAACTGTAAATGTAAAAGAATCTTGAGTTAGGAAAGGAGGGTACATAGCACTGACCCAAATAGAACATTTTAATTTAACCCTATTTGGTACCGGTTTTTAGGCAGGTAAAGCACAGGCTCTAAATTCATACCGATGGGGTCCATATTCTGGCTCAAAACACTCACTAAATTATGTGAATTTGGAAAAATTCATTCAACTTCTCTGAGCCTCCATCTCCTCCTGGGTAGCCCAGGGAAATAATGCAAAGTGTTTAGAGATGATGCATACAAAATGCTAAGAACAGTGCCTGGCACAACTCAATAAATATTAACTTTTAACGTCCTTTTATAATTTAATTTATTTCCAAATTTTCTTAAATGAGATTTCACCATTCTTGGATAGGGAAAGATATATTATTAATAATTTATTTTATTTTATTATTTTTTTCTTTCAGATGCATGTGTCATATCTGAAGATAACATGAACAAAAATAACATACAGTTAAAATGGAGAAAAACCCAAAAAATATATGCAAGGACAGGCGATGTCATTGAATTTGAATGTAAACAGCCACATAAAGCGAGAACATCTATACAATCATTTCGAGCCGTCTGTCAGGAAGGGAAATTTCAATATCCTACGTGTGAATGAAACAAGCACAGCTTCCCTGGATGTACTCTTAAAAGTAATCTTACAGGTAAGCTGTAAGTATTTGTTATGTAGTCAATTCTATATTGTCTTTATACTTTCAAGGATGGTTTATCGTAGTTTTAATTAGAACTCTGGATTTCCAGAGGTTCTTAAATGTTTAAGCTGAGAAACCGATGCTTCATTTATTAGGATGACCATTTATACCTGGGCACATCACCGTCCTGGGTCTCCCACTCCTATAATATACACAGAAACGTACCCACATTCAGCATTTAATTCTAGTACCCTCTTCTCATTGTCTGAAATTTATAAGATAGCTTCGAGGGTTTCTGAGTCAACTCTATTTCAGAGGAAATGGAGTTGTTAGGGTAATCTCTCTCTTTGTATTCCTATCATTTCATAAAAATACAAACACCGTCACCTCTTATGTTTGCAGCAAACATTAGTAAGTATTTATAAGTCCTCTAATGTGACTCTAACCATCCATCAAACACTAAATACCCCTTAAAGGATTGAATACACCACCTTCTACAAATAAGTGGAAGACTTTGAAATTTACACAAATCTTAGTGAGGGACTTCTAATATAGTCAAGAGGCGACATACACATACAAAAAGGTAACTATAAGTGAAAATTATTAGGTTACAATATTACATGTATAGCATTGTCTAGGTAGGAATAAACGGATAAAGAAGATAAAACTGAGAGGAAATAAAAATGCTGGCTATAATAATTCTATGTGATTTGAGATTAATAGTTTTAAGAAATTAGAATACTTTCAAATTACTGATATTTCCTATATTTTATCACTTTCATTTTGAATATATATTGCTTTTATAGTCAGAAAAGCGTGATCAAGAACTGTTATTAGAGACCAAGAAAATAGAAGATGAAAGTATAAAGACCCTTTGGGTCATGATGCTGATTTCATGCAACAATTCCTTTATTTTTTGATGTACCATAGTTTGGGAAATACTGAACAGGAAGTTTGAGAATTACACTTTGGATGTCCTTCTATTGTAGACAGCATGTCTTAGTTAAAATAATCTTTGGCTGGCATGGTTTTTGTTTTGTTTCGTTTTGTTTTTAAGTATCTATGAAACAGATGACTACCAATACAGGTGAAAATATGGCCTAAAATTTTCATGACCATGGATTTGGCAATGGATTCTTAGATATGACATCAAAAGCACAAGAAAGAAAAGAAAAAATAGATAAATTGGACTTCAACAAAATTAAAAACATTCATGCTTCAAAGAAAGTAAAAAAGAAAAAAAAAAGAAAATGCAAGTACAGCAAACAAAATGGGAGAAAATAGTTACAAATCATATAACTGTTGGGCTTCCCTGGTGGCGCAGTGGTTAAGAATCTGCCTGCCAATGCAGGGGACACGGGTTCGAGCCCTGGTCTGGGAAGATCCCACATGCCGCAGAGCAACTAAGCCCCTGAGCCACAACTACTGAGCCTACACGTCTGGAGCCTGTGCTCCGCAACAGGAGAGGCCACGACAGTGAGAGGCCCGCGCACCGCGATGAAGAGTGGCCCCCGCTCTCCGCAACTGGAGAAAGCCCTCGCACAGAAACGAAGACCCAACACAGCCAAAAATAAATAAATAAATAAATTTAAAAAAAAAATCATATAACTGTTAAGGGCCTTGTATCTAGAATATATAAAGAACTCTTACAACTCAAAAGAATAAGAAAAATAATCCAATTGAAAAATGAACATAGGATCTGAATAGACATTTCTCTGAAGAAGATATATGAATGGCCAATAAACACGTTGAAAGATGTGTAACATCATCATCGTTAAGCAAATTGAAATCAAAATCATAATGAGATACTACTTCACACCGACTGGGATGGCAATAACTAAAGTCAGATAGTAGCAAGCGTTCTCAAGGATGTGGACAAATGGGGACCCACAGGCACTGCTGAAGGGAATGTAAAATGGTGCCCTCTATTTGGAAAACAACCTGGCAGTTCCTCAAGAGGTTAAACATAGAGTTACCATTGACTCGGCAATCCACTCCTAGATAAATCCCTGGGAGAAATGAAAACATATGTCTACGCAAACTTGAACCTCAATGTTCCTAGCAGAATTATTCATAGTAGCCAAAAGGGAGAAACAACCAAGATGCTCATTAATATACACAAGAAATAAACAAAAGATCCGTCTAAACAATGGAATATTATTGGGCCATAGGAAAGGAACGAAGTACTATTACATGCCATAACGTGAATGAACCTCAGAAACATTACGCTGAGTGTAAAAAGCCAGTCACAGAAGACTACATGTTATATGGTTGCATTTATATGGTGCATCCAGAGTAGAAAACTATACAGAGACAGAAGGTAGATGGGTGGGTGCTTAGGGCTAGAATGGGGGAGGGGGTGAGGGTTGAGAGCTAAGGGTGATAAATGTTCTAAAATTGATTGTGGCGATTATTGTACAACTCTGTGATTATACCAGAGAACACTGAACTGTATATTTTAAATGGGTTAATTGTATGGTATGTGAATTATGCTTCACTAAAGTTATTTAAAGAAATAGTGGTCAACATTTTTAAGTCAATGAAAAAGAAACACTGGGAATTTAAAAATCAAAAAACTTAAAAATTAAGACAGTATCAAAATTTATAAGGAATTTATACTAACTCAAAGATTGGTGGGGTTGAATAAAAAAAATAAGAACCTGGAACTCACACTTGCTATCTGTTAAAACAGCTGACCTCTTGGTTAGGAAGGAGGCAGGTAGAAGTTTTATGTCTCCTCAGTTTGGAGGGGGAAATCTTGAAATGGAACCATTACCTAAATTTTTCAGAATAACAAAATACATATAAAAATGTTTTATTCAGAGCACAATTTGAAACAGTATTTTAAACTTGGATACGCTCTCTGTTTCTGAGGATTTCTTTCGTTCTCAAACTCTTTTGTGGCACATATTCCAAAGCAAGGAGCTTGGGCAGCAAGGCAGAGCTCGTTGCTCAGCTCACTACCCTCCTCCACGATGTGAAGGAGTCAGAAAACACAACAGGGGTGAGACTGAAAGCTGGAGGAAGCATTTTATAGGTGAGCGTCAGGTGCTGAGTCACAAACACCTTTCTTGGGGAGGGGGGTAGCATTTCATTCCCTGCTCCTCATATCTAGTCAGAAGGGCTTCGAAGAGGCTATTTGGAAGCCTTGATATTTACTTTTTATGGACTGTGTCTGATTCACGACTGAATGAAATTAAGGAGGGAAAGAGAAACAGGCAGAGAAGAAGAGTCAGAGGCAAAGGAGAAACTGGCATGAAGCCAACTTTAAAGGACTTACCCAAAAGGTCCACCTGCAGCAGCTCTAGTTAACAAAAGGAGCACCAGCGAGACTTTTAAAAAAAAAAATTTGTTTGAAGTAGAGTTGATTCACAATGTTGTGTTAGTTTCAGGTGTACAGTAAAGTGATCAGTTATACAAATACATATACCCACTCATATAGGCCATTACAGAGTATTGAGTAGAGTTCCCTGTGCTATACAGTAAGTCCTCCTTATAAGTTAATTATTTTGTATATAGCAGTGTGTATATGTCAATCCAAATCTCCCAATTTATCCCTCCCCCCCTCATCCCCTGATAACCATGTTTGTTTTCTACATCTGTGACTCTATTTCTGTTTTGTAAATAAGTTAATTTGTACCTTTTTTTTTTTAGATTCCACATGTAAGCGATATCATATATTTGTCTTTCTCTGACTTACTTCATTCGGTATGACAATCTCTAGGTCCATCCATGTTGCTGCATGCTCAATAACAACAAAAAAAATCCCAATCAAAAAATGGGCAGAAGATCTAAATAGACATTTCTCCAAAGAAGACATACAAATGACCAAAAACACATGAAAAGATGCTCAACATTACTAATTATTAGAGAAATGCAAATCAAAACAACGAGGTATCACCTCACACCGATCAGAATGGCCATCATCAAAAAATCTACAAACAGTGAATGCTGGAGAGGATGTGGAGAAAAGGGAACCCTCCTGCACTGTTGCTGGGAATGTAAATTGGTACAACCACTATGGAGAACAGTAGGTTCCTTAAAAAACTAAAAATAGAACAACCATATGATTCAGCAATTCCACTCCTGGGCATATACCCAGAGAAAACCGTAATTTGAAAAGACACATGCACCCCAATGTTCACAGCAGCACTATTTACAATAGCCAGGACATGGAAGCAACCTAAATGTCTGTCGACAGATGAATGGATAAAGAAGATGTGGCACATATACACAATGGAATATTACTCAGCCATAAAAAAAAGAGAGCCAGCAAGACTGAAATGCAAAACAAAAACAGGTCCCAAAAGGTTGTTGAAGTAATTATCCACAAGTGTATCACTCCACCTTTTCTTCTTCTATGTTTCCCAGAGGGGCCAAAGTCCTGGCTGTTGAGTTGGAGGGAGCAGAGTGTGGGAAGAGCTCTGGGGCGACAGAGAGAAAGCTGGCCGGGCCCTTACCCACACCTTCACCTCCTGGAGGACCTGGGGCAAGAGAAGCCAAGCTTCACTTTGGACCAAGCTCAGATTTCTGATTATTATATTGAATCGATGGCAAATACGTTTTGATGTGGATTTTATATTGTGTCACCACAAGACATGTTTCGCTGACAAAACATTCCTGATGCGAACATTGAGCTTGAATTAGGATGATGCACAGTCATGCTTTTTCCCTTCTGTCTGTTAAGAAAATAAACTGTGTGCTTTTGCATTTGAATGGGACAAATGTCCAGTTTCCATAATGTATTCATGCATTTATCCATGTTGAGTTCTAAAGGAGAGCAAGATGGGAAAGCCTGTTTTAAACGCCCATCACACATTTCCCCGTCAGCTTTTATTTTACGACAAGTATACACACAGAATATTTGATTAAACAGTTTTACTCAACAATTGTTGAAACATCTGAATTCAACAGTTCTTAACATTTTACCATATCTGCTTTATCAGCTTGTACAGCTATATAAATTCATGTGTATATTTACCTTTCTTTACTTTCGCTGAACCAAGTTAAACTAAGTTGCTGACATCATGACAATTCATCACATCATCTTCAACATACATTTTTAAAAATCAGAAGAATGGGAGTTCTTCCATCAAAAGTGGATTGGGTTGTTCTGGCTCAACCCTCTTGTTGATAGCAACTATAAATAATGAATACTTAGAAAATATTTGTAAAAGCTGTTGGAACCAGTAGTGCATGACTAAGACACAAGAATCTCAGGGCCAGGATTTAAGAGAAAGAAAGTGCAGAGATCTTATCTCAGCATTTAGGAGGCACTTTTCCTCTCACCGCAATCCATGATTTCAGAGTAATGTTAAGAAGACTCAGAAGATGAGCAGAGCTATCAACAGACCCTGGGGTTTAGAAAACCGAACAGTGGTTTTCAGAGTCTGTAAGAGAACAGGAAACTCTAGGGCCTTAAAAAATAAGAGTATGTGAGAAGTAGACATAGACTAGCCTGCCTAGGGACCGAAATCCATCTCGAAACCATCTCAACCTAAATTGGATAAAGGTGATGTGAGGCAGCCGGTGTTTCTAGCCTAGTTGTCAGCTGGGAGCACAATAAACTCTGTGGAGAAGATGACATCATTCACAACCTTGCATTGTATCTGAGTTTTCATATTTAATGTCCTCAATTAATTTTTTAAAAGTAAAATTGTATTTTTTTGAAGGAGAACGGAACAGATGATAAACCACCTCTTCAACTTCTGCTTTGAATATGCACAAGTAAAATTCTAAGAGATAACAACTATAAACTCTGAACAAAAGCCAAACTAACCCCCAACCCAAACCAGAAAACCAAATACATGGATGCACAGCAGAATGGAAAATAGCAGATGGTGGATGGGAGGATTCAGCTGAAAGAAGGTAATGGAGCTAGTTCTCTCAGGCAGTAACCCATTTTTACAGGTTACTGCCTGAGAGAGGTCTGCAATCAACACTTTTGCAATGGAGTTAATCCTTGGACTAAAAGAAAAAGCCCACAGCATTCTAGCCAGAGGTACCAGTGAAGCGGGTGTGGGGCAGTCACATCCACTGAGAAAGGAGGCAGACGGGTAGATCAGACTAGTGAGAGCAAAAAGAGGGCCTCAAATTTTGTGTGTAAATTCTACGTAAATCTCCAAATGACTCTTGAATATCTATGTATTGGGCAAATTCAAAGCAACTCAGATAAGAATAAAAAATATTTGAAATAAGATTTGAGCTGCCACCCCAAAATCAGTGTTCAGCTTGAGCCAACCAAGTTGTTAAAAAAAATTTTTTTTGGAGGACTAGACGAGAATCCAGAGTCTCCACAATATAACATTCAACATGTCTAGGATACAAGACAAAATTATGTGATATACAAATAGTCAGAAGAATGTGGTCCAGACACACTCACGGAGGTTGCTGAAGAGCAAACACCTGCACGCTGAGAGCGAGGCTACAAATCAGGATGGATTTTCACTCGAAAAGCTGCCTGGGTGTGAGGGAAGCAGATCACTGCTGCCTGTCCCAGTAGGTCAGCACTTATTTTAGAGAAGATAGGAACATACACGGAATTGAATGGTCTTGTAGGAAAGTGGCCATGGAACCCAGATAGCCTCAGAGAGAAAGTAACAGAAGGAAGACACTGAGTAGCTTTACGTCTTTAATAACACTGTTAAGGTGAATATAAATGTTACTGGACTATTCTTTGAATGTACCACAATAAAGATCAATCAAAATTATTGATAAGAGGAAGAATCTGTTCCAAATACTCCAACAATGCTCAGCAGGTGTGAAAATTAATGATGCTTTGGCAAAGCGAGGGCAAAGTTTAGATCAAGGTTCATTTTGGTCTCATTTAGATAATTCAAAATAAACCATCACTATTCCAAATACAAAAGTTATCTGCAGTAATAATGGAATATTATTCATAGAATAAAACTCTACTCTCTAAGACTGGTTTCTGAAAAGGCTTCTGTAAAATTGGAGAAAAAAAGGGTCCATAATTTATGCAAGATGCAGAAGCACTACTTTATGTAGCCCTCCATAAGCATTTATTGAAATAAGCAGGTTTTGGGACTATTTTCTTCTTCCTTTACATAGGTTGGAAATTTTTACACACACCCACAAATACACATGCCCTCAAATGTAAATTGTAAATAAATATTCATCTGCATTACTCTTACCTCCTGTGAAGAGGTTATAAGCAAAGTATTTTCATTGGAATTCTTCCTTTGTTGAAAGCAGAACTACAATAGTTTATCACTCTTTCTTTATACCAAGAAACAGTGGCAGTTAAACAATATTAAAATTAAAAGTAAGCCTGTTAGCAAGCTTAGCTACTAGCAAAAAGTAATCCAAAAGACAGTATTTTCTTAATTCGCAAAGATTTTTAAATGTATTAGGCTTTCATTGCTACAATGAAAAATTAGAAGTTATAAACATAATAAACCTGGGAAAAAATCACCTATTGAGAAGAATTCAACAATTTTGCATAACAGATTGCACAATGTGAATTTCTTCCTCTCAAGCATTAAGCCAAAATATGGTTATGGGTAACAAGCTATATTAGGGATAGATAAAAATTTCCAAGGTTGTAAAAGTATGGATTTTTTTTGTGTATGTGAAAATCATAACTATGTAACTTTATATATGTATACATTTAAAACTAAATTAGGGACTTTCCTGGTGGTCCAGTGGTTAAGACTCTGTGCTTCTACTGCAGGGGGCACAGGTTCGATCCCTGATTGGGAACTGAACTAAGATCCCACATGCCTTGCAACATGGCCAAAAAAACCAAAACCAAAACCAAACCAAAACAACCAAAAAAACCCACTAAATTAAAAATGACACTCTATGGTTATAATGACATCTACTGGAAATCTGGGTTAATTACAGACAAGAAGGTGAATTTAAAATTCACCTAATTTCACCAGTAATAAACTCACCTAACACAGAACTAGATTGGAGTTAACATATTTATATTCCTTCTTCAATGTAATCTCTCTGTAGGAAACAGCAACTTCTAAAGAAAAAGGCTTAATTACCTCTCAACCATTCCTTCCAACCACACACACACACACACACACACACACACAAGCCTTCCAGCCTTCAGGAAGCCTTAGAATCCTGATATGGATTTATCACATACATTTAAGAGGAATATCCTTCACATGAAAATAGAATATTATGTACAATTTAAAAATTTTTAGTCTGAGTTCCAACAATAGAAAAACTTTGAACATCTGGAAATCACCTTTCATGTATAACTTCATAGAAATATTTCTTGTGCAAATACTAATTGGTTATAACCATCTTAGGGGAAATTAATACCAATAACATTTTATGTTGGTTGATTATATCCTAGTGGTATAATTTACCAAGTAAATAAATTGCTTACACTAAAATTCTGTTAAATGAAAGAGAAAAATTTAGGAGAGTCAACAAAAACTATAGTATTTGGCAAATTCTAAGTAACAACAGTTCTCCAAACTCCAAACACTTCATTGGAAGAAAAAAAAATTCTAAAAATTTCTAGTTACTTTCAATATATTCTTTAATATGTCAATATGGTCTTTATTCTAACCAAATCTCAACAGTCTCTGACTAGGTTTAATCCTCATTCCAACAAAATAATAAAGTTAAGTAGTTAAATGGTCTCTCCATTTCTAGCTACTACTGATTTATTTCAAACACTTAAAAACTGTCCTGGCCCCCATAGCTAGACAGTCTTTGGGACCCGATCAGATTGCAAACAGCCACTGGAATTAGCCTTCTGTGGCTCTGGAATCACACTGGTTCAGTATTGGTAACAGTGACCCAAAGCTACTGAAAATAACAAGTCATGTTTCAACACTTGAATCATCTTCAGGTCTGTGCTCAGTGACTAGACAATGAGTTTCTACTACAAGCAATACCTTGCTCTTCCCAGGTCAAATTACAGCCCCACTCAGTTCAAAGTCAAGAGTTTTTAATATATGAAGGGGTAGGCTGAATTTGTCTAATTTCCCCAGAGGGGCTCATTTGCCCATCTTGATGGTCCCGTCAGTCAGGAAACAGGGGTGTTGTCTATGGCATTTGTGGGATTATTTTATCCCCACTTCTACGTGAGTTGGCAGAATCTTAAATTTTCAACATTTATTTTAGATAAATGCCTCAATTTACCTATAAAACAGGAATAATAAGCTAATCTTTTCCCTTTAGGAATATGATTATATTCAAACTAATATAATATTTTAAGACGACAGACATAGATAACAGTGTTGGAATCATGCCATGACATTAGTTTGTTTTCTGCATAAAGCTATTAAATAAAAGAAACAAAGAATATAAAAAGTTTATTTGTTACATATCTCTTTTTAACTTTAATACAAAGTCAGATTTTAAAAGTTGTACAAAGAAAGCCAAAAGCACTTTCCACACGCGTGATCAGCTTTCCTATTTCTTTTCCTGTACATACTGAGACGTTTGCCTTTGCTAATAAGGAATGCCAAGTGTGTCCATCACCATTTGAATAGCTTTCAGAGGATTCATCATTTCTTCCAAGTTATCTCTTCTCAACACCCAATCCGGTTTAAGTCTGTGAGAAGAATAAAAACCTTGCATTAATCCAGTTCCTCTCTTAGAAGACTCACGTGCATCGCTTTGTCTTAACTGAAATGTGGTCCCTCCTGGACGCATCACCTCCCTCACAGGCCCTCACGCGGGTGGGAGGCTTCATGTTATCGCCGTTTACGACTTTAGACTATTTCTCTCCATCTTCCCTGAAGGGTGATCCTGGCTCCTTTGAAGCTCAGGCTATTCAGCTACCAAACCCCAGGGTTTTGTCTGTAAACCCGGTCCCTGGTCTTCCCTCAACTCCTGCCCCATCTCAGAACTTCAGCAGCCTTGTAGCTAAAGAGCCGACCCCTCACCTCTCCGTTTCTGCCCCCTTTCCTTTGGGTCCACTCAGCACACACCCCCGTCACACAATCACAAGATTAGCCTCTGTCACCCTCAGAAAGTGTCCGGCCACCGACTGCTCAGTCTGAGCCTTCCAGCCCGAACCGCCACTTGGGATTCATCCACGTCCTTTGACTTAATACGTCCACGGCTCACAGCTTCCTCCCACTGGGGTGTCCGCTTCAGGGGACCTCAGCACGTGCCTGTCACCCAGCACAATGCTGGTCTCCTTTCCCTCCCGTCTAGCTCGGGTCCCTCAGTATCATCTCTGTTGCAAATGCCGTTAACGCTATTGCTGCTCTTCCCTATTGAATTCAACTAGAAAGCTCTAGGTGGATTCCAAGTTGAATCCAGGCATCTGCCCTCTCCATTCCTGCACAGCTGGATGTTGCTAAAGAAAACCTGCACCACCAGGCTGGCTGATTTTATGCCAATGATTGAAATTACCTAGAAGTTGCTTCCTTTCTCTTTCCCCAAGATGACTGTTTCCTTCTTTCCAAAAGTCCTCTCCACACCCTCCCCCATCTGCTTCTGAGCTAATGTTTATCATCTCTTTCTTCACTGAGGAAACAGCAGCACGTCCACCTTCCTCACATGAATCCCCACCACTATATGCATTTCCACCTTCCTGTTCTTTCCAGTGAAAATTCCGAACAGCTATTAATTGGGGGGTGGTCAGACAGAGTGGGTACATATACCCCTACCGTGGAACAGCACTCTGTGAAGAAAGAGGTGCGATCTAAGCCATGCATCGACATGAATGAACCTCAAGAGCATTACACTAAATAAAAGAGTCCCGTCGCAAAGAGCTACCTCTGTATGATTCCATTTATGGGACACAGCAGAAAAGGCAAAACTAAAGGTACTGTACTCACATCAGCAATTTCCAGAACCTAGGGGTTAATGGGAGAGAACTGACTGCAAGGGGGCACAAGGGAACTTTGTTGTGATAGAAATATTTTATCTCAGTGGTAGTGGTTTCACAACTGTATACATTTGTCAAAATTCATTAAATTGCATACCTAAATAAAGGGTACATTTATACTGTTGGGAGTTCTACCTCAAAAAACCCTGACAGTGTCAAAAGGGGAGAAAAAAAAAAAAAAGAATCTACTCATTCATATGTTAATAGTTTTACAACGTAATTCATGTTATAATATGCCAAGTCCTTAAATAAAAACCGTACGTAGAAATAGTTCCCATTAATAAATTTTAAGCAGACTATTTTTATGTTATACTGTAAAACATGCAAGAACAAAACCAATTAACAACTATTATAAAGTTTGTAATTATGAGTAATTATAAACCTAACTGCCATATAACCCAGGTCAAGAAATAGTGCATTGTCAGTGGTGCAGGATTTATACCTAGTAGACAGTTGTCCAGTCATAGAAAGGAAGGAGAGAGAGGGAGAGAGAGGGAGGGGTTCTAATGATTCCTGCATCTAATTTATATCTCTAGAGCATTTCCCTAATTTATATCTCTAGACTGTTTCTTCTGCCCAGAACCAGAGAGCAACAACAAATGTCCTTACAAGAGACACAGAGGAGGGAGAGGGAGGAGAAGCCCTGTGAAGACTTAGGTGGAGGACAGAGTTATCCAGCAACAAGCCAAGGACACTTAGCCACCAGAAACTGGATGAGCCAGGGAAAGATTCCACCCTAGAGCCTCAGACAAGGTGAGGCCCTGCTGACACCTTCATTTCAAACTTCCAGTTTCAAGAACTGTGAGAGAGTAAGTTACTGTTGTTTAAGGCCACTAAGTTTGTGCTAATCTGTTACAGTGGCTCTAGGTAACTAATACAAGGTCAAAAAGAACTTCTCTAGGAAGAGAAATTTCAGGCATTGGGGTGATTATGCAAGGAGTTGGAGGTTGATGTTTTGGCCACCAGGGACCTTCGCCAGCTCCCCAACAGTGCAGCTTGTCCTACATGGAGGGGAAAAATGATACGGCAAAGCTTACTCAGAGCTAATTATCAGCCTTAGCACGTACCTTGTTAATACCAGGAATTTACCCAATAACTACTAAATACTCATAGCTGCAGTGTTATTACTTCATTAACTGCTGAGATCGTCTCCTTTCGATTTACCAAAGATTTTCTTCTTGTTCACATGCTGTTTCTCCATTGTCAAGCACAGTCTCTTGCTCATAGTAGGTGCTCAATAAATGTTTGCTAAGTGGATGAATGAACGAATGAATGAATGGTGACACAAAACTATAGGGTACATTTACTGCTCACCTTGAAACCATTCTGGTTCTTACAGGTGTTTCTGGAATAAAGGAAATGCTCATAGAAGATTTCTGCTTTTGTTTACAAAGGATTCTTTCAGTATTCACTTTATGTTTATGAGCTGTAAGTTTGTAGAGACTATAAATACGATCAACAACTTTGGACCTACTTCGAACATCCTACAAAAGAAAATGTGCATTTATTAAACTAATAAGAATTCTGTATCCCTTCTATGCTAGCAAAATCAATCACAGTATACAAACACTAAGCAGTAAATTACGAGCTTTTAACAATAAAGAGCTGAGCTCTCCAAGTTCAGCAGTTAGATTGGTTTAAATTATGAATTTATAAGACAATTATGAAGAAGGCAAATATTCAAAAATTGTACACTTAACTCCACACTAAATAAAAAAGCAAACATTAAAGTCAATATACCTATTACATATGGTTACCAAGTCCTGTGAATTTTACCTTCTTAAAGTTTCCAGCGTTACCCACTTACCTCTGCCTGATGTGACCCCAGGTCAAGTACAGTCTCTTGCCCAGACCACTGCGTGTCTACACTTGCCTCTTTCCTTAATGGTCTCCCTATACCCACACGCTCTCCCAATCCATTCTTCAACCAAAATCCATTCTTCAACTTAAACTGGAACATATCTCCTTGTTTAAAATCCTTCAGTGGTTTCCCACTGTTCTCAGGATAAAGGCCACAGTCCCATCATGGCCTGCAGTCACCCCTGCTGACTGTAACTCCTGGAGACGATACTCAGAGGCCTCACCAGAGAAACGCTTGTCACAACTTTATGTCACAGCAGGAGGATGAGGAGTTGTACACATCTGGATTTCTACCTTGCTGGGACAGCTGTTGCTTCTCTCAAGTACATGGGAGCTGGTTACTCCTAGGGCTGTGATAAATTCTACTTCTAGAATTCAGCTTCTCTGACACATAAGAAACAATTCATATCAGCACAAAAAGCAGGTGTGAACACACGCAAAGCCCTATTTAAGTTGTGATAACTGCTTAAAAGTCTTGGGCTTAAGAACATGTAAAAATAACCTCAAAGGAAAAAAACTGATGAATACTTACAGAAGCTCGATTTGTCCTCTTCAGTAAAACAGCTAACAAACAACAAGTTTTTGTGAAAATGCTTCTACTCTTGTCTGCAACTTTGTCACCGGGCTTTTCTTGGTACATTTGCAGAAGCTCCAGCAGTGTATCTACACAGTTTTCTACATCATAAACTGCTGAAGTCGTTTTCTCATACTGGAAGAGAACAGAACCAAGTTACAAATTATAATAAACACAGATACTGGGTTGGCCAAAAGGTTCGTTCGGTTTTTTCCGTAAGATGGATCTAGTAGCATTAGTTGTCTTTAACTTCATTCAAAACAATTTTGTTAGATTGTATATGGCAGCTGTCATATCAGTGTGCATTTAAAAAAAGACTAATCAAAATTGATGAATTTTTGTGTAGTTATTTTAATATTGAAGATGGAAGAAAAAAAACAACATTTTCAGCATATTCTGCTTTATTATTTCAAGAAAGGTAAAAATGTAACCGAAATGCAAAAAAAAGATTTGTGCAGTGCATGGAGAAGGTGCTGTGACTGATCAAACGTGTCAAAAGTGGTTTGCGAAGTTTCGTGCTGGAGATTTCTTGCTGGACGATGCTCCACAGTGGGGTAGACCAGTTGAAGTTGATAGCGATCAAATCGAGACATTAATTGAGAACAATCAGTGTTATACCACGTGGGAGATAGCCGACATACTCAAAATATCCAAATGCAGCGCTGAAAATCATTTGCACCAGCTTGGTTATGTGAATTGCTTTGATGTTTAGGTCCACGTAAGTTAAGCGAAGAAAACCTTCTTGACCCTATTTCTGCATGCAATTCTCTACTTAAATGTAATGAAAACGTTCTGTTTTTAAAACAAATTGTGACGGGCGATGAAAAGCGAATACTGTACAATAGTGTGGAATGGAAGAGATCGTGGGGCAAGTGACATGAACCACCACCAACCACACACCAAAGGCCAGTCTTCATCCAAAGAAGGTGATGTTGTGTATATGGTGGAATTGGAAGGGAGTCCTCTATTATGAGCTCCTTCCGGAAAACCAAATGACTAATTCCAGCAAATACAGCTCCCAATTAGACCAACTGAAAGCAGCACTCCACGAAAAGCATCTAGAATTAGTCAACAGAAAACACATAATCTTCCATGAAGATAACGCAAGACCGCATGTTTCTTTGATGACCAGGCAAAAACTGTTAGAGCTTGGCTGGGAAGTTCTGTTTCATCCGCCGTGTTCACCAGACATTGCACCTTCGGATTCCCATTTATTTCGGTCTTTACAAAATTCTCTTAATGGAAAAAATTTCAATTCCCTGGAAGACTGTAAAAGGCACCTGGAACAGTCCTTTGCTCAAAAAGATAAAAAGTTTTGGGAAGGTGGAATAATGAAGTTGCCTGAAAAATGGCAAAAGATCGTGGAACAAAAGGGTGAATACGTTGTTCAATAAAGTTCTTGGTGAAAATGAAAAATGTGTCTTTTATTTTTACTTAAAAACCGAAGGCACATTTTGGCCAACCCAGTACTTTAGAAACACCAACCAAAAAGGAAGCCAGACGTGATTAGAAGAGGTTCTGCTGTTCTGGTACAGCGCAGTGTACAGGCTGTCAGCTCTGGAGGGAGACGGACATGAGCCCTCCACCACTGACCACACGCTGCTCCTCGGGCGAGGACCTTACATCCTGTAAAGAAGATTATCCCTCCACTACAAAATGGGAAGGATAACACCATATGAACCGCCTTAGAGGATGAATGGGAGGACTAAATTAAATGATGCATGGAAAGCACTAGCACATAGTTAGCAAGTTCTCAACTAACTTGCTGTTATTACTGTTATAAAAACAGGAGAAATAAATCATAAAAAATTACAGTTTCTATGTACAGTTATGTTAACAGAGTAACCATTCCCACCCCCCCTCCCCGAAGACTACGGCACATAGTAAATGACCTTTAACTCGGAGATCTGAGTTCTAGTGATGAGCAAGCATCAACCTAACTTGCTGGGGGAGGTTTCTTGACCAAGGAACTCTTCGTTATCAAGACGGAAACTACCTTGGCGACGTTAAGCAAGACCTGCACAGCGTATCCGATGACCTCCATACAAGGGACACTACGGTTACAGCTTCGGATCAAGACAAATATTTTAGAAATTGCTCCACTCTGGGCCATATTCTCACAGCAAAGTGAAGACAATCTAGTAACTACCTCTGAAAGGGGGAAAAAAAAGAAGAGATACATTCACAGCAACAAAATCAGTATCATATTATTATATTCTTTGTATGACTCAAGGGTAAAAACACATTTCTAACCTTATACAAGATATTGTTAAAACAAACTAACCCAGGTGCTTTAGAGCCTCAAGAATAGCGGAAAGGTACTTGTATGTCAGGAGATAGTGCAGGGCAAGTGTGGTTCTATGGTAGAGCTTGTTTTCTTCTCGAATCTCCCTGTTAACACACTGAAGTCTCTGTCGAATGGCTTTAATTTTTGTACAATCATTTTTCTTCCTCCAAGAATATCCTCTCCATAACGCCTTAAAGAGACAAACCAGTAACTTTAAGATTACAACCTCTGATGTTGTGGACTTAACATCTACATCTACTACCACAAAGTAAATATTTTCAGTAAAATTACACGACGTGATCTTTGCAACTTTGCAACTACAACTTCAGTTCAGGTTCTAATAAATAGCAAAAGCAATTTTTCTAGGAAGAAATACATATAATATTCCTGTATATAAGTTAAAGCATCATTCACTGGCCAAAGACGGCTAAATCTATTCAAAAGGCAAAAATACTTTTGCATCTTTCAATCATCAACTTCCTCTATGGAATGTGAAAATAAAGGGCTTAACAATGAAATTATGGTAGCATAGTGCATATGAGTTATTCTATTGGCCAATCTCAGCTTTTTAAATTAGCATGACTGTGCTTTTTAAAATGTTAGATATTGGGGATTCCCTGGCGGTCCAGTGGTTAGGACTCGGCACTTTCACTGCCGTGGCCCAGGTCCAATCCCTGGTTGGGGAACTAAGATCCCGCAAGCCGTGAGGTGCAGCCAAGAAATAAAATAAATAAATAAAAATAAAATTCAGGGCTTCCCTGGTGGCGCAGTGGTTGAGAATCTGCCTGCCAATGCAGGGGACACGGGTTCGAGCCCTGGTCTGGGAGGATCCCACATGCCGCGGAGCGACTGGGCCCGTGAGCCACAATTGCTGAGCCTGCGCGTCTGGAGCCTGTGCTCCGCAACAAGAGAGGCCGCGATAGTGAGAGGCCCGCGCACTGTGATGAAGAATGGCCCCCACTTGCCGCAACTGGAGAAAGCCCTCGCACAGAAACGAAGACCCAACACAGCCATAAATAAATAAATAAATAAATAAAATATTAAAAAAAATAAATAAATAAAATAAAATTCAATAAAATGTTATATATCGTGTAGATGAATTGCAAACCAAAGTCTTGAACTAAAATCATAATATTTTCAGTTACCTGAATTTTAGTGATTCTATTATTAAATTTTTCCTGCTTTTTACGGAGGAGAAAACGGCATACGGCTTTCTGTATTACTGATGCAGCCCTATTTTGCTGGCTCATATGTTCTTGAGCTTCATCCTTAATTTTTATGAAGCTATGTTCCTGAAGAAACCTCTTATGCTGTAATCTTGCTCGAAACCATCTCTGTTTAAAACATATGAATAGTTTTTTTACTTCAGGTTTCTTAATGAAATAAATAGAACATTTATTGAAATATCTTTCAACCCTCCCCAGTGGCATTACATTTCCACCCTAGTTGGTGTAGAAAATTCCAGGCCACAGTGGGTGTAAGTGTGTGTGTGTGAGTGTGTGTGTGTGAGTGTGTGTGTGTGTGTGAGTGTATGTGACTGTGAGTGTGGGTGAGTGTGAGTGTGGGTGAGTGGGTGTGTGAGTTGTGTGTGTCTGTGTGTGTGTGTGTGTGTATTTAACCCTGCACAACGTATGCCTCATTTCATAATTGATATAAGTCTTATCAAGCTGTATATTATTCTTCAATTTGTTTTTTTTTTTTACTCAATATTTTATATGTAAGTATATTAACATATACTGTACAAACAGGATTCTTATCCAGAATACATAAAGAACTCCTATAATCATTAAGAAAACACTCAACAGAAAAATGAGCAAAGTATGTGGAAAACAAAATTTAAAAAGCATACCATACACAGATAAGAATTTCAATAACCAACACAGAGGAAAGATTTTTTAAAATTGCTAGCAATCATAGGAAATCCAAACCAAATATGAGATATAATTTGCCATTCATCAAAATGACAAAATCACAAAGTCTTGTAATGTCATGGGTTGGCAAGGAGGTCGAGAGAGAGACAGGTGCCCTGGGTGCCGTTACATGAGGGGTAAATGGGTACCGTGCACCACAGGATAACCTGCAGCCTTAGTCCTGCGCTACAAAACGCAACTCACCTCTAAGCCAACCAACCACCCTAACGGCCACGTGGCAAAAGCTAAATACTATATAACTTTAGCAGCGGTATTTGGAAATCGTTTATGAAATATTAAAAAGTTTCAAACAAAAATTATGTCATAGTTTTACTGCGAAGGAAAAGCTAACCTGAATACAGATGGCTGAGTTAACCTGTTTATTATTAGCATTCTTCAGAGCCCTGTGAAGTCTGTACGCTCTTTGAATTCTAAGAGCAGACAGGTGATAAAAGGCAGCTGCTGTGAAGTGAAGAAGCCTAATTTTGGCTCTCTGTTCTAAAATCTAAAGGAGAAAAAAAGATTAACAACCAAACAGTTGACTCTTAAGACAATCAACCAATGTTTATTTTTGTATATCCTCAATACCAAATTATATAAATTAGCAACAGTAAACTAACTTGAAACTATTAAAATTATCTACATTGTAACCTGAAGTAATTATACTCCTTTACTATACAATACTTTCCATGGTGTAACCCCTAACTGAGGGTATAGAAAGCACAATTATATTTGGGCACTTCACTCAAGAATTTAACTAGACTACCCAAGGGCAGCTAGATAAGGCTTTGAAGGTACTAATTATAATGGGAGAAGTCTAGGAACAGTAAACTGAGAAAGGGTTAGAGTGCTCCAAGCAGAACCGCTGAAGATGGTGATGTTAAATCGGACAAACATTTGATCCGACTTCTCCAGTAGCAGTCTCGCCACATCCAGCACAAGACTTTTGCAGCAGAAGCTCCCTCCAGGGAGGGGCCTTTGGCCTTCAGAGTTTCAATTTATACTCAGCGAACAAAACACAAAAGATTTCTCCTTTAAATTAATTATTTTCTGTTTACCACTGCTTCACGTACTGGATGTCCAGAACGCCAAGAATTCCCTAGGGAGGATTCTCTCCTGCTGAAGGTGTGGAAGTTATCAACGGAATGGTCCTACAACCCCTGAGAGAGTTGCTTGGTGGTAGCAAAAGGTGACTTGAATAACAACCTCCTTCACGTGTGGGGAGGGGGAGGGGGAAGCTGGGACGAAGTGAGAGAGTGGCATGGACATATATACACTACCAAATGTAAAATAGATAGCTAGTGGGAAGCAGCCGCATAGCACAGGGAGATCAGCTCGGTGCTTTGTGACCACCTAGAGGGGTGGGATAGGGAGGATGGGAGGGAGACGCAAGAGGGAGGGGAGATGGGGATATATGTATATGTATAGCTGACTCACTTTGTTATACAGCAGAAACTAACACACCATTGTAAAGCAATTATACTCCAATAAAGATGTGAAAAACAAAAAAAAACCCAACAACCTTCTTCACATGTGGAGCCCTCCTCATACTTCAGTTCCTTTGTTAAGATTTATTACACGAGAAAAGTTATTTTGCATTTTTGGTGAGCATCTATGGGAAATAGGATCATAGAACAAAAATCTATGGCAACCAGTGATCTTGTTACATGGGGCTATTCAGAAGCTGAATAAATTCTAGTTAATGGTTATATCAGTTCTGAAATTATCCTCCAAAATCTCAAATTTCTTAACACAATTTAACATCAGGTATTTCCACTTCATAAGACTGAGATATCCTACTTAAAAATACTTACCCTTTTTCTTACTAACCAACCACGCACCAGTGCTTGTAGAACAACTGTAGATTTTTTTAATTCAACGTATTTTATCCTTTTACACTTCCCAGCCTTCCTGGCTCGTATGTATCTTTGTATGGTCAAAGCAGCTGATTTCTGCTGGAGAAAGACCTGCCTTCCTTTATATGCTCTGAAATTTGCTTGGATCAAACAAGCAGCTTGATGTCTCTATAAGGAAAAATTTGCAAGTGACATTAATAGATAGAAATAATAATTCAACCCACTGGAGGTTCTGGAATTTCTCAATGAAAAATAAGATAGTATAATTATGATCTTTTTTTTTTAACATTTTTAGTTTAAGAATGTCATATTTCACAGATTTTGAAACCCACAGAGGGCTACAGCTGAAAATGAAGTTTTTATGAAGGTGCAAACCAGGGACCATAGATACCTGGTGCTTTTTCCCTACCTTCCTCTTGATACTTTTCATTGTGAATGAGCAAAGGACTAGTATTACTACAGGACAAATGCATTTACTACAAAAGCTAGCTACACTCTAGAGAACAGAATGGGCATTATAAGCAGCTGTGATGGAAGCTGTCTGCTGCTTCGAGAACCAGTGTACTCCCAGCACATCTTAGATTCCTCAATTCTAGAACATCCTGACAATCAAATTCCAAGACACATAAAGTATCTGGATTGAAATGAAAACTAGGTTTGTTTTACAACATAGACCCCCATCTACTAGCTGAGTGACCTTGAGCAAATCCCTTTACCTCTCCAGACCTCAGTTTACTCATCCGTAAAATGAGAATGCTGATAATAGCTACCTCACAGAGTTATCATGAGGATCCGATTAGTTAGTAAATATATAATAGAAGGTGTAATAATAATAGTGGGTATATAATCATACATAGTGAATATGAACATCAAAATTTACAAGTAAAATTTTAATTTTGATTTCTTTAATAAAAGACCATAGGTACCACCATTGTTCTAGAACCAATGTTAAATATTTTAAATAGATTACCAAATGTGGCTTAAAGAGTATGTGTTGACTCATACAGACAGGATATGCTACATCTATTATGATTTTCTTCAAATAAGTCACTTCAAACTTGGGTTTGAGAATATGTTATAAAAACAGATACACAAACAAAAATACAAATAGCATTTTTATGAGTGAATATAATTTTTAATTGACTGCAATGATGTGTTTATAGTAAATGTATAGTTAGATCTTTAAATCATTTTTTCTTTTCTGTTTTTTAAAGTAGTTCTTTATATATGAACTGTTTTTTTAACACCTACTTTTGTCATTAAGAATTGCTCATGAGCTGTTCTTCCAGAAAGTACTGCTCTCCATTTTCTCTGAATGATGATTGTTGATGCTCTCACGTTCAAAAACCTGAAAAGTGATTATTGGAAAGCAATTTCAAATTAACTCATTTAGTAAGCATTCATTGCCCGTCCCCTATAAATACTAGAGGAGAAAGAAAATATAAGAAAGGTAGGGCTTCCCTGGTGGTGCAGTGGTTGAGCGTCTGCCTGCCAATGCAAGGGACACAGGTTCAAGCCCTGGCCGGGGAGGATCCCACATGCCGCGGAGTGGCTGGGCTTGTGCTCCACAACTACTGAGCCTGCGCTCTAGAGCCCGCAAGCCACAACTGCTGAGCCCACGTGCCACAGCTACTGAAGCCCACACGCCTAGAGTCTGTGCTCCGCAACAAGAGAAGCCACGACAGTGGCAGGCCCGTGCACTGCAACGGGGCGTGGCCCCCGCTCGCCGCAACTGGAGAAAGCCTGCTCACAGCAACAAAGACCCAACACAGCCATAAATAAATAAATAAAATTTAAAAAAAAAAAAAAAAAAAAGAAAGGCAATGAGAGAATTAAAAAAAGTAGAAAAGGATAATTCATACTTAGGTTCTAGCAATCAGAACTTTACAAACACACACACACACACACACCCCACACACACTCTCGCCCACGCAGCGGACACATTTACCGTCTTCTCTGCAGTTTGGTACAGAAGCAACCCTGAATGATTCTAACAGCTCTTAACACAGCCAGATACTCTTTACGTGCTTTCCAACACCTGTACCAGGCTTGAATCTTGCAGGCAGCTTTCACTTCACGTAAATATTTCCTCGCTTTATGTCTTCTCCACACAGTCTATTAAACATATAAACATAACAAATATGACTCAGAAATACATAACAAATAAGACTCAGTATTGATAACAGTTAATATAAGGTCAAGCAGACAAGATCAACTGCAGAAATGCAGTCACACCCCAACTCCTCTATGGGACTCGCTCACTCCGGACACGTGAGCCCTCTGAGAACAGCGGGCTGAACTGTGACCTCCTACTACCTGCTTCAGCACATACCCTGTGGCTGGCTGCGGGCTATGCCCAACGCAACCCTGAAAAGTATTTAAATTGTAAGATGCACGCACCAGGTGTGTGCACTGCCCTCACCTTCTCAGTCCATGTGAAGGAACGAAAGGAAATGAACACACTGATGCCTCCAATTCCAGGGAAGGGACAGGAATTCTTCCCACTGCCCTCCCCACCCACTGCAGACACATCCTGGGTTCTGTGTCCAGCCTGTTGCAGAATTCTGAGGGCATCCATCTACCTGAGGACCACCAGATTTTCCGACTTTGGCAACCTTGTGGTTGACTAAAAGCTTAAGTAACAGTTACAACTTCTTAAGTGCTTAGCGCTGTACTAAGCACTATGATTCTTTACAGTAACATAGGTAGGTAATACTATTATCTCTAATTTAGAGATGAAAAAAATGAAGGCCCAGAGGAACTGACAGCAGTAAAATTACTTGTTGATGTCACAGGTAATAAGTGACAGACATATCTTATTTAATCCTTATAAATATCTTGTGAGATGATTATTAAGATCTCTACACAAAACAGAAATTAACGTCAAGAGACTTGTTACCACACAGCCAGTTAAGTGATAAGAGTCAAGATTTGAACCTGAGTCTATCTGACTTCAAAACACCTACAGCAAATACAACAGCTCCACCTAACATGGGGAATCAGGCTCTAAATTCAGTTGACAGGCGAGAATGATATATACGGTCAAACTTAACTCTTGTGATGGTCTTAACTCAGAGTATTTCTATATGGTTCTTATGTAAACAAAACCGAATACCAACATAGTAGTATTCATAGTGGAAGCCAGGTATCAGTATTTTTAAAGATTCCAAAGTGATTCCAACGTGTGCTAAAGTTTAAGACCACTGGTTGGTATGTGTTAAAAACTAGATGCGCTAGTAAAGAACATATACAGATCTATATGATTTTCTTTTTATATAAATGGGGGTAGATTTGTTTTTCAACCTGTGCGTATTGATCCAGAATTCGCTTTTCTTTTTAAACTCAGGTCTTGGCAAACTATGGTCTCTGGGCCAAATCTGGCCCCAAGCTTGTTTTTGTAAATAAAGTTTTATTGGAACACACACACAAAAAAACAAAAAAACAAAAAAACTAGATGTGCAACATGCACTTTTATAATTTAGCTATATAAAAGAAAAAACAGGGCTTCCCTGGTGGTGCAATGGTTAAGAATCCGCCTGCCAATGCAGGGGACACGGGTTCGAGCCCTGGCCCAGGAAGATCCCACATGCCACAGAGCAACTAAGCCCGTGCGCCACAACTACTGAGCCTGCGCTCTAGAGCCTGCGAGACACAACTACTGAGCCCGCATGCCTAGAGCCCGTGCTCTGCAACAAGAGAAGCCAGCTCAATGAGAAGCCTGTGCACCACAATGAAGAGTAGCCCCCGCTCGCAGCAACTAGAGAAAGCCCCTGTGCAACAACAAAGACCCAATGTAGCCAAAAATAAATAAATAATTTAAAAAAAAAACAAAAAAAACCCAACAACTAATTACTAAAAAAAAGAAAGAAAAAAGAGTTGAATTTTCCTAAGATTGTTATTTTGGCTTTTCTAACATGACCCCAACTAATACATGCACTTGACACCCACCAGTCCTTGACTCCTGGCAGCGTCTGGAACTTGAGCACTCCTTGCCTCCTCCCTCAACCCTTGGTTTCTTTATACCACAATCTTCAGCTTCCTTTGTTCCCTCTTAATACCATAGGTTGGCTTCTCCTCCCAGCACCCTTGAATTTTGATGCTCTTTAGGGCTCCAGTCCTGGGCCCTCTTCTTTTGCCCACTTGATGCATTCTCCCTAAGTGATCCCCTATCTCCCACAAGTTCCATTATCAGTGTATGCCAACAATGTAGAAGTCAAATTCTAAAATCCATACTGCTGTCCAAATTACAGCAAACATAGCAACTGCCCCGCTGGACGCGAGGTGGTCACGTCAGCTTCACGTACCCCAGGCCGAGCTCGTCGGGCTCCAGACCTGCTCCTCCCGCTGTTCCCACGTCAGTGAAGGGTACAATCTGCTGAGTCACCTCAGCCATAAAGGTGGCTGGGCTCCTTGTTTACGCTCTATACAAGGCCAATCCCCTCCTCCACGCACACTGACCCTGACAATCCTGCTGTCACTGCCCTCTGCTAAACGGTGGTTCACTTTCCCTGACCTACTGCCTGCAGTCTCCTGGCCAGCCGCCCGGCATCCAGTTCAGTCCATCTTCCACATCCCTGCCTGAGTAATTTTTTTTTTTTTTTTTTGGTCGCACCGCATGGCTTGGGGGATCTTAGTTCTGTGACCAGGGATTAAACCCGGGCCATGGCAGTGAAAGGGCTGAGTCCTAACCACTGGACCGCCAGGGAAATCCCATCTGAGTAATTTTTTAAAAATAAACTATGATTCTGGTCTTCTCCTACTTAAACTCCTCTAGAACTTCTTTTAGTCCCGAGGATAAAGGCTAAACTTTTTCTGTCTTACACAGCTGCCCACATCTCACTCCATGGACCGCCATCCTGGTCACAGGTCACCCTTTATTGCACACCTGTTCTCTCTCTCATTTTTGAACTCCGTGTTACCTCCTACAGCTGGAATACTCCTTCCATACATTTTACTTGGCTATTTCCAGTTCATCCTTCAGCTCAACATCTCAACTTAAACGCCATTTATCCCGGGAAGCCATCTCTGATCACTGGGACTAGCTCAGGTTTCTCTTCTCTACATTCCCAGCAACAGACATTTCTCATTCTGTATTATCATGAAGAAATTTCCACACACTGAGGTATGGGGAAGTCATTCTGGCTAATACAGGATTTAATTTGAACTTTATGTTAACTAGAACAGGCTGTCTTGTGGCCTGTTAAACATATACTGTGTATCCGCTTTCACCATTAAAGAAAAGAATGCATTTAAAAATCAAAATGGATTAACTGTGGTTCAGGCATCCACAATGGAGCCGGGTGGCCATTGTGGATGTGGTTTCAGACCTGTTCCTACATCACTGAGAACTTGAACTGTATCAGACTCAAGGACACCACCAGCTGTTCTCAAAACAATATCGGCTCACAGCTGCCAGCTGCAACCTGATGGTCTCAAGGTCTCTGCTTTTAACTGTGCAACCATAGTTGCAACAAGCTTAGGGTGTCACATCCAGAACAATCCCAGTTCTGTGCCGTCTTCGGTGAATTATTTTTGGCACCCTTTGCCCAATCTCAAAAATGTTCCATATTGGAAGGTAAATGAAATGGCCACGTAAACTAACTATTAATTTTTACAACCTGCTTAAGCTCATTTTATAAATTCTAAGAAATATTAGTCAAAGAAAGAATGAAAGCTTTATATTTCAATATATAAATACCTGGATTTTCATGGTGCTATCTTTAATTTTCTGAAACTTCCGTTTTTGTATAAATCCTTTCATTCTAGCTTGAATAATTATAACACTGCTTCTTATTTGTAAATAAACTTCTCTTTGATGTTTTGCAGACAAAAAGGCTCTGTGGTGATTCTGTAAAACAACTGCTGCTTCTCTATACAATAAAAACTGTTTTCTGGTTTGCCTTCTCCTGAAATACCGCTGTAAAGTGATAGCTGCCCTTTTCTGCTCAATGAATCTTCTTCGATACACAGCCATCTGAAGGAAGGACTGAATTCGCACGGCAGCACACTTGTGCTTTTCCAATCTTTTTGTGATCATTTTACGAAAAGCTTTTTGAATTGTTACTGCAGCCTTTCTTTCAGAATGATACTCTGCTTCCTGTAAGGGACCAACTAGAGAAGCTTTACACCGTCTTTGAACCATAAGTGCTGGGATTTGGCCAGCTTCATACTGAGTTTCACTTCTGTGACAGCAGAATGCAGATTGGGTAGCAGGGACTGCCATTTTTTCTTTGGGCATGTTTTTAAATTTCTGTCTAACTTTCATGCCGCTAAAAGCAGCCTGAATAGGTCTTACAGATTTCTGAATGGCTAAAAATTTTTTTCTTTCCATTTTAACTCTGACATATGACCTGTAATAATTCTGTATAACAACAATTGCCATTTTCTTTGCCTGATAATCCACTCTGGCCCTGTGCATTCGGTAGAATGACTGAATTTGGGTGGCAGCCAGGTGCATGAGTTGGATACCCCTTCGTGCCTTAAAGCCTCTGTAATAAGACTGTATACAAATGACTGCCTGGGTTTGCACTGCAACTAGTGCTCTGTACCTTCTTTGAACAAAAATTACCTTTGCTCTAAAGTAGAGATAGTGCTTCCTTGTTTTAAAGGCTTTAAAATGCTTCTGAACAGTAATGACAGCCTGATGCTGCTTTTCCTGAATCTCTCTCCTTATGATCATATCCTGAAAGTCTGCTTGGACACAGGTTGCTGCTTTCTTGAGTGCATTGTGTTGAAGAGCTTTCTTTTTATTGGCTCTATATCTTTCTTGTATTACTTTTGTAGCCCACTGAAGCTTTTGGTAGAAAAAATACTGCCTGTACATTCTGTATGTGCTTTGTATTATGACAGCAGCTCTGTGCTTTTCCCTTAAAAGCTGCCTTGCTTTCATCCCCTTATATGCAGCCTGAATGACCACTGCAGAATGCCTTTGTTGGACATAACGCTCTCTTTGCAATTTTGCAGCTCTGTATGCTCGGTAATGTTGCTGAATGAGAAGCGAGGCGTGTTTCCAGGTCTGAAAGGTAAGGTGTGTTCTGTGCATTCTGAAAGTTGCCTGGATGAGGGCTGCAGCCCTGTGCATCTCCTGTAACTTCTTCTTTACCATCAGCCTTCGGTAAGATGACTGGATTGTAATGACTGCCTTCTGTAACTCCAAGAATTGGTGCAAGTGATGTCTGGCACAAATGGTGGCTCGATATTTCCTCTGAACAAAAATAGCAGCTTTCTTGAGGGAAAGGAATCTTTTCCTCATCACTAAAGATCTGAACCTGCTCTGAATCAGGGTTGCAGAGGCATGCATCCTTTTCAAATGTCTTCTGGTTTTCATACCCCTGAATGCAGCCTGGAGGACCACAGCAGAGTGTCTTTGCTGGCGGTAGAGCTGCCTCTGCAGCAGTTTGGCCCTGCTTGCCCGGTATCGCTGCTGGATGACCCGCGAGGCGCGCCTCCAGGCCTGGTATCTCACACGTGCACAGTGCCTTCTGAAAGCCGCCTGGAGGACGGTAGCAGCCCTGTGCATCTCTTGCACCTTCTTCCTCACCATCCACCCTCTGTACCAGGACTGGATTTTGAGGGCTGCCTTTTGTAACCGTAGTAACTGTTGGAAGCGATGCTTTGTGCAAACATTTGCACGATATTTTCTCTGAATCCACACAGCAGTATTCCTGAGAGACAGGAATCTCCTTCTCATCATCAGAGTCCTAAATCTCCTCTGAATTATAGCCGCGGCCGAGTGCATGACCTTTAAGTGTCTTCTAGCTTTCATCCCCCTAAAAGCAGCCTGAATGCAGATTACAGAATGTCTCAGTTTGCTATACCTTTGAAATTGTATGTTCCTATCCCTCATTGCCCGGTACTTTTGCTGCACCATTCTTGTCACCTTCTTCAACTTATTAAAATAAGCTTGTTGTTTGTGTCTTCTGTAGTGGGACTGGATGAGTGTTGCTGCGGTCTGCATCCTTCTCAGGGTCTGTCTAACTCTTCCTCCTCTGAAACTGGCCTGGAGAATGGTAACAGCTTTCAAAGTTGTCAGGTACTTTGCACGTTGAGTTCTACCCTGATGATATGCTCTGTATCTTACCTGAATTATGACGGCTGCTGTTCTCATTTGATGATATCTCCTCCTGGATTGCTGCATTTTAAACACGGCTTTAATAAGGGTGGCTGCTGTGTGCATGTGCTGAGTCTGTCTTCTCACTCTAACACCTCTATAAACAGCTTGGATTTTCACAGCCGCCTTCTTTAAAGTAAGATATTCCTTACGCTGATGGTCTGCAATTTTAGTATCTCGATACCACCTCTGGATTTTAACAGCTGACGCTCTGTAGGTGGCGTACTTCTTTTTGGTCTGATAAGCTCTGTAACTAGATTGTATAGCGGCTGCCGCCTTGCGGTGCTCCTTTATTTGTTTCCTCACTCTCATCCCTCGGTAAGCTGACTGTAGGATGACTACTGCTGCTTTGGTTTTCAAATACAAATGATGCTGTTTTCTCCCAGTACTGTAAGCCCTATAGTACATTTGAATCAGACAAGCCGCTTTTTTCATGATTTTCCACTTCTTTCGCTGCACGTACATTCGGTAGCATGACTGTATGAGGACAGCGCATTTCTGCTGCTTCTGAATCTGTCTTCTCGCTGCTCTGCCCCTCCACGTGGACTGAAGCATCACTGCTGCAAGGCGGAGCACAGTGTACTCCATCCGCCCCCTCCTCCCGGCAGCCCACGCTCTCAGATGTTGCTGGATGACGGATGCTGCCGTTTTTAACAACCCGAACTCTTTCTGGGCCTTGGCCATTCTGAAAGCAGCCTGAATCTTCACTGCAGCTTGATGTTCCCTTCTGATCTGCTTCCGAACTTTCCAGCCACGGTAAGCGGACTGTAGAGAAATCACAGCTGCCCTTGTCTTTAAAAAATGTGTTCTTGTGTCAGAAACAGTCTTGTGTGTCCTGTACCATCTCTGAATCTTGAGAGTAGACTGAAGCACAGATTGATATTTCATCCTCTTCCTATAGCCTCTAAAAGCAGTTTGAATTTTAAGAGCAGCTGTAGATTGTTGTTTGATTAGCTGGCGTACCTTATAACCTCTGTAAGTGGCCTGCAAGCAGATAACTGCTCTTTTGACTTGCAAGAAGTTCTTCCTCTGATTGACCCGTGCTTTGTATGCACGATAGTAATTCTGAATGACAACAGTTGCTTCATAGATTTTCAGGTAGTACAGGCGCTTTTTTCTCATCCTGAAATGAGACTGTAGTGAAACAGCAGCTTTTCTCTGCAACCTCACTTGCTTTCGAACCAGGTACCCTCTGACAAAAGCTTGCAGTTTGATGCAAGATGCCCGCATGTGTTCTTCTCTCTTTAGTGCAGCTGCTCTTAAATGTAAATATTGTTTACGAGTTTGCTTCATCTTGACAATGGATTGTAACTTTACTGCAGCATTTTTTAGCCTCAGAAATTTTTTTCTGGAAACATAAGCCCTGAAATATGATTGAATCCTTATAACAGATGTGAGGATGTGAATAAACTTTTTCCTGGCCTGCATCCCTCTATATGCAGACTGCAGAACAATGACAGCAGATCGCGTCTTCTGGTAAGAAGCTAGAACTTTCTTGGCTGAAATGTAAGCTCGAAAATGAATCTGAATTACAAGGGCAGCTTTCTTTATCTTCTTATATTTCTGTAATTGTTGATGCTTCCTTATGTGTGCCTGCAATCTGATAATATTTTTCTTAAGGTTTAGAAATCGAAGTCTGTCCTGTCTCATTCTCCAGTATGACTGAAAGACACAAGCAGCGGTGATCTGTTTGCATAAGTTACGAGCTTTCATTCCCCTGAAAGCGGCCTGTAGTCGGATGGCTGCAGCCCGTTTCTGCAAGTAGCTGGTGTGCTCAACCTTTCCTTTCAGACATGCTTTGCAGTACTTCTGGAGAGACAGGATAGACTCTGTTTTCCTTTTATATAACTTTCGGGCTTGAAAGCACCGAAATCTCGTCTGAATGATGACAACACAAGACCTAATATGAATGTATTTCCGTAATTCTCTCTGCATCCTGTACCAGGATTGTATGACCGTGGCAGCTTTCTCTTCTTTAACATGTTTCCTGACACACCATTCTCTAAAAGCTCTTTGCAGTGTTATTGCAGCTTCTGTTTGTAGTTGCATTTTACGTTGCCTCCATCTTCTGAACACAGACTGGATTATAAGGGTTGATGATCTTAGCATTTCATATCTCTGTTGATCCTGCTTTCTTCTTAAACAAGCACGCCAACGCCTCTGAATTGTAACTGCAGCCCAAAGGTATCGTTTGTAAGAAGCAACAGCAATGATCATTCTTATCCTAGATTGCAGGATGATTGAATAATATTTCAGTTTCAGAAACTGTTTTCTAGTGGAATATCTTCTCCAATATCTCTGAAAAAGGTAAGAAAGGACACAAAGTAAAATAGACACATCTTTCTATACTTAACATCCTTGAAAGTATTAATTTTTCTAACATTTTGCTTAAAAACAAAGACATTAATTTTAAAAGCGATATATTTTTGAAGAAGATACTTGTCTCTTTTGTTTATAGTTTAGTTTCTGTGTTGATACAACTGTAGCCAATCCAAACTAATGATATTTATATGGCATTTGTATTCAGGAGACATAAGAAATATAAACAAGTTTATGTTATATTAGAATAACATATTAGAAGATTTAAAATGAAACTATAGTAATATTCTGCTATCTACTGATTCTAAGTAATTTCCTATGAATGTATCTCTGGATCTTATATTTTCCCCTTTTATCAAGGTTGCTAAGCTATCTTATAATGATTGGAAACTGTTTATAGGAGGGGGTCTGTGTTACAGGCCTGGTAATGTCAACACAGGATTTTGAGAAATATCACTGAGCCAGATCACTCTCTGAGTCAGTATTTTCATTAAGAATAAAATTTAGGAATTATAGATACATGGTTAAAAAGCAGAATTCTGGAAAGACTTGAGAAGTAATAAAGCTTTTTCCTCTTGCTTCCTTCCCCACCACCCCACGTTCCCTAACTCCTTAGTTATCCCAGCAACATGTGAGCTATGAAGTCTCAAGCGGATCCTGGCTACTGGTCATCAAGCTCTGGACGTTCTTTTCGCAATAACACCATTCCTTTGTCCAAAACACTCCAAGTACTGCTAAGATGTGGCAAGAACTAATGGAAGGATTAAAAGTCTCAGAAAAAAACCATCAAAGATACAACTAAGAGCCAAATGGGAATATTAGAACTGAAAACACAATAACCAAGACAACAGCAACAAAAAACCTCACTGGCATGGCTCAGTAGCAGAATGGAGATGACAGACGAATCAATGAACTTGGAGATCAATACAAATTCTCTAGGCTGAACAAGAAAGAAAAAAAATGATTGGGAAAAAAAAGAGAAAGAAATGTCTTAACAAACTAAGAGTAGAGGGGAACCTCCTCAGTATAATAAGAACATTTACACAAACCTACAGCTATCATCAGATTTAACGGTGAGAAACAAAATGCTTTCCATCTTAGACCAGGAATAACACAAGGATGTATCCTCTCACCAAGCCTATTCAGCATCTACTAGAGGTCCTGCCTAATGCAGTAAGAAAAGGACATAAAAGCTATGCAGACAGAGAAGAAATAAACCCTTTTTTTGTTCATAGATGACATGATCATTTATGTAGAAAATTCAAAGAAATGACAAAAACAAAAACTCCTGGAATAAGCAACTATAGCAAATTTGTAGAATATGGAAACATTAACATTAGTAGCAAAAAAAGAGAAATACTTAAAAGTATATCTAACAAAATATGCACAAGATCTGTCAGAGCTACAAAACTCTGATGAAAGATATCACAGAACATCTAAATAAATAGAGATATATCATATTCATAGATAGGAAGGCTGGATTTTGTTAAGATGTCAGTTCTTCCCACCTGGATCTATCAATTCAATGTAGTCTCAATCAAAAGCTCATCCAGTTACTTTGTGGACACTGGCAAACTGCTTCTAAAGTATATAAGGTGACGCAAAAAACCCAGAATAGGGCTTCCCTGGTGGCGCAGTGGTTAAGAATCCGCCTGCCAATGCAGGGGACATGGGTTCGAGCCCTGGTCCGGGAAGATCCCACATGCCGTGGAGCAACTAAAGCCTGTGTGCCACAACTACTGAGCCTGTGCTCTAGAGCCCGCGAGCCACAACTACTGAGCCCTCGTGCCACAACTACTGAAGCCTGCGCACCTAGAGCCCGTGCTCTGCAACAAGAGAAGCCACCGCAATGAGAAGCCCGTGCACCGCAACGAAGAGAAGCCCCCGCTCGCCGCAACTAGAGAAAGTCCGTGTGCAGCAACAAAGACCCAATGCAGCCAAAAATAAAAATAAAATAAATCAATTTATTAAAAAACAAAACAAAACACAGAATAGCAAATACAATAGTGAAGAAAAACAAAGTTGGAGGACTAACATCATCCAACTTCAAAAGTTACTATAAAGCCACAGTAATTGAGACAGTGTGATACTGGCAAAATAATAGAAAAATAGATCAATGGAACAGAATAAGGAGCCCAGAAATAGACCCATGCAACACAGTCAACTGATGTTTGATAAACAAACAACACAACTGAATGGATAAAAGTTTTGTCAACAAGTGGTACTGGAAGAAGTAGACATCCATATGAAAGAAAAAGTGAGTCAAGCACTAACTCTTAACCTTTCACAAAAATTAACTCAGATGGATCATAGATCTGAATGTAAAATGCAAAACTATAGAACTTCTGAGAGATAACAATAGAATATCTAAGTAACTTTGGGTTTGGCAATGGCTTTTTAGATATAATGCCAAAAGTATAATCCATGAAAGAAAAAAATTGATGTCAGAGTTTATTAAAATCAAAAAAAAAAATCTGCCCTGTGAAAGACTCTGTTAACAGAACAAAAAGATAAGCGATAAACTAGGAGGAAATATTTATAAAATATAAATCTGATAAAGGGTTTGTATCCAGTTATACAAAGAACCCTTAAAACTCAACAATAAAGAATTCAAAAATGGGCAATAAGAATTTTAAAATGGGGAAAATATTGGAATGCTTCACCAAAGAAGATATACAGATTGTAAATAAGCATATGAAAAGATGCTTAACATCAAATGCACTAGGGAATTGCAAACTGAAACAGCAATGTGATGCCTATACACATTTATTTTAATGGTAAAGTCTAAAACAGTGACAACACCAAATGCTGGCCAGGAAGTGGAGCAACAGGAACTCTCACTCATTGCTGGCGGGAATGCAAAATGGTGCAGCCACTTTGGAAGACAGTTTGTCAGTTTCTCACAAACCTAAACATAGTTTTGTCATATGATCAAGCAATCCCATTCCTAGATACCTACCCAAAGAAGTTGAAAACCAAGTCCACAGAAAAACCTGCACACAGGTGTTTATAGCACCTTTATTCATAATGGCCCCAAATTAGAAGCAACCAATATGTCCTTCAATAGGTGAAAGGATAAAAAAAACTGCAGTACATCAATATGATAGAATGTTATTCAGCAATAAAAAGAAACAAGCTATCAAGGCAGGAAAAGACATAAAAGAAACTTAAACGCATATTGTGAAGTGAGAGAACCTATCTGAAAAGGCTACATATTGATGAATTCAAATTATAGGACATCCTGGAAAAAGCAAAAGTATAGAGACAGTAAAAAGATCAATGGTTGCCCAGGATTTTGCAGAGGGATAAGAGATGAATACGTAAAGCAGAGAGGATTTTTAGGGCAGGATTTTTGTCAAACACATAACTACACCACATAAAGAGTGAAACCTATGGAAACTAAGGACTTTAGTTAATTACAATGTATCATCATTTGTTCATAAATTGCAAAAAGTGTACTATAAAAAAAAGAAAGCAAAGCAACAGAAATGAAAAATATCTGCATTAATAGGATATTATTCTCATGTACTCTTTAAAACATTTATTATGATTGAAAGAAAAAATTATTAACATTGCCTGATGTGATTTTATTTGTATGTAGGTTTAATAAATAAGACCGCTAAAACATAAAAGTGGGGGGGAGCAAAGGAACCTAGATAGTGGCAAGTTTTCTACATTCCATTTAAAGGGATAAAATATTGATTCTAAGCAGATTAAAAGTTTTGTATACTGAAATGCCTATAGCAACCAAAAAAAGGCAAAAACCCAACCAAACAAACAAACAAAACCCAAATAACCAAACCCCTGTACAAGGGGATAAAATAATAACTAAAAAGAAAAAAAGATAAACTAAAATGTAATACTAAAATGTATTCAAATAATTGAAAAGACAGGAAAGGGGAAAGAGAAGAATGAAAGAAAGTGAACATTCAGAAAACTAAATAATAAAATGATAGATCCAAATCCAAACATATTGATAAATATCTGAAATATAAATGGTATAAATCATCAATTAAAAGACAGAGATTTTCAAAACATAAAAACTATATGCTGTCAAGACTTTAAGCCATATATAATGATGTAAGCAACTAATAAGTAAAAGAAAGGAAAAAAATATACCCTGCGAATGATAATCAAGTGAAAGCTGGAGTGGTTATAGTAAGAGCATGCAAGGTTGACTTCAGAGTGAAGAAAATTATGAAGGATAAAAAAGGAATATTACACAATGATAAAAAATGATTAAAAAAATTCAACTCATCAATGATAAACAATGATAATGATAAAAACCAAAACTCAACTCACCAAGAGGACATAAAAACTCCAAATGTGTATGCACCTAACAAAACATCTTCAAAATACATGTAGATAAAACCGAAGGGAGAAAGATATATCCACAATTATAGTTAGAGACTTAAATACTGCGCTCTTGGTACAAGACTAAATAAACAGAACACCAGTTAGGATATACAAGAACTGTTAAATATCATCACCCAAATAGATCTAATTGACATTTATAGAACACTCCACCCAACAACAGAATACACATTCTTTTCAAGTACACAGAACATTCACCAAGATCAAAGACCAGCAAACTCTGTCTGCAAAAGGCCTATTGATTAAGAGGAAATAGTTGCAAATCACTGACAAACAACTTGTACCCAGAATATAGAAAAAGTCTCAAAAGTCAATAAGATAAGCTCTCAATCATAAAAATGGGCAAAAGATTTCAAGAGACACTTCATAAAGAAGATAATCGAAAGGCAATTAAGCATTTGAAGACACATACATAGCCATTAGGAAAATAGAAACTAAAACCAAGACACCGCTACACATCTATGAGAACGACTGAAAAACATAGAAATCGGTGTTGCTAAGGATATGGAGCAATTAGCATCCTTACACTTTGGGGGTGGGCAGCAAAGTGGGTTAAGCCACTCTAGACGCAGTTTGGTGATATCTTATGAAGCTAAACAAACGCTTACCAAATGACCCAAGCAATCTCATTCCTAGCTGTTTACCCTAATGGAATGAAATCACCTAAAACTGGAAACAATGCAAATACCCCTCAACAGATTAATGTATAATCAAATTGTGGTACATCCATACAATGGAATACTGTTCAGCAATGAAGGAGAATAAACCACCAATACATGCAACAACGTGGATGAGACTCAAAGGCATCCTGCAGAGAGGAAAAAAAGCCAGTCTCAAAACCTACCGACTGTATGGCTCCGTTATGTGACATTCTCAAAAAGGCAAAACTATGGGACTAGAGAGCAGAGCTTGGGTGCCTGGGGCTGGGTGAGGAGGGAGAAAGGACCGCAAAGAAATAGAATGCAACAGTTCTTCTGGGAGATGCAACTGCTCTGTATCCTGATTGAGGTGATGATTTCACAACTGTGTTTAAACACATGTGTACGTGTGTTTAAATCTGTGGAACCACACACCAAAAAGAGAAAAGCACATTTTACTGAGGGTTAATTTAAAAATTAAAATTTTAATTTTAATCAACGTAAAGTTAAAATTTATTAAATTTAAATTTTAAAAAATTTAGAATATACCTAGGAACAAATGAAGATATTTAAGACCTCTTGCATCAGATCATAAAACCATTTTAGGAGACTTTTAAAGAGGGCCTAAATAAATAGGAAATAAACACCATGTTTAGTAGCTAAAGATATCAATTCTAACTAAACTGACCTATTCAATTAAATCTCAACCAAATTCCAATATTTTTTAAACTTCAGATTCAAAATATGTGTGAAAATGCAGAGGACTTTAGAATAGCCAAAAACTTCTTAAAGAAAACAAAGAAAGTTTTATCTACCAGACATCCAGATTTCTTGTAAAGCTAGAGTACATGGCTCACTGGTAGACAAAAAGAACAATGAAATAGAAAAAAACTCCAGAAACAGAACCACACATATAAGAATATTTGATGTATGCTAAAGATAGCACAGCAGTGAGGCAAGTGTGGTCATTTCAGTAAATTGTAACTGAAACAATGGCTATCCATATATACAAAAAGAAAAATGGTCCCTAACACAAATCATTTGCAAAAATTAATTTCAAGAGAGATCTAAATGTGAAAGACAACACATTAAAGGTTTCAGAATATAATACAGGAGGATATCTTCAAGGCCTTAGGTTGAAAAAACACTCCTTAAATGGTTCAAAAAAAACAAAAACAAAAACAAACCCACTAACCATAAAAGAAAATTAAGAACTTTCACTGAAAAGACATAAAACTATAAACCACGGTCTGGGAGAAGACATTTACAACACACATATCCAACAAAGGTCCGATAACCAGAATAGATAAAGATCTCTTACAAATCCACAAGAAAGCAAACAATCAAAATAAAAAACAGAAAAGAAGATCCTTGAAAAAACACTTCAGGAAAGAAGACTTTCAATATGAAAAGGTGTTCAATGTCATTCATTACCAAGGGAATGCAAATTACATCTATTCTAAGATACCACCGTACAACGACCAGAATGGTGACCAGGATGGCTAAAATTAAAGAGATAACTTCCAAGTATTATAAACAGCTGGCGGTGCTATAACCACCTTAGAAAAGTCCTTGGCAGTATGTACTAAAACTGAAATATATATTCCCTAAGACAAACAGTTGTACTCGTAGGTATACGCCAAACAGAGTGAATATATTTCACACCAAAAGGCACGTTCATAAAAGCTTTAATCATAACAGCTCAAAACCAGAAAGCCAGATGTCCATCAACAACAGAACAGACAAATAAATTGCAGGATATTATAAAATGAAAGTTAAATCACAGTTACTCTCAACAACACTGATAAATCTCCACAAATTTCATGTTCAATAAAAGAATTCACACTGTCTGAACCCCTCTATGTAAAATTCAAAAAACAGGCAAGACAATATCAGAGCATTTAAGAAAGATGTATAGGAAAAAGGCATGATTAGCATACATTAGAATAATGGTTACCTTCGGCTGGGCTGGGGGATTAACTGATTGAGAAATGCCTTCTGAGAGGCTAGCAATATTCTATTTCTTGACCTAGGTTGTGGTTACGTAAGTATTCACCTAGTGAAAAACCATTAGGCTCTCTACATTTGTGTTTTGTGCAATTTTCTATGTGTAATATTCCACATTAAAAAAAAAGGTTCAAAGAAAGAGAATTTATCAAATCAGAATCTCTCACTTTCAGTAGTAGTAGCCAGAAACAAATCTCCAAATTTATAAAATAGATAAAATTCAATGGCATTTACATAGGGTAAATTTAAATAGTATACCTCTCTGATGTTATTAAAATAGAATGTAATACCAAAGACTAACATTTGGATGTAAGGAATATGTCCATTAAGTAAAGTAGATACGTTAAATTTTTTTTGTTTTACTCAGTCGAAAAATTACATAGGCATTCTATAAACTGATTGTAAGTAGTATTTCCAGCACTTGCCAACTAAGTGGGCTGGAGAGGAAGATGTACACTGTTATCCCCAAAGAAAAGTTTCCAGGACTCATAGTTAAAGATGAAAAAGAGAGTGTGGCTGGGTTTATGGATATACAAGGTAGAAGGGTACAGTGTACCAGCATGACCCACAGTGGAAGACTGCAAACCTCTAATGTAAAACAAAGAAGACGGCACGGGGTACAGAATTAGACTGTTCCCTCCTTCGGAGCAAAGGAGGTGTTTCGATTTGTTTGACCCTTATGCTGAACACAGCCAAGAGTTTTACATGTAGTAGGGAGGTACCAAATATTTGTTAAGGTTAAGCACTAGATAAAATATAGAAGCCTAAAATATAATAATTTAAAACTTTATCGTATTTTACTTTCTTAAAAATGTCATTAAGCCTTTTTAAATTCAAAAATTCAGAATACTATACCTGAATAACAGATGCTGATTGATTTTGAACTTTTTCTAGTTTTTCCTTTTTTAACATTAATAATATTCTCTTCGCTAAGAGTCTTCGCCAATATTTCTGAATGACCAATGTTGCGTTGACCTCCTTTTTAAATCGTCGTTTAGTTAGAAAATTGATTACAGCTGACTGAATAATTCTTGCAGCTTTGTCTCTCTTCTTAAAAAAAAAAAAAAAAGCACTTAATCACTTAAGACCCTAAACCATTATTTGTAAGAAAATCACCTGTTAAATATTAATCGAATTGATCCTGGAAATAAAATGTCCCCCAGACTTATTGTAAAATATGCTCATCTTTGGAATATAGACACTTCTGGGCATGTTGAAATAGCTGATATATTGTTGAACATATTGAATAGACTTGCAGATATATTTATATGATAAAACAAAGATTCCTAGGAAATATCATCCTAAGATAATGATCACAGACATGTTTGATTTATCACAGATCATCGGTAACAATATAAAGTCAACTTAAATGTGGTATGTGTCTCAGATTATGGTGCAGTGAATTCACGTTTGATTTTTGAGAAAGGGATGGATTGTAGGAGAAAAAAGAGACTCTAAAACAAAATGCTTTACAGTATAAGGTGGTACTGTTTTGCTACAATTTGAAGAAAGGAATTCACAAAAAAGGAAAGGCAAAATACCCTCCTTTAGCCCCAGAATACATTGTGGCTTTAAGCCATAGAGGCTGAAGAGAACAGAGTACTGGGTCGTGATAAGTGATGCCAGGACTGCCCTGCGGCGTCGGTGGCCAGAGAGGAGCTGGCTGTCCCGGGAGCACTAGAGGCCAGTGCCCTGCACATCTCTACTTCTTACTTCTAATCATGAATTAGTACGAATAATAAAAGATTAAATACCAGGTGTCAGGCACCATTCTAAACACCGCAGGAATGATTCATCCAACCTCACAACAACCGTTAAGAACAGATGAACAGGCACTACTCTCATGGCCATGAGGAAACTGGGGCTGAGCGGTCAGGTAGATAGTCAGTCCACCAGGAGGATGGCCAGGATTGGACGTAGGTAGTCTGGCTTCAGAGTTCGTGCTCTTAATCATTTTGCTATACTCTTCAAGGCTAGATCTATCACTTCAGTTCACCTGAATTAGAAACTGGAATATAAATTATTCATCTAGTGAAAAGGAACAACTTAAAGATCGTCTGATAACCCTTTGCATTGCTGTCTGGGACAGTGCACTATGCAAGAGTGGGCTCTACACAGAGATTAGCTATAAATTCTAATTATTATTTAATTAGAATTAGTTGTTGGTATCTGTGGATGGAAACTGCACAATATGAGGACACAACTAGGGAAGGGATCAAACTGCTATTCTGACAGAGGAAAAAGGGAACTAATGGACGGAAACATATACTAAGGGATGGTGGGGGCCATATATTGGATCATACCCTTGAGTGAGGGAAGACTAGACAGTTCTAAAATTAGGCTGAGGAATTATGTCCAACAAGTGGATTAAGCCATCTAACATCATTGTCAGTGCCCTGTGAAGCCTGCAGCCTTTAAGGCTGTAAATATCCAAGTAAAAAGCACATCCCCCTTCACCAACACCCACAATTTCAAAACATATCACAAAGCTACAATAATCAAACAGTGTGGAACCAGCATAAAGACAGATATATAGACCAATGTAATAGAACAGACTGCCCAGAAATAAACCCCCATGTTACTGGGTAATTAATCTTTAACAAGGGTGCCAAGACCACTCAATGGGAAAAGGACAGTCTCTTCAATGAATGGTGTTGTGAAAACTGGTGTTTGGATACCAACATATCAAAGAGTGAAGTTGGACCCTTATCTCACACACTATACATTGATTAACTCAAACTGGATGAAAGTCCTAAACATTCAACCCAAAGGTATAAAACTCTTAGTAGAAAACATAGGGTAAAGTTTCATAACATTGGATTTAGCAATGATTTATGAGATATGACACCAAAAGCATAGGCACAAAAGCAAAAATTAGACAAAATGGGATTACATCAAACAAAAAAATTTTGTTCATCAAAGGACACAATCAACAGAGTGAAAAGGAAACCTACATACTGAGAAAAAAATTTGCAAATCATATATCTAATAAGGAGCTTTTATCTAGAGTATATAAAGAATTGTTACAACTCAACAATAAAAAATCAAATAACCCAGTTAAAATATGGGCAAACGAAGATATTTCACCAAAGATGACATACAAATGGCCAACAAGCATATGAAAAGATGCTCAACAACACTAATCATCAGAGAAATGCATATCAAAATCACAATGAGATATCTCTAAACTACTACAAACAAACAAACAGAAAACAACAACTGCTGGCAGGGATCATGGAGTAGCTGGAATCTTTGTTCACTATTGGTGGGATTGTAAAATGCAACTCACAGTGACTACTGTTGGAAAACAGTATAGTGGTTCTTCAAAAAATTCAAAAATAGAATCACCATATGATCCAGCAATACCACTTTTAGGTAGATCTCCAAAAGAACTGAAAACAGGGTCGAAAAGAGGGATTTGTACACTCCTGTTCATAGCAGCATTAGTCACAATAGCCCAGAGGTGGAAGTAACCCAAATGCCCATTGAATGGATAAAGAAAATGTGGTATATACACACAACGGAATACTATGCAGCCTTTAAAATGAAGGAAATTCTGCTGCAGGCTACAACATGGGTGAACCTTGAGGACATATGCTAAGTGAAAGAAGCTAGTCACACAAGGACGAATATACTGTATTATTCCACTTATATTAGGTATCTAAAGTAGTCAAAATAGAAAGTAGAAAGGTAGTTACCAGGGATAAGTGGGGGAGGAAATGGGGAATTGTTAATGAGTACAAAGTTGCAGTTCTCCAAATTGAAAAATTTCTGGAGATCTGTTTCACAACAATGCAAATATACTTAACACCACAAACGGTAGTGTTCGGTAAACTTAAAAACTATGAATAATCTAAAAAACAGTTAAGATGGTATATTTTATGATATCTGTTCTTTACCACAATTTAAAAGAAAAATATTTCAGGGGAATAAAAACCACCCAACTTATTAGCTTAATAAAGAATACGATGCAGTTCAAAAGTAGCTTTTGAGTCAAAAGCTATAAGGACCAGGGGCATTTTTGGATGCAGTAAGTTGACATAAAATGAAACTGAATTAATTCAGCTTGTAGATCATCTCAATCTCAAGCAAACTAATGTGGAACAATTGTATGTGACATTAGAAAAGCTACAGGGAAAGGAAAGTAGATAAGTTCAAAGAGCCAAATATATTACAAAAACTAGCAACTATGTGAAAACTTACATAAACCAATGGCAAAAATTCCCATACCCACAGTCACGGACCACATGTCATCGTTTTTAGTTCTACCATGTGGCTGAGCCAACCTGTTACCAGTTTATTTTTAGTTTGCTTTGTATATGTAAAGGATTTACTTTGCTTTGGAACTGGTGCCTGTTCACTCAGGAAGAACTAAGAGGTAGACTGTGTCGGGGACCCTTGGATAAGCCTGCTTCATTCGTCAGGGAATTTGGGCTGTTTAGCCAATGCTTCTCCGTCACAACAAGAGCTTGAACCATTCTATTCTCAATAAATAGTTTATCTAAATTACAATAATGACTAAAGGAAAATATAGAACCTGGAAAATAGCTACCTCAAGGTAGTGTTTATGTGCTTACTAGCTTGGGATATTTCTACAGGAATATGAAGGGAACCTGGTGCTTCATGTTCCTAATAGCAAATGAAGAGGTATTCTTGGATCTTAGTGTAATTGTATAAGAAAAGGAGCATTGTCACCTGGAGAAAGGAGAGAAGCAGTGGTTTTCAAAAAAAAAAAAAAGGGAAATTTCCAATACTTGTACAAAGGAAATAAATCAAGAAAAGGGATCTTGTGAGGAAAAAGCTAAGACATTTCTGCAATTGATATGTGATTAATACAAGACTACCTTGAGCAGAAAACTAAGATTTCATTACCAAAAGAAAGAAAAAAAAATTCTAATTGATACCTGTTTCTTAAAATCTTAAATGTCTCATTTATTGTCCTATAAAAAGAATTAATGAACTAATTTGAGGACTGGCCAGGAGGGTGTCCTCCCTGAAAACTTTCCTAAGACAATTCTCCGAGAAGCCTCCGGAAGTGCCAAGTTATTCTCTAAGGATATGTGGGCAAGGAGGCAGACCCTGGGAAGATAAGGGGCGAAAGAAGGCACAGAGAATACGTGGCAGCAGAGAAGACCCCTTGCGAGTGTAAGCTACTGCCTACTTCCCAGAAGTTACTACCAAGACTTTAGTGGGGCCAGAGCAGATTATTTCAATTAGTGTTATTTCCAGGTCTGATATGGTGTGAGAGAAAACATGGTATGTTTATGAGTCGCCAAAATTTAGCTACTTTACAGCTACTAAGAACTTTATCATAAATGCATTGTAATTCAAGACCGAGGAGCCATCCTGGGTGAAATGTATTTCTGAAACATATCTGATAAGATTTCTCAAGCATGGCTGCTTCTCTGATTTCTCCAAATAAATACAGCATTATTAGTGGAAAGAGCATGGAGATAAAAGGATTAAAATAGTTGGTTCAATTTGATCAAGGAGACCATTTCTCAGATTGTTAAAAATGACATTTTTTCTCAGAACTCAAGAAAACACTTATTTTATGTTACTGCAAAATTCATACTATTGGGGTTGCAAAGGAAAACAGTAAATAACATCCTTCTCCCTGTGCTTAGGTCCTAAACATTTTGAGACATAAAACAATGGAAACCAAAATGCCACTTTTAAACTAACAAAGGATAACCTAGAAGACAGTTTCATGGCAGACAAAATGAGCTGGCTAATTGAACTGCAGAATCAGGCAGGTGACACCCAGGACCGAATGGCACTGGTGGAGGTCAAGCCTTCCAGAGCACAGCATGAAAAATTAAAGGAAAACTCCTGTTTCCTGGAGGCAAGTCAGGGTCCAGGAGGAAGGAGGGAAGAGCGGAGTCAGACCTCCCCAGTTAGCTTTTCACAAATTTACAATGTGGTTCAGGTACTCCATGTCCCCTGGAGCAGATTAAGTGAAACGATGGCAGAGGCTGGAAGAAATAATGAACGAAGGAAACATGAGGAGTTAGGGGAAAATATTCATCCCCAACTCGAAACACACACAATTATGAAAATTACCTCAGTAATTTCCTATCTCGGTAAAACCTAAGAACAGTATCAAGAATCAATCAGCTGACATCTTATGAACTACAATTTAGGTTATAGTGTTTTTTCATTTTTGAGGAGTACCTGATGGCATTTTAGATCTTTTTTTAGCTTGTATTTTCTCCAAGTTGTTTGTATAAGTCGAGCGGCTCTCGTTTCTTTACGAAGATCCAAAAGCCTTGCACAAAGAAATGACAAATAGGTAATAACCACCTAAGAGACAACATAAAAGGTGAAAACAGAAGTTTCCATGAGACAGAGAATATAAAACTTCCTATCATCTGAGACTCTGATTATTAAGAGGTATGATTGGTTAAGACACTTTTACTTACCTTCTCGTCGGGAATTGTATTTGACATATCTGAGTGATGGATCATAGCAGGTATTCCACCGAGGTCTCTAGCTGCAGACCTGACCAACTGAAAATTTTTCTTTTCGTTTTCTAGGAGTTCTTTGTATAGTTCCGAAGTATTTTCTGCAATGCAAGTAAAAGAGAGAGATCAGATTAGACTGCTCTTGCCAGAAATCAGACAGGCCAACAAAAAAACTGGAAAAGTTAATCAACCAAAAGGGACTAACCCTGATCAAGTGCTTTAAGAGACAAATCCAGGGAACTTTCATCAGATTCAGATGATGAGTTTAACACCACAGAACCAGTTTGCGTACACTCTACGGTTTGGGTGGTACGCTGACATATGGCAGCAAAAGGCACATAGCAAGGATGGTAGTGGTGGATCAGGTAACATAACACCCGGCCATCTGAGAAAGACACTGTAAAGTTCTCCACCTGATTGGAAATATCAGAAAAAGAATGAACTGTATTTAGATAGGAATATAGATTCTAATAGTTTTATAGTCCATATTTCCTTTGAATAGCTAACTTATCACGTTAATTTCTAGTAGCGCTTAGTATAATACCATATTCATGGCCAAATCCTCACCTATAAAATATCAGTTATATTATTGTTCTGGGTTGGATAGTGTGTTCGTCAAAAATTCACGTCCTTCCCAGAATCTCCCGATGTGACCTTATTTGGATACAGGGTCACTGCAGGTTTAACTAGTTAAGGTGAGATCACACTGGAGTAAGACGAGTTCTTAATCAGATGCGATTGGTGTCTTTATAAGAAAAGGAGAGACGCAGAGACAGACCCACAGGGAAAATGCCGTGTGAAGACAGGCAGGGATTGGAGTGACGTGTCTACACAGCAAGGAAGGCCAAGGGTTGCCAGCAGGACCGGAAGTTAAGAGAAAGGCATGGGACACATTCTCCCCTAGAACCTCAGCACTAGGGTCTTCAGGGCTCTCTAGTACTTAATTAAAACATAGACGATTACCCATATATTTGATGTTTTTTCTGTTTTATATTCCTTACCAGATATTTTATTCATGTGTGTCAGGACCATTTATTTTCATGTATTTACACTTAAACGTACATTTCATACAGAAATACAGGATCGATCTGACAAATGATTATAAAAGACACAGCTAAGACTCCTCTCCTCCTCTCTAATGTCCCTCTGTGCATGGGGGGGTGGTTATTTGCATTCACTCTTGTAATGAGGGTGTGATCCTTTGGCCCACAGTTCTACGCAAGCATCTCCTATTAAGACTCCCAACTAGGCATTTTTTTTTTCTTGGTGATACATAAAATAATCGTGCATTATACAATTGGTGACAGATTAGATGACACTAGGTATGTGACAGTACCCTTACTCATTAGAGGAAAAGTTTGCTTATACATATCAACTAATTTAAGAAATGAAAGAAAATATTTCACATGCTAAGTTTGACTTTAACCAAAATTTATTTAAAGAAACTGGGCTAAAACAAAGAACTTACTTTTTTATTATAGAAGTCACAGACAGCATTTACCCAATCCATCAGCAGCTTTACGCTTTCACTATATTGTTCAAAGTGACCACTATGCCTTTTGTCTTTTTTCTTACTGATAACAGCATCAGAATGGCATGACACTGCAGACATTGTTCTCTTCATACTCTGTGTGTGCTTTAAAAAGTCAATTTCTTCCTTTAACTGATCTAAATTAAGGGAAATATCCACCTGAAATACGAAAACAGGATACAAATCTTTATATTTTTCATATACTATTTTTGACCCACAGAAGCTAAAGTCTTCTATTATCATGATTTTTTTTTAAGGCAAACACAATCTACGTGGAAGTGATGGAATGTATAAGTGGTTAAGTGCATGGGATCTGCGGCCACGCAAGCCTGGGTTCTAATCTCCTCTCTGCTTCTGTTCAATGCTGAACCCTAACTCCAGTTTCCTCCCCTATGAAGTAATGACAATAGCTACCTTATAGGGGCATTGTGAAGATTAGACTGGAATATACTTAAAGCAGTTACCACAGTTCCTGGGACAGAAGAAAGTCTAGTTAGTAATAACTACTATTGTTAGTCTTTATTTGATGCAAAATGCTTTTATAAATCAATATTGAAAATTGATAAAAAGTACAAAATGTACCAAATGTACAATACCTGAAAAGCCAATACTATCTTCCAAAGCAAAGCCAGAGTTTTTTCTTTGTGCCTATCCACAATATCCTTAGAGAGGATTGTATTTCCTGCAAATGGAAAGATAGTCCGTTAGCACAATATATGTACACATCAATTTTTAGTGAGAAGAAAAGTTTTATAATGACTCAATTTTTACCATGCTCATCATTCAACTGAATTCCTCGTGATTTAAGAATTTCAAGAACAATGTCAACATTGTGCATCTTTTGAAGACGACTTATTGCAGGAATCCTGAGTTTCTTTGAGAGATTCCAGTTTCGTGTGAGAAGTTCCATGGTTCGCCTAACAATAAAGGAATTTTCAGATGAAACTGTTAGATAAAAACATACATGAAAAATGAACTTCATTTAAATAATCACCCACATCAATCTTCCCGATTTAAAGAGTTTTAGGTTAGAAAGACCCCAAAATACTATCTCAAAACTCTGTTGCTCCATAGTTAGCAAATACAGTTATTTCTCTTTTAAGTCGGGGGGTTAAGGTCTGTGAACAGAATGTAAGAATGAAAAATAAGATGCACACACACAAATGCACACAGGAACAGAAAAACAAGGTTCTATAGGGAAAGGAAAGGAAAATGGATATTTATTGAGAAGCTACTGTATTCTACACATCAAGTAAGTGTTTTCTTTTATTTTAGTCTCCATGGCAAATCCCACAATCCGGCATTATTATCGCATTTTTGGCGGATGAAGAAACAAAAGCCCAGAAAAGTAAAGTAAATTGCCTGTGATCATACAGCTAGTAATGACAGGACTAAGAGCAGAACTAAAACCCAGTTTTACAGTTTCCAAAGCCGTGCTCTTATACCTATACCAGATAAGATAAAAATGTTTGAGTGCCTACCTTAAGAAGTCACTTATACCACAGTTTAAATTCAAACTCTTAGTATCATCTAGTGCTTTACACTAGACGAAGATCCCTGTTTCCACAGAAAAATCAAGCCCCAACTGATTACCATATATAGTTAAAATTTGGCAGAATTATTTACAGAACCATATTTCTAAAGGTTAGGAAGCAATGTACGATCATTGTAGGCCAACCACTCAGTCAACGTCTGAAGCGTTTCTGCAACACTAGACTGACTGTCAGCTACAGCATCCGTGGATTAACCATTCCCAAGTATCCTCATTTTGCTGACACTGAAGAAAACAGAAACTTGGTATGCAAGATCAAGTCTCTTAACTAGCAAGAGTTCCTGACCAATGACAAAGCATCAACACCCAACACTGGGAAATCCTCAGTAACTCCTATAAAAGCACAAAAATGTCCTTCATTGTCAAAAATAGCACTGAACATAAAGCCAATCACTGCTCCTCCTGGACAGTGGAAAAAGTCTAAAATCGTGAATTCCTATTGGCCAGAAAACAGATGTGGTGGCTTGGATTTATGAAATGAAAAATTAAATATAAAAATAATATGGAAAACATTATCAGCAAATGCTCTGGCCTATATGGAAATCACTCAAGTGAGGAAACTACAGTAAAGTTCAAAAGACTGTTACCTTGCCATGAGAATATATGATCAGAAAAGAAAAGAAAGTTCATGGAGATTTAATTTAGAAGGCAACAAGGGACATGCATGCTGTTTTTGAAGAACTGGGGATTCACAGAGACATAGGGATCCCTTTCTCACAAATGTCAAACGTAATATAAATTAGAGAGTTTCCTAGAAACAAGACAGATGTCTTCAATCCACATGTCCTAAAGAAGCCAACCAAGGCACAGTGTAAAGGCCACTCCTCCCAGAGCAGGCACTGGTAACTGCTGTCACACCAAAGCCAATGTTGAGGATTCCAGTTTGTTACCGAGGAAACAGCGTGTGATCTGAAGCCAGACACATCCCGAGCTGATGTCCACCACCACTGTATAAAACCTGGGCAAGCCACTTTACGTCTTCATCTCACGTTTCCTCACATGTAAAACAAGGTTAACACGACTAAAACTGGTCTCAAATGATGTACTCATGAACCCACTGCAGACGTAAAGCATTACTGAAATGTTTGATAGTTTAATTAGTTCCATGCTTTCCCCAACTCCTATTCTGGGGTATCAGTGGTTCCTACTCAGACACTGTCACATGCCAGCAGGGAGAAAAAAATGTGGATAGGAGACAAGGTTTCTGGGCCTAAAATTGACACCGTTTTCCCGAACTTATCCCAACTTTTTTAAACCCTAGATTTATCCCATTACATAAAGGAGCAAGAAAGATTGTGTATGTATAGAAAAAAGTGTTTTCCAGAAAATTTTAGTCTATTCTAGTGAGCAAAATAATTCCATTTCTTATACTTACACAAGACGCACCCCACATTGCAAGTCTACAGCAAGATTTGTAACAGCAAAATCAAATTCATCAAAAGGTGTCTGAACATGGTTCACAGGTAATCCCAGGAAGCTCAGGTGACGGGAAAGGTCACCTTCACCACCTAGGAAGTTTCGTGAAAAAGCCAGGAGAATTTCTTTACTAGCCTATGGAAAAACAAGTGGCAGGTATTATATTCTAGAATTATAATTTTATTTACAATAAAAACAAATTCTTCAAATCATTCTGTGCATATAGAAATAAAATTAATAGTAGTATAAAAAGACGGTCAGTTTCATATCCTATAGTAACAATGCGAACCTCATATATTTCCAATTTAAGACCTTTTAAGAAAGTGCTCATAATTAATAATACACTCTAAAAATTAGCATTAATTTGGTAACATACTAAATTAGGAAAGAAATTTTCTCCCAAATTAATTCCTCAGAAGCATAGTTACATTCATTCTCAAATCAAAGTTAAGAACAGGGTGATATGCTGGTGAAATGTCAACCAACAAAAGTTAGGCAGGGTTAGAACTACTGGGTAGGCATTCTTATTCTACTCCAGAGTCCTGTTCTTTGGGAAACTCACTTTTTCTAAGGAGGAAATATACCATAAAAACAGGCAAAAGTCTTAAACGTGAAATATAAAACAAATATAAAATGAGAACTATACCTTGAACTCAGCATCTTTACAGAAGAGACAAGGATCATGGTCAATAAGTCTGGAGATTTTAGCATAATCAAGGAAACAAACCAACAACAATAGCTTTTTCAATGTAAACTTAGACAAAGCATCTTCATGACCTGAAATAAAATACAAAAAAGCCTAGCAAGTTAATCTGTGCAATTTTTTTTTTTTTTTTTGGTTCTGAAATATTTTTCTATATTTATTTATTCTGTTGTGCTTTTAGTCTCTATATTCCTACTAAGGATGCTTGAGATGTGTTTTATATTTTAAAGTCAAATTATCTTGGAATTCTTTATAAGATTATAAAACTCCTTATATTTACCTTTTTTTTGTGGCTGGGTTGGTTGCTTTGTTTTGGCAGGGGGAACGTAAATTGGTGCAGCCACTATGGAAAACAGTACGGAGGTTCCTCAAAAAACTAAGACTAGAACTACATATGATCCAGCAACTCCACTGCTGGGTATACATCCAAAGAAAACAAAAATGCTAATTCAAAAAGATACATGCACCCCAATGTTCACAGCAGCATCATTCACAATGGCCAAGAGACGGAAGCAACGACCTAAGCGTCCATCAACAGACGAATGGATAAAGAAGATGTGGTATGTACATAATATATAGACATATAGATATATCTGCAGTTGAGGCAGAACTACTTACCATCTCCGTATAGATGAGGAACGGTCGGGTGCCTATACTCGGCTGCAATATCAGGATTCCAAAGCAAGCGATTCAGAATAAACATTGCCAGCCCTGTGACATCACTGTTGTCTTCCAAAGGGATGAGTTCTCCATATATTGTCTAAAAAGAAATTCATGCTAAAGTTGGGACTGTGTCATCTCTAAGGAGCATTGGGATGCAAAAGGGGGAAGACAGACCATGACATTCTAAGGAACTGGCGCTGTTCTACGTCCTAGAGAGTATGGGAATAATAGGGATATTTGCTACAACTCTTTGGACTGAACATATATGTTTTGTGCAATTTTTAGTGCATATAGTATATTTCACAATGAAAAAGAGACGAAAGCTCATGACTAAGACAAGTTCTTAAAAATCATGTGACAAGTAATATTTACATTTTAATTTTTTCCTTTAAGAACTATCAAATGTAGGCCTGTTGTTCAAATTTAATTATGACTGTCCCACAGAGTATATCATGAAGGTACAACAGACACGTAAATAATTCTAAACTTTCTAATAGTTAACAAATGGAAAACCATCTGTAAACCATGGTTTTAAACCATCTGGGACGTTCAGATCTGTATATAATCAATGATTAAAATATGTCATTAATTTAACATCAATATGATTACTATTAACGATTTTTAAAGCAATTAGAAAAAACTAAAAATACATCAAATTATATTTTATAACCTTACATTGACAAAATTAGGCAAAAGCATGGAAAAGTATTAATATCTGCCAAAATACAGAAACTTTATCTTTATTTACTTATTTTTTTTTTTTTGGCCTGTGATGCTTTTTTAAGATCCTCAAAGGTCACACCCACTAGCAGAACCCTAAGGTGTGGTGTAAGGTAGAATGTTTTGTCCACAATTATTCATCCCTCCCTTCCCTTTAAAAGGTCCTATTCCCAACAAATGGCATAGACTTGCTGTGCTTCTTGTGAGAGAACAAATATTTCTGCCTCATTTGTGTCTGGACAGATGATGCACTTTGGCCAGAAATATGGTTGGTAGTGATGCACACTACATGTAAGCAGAAGTTTTAAAAGGCATTGCGTGTTTCCACCGAACTCTCCTACGTTCTACCTCTGCCACAATAAAGCTATGCCCCAAATAGACAGGTTCTACTTTAATTGAGGTTCTGGAACTGTTTGACATGTGAAAGCGCAGCCACTTGATAGGTAATTTTCTAATTAATCTTTCACTGAAAGAAATAAGAAATTGAACTGAATTTCAAATCAATTGAAATAAGAATTAAAGTAAGAAGTCTTAGCAAGGACACTATCGAGCTGAGTGACCAGAGTAGGCTTCTTATTCATTGCCTCAATTCCTTGATAAATAGCCAGATTATTGCAAAGATTCCTTTCAGTACCAAAGATTTTTTTATTCAAAAGCCTAGAAGTAATTGAAGCAAGAATGAGATATCCCACGTGACAAAAGTAAAAAGCCTAAACAAAATATGAGTACGCCAGTAAAAGACTAAAGGAAATGGAAACACTGAGGATTGTAATAAAAGAATATTTTTAAGAGTCAACTCCTAGTGGCTTTCTAATTCAGTTAGCTTTAACATTCTAAATAGTATTGAACCAATGCACCATGTGAAAAACTCAAATTCTGATGACGCTTTCATGAGAGGTGTTCCATCAAAATGGTTCCAGTGGCATCAGACCGGTGTAGATTCCAGTACCGACCAGTCACGGGCATTCAGCGAGTCACTTAACATCTGAGCTTCTGCTTTGTCAGTGAAGTTGAAATAATAATACATACCTCACTGGGTTTTACAGAGATTTAAACTAGGAAATGTATTTACAACAGCCTGGTATTGTCATTGGTAAATGCTCAGAAAGGAGCTAACTATACTTGTTATTACATCTGGTACCAAATTATATATTGTATATATTTAAGAAACTAACAGGAAAATTGCTATATAACAAAATGGCAATAATATATAATGATGGGGTCTATTAACCTAATGAGCATTTATTAAGGGACCTTAAATTTCATACTGAAAGATCAATTAAGCTAACCAAATGACTTTATAAGTGAAACCATCATTTTATTAAAGAGTCTATTAAAAGTATATAATAAAAAGATGTTTCCTTTTTCAAAAACTGAAAGGTGTACTTACCTCTAGGCCGATTCGTAGCCACAAAGGATTATATGACAACAGCCAATTCAAGACTTTCTGCCGTTCTCCTGAAATACATGTGAAAAGCAAGTAAGGTCAGATCACTAATCAAATAGAGACAGTAAATAAAATTTCATGGAGAGAAATCAGTGGCCAAAAAGGAAAATCGCATATATGAAATAAGTTAAAGTATATTTCCACTCTTTAATATACGTACATGATCACATTTAAGTTTGCGAAATTTTAGGCCGCAAAGTGAAACCATGTATATATATTTGACTCTGAAATAAAAAATTTTTAGAGTGTTTTTAAACAATTAATCTCAAGATTTCTATAATCTTCTTACCCACATCTTTCCAGAGGTGTCTGTCTTTTCGAACAATTAACCGCCTAGCTTCAATTTCAATTTCAAGCTTTTTCATAGCTTTAACCATTTTTCCAGAAGTAAATAAGCGACACGCAGCACGACGTAATCTATTCAACCTGCAGCGAGCGGTATAAGCCCTGAGAGATACTTCATCCTTGGTAGGAGCTCTCGGGACACTTATTTTATGTTGACTCTCTACCCCCAAAAGAAGAGTGGAAGCATTTACTGGGTAAAAACGAAAGAAAGAATGTTTCTGGTTAAACAATATTTATATACATTTTAAAACCCAGCAATAAATGCAATTGAAGATGGCCAAAACAGAACCTATTCCCCGCCCCTTCCAGCCTGCTTCTTCTCTTTCCCACCTCAAAATAAAGGTGTCACCGTTCACTCAGAACCTTAGGCCATCCTATCATTGCAACCTCTTGGCTCTGCCTTCAAACTGTATCCCAAGTCTAACCATTTCTCACAACCACTATTGTCCATGTTCCAACATGATCACCTCTAACCGAGACTAATGGGAGAGCATCCTAACTGGTTTCGCTGCTTCCACCCTCTTTATAAATTAGAAAGCTAAGCTGCTAAAGAATGTGATTTGTTAAAATCAGTTACATTTTGAAATGCAATTTGAATTTTTATAAAACACATTTTCTCTCAAAGAGAGAACTAAAAATCATGCTTTGTTTACTTTTGGAAAATAAAGAAAAGTACCTCAGAGATCATCTAATCAAAGGGCCTTTTAATGTAAAATTCCCATACACACTTCTCTAACACTTACAGACCAGTGTCTGCTGGAACACTGCCGCAAAGGAGAAAGCATCTCCCTAAAGTCAGCCTGCGTGTTGCTTTGGCAAGTTAAATATTTTAAAGGGTTTTTCCTTATCTTGAGTAGGACTGATCCCTGTAACTTCCAAGGGAGAGCAGCCCAAGTGAAGCTTCCTTCTCTCTGGAGAAAACTCTTTAAATATTTGAAGGATACCATGTTTCCATCCTGTTCTATACTTGAGTTTTTCTCTTTTCCAGAGCAAACACTGAAATATTTTTAAAATTCCCCATATCAACTGGTTTTCAGAGCCCTCATAATGATATACTTGTCTACAAACTTCTTAAACTAAGGTACAGTGGAGAAAACATCCCTAAAGTGATCAGGCCACACAAGACTTAAATTGATTCACCAGGACATCACACTTTATTAATGCAGCTAAGACTGAACTGGATTTCTAGGCAGCCATGTCTCACTGTTAGTGCAGATTGAATCTGTACTGAAATAAAACCCATTCACTGGAAAGGCTAGAAACCGAACTGGCTGAGGAGCAGGAAGAGAAAGCAAAAAGAAAAAGTAAAGTTCGGAACTTTCGGCACAAAATTCCCTAAAAATTCTCACCCGCACAATCTTGAGCATTTGTGTTAATGATCTAGTGAGCCATGCCATTAACTACAATATAATAAACGTGTATAACTAAAGAACGAAAAATCACGTTAAAAAACTACCTGTTAAAAGTATTATTTAATCTAAACATTAACTAAATGTTTACCTTCAGAAATATTTGTTTTTACAGTGAAGTCATCAGGAGTTAATATAAAATTTAGCCACCAGGTAAAGCCCTGTTCCTGCTTTTCCTTCCAGCGTTCATCATAAAACACGTTTTTTGCAGCAAACGGCATTGGGTGTCTAGGAATACCTAAGAATACAGTTAGGTTATGGGATAAGAAATTTTCCTTTAAATTATTATACAATCTATAGCAAAAGACCATTTTTACCAGCAAAACCACCTTTAAAACGCTGAACAATGTTTGCTTTTTCACTACTTGTTAGAAATAGTTGAAAGCATTTTGGGTCTAAAATGTAGTCAAAGTAAAAGAGAAAAAGTAAGGCAGTACCTCCTGGTTTTTTAAAAATCCCAAGTAAAGTGAGTCAATTTCACTGAACTCTGAGAAAATATCTTGTTATTTGAATACACACTTTAACAATTCTTCAAAGCTTTTATTTGACAAAAAAGTATCAATTCATTTCCATTTGAAATGCAATTAATGCTTCATTCCATGTCAGTTTTTTATAGACTTTAAAGATATTAAACACTTGCCTGTTTTTAGTGGTTTTATGAAGGTCAAATTAGATTGTGCCACAGGAACAATGGGTTTTGTCTTTTTGTTTGTTTTAAAATTAGGAGTTCTGTGTCCTAAAGAATCTAAAATATATGAGAAAACAGAATAATAGCATTTAAAAAATGAAATAAATTCTGTGAATGAACTGTTGTCAAGTTAAAATTTGGGCTCTCCAAAATCATATCCGTTTAGAAAATGCTGAATAAACACTATGTGCCAGGGTATGAACTCGGGTAATAAAACTTATGTCTGGAAGTTACAGACCAGAAACTACAATGTATTTTGTGTCTACAGAAGCTAGGGTTCAGATTCAACCAGTTCACTGTGTGTGTATATACACCAGACTCCGTGCTAGGTGCTGAGAATGCAGAATGGAAAGATGTGGTCCTGGCCCTCAGGAAGTTCTCGGTCTAGTACAGAAGTGCAGAAAGAATCACAATACACTACGTAAGGAGAAGTACACATGAGGAGTCATGGGACAAGGGGAGGGAGAGCTAAGTCACCTAAATGGCAGGACAGCCTCCTGGCGGGGGCGACCCTGAGCTGACCCTGCAGTGGATGTGACACACCAGGAATGGGGGGCCTTTCACTGAACTGCAAAGTGCCCGGAGCCAAGAACACAGATAAGAAAAACAAGACAAAAAAGAGGGTGGAAGAGGAAGAAAAGAATTCAATACTATTAAAAATAACAGTGACAGCTAATAGTCGAGTACTTTGTGCCAGGCACTATCAGAGTCTTGTAATTTGGGTTATCTCATGCAATCATCACCAGAAACCTATGAGAAGTGCACTTTTATTCTCTGCATTTTATGGAATCAGGATACTGGAGCTTAGAGCAACTAAGCCACTTGGTCAAAGTCACGCATGCTAGTAGGTGGCAGAGCTGGACAGTATAGCTCCAGAGCCTGCACTATTATTCATTCAGTTACAAGTACCTGGTGGGCCAGTGAAGGATTAAAGTCCAGGCAGTAACACCATCATATATATTTCAGAAGACAGAATGGACAATGGACTGAAAGGAGTCAAGACTAGAGATGGAAGCCAAAAGGAAGCTATCCCAGAGGCCTAAATTAGCTATGATGAGAACTTAAAGGAACACGGAAGCAGTGGAGACAGATTAGAGAAGAGCTATTTTCACAGCAGAACTAACAAGGCTTAATGTCAACTGACTAGGCAAGTGATGGAGAATGAGAGTCCCGATGGGTCCCCGTGTCTCACCCCGGTGATGAGGGAGATGGTGGGTGGTCCCTACAAATAACCTGTCTGAACGCAGTTCACTCCCTCAAAGGCAGGTTTCACACCAGCTTGCGCTGCTGCTTGATACAAACAAGAAGCCAATAAAGGCAGAGGAGGCCAATAAAGGCTAAGGTCCAGGGCAGAATCCAGCCCACGGCTGTTTGTGTACAGTCTGCAAGCTAAGAAGAATTTTCACATTTATAAATACTAGTTGAAAAAAAAAAAACCCCTCCAAACAATTATATTTCATGACACATGAAGATGATATGAAATAGTCACACCTGTTCATTTACACATTGTCCATGGCTGTTTCCCCTTCCACAATGGCAGAGCTCAGCGGCTGTGACAGAGATCATATGTCCTGCAAAACCTAAATATTTACTATCTGGACCTTTAGAGAAAAAGTTTGCTCAGCTTTGATTTAGAAGAATTGCAAGTCTATGCCAACTGTCAAAATAAGGAGTATGACCAAATTGTTACATAATAGCTATTAGGTTATAAGGGTCTTTTCATTTTAACATATTTAAAAATAAAAATATGAGGAAAAGTTCCTCATTCTGAAGGCTTGCAAAAGCTGGTCCCTCCGCCTAGAACCATTTTATTCTGTGGGAACCTTCTTTGGACAGGTCTCACAGCTTCTCGTCAGTCACGTAAAGCCAAGTAAAGTGCCCCCCCCTTCTGTGCTTTCGCGATTCCCTGTGCATAGCTCAAAGGACTGGGAACAACTTGAGGACAGGCATGATACCTTTTCTCCGTGTATCCACAGAGCCCAGAACAATGCATAGGACATAGTAGGTACCTTATCAAGGCTGAATAAATGCATCTTGAAACACTGACTTCTTTTTCTGCTCTCCTGGGTTTGTCAGAACAGAAAGAAGGCAGACACCCTTAGTGAGTTACCATGCTCATAAATCAGATATCCAGTGTGTGCAATTCTCTTTAAACCTTGCAAAGAGGCTCCGCTCAGCTACGCGGCCACCTCAAACAAACGGGAGGTTCAAGTGTCAACACATCAGTGGTTTATTTGCTCATTCATTCATTCACTATGTCATTCATTCATCATTTATTGTACACCTTGTAGGAGGTCAAAACAGATACGTTCCTTACATTCAAAGAATTTGTTATCTGGTCAGAATATTTCTATAGGAAATAAAATGATGCAAGCAAAGAAATGGAGTTAACAGGTAGATAGATACGAGATGTCCCGTATGCTGCATTCAAATTTGCTAAGGGAATCTACATAGAGGAAAAAGTCATCAGGGAGTAAAGTATTAGAAATCAGTGAAAGATTTGAGTTAGTGAGAAAACAACATATATGAAAGTTAGTAAGAGGATACGTGGTCAGGAACAAGATAAGGATGCCCACTCTCATTACTTTTATTCAACATAATCTTGAAAATCTTAGCCACAACAATTAGGCAAGAAAAAGAAAGAAAAGCCATCCAAATTGGAAAGTAAGAAGTAAAAACTGTCACTATTTGCAGATGACATGATGCTATATATAGAAAACCCTAAAGACACCACCAAAATACTGTTAGAACTAATAAACAAATTCAATGAAGTTGCAGAATATAAAATCAATATACAAAAGTCTGCTGCATTTCTATACACTAATAACAAACTATCGAAAAGATTCTTACTACATCAAAAAGACTAAAATACCTAGGAATAAATTTAACCAAGGAGGTGACAGGCTTGTACACTGAAAACTATAGGACATTGTTGAAAGAAATTGAAGAAGACACAAATAAATGGAAAGATATTCCTATGTGCATGGATTTGAAGAATTAACATTGTTCAAATGACTATACTATCCAAAATCTACAGATTCAATGCAATCCCTATCAAAATTCCAAGGGCATTTTTCACAGAATGAAAACAAACAATCCTAAAATTTGTATGGAACCATCACGAAAGACCCCAAATAGCTAGAGCAATCTTGAGAAAGAACAAAGCTGGAGGCACCATGCTCCCTGACTTCAAACTAGATTCAAAAGCTACAGTAATCAAAACAGTATGATACTGGCATAAAAACAGACACATAGATCAGTGGAACAGCATAGAACCCAGAAAAAAACCCATGCACATATAGCCAATTAATTAATGACAAAGGAGCCAAGAATATACAATGGGGAAAGAAGAGTCTCTTCAATAAATGGTGTTGGGAAAATTGAACAGCCACATGCTGAAAAATGAAACTAGACCACTATCTTATACCATACACACAAAAAATAACTCAAAATGGATTAAAGACTTAAATGCAAGACCTGAAGCCATAAAACTCTTAGAAGAAAACATAGGGGGTAAGATCCTTGACATCAGTCTTGGCAATGATTTTTTTGATCCCACACCAAAAGCAAAGGCAACAACAGTAAAAATAAACAAGTGGGACTACATCAAACTAAAAAGCTTCTGCACAGCAAAGGAAATCACCAACCAAATGAAAAGGCAGCCTACTGAATGGGAGAAAATATTATATCTGATAAGGGGTTAATATCCAAAATATGTAAAGAACCCATACAATTCAGTAGCAAAAAACAAACCATCTAATTAAAAAATGGACAGAAGAGCTGAATAGACATTTTTCCAAAGAAAACATACAGATGGCTAACAGATACATGAAAACATGCTTAACATCACTAACCATCAGGGAAGGGCAAATCAAAAGCACATTGAGCAAATCACCTCACACCTGTCAGATGGCTGTTATTAAAAAGACAACAAATAACAAGTCTGGAAGGGTGTGGAGAAAAGGGAACCCTCGTTGGTGCAGCCACTATGGAAAACAGTATGGAGATTTATCAAAAAATTTAAAACAGAACTACCAAATGATCCAGTACTTCCACTCCTGGGTACTTTCTGAAGAAATGAAAACACTACCTTGGAAAGACACGTGTTCACAGCAGCATCATTTACAACAGCCAAGGTGAAAACAACCTAAGTGGTCATCGATGCTGCATACATATGCCATGAAATATTAATCAGCCATAAGAAAGAATGAAATCTTGCCATTTTCAACAACATGGATGGATCCTGAGGGCATTATGCTGAGTGAAATAAGTCAGAGAAAGACAAATACCATATGATCTCTGATGGCATCTGACGGAAACACAAAAACAAAAAACAAACTCACAGATACAGAGAACAGATTGGTGGTTGCCAGAGATGGGGCTGGGGGTGGTGGTGAAATGGGTGAGGGGGTCAAAAGTTACAAACTTCCAGTTATAAAGTAAGTCCTGGGGGTGTGATGTCCAGTGCGGCGGCTGGACAAGACTGCACTGTGTATTTGAAAGTTGTTGTGAGAGCAAATCTGAAAAGCTCCCACATAATAAGAAACAATTTTTTATTATAATTATGTATGATGAGAGATGTTAAGAACAATAACAACAACAAAAGAGGATACCTGGATGGAATGGCAAGAGTAGCATGGCTAGAATGTTGTTGAATAATAAGACAGCAGGCTGGATAAGGGGAGGTCACATGAAGACAATCTTAAGTGACAGAATAAGGAGCTTGGAGATGATCTGGTGACAGCAGAGGGCCACTGAAGGTTCTGAGGCAGGAAGCAGGTGAAGCCACGTACTGGACAGCAAGTGCCTCGAGCTAACTGACACATCACAAGTTTGAGGCTGGTGGATCTCCAAAACTGTCATCCTTGGTCAGTGCCCAAAATAAAAACCTCATGTCTACCCGCTCTCTCTTACTTAAATCACAGTAGGATAGAAAGATGTGGTAGAACACGTACGTTGTAGACAGGGAGACCTGAGTTTAAACCGTGGCTCTATTTTAGGAGATTTTGTGACCTTGGGCAAGTTACTGGCGCTTTTGAGGTTGATATAAGGGACTTAGAGAAGGAGGTCATTCTATACAGAGGGGATAATTAACAGCAAATACCCTGAGGGAAGAGAATGTTGAAGGGTCAAGAATAACAAGGAAGCCAGGGTGACAGAAGCAAGAAGGACAGAGAGGAACGACGGAGGTTGGGAGGAGATCGGGGCAACACAGACCTTACAGGGCCTTGTGCATCATCACTGTAAGAACTTGGCTTCCGGGGAGATGAAAGGTCGTCAGGGGCATAGAAACGGACAATGTTAGAATGCACTTAACAAATATTTGAAAAGTATCGCCCTGGTGGCTAAGTGGAAAATAGACTCCAGAGAAGGCAAGGGTGAAGGCAAGATCTGTTAGGGGGCTTGCAGTGTCACAGACAGGCTCGGATGGTGCTATCAGAAATGGGAGAAGTGATCCAATCCTGAATGTATTGATACTTGGAAGGAACAGAAGATAGGACTTGATGATGGACTGAATTTGGAATCAGGCAGACTGTGTGCATCTATAGAGAAAGGGTAGGAGCGAAACACACTTAGGGACAATCCCCAGGTGTGGGGCCTGAAATGAGAGGAGGTCAGAACAGAAGTGCTGTGTTGGGAGTGATACAGCAGGTGCACGTGTCACGGGAGTGGGGATAGCAAAGGGCTGGTCTGGACAAATTAAAGATGCTCATTAGGCAGTCACGTAGAAATATGAGATGTTGGATAAATGAGTCTACAGATTAGAGGTCCATCCCAAAGATATAAAATTGAGAGGCCTCCATGTATAGAGAGTACTGCAAGCTGTGAGATGGCCTGAGATCATTAAGGGAGTGAGTGAAAGTATGAAAAAGGTTCAGTGACTAAGCCTTCGTGTACTCCAGGGTTGAGAGGCTGGAGAGACACAGAGGGCTCCACAGAGAAACCTGAGAAGCAGCCAGTGCCGTGGGAAAAGCACCAGGAGGAAGTGGGGATGGCAGGGTAAAGCATTTCGAGAAGAAAGAGACTCAAAGCATCAGTCTGCCTAATAGTTCAAGATGAAGACTGAGAAGTAACCACTGGACTCAAAGTGTGGATGTGTTAATGACCTTGACAGGAAAAGTTTTAGTAGAGTCGTCAAAATCTTGTTGAAGCGGTTTCAACATATAGGAGAGGAATTGGAAACAGCTAACATAAGCAACCTTCAAAGTGATTTTTTTTACCTTAGAAAGCACCTTTTAATTCAAGCATAATGTTTACCCAGGAAAGTATACAGAACTCAGTGAACTATCACAAAGTGAATACTTAGGTTCTTTCAAAGAGTTTTGCTTAAAAGAAAGCAGAAGAAAGGAGCAGGGCCTGAACGAGTAAGTGGTATCAGTAAAAAGTCTTTCTGTTTCTTTAGGAGTTGGAGGTAAGAATGGCACATTTGTGTGTTAATCAGAAATGACCCAGGAGGGAGTAAAACACTGGAGATGTGGGAGAGAGAAGGCAGCTGCTAAAGCAACGTCCGTGTAGAGGGCGTCGGGCTTTTGGTGCCGGTAGAGCCCGGCCTCACTGGGCATGCAGACCTTTCAGGCTGTAACAGGAGGGAAGGGAGCAGCGGAGGAAAACACAGCGGGGTGGTAGATGCTGCGGAAGTTTCCCTCAGTGAGGCAGGGAGCAGGTTGGCAGCTTGGGTGAGGAGCAGAGGACCAGCTCCAGAGCCTCCCGCCCAGGGGGTACCCCAGCCCGACCACTCACCACCCGTGACCTTAGGCAAAGTACTCGGCCTCTGGACGCGTAGATGTCCTCATCTTAAACGTGGATTCATGACAACATCTACTCAGTATGATTGCTGTAGGTAGGTATGAGAGGAGGTAATAGCAAAGCACTTACAACTGGGGCCGCGGAGAATGCAGTCAGTAAATGTTCACTGCTGTTATCCATCCTGAGCGGAGGAAGGCGGTGCTCGAGAAAAAGGGAGGGATGAGATAGTCTGTAGCAAAGGGATCAAGTCAATAAGCCAGGAAGATAGAGCCAAGAAGAGCTACGGGCTTCACAGCGGTTAGTGGTCATGAATTTAAAGACCAACCAGCAAGGTTCAGGCACAGAGCAGGCAGAGTTAGACTGGGATTGGAATTTGCCAGACAAGTACAATGAGCGTAAGAGAGGTGAACAAAGGGATTATGAGGAACTGTGGAGTCCAAGCTGAATAAGTAAGGAAGTGAGGATATAATGAGGTGAGGGCTGGGGAAACGGGACTGGATTAGTTGGGTTTCTAGAGAAAATGCTGAGATCATAGCAAGGGAGATGCCTTTAGGACAGTGTGGCCTAAGTAGGCTGGAACTAACAAGCCAGGATACTGGAAGGCTCTCCTACAAGGATCTTGAAATCATAAAGAATCATCCTAAAGTAGTAGTTTTGGAGAAGGTCTCGTGAGCCAAATGTAAAAAATCTCGAGTTATCTCTCACTGTAACAAGGAGAACTCTGGATGGGATAGTATGAAAAACGAACTTCAAGCTGTTTGCTTTCTTTTTGTTTGTTTTTAAGGAAGAAAGGAGAAGCAATAGTCTGGAAGCAGATATGATACGGCGGGCAGTCCATTGTCCCACCGAGATACTCAAGGTCAGAGGAGCAGGAGAGAAGACAGCCAGTGCTGGAGAGGGTTGCAGGAAAGCAGTGTTCTCGGGGGAGGGCCAGGCTCAGCGTGGGGACAGGTGCTAAGGAAGGGCAGTGAGTCCACAGGGCACAGACCCTGTAAAGAGCTGCGGAGAAGGAGTGAATATGGTTCCAGTTAGGCGGTGTGCAAAGAAAAATGAGATAAAATACAGGGGTGTGTTATTTCCTAGGAGTCCTAGAGCTCTTTTAAATTACCTGTTAAATAACCTGTGTGGTTTGTTTCCCTGTGGGGACCTTGATGGGCATCTGAGGGAACTGGGGTTAAAAGGTCATGATGGGATTGGTCCTAACAGTTTTCAAGGCAGACAGTGGTAGTACGGCTGTGAGCACTAGGGAAGGAACGGTGAGGTTTTCCCCAGAGGAATGAGGAGCTCAGGTGCCCTGTCTTCATTCCTAAATAACGGCCGAGTAAAGGCTGAGCAGAATGATGCCCCCGGAGCACAGGGAGTGGAAAGGCCTCCTCTGCATCCCCCCAGGTGGTGTGATGGGGCCAGGCATCCACTGGGTCCTCCCATCAGGGCCTGGACCAAGGTGAGGCACATAAAGTACTACACTTGAGGCGGGGGCCAAAAAACTCAGTCATCAAGTATTTTAATGCAATATTTTTTAAAAATCAAAATTAATGCAGAAAAATCATGATGAACAAAACGTTAAAAGTTTAAAAAAGAATGAGATCACAGTGACTGCAGAATTCAGCCCTACACTACGTTTGCTCCATCTTCCACTAAGCAAATTGGTAAATGAAAAGTACAAGTAAATTCAAGCATATCGATAGCAATTTACTAAACCAAAAGAAACAGAAAATATGCCCTGCACAGGTATACTTTCATTAAAGATTTTAACAAAACTCACCAGTTTTCTTCTTCAGCTTTAATTTCTCTTTGTTGCTAATACGTTTCAAGGTGGAGGTTATCACTTTTTTTGTGTTTTTAACAGTTGATGTTTTGGACTCCACAGGAGAATAATGGATCCTTTTGATTTCTTGTACTTCTGTGTATTCTGTAACTGTAACCTTCAAATTTGCATCTTCTGTGTTTCCCTCACTCTTTCTTTTACGAGCAACTAAAGCTACCTTTGAGGGAGGAGTTATCACATTTTTACAACTCTTAGGTCTACTCAGTATTAAATCTCTAGCTGGAAGAAAAGAATGAAAATCATCTTTCTCTTTGTGATCATCTGTTTCTTTTTCACACTCACCCACTACAACACTGAGACATCTTTTTGCCTTCGGTTTATTAGACTCCGTTTGGTTTTCTCTGGCACAAGTGGGCTTTCTTTTAGTAACAGTGGCAGAAAGTATTGGGCGTCTCTTAAGAGGTTTATCGTGGCTGTGACTAGAAACATCCTGAACTGCAGAAAATTTAGGCTGGTTCCGTTTCTTAAAAGTATAACAATTTGACTTCATTTCTAAAGCTTTGGATTCTTCAAAAGTAGCTTTTGGAGATTTTGAACCCTGACATTCAGGAATACAAGGTAAAACTTCATTTCTTCTCTCCTCCTGAGAAGGTTGTGAGGCCTGAGAATTTACATTTGATAATGGTGACAATTTACATGTTTGCTGAGATACACAAATGTATGCCATATTATCTTTTAAAAATTGATTTGGGGATAGAATTGGATTAATTGACTCTGATTCTAGATCCTGATTTAGTCCATAATTATCATTTATGAAAGAATCTGGACTTAAAATTGTCCGATAAATTTCACATACACTTTTTGACTCCAAAATCACAGGCCTTGAATTACCTTTCACACACATATCTGGTGAAAGACACATCACTAACTCTCGTTCATTATTAGCTGCACGGCTATTATTCACAAAGGAATCTGGACTTAGAAAATTTCCTTGGCTTTGTGTGATGTTCAACGTTGAAGAATAGTTTGGGGTAAGGATAAGTTTACTGTTCTCTTCAATTTGGTCATTATTTATGGAGTCCAAGGAAGTTTCACTTATGACTGTCTCATTAAAATGAAAATCTTTTACAATGTTGGCACATTCTACTTTTAATAGTTCCCCATTTTCAGATGCAGGAAGGGATGTGTAGGTAGTAGATCGACGGACAGAAACTGGCAAGCAGGTCTCCCCATGGCACTCTTGGAAAGTGGGACTGATAGGTGATATGGGTATTTTATTTTCTTCAAGGATTAAAGAATTGTTTTCTGTTGGGGAACAGCTTTCGTTCGTAGCCAGATTCTCACGTGCTTGTAGTGGGCTCCTAACTCTGTCCAATTTTGAGGAAACGTTAAATGTTTTATTTACATTTTGAATATTTGAAATCTTCTGGTTATGACCTGAAGAGGCTGATACTTTCTTTTTATTAATGGTATCCCAAAGACTCCTCTGCAAAAATAAGCAAAACATACAGATTAAGTTGATAACTATTGAATAGTACCTTTAAGCAAAATATGTATGCTACCTCAAGACTGTTAACAAAATAATTTTTACATATTATTATTTTCCTAGAGTAAATTACAGAATGATGAAAACTTAGTACCTTTTTCTTTTTCGGCTCTTCTGCATTTCCTAGTAATATAGCTTGGTGTTTCAGAACATCATTTACAAGAAATGTCACGATCTCTCTTACTCGGCCTCCTTTTAATGGTGTCCAGGTAATAGAAATAACAATTTTTTCTTTAGGCTATAATCAAAAGAATACATTTTAAATGACTATAACTGTAGTGATGTATAATAACCAAAATATATTATATGTAACTTAGAATACAGTAGACGATTACTAATTGTTACTCACCAACACTCTATACCCTAACAACATTTAGAAATCAAATATATTTTCCTACCCTATCTCGTTTCATTATAAGGAAAAAAGTTACTAGTAATAACAAGGTTCACAACAAAATAAAATTATAATAATCACTCAGTGGTTTTTAAAAATTTAGTCACATATTTCCACTTCTTTAGAATATGTACAGAACTTCTATTTCAAATATAATGACCTTACATTAGAAAGACTTTTTCAAAAAGAAATGTAAAGATGATCAGCTAAATTCCTTGCTCTCCACTTCTCTAAAGTCCATATTATCATTATTGATATTTGTTAAATACTTCGTTCCAGGCATAGTTTCAGGTATCTAATATAACTAGTCAAATCCTCACATCCCTAGGAAGCAGATACTGTGATGATGCATGTTTTACAGATGAAGTAATCAAGGTCCAGAAAGCTTTAAGTACTTTGCCAAAAGTACTGCTAGTAATTAGAACCCAGGCATTCTGAGTCCAGAGTTTAAACCTTAACATCTACACCCTACAGCCTGGCAGGAATTTGCCAAATGCAAAACCCTTACATGACAAAACAAACTCTGTGTTTGTTGTTTTTCAGGGGGAAAAAAAGACAAGTTTTGTTTGTTTGTATGTATGTATGCATGTATTTAGACAAATTAAAATAGAAGTTTTACTGCAGAAGTTGTATTACGGTAATGCCAGAAGGGAGGAGAGATGGTAGACCAGCTACCAACATTAGGACCCACGATCACACAACCCGACAGACAAGAAATGGTAGAGCTGAACCGGTATCAGCCTCACAGAGAAGGTCAGACCTTTACAGCTTTTCCCCTGGACAGAAAAAGCAATTCTCCTGTCCTCTTCACAGAACCTGGGCTTCTTAGAACTCATACTCCTAGAGTTTAGTTATATAGGTGCCTGTTTTTAGTACCAAGCTTGCCTGGCATATAATAAAAGTCCTTACTTTGATATCTGTCTTTTATTCCCTTCCCTATGCTTGGCCATGGGCCCAGTAGAAGCATACTCCAGTTTCACGATACTGAATGAATATCTTTGGCTCTTTCTTGTTGAATTATGCTAAATCAGTTAAGTGACCAGCTACAGCAAAAACAACAAGAATAAAATCACAAGAAAAACTTTGGTGAAGGCTAGCCTCCCCCTTGTCTGGCCTTGCAGAATTCCTGAGCTTCTCAACAACTTAGTATCAATAATTAGGTGAGTGTCCGAGACTCACTTTCAGAGCTTTGAAGGCCTTAGTAGATGGATAAACTGGAAAAATCTCAGGCCCAGAGACCACACACACCATCTTCAACCCACCTGTTGTTACCCTTTGTCAGATCAGACTCACACAACTCTAATAAAAGGAAGGGGGATTACAAGCCAAGGTTAGGGTTGGAAGATCCCCCGAATTTAGAGCTTAAATGGGCTTTTGTCTCATTTCACTAAATTTCAACTCATCACTTTGTTAAATTAATGTTTAACAGCACATCTGTGGTAGGCTAGATTATTCTGGCTCCAGGCTAGGATGTTTCTGGTTGTGTGATGTGTGCTCCGCATATAGAAATCATTAGGTCAGTGAATGTTCTTTCTTTTTTTGTCATATACAGACATACCTTGTTTTATTTTTCTTTATTTCGCTTCGTAGATATTGTATTTTTTTTTTTTAACAAATTGAAGGTTTGTGGCAACCCCTCATTGAGCCAGTCTATTGGTGCCATTTTTCCCACAGCATTTGCTCACCTTGTGTCTCTGTAGCACATGTTGGTAATTCTTGCGATATTTCAAACTTTTTCATTATAATATGTGTTCTGGTGCTCTGTGATCTTTGATGTTGAGACACAGATGTAGAGAACAAACGTATGGACACCAAGGGGGAAAACTGCGGTGGGGTGGGGATGGTGGTGTGCTGAATTGGGCGACTGGGGTTGACATGTATACAGTGATGTGTATAAAATTGATGATCGATTAAAAAAAAAAACAAAAAAAAAAAACAGCATCGCAGGCTACAGAGAAATTGTTCATGAAAGGAAGAGTCAATCAATGCAGCAAACTTCACTGTTGTCTTGTTTGAAGAAACCGCCAGGGCGACCCCACCCTTCAGCAGCCACCAGCCTCATCAGTCAGCAGGATCAACATCGAGGCAAACCCTCCATGAGTAAAAAGATTACAGTTTGCTGAAGGCTCAGATTGTTAGCATCTTTCAGTAGTAGTCTTTTTAACTTAAGGTATATGTATATTGTCTTTTTAGACATGATGCTATTGCACACTTAATAGATGACAGTATAGTGTAAACATAACTTGTATATGCACTGGGAAACCAAAACATTCATGTGACTCGCTTTACTGTGATTTTCACTCTATTGCAGGGGTCTGAAACTGAACCCACAATATCTCCAAGGTCTGCCTGTACAACTTACTTAATGGGCATATCTATCAAATTTTGTTCTTATTGAGATTCAAATGAAATTATCTGTTTAGGATAAATTCAAGACTGTGAACTCTTACTACTTGCTTCTCAATTTATATATAGAAAATTTGAAAAGGGGGTGTCCCTTCTCAAGAGTTACTGTTACTTAACAAATAGTTATTGAGTGCCTAATGGCATACATAGTGCCTGACACAGGATAGGCATACATCAAATATTTAAGTTACAAAATTATTGAATGAATGAAAAGCAGACGTGGTCTCTGGCCTCATGGACATTATATTCTTCTCAATAAAAGAAATTACAAAATCTAAGTGAAAAGATAAATACAAAAATACAAGTCCCCAATACTGTTATCAATGAAACAAAAAAAAAGGTTTGAGAGAGCCATAGTGAAGGGACCTATAATCTCTAACTGGGTGATCAGAGAGTATAATACTAATATTTAAGCTAAGACAAAGTATAAGAATGAGCTGGACAGACAGAGCTAAGGGAGGAGCAATTCAGCAGAACGTACCAGCATGTACACAGCCCTGAAACAAGAAACTGCTTAGTGTAGCCCTAGAAACAGATAGAGGACCAGTGCAGCTTAATGTTAGTGGGAAGGCAAATGACCTGCGATACATGAGGTTGGAGAGAGAAGCAGAGGACTACTGTATATACGTAATCTCTTTAACAGATTTGAACATCATAAACAGCATCACTTAGGTGTACATTTTGTGGCTGCAGAGGTTTGGTTTTGTTTTGTTTGTTTGCCTATTTTCTTTAAGGCATACCAAAATGAAGTTCTCGTCTTTTTATCCTTAGTTGCAAGGTTAGTCAGCTAACCCAGGAGGAGAGCACATTGGGAGGGAGATGGTCAGAGTGCTCACCGCCTTTTCCTTTTCCATGCCTCCTCCTCCTCCATCCACCTGCCCAAGAGGAAGCCCTTCGGTAATCTGTAACAATCCATAGACTGAGACAGTGAGAGCGAGTCAGTTCTGAAAAATATGTCAAGGGATTTATAACTGATACATGCTTTTTGGACTGCAGTGATAGTCTAGCTACAAAACTTCACCTTTTATGGAGACAAATACCCTCAGAGGTGTAAAAACTGAGATAAAACATAAAGCATTTTACTTTTTCCCTTTTGGAAATCTTTATTTAGTCTCCCCCATCCCCCAACTCCACCCTTTAAAAAAATTACTTAGGTAACTCAAACAAATGAGGGAACAGATCTGTCATACTACTTTCTTTTAAATATGCCTCTATTACCTTCAGTAATGGCATTCTTGGATATGCATCACTGTTAATTTTTTGAACAGAAGCATTGCCATGTGTCTGAGGTAAGAATCTTACTATTTTATCTAGATTCTGAAAGACAGCAGAAAGTCAGAATTACAATAAAAAAAGTGGGCTGCATCTCCCTCCTTTGGGAGAAGATTGAAAAAATGTTGACAATCAATAAACAAGATGATCTCTCATAATTCCATCTAGTCCTAAGAGTCTGTGGTCTTTGTTTACAAACTTTTTATTAGCGACAAATCAGAAAACGGTAGTTGCAGCCAGTGACAACTGAAGCTGCCTTGTTATTAAATGGATCCGGCCCTCCCCCTTGTGGCCATAAGTGCAATGACCGTAACTGTCTGAGAAGCCTGGCTGTGAAGGAGGAGGAGGGAAGAGTCAGGTTTGGGGCTGCCTTGCCAGTCTCCCAGTCACATCAAATTAGCATCAAACTCATTGCACAATAGACGGGTGGCTTATTTTCTTGAAGAAGTGCGAGCGGCCTCATGTTAGCCTCTACTCGTTTGCAGAGCAAAAGCTCCTATTTCCAGAACTGGCACCAATGAGTCTGTTAAACCATCCAGTTGAGTTGTTCATAACCCTGGTTACAGAGATCACTTGAGGGGTTTGTAAAAAGTAAAAATGCCCTGACCCTCCTCTATGTCCTCCCCAGGAGTGATGTTGAAGCGGGGTCCTGGTACCAGTGGTTTTTTTAAAGCTCACCACTGAGGTAACGTGCAATCAGGATGGAAACACCACGTAGCTTAATCCCATTCAGTAGGATGGCTGGTGATTTTAACTGAATGTCATTATGAAGACCCAGACCCAAATGACAAACCCCCTACATTACAGCAGTCCTATGCAGATTCTAACACACCAGTATTATTGAAGTTTTAAAAAGAATGACTAGGAGATTAAAAGAAACCCAAAAGATCATTTAAAAAAGTTTTCCTGGGGCTTCCCTGGTGGCGCAGTGGTTGAGAATCTGCCTGCCAATGCAGGGTACACGGGTTCGAGCCCTGGTCTGGGAGGATCCCACATGCCGCGGAGCAACTGGGCCCGTGAGCCACAACTACTGAGCCTGCGCGTCTGGAGCCTGTGCTCCTCAACAAGAGAGGCTCTGACAGTGCGGGCCGCGCACCGCGATGAAGAGTGGCCCCCGCTCGCCGCAACTAGAGAAAGCCCTCGCACAGAAACGAAGACCCAACACAGCCAAAAATAAATAAATAAATAAAAATAAATAAATAAATTTATAAAAAAAGTCTTCCTTGGATAGGCCCCAATAAATCTGCTCTACAAAAATATCCCAAATGACAGTCTCCTGGTCTTCATTCCGCTTCAGGCCTAGATATATTGTATGGTAGACTTATTTTTATACTAATTTTGAATTTCTGTCATTCTTTGGCAAGTATAACACTTTACCTAGTGGTTCTTGAGATGCCATCTGCATACATAAGACCTTGTTTAAAATGGAGTTTTCTGTGTTTACCCCCAGAAAGTCACATGAGTAAGTGCGGAGTGGTGAGTAGAAATCTCCCTCATTTAACAAGCAATCCAGACAAATCTGATGCAAGTGGTTGCAGGCATCTCAGAGAAGTGCTGCTTAGTCACACCGTGACATGCTAATTCACTGGAGGTGTGGGGTGTGTTTTAGATAAGGGATGTTCTAATATTTATTTTCCACTACAGTGCTTCTCAAAATGTGGTCCCTGGACCTGTAGCAGAGGCATCACCTGGGAACTTCTTAGAAATGCAAGTTCTCGTCCTACTCTACACATATGGAATCGGAAAGTCTGAGGGTGGGGCCCCAAAAGTATTTTAACCAGCCCTCCAGGTGATTCTGATGTCCAGTCTCCTCAAAGCATCCCATCCTCCTTGATAGCTGTTTGATGCAGCTTCTTCTTGTTCTTAGAATTTTTCCCTCAACCTCCTAACATATGTCTTTAGGAAGGAACCATGTCTCATGTCTATAAATCAATATAAGGGAAAGTACATGGGATTTAAAATTATAAGACCTAGATGGGAATCCCAGCTCTGTCAATTGCTAAGAATAAAACCATGCATACATATTTCCACCCTCTGAGCATATTTCCTCATGAAAAATCAGGAAGAGAACATTTATTCAGGACACAGAGTCCAGACTTTTGCTTGAAGCTTTCTCTCATTTGAGCACCATGCACAGGTGCAGTTGGCATTACTTTCAACTAAGAGATGAGAAAATAGAGACACAGAATTCTCAGAAGAGTGAACTGAGCTGCCCACCCTGATCCACTGGACACAAACCCTTTGATAGTGTTGCCTTATCTGCAAATGTGGAGAAGGACTCCATGAGTTTGATGTAAGGATTAAATAAGGCAACAGAGTTTAAAAGAATTTGTAAAAGGTAAACATTATGTTTGTATGTATTATCTTAGTGGTTTGGTGGGTTGAGTGGAATCAGCACAACCAGACCTGAAGCTGAGGGAAATCAACAGCTAATAAAAGACAAGTTTTGTTTTAAAGCAGAAACCATAAAACATCATAAACGGATGGTTTAAAAGATAAGAACAGTTAACTTTTACAGTATAAAAAGTGTAATTCTAAAAAAACAAAACCCAAAAACTTTAGTACCACAAAACAAAAAAGAACAAGTAGAAGTATTATGTAGATAGAAAAAAGTATATATCTTTTCACGAAAAGAAAAGCAAACATTTATAAACTAGAGAGAACGGGCAGGTTCTTAAGTGTAGCTGAACCACTGCTTATGAGCAAGTCAAGAGACCTCAGATTAAAGCCTCTTCTCACTGCCTTAGGAAGCGGTTATTTACATAAGGAGTGAGACTCCCTCAGCTATTTTTTTTTTCTTTTCACCCTTTCAGAGATTCTAATCAATGGAAAGACCACAGAAATCAGAAAAAGAAAGTAAATTCTCTAGATTTTGGTGACAGGAATGGGAGCATTACTCTGGCCAATGCAATGAAGAAAAGCTACCCAGGAAGTTCTTGAAACAACAGTCATAAAATTAAATTTGAATCACCGGTAAAACTACACTACAGCAAACAAACAAAAAAACGATTAAAATAATAAAGTGTTCATACTTGTTGAAAACAACACTGAGGAAGTGTTTTTGGTTTTGTTGCTATAGACGTTTGGCCAAAACAAAGTTCACCGGAATAGTAGTTACCCTGACTCTGTGGAATCAGTTTCCCTATGGAAACTAAAGTGGATATTTAAGATGACTGATGGAAAGCAATTAAAAAATCCTGCTCTAGGGCTTCCCTGGTGGCGCAGTGGTTGAGAATCTGCCTGCCGATGCAGGGGACAAGGGTTCGAGCCCTGGTCTGGGAAGATCCCACATGCCGCGGAGCAACTGGGCCCGTGAGCCACAACTACTGAGCTTGCGCGTCTGGAGCCTGTGCTCCTCAACAAGAGAGGCCACGATAGTGAGAGGCCCGCGCACCGCGATGAAGAGTGGCCCCCACTCGCCGCAACTGGAGAAAGCCCTCGCACAGAAACCAAAACCCAACACAGCCAAAAATAAATAAACTTAAAAAAAACAAAACAAAAAAACCCCTGCTCTAACCAAAGTACTCCTGGCAGTTTTAAATACAGACAGATGGGTGGATGGATAGATGTATGGATAGAGAGACAGATGAAAGATAAGAATATTAATTTTAAAAGTGCCATCCATTACTCTAGAACCGCAAGTCTTCTCGAGGCCTGAAGTCTATGAAAAACGCTTCTCTGCAACAGAAAGCTAGGAAAGGGCTTCAAAGGATGCTCCGCGCAGGCGCGTGGACGCGCTGTCACCGCCCGAGTCCCCGCCGACCCAGCTGCTCTGCCCCGGGGACCAGGGCTCACCCAGCGTTAGAGGGAAGGACCTGGCTTTATCTCCAGGCCTCAGGTCCGCTGCTGCGCGTTCCGAGGCCCCTCCCGGAGCGCGGCGGGGAGACCGCGGAAGGCCCACTCCCCTCCTACCTGCAGCACGAAGGCGCTCGGCCAGACGGTGAAGCCGCACTCGGCGGCCGGGCCACGAGACAGCTTCACGGCGGCAACCTCCTCGTTGGGGTTGTCCAGGGCCAGGGGCAGCGTCCGCGAAGCTCCCAGGCGCACGTCCCCGAAGCAGAGGAAGGGCGACCTGCAGAAGTGGCTGAGGGACAGGACCGGCGGGGAGGCCGCCTCTTCCTCGGCCCGGGGGCCCCGCGGCCTCGGTTCCGGGGGGCTCCGCTCCCAGCTGTCGCGCCCCCGACGCCTGGTCGCCATGGCGGCCTCTGGGACCAACGGGCTGCTCCGAGCCGCCCCTGCAGGAATGCCCACCGTGTCCTCTCGGGAAGCTGCGGGGAACTGAAGCGAATTCGCCCCCTTTCTCTTGCGATCGCCGGGACCCGGGAAAGAAGCTGGGCACACAGACTCGCAAACTGGAAACAGGAGCAAACAGCGCAGGTTCTTTGCTGTGTTTAAACTTCCCGCCTCCGCCAATGGGCGCGTCCGGCCCCACCCACCTCCGCGCAGGGCCAATCACCTGGCAGCAGCTCCGGCCAATGAGAAGACGGCGCCTTATTTAAACGTGTCGACGGCAGCGCGGCGCTCTGCGCGCGGAGGCGACAGTGGCGTCGGGGTCTCGGCGGCCCCTGAGGCCCGGGGCTCAGACTCGGAATTCGCCTTTCGGTTTTGTGAACAGGTTGCTTGAAAGAAAGAGAGTCACAGCACTTCCACCGTAAATGCAGCAGTCATTGCGGTGCTGGGACAGTCATTTCCCTCCCCCAGTGTACCCGCCCAGGGTCACAACCCTGAGCTGCCCTCAGAGGCTTCCTGGGCCCAAATGGGAGAAAATGAGGAAAATTAAATGTATAGTTAGTGTGAACGTGCTGATGTCAGTGCCTGACCCCAGCAGGGGCTCCGTGATACTGGGAGCAAAACTAGGTAAACAAACAAAACCCGAGATTCCCAGAAATTCATAAGCGATCGTCTTGACGGGCATGGCCCTTGACAAATAACTTCTCGGTTTTCATTTTAATTGTAGACATCTGATAATAATGGTTATCGCTTACATGTTACTCTTTGCCAGGGATTGTTTTAAGCCCTGGACATATTTATCTCAACCTTCACTTCAACCCTGTGAGGGAGGTACCATTATTCGTGCTTCACAGATGAGCGAGGCCGGTGTCCAGCCAGCCAGGAAGTGGCAAAGCCAGGAGAGGGACGCAGGCAGCTCGGCTGGTCTTGCTCTCACCCCTGCGCCTACTGCCTCTAAAGACAGGAGGAGACTTTAAAAAATAACGTGTGGATGTATGTACGCGTGCACGAAATATATCAAAAGAAAACTCCCTGGGTGGAAAACCAAAATGAGGAAGGTGGGATCTGAAATTATATTCACTGACACCCATTTTGACCTGATGTTGAACCCTGTTATCTTAACGATATTTAATCAAAAGTGTTCATGGAGGTTTCTTAAAATCCTAATTTAGGATTCCACTACTCCATAATTTTTTAGCAAAATGTTAATGTGAACGACAATAACCTTCATATACACTTAATTTATATTTATTATTTTTTCATACTGTGAATGTTGTTCATCAAATTAACATTACAAATGTAAGCCCTTAAGCTTAAGTCACTGACATGTTTGTTTCAACGCTTTTTAACATGATAGTAACACATCTTGTTTATCTATGCTCTCCCCTCGCAGTCTCTCTTCATAAAGCAATGCCCTTGACGCACAGTTTTAGAAAATCCAGAATAAACTGCATGGGATATTTTTTATTTGCCCTCCACTTCCACCCTCCACCCTTTTCCAGCCTGCTCTTTGCTGTGGGATGCTGGCCTGTGTTCTGTATTTGCTACATCCATAGGTTTTTTTACTCTGTAGCTTCTGTTTTACTCAAAGAGGGAGGTAAGGGTACTTCCCCCATTTCCCCCCCCACCTCTTGGGCTGACTCCATCTCAACATTAAAATCACAAGTAGCTGGAGAGGTGCCCTCTCCTCATGGGTCTCCGGGGATCTGGGTGTGGGGATACCATGGTGTTACTAGTCCCAGGATATGGCACTATTGCTTGTTTCCCTGCATCCCCATCACATCTTTGCAAATAGTCCCTTTATTAAACTTCCTTGAATTCCACTAAATTGGAGAGGGCCAACTATTTCCTTAGTGTCCCTGGCTGATGCAATAGTGGCCTTAGGAAATTGCCTCTTAAGATAGAATTCTGAATTGAGTTGCTCATATTTGAGGAGCACAGGGATAAACTCCTGCTAGCGAGAAACACATCATGATAATCCAAGGGATGCAGTAGCATCCTGAGTCCTCAAATTATCTATCTGTGGTGGCAGCATGAGATGAAGTGTATACGAAGGGCAATTTATTCAAAGATCAGGTGGCCGGGGCACACAGTGGCTATGCCAACACTTTATAAATGATTATAAAGCTTAGAGTGTCACCTGGTTTTACCTGACCACCCAGGAGAGCATACGTAGGGAAAAAGAAAATGAAACTCTGTGAACATCCAAGGGTACCACTAAGAACATATCTTGAGGGCTTCCCTGGTGGCGCAGTGGCTGAGAATCTGCCTGCTAATGCAGGGGACACGGGTTCGAGCCCTGGTCTGGGAAGATCCCACATGCCACGGAGCAGCTGGGCCCGTGAGCCACAACTACTGAGCCTGTGCATCTGGAGCCTGTGCTCCGCAACAAGAGAGGCCGCGATAGTGAGAGGCCCGCGCACCGCAATGAAGAGTGGCCCCCGCTTGCCGCAACTAGAGATAGCCCTTGCACGTACCGAAGACCCAACACAGCCAAAAATAAATAAATAAATAAATAAAGTAGCTATAAAATATATAAAAAAAAAAAGAACATATCTTGAGAACAAGAATGTGTGGACGGAAGGCCTGAAGAAGCCCCTCACTTCCTGTGGTCTCAGGGAACACATGGCCAAGGACTAATCCCGAGGCTGCTGGTAAATGTGGCAGCACTGATTAAATGCTCGACCCTACCAGCCCTCCTAGCTAAGGGGAGGGAGGGGGACCCCGGGAAGGAGTATAGTATTTGGGCAAAATGTTAAAGGCTGAGAGCTTGTAATTCTCCCTATTCCCACAAACCTCCCTCACCAGCCGAGGCAGCCCCTCCACGGTTCCGTTATATTGATGACATTTGCTAATTAAATCTGATGAGCAAGAAACAGCTGTCAGGAACTGGGAGGGTCTGAGACTTACCCCACTGAAGTTTTACTGGAACACAGAGACACCCATTCCTTTACATGTTATCTACGACTGCTTTCACACTACAAAGGCGGAGTCGAATAGTTCCAGGAGAAATCATATTGCCTGCAAAGCCTGTACTACTTAGTATCTGGCCCTTTACAAAGAAGTTTGCTGACCGGGGATCTAATCCAAGGAGCCAAACAACTGGATGTGACAAGCAACATTCCATTATCAAGTCAAAGTGGTGAACACCAGCCCAGGGCTGAGCAGGCCCCAAGTTCACAAGCTACACAGACGACTCGGGTCCTGTAATATCTCCTCCTCCTACACTGCCTCTCTCAGTCTATACCTCGGGGAAAGTGGGGATTTCCTTGACCATTTCATAAAGGAAGAAAAAGCCTGGTTTATGGATGGATGTGTATGGTAGGCCAGATGTGAGCAGAGCTACGCTCTAGCCTCCCCTCAGGGTAGATGAGAACACTCAGCAGAATTTTGGATGGTGCATCTAATCCACTTCAAAAGGGAGAAGGCACGTCTCTGCTCTCTGCTGACTCAAGGGCACAGTCAACAGGTTGGGCAGCGGGTCAAGGGTGTGGAAAAAGCAAAATGAAAACTTGGTGACAAGTAAGTCTGAGGAGGAGAGGTATGTAAAAGGGCATCTCAAGATAGGGATGGGGGACTTCCCTGGTGGTGCAATGGTTAGGAATCTGCCTGCCAATGCAGGGGACATGGGTTTGAGCCCTAGTCGGGGAAGATCCCACATGCTGCGGAGCAACTAAGCCCGTGCGCCACAACTGCTGAGCAACAAAGACCCAACGCAGCCAAAAATAATTAATTAAAAAGAAAAATAGGGACAGGAAGTTAAGAAATTTGTGTCCCTAGTAAATGCCATCAGAGAATATCCAAGGCAAAGGAAGAACTCAAAAATCAGGCAAACAAGACAACCTGTCCTGCTTAGATGTCAGAACCTCTTTCCTCAGAGACCCCATTCTTACTTGGTGAACCCATGTATACACTGGCCATGGCCGCAGATACGGGGGCTATGAAAGAGCTTAAACAGTCTCCCTCTTTCCAAGGCTGATTGGATGTCCCACCGCTGAGAGCCTGACCTGCGAACAGAGGCCAAGCAGAAGCCCCAGTGTGACTCCACTCCCCAGGGACCAACCAGTTACCTGTGGCATGTGGGTTACATTAAACCCTTTCTATCACAGAAGAGGTGGTATTTTCCTCTCTGGAGTAGATGCGTTTTCTGAGTATAGATTGCTGTACCTGCCCCCACCATCCATGCATGGACGTACAGAATGCTTTCTCTAGAACCAATGAATCTGTGGAGGTTTTCAAAGTGTGTCTAAAAATTCTTGATCACTTCTCCCTTCAAGAGGGGAATCTTAATTTGTGTCCCTTGAGTGGTGTGGACATAGGGACTTGCAGTGGCAGATGTGATGTGCTATCACTTCCTAGATTAGGTTATAAAAGACTGCAACTTAAATCCTGCCTGTGTTCTCTTTCATTTTTTCTTGGGGGCAGCAGCTGTGTATCTATCACCAGGCAGCCCTGTAGAGAGAGGCTGTGTGGGGAGGAACTCTGGCCAGAAGTGGGCTTGGAGGTGAAGCCTGCTCCAGGATGGCCTCTAGAGACTGCAGCTCCCATGAAGTTTGACTTCAACCCCCGGGGAGACCCTGAGCCAGAGCCACCCAGCTCAGCCACTCGATTCCTGACCCACAGGACCTGTGAGGTAATGTCTGTTGTTTCAAGCCACTACATTTGGTCTAATGTGTTACACAGCAATAGAGAATTAGGTGTCCCACACAACACCGCCTCCAGTGGGAAGGCTTGGAATTCACTAGTCTTCTACCAGCTGCCTGCGGAGGCTCAGTTATGGTGCCAGATGCAGATGACAGCTGGCCAGGTCGGGTGTGTCCTGTCACTCAGCTCGTGCCTTAGACCAGCAGCGGTCCGTCCCGTGGCCAGAGTGTACAGTTCTGGGAATGAGGGTCAGTGGCGAGAGTGACCCCTCTCACTGTCGCAGGGACCAGCCCATTCATGGGATTTTCTACACTTCAGGCTCCTTGGGGAAAAACAGCGCATGACTACTTCAAGCATAATAGTCCACTATTAATATTTAAACATATTAATTAGCCACTTAAAAGCCATTAAATAATGATTTATACATTTTAACATATAAAATATTTCAAAATGATATCTAGCTTATGAAAAATGAAAATTTTAATAACTGTGCCCCAAGACACTGGTTTTCTATGTGTTCATGATCTTTTTATTCAATTTTTCAGGAGGCAGGCAGAGCACTGCATTGTCATCATGTGAAAATGTGTTCAATAAAACCTAGATATGCTTCGTTAGGACCAAAGAACTTTATTTTAAATATCAAAACAACACATAGAACTAGTTCAATATACAATACACTTCCTAGTCTTCACAGAGAACTGAATTTTTCTATAAAGACATTGGTACTCAGGATACACGAGACAGTCAAAATATCTATAAAACTCACAAGATACTTTACACACAGTTGACAAAATAATGAATCTTGATATTTTAGATTTTTCTTTGCAATTGTTTTTAAAAGAGTTCTAATGATTAAAAAGAAAACTTAGGATTGGAGACTGAAAACTAAGTTCAAAGGCATTTCCACTTTAGTGTACATCATAAATCCCGTAATCAGAACACTTCCTATACAACACGGAGCAGCCAAATGCCCACCTCTGTGCTCATTTTTTGGCAGCCGCACTCATCAGTTGTAATACAGTTTTGTCCACAGGGATAAGAGAAGTCCGATTGTTACAAGGAATAAAAATTTTGTAATTACAAAGCAGGAATACCAAGCAACAAGGCGAAATAACAATGAGAAGTGTGCATGCTCTTCGTTCAAGAAATGTTTTAAAATCGCCAGCAGTAATGCAAGCACCGAAACTACTTCTTTACCTAAGAATTTGGAAAAAAGCAGAACAAAAGACGTATATCCATCTTTGTATAGCCTCTAGTCTCTGAATATAATTCTTATTTTCTCTCTTTATAAATGGCTACAGAGGCTAAATTTAAATTGGGGATTTTTCAACAGTCACAGACTCAAGATCAATGCACAGCAAGTTGAAAGGTGAAGAGTAAACACAGTACAGACGCTCTCTCTACCAGATCTTTCCCTCATCCTCCACATGACCTAATGCTGTAACTTCGACCTTATTAAGGCCACTTCCAAAGAGGAAGCGCAGAAAACATGCCACTATTGCAGGAAAAAAGTACCTTGAAGTAGAAACAATTTTAGAGGAAATAAGGGAACGATCCCCCCTGTCAAAAACCACTATAGACTTTACTGAGAGGAATGTGCAAAAGAAAGGGGGGGACCTAAAAAGAATTGTCTATGGTTCCTAGAAATTATCAAAAAATTATTCTCACATTATCCATTATTCAATCTAATAGTAACCTTTACCATAACACTATTAAAAGTTTTAGAAATGCTACTTTGTTTCTTATTAAAAAATACATTTCGAGTCATTTTAAATTTGGCACTGAATCTTAGAATAATCCAACATGACTTTAAAAGTCCTAATTTTTCCTGAGTTCATCAACTCAATTTGTCTGTTGGTTGGGATGTTGCTGCTTTTTATGAGACCCATCTCAAGCCATCACCTCTGGCTCAGCTTCAGGCAAACTGAAAAAAGAAGCTGCTCAGTGTAGAGCTGGGTGGTTTGGTAACTGATTATTAACAAGAGAAGGTGGGGGATGGGAGGAGGAGAGGCAGACACACTGCTCTTTTTACTTTACTTGTCAGATTCCTCTAATGAGCATCTAGAGACAGGCCCAGGAGTGGCTTCACAGTAACTAGAAAGGCCACAGTAGTAGAGATTAAAAAAAAAAAAAAAAATCACACTAGTACTTGGTGCCAATTTTCCTACAAAAACATAAAGCAACCTAAAAAAAACTGTTGCCTGACCAGCAGGCAACACACACATAAGACCCATAACAACAACAAAACAACCACAATCATTTATTAACCAAAACAGTCCAGCCAGCAGAGTCAACTCCAAGCAAGTATAGCGCACTAAAAAGGCACAAAGCATTCAATCCAGAGAAGACTGGGCATATATAAAAGGACACTGTCAAAGAGCTAGCTGATGCTTCACGTCTGACTTTCCACCAATGATACCGCAGAGTGATCTGCTAGGAGGAGAACGCAAACTTACACACACACACCAGTGAATGGTGTTGTTAATTCGTTTGCAATTACAGAGTGAAAAGCAATGAATGATATTTAAATACTTGTTAGCCCTTAACGAATAGCTTAGAGTCACTCCTCAAAGATGTTTTGACAATTTTAAGGTTGACAGAAAATTATTAATGTACCTACTTCATGATCTACCATCACTTTAAATTAAGTCACTTAATAAAGCACCAGTTTAAAACTCTATTTTTGCTACTCCTCTTCAACAGATGACTAAGTTACTTACTTAAAAGTATGCAAAGATCACTGCCTTCACAGTTGTTGGTGAAATCTTGCTGGCATGAAGAACAAACCCTAATCTTAAATAGCATTTTAGGCTGCAAAAAATAGGTGGGGTTTCTTACAAAAAAATCTTCAGCTTGTCTTAAAAAAAATTCTAAGGCAAAATTAATTAACAGTGTAGTGTAAAAAGTAAGCTTACTTTTAGCATTTAATAGTGTCCACTTAAAAGATAACATTGAATTAATTAAACTGAGGAAAACTGAGTATTTTTATTTGTAACTGGTTTGTCAGTATGACTATTCCCAGAGTATTTTCTTCTGTTCTTATTTTTATACATATAAACACAAACACTTAATCTTAGTATTCAAATGATTTTTTAAAAAAATCCATAATCCTAGGACTTCAACTGTGCTTCTTTGGACAAATATTTATTCAAACAACAAAGAATTTAAATTCTTTTAAACTATTTTAATACCTACTAAAAATCTTTGGTGCATTTAAGTAAAAATGGATTAGGTTAACAAATTTCTACATTTGATAAATTATTCAATTTACATAATAAGTGCTAACTGCTATCAACTACAAAATTAATTTAAAACAATAAATTATACTCATAAAATAAAAAATTCTGCAGGAGGCTAAACTTAGTTGCAAGATTCAAAAGTTTAAGTATATAATTTACAGAATTAATGGGTTTTAGAGTTAATGGAGCATCTGTTCAAAATGCTCCAAATCACAACGTGACAAAAGGTTAACTGAAAAGAGTAGGCCTCATTTCGTATTTTTTGTGCCAACTTCAAAAACTTATATACATTCAGTTTGCTCAAATCCATGAGGTTTTCACAATTGTAAAATTTCTTGTATTCTAATTTGGAAATTAGAGGCAGCAGATTTGTTTGTCTGTTCACCCGCTGAGGTTATTTCTTCATAAGAATTATCCTACCTACCTCCCAGACTGTTTTCAAGATTACATGAGAAAACGCAGTGCCCGGCACCTTGTAAGCATTCATTAATGCTCCATTTCTTTCCCTATTAGTAGCTCTGTCACTTATTAATGATGTAGGCTTAACCTCAGATTCTTCATCTCTAACACGGGAATACAGTATGTCATTTCTATTTCAGAGCTGGTTATGAGGTTTAAATGAGATAACTGTGAAAGCATTGTATAAAACAGTAAACTACTATTCAAGTTTGTTATCTACAATAATAACTAAATATAATTATGTTTCACTTTATATAAGAGATGTATTCCAGAAAAGTTCTATACTGTAAACCAATTCCTACAATCAAACCATATATTTAAAGCATTAGGAGATTATTATTAAAAGAACCCTAAAGTCAATACCTTCAAAAAGCAAGGTATGCTTTTGAATGTGAAAATGCAACACCGCAACACCCTCTTTTTCTGCTACCAAACATATAATATACCACACACATACACATATATACCATTTGCCTTTCTATAAAAGTCCAAACTTTTCTACATTGGTTTATATGCAAGGCAGGGTACATTTTTAGATATGATATCTTTTCATCATACTAAGTTTTTTAGTTAAGTCTTATACGTCTTTATGATAAAAATCATAAAGATATGTATTTTTTAAAGTCATTTTGAAAGACAGAATAATAGTACCTCATATAGTCAAGTTCTATCATATAAGTACTCCAGACATAACATTTCCACACAAAACTAAGAATGCTTTATAAAGAATTAATACATAACTAGTATCTATCGGTCCTAGGATAATTATAACCAAACTTTGATAAATGAGGCAAAACTCAGGTTGGTTTTATTACTTATATGAGCTGCTTTGGTTAACTGCCCTAATTCTCAACTTTTTTTTTCTTTTGTTTTATTTCCATTAGTGTGGTGAGTATTCCTGTAAAGTACCTTCATTTCTTAAGTGCTTCAGCAAACAAATTTCCACATTATTAAGTGGTTAAATTTTATTCACTAAAACTTCATTATTTTATTTGTGATTTTTTTCACAAGGGCTGGGCCAGACTTTACACAAAAAAAGTGCTTAAAGCAATTAGGAGTGTAAACAAAACTGAAATAGAAAACTCTTAAAATTGCTATTTTCCAGTAGTTTACATACAAATGACATGCTAATAATAAATCAACCCTGCCTATTCTCTAACCCTTTAAGCAGCTCTACTAGGAAACATCCTAGTTTAAGTTTAAACTGACTTGAAAATATGGAAAGTGCACATCTTTAAAGGTATTTTACAATTCTGACTGACTTTTTCCTCATTTAATTTTAATCAGTGAGGTTTTGCTCTAACTGCTATTTCCTTTTATCAAGTCCTCAACTTTTGTCTCATACAAAAATAAAAATCAAGGATAATTACAGACATTAGGCTATGTGTAAAGCAAAAATAAAGATCTAGATTACATGTAAATCTGTATACAAATAATGGTTCCCTTTAATTAAAAAACATTAAGTTCAATTAGACACAAATTTTATGTTTGTTTGGCACCTTTTCTAACAATCATATATGAAATCTGTAGGTTCTATTTCCCAGAGTTTCAGTTAGCAAAGGTAAATGAGACCAAAAGTAGCTTGTTAATTAAATTTTCATTAATTAGTTATAACTGCCCTTCCCATAGTAAGACGAAGATATATGTTGTGATATATTATTGTTTCTGAAATAAATGGCAAAATACAAAAGGTGAACTTACCTTGAAAAATATCTAGTTAAAACTGTCATATTTTACTTTTAACACATTTTTAACTTGTGTAATTTAATGCCTAGACCTGTATTTGCATTTCTTATTCATAATAATTGAAGCACAGGTAAAAACCAATCATTTGGGTAATTATTTCAATTCCACATTTCCTTTAATGAGCTAATCCTGCATTAGTTAGCTTTCTGGCTTTGAGTTTGTCAAAAGACCAAAGGATAGTGATAAACTGAAATTATGGCCAGATGAAAAAAGAACACAGAACTATCCAAGACTTTCTTATAAATTCAAATTCCTGATTTCAGTTTTTAAAAATCTGGAAGAAATAATAATGAAACCTTAGTTAGGATAAGGAACAGTTGCAATTATCAGTACTATATACTCTTGTATTCTTTCTTAAAAGCTACATCATCCTTAACACTTGTTTGGAAGATGGGGAAGGGAGAAACGAGGAATGAGACCAAAGAAGAATAAAAATTTCCACTGATGACTAAAAACAAATACCCTCATAATGTTAACAGCTAATAGTTTTGAAAAGTTAGAGAAACCATTAAAAATTAGCACTAGTCTTTAAAAAAATCACAAAAATGTCCATTTCAAATATTATACCTCAAAATATGTCCAAATATTCATATGTTCAGTAAACAGAGATACATATTTTTCTTGATTTGAAACGGTTCTGAGGACTTGAGAAACCAGAGAAAATGAAAAAATAGCAGCCCCACTAAGTTAAAAGCTGTCAGCTCTAGGCTACCATTAACGCGTAACCACGGAAAAAGTCTGTGGAATGTTTAGGTTTACTCATGAATGATGCTCGCTATTAGAAATACTTTGTACAGCAGTGGCATTATCGAGGCCCAATAACGTTCCAAGGTAAGACTGTTCTCTAGGATCTAGCATTTGTTCAGGTCGGACTGGATGAACTATATTTGCAGGCTGAGGAGTAAGAGTGTATTTCTCCAGAAAAGCTAAGTCGGCTGCTCGTGGGTAATCAGTGGATGGCGGCTGTGGCGACAGGATCTCGTGAGAAGGTGGAGGGAGAGTGGTGGTGTGACGCACCAGGTCGCTCTGAGCGTCAGGCATCTGGACTGGAAGCAGCGTTACGGGGACACACACTTCAGCAGACACACTCTGCAACATAGTCTTGGTGTCCGACGGGTAAACTTTGGGCTGGTCCATATACTGTTTTGTTTCTGTTTGAAAGATTTTATCATCGGATGAGTACTCTACTGGCAAGGATACAAGCTTCTCCTCAGAAGCACTGAGAGCATCGTCAGGTGACTTGATGCCATGAACGTGGTCAATGTGGTATTTCAGCTTGTCTTTCCGCTTAAATGTTGCATTACAGTGCTGACAGTTGAAAGGCCGGGCATCAGAATGAATGACCAAGTGTTTTGTTAAAGTTTTCTTAATTCTAAAAGATTGATTGCAAATTTGACACTTGTATGGTTTTTCACCTGTATGAACACAAATGAAATTAACTGTAAAACGCAGTCACTTGGTAAGACAATGATTTTAATTAAGTAGCAAATTTTCCATGGGAATACTTACAAGAACTTAATAAAAGCAGTAATATATGCTATCACAAAGTGGAGACAGTATAGTAACTAGTAAAGAGAATGAGCTCAAACATCCAAAAGATCTTAGTTTGAATTCTAGCTACACCATTTACCAGGCAAACCTGGAGCAAGCTCCCCAACTTCTAAGCCTAGTCTCCTCACCTGTTATATGGAATAATATCAGTACCTACCTCACAGACTTGGTGAAAGGACTGAATGAGAAAATGAAATAATAGTGCTTAGCATTACACTGGCACGTGGTAAGTACTTGATAAACCTAGGCTGTTGTCATTTTTGCTTGCTTGCTATTATTCCCACTATAGCCCCTAAAAGAGTTGTAAACTAGAGCATTTGATTTCCTCCCACCCAAGAAGGATAAAAGCTAAAACAGCAACTCAATTAACCTGGTTCTTTGGATCAGAATGAGAAGTAGTAACACCAATGTCTAGCCTGACATTAGAATAAGGAGAGTTGATGAGGATCAAGAATAAGGAAGCTTGGCCAGTTTTCAATTCTTCCGGAGTCAGGTTCTCACACGGCAGTTTTTGGTTTTTGTTTTTTTCACATGAAACATAAACTCCTACAGTAGCCAGGGTGGTTGGCTAATCCCCGAAAGGTATGATTTTGTTACCTTACATGGTGAAAGGGTCTCTGCAGATATGATTAAGGTTAAAGATCCTGAAGTGGGGAGATTAACCAGGTAGGCCCAATCTAATCACGTGGGTCTTTAAAAGCAGTGATAACTGAAGATGAAAAGGTCAGAGAGCTGTGACAAGAGAACTCAATCCCGAACTGCTGGTTCTGAAAATGGAAGAAGGAGGCTAGGACCCACGGAATGTGGCAGCCTCTAGAAGCTGAGAAAGCTCTCAGCTTACAACCAGTTAAAAAACTAGAACCTGGGCCCTGGTCCTGCAACTCAAAGAATCGATTCTACCAATAACCCAAATGCGCAGGAAACAGATTCTCCTCTAGAGCCTCCAGAAAGAAATGGAGCCCTACCAACACCGAGGTTTTAGCTTGGGTTACACTTCTCACCTACAGATTTGTTACATCATAAACTTGTATTGTAAGCCATTTGCAAGAGAGAGGTACATAAGACAAAGTGAGCAGTCTAACATACATATAATTGGAGTCCCGAAAGAAAATAGAGTATAGGTCAAAAACAGTATTTGAAAGAAAAATTGACTGAGAATCTTCCTAAATAAAAGATAAGTCATAGATGCAATAAGTTCTACCCATCTTACAAAATACAAAAAGAAACAAACAAACAAAAAAAAACAAGCCCAAAACACATCTGGGCACGCTATAATAAAACTACTGAAAATCAAATACAGAAAAATCTTCAAAAGCAGTGAATTAAAGAGAAATTTCTTTTAAATGAGCAACAATAAGACTGCCAGTATATTTTTCAACAAACACTAGAGAAGGTCAAAGAGGAAAAAAATGACACATTTAAAATATTGAAAGAAAAATAACTGCTAACGTAAATTCTACAGTCAGCCAAAGAGTCTCCATAAAGTAAAATAACATTTTCAGACAATCAAAACCTAAGAGAATTTGGTGCCAGCAGATACGCACAAAAGGGAATCCTTCATGAAGACGGAAAATGATTCCAGGTAGAAGAACTGTCATGAAGGAAGGAGTGAAGAGTAAAGGGTAAATATGGTTAAAAATAAATGAGTTATTGAAAGCAAACAAACAAAATAATAATGTTTTACATGGTTTAAAGTATATGTAAAATTAAAATACATATAACACATAAGGGCTGAGAGAGATGGTGTCGTAAGGTCTCTGAATTGTCTAGAAAGGTATCAAGAACTAATTTAAGATAGACTCTAATAATTTAAGAACACATGTTGTGATCTTCAAGGTGACTACTAAAAGAATACTGAAAGAACACAATTAACAAGTAAACTGAGGGAAAACGGGTAATAAAAATACTTCATAATTACAAGGAAGTGAAGATAAGAAAAAGAAAGCATCAAGAAACAGATGGGACAAATAGCATGATGACAGATTTGAACCCAAATAAATGAGAAATCACATGACATTTAAATGAACTAAACATCCTGATTAAAAGAGATTATCATAATAAAATAATACTCCAAAGACACACATCTTAAATACAGGCCCATATAAGGACTGAAAGTAAAAAGAAAAAAATACCACATAAATATTATCCAAAAGAGAGCTGGTCCTTTATCCCAGTATAAAAAGGGACATTTTACAATGATATAAAGGACCATCAACAGTAAGATATAACCATGTGCACATAGCTAATAACACAGCCTCAAAATATATAAGGCAAAAAACTGAAGAATTCAAAATGAAAAATAGATAATTTATAATCAACAGTTAGGTTAGAGATTTTAACATATAGCTCTCAGTAACTTATAGAATAAGTAGACAAAAATATCATATTAGAATGCAGAATATTTGCATAAAATACATTCTCTGACAAAAGTGGAATTAAGCTAGACATCAGTAACATAAAAATACTTAGAAATCCCCAAATATTTAGGAATTGGGCAATATAGTACAATTTAAAATAAAGCACAAATGAGAGAATAAATCAGAAGACATTAGAAACTATTTTTAACTGAATTCTAATGAAAACATAAAATATAAAATGAGGTGTGAACTGTAACTAAAGCAGTGTTTAAAGTGTTTAGAACTTTAAAATATGTATAATAAAAAATAAGAAATGCCAAATTTAATTAAGTTAGGCATCTATATAAAGAAGATAGGGAAAGACAGAAATTAAACCCAAATAAAATAGAAAGAATAAAAAAGAGAAAAGCAGAAAAGAAATATACAACAAATATAAAAGAGAAAAAAAATCAACAAAATCTAGTAGTTCTTTGAAAGATTAATAAAATCAATAAATTTCTAGAAAGAAAAAACAAATTACCAATAGGAATAAAATAAGGTTATCACTTAAGATCCTATAATCATTAAAAAGATAAATAATACAATACTCTGAATGTTGCCAATAGATTTTATATTTTAGATTAAATAAAATTCCTTAAAAATGAAACAAGAATTGAAAATCTGACAGCTCTGAAACTATTAAGGAATCTGTAATTGAAACCTTTCTCCAAAGAAAACAAGTTCAGTGGAATTTATCAGTGAATTCTTCCAAATAGTAATGAGGAAATAATGCCAATATTATATAAACTCCTCCAGTTAACTGAAAAAGATGTATTATTTCCCAAATTATTTTTTCATGCCAGCATAGTCATAATAAAACCTGTTAGGGACATAACAAGGAAAAAAAGACAATATATCTCATGAACATAGACCAAAACAAACAAAAAAAAACCCCAAACAAAAACAAAACAAAAAAATCAATGTATTTTAATCACAATAATAAAGAACAAATATATAATCACCTCAATAAAAGCAGGGAAGAATCTGATAAAATTCAACACCTATTCATGACAAATACTCTAAATAAACTAGGAACAGATGATAATTTCTTTATTTGAAAAACAGTATCTACAAAAATCTATAAAAAACATACTTAGTAATGAAATATTGAAAGCTTTTCCCTGGAGACAAGGATTTCCACTATCAATATACCACTGATGATATGAACCAAAGCAATAAGGCAGAGAGAGAGAGAGAGAGAGAGAGAGACATGCAAGGACTTAAAAAGGGAGAAACAAACTGTGATTATTCGCAGATGGCCAGTTTGTATGCTTAGAAAAATCCAAAAGTAGCTAGAGGGTATTTGTGTTTGGAAATTAATAAGCTGTTTCTAAATTCATATGAAAACATAGAGGAAAAAGAATAAGAAAGACACTGAAAAAGAACAAAGTTGGAGGATTTACACTACAAGATATCAAAAGCCACAGTACTTTAAATGGTATAGTAATGGTGAAAGAATATACAAATAGTCCAATGAACAGAAGAGAGTTCAGAAACAAACCACACATATATGATCACTTAACTTAAAACAAATATGCCATTGAAATGGTCTGAGACAAGGATGGTCTTTCCAATTAACGGTGCTAGGGCCACTAGATAACCACATGTCTAAAAAACAAAGAACTTTGACCTTACCTAATAATAAACACAAAAATAAGATAAAGTTCATAATCTAAATATGTAAGTTAAAATAAATTGTCAGAAGGTAAAAGAAAAAAATATTAATGACCCTGGGGTAGGCAAAAGTTTCTTAAAGGGGATACAATAAACCTAACATGAAAGAAAAAACTTGATATAAGACTTCTTTAAAATCTAGGACCTTCAGTCATTGAAAGATATCATTATTAGAGTGGAAAGGCCAGCCACAGACTAGAAGACACCTGTAATTTAGATATCCAACAATGAACTCATAACCAGGATATAGAAAAAACTCCCATAAATCAATTTGAAAAAGATGGACAATCCAATTTAAGAAAATCAGCAGAAGAATGAATCATGTGTTCCATAAAAGTGAACATTCAATGACCAATAAGCGTATGGAAAGGTGCTCAATATTACTACTCATCACAGATACGCAAATTAAATCCACTTTGAGACAGTGCTACATATCCATCAGAATGGCTAAAAAAAGAGACACTATCAAGTATTGGTGAAAATGTGGAGCAACTGGAATTCTCATACACCATACGCTACTGGTAGGAGTGTATGTAAATTGTCACAATTACCTTGGAAAACTGGTTAGTAGTGTCTACTAAATTAAAACATATGCATATCTTATGAGCCAGCAATCCCAGGGCTAGGCATGTACACAAGAGAAATGAATGCACGTGTGTCTGAAAAATCATAGACAAGAATATTTAGAGCAGCTTTATTTATAATAGACCCAAGTAAACACAAACCAAGTGTCTATCAAAGTACAATGGATAAATACATTTTGATATATTCATATGAAAATGAAAAGAAACAAACTACTTCCATGGATGAATCTCATAGACATGATATGACTGAAAGAAACCAGACAAAAGAGTGCATACTGTAAGATTCCATTTATATGAAGTTCAAACAGGCAGACTAATTATTGGTGACATAAGTCAAAATAATGATTATTTTGCAAGGAGGTTACTGATTGGGAGGGGCCAGGGAGGGTGCTTCTGGAATTCTGGTAATGTCCTACATCCTGATCTGAATGGTGGTTACGGAGAAGCACTCATTTATAAAAATTCATTTGTGTACTTTATGTGTTATACTTCAATAAAAAACAGCTTAAAAATTCTGCCAAGTCTAAAATCAAGCCCTAAATTTACCAGCTTTACACCCATTTTAACTGAATGTATTACATCTCAACAAGACTACTGCTGAATAGACACAATTACTACTCTCAGGATTACACAAGCAAAGCACATAAGAGATGAGAATAAGGCATTTGTAGAAAAAAATCTTATATCCATTTTCCAGTGAATTTCTCTAATTGTGTGGTTTGAAAACATACATGAGTTTAGAGGGTAGTTGTAGGAAAACATGATAAATTCATTCCTTGAATAAATATTATTATAAATTATAAATTATTATAAATATTATTAAGCACCTACGATTTGCAAGTCCTGGGCTAGGCGCTATCATATCTATTCATTTGAAGCACTTAAGGGTACTGACCTGGCCAAAACTAAAACCAATCCATTATTTGTACCTCTTCTAAAGAAGGAATAATGGAAGAGAAGAAGTCTGTAGGGAGTCCGGCAAGGGGATTCCAAAAAACAAGAATCTAACAGTACAGACAATGCACTAAGGGTACCTGCACTAGAGAAAAGGAATCTGGGGAACACAATTACTCTCGTCACCAGAGAGGTGCACTGTTGGAACAGGAAAGATGGCTCAGCATCCTTCACCATTTCCTCAGTAAATGATTCCATACAATTATTACCTAATTTTATTCTATAACTACATTTAGCAATTCTCCTTCTGATGAATAAATTTAGCAACTCTGCTTCCTTGATAAGAGAAAAGGACACCTTGGCCAGTACACATTAATATCTCATTCTCTAGAAGGTGAATAGTAAGCTGACACTCTGGTGATTCTACTTCCAGTGGTTATTGAAGAACTCCTCAGAATACTTATAACTATTAGTGCACAGATATAAAATTGAGTTTCTGGACCTGTAAATCTCAGGAATGGACTTGGGAACACAGCACCCAGTTCTCGGAACAGCTGCTCTGTGAAGTCCTGTCTGGGTAGCCTGCTGATCACTTTAGATCAAGAGGCGGCAAACTATAGCCTGAAAGCCAAATACAGTCTCTTGCCAGTTTTGGTATATAACGTTTTCTTGGAATGTGGTCACATTCATTTATTTATACCCTTCGATGGCTGCTTTCATGTTACCACAGAGAGTTGAGTGGTTGTGATGGAGACTGTCTGGCCCACAAAAACTTAAATATTTACTATCCAACCCTTTACCAAAAAAGTGGGCTGACCCCTGCTTCAAATGATTTCTCCCTCTCATTTCATAACAGCCATAAGCTTTATCTTATTCTGTAACAGAGCTCATTTCCTCAATTTTCAATGGGCAGAGGGACTTGCCCCTAATTCCAACTAACTTTGAGATATCCAGAGATGAGAATTCCACGGTCATTGGTCATCAACTAATTACTACAAATCAGTGCTTTCAAAAAACTTAATGCAGTTATAAAGCCAGCTCTTATTAACTTTCTCCTCTAGGTAATTCCTGTAGTTTTACAATTCTTAAATCATCAGTGGTTTCAAAGTAACTTTTCGTAAGTTCACCATCTTTTTCAAATCATGAGTTTATTAGACATATTACTTATAACTAGTGTGGAGACTAGCATTAATATAGTTTCCTCATTTTTTACTCCTATTTATATACCCCCCAAATTATGACTTTCTCATTTTGAGAGAGGTGTAATTTTATTTTTAACAGCAGTACTATATCAGTAATAAATTCTTTTTTTTTTTTTTTTTTTTTAGTAATAAATTCTTTACTGAAATTCTTTGCTACTGAAATTGCCCAAATCCAGTTATTTCCAATTCTGATATTTATGAAATCAATTATTTTTCCCTACCAGAACAGCAGCTTGACAAAATCCAAAGTAAATATAAAGCAAAGCAGCCATAAATGTATTAATGGGTTTCTTTCTTGAAAAGAAGGAAAGAAAGCTTTAAAAATTGTTAATTTACATGAGAAGTCAAACAAGAACTATGACTACAATAGGAAACAATCCAACAATCTACGTTTCAATATATGGTAGCACTGCCAAGGGAAAAAAGGGAAGATTAAGAAAATAACTTCTGGAAAGCAGCTGAAGCAAATCATTCTACTATAACTACCTATAAATCACAATAAGTCATTCTACTATAAATCACAACTGACTATGTAAAAAGGAAAACTACGCAACAGTAACTTGGGGGCTTTCCTGGTGGCGCAGTGGTTAAGAATCCACCTGCCAATGCAGGGGACACGGGTTCAAGCCCTGGTCTGGGAGGATCCCACATGCCACAGAGCAACTAAGCCCGTGTGCCACAACTACTGAGCCTGCGCTCTAGAGCCCGCGAGCCACAACTGCTGAGCCCATGTGCCACAACTGCTGAAGCACACGTGCCTAGAGCCCATGCTCTGCAACAAGAAAAGCCACAATGAGAAGCCCACGCACTGCAATGAAGAGTAGCCCCTGCTCGCCGCAACTAGAGAGCGCCTGCGCGTGGCAACGAAGACCCAATGCAGCCATAAATAAATAAATAAATAAATAAATAAATAAATAAATAAATAAATTTTAAAAAACCAGTAACTTGGTAAGCAGGACAATGAGGTCATATTTGAATTACTCTTTTAAAAGAGAAGAAAATAAATGTCTTCAGAGAGTCTCATAGATATAGAGGAACCATAAACAACCAGAAAAGGGGAAGATGAGAACTAAAAGTTGAATGAATTCCCTATGGAAAAAATGTTTCCCAAATTCTACAAAATGATATTCAAAAGTATTGAAGCTTACATAATATGGAATAGTAGATCAGAATATTGTCTGTTCATGACATCAATTTTAATAAGTAAAAATCTTACTGGGAGAATAAACAAAACAATTTCACCAAGAACAACAAAGTATAAATGTCCATATATCACTTCTGAATAATTACACAAAAATATTTATAAAATACCCATTAGGTTTTACCTGAATGTGTCCGAAAATGCATTTCCAGACTTGATTTGCCTTTAAAAATTTTCTTACAAACATCACACTGATGAAAGGTTGCTTTATATCTAAGAAAATAAAAAGGTTTGAGTTTTTCAATATAATTTTAATAAATAACATAATGAAAATAAGTTACAACTTCACTTACAACTTCATATATAATTCTCACATTAGTAAAGCGTAGAACTACAAATGAACATGGAAATACTTTTTAAGTATCAACCTTATCTGATTCTTCCTTCTCCAGTTATATTCAACAAATAAATCTATAAAAGATGTCCTTAGATTTTCAACTTTAAACTGCTTAATTTTAAGCTTTAAATCAATAAACTTTTGTATTATTATCTTCTGTTAAAAAATACCAAAGGAAAAATTGTAGGGACAGAAAAAAAAATTCAACAAGAGGGGTACAAGGGGGTTGACTACAAAGGTACATGGTGGAAATTTTAGGGGTGATAGATCTGTGTCTCAACTTATGGTAATGATTACATGACTGCATGCATTTGTCAAAATCTGAAGAACTACACACTAAAAAGAGTGAATTTCTCTGTATATAAATTGTACCTTAGTTAAAATAGATGCAAAAATGAAACTGCAGCAGTCTCAAAATCTGCATTCATCAAAAGGGGACACTTTTCCTCGGTAGGTACGCTTTATAACAAATAAATATTATAAACTTAAAATAAAATAAATTTTACACCTAAGTAAAAAAGAATGAGATACCAGTCCTTTATTTTTATTGTAGATTAATAGACATAAAAAGCTATAAATTACTCAGAAGTTAACTTAGAAGCAAAGTGTAGTGCCTAAGAGTATGTATTTGTGAGTTAAAAAATCCTAAACTCAAAATTTAGTTGTTAGGATTAATATATTTGTAAAATGCTTAGCATTTAAGTGGTAGTTACTAGGAAAGCCATATCATCTCACCTTGGAAACAATTCACTTCTAATGAGTACACAGAAAAACAAATCAAACACAGGCTACCATAATGTTCTAGAAGACAGTTGGCCTTAACATATCCACTTAGTGTTACTGGAACGTTTCGCACGTTGTTACTAATATTAAATAGCAATAGTATACCTAAGGTTTCAAATGCCATTCTCACTTTTCAATTCATCCAACTCTACATTTACAAAGTAGCTACAGAGACACCATGCAAGGCCCTGTCTTCTAGGAACTTACTTCTACTTGATGAAATGGACATTTAAAAAGATAATGTGGATTTAGTGAACTGGGAGTGTCATTGATAAACTTAGCAAAAGACTTGCAACCTGTATGCCTGGCTTGTCTTATTCCATTTATATCTGTGGTAAACATAGAGATGCAAACAGGGTTCCCATGGGCACATAGAGAAAGCAGCAGTGGTAACTCAACTAGGGGCAGTTTTGACCCCCCTGGGACATGTGGCAATGCCTGAAGACATTTTTGGTTCTCATAACTGGGGGTAGGTAGGTGCTACTGGCCACTGCCATCCAGTGGGTGGAGGCCAGGGATGCTGATAAACACCCCACAATGCACAGGACGGCCCCACAACAAAGAACTACCAGGCCCCAATGTCAGTAGTACTGTGGCTAAGAAATCGTGGTCTGTACTACAGACAGAGTGACATTTTAAACACAGATATGCTCAAAACACAAACTGCCTCACAGTGGATGTAGGAAAAAGATAAAATCTACAAGGACCTGCATGGGTCAGGTTCTATGTATGTATCTCTCCATTCTCACACAGATGCTAAAGAGCAGAGATTTTCAGGGCAGGAGTGATACACAGTTCCAAATGGAGCAGAGGTGCCTAGTATGAAAGCGATTTAAACATGTCTACTGGATTTGGCAATAAGAGACTCATACTGATAGCAACTGGAGAGGGACAGTAAGGTCAGAGGTCACATCCCAACAGCTTACAACAGTGAACAGAAAGTGAAGGAGAGGACACTGAAGGAGTCACCATTTAAAAACATTTAGAAGAAGAGACATTTGAAAATAACTGGTTGGGGGGGTGGGTGCTAGTCCTCATCACTCTCCACATTCTCTCCTTGAATAATCTGCTTTTATGTGCTCACATGTAATTCTTTGTACACAGCCTAGACTTCACTTCTGAGATGTAGACTACCATCCACGTATGGGATTTTATGTTTCAGTGTGCACTGAGCATCTCAAAGTCAATATACACCAAACTCATCATCTCCCTATGTTATATTCTCTAACTCAGTGGCTGGTATCAATCAACCACTCACTTGGAAACAGGAACTCCTTGAAAAGAGGAATCACCTGTGTCTGCTCCCATTTCCTCAATAAAGGCCTAAATATTGGTCAAATAAGTACCTTCCACTGTTCATTATTAACGCTACTGCCTAGTTTAGGTCCTCACCATCTTTTCCCTAGATTATAACAGCCTTCTAACTGGTTGATTTACTTGCCTCCAGATTTATCTACCACTAATCCAGCTTCCATACATCAATAAGAGTGATGTACCTAAAATACAAATCCAATTGTGTTATCCTCTTGTTTAAAATCTTCAATGGCTTTTTATCTCTTAGAAGTAAGTGTTGGTTCCACGAAATGATCGTAAGACTCCATATTCTAGATCCACCCTTAGCAGCCCTTGCAGAGCATGGAGAATACAGATTCTGGTTCCTCAAGTATCTAGGCCAGCAGATAGGTCACAGGCCCTGCTGGTGGGGAGAGGATCCCAAATCTCTTTCATAGGGTCTACGAGATCAAAATTATTTTCAAAATCATACTTTAAACATGACTTGTGGGCTTCCCAGGTGGCGCAGTGGTTGAGAATCTGCCTGCTAATGCAGGGGACACGGGTTCGAGCCCTGGTCTGGGAGGATCCCACATGCCGCGGAGCAACTGGGCCCGTGAGCCACAATTGCTGAGCCTGCGCGTCTGGAGCCTGTGCTCCACGACAAGAGAGGCCGCGACAGTGAGAGGCCCGCGCACCGCGATGAAGAGTGGCCCCCGCTTGCCACAACTAGAGAAAGCCCTCGCACAGAAACGAAGACCCAACACAGCCAAAAGTAAATAAATAAATAAATTAAAAAAAAAAACATGACTTGCTTTTCTCACGATGTTGACATTTACACTAAAGAGCAAAAGGAACAGTGGGTGAAAGTGGTGGTGCCTCAGCTCTAAACAAGGTAGTGATACCAAAATGTACTAATGGTCACTGTACATTTTCACCATGATGTACTCACAGAGAGAAAAACAACTGTGATAAAGCAGTAAAATTACTAATTTTATTAAAGTTCACCCTTTGCACTGTGGCCTTTCCGATAACCTCGTGATGAGGTGGGAAGCATGAAGCTCTACCGCACGCTGGGTACCCTGTGTGCTTGAGGCGCCTGCGAGACCCGCTGTGAGCCCAGGGAGCCCTCCCCTCACGGAGCACCATTCCACTTGAGGAAACGGAAGTCAGAGTACAGCTGGACTTGAGTAGGTGGCAGACATTTTCTTGGAAATTCAATGAAGTAAGCCTGTCACTTCAAGGGAAAAAAACTGACAGTATTTGTTATCAATGATAAAATTTAAGCTTTCAAACTAATTAAGAATTTTGGAAAACTTGCATCTGCCCCTGTGATCTGGACAGCTTCCCAGTTCTTCTGAGAGACTGGAAGCAATGTTAACAAGTGTGATTTGTTGTTCTTGTACTGTGAAATGTGGTGACATTGGGAAAATCTGCGTAACTCAGTGAACCTGTATTTTCTAAATGACAAATGCATATTACAGTAGGTTAAAAATCCACTTCAGAGCACAAGATAGACCAATAGACTGAATGGAAGAGTATGAAAGCTTCATGAATCTTGTTTCAGATTCCTCTTTGCAACTACCTTGAAGAAACTACCACTGGTTTAGTTTTGGTGTGGCAGCAAAGAGTAACAACCACAATTTTCTAAGAAGGCTTAATATTCCTCTACTCCTCGTTTTACCAACTATGTATCTGAGTGAGCTAGATTTTCTTCATTTACTTCAAACAAAATAACACATAAAAGCACATATGACAATCCAACTGTCTTCTATGAAGCCATTAAAGAGATTTACAAAAATGTGAAACAATGCCACTCTTGGGACTTCCCTGGTGGTCCAGTGGGTAAGAGTCTGCACTCCCAATGCAGGGAGCTGGGTTCGATCCCTGCTCAGGGAACTAGATCCGCATGCATGTCGTAACTAAGAAGTCCACATGCCACAACTAAGACCCGTCACAGCCAAAAGTAAATAAATAAAATAAATAAATATTTTTAAAATGCCGCTCTTCAGTATTTGTTTTTGTTTTGTAAAGTAGTTATTTTCCATAAAATGGCTATTCATGTTAGCATGATGGGTATATTATTACTTTAAATGAATAAGTAAGTACTTAATTTTTAATCATTTTAATTTCTAATATGATTACATAATTTATTTAAGTAATAATGTTATTTTTATATTATATAATTTCTATAAACAAAAGCCCCCGAGGTACTGAATAATTTTTAAGGGTATAAAGGAGTTGAGAAAAACAGTTATAGAATCTCTGGAGCAAGTGAGTTTGCAGTTCTATTTTCCACCCACTCATACAATATGTTGAAGTTTTTATTTTCTACTCCAGACAGCATCATGTATATCTTTATATCCTAACACTTAGCAGCATTCCTTGTATCTAGTGCATACAAGAGTCCAATGACTACAATGAATACATTGATTCAATGAATGTATCACTGAACAAAATCAGTGAAAGAAACAATAAACCAATACATGAAAATGGAAAAAAGAAATACAAATCAACACTCCTCACTCTTCTTCAGATTGGCCTATCATTTACTACATTTACATATACTATGTGTATTTTGTTGATCATATCATTACACTAAGTTTCTTGACACCTTAGACCAAGTCTATTACTTACCACTTGCTCCAAGTACCTAGCCCAAGAACAGAACTTCTTTGAACATTTTAAACTCAACAACTAATCTCAGTTAAGCTTGGATATCTAAACTGTACTAAAAAGTTGATGTTCAAAGACAGTACATACCTCCTTCAAATAAAATACCATTTTAAATGTTTAGTGTGAATAAAAAGAGGTTTAAATTCTGACAACAAACATTTTCCAGTAATTGTTGTCATATTAATGACAATATATGTAGGCAGTATGTTTATTTATATTTAGCTCTCCAAGAGCCCCTGAAACCAAACATAAATGAAATCCCCAAAGAAAGCCAAGATTTTATACTAGTCATTCACTTCAATGTCTACCTCCTCCTAGCCTTTGAATCAACCGAAAACAAGTATGAAAAATATGCTACATTCAATTCCTTTAGGTCTGCAGAAAAGCTATAGAAGCTAGAGAAAAATCGCTGATTAACCCAACCTCAATTACATAAAATGAACTATGAGACAACTTTCCTCCACCCCAGACTTATCAAGGTAATGATGATGAGAAACTCTGCCTTTTCACTTACTTTTGCCACACTTTCTCTCCAAGGTGTACACTTTTGTAATGGACAGTGAGATGATCCCTACGACCAAAGCATTTTCCACATTCTTCACATTGATGAGCCTTCTCACCTTAAAGACCCAAATATTTTCGTTATAAGGTGCATTTCAATTTTTTTTTTTATCCCCAGAAACAAATTATCCAACAGTAAGATAACACGGTAGAAAACATATACCAGGAAGGTAAAGCCACCCTTTATCTGGGCTGTTTGCCTTATATTCTTACTCAAATATCTTTCTTCAATGACTCTGTACTTATTTTTATGGGTGTGAATCCTCCTTCCCACTTGGAGAAGGAATCAGTAGCCTCTGGCAGTACACTTCAAATCTTGACTTTCAGTGTAACAGAGTAAGATAAATGAAAGGACTTCAAAACTCAGGATGTTTTTTAGGAATATGTAAGTCTGGATATCAGACACCTCAAATGAATGTACATTTAATCAAGATGAGGCTGTCTTATGTTTATAAAAAGGACCTGAACATTTTCAGATCTTTCTACTTTACTTTTAAAAGATTTTTCATCTGTGGGGATTTCTTACATTTGCAATGAGCCAAAATACAAATATAAAGGAAAATTCTAGATGAGTCCAATTTGTCATCTCTATTCTTATATTCAGTTACAAAGGCTTGGCCTTTAAAAACCAGTCTCAACTTAATACCCGTGTGCAATTAAACCATGTGACCTCTAGGATTAGGAATTTAGAATTCTCCTCCTGAAAATGGAAATGCGCAATTCCAGTGAGAAAGTCATCAGACCTTTAGCATCTCTTAAAAGTGGCAATAACAACCGCAACCTGCCTCATTGGGGTCATTTAAGAAAATGTTACATCTGTTGCATACTTTATATTTTAATTATGTTTAAAATAATAATAATAATCACCTGTTCTACTGGGCTCATAGAGATGGCTCTTTCCCATTACTGTGCTCATATAGGTGGCTCTTTTAGCACTTCCTGAACATCAATCTGAGAGGAAAATATGAAAGAAATCCCCAGAGTATAAAAATTATAAATACAGAATAAAGATCTGAAATTGATCAGGATTATTAAGGTACTCTTCCAAAGATAGGGCTTCAAAAACTCACTAGTACATCAACTTTAACACCCCAATTATAATAACTCTCTTCAAGTATCCAAGTTTTGCTAACTTCTTTCAAATCCAATCAAAATGAGAAATATTATCTTGGCTTCTTCCTTCAAAGAAGTGCCAATAGTAATTATTGCACATATCTACATAATATGCAAAATGCAAACCTTGAGAATTTGATTAAAACAAATTTTAAAATACAGTTTGTGGTCATAAAGGGTAACCAAATGATTAAAATTACAGTAACCAAAAAACATGTCACAAAATTATGTCTCTTTCAGATGCTTTTTTTTTTTTTTTTTTATAAATTTATTTATTTATTTATTTATTTATTTTTGGCTGTGTTGGGTCTTCGTTTCTGTGCGAGGGCTTTCTCCAGTTGTGGCAAGCGGGGGCCTCTCTTCATCGCGGTGCGCGGGCCTCTCACTGTCGTGGCCTCTCCCGTTGCGGAGCACAGGCTCCAGACGCGCAGGCTCAGTAGTTGTGGCTCACGGGCTTAGTTGCTCCGCGGCATGTGGGACCTTCCCAGACCAGGGCTCGAACCCGTGTCCTCTGCATTGGCAGGCAGACTCCCAACCACTGCGCCACCAGGGAAGCCCTCAGATGCTTTTTAAAAAAGGTTTTTACAATCAGCATTACAAAGGGGTGACCAAATACACCAAATTATTTAAATTACAGCCAAAATAAACACGATGCGGTTTTCAGGTGTTTTTGAAAAGGATCTTGGAAACATCATTACAAAACGCGCCTCACCTGAATGTATTTTCTTGTGCTTTGTAAGGTGATCGTGACGAATGAACGTTTTCCCACATTCATCGCACTCATATCTCTTATCGTCGTGATGTACTCGTAAGTGAAGTCTATAAAGAAAAAAAATTGAAGCCCATTGACACTAGTGACACAGAAGGAAAAAAAAATTGAAGCCCATTGACACTAGTGACACAGAAAGAAAAAACTTGGTTAACTCTACATAACGAGAGCTGGCTGCTTACTCCACCACGCTCACCCATTATTTGCTCCATTTCTGACTTTCAGGGTCCTTCCCACTTTCACCACCTGACTCCAGGGCTCCCACTCACCAGTTTCAAAGCAGCACTTCAACATCTGCACAGGCTCCCACGACCTCTGGATGATACGCCTTCCTGACTTTAAGATCCTAAATCTGCTTCTGGGAACCTACCAAATGTCTAGGGGCGTCAGCCGATGTTGCAGAGGGAGCAAAAGGAGGACTGAATCAGATGGAATTAGAATCGGACACAGGGGGTAAGTGCACAAGTGACTTAAACATATGATGATAGCAAATTACTAAGGATTAATCCTATTCTGGACAACTGACACCACTTACACACTGACAGTTGAGAACTTAGTAAATCTGATAAGTAATCAACTTTCTGACATCACATTTTACTACTTTTCTTCACACTAACCAAATAAAGTGTGGCTCATTTCATAGTCACCCAAAAACAGATTATAAAAGGTTATTATAATAGGTTATTAAAATTCATTTAATTTGAATTACTTTTATCCCCACAATCCTCCATCTATATATCAATACATCCTAGTGAAATGAACAGCCTTCCCATTCAAGTTGTCCAAACAGGTGTTGATTCCCCTATGACTAAAACCAGTAAATGAACTGGACTACATCTAAAGGGGAAACATTCTGTTTAAACTTAAAAAGAGGTACGTAAGAAATGATAGTGTAAAAACTAGATTCTTAAGAATATTAATAAAATTTAAAATTGTATACATATCTCACAGTAAGTAATCTATTATTTATTCATTAAAAAACTACTTTTCATAAATTGCAAATGTAGTCAGCACTCAGCTATACAAATATTACGTAAGTTACAACTAATACTCAGAAGACATTCTAAAACTGAGAATCTTGGAGTTTTCAATTTTGTGATTATTTTCATACCAAAATATTCTTTGATAATTAGGACTGAAAAAATACACCAACCTTAGAACACCAGAGTTTTCATGAATTTTGATTTAAAGAAAAATAATGAAATATTTAAACGACAACGACTTAGACAGTAAAGCATTCAGCAAACTTAGTGATGAGGAAATACTTTAAAATGTTTTATACTACAAAATGAATATTAAAAGGTAGGGGCAAAAGTCTACACAAAGTTTTCTGCACAACTTTGCTTATCACAAGTGCTAAGACATGTTTTAATTCATCAAACAACTAACACAATGATAAGACAAGAGAGTTAAAACGGAGATATAATTTTATCATACTTAATATTGGGGAAAAAAATGGCTTGACCTACCTGTATGAGCTTCCATGACGAAAACTTTGCCCACAAATACTACAAAGATGAGGCTTTTCTCCACTATGGATTCTCAAATGTTCTTTCAAAGTAGTTCTGCATTAAAAAAATATATATATTTACCTACCGATTTTTTAATGCCAACGTATGTATTAAACACAGATTTCTAGAAAGCTTACTAGAACAGTGTTCAAGCTAACAGATTACGATGTCAATTATTCCCTTTTTCCTACAATATTTTTGCTCTTTATTGGATTAGTCGCACCAGCATAATAAACATGTTTATTATGTCTCTCTCCTTAAAAAAAGCAAATAATTTAACTTTGGCCTCCTTTGCCATTGGTTTGCTCAAAGATTTAATATATAGCTTATGTAAACTTCCAAGAAATACAAATGAAAAATGCTCAATTGTCACTACTGATTAGGTAAAACTGACGTTAATTTTAGTGGACAGTGTTTAATAATATATAAGAAATCCAGTTTATCAGTACTATTCCTTTCCAATATGTGCTCAAAACTTGTTAAAACAATGTCTTAAGGCAAAGAAAACTTTACAGGTACTTGTAATTTCCAGATGCCAATGTTAAAAAGGGAAACCATATAAAGGATACAACTCTTGCTAGTCCTAAACCCTCCCGCCCTACCGACCCTGGATGGGCCACTGTGTAACCACTGCAGCATTTCCTACAGTTCTAACATTCGGAGATTTCCCATGTACATAAACTGCTGAGTAAGGATAGACAAAGTTATTTTGGGGGGGAAGAAAGGAAAACACATGGAAAGGTTGTTTTTTTTGGTTTGTTTGCTTTTTGTTTTTACAGGAAGACCTTTAAGGGAAAAAAATTTATAATGCATAAGATAAACTATAATTTACCAATCTGTAAATACAAGTTTTCATATAAATGTAGCACACTGATTTTCCTGCCATCATACCCATTTGTTTTTTCTAGGAAAGTGGCATTTCTAATCTTTTTAAAATAATGAACTTCTATACACTGAAGGATATAAATATACACATACTGTTTAAAAACAGTACTAAACACTTAAATGCAGGATAAGACAGAGGACATTCCCGTCCCTTACAACACTCCACATGCTCCTCCTTGGTCCTATCCCCCACCACGTCCCTCTCTCAGAAATAACCATTTATGTAAGTATTCCCTTTCTTTGCTTTACTACCTATATAGTACAAATCACTAAACTATATATCGTATGTTTTTGAAAACCTGAGTAGCAGGCACAAACCTAACAGTATGGCCACTACTGGATAAAGGGCCCACAAGGTAAGAGCAGCAGGGTCTCCGCGTCGGCCTGGCCGCTCAGCTTCCCTGAGCGTTGGCACCAGCCCTTTCCAGCCTGTCAGCAGTAAAGTCACGACCAAATACTGCAAAGCGCAGGGTTCATCCCAACCAGAGCATCTGGCTGGCTGGAGGGGACCTGGTACTGGAAGCTGGCAGAGACACGGTCAAAGTGAGTAGGCTGTTGTGTATATTTGGCTCCCAGGCGTGCCATGACCTACGTCTAGTTCTCATGGACAGGTCACAAAGGAACACTCTGTGAAATGAAATGAGTATCCTCAGTTAAATCAAGCAGCCAGGCATAAAGACAACAGCAGGAGCCTCTGTGGCATACAGGTACTATACAGCCAGCAGAATACAGGTGAAAATTTGGGTCAGCGAGGGGGACATGGGGAGTTGCCGTTCATGGGTATGAGGTTTCAGTTACACAAGATGAGTAAGTTCTAGAGACTCGGTGTACAGCACCGTGCCTGTGGTTATCAACACCACATTGTACACCCAGACGTGTGCTAAGAGGGTAGATCGCGTGTTCAATGTTCTTACCACAGTAAAACAACAAAGCCTTGGGGTCAGACCTACTCCAGCGTTCTGTCCACTAGTTAACAGAGGAAACACGTCAGCAGGGATCTCAGCACTGACTACCCTCAACACGTCATGGGTCACAGCCACTACGAGTGTGGACTCAGTACCCATCACATAATCACATGTGACATCCTGGGATCTTCATTCACCATCCTCCCGTGAACTCCCTTTGCCTCTTTACCGTATTAAAATTCCTATCTCCTGTTGCCCTGGTCTTCCTCTTCATCAGTTTACTTTCTCATTCTGGTGAAGCACACCTTCTAGTGCCTTCATGAGAAAGATTGCAGTGAAAGCTAATTTTTTGACATCATGAAGAGTATCTTTATTATCCTCAGACTTGACAGTTTGACTAAGAACAGAATTCTAGGTTGGAATTTATTTTTCTTTCCAAATTTTGAAGGTACAATTGGACCACCTTACTTCCAGTGTTGCTGCTCAGAGAGAAGTCCGAGTAACTCATTCTTAATTCCGTGTATGTTGACTTTCTCCCTAGAAAAAGCAGAAGCACAGACAGGCTTCTCTTTGTCCCCAGTGTTCTGAAACATCATAGTGCTGCACCTTGGAGTAGGTTTATTTTCATCTAATGTCCTAAGCATTTAATGGGTCATTTCTGTCTGGCAACTCATGTCTTTCAGTTCTGGGAAATCATCTTGAACTATTTCAGTGATGATTTTACTCCCTTCCATTTTCTCTGTTCTTTCCTTCTGGACCTCTTGCCTGGTTTCCAAATGTTCTAATCTTTACTTTTCAATTCTGCATTTTTTTGCTCTACTTTTTTGGAGATCCCTTAACTTTGTCCTGCAATCTCTCTGTTAAGGTCTTTACTTTGTGGATCATGCTTTGAATTTCTGGGAGTTCTGATTTGTCACGTCAGTGACTCTTTTGTATAACATCCTGTCCTTGTTTAATGGATTCTATATCTTCAACTGAGGATATTAGTAATTGTTTACTTCTTTTTTTGCAAGTTTTCTTCTTCCTGCATAATATGTTTCCTTCAAGATTTTGTTTCGTTTTGTTTGTGTTGGAATAAATCTCCCATGTTAAAGGTTCTCCTTCTGTGTCTTGTAATTCTTCACTGTCTGCTCGTGATTAAGTGTGAAAGGCTAAACACAGATGGGAGGGTCAAGGAGCATGGGTAGGCCTTGATGACTCTGTGTTTCACTGTACGTGATCTGGGTGTATTATTTACCAGGGAATATATTTGTCCTTTGGTTGCTCATGTTTTCAGGGAATTGTTTTCTAATCTACTGTCTAAAGGGTAAAATCTAGAAGCCAAGATGTCCAGCAGCAACGGCCTGTGTGGGTGACGGAAGAGAAGCCAATGATCTAACTTAACTTCTAGAGCAGTTCTGACTCCAGTGCTCCTTATTCCTTCACCCTAGTTCCAGAGGTATCTGAGACTGCCAGTTCCCATACCTTTTGTGGATTCTGGGATGTAAACTAGGTTCTCAATTTCTCCATTGCCACTTGGGGATTTGTCTTCCTCAGACCTGCTAAGCCAGTTACCACTGATACATCTGCTTTCTAGCTTCGAAACCTGTGTTGCTCTTGTCACTTTTCTGTCTCGCTGTCTTTGTAGCTTATGTCTTTAAAATAGATAAATGAATGAATAAACAACCTTTAACGTATATTTAGTGGGGTTTTAGAAAGACACAAAATGGTATCTTTGTTAAATTCACCATCTAAATCTGCAAATCCTGACTTCATATCACCTTCTATAACATATTATATAATTTCTTTTATCCTTAAATTTCAAATTAAAGCCTAATTCAAGTCCCTTGTGTCTTGTGTTACCCTAATCCTTATAAAATACATTCGTTAATTACTTCTACACAACCGTACCAGGATGTTTCTGGGTATTTAGATAATTCCTCACCTTTCTCGTACTGATTTCCCACAGATAAAGCAAGTCCATTTTCTCTTTCCACCATGGGTACACTCTATATGGCGTTTCAAATTTCCAGTGTCGTTAAACTGGCGACCGCATATATCACATGGAAAAGGGCCTGAAACGGGAAAGAATAGTGTGCCTCTAAACTTTAAGAATAGATACTAAGTTAAATTTAATACGTATGTTATAAATTCATACCTACCACTACTAATGCATATATCATAACACAATCAATTATTATTTTTTACACAATCAATTATTTATTTATAGTTTTCTCTTCCCTTCTAGAGTGTTTATTTTATTCCCAGCAGACAGGTTACAATCATCTCTATATTCCTAAAGCTGAGTATGGCACTAGGCATCTAATATAATAAAAGCTGAATAAGCTAATGAGTTTATTATAAACTGAAACAGCCAATTCCTAGTTTGAAATCAGACTGGGTCAAACTGAAAAATGTTACATACCAAATTTCTGGGGAAAGGAGGTAATAAGAAACTTTCAAAGAATAAACAGAGTACTTAAGAGAGCTCATGGTCAACCGAAAAGACTGTGGCACGTTTCTGTTTAGTCCTACAAAATTAAATACAAATTTCTTACGGTAATATTGACCTTAGCTGGATTCAAAATTTCACCATGATTTTACCAAATAACTGGAGAGAAGACAGAGTTCTATTGAAGGCCAAACTGAAAGGATGACAAAGGATGTGTGAAAAAGAAGTATAACTCGGCTTGCTTCCCCCCCACCCGCCCCGATATCTGTGGATTCAACCAACTCCAGATAGAAAATATTTGAAAAAAATTCCAGAAAGTTCCAAAAACCAAAACTTGAATTTGCCAGGCACTGGCAACCATTTACATAGCATTGATATTGTATTTACAACTATATAAATAGTATTTACATTGTATTAGGTATTATTATTAATCTAAAGATGATTTAAAGTATACAGGTGGATGTGCACAGGTTATATGCAAATACTACACCATTTTATACAAGGGACTGGGGCATCCTTGGATTTGGGTATCTGGAGAGGTCTTGGAACCAACCCCCATGGATACTGAGGGGCAACTGTATTCCTCATTGTGCAATAGAGCCTTGAAAATATCTGAAGATGGCTGTTCTGTCTCCCTTTCCCAAACAAAATATTTCAAGGTCCTTCAAAAGTTTTTCAGATGACATGATTTTAAAGCCCTATGTTGCCATAATTACCCACCTCTAGAATATATGTCAATATCCATCTTGAATGTGGTATCCATAAATGAATGCAATATTCCAGATCAATTTAAAATCAGCGACATGATTACCTTCCTAATTCTGAACAATACATTTTTATTAATGTAGTTTAAAACTACAGTTGTTTTTGTCAGTCATATGACATTACTGGTTCAGACTGTGCCTCTGCTATTAATAAGCCCATCTGAAAAGTGAGGCATTTGCATTCTGTACCATTTTACAGCTCTGCAACTCCCAATGATTAAAAAAAAGTCAGATCATTCCATGTGTACAACTTTGTATTTATTCTTAATTAATTTTAACTTTTTTTTTTTTTTTTTTTTACAGCAGAGAGTTTTTTGTTGTTTTTTTTTTTTTTAATTTATTTTTGGCTGCTTTGGGTCTTCGTTGCTGTGCGTGGGCTTTCTTTTTAGTTGCGGTGAGCTGGGGCTACTCTCCATTGCCGTGCGCGGGCCTCTCATTGCGGTGGTCTCTCTCGTCTTGGAGCACCAGCTCCAGGTGCGCGGGCTCTAGAGCACAGGCTCAGTAGTTGTGGTGCATGGGCCCCGCTGCTCTGCAGCATGTGGGATCTTCCTGAATCAGGGCTCGAACCCGTGTCCCCTGCATTGGCAGGCGGATTCCTAACCACTGCGCCACCGGGGAAGCCCCCGAGTTTTTTTTTTTTCCTTTTTTATTTTCTGCTGTATCAACTACCCCTGCCAGCTTTATATCATGTAGCGTATTCATAAAGCATGAAATATATTATTTTTATCCAAGTTGTCAATAAAAACATTGAATAGGATAGGGAAAAGGCTACTTGAAAGATAATAATTCATTATTGGGAGTAACTGTCATAAATCTACCTAACTGTACTACCATCTGGAACACAAGTCTCCACCTTGGCCATAAGCACGAGGGAGAGAATTCATCAAATACAATACTGAATTTCAAATATACTAAGTTTACTACACTCTCTGAAACATGAGTTTTTTTCTAAGACAAAAATGCCTACCCCAGCCACTCACAAACCTATCCAACAATCAACTGTAAATAAATGCAGTTATGACCATGAACACCTCTGCCACCAGAAAACAAAACAAAACAAACCCCATATTTACTCATCTCCAAGAACAGCAGCAAATCCAGTGCCCCTCCCCACGTACACGACCTCCTTCTCCTCAGTGATTCAACAGCAGCAGCCTCCTCCAGCATGACGTGACCACCAATAGTTGCTATGCTGCTCCTAGAAAAATTAATCTGCTTACCCAGATGGAACTTTTCTTGATGCTTTAACCGTGCAAATCGTGACTTAAAATGTTCTTCACAATAGGTACACTTAAAAGGTTTATCTTGAGAATGGAGAATCATATGTTCCTCCAAGTGTGGTCTTCGAGTAAAAGATTTCTTACAAATCTAAAAGAAAATGCACATAAAATGTAAGGGAACCTGAATTTAAAATAAAAGTACAAAGCTCATGATGAGAAATAAACACATATATTCAAGTAGCTAAAGAGAAATTTCTCCTAAAAGAAAAAACTTATCAGAAGTATCATCAACTATTGTGCAGAAAAAATACCTTGGAGGAATTACAGTAAGAATTTATTTTAAATTAGTACTAAAGTTAGCTAAATTTCAACACCTTACATTTCTAATAGGCTAATTCCTAAGATCATACAGTAATCCTACTATCTTAATCCTGGTCAACATTTCTAAATCCATTAAATTTATATTTTAAATCAATTATATGTTATGAATAAAGGTTTTTATCATGCTTGCCATATATGTGATTAGGAAGAGGAGTAAGAAACTTCAGAAAAATTACTTTAAAAAGTTTATCTCTTGAGGTGGTCAGAAAGAATAGACACAACGTTTTAAAGAAATTTGGCAGACATCAGATTTAGAAAAGGGGAGGAGGAACTGCTGTAACAATATAGCATACCCTATACACCAAGCATAACAACCACCACAATACAGCATGTACTATACACCAGGTATAACAACACAGCATCTACTATACGCCAGGTATGTAACAACATAGCATATACTATACACCAGGTATAACAACACAGCATGTACTATACGCCAGGTATAACACAGCGTGTACTATACACCAGGTATAACACAGTGTGTACTATACACCAGGTATAACATAGCATGTACTATACACCAGGTATAACAACACAGCATGTACTATACGCCAGGTATAACACAGCGTGTACTATACACCAGGTATAACACAGTGTGTACTATACACCAGGCATAACACAGTGTGTACTATACACCAGGTATAACATAGCATGTACTATACACCAGGTATAACATAGCATGTACTATACACCAGGTATAACAACACAGCACGTACTATACTCCAGGTACAACAACAGCAGAGCATGTACTATATACCAGGCACAATGCTAAGTAATTCATGGATTATTTTACTTAATTCTCACAATAAACCTAAAAGTAGATATAATTGTTATCATTTTGCAGCTGAGGATGATGAAACTTAGTAAGGAGAAGAAACCATCTTATAAAGATCCAAATAATTAATAATTAACTTCAATTCCTAGAAGCTGAAATCAGAGGAATGGTGAGAATCTTGTCCTGTATTGGGTTGGCCAAAAGGTTCGTTTGGTTTTTTCCGTAAGATGGCTCTAGTAGCACTTAGTTGTCTTTAACTTCATTTGAAATAATTTTGTTAGATTGTATTGTGACAGCTGTCGTATCAGTGTGCATTTTTAAAAAAAAGTATCAAAATTGGTGAATTTTTGTGTGGCCATTTTAATATTGAAGATGGAAGAAAAAAGCAACATTTTTGGCATATTACGCTTTATTATTTCAAGAAAGGTAAAAACACAGCTGAAACGCAAAGATTTGTGCAGTGTATGGTGAAGGTGTTGTGACTGATCAAACATGTCAAAAGTGGTTTGTGAAGTTTCATGCTGGAGATTTCTCGCTGGACGATGCTCCACGTTGGGGTAGACCAGTTGAACTTGATAGCGATCAAATCGAGACATTCACTAGAACAATCAATGTTATACCATGTGGGAGATAGCCGACATACTCAAAATATCCAAATCAAAGGCTGAAAATCATTTGCACCAGCTTGGTTATGCTAATTGCTTTGATGTTTGGGTTCCACATAAGTTAAGCGAAAAAAACCCTCTAGACTGTATTTCCACGTGAGATTCTCCACTTAAACGTAATGAAAATGTTCCCTTTTTAAAACAAATTGTGACGGGCAATGAGAAGTGGATACTGTACAATAATGTGGAACAGAAGAGATCATGGGGCAAGTGAAATGAACCACCACCAACCACACCAAAGGCCGTCTTCATCCAAAGAAGGTGATGTTGTGTATATGGTAGGTTTAGAAGGGAGTCCTCTATTATGAGCTCCTTCTGGAAAACCAAACGATTAATTCCAACAAGTAGCGCTCCCAATTAGACCAACTAAAAGCAGCACTTGACGAAAATCGTCCAGAATTAGTCAACAGAAAACACATAATCTTCCATCAGGATACCACAAGCCCTCATGTTTCTTTGGTGACCAGGCGAAAAACTGTTAGAGCTTGGCTGGGAAGTTCTGATTCATCCGCCGTATTCACCAGACATTGCACCTTCAGATTTCCATTTATTTCAGTCTTTACAAAACTCTTCTAATTGAAAAAACTTCAATTCCCTGGAAGACTGTAAAAGGCACCTGGAACAGTCCTTTGCTCAAAAAGATAAAAAGTTTTGGGAAGACGGAATTATGAAGTTGCCTGAAAAATGGCAGAAGGTAGTGGAACAAAACAATGGATACGTTGTTCAATAAAGTTCTTGGTGAAAATGAAAAAATGCGTCTTTTATTTTTACTTAAAAACTGAAGGAACTTTTTGGCCAACCCAATATATAAGTTGAAGCCTAGGAGTAAACAAAATGACAGCTGATTACTCCTTTCAACAATATTTACCTAAAAAATGAAAAAGTACTTTAGGGGGTGTGGTAGAATACAAATACGTACAAATTCTTTGCTACTCCTATCATTGTAAAATGGAGATTAATTCCACTACCCTTAAATCTTCCCTGGCTGTAGTGGCTTGTGTGACCAACAGAACGTGTTAGAAGTGGTGCTCTGAGACTTCCAAGGTGAGGCCATAAGAAGCCTGAGAGCATTTACCTCGGCTTCTTCCTGGAACACACACTCACTCTTGGAGCCCAGCTGCCATGCCAGAAGGAAGTTCAAGTAGCCCCAGGAAAAGCCAGCTGTCCTTGCTGAGCTTCTAGCTGTCGACCAACACCAGGTTTCCAGCCATGTGAATGAGGCACTTTGGAAGCAGCCCCAAACCAGACCAGATCAGACAGACCATCCATCAGCTGAAAACAACTGAGTGACTTCAGCTGACACCATGTAGAACAGAAGAATTGCCTAGCAAAATCCTGCCCCCATTTATATTACTGACCCAAAAAATGATGAGATACAATGAAATGGTAATTCAAAGCCACTAAGTTTTGAGGTGGCTTGATATATAGCAACAGACAACCAGAAACGGAGGGAAAATTCTAACATTTTACATTCTGTGCAACAGTAACATCACAGTTTCAGACAACTATAAAAACATGGTATAGTGATTACAATAAAAATAAAAACTAGGATTTCTATTTTTCAGGTCCATCATTCAAAAACTAACTCATACCAGGCTTAATTTACAAAAATATTAGGATAACATTGTATAAAAGAGAGATTCTAAAGGTGATATAAGCTAAGTTTATATTACTTTAAAATTCAATTACTTTCCCAAAAGGTCACACTACATTTAATTTGGTTTTCTCCTACAAATTAAAATCTCTTACATCACATTTCCAACTTTCACTCTTAGTCTTCTTAATGGAAATAAATTCTTGTGCATTTTCAGGATGAAATCTATAAGAAAAAAATTAAAAGGCTGTCAGGAAAAGATTATATAAATCAATATTCTATCTGATATGTTGACAGTGATTACAAGAATCAGGCACTGATTCCTTTCTTAAAGAGAAAGGCACATTTGAGTACTTTAAGAATACAGGTATCGCTATTATTTTAATATATGAATATGTGTGCCTAAAGTTATGCAGAAATAATCAAAGTAAAGCATAATCATACTTTACACATATTCAGGAACCTATCTATTCACAGATTATCTTCAGTGCAATTCACTTGACTTGTTTTAGTCCATATTTCAGTAAATTAAATTTCTCAAAGTTAAATATGCAATACTATACTAAATATTCTTTCTCCCACAAATTTTCATACACTAAAGACAAAGTTGAGCATGCGGAATAAGTTTCCTACAGTTCTAAAACCATATAGGTTGAAAACATACTTGCCAAAACCCAAGACAGAAAACCCAGGATAACAAAAATTCTGTATCTTAAACTTCTATAGCATAGACTATAGTTTTTGTTTCAGTATCAAAAAACTTCATCTCAATAGCAGTAGTAAAAAATATGAACTAATATTTGCTGTTCTTTTCTTAATAAATTTGTAGTCTAGAAAATGTTAAGCAATGAAAGAATTGGAGACAAGCACCCCATAGATGTTTTTAGCTCACTACATATTTAAATTAGAAGGCACACTAAAGTATATTACGGAAGCAAGATAATACTTGCCTCTTAACATGCTTGGCTAAAGTCTTCTTGCTTGCATGAAGTTTATTACAATAAGGGCACTTGTGCTCCTTCTTATGAAATTCTGTTTCATTACTGTGCTTCTTTCTGTGAACAGTTAGGTTAGACTTTGTCGAATAGCGCTGGTGACAAATATCACACTCAAAGGGCTTCTCACCTGTGTGAACACGTGTGTGGCTCTCATATTTTCCTACAAAAAGACAGAAATTAAAATTAAATTCCATACATTTACTACATAGTGATTGAAATTTGACAGTGGAATAAAATCTCCTGATTAACAGTATATTTAGAAGCCATGAATTGAAAGGAATTTTCAGATTTGGCAGACCTTTTAAAAATATCATAAAAGGCAATATAATATGTTATGTATCTTATACATTTTCATCTCTCTTCACAAAGAAGGTAATCTGGAAAGGGTACTACAAATCTAGTATACTCAGCAAAATTTATACTTCACTACAGTCCATTCCTACAAGACCTCTCCAACTTATAAAACATTAAGACACAAGTAAATCACCTGTACTTGACTGCATGCTTAATACTAAGCTACTAAGGCCAACATATATGGGCAGTATCAAGGGAAGTAAGAAAAGGAAAAATGAACAGGTATAATGCACAGACATATTAATGTGAGATTTGTATTATATTCTGAATGCATATCTGAGTTCCAAACAAATGTTACAGGTATTTCCAATAGAAAGAATCAAGAAATTTTAACCATCCTACACTGTTGGGAATGCAAATTGGTGCAGCCACTAAGGAAAACAGTATGGAGGTTCCTTAAAAAAAGTAAAAATAGAGTTACCATATGATCCAGCAATCTCACTCCTGAGCATATATCCAGAAAAGACAAAAACTAATTCAAAAAGTTTCACGCACACCAATGTTCACAGCAGCACTATTTACAATAGCCAAGACCTGGAAGCAATCTAAATGTCCACTGACAGATGAATGGATAAAGAAGATGTGGTATATATATATACACAATGAAATATTACCCACCCATAAAAATAATGAAATATTGCCATTTGCAGCAACATGGATGGACCTAGAGATTATCATACCAAGTGAAGTAAGCCAAAGACAAATATTATTCTCATTTATATGTGGAATCTAAAAAAATACAAATGAACTTATTTACAAACAGAAACAGACTCACAGACATAAATCTATCATGGAAAAGAATCTAAAAAAAAAAAATCTATATCTATGTCTATATCTATCTATCTATCTATCTATCTATCTATATATATATAACTGAATAACTTTGCTGTACACTTGAAACTAATACAATATTATATATCAACTATAGTTCAATAAAAAATATAAAATAAAAAAAAAGAAATTTTAACACAGCCTGTCCAAAGAGAAAAGTGACAATAAAAAATGAAATACAAGGATACATTTTGGCTTAATTCTTACTTATATTGCTACTGATACTAAAATTCTTTTACATTGTTATTTAGAATATAAATTTCCACATTACAGAGGCAGAACAGCATCACAGGTAGGGGCACAGACCCTGGATCCAGCCACCTGGATATGAATCCCAATTCTTTAAATTGTAGGCTATGTGACCTTGGACAAGTAACCTTTCTAAGTCTCAAATCTTTCTCATCTGAAAAAATAATAATGGAATAATAGATTTACCTCAGAGGACTGTTGTAATAATAAATAAATTAATACACACAAAACACTTATAACTGGGTCAACCCATTATAAGGTATCAATTAATGTTGGCCATTATTATTAACCTGTAATCAAGCTGTGAATGTGCACATCTAGCAGCTTAAAATAGAAATCTCAATTAAGGATACTCCCGAGTGAAAGGCAATAAAAATAAGAAAAAAATACTATCAATATGAAGAGTAATTTTCAATGAAAAGCTTAGCTTTGCTTTGTCCTGAAAAAAAAAAATGTATAAGTTTTTCCTCAGGCTAAAGCTAATGTGAAAGTACAGCATTTCATCCATACACTTTTAAAAAATATATAAATCATAAATATATCATGGAGATTAGATAAAACCTAAAATATTCAAAGGCCACTGAGGAAAAAAGATAATCATTAATATTCATCTACTTAGTAAATACATTCATTAATTTATTACATGTATCTAAATATGATTATATTTAATAAACACAGTATATTATCTAAAAATTAACTGCACTGAACTTACATAAGAATATTGAGGAAAGGGAACCAAGGTATTTTCTTTAAGGTGGGGGTAAGGATGACAATCACAAGCAAAGTAAAACAAAAGTATGATAGGGGCTTCCCTGGTGGCGCAGTGGTTGGGAATCTGCCTGCCAATGCAGGGGACACGGGTTCCAGCCCTGGTCTGGGAAGATTCCACATGCCGCGGAGCAACTGGGCCCGTGAGCCACAACTACTGAGCCTGCGCGTCTGGAGCCTGTGCTCCCCAACAAGAGAGGCCGCGATGGTGAGAGGCCCGCGCACCGCGATGAAGAGTGGCCCCCACTTGCCACAACTAGAGAAAGCCCTCGCACAGAAACGAAGACCCAACACAGCCATAAATAAATAAATAAATAAATAAATAAATAAATAAATAAATAAAGACTAATATTAAAAAAAAAAAAAAGTATGATAAAAATCCAGTAGGTATTTAGGTACTGACCATATGATGATGATCTATGCATCTTTTACATGCATGTAGTCAGGAAACTCAGCCAATGTTTGGGCACCTACTAAATTAGCTGTGTGATCTTAATCAAGCCAGTAATTTAACCTCTGTCTACCTGCGTTATTAACACTTCATGGGGCTGTGAGAAGTAAACAAATTAATATATACACGACACTTAAAACATCCTAGCACATAGTAAGCATTAGTAAATATTAGTCATCATCATCATCATCATCATTATTATTATTAGGATTACTGGCCACAGGACGGGCACATAGATATATCTCAAGTAAATATGCATACACCTGGTTTATGAATATGTTATAACAGAACTGGAGTTTCAGTTCTCTGAAAATACTGTAAGAACTTGACTTTGTCCCCTGGCCATTGCTAAAAATGCCTAGTATCTCCTCAGTTCTCCCTCTGCCACTGCGGGGGCATGACCTCATTGATACATGTACACACACACCAGAGCACCACCAGTTCCCCTGCTGTGGTCAAGGGACCGGAGCTAATATGGGGCTTGCCTGGGGGCGAGGCGTGCTTGTGTGTCCCAAGGCGAAATCTTTCCACAGACATCACAAATAACAAGTAGGTTCTCAAAAACAAGAGCTGAGCTACATTATGGCTTAGATCAGTGTTTCACAAACTAAAAATCATTAGTGTCAATAAAATCAATTCTGTGGGTTACGATTAGCACTGGGGGGAAAAAAGGAACAGAGTAGAAAATATCAGAGTGCATTCACACTAGATTCATGCAATTATTCTGCTTCAGTGTATGTATGAGCACATATATATATACATACATATGTATATAGCATAATAATATATGTATTTCTGACCTTGAACCATCCCTCCCAAAAAAGTTGGAAAAGCACTGACTTTTATTACTTTTTGCAGGGTATAACCAGACCAATACTGCTATAACATAATTTCTTTGGGGAAATGTTTTCTGAGTTGATTTTAATCTTTCTCTATTATAATATGGCATGCTTGTATTGGATTCCTTAATATTTGTTACACATCTACTGGATATGAGAAAAGGTAGAGAATCCAAACATTATCAATATGTACTAATAACCCACAATTCAAATTTGGCAAAGATAGGGGTCATTTTATGGAACTAAAAAAAAAGTTTTCCTTGATTGTGAAAGTTTTCACATTTTTCATAAACTTGCTTTTTAAATTATGGAAATGAATCAAGAGTACACAGTATGATTTTAAGTGACTAAGTTACAAGTGATTTTTGGAACAGGACCATTCTTACCTGGGGATTGACTGTGCCTGCTTAGCACAGACTCTCAGGACTGAAGGCTAACTTATCAACCCCCTACCGCTCAAGTCTCCTGATTTTTTACACCCAAGTGAACAGGAAGAGCAACTTAATAAAAATCTTAAATTATAAGAAAAATCTTCACCAAAACTTTTATTTTCTATGAAAATGCCTTTGCTGGAAAGATCAATTAGTAGAATTTTCCATTTATTTGTAGTCAAGAAATTCTTGCTTGCAAATAAAAAGTTATATGTAGTTGAATAATAAAGCCATCAAGTGGCAGTTAAATTAAAAATCAAAACCACTTTTGATTGTTAAACTTCCATTTGTTTACATACCAGTAGACTTAACAGGATTTAACCAAAAAACAAAAAGAAACAAATAAAATCATTTAAAAATAAATTCAGCAAAGTCCAGAGAGACCAATGAAAATACATAAATTTGAATAATTCATTATAACATTTAGAATCTCTAAAGTAAAATAACATTTTTGTTATGTTATTATTTCAAATTTAATGCACAGAGGCATTGCAGGACCTGTTATCTGCATGGATTTGAATTTCTGACCAACAGAAGAGACACAACTTCTGAGGGAACACTGAACCCCAAAGTCAGATAAATGTCCAAAGAAATCCCATGCTTAAATCAATTGGTAGGGATGTGCGGGGGTTCTCCTCGGCATAAACACAATCAACACATATATCTGTTTCTTTTCTTATGGGGTGGGGGGAATTCAATAATAATGTATAAATCAAATGTTCACTTCAAAGTTATCAAATAGTTTCCATCAAAAGAAACCCCTCAGTATTCTTTCACAGAACACTAAACTGTGACCCACCATTCTTAATCACCAACAGAAAACAAATAATATTAAGAAATTTCATTCACAGCATTTTTCTGACTGAATCCCAGTACGAATTGAGTCCCAAATCAGGACACACAAAATAAGGATATTTTCACATAACAAAACTTGACCTTGTGCTTCATTCCATATGGGTCATGAAAAATTATTATCAGATTTCGTATGGAGGTTTTACAAAGAGAAACATCACCAAATTAGCTCATTATATCTCATATGCCAAATCTTAAGTTAACCTTGAATTTATTCATTTGGCATACCCTAAAGAATATTTAACTAAAATATTTAACATTAAAGTAGAGAACTGTGCCACTGTCATTACACTTTTCTATTCAGAACCAAGCAGAATCTGTCAGGATGGTCTACACAGTCACATTTTTAAAAAAGTTTTTAAACATTTTCTACCTCTAGAAAAGATTAAATTTAATCTAAGGAAGGATTTTAGTTCCCAGTTGGAACGACAAAAAAGATAAATTATCCAAATTTTTTCTCTCACCCCCATCTGTCATCTTCTTCCCATTTTTGCCTTTTCACCAGCTAGGTTTTCGGTACAAGGGGGAAAGGTCAAAGGACTCTTATTTGCATGAGAATAGGCTGAGAGGAGGACAGCTGGGAGCCTAAGGAAAAAATACAACTGGATCAGGAATCTCACTCTGATCAACTATTAAGCCCGTCAAAAAAGATAAAAGATCCAAAGTGCTGGAATCAAATTACTACACTACATACTGTGGAGCTAATGGTTCCCGCAGAAGGTCTCAGAGCTTATTAATTCTCTCTCCTACCACTCTGAGACAGCAAGTTAAAGGCTTCTTACAAGTCCAAAGTCAGAGTCAACCTTTCACCTTAGTTCAATTAAACAAGAGCTTACTGAAAACTTATTATCGAAATGACCTGGGGTATCACAAAGGATACTAACCAAAACTAACATACAAAACCTTCAAGCTCACAATCTAATGATATAGGGAAATAACAATCAAAATTCTAGATGGAATCCTATGAAAGGATTAAAATCCTATGAAAGAAATGTGGGTGATATGAAGATTACTGGAAAGTAGCCCTTGAACTGTTTTAAGAATAAAGAGGACTTCTGATAAGGATGATAAAGGACATTTAAGAAACACAGGTCTTCTCCATCTGCATATTCTTTTCACTCTACCCATCACCAGTCCACTGAAGTCTATATTCAGGGCACCTCTGATCTACTCCCGTCCCACATCCCATTCCCAATGCTGCTCATCTTCCTAGTCCAAGCCTGCAACACCTCCAACTTCCTTCTCATCACTGAAATCAGAGTATCTTTCTAAAACTCCTATGGTCGTCATTTCCTTTGTCAAAGTTTTCTCAGCTTTCTATCACTTACTGGATGAAAACTCCTCTGTACTGCATACAAACCATTCAAAACTTGACCTCTGCTTACTTGCCAATCCTCACCTCTTGTCATTTTCATTATGCCTCCTTGCCCACCCCGAAATCACCCTGCCCTTAGCAATTTCCAGAACACAGCTACCTCCATGTCTTTGCAGTTGTGGTCCTTCTGCCTTGTAAGTTCCTCCCTATTCTTTAGGTCTGAGCTCAAATGCTACCTGCTCCGTGAAATCTTTCCTGATTCCTATAAGCTTCTGTATTTGTCCTGATAAGATGATCTTATTGTAATATAATTGTATTTGTGCATTTACTCATTAACCTCTAAGATTCTTGAGGACAGAGAATTTACCATTTCATATTTGTTTAGTGTTTGGCATAGCAGAGACACACAAAAACTGCATTAATGATGAATAAGAGAAGCTAGCATTCCCTACACACCTAAATTTCACACGATATTTTAAGTGATTCACAAGGACTATCCCATTTAATCCTCATAGTAACCCCCATGAGATGGTACCATTAGCATCAGCCCACTCTGTGAGGAAACAAAAGCACAAACACAGGTTAAGCAACTCACATAAGACCTGGATTCAAAAATGCAGGCAGTCTGACATCACCACAGCTCATACTTTGTAACCAATATGATAAAATCACAATCTCAATCTCTTGCTTGCTCTCTCTCTTTCTCTGTACTGGGGAAAAGTCAGCAAGCCCCAATGAAGCTAAGCAAGAGAGGGTCTCAATAAGAGGGGTATAATGTAAAATACATTCAGGAAGGAGGCTGGAAATAAGCTGACAATGTGCCCTATTGATTCCCACAATTATCTGATTATCTGAACTGAATTTGGTCAAAAAAGCTGCAAAACGCCTTCCTCTTAGTACATGAGGACTTTGACCTTGAGCACTCTTTCCCCAAATAGTGTGCACAGAACTCTACTTTCCTGGGAGTTTCCAAGGAGAACCCCAAAAGTGTCTAGTGGTAAAATTATTTGAGGAAATGCCAGGTTAAGTAAAATGAACAGGTTTCTTTACTAAAGAATTTGAGAGCATTAATACAGACAGATGAGTATAGTTATTCCCGTCTTACCTGAACACAGAACCCCTTGCTGATAACGCATCTCACAGGCCTAGTTAGTGTTCGATAGGACAGTTTGAGGCCTACAATGCCATTTGCAAACTGACCCCTGCCCACACACCTCAAGTCAAATTAGGTCAAATTAAGGTGTAATACAGGAAGCATGTGCTAAGAATACAAAGTCTAAAAAAGAGAATCAACTGGAAAGATGAAATGTTGTCAGGTATCTCAATCCAAAAATGTTGTTCTCTTCTCTATAACCCTCACAGCATCTGTTCACAGCTCTTCAAGAGCATTTACCAACCTGAGTTTAACACGCTACTTGTATCTGCACACTCTTCCAACTGAGCTACTCAAAAAAAGTTGTTTTATTCATTTGTATAGAAACTTAAACACAGTAAAAATAGCAATAAATAATTATTAAATTGGATTATCAAAAGCATTCTGATTTAGAAAAAAATATTCAAAGGCATAATAAAAAGCAAGAAAGAGGTTACCACTGCTATGCCATAGTTTATACTATCGAATATTTTGAGAGCAAATAATTACCAATGCCTATGTAAATGCAAATGTAACCAATTTCCACCTATGCCAATAACAAGTAACTCAACACTCCAAGACACATTGGGATATATTAAACTGTATAAGTAATTTTACAAGGTCAAATTACACTTATCTCTTCTTTTTATCATTCTATGCAGTCGAATATATTTCCCAATTTCATAACTTTGATTTATATGTAAATAGCTGAACTGCTGCAATTTAAAAGTTCACATTGAAAGTCCATATAAGACACCTCCAAAAATTATTTTACTAGCAAATATTAGATCTCTTGAAAGTAAATATTCACTGATAAATTTTTAATTTAAGGTTAGAGACATTTCCTACATATGCTTTTTTAATAAAGAAAAAGTTGATTTATTCATTATTATAATAACCCAAGAATACTATTAGGATACTTCCTTAAGTCTCTGTCTACAGAATGAAATTACATTTAGCACAGTTTTATTCCTAACTATGTATTAGACTAATCTGAAACATCCCAATTCTAAACAGTACTGGATACTGGAAAAGTGACTATATTTATGACTCACATATTACCATGCTCAAGGGGAAATAGTATACAAATTATTAAGTTATATCTAATATAACCTAATTCAATTTTCTATAATGACTCAAAAATATCAGTTACCTATTAAATTAAATTAGCATATAAATCAAAGCTCTACATTCATAATTATTGATACTCTGGAATTTTTCACACTAAATACAGGAACTAATGATCTCTCACCTACTGCCAGGACATGAGGAAGAGAAAATAAAGGGTAATATAAATACTTAATTCCTGAATCACAACAAACCTATAATAACAGGATAAAATATGTATCAAAAATCAAATATCCTCCCTACTTAAGTCTTCTTTTTAAAAGTTGCTTTCAAAGTTTAGTTTCTAACTATCACCTTTAAAATATCCATGAAAAGTAAGTTATTAGAGACAGGAAACAAGCTGTCTTTTCTTACCTATGCGGTCAAATGTCTTATCACATTTGGGACACTGCAATATTTTTTTGTTACTGTTCTGAATGACTACAGGGGTTAATCCCTCATGAATGCTTCCGACAGAATCACCAGCCTCAGGCTCCTCTTCTGCATCATTGGGATCCTTTTCACTGTGCTCTTCAATGTCAGAGTATTCATCTGACATTTCCTCCTCTAGCTCATCCTCTTCAGCATTACATTCACTGCCGGGATCCTCAGAATCATTTCTATCTGACTTTTCCTTATCAAAACTGTCTTGATTCAAATTGTCTGACCCATCGCCACTTTCTTGTTCATCATCACTGGTGTCATCAAACTTAACAGGGCACTTCCGATTCCGTTTTGATCTCCTTGTGGAAAAACTTCTCTCCAGCATTTTTAACCCATGCTTTTTCCCTAATAAAAGGGATCTATGGGTTTTCGCCAAATGATTCTCTAAAGACTTCTTATAACAAAAATGTCTACTACAGAATTTACACTGATGATTACTCGATAGTCTTCCAGTTAACTCACTTAGTGTTTCTTCTGGTGATGATTTTTCAGTTAGCTCAGACTGAAAAGTGGCGACATTTTCGTTATTTAGCAGCTTAACTGCATCTATAATATCCAGGAATTTTGCAGCCTCTAAAACAAGAGGGATTTCATATTTGTACACAAAAAATTCTGATGTGTAAAGAAATTCAAGCAAATGCTGAAAAACGGAGTGCGTTACGTGATCCAGGGTGACAACATCCGTGCTTGGATTTTTGCTCAAACACGCATGAAAATAACTACTGCCAACAGCAACGACGACTTTGTGCGCACTAAATTCTTTTCCTTCTACTATGATAAGTAAGTCACAGAAAGACGGCTGCTTCTGCCTATCATCATTTAAATACTTCAGCAAGTTCTTATTGTACTGCAAAGAACTCAGAAGTTTTCTCTGATCCGGAGAGGGAGGAAGTTCCTGATAACAGCGAAGAGCTTCAGGAGCTGGTCTTTCTGTAGAACGAGTGTAAGTTACTTGCTCGCACTCCTCTGCAACATTTCCTTCCGAAGAATCTTTATGGTAGCCTAGATGGATCTTCTCGTCAAGATGTGAAGTAACCTTTCTCCTTTTCTTCATTGCAGTACAACGGTATCAGAACAAGAAACTTCATAAGTGTCTTGAGGGATTTATGAAGGAAAACTAGATTGTCTTGGATAACAGCTTCTGGAGGGGCGTGCCCGAGGGTTGCATGGTCTGCGAAAAGAGTAAGAACCATGAAAAATAACTGCATGGCCAAGCGATCCTAAATCATTCGCGGCATTGTCAACAAATCCTTCCTAAACGAGAACTAAATTATGATAAAGTCACCGCTTCCACTCATTCGTGGCTGAGATTTTAGGGCGGAGAACAAGGAGAGCCGGGTTAGAAAACACAGCCAACAAAAGAATAATTTTAAAGGAGGCAGAGCACACCTTGCAGGCCCGATTCCCGAACCGGGTAGGGGAAAGGGGGTCAGAAGGGGAGGCTCCGCGGAGCCCGCCGTGGGTGCAGGTCGAGGCGGCCACCTCCGCGGTGCAGGGGCGCCGGGACAGTGACAACCAGGCCGTCGCGGCCGCGGAACCCACGTCCCCCATTAATACGCTTCCCAGCGGCGGCTAGGCGCACCTCCTTGGGGTCGGCGAGCGTCCAAATGCCGGAGGCGCCCGGCGGGACGGCCCCGGGAGGCGCGGAGAGGAGAGCGGGTCACCCGGGGGACGGCCGCCGGAGCAGAGCCTCCTCAGGCCCCGCCGGGTGGAGACCGCGCCGCCGAGGGCGCCCCCGCCGCCCGCCAACCCGCTCCCCGCGCGGGTTCCCCGCGCGGACGCCCCGCGCGTCCATTACCGGGAACCCAGGGCTCCCCGTTGGCTCCCGGCCGCTGAGCTCCACTCCGGGCGCGCTCGCTCTGGCGCCGACCCACTTCCGGGTTCAGCCCCCGGCCCCGCCCGCCCTTCTCCTCTTGACGCCCTGCCGCCGCCGCCGCAGCCACCGAGCACGTCAACCGCGCGCGCAGCCTCGCGGCCGCCAGACACCCCAGCGAGCGACCCTGCGCCGGCACTGCGCATGTGCGCGCACCCGCCCTGCGCATGCTCCGTGAGGCCCCTCCGTCCCCCGCCCCCCGCCCCCGCCACACCCGCGACGACCCCAGCGACTTCAGGAGTCCGTTAGTCCGGGTTTTCGTGGCGGTCCGGTGGCCGCTGTGACTGAGCCAGTCGGGGTCTCGCGGACAGCCAGGCGGGGACCCCGGCAGAGGGCGAAGATGAGGCGGAGTTTCGTAGGGGTGGGCGGAGGCACCACGCCGCGGGCGGACCGCGTCCTCACGGCTTGTGGCCGGTTATGGCAGCCTCTCAGCGGCGGGCGAAGCCGTCTCCACAAACGCTGCCCTGCGTCTGAAGAACCCAGCTGGACGCAGCTAACACAGTTGCTCCTAGAATCAATTTTTAACTTATTGTCCACAGAAAACACTGAAAAATGTACATACAAGTATACAGCTGGCAGGACAGGAAAGAAAGCCGAAACAAAAAGAAAAGGTCCACAAGGATAACTTTTGGAGCCAAGATTGTGCGTTTCTAACGCAGTCGCAGGTGTTGCTGGTATTGCTGCTCTGAGGACCACATGTTTAGTAGCGAGGTCCTAGTCCTGTGATTTTACAGACACGAGGAAAAATAAGGCAGAGGCTGAAGCCAAATAGGATGGGTGACCAGATTGGTGAACCCATGTCCGAGTCCCCTGTGGATGGAAGAGTTACAGAAAAGTTATCGCTGACGCTTGTTAACGGTAAGGCAAACTTTATTCAGGGCGTCTACTACACTGGGGTTTTGTACTAGGGCAGAGAGATTGGGCTCAATTCCAGACAAGAGAAGGTGGGAATTTGTAGCCCAGGAGCCGGCTGGGCGTGGCTGGCATGTCCGTGAACGGAAAACGGCCAAGAGAAAACATGAGGGGAAAGGGGGGCGGAGTGGGGGCCGGATTCTGGCTAAACTGACCTGACAGGGTTCTTGCGGGAGGCAGGTGGGATGATCAGACAGGGCTCGAGGAGGAGGAGGAACCAGATGTCAGATATTGAGGGTGGGAGATTCTGGCTAAACTGACTTAGCAGGATCCTTGCTAAAATTGAGGAATGCAGAGACAAATAACAGAAGTTCAAAAGTCAGAGCCTAATTGAGAAGGGAGTTTAGGAGCACCTGGTTAAAGTTTGGTCAAGGAGAGAATCTTTGTTAGACCTAATGCAATCAGTTGACCGTCTTAGAGCAAAGGCTAAGCTTTACCGAGGAAGCTATTCGCCTCGAGACGTCAGCATAGAAACTCTGTCTGGGTTTCCAGCCTGATTCCCTGAAGTATTTGGACTCAAGACTGGAACAGCAACTCTTACCCGAGTTTCCAGCCTGCAGGCCTGCCCTATGGATTTTAGACTTATCAGCCCTCAGAATCAATCATGCAAGCCAGTTCCTTAGAATATCTGTCTGTCTATCCTCTATCTATCTATCCTGTTGGTTCTGTTTCTCTGGAGAGCCCTCGCTAATACACCAGCAATGAACAGTAAGAAAATAAAATTGAAAAAATAATGCCTTTATGTTTTCCTCGATGGTATAGCACCAACATCCATGTCCCTAAGGTGTCAGAAGTCTTTGTCAGAGGAAGTAGCAGTGGGGCGGGGAGCCGAAAAGGAAAGCGCAGAGGCAGAAAGCCAAGACAGAAAGGAAATCTACACTCTTCAGAATCTCTTTCCTGTGTCTTCCTTTTGCTGATCTGTCATGGTCTTAATTCAGCATCCTTTAGCAGGCTGTTTCACAAATTTATTTCTGAAAATGAAAATGGTTTTCTTCATTTCTTTGTTGAATATCCATTAAACAACCACTCTGTACCAGGCATGTAACATTTTAAATAAACTTAGTCATAAAAGATGTCACTTGATGGCATCAGAGGTATAAAATACCTGGGAATGAATCTAATGAATTATGTTCAAGACCTCTATACACAATTCTCTACAACAGGGCTGGCAGACTTTTCTGTAAAGGACCAGATATGAAATATTTTAGGTTTGTGAACTGCGGGTAGTATCTTTTCCATTTTATTCTTCATTTTTATGACAACCCTTTAAAATGTAAAAATTATTCTTATCTCACGGACCATACAAAAAACAAGCCATGAGCTGAATTTGGCCTGTGGGCCATTGTTTTCTGAGAACAACCCCTAAAACCCAACTCAGAGAAATTAAAGAAGACATTGAAGAAATATGTCATATTCATAGATTGGAAGAATCAATATTGTAAAGATGTCAATTGTCCTCAAATTGATCTGTAGATTTGAAGACATCAACGTATGGACTTAATCAGTATTAAAAACTTTTTTTTTCAAAACCAATTAAGAAAATCAAAAGGCAAGCCAAAGATTAGGAGAAGGTATTTGAGAAACATATGCTCCCAAAATAAAACGGACTCTTGCAACTAATGAGAAGGAAAAAAATATGTAAAATGAGCAAAATATTTGAACAGACACTTCATGAAAGAAGATAAGTACATGAAAGATCTTATCTTTAAATTGCATCTTTTTTTTAACATCTTTATTGAAGTATAATTGCTTTACAATGGTGTGTTAGTTTCTGCTTTAAAACAAAGTGAATCAGCCATACATATACATATGTTCCCATATCTCTTCCCTCTTGCATCTCCCTCCCTCCCACCCTCCCCATCCCACCCCTCTAGGTGGTCACAAAGCACCGAGCTGATCTCCCTGTGCTGTGCGGCTGCTTCCCACTAGTTATCTATTTTACGTTTGGTAGTGTATATATGTCCATGCCACTCTCTCACCCTGTCACATCTCACCCTTCCCCCTCCCCATGTCCTCAAGTCCATTCTTTAGTAGGTTTGTGTCTTTATTCCCATCTTGCCACTAGGTTCTTCATGACCTTTTTTTTTTTTTCCTTAGATTCCATATATATGTGTTAGCATACTGTATTTGTTTTTCTCTTTCTGACTTACTTCACTCTGTATGACAGACTCTAGAGCCCGTGATCTTAAAGTCATAAAAAAAAAGAATGTCACACAGACACTTGAACAGGGACATACAATGAAACAATAGAAAAATTGAAATTCCAGAGATTCAAATTCACAGGTTAATTTACTATATAAAAAGGTAAAATTTCAAGTCTGTGACATAAAGATAGAATATCCAATAAATGAAGATAGATAAAGAGGTGGGCATCAGAAATAAAAGTAAGTTGTATATAACCTCAGTGAATCAAGATAAATCCCAAATGTATCAAAAATTTAAATGTAAAAGCTGAAACCTATCATAAAAGAACTATAACAAAACACAAACTTCTAAATAACAGTAAAATGGTGAAGGTCTCTCTCACCACGAATCAGAATTCAGAAGCAATTAAGGGAAAAAAATTGTTAAATCAACCATATAAACTTAAAATTTTTTTGCATGGAGGAATTCCAGTATCAGCAATGGTGAATTAAATAGCTGGAACCAATTCTCCTGCTGTGAACAGCTAGGACAAAATGTTTTTTAACAAAAGGTACTGTTTTGAATGCATGGCATAGCTACCAGGGTTATGTGTGAGGAGTTGTGAGGGCCTGGTCTGCAAGAAAAAGAGGCTCAAAGAGGTGATCTGGCTTTGGGAGGCGGGGGCTTCTCCCTAAAGGCAGTTACTGACTGGAAGGAAGCAACTGAGAGGCTGATAAAATGAGTAGATCCTTGACAGACTCATGAGGCAGGGAGATGAACATTGAAATTTAAGGACCCCGAGAAAGGAAGGGCCCTAATAAACACCCCATGTTTTCAGCTGGGACTCTGAAAGGCCTAACCTATGAGTAAGAATGTACTAGAAATAGACCACCCATCACAGCACTGAAGCCCTTAACATTTTTATTCCTTTGAGAAAGACAATCAGGAATTGCTTCTTCTCTTAGCCTCTCTGCCTGCCAGGAGCAAAACCAAATGCTGTCTTGATTAAGGTGACATCATCCAGACTCTTAACTTGTTAATTTTTAATATACAATATCCAGCATTGAATCAAACACACACACAAACACACAGGCTATTCCAAAAAAGTAAAAGACAGACAAAACAGATCCACAGGAGATCAAGAAAATGAAGTTATTGGACCAATACAACAACAACAAATAGACTATGAGTAATATGTTCAAGGAATTGACAGAGAATATTGAAAATGGAAATCAAATAGAAATTCTAGAACAGGAAAATATGACAGGTGAAATTTAGAAGAATGGATGTGTTTAACCTAAGATTAGAAAGAGCTGAAGAGAAACTATTGAACTAAAAGATAAATCAGAAGAAATATCCAAAATAAAACACAAAGAAAGCAGGAATGGGTAATACAGAAAAGAGGAAAAAGAAATATGTAGAACACATAAAACACCAAACACAAATCTTAATAGAACCACAGCAGCAGGAGAGGAGAATGACAATGAGGAAGAGGCAGTATTTTAAAAGATAGTAGCTGAGAATTTCCCATTGATGAGAGACATCAAGCCAGAGATTCAAGAAATACTAGGGAACTCCAAGCAGGATAAGTTCAAAGAAAAGTAAAATTGGGCATGTCATAGTAAAACTGCTGAAAATTGGAGATAGGAAAAAAATTTTAAAAGCATGCATAGGGAAAAAAGAGTATTGGCATTAGAGGAGCAAAATTAGACCAAGAGCTGACTTCCCAATGGAAGCCTAAGAAGCCAAAAGACATCTTAATGATATCTTAATGACGCTCAAAAAAGATAACTGCTGAGCTAGAACAAATCCTTCAAATGAGAGCAAGATAAAAAGTATTGAAATAAGCCAATCTTGAGAGAATTCACTAACTGCAGACTCACAGTTCCAGAAATACCAAATGGAGACTTTTAGGCAAAGGGAAAAAATCACAGATGGAAGCAATGTAGTGAAGGAAAGAATAAAGAATAACATGAGTAAATGCAAATTGACTGTGAAAATAATAATGAAAATGACTGTGGGATTAACAAAATAATAACATAAAAGACAAGATATATTGAATTGAATTAAGAATTTCTAAGGTCCTGTGCTGTCCAGCATGTGTTACAAGTTCTAATTTATATACAACTTTAATAACTCAAGGATGTTTGTTATAACCCCTGGAGTAACTACTAAAATCAAAATTAAACAAATGTTTAATAAATAGGCTAATAGAGGTGGGGAAATTGAACACTGAAAAAAGAATCAAGATGAAGAAAAGAAAGGAGAGAAAAAGAGCATTTGAAACAAATAGAAAAATATAGTAAGATGGTCAACTTAAAACCAAATGTAATAATTAATTACTTAACTGTAAATTGACCAAACTATTCCATTAAAAGGACAGTCATTGACAGACTGAATGAAAAAAAAGACAAAAACTTGCTACTACAGACTTAATTACTACAAAAACTTGATTATTACAGACAACACAAAGTTAAAAGGACATATTTGGAAAATGATACACTATGCAAATACTAACCAAAGGTAGATTGATGTATGTATATTAATATCAGACAAAGTAGACTTTAACATAAATGAGTTATTTGAGACAGAAGGACATATCATCATAATTTGCAATCCATACAGAAGATATAACAAGTTCAAACGTATGCCTGTACTAAATTATCTATATATTTTATAATATATACTTATAAATTTCTATTTATCCATATGTGTATACATATTATATACTATTTTATTTACTTATATAAAAAAGTATACTATTGCATAATATTTTATATACTAATTATATATATAACATTATTATATATGTACATATTAGTACAAAAAAAGATAACTTGAAAACCCCAAATGTTTGGAAATTCATTAATACATGGGTAGCCCATAAGAAAAAGAAAATAATCTCAATAAAATTCAGAAAATATTTTGAACTGAATAATAATAAAAATATATCAAAACAAATGTGACAGCTAAAATCATATTTAGAGGGCAATTTTAACTTTAAATGCTCACACTAGAAATGAAGAAAAACTGAAAATCCTTGACCTATGCATTCATTTTAAGAAATAAGCACCCCCCCCCCCACCAAATTCCAAAGAGGTTATAAGGCTGGAAACGACAAAGAACAGATATCAATGAAATGGAAACAATCACTTAAAAGAGGATCAACAGTATCAACGTTTTTTTTTTTTTGTAAAGAAAAAAACAATTTATAATTGATAATGAACTCTTACCTTCCTATGTGCCATTTATTAAGTTTTTGTCCATTAACTTCCAGTCCACCCTTCAAAATTCTGCATTGTGATGCTGGGCTGGAATTCAGTTTTGCAGGCTGGCTACCTGTTAGTTTCTGCAAAGAACAATAGAGACTTTTAAAAAATAAGAAAAGCATGGTTGGAAAGTGACATTCAAGCCCTCCATCTTGTAAAAGTACCAAAAGGAAAGGACGCTATCAGGAAAGTGAAAAGACAACCTGAAAATGGGAGAAAGTATTTGCATATGATAAATTTGATGAGGATCTAGTATCCAGAATATATTTTAAAATCTTATGAGTAAAAAAAAACCCAGTTTTTAAAATGGACATTGGACTTGAATAGACATTTCTCCCAAGATATATAAAGACCAATAAACACATGAAAAGTTGCTCAACATCATAGTCTGTATAGAAATGCAAATCAAAACCACAAGTACATACCTACCACTTCACATCAACTAGGATGGTCATAATTAAAAAGATAACAAGCATTGGCAAGTCTGTGGAGAAGTTGGAATCCTCATACACGGCTGGTGGAAACATAAAATGGGGCACCCACTTTGGTAAATACTTTGTCAGTTTCTCAAAAAGTTAAACACACGGGTTACCATATGACCCAGCAATTCCACTCCTAGGTATATACCCAAGAGAACTGAAAACATATGTTCACACAAAAACTTGTAAACAGATGTTTATGGCAGTATTATTCATTATAGCCAAAAGGTGGAAAAAACCCAAATGTCCATCAGCTGATGAACAGATAAACAAAATCTGGTATATTCATACAATTTAATACTATTCTGCCATGAAAGGAATTAAAGTACTGATACATACTACAACATGGATGAATCTTGAAAAACTGTGCTAAGTGAAAGATGTGAAACATAAATGACCACATATTGAGTGATTCCAGTTATATGAAATGGATAGCGATATTCACAAAAACAGAAAGTAGATTAGTAGTTGTAAGGGTCTAGGGAAAAAGGGAGTAAGGGAACGACTGCTGATGGGTACAGGTTTCTTTTGGGGTAATGAAACTGTTCTAAAATTAGATTGTGGTAATAGTTGTACAACTTTGTGGATACACTAAAAACCACTGAATTGTATGCTTTAAAAGGGTAAACTTTATATTATATGAATTATATATATATATATATATATTTTTTTTTTTTTTTTTGGTGACTGCCCCATTGTATGTACCCAACAGCAATGTATGAGGATTGTGAATTCCAGTTTCTCCACATCCTTGCCTTATTGTCTGTCTTTTTTATCACAGCTATCTTAATGGAATTGAAGTGGTGTCTCAATGTAGTTTTTTTTTTTTTAACATCTTTATTGGAGTATCATTGCTTTACAACGGTGTGTTAGTTTCTGCTTTATAACAAAGTGAATCAGCTATACATATACATATATCCCCATATCTCTTCCCTCTTGCGTCTCCCTCCCCCCCACCCCCCCATCCCACCCCTCTAGGTGGTCACAAAGCACCGAACTGATCGCTCAATAAAAATGATATATTCATTTTTGTAATTTTGTAATGATATATTTATTTTTGTAAATGTAATAACATAGAAAATGCTTACATAATAATTTTTATGTGTAAAAGAGTACTTTTTGTTCATATGGCATGGTCACATGTATAAAAAAATTATTACTGAGTAAAGATTGGAAAACATTGCACCAAAATATTAATAGGAATTCTCTCTAGGTTGTGGAGTGACATAAGATTTTCTTTTCTTCAATTTTTTAAAAAAATATTCAACTTTTCTATTATAAACATGTATTTTTATAGTGAGGAAAAAAGGTTTTTTTTTAAAGTACCATAAAGAAAAGGTGTCAAGTAATGTCATAGTACTTACAGTCCCTTAGACTTTAGACTCCAAAGTCAGAGCATGTCACATATGCTGGGCAAGGAATAAGAAAGCTTTTTCACCTTATGAAAACACAATGACTATAAAACTTAATGTAGTCTCAGGGACTTCTCTGCTACCTAGAGTAAAACTTTTTTTTCAAATTTATTGAGGTATAATTGACAATAAAATTGTAAGATATTTAAAGTGTACAATATGATGATTTGACATACATATACGTTGTAAGTTAATACATTATCAAATTAATTAACACATCACCTCACATATTTACTTTTTTTTAGTGAGAACATTTAAGTTCTACTCTTTGAACAAATTTCAATTATACAATACAATGTTATTAGTTATAGTCACCATGTTATGCATTATTCATCAGACCTTATTCATCTGATAACTGAAAGTTTGTGCTCTTTTATCACTCTCCCTATTTCCCCTACTTCCCAGCCCCTGGCAACTGCTTTTCTACTGTTTCTATGAGTTTGACTTTTTTGTTTTTTGATTCCACATATAAGTGGTAACAAGTAGTATTCATCTTTGTCTTTGTATCTGTCTGGCTTATTCACTTAGCCTAATGCCTCCAGGTTGCAAAGGAAGGATTTCCTTCTCATTTTTTTTAAGGCTGGATAATATGTATATATATTTCATTTTCTTTATCCATTCATCCGTCTACAGACACTTAGGTTGTTTCCATATTTTGGCTATTGTGAATAATACTGTAATAAACATGGGAGTGCATATAACTCTTTGAGATAATGATTCCATTTTTAATTCTTGAGGAACCACCATACTATTTTTGATAGTGGTGTACCAGTTTACATTTCCACTAACAGTGTACAAGGATTTCCTCTTCTCCACATCCTCACCAACATTTGTTATCTTGTCTTTTTGATAATAAACATCCTAACGAATGAGAAGTGACATATTGTGGTTTTGATTTGCGTTTCCCTGAGGATTAGTGATGCTGAGCAACTTTTCATGTACTTGTTGGCCATTTGTATGACTTCTTTGAAAAATTGTCTATGTAGGTCCTTTGCCCATTTTTTTTTTAAATTTATTTTTGGCTATGTTGGGTCTTCATTGCTGTGCATGGGCTTTCTCTAGTTGTGGTGAGTGGGGGCTACTCTTCGTTGAGGTGCACAGGCTTCTCACTGCTGTGGCTTCTCTTGTTGCGGAGCACGGGCTCTAGGCGCGTGGGCTTCGGTAGTTGTGGCACGTGGGTTTAGTAGTTGTGGCTTGCGGGCTCTAGAGCGCAGACTCAGTAGTTGTGGCACATAGGCTTAGTTGCTCCACAGCATGTGGGATCTTCCCAGACCAGGGCTTGAACCTGTGTCCCCTGCATTGGCAGGCAGATTCTTAACCACTGCACCATCAGGGAAGCCCTGGATATTAACTCCTTGCTAGGTATGTGGTTTGCAAATATTTTTTCCTATTTTGAAGGTTGCCTTTCAGTTTGCTATGCAGAAGCTTTTTTTTTGACGTAGTCCCACTTGCTAGTTTTTGCTTTTGTTGTTAAATCCAAAAAATTATTGCTAATACCAATGTCGAGGAGCTTACCACCTGTTTTCTTCTAGATGTTTTATGGTCTCAGGTCTTACATTTAAGTCTTTAATCTATCTTGAGTTGATTTTTGTGTATGGCGTAAGAGAGGAGTCCAGTTTCATTCTTTGGTATGTGGCTGTCCAGCTTTCCCAACATCTTTATTGAAGAGACTATCTTCCCCCCATTATATATCTTGCTCATTTGTCAAAAATTAATTGACCTTATATGCACAGGATTATTTCTGAGCTCTTGATTCTATTCCATTAATCAATGTGTCTGTTTTCATGCCAATGCCAAGCTGTTTTGATTACTATAGCTTTGTAGTATAGTTTGAAATCAGGAAGTGTGATGCCTCCAGCTTTGTTCTTTCTCAAGATTGCTTTGGCTATTTGGGGTCTCCTCTAAATGTAAAAGAAGCAAAAATCTATAGGAAAAGGAAAATCCCAACAGGAAAGGCAAATATATAGTAAGGATTGAAGATCGATTAAATAAGCCAGTATGTAGATTACAAAACAAAACAAAGTTGTGAAAGCAACTATAAGTACAATAAACAGTAAAGTGATAAGCATGAAGATGTAAAATATGACATAAAAACACAAAATGTGGGGGAGAGGAGTAAAAAATATAGATCTTTTAGAACATTCCTTGACACCATATACAAACATAGACTCAAAATGGTTTACAGTCCTAACTGTAAAACATGAAACCATAAAACTCTTAGAAGAAAACATAGGGGAAACACTCTTTGACATAAACCACAGCAATATTTTCTTGGATCAGTCTCCTAAGGCAAAAGAAATAAAAGCAAAAATAAACAAGTGGGACCTAATTAAACTTAAAAGCTTTTGCACAGCAAAGGAAACCATCAACAAAACAAAAAGACAGCCTATGGAAGAGGAAAAAATATTTGCAAATGAAGCAACCGACAAGGGGTTAATTTCCAAAATATACAAACAGCCCATACAACTCAATAACAAACAATCCAATCAAGAAAACTTGAATAGACATTTTTCCAGAGAAGACATACAAATGGCTCACAGGCACAGGAAAAGATGCTCAACATCACTAATTATTAGAGAAATGCAAATCAAAACCATAATGAGGTATCACTTCACACCTGCCAGAATGTCTATCATCAAAAAATCTACAAATAACAAATGTTGGAGAGGATGTGGAGGAAATGCAATCCTCCTACACTGTTGGTGGGAATGTAAATTGGTGCAGCTACTATGGAAAACAGTATGGAGGTACCTTAAAAAACTAAAAGTAGAGTTACCATATGATCCAGCAATCCCACTCCTGGATATATATATCCAGAAAAAAATGAAAACACTAATTGGAAAATATATGTGCACCCCAGTGTTCATAGCAGCACTGTTTACAATAGCCAAGACACGGAAGCAATCCAGGTGCTCATCAACATATGACTGGATTAAAGAGAGGTGGTGTACATACAGAATGGAATATTATTCAGAATAAAAAGGATGAACTACTGCCATTTACAACAACGTGGATGGACCTAGAGAATATTATACTTAGTAAAGTGTCAGACAGAGAAAGACAAATAGTACTGTTATATAATACCACTTATATGTGGAATCTGAAACCTAATACAAATGAATGTACAGTATATACAAAACAGAAGCAGACTCACAGATATAGAAAACAAACCTGTGCTTACCAAAGGGTAAAGGGTAGGGGGGAGGGACAAATTAGGGGTATGGGATTAACAGATACAAACTACTATATATAAAAAAGGTAAGCAACAAGGATATACAGTGTAGCACAGAGAATTCTACCCATTATTGTCTAATAATTTATAATGGAATATAATCTGCAAAAATACTGAATCACTATGCTTTATACCTGAAACTAACACAATATTGTAAATCAACTACATTTCAATTAAAAAAATAAAAAATAAAAAGTTGAGGGAGTGGGGGTTACATTTTTAAAGAGATGAAGAACCAAGTAAAATATTTATAAATAAGTAAAACAAGTGGAGTAAATAAAGAACTTTGAAGAAGTAGAAATTAAACCTGGAACCAGCAACATTAAAACATTGCATTAGGTTGAGGAAGGTATTCAAGAAGGGTGAGAACAAATCTTACTTGACAGCTCAATGCCTAGGCTGGTTCCAGAAGGGTTTCTGATAAGAGACAGGATCAAAGGAGCACAGGGGAGACAGAGGGTGTCAGAATTAGGCCCTGGGCTGTCAGAGCTTCAGGTAACAAAGATAAAAATTGTGTTTGCTTTCTTTTCTGAGAAAGCTTTAAGTTGATTTGTCAAGGACAGCAGATGTTTGTTTGGCAAAGTGGCAGCACGGAGAGAAAATTGTATTTCTTAGTATGACCATCTGTGAGAAAGAGGTTTGGAAATCCTCTAATGAGCATGCTAGGATAGAAGGCACTCAAGTTGGATTATCAGGCTTTCATTTTGCCTGGTGTGTATGGTGTGTAAGGCAAGGCTAGAGAAGAATTGGGAAAATAGAGGGGATTTTTGAGGTCACATTGCAGCAGAGAGAGGAAAGCAAAGGAGGGAGGAATTTCAAGGAGAGATGACAGCTAAGAAAAGGACCTCAGTTTTAAGTGATACCTGCTCCTGATTTTGATAATGTGCTGTTGATCCGTGAGAAGCAGAAGAAGATTGAGCAAGGGGTCGGTAACCAAAGGATTGGTATAGAATATTGTGGGATGAGTTCAGTTTTGGAGTCAAACTGATCTGTGTTCAAAACATACCTCTTACATCCTGTTGGTGTCAGCTTGTATGCTTCTCAGACTATAGTGAAAAACACAGAGACGTGCTCAGCCTTTCAGTTCTTTCTGAAAAATAATAATTTTACAAGCAGTAATTCATATTTTTCTAATTGAAAAAATCGTATATTTTGAAGAAGAATGAAACATTTGCCTGACGATAATGGTATAATATATCTAAACTATTTCTACATGAAATACAGGGTAAAGGATATTCTTTTAGAAAATATTCAATTTATGCATGCACATGTCCAATTTTATCTTTTTTTCTTTTTAATTTTTTCATTTAAAGCTCTTTTACTTTCCCAGCATTTAATGGCCTGTTTACACAATAGATTCTGAAACTCAGAGCAACTCTCTGGAGACCCAGAGGAAATGAATAGTGGCAGATATACATTAGTGCAGGTTATAAAACATAATTACATTAAAATTTTTAGGTAAAAGCACATTTTAATGCATTAAACCTGCATTGAAGAAGCATACTAAGTTTTTATGGATAAATTTTTTTTCCACTGGAGGGTGCAATTCATCAGTGTATCAAGATTTCTACAGTTCCTTTAATGAGTATACTTTATAAATAATACCAGAGAGCTGATTATTTCCAAGACACTAATGTAGAACGCTGAGTAGATTTTATAAAACTTTAAATAGAGGAGGGAGGGAGAAGATGGTGGAAGAGTAAGACGCGGAGATCACCTTCCTTCCCACAGATACAGTAGAAATACATCTACACGTGGAACTGCTCCTACAGAACACCCACTGAACGCTGGCAGAAAACGTCTGACCTCCAAAAAGGCAAGAAACTCCCCCCGTACTTGGGTAGAGCAAAAGAAAAAAGAAATAACAGAGACAAAAGAATAGGGACGGCACCTGCACCAGTGGGAGGGAGCTGTGAAGGAGGAAAGGTTTCCACGCACTAGGAAGCCCCTTCGCGGGCGGAGACTGCGGGTGGCGGAGGGGGGAAGCTTTGGAGCCACGGAGGAGAGCGCAGCCACAGGGGTGCGGAGGGCAAAGCGGAGAGGTTCCCGCACAGAGGCTCGGCGCCGAGCAGCACTCACCAGCCCGAGAGGCTTGTCTGCTTCCCCGCCGGGGCGGGCGGGGCTGGGAGCTGAGGCTCGGGCTTCGGTCGGATCGCAGGGAGAGGACTGGGGCTGGCGGCGTGAACACAGCCTGAAGGGTTTAGTGCACCACAGCTAGCCGGAAGTGAGTCCGGGAAAAAGTCTGCAGCTGCCGAAGAGGCAAGAGACTTTTTCTTGCCTCTTTGTTTCGCGGCGGGCAAGGAGAGGGGATTCAGAGCGCCGCCTAAACGAACTCCAGAGAAGGGCGCAAGCCGCGGCGATCAGCGCGGACCCCAGAGACGGGCGTGAGACGCTGGGGCTGCTGCTGCCGCCTCCAAAAAGCCTGTGTGTGAGCACAGGTCACTCTCCACACCGCCCCTCCCGGTAGCCTGTGCAGCCCGCCACTGCCAGGGTCCCGGGATCCGGGGACAACATCCCCGGGAGAACGCACTGCGCGCCTCGGGCTGGTGCAACGTCACGCCGGCCTCGGCCGCCGCAGGCTCGCCCCGCCTCCTCTGTACCCCTCCCTCCCCGCGGCCTGGGTGAGCCAGAGCCCCCGAAGCAGCTGCTCCTTTAACCCCGTCCTGTCTGGGCGGGGAACAGACACCCTCAGGCGACCTACACGCAGAGGAGGATCCAAATCCAAAGCTGAACCCCAGGAGCTGTGCGAACAGGGAAGAGAAGGGGAAATCTCTCCCAGCAGCCTCAGAAGCAGTGGATTAAAGCTCCACAAACAACGTGATCTGCCTGCATCTGTTGAATACCTGAATAGACAACGAATCGTCCCAAATTCAGGAGGTGGACTTTGGGAGCAGGAGATATTAATTTTTCCCCTTTTCCTTTTTTTTGTGAGTGTATATGTATATGCTTCTGGGTGAGATTTTGTCTGTATAGCTTTGCTTTACAATAGCTTTATTTTACTTCACTATATTATAGCCTCTTTCTTTCTTTCTTTCTATTTTTTCTCCCTTTTACTCTGAGCCGTGTGGACGAAAGGCTCTTGGTGCTCCAGCCAGGCATCAGGGCCGTGCCTCTGAGGTGGGAGAGCCAACTTCAGGACACTGGTCCACAAGAGACCTCCCAGCTCCACGTAATACCAAACGGCAAAAATCTCCCAGAGATCTCCATCTCAACATCAAGACCCAGCTTCACCCAACGACCAGCAAGCTACAGTGCTGGACACCCTATGCCAAACAACTAGCTAGACAGGAACACAGCCCCATCCATTAGCAGAGAGGCTGCCTAAAATCATAATAAGGCCACAGACACACCAAAATACACCACCAGACGTGGACGTGCCCACCAGAAAGACAAGATCTAGCCTCATCCACCAGAACTCAGGCACTAGTTCCCTCCACCAGGAAGCCTACACCACCCACTGAACCAACCTTAGCCACTGGGGACAGATACCAAAAGCAACGGGAACTACGAACCTGCAGCCTGTGAAAAGGAGACCCCAAACACAGTAAGATAGGCAAAATGAGACGACAGAAAAACACACAGCAGATGAAGGAGCAGGCTCAAAACACACTGGACTTAACAAATGAAGAGGAAATAGGTAGTCTACCTGAAAAAGAATTCAGAATAATGACAGTAAGGATGATCCAAAATCTTGGAAATAGAATAGACAAAATGCAAGAAACATTTAACAAGGATGTAGAAGAACTAAAGAGGAACCAAGCAATGATGAAGAACACAATAAATGAAATTAAAAATACTCTATATGGGATCAATAGTAGAATAACTGAGGCAGAAGAAAGGATAAGTGACCTGGAAGATAAAATGGTGGAAATAACTACTACAGAGCAGGATAAAGAAAAAAGAATGAAAAGAACTGAGGACAGTCTCAGGGACCTCTGGGACAACATTAAACGCTCCAACATTCGAATTATAGGGGTACCAGAAGAAGAAGAGAAAAAGAAAGGGACTGAGAAAATATTTGAAGAGATTATAGTTGAAAACTTCCCTAATATGGGAAAGGAAATAGTTAATCAAGTCCTGGAAGCACAGAGAGTCCCATACAGGATAAACCCAAGGAGGAACACGCCAAGACACATATTAATCAAACTGTCAAAAATTAAATATAAGGAAAACATATTAAAGGCAGCAAGGGAAAAAAAGCAAATAACACACAAGGGAATCCCCATAAGGTTAACATCTGATCTATCAGCAGAAACTCTGCAAGCCAGAAGGGAGTGGCAGGATATACTTAAAGTGATGAAGGAGAAAAACCTACAACCAAGATTACTCTACCCAGCAAGGATCTCATTCAGATTTGATGGAGAAATTAAAACCTTTACAGACAAGCAAAAGCTGAGAGAGTTCAGCACCACCAAACCAGCTTTACAACAAATGCTAAAGGAACTTCTCTAGGCAAGAAACACAAGAGAAGGAAAACACCTACAATAACAAACCCAATACATTTAAGAAAATGGGAATAGGAACATACATATCGATAATTACCTTGAATGTAAATGGATTAAATGCTCCCACCAAAAGACACAGGCTGCCTGAATGGATACAAAAACAAGACCCATATATATGCTGTCTACAAGAGACCCACTTCAGACCTAGAGACACATACAGATTGAAAGTGAGGGGATGGAAAAAGATATTCCATGCAAATGGAAATCAAAAGAAAGCTGGAGTAGCAATTCTCATATCAGACAAAATAGACTTTAAAATAAAGACTATTACAAGAGACAAAGAAGTACACTATATAATGATCAAGGGATCGATCCAAGAGGAAGGTATAACAATTGTAAATATTTATGCACCCAACATAGGAGCACCTCAATACATAAGGCAAATACTAACAGCCATAAAAGGGGAAATTGACAGCAACACAATCATAGTAGGGGACTTTAACACCCCACTTTCACCAATGGACAGATCATCCAAAATGAAAATAAATAAGGAAACACAAGCTTTAAATGATACATTAAACAATATGGACTTAATTGATATTTATAGGACATTCCACCCAAAAACAACAGAATACACATTTTTCTCAAGTGCTCATGGAACATTCTCCAGGATAGATCATATCTTGGGTCACAAATCAAGCCTTGGTAAATTTAAGAAAATTGAAATCGTATCAAGTATCTTTTCCGACCACAGCGCTATGAGACTAGATATCAATTACAGGAAAAGATCTGTAAAAAATACAAACACATGGAGGCTACACAATACATTACTTAATAACGAAGTGATTACTGAAGAAATCAAAGGGGAAATCAAAAAATACCTAGAAACAAATGACAACGGAGACACGACGACCCAAAACCTATGGGACGCAGCAAAAGCAGTGCTAAGAGGGAAGTTTATAGCAATACAAGCCTACCTCAAGAAACAGGAAACATCTCGAATAAACAACCTAACCTTGCACCTAAAGCAATTAGAGAAAGAAGAACAAAAAAACCCCAAAGCCAGCAGAAGGAAAGAAATTATAAAGATCAGGTCAGAAATAAATGAAAAAGAAATGAAGGAAACAATAGCAAAAATCAATGAAACTAAAAGCTGGTTCTTTGAGAAGATAAACAAAATTGATAAACCATTAGCCAGACTCATCAAGAAAAAAAGGGAGAAGACCCAGATCAATAGAATTAGAAATGAAAAAGGAGAAGTAACCACTGACACTGCAGAAATACAAAAGATCATGAGAGATTACTACAAGCAACTCTATGCCAATAAAATGGACAACCTGGAAGAAATGGACAGATTCTTAGAAATGCACAAACTGCGAAGACTGAACCAGGAAGAAATAGAAAATATGAACAGACCAATCACAAGCACTGAAATTGAAACTGTGATTAAAAACCTTCCAACAAACAAAAGCCCAGGACCAGATGGCTTCACAGGTGAATTCTATCAAACATTTAGAGAAGAGCTAACACCTATCCTTCTCAAACTCTTCCAAAATATTGCAGAGGGAGGAACACTCCCAAACTCATTCTACGAGGCCACCATCACCCTGATACCAAAACCAGACAAAGATGTCACAAAGAAAGAAAACTACAGGCCAATATCACTGATGAACATAGATGCAAAAATCCTCAACAAAATACTAGCAAACAGAATCCAACAGCACATTAAAAGGATCATACACCATGATCAAGTGGGGTTTATCCCAGGAATGCAAGGATTCTTCAATATACGCAAATCAATCAATGTGATACACCATATTAACAAATTGAAGGAGAAAAACCATATGATCATCTCAATAGATGCAGAGAAAGCTTTCGACAAAGTTCAACACCCATTTATGATAAAAGCCCTGCAGAAAGTAGGCCTAGAGGGAACTTTCCTCAACATAATAAAGGCCATATATGACAAACCCACAGCCAACATTGTCCTCAATGGTGAAAAACTGAAACCATTTCCACTAAGATCAGGAACAAGACAAGGTTGCCCACTCTCACCACTATTATTCAACATAGTTCTGGAAGTCCTAGCCACAGCAATCAGAGAAGACAAAGAAATAAAAGGAATCCAAATCGGAAAAGAAGAAGTAAAGCTGTCACTATTTGCAGATGACATGATACTATACATAGAGAATCCTAAAGATGCTACCAGAAAACTCCTAGAGCTAATCAATGAATTTGGTAAAGTAGCAGGATACAAAATTAATGCACAGAAATCTCTTGCATTTCTATACACTAATGACGAAAAATCTGAAAGTGAAATTAAGAAAACACTCCCATTTACCATTGCAACAAAAAGAATAAAATATCTAGGAATAAACCTACCTAAGGAGACAAAAGACCTGTATGCAGAAAATTATAAGACACTGATGAAAGAAATTAAAGATGATACAAATAGATGGAGAGATATACCATGTTCCTGGATTGGAAGAATCAACATTGTGAAAATGACTCTACTTCCCAAAGCAATCTACAGATTCAATGCAATCCCTATCAAACTACCACTGGCATTTTTCACAGAACTAGAACAAAAAATTTCACAATTTGTATGGAAACACAAAAGACCCCGAATAGCCAAAGCCATCTTGAGAACGAAAAATGGAGCTGGGGGAATCAGGCTCCCTGACTTCAGACTATATTACAAAGCTTCAGTAATCAAGACAGTTTGGTACTGGCACAAAAACAGAAATATAGATCAATGGAACAGGATAGAAAGCCCAGAGATAAACCCACACACATATGGTCAACTTATCTTTGATAAAGGAGGCAAGCATATACAGTGGAGAAAAGACAGCCTCTTCAATAAGTGGTGCTGGGAAAATTGGACAGGAACATGTAAAAGTATGAAATTAGAACACTCCCTGACACCATGCTCAAAAATAAACTCAAAATGGATTAAAGACCTAAGTGTAAGGGCAGACACTATCAAACTCTTAGAGGAAAACATAGGCAGAACACTCTATGACATACATCACAGCAAGATTCTTTTTGACCCAGCTCCCAGAGAAATGGAAATAAGAACACAAATAAACAAATGGGACCTAATGAAACTGAAAAGCTTTTGCACAGCAAAGGAAACCATAAACAAGACCAAAAGACAACCCTCAGAATGGGAGAAAATATTTGCAAATGAAGCAACTGACAAAGGATTAATCTCCAAGATTTACAAGCAGCTCATGCAGCTCAATAACAAAAAAACGAACAACCCAATCCAAAAATGGGCAGAAGATCTAAATAGACATTTCTCCAAAGAAGATATACAGATGGCCTACAGACACATGAAAGAATGCTCAACATCATTAATCATTAGAGAAATGCAAATCAAAACTACAATGAGATATCATCTCACACCGGTCAGAATGGCCATCATCAAAAAATCTAGAAACAATAAATGCTGGAGAGGGTGTGGAGGAAAGGGAACACTCTTGCACTGTTGGTGGGAATGTAAATTGATACAGCCACTATGGAGAACAGTATGGAGGTTCCTTAAAAAACTACAAATAGAACTACCATATGACCCAGCAATCCCACTACTGGGCATATACCCTGAGAAAACCATAGGTCAAAAAGAGTCATGTACCAAAATGTTCATTGCAGCTCTATTTACAATAGCCAGGACATGGAAGCAACCTAAATGTCCATCGACAGATGAATGGATGAAGAAGATGTGGCACATATATACAATGGAATATTACTCAGCCATAAAAAGAAATGAAATGGAGGTATTTGTAATGAGGTGGATGGAGTTAGAGTCTGTCATACAGAGTGAAGTAAGTCAGAAAGAGAAAAACAAATACAGTATGCTAACACATATATACGGAATCTAAGGGAAAAAAAAAAAAGGCCATGAAGAACCTAGTGGCAAGACGGGAATAAAGACACAGACCTACTAGAGAATGGACTTGAGGATATGGGGAGGCGGTGGGGTGAGATGTGACAGGGTAAGAGAGTGTCATGGACATATATACACTACCAAATGTAAAATAGATAACTAGTGGGAAGCAGCCGCACAGCACAGGGAGATCAGCTCGGTGCTTTGTGACCACCTAGAGGGGTGGGATGGGGAGGGTGGGAGGGAGGGAGATGCAAGAGGGGAGAGAAATGGGAACATATTGTATATGTATAACTGATTCACTTTGTTATAAAGCAGAAGCTAACACACTATTGTAAGGCAATTAAACTTCAATAAAGATGTTAAAAAAAAAAATAAGTTGCTCTAACACAACATTGTAAATCAACTATAAGTCAAAAAAAAAAAGTTGCCACCATTTCTATAACTTCTTTAAAATTGAAACTTAAAATTAAAACATTGATTAAAATTAAAATATGTAAAAAGCTGTATTCAAATAAATGGGATGATAACCAAAAAAAAAAAAAACTTTAAATAGATAGAATTTCACTAATAGGAATCTGGGCTTTATTCTACAATATACTTGTGATTTAATTAGGATCAAATGATTTTTAAGCTAAGGGTATTCTTTTATTCTCTCTTTTGGATACTATGTATGACTTTCTTGGTTATTAATACTGCAAAAATGTATGCTAAAATTCATAATAGAAATACAGTCCTACTTATTATGAAGTTTTTGCAGTTTTCTTTAGCAGTCTATGTATTTATTTAAAATTCTCTGTGAAATATAGATTATTAGACTTTACACACAGTAATAATATGTGGTCTAAAATTAAATGTAAATTTAATAAGCATAAAACTAATATATACATTTAATTGAATTTTTTGTTTTCATTATATATCTTTATGTAGTATGAAGGCTTTTAGATAATGTGTGCCTTCAGTATAACACCAATAAAATATAAATTTTAATAACAGCCAATATTTATTGAACACCAACCACCTGGGTCTCAGCAGAGTTCTGTACTGATTAACTTTCCATTTTTAACTTATTTAATTCTCACAACAACCTCAACTAATAGGTAACATTTTCCCCACTTCACAAATGAGGAATCTCAGGTGTCACGTGACTTACCCACGGTCATACAGTTGGTATGAACTGCAGCTCAACCTGGGTGACCTGACTTCATGGCCCAGACTTAATCACTGTTGAATAGCTATGTTAGACTTGTCGGTGCCAACCCCTGCTACCCAAACAGTAATGTGTTGACTTTTATTTTAGACACTTGAAGACAGGCACTTTGCATTGTGGTTAATGTCTCAAAGATCTCCATCAAATATTGTGGGTTTTGCTTGCCTGGAACTGATAGAACTGCTTTAATTATGACTTAAATGAATGGTGGCTCAGACTCTTAATTGTCTACCCCAGCAGCTCTCCTCTCCTCCCCTACCCACAGCAGAACACCAAGATTGCCACTCAGAGGAAAAGACTGCATTGTCCCATCTCATGCCGTCTCAGAGATGCACAGCTGCATAACCAAGTGGGCTGTGAAATGTTAAGTGTAAGTGTTGGGCAGGACTTCCAGGAGGTCTCCTTAAGAAATAAGGTCTGTGGCCTGTGACATTTACTCCTATTTACCCTCTCCCACTGCCCACAGTGCTGGCATGAAGAGCAGCTGGAGCTCAAGCAGCCAGGATGACAGAACAAGAGAGGGAAGGAACTTCTATCTCCCGTAAGCCTCTATTTTGAGTTTTTCTGATATAGGCAGCTGTTTAATCATATTAACAGTTAAGGAGTTTTATAAGGTTTAAAAACCCATGTTGTCTATCTTTTGATCCTCAGTCAACACCAGACCACAGCCTTTCTCAACAGATGTGACCCTACCATGAGGCCACCAAATATCCTTTCTATATTAATTTTGAATATGTTATTGGGCTAGTGATACGTGTTTGCTTAATTCTACAACATCATTTCTTTAAAGATCATTTCTACCCATAGTTTAAAATTAATTGCAAAACTTGTTCTACTCAGGGTAAAAATTTGCAGCTTGCTTTTACCGTTGTCAATTATTTAAAATATTTTAATTCATGCCAGGTGTTATTTCCCTTTTTGTAACCAGGAGGAGTACTATGGTGTACTCTTCTTGAGGTCAAATAAGTTAAAAAGTATTTTTATGAGATTAGTAACATGATTTGGCAGTAAAGAATATGCATGACACATTTTGTATAAAAAAATTGACAAACTTCCTAGATTCCCAGCATTTCCTCTTTGCTCAGACACAAACCTAGATTATGCTGACCTCTCTTTAAACTTGCCACCTACCTCTAAGGAAAAGAATAAAGAAGTTTGCTTTAAGGCCCTTTCCTTGAAGTTTAATCGATGTTTGAGAAAAAAAAATTCATGAAATGTCCTAGATTAGTAGATGACCAAAGGTCTATGGGAGGTAGAATATCATACAGGTTTTAAGGTTTTTGCCAGATGTAATAGTAACAGTAGCAACATAACATGGTTATTAATAGTACTGTCTTTCACTTATGCAGCACTCATGGTGTACTTGGCGCAGTACTTAATGATTTGTATGTATTAAGCCATTTAAGTCATTCAGTTCTCTCCATTCTAACAGAGGTACTGTTTTACAGCTTAGGGAACTGAACCACAACAACATTAAACAATTTGCTCAAGGTCACTCAGCTAAAATGGAGAAATCAGGACTTGAACCCATGCTTTTTGACCTTGCAATAGTACAATATTATACAGTATTCCTCCATTTAGAGAATTGTTATAATTATTGTACTAAATTAGCTGAATGAAAGATATAATTAGAGAACTATTTAGAAAGCTATGCTGAATATAGCTTCTTTCTTTTTTTTTTTTTTTTTTGGGCCGTGGGTCACGCGGGATCATAGTTCCTCAACCAGGGATCGAACCCATGCCCCCTGCATTGGGAGCACGGAGTCTTAACCACTGGACTCCGAGGGAAGTCCTGAATATAGTTTCTTGATCTATGCTTCTCAGACCCTCTTTCTTGGGATTGAAGTGTAAATTTGTACAAACCATTGTTTGAATACTTAATAATTGAATATTTAGTAATTTTTTTAATCTCCTACCCCTATCTTGCCCCTCCCCCCTTCCCTCTCCCCACTGGTAACCACTAGTTTGTTCTCTATATCTGTGAGTCTGCTACTCTTTTGTTATATTTACTAGTTTGTTGTAATTTTTAGATTCTGCATATAAGTGATATCATATGATATTTGTCTTTCTCTTTCTGACTTACTTCACTTAGTATGATCATCTCTAGGTCCATCCATGTTGCTGCAAATGGCAAAATTTCATTCTTTTTTATGGCTGAGTAGTATTCCATTGTGTATATACATATATCACATCTTCTTTATCCATTCATCTGTTGATGGACACAGGTTGCTTCCATATCTTGGCAATTGTGAATAGTGCTGCTATGAACATAGGGGTGCATTCTGAATTAGTGTTAGAATAATTTAATATTGAATAATTTAAGATTTTTAATTCTTTTTTCACCAAGTTAATTTCCAAAGGAAACATTCATGATAGTTATCCAAATTTTTCATTTTATTTCTATTTTTCTATGACCTCACCAGATATAGGTATTAGGATAGACATTATAATCAGTTTTACATTAAGTCTTGGGAAAGAATCACCATGTGGCAAATTAAATTTATCTGATAAGGGGTTGATTATATCTAGTTCCCTTATGGTTGGTCCTGTAGGTAAAAAAAAAAAAAAAAAAATCCACTTTCATGTCTGCCAAGAGTATGAAAAAGAAAATGATATATAGGGCTGAAAATATCCTTTGGAATCTATTAAATACTGCCTGTATTTTGCAGAGAAAGATAAAGTCCATATTGATCAAAAAACTTGACCAAGATAATTTACCCAAGCAAAAGGTAGCAGTAAAATATACAGAGCATGTACTCGAGTGTCAGAAGATGTAGGTCAGATCTTGGTTCTGTAATTGATTAATCAAGAAAACTTGGAGTGTTACTTATTAACCTCTGGGAGGATAAAGATTTTAACTAGTAAAATTAGCTAATGATACAATAATATTACCTATAAAATTGTCTTGAGGATCAAATGAGAAGATATATGTGGCAGTGTTTTACAAACTATTAAGTGATATATAAATGTTAGCTACTATTAATTAGATTTTGTTTTCCATATATAAAATCTACATATCATCAACAACTTAGAAATGGTTCCCATACCAAGACAAAGGCAGGAGATATTATAGCTTCTTTATAAAATATTTTCATAAAAAGTTTCAGATGTTATTGCAAGTACTGAATAATTAGATTATAATTCCTAGCTTATCATTTTTTTATTCAAACAGAAAGTCACAAAAATTATAATCATCCTCATCAGTTCACTCAGTCCCATGTAATTAATTTTTTTTTCATCTTGATCTTTTGTTGGCACTTTTATGAATTCATCAGTTTTCCATTAGAGTTCTGAAAATGCTTATTCATTCAGTTCAGCAGTATAGTCAGTTACCAGAAACCTGTATTTGTCACAGTCTTTTCCATGAATTCCTTGAAGATGAAATCTTTTTATAGGAACATTTTTTTTTTTTAAAGTTTATTATCAGAGACAGCATAACATGTGGGAGAGCAAACAGAGAAACAGTTTGTTTATTTAAGACAGAAGCAAGGCAGAAACACACGCAGGAAGAGAAAGGTGTAGACGTCCTCCCTAATGAGCAGGAACGCAGTAAAGAGGCAGTTAAATCATTTACATAGGGCCATTCTTCCGGGGTCTTTGTTTACCTTTGGCCATTTATCTCACTTCTTTTTTTTTTTTTTTTAATAAATTTATTTATTTATTTAATTTATTTTTGGCTGTGTTGGGTCTTCGTTTCTGTACGAGAGCTTTCTCTAGTTGCGGCGAGCGGGGGCCACTCTTCATCGCGGTGCGCGGGCCTCTCACTGTCGCAGCCTCTCTTGTTGCGGAGCACAGGCTCCAGACGCGCAGGCTCAGTAGTTGTGGCTCACGGGCCTAGTTGCTCCGCGGCATGTGGGATCTTCCCAGACCAGGGCTCGAACCTGTGTCCCCTACATTGGCAGGCAGATTCTCAACCACTGGGCCACCAGGGAAGCCCTATAGGAACATTTTTGCAAAAGCATCAGAGTACACCCAGAACTGTCTGTAAATGAAAAAAGACTTAAAAATGACCACAGTTAAAGATTTGATGAAAGTTCATAATAATGCAATTGACAAGGAAATTTAGTTATTTCTGAGATATACATTTTAAAGTAATAACTAGAATTATGACTTATAACATTATACCAGAATATATAAGATTTTTAGAAATTTCATGTAATGTCTGAAACATTTATATTAACATATTTCCATACGAATAACCCAAAGAAAGTTTAGTATTAGCTCTTTGTTTGTTTGTTTGTTTGTTTATACTGCAGGTTCTTATTAGTCATCAATTTTATACACATCAGTGTATACATGACAATCCCAAACGCCCAATTCAGCACACCACCATCCCCATCCCACCGTGGTTTTCCCCCTTGATGTCCATACGTTTGTTCTCTACAACTGTGTCTCACCTTCTGCCCTGCAAACCGGTTCATCTGTACCATTTTTCTAGGTTCCACATACATGCATTAATATACGATATTTGTTTTTCTCTTTCTGACTTATTTCACTCTGTATGACAGTCTCTAGATCCATCCACTTCTCAACAAATGACTCAATTTCGTTCCTTTTTATGGCTGAGTAATATTCCACTGTATATATGTACCACAACTTCTTGATCCATTTGTCTGTCGATGGACATTTAGGTTGCTTCCATGACCTGGCTATTGTAAATAGTGCTGCAATGAAGATTGGGGTGCATGTGTCTTTTTGAATTATGGTTTTCTCTGGGTATATGGCCAGTAGTGGGATTGCTGGATCATATGGTAGTTCTATTTGTAGTTTTTTAAGGAACCGCCATACTGTTCTCCATAGTGGCTGTATCAATTTACATTCCCACCAACAGTGCAAAAGTGTTCCCTTTTCTCAACACCCTCTCCAGCCTTTGTTGTTTGTAGATTTTCTGATGATGCCCATTCTAACTGGTGTGAGGTGATACCTCATTGTAGTTTTGATTTGCATTTCTCTAATAATTAGTGATGTTGAGCATCTTTTCATGTGCTTCTTGGCCATCTGTATGTCTTCTTTGGATAAATGTCTATTTAGGGCTTCTGCCCATTTTTGGATTGGGTTGTTTGTTTCTTTAATATTGAGCTGCATGCACTGTTTATATATTTTGGAGATTAATCCTTTGTCTGTTGATTCGTTTGCAAATATTTTCTCCCATTCTGAGGGTTGTCTTCTCGTCTTCTTTATGGTTTCCTTTGCTGTGCAAAAGCTTTGAAGTTTCATTAGGTCCCATTTGTTTATTTTTGTTTTTATTTCAATTACTGTAGGAGATGGATCAAAAAAGATCTTGCTGAGATTTATGTCAAAGAGTGTTCTTCCTATGTTTTCCTCTAAGAGTTTTATACTGTCCGATCTTACATTTAGGTCTCTAATCCATTTTGAGTTTATTTTTGTGTATGGTGTTAGGGAGTGTTCTAATTTCATTCTTTTACATGTAGCTGTCCAGTTTTCCCAGCACCACTTATTGAAGAGACTGTCTTTTCTCCATTGTATATCTTTGCCTCCTTTGTCATAGATTAGTTGACCATAGTTGTGTGGGTTTATCTCTGGGCTTTCTATCTTGTTCCATTGATCTATGTTTCTGTTTTTGTGCCAGTACCATATCGTCTTGATTACTGTAGCTTTGTAGTATAGTCTGAAGTCAGGGAGTCTGATTCCTCCAGCTCCGTTTTTTTCCCTCAAGACTGCTTTGGCTATTCGGGGTCTTTTGTGTCTACATACAAATTTTAAGATGATTTGTTCTAGTTCTGTAAAAACTGCCATTGGTAATTTGATAGGGATTGCGTTGAATCTGTAGATTGCTTTAGGTAGTATAGTCATTTTCACAATATTGATTCTTCCAATCCAAGAACATGGTATATCTCTCCATCTGTTGGTATCATCTTTAATTGCTTTCATCAGTGTCTTATAGTTTTCTGCATACAGGTCTTTTGTCTCCCTAGGTAAGTTTGTTCCTAAATATTTTATTCTTTTTGTTGCAATGGTAAATGGGGGTGTTTCCATAATTTCTCTTTCAGATTTTTCATCATTAGTGTAAAGGAATGCAAGAGATTTCTGTGCATTAATTTTGTATCCTGCAACTTTACCAAATTCATTGATTAGCTCTAGTAGTTTTCTGGTAGCATTTTTAGGATTCTCAATGTATAGTATCATGTCACCTGCAAACAGTGACGGTTTTACTTCTTCTTTTCCAATTTGTATTCCTTTTATTTCTTTTTCTTCTCTGATTGCTGTGGCTAGGACTTCCAAAACTATGTTGAATAATAGTGGTGAGAGTGGACATCCTTGTCTCGTTCCTGATCTTAGAGGAAATGCTTTCAGTTTTTCACCATTGAGAATGATGTTTGCTGTGGGTTTGTCGTATATGGCCTTTATTATGTTGAGGTAGGTTCCCTCTATGCCCACTTTCTGGAGAGTTTTTATCATAAATGGGTGTTGAATTTTGTCAAAAGCTTTTTCTGCATCTATTGAGATGATCATATGGTTTTTATTCTTCAGTTTGTTAATATGGTGTGTCACGTTGATTGATTTGCGTATATTGAAGAATCCTTGCATCCCTGGGATAAATCCCACTTGATCGTGGTGTATGATCCTTTTAATGTGTTGTTGGATTCTGTTTGCTAGTATTTTGTTGAGAATTTTTACATCTATATTCATCAGTGATATTGGTCTGTAATTTTCTTTTTTTGTAGTATCTTTGTCTGGTTTTGGTATCAGGGTGATGGTGGCCTCATAGAATGAGTTTGGGTGTGTTCCTTCCTCTGCAATTTTTTGGAAGAGTTTGACAAGGATGGGTGTTAGCTCTTCTCTAAATGTTTGATAGAATTCACCTGTGAAGCCATCTGGTCCTGGACTTTTGTTTGTTGGAAGATTTTTAATCACAGTTTCAATTTCATTACTTGTGATTGGTCTCTTCATATTATCTATTTCTTCCTGGTTCAGCCTTAGAAGGTTATACCTTTCTAAGAATTTGTCCATTTCTTCCAGGTTGTCCATTTTATTGGCATAGAGTTGCTTGTAGTAGTCTCTTAGGATGCTTTGTATTTCCACGGTGTCTGTTGTAACTTCTCCTTTTTCATTTCTAATTTTATTGATTTGAGTCTTCTCCCTCTTTTTCTTGATGAGTCTGGCTAATGATTTATCAATTTTGTTTATCTTCTCAAAGAACCAGCTGTTAGTTTTATTGATCTTTGCTATTGTTTTCTTTGTTTCTATTTCATTTATTTCTACTCTGATCTTTATGATTTCTTTCCTTCTGCTAACTTTGGGTTTTGTTTGTTCTTTCTCTAGTGGCTTTAGGTGTAAGGTTAGATTGTTTACTTGAGATTTTTCTTGTTTCTTTAGGTAGGCTTGTATAGCTATAAACTTCCCTCTTAGAACTGCTTTTGCTGCATCCCATAGGTTTTGGATCATCGTGTTTTCATTGTCATTTGTCTCTAGGTATTTTTTGATTTCCTCTTTGATTTCTTCAGTGATCTCTTGGTTACTTAGTAACGTATTGTTTAGCTTCCATGTGTTTTTTTACATTTTTTTCCTTGTAATTCATTTGTAATCTCATAGCCTTGTGGTCAGAAAAGATGCTTGATATGATTTCAATTTTCTTAAATTTACTGAGGCTTGATTTGTGACCCATGATGTGATCTATCCTGGAGAATGTTCCATGCACATTTGAGAAGAAAGTGTAATCTGCTGTTTTTGGATGGAATGTCCTATAAATATCAATTAAATCTATCTGGTCTATTGTGTCATTTAAAGCTTCTGTTTCCTTATTTATTTTCATTTTGGATGACCTGTCCATTGGTGTAAGTGAGGTGTTAAAGTCCCCCACTATTATTGTGTTACTGTCGATTTCCTCTTTTATGGATGTTAGCTGTTGCCTTATGTATTGAGGTGCACCTATGTTGGGTGCATAAATATTTATAATTGTTATATCTTCTTCTTGGATTGATCCCTTGATCATTATGTAGTGTCTTTCCTTGTCTCTTGTAACATTCTTTATTTTAAAGTCTATTTTATCTGATAAGAGTATAGCTACTCCAGCTTTCTGTTGCTTTCCATTTGCATGGTATATCTTTTTCCATCCCCTCACTTTCAGTCTATATGTGTCCCTAGGTGTGAAGTGGGTCTCTTGTAGACAGCATATATATGGGTCTTGTTTTTGTATCCATTCAGCAAGCCTGTGTCTTTTGGTTGGAGCATTTAATCCATTCACGTTTAAGGTAATTTTCAATATGTATGTTCCTCTGACCATTTTCTTAATTGTTTTGGGTTTGTTTTTGTAGATCCTTTTCTTCTCTTGTGTTTTCCACTTAGAGAAGTTCCTTTAGCATTTGTTGTAGAGCTGGTTTGGTGGTGCTGAATTCTCTTAGCTTTTGCTTGTCTGTAAAGCTTTTGATTTCTCCATCGAATCTGAATGAGATCCTTGCTGGGTAGAGTAATCTTGGTTGTAGGTTCTTCCCTTTCATCACTTTAAGTATATCATGCCACTCCCTTCTGGCTTGTAGAGTTTCTGCTGAGAAATCAGCTGTTAACCTTATGGGAGTTCCTTTGTATGTTATTTGTCATTTTTCCCTTTCTGCTTTCCATAATTTTTCTTTGTCTTTAATTTTTGCCAATTTGATTACTATGTGTCTCGACGTGTTTCTCCTTGGGTTTATCCTGTATGAGACTCGCTGCACTTCCTGGACTTGGGTGGCTATTTCCTTTCCCATGTTAGGGAAGTTTTCGACTATAATCTCTTCAAATATTTTCTCGGGTCCTTTCTCCCTTCCCCTTCTGGGACCCCTATAATGTAAATGTTGCGTTTAATGTTTTCCCAGAGGTCTCTTAGGCTGTCTTCATTTCTTTTCATTCTTTTTTCTTTATTCTGTTCTGCAGCAGTGAATTCCACCATTCTGTCTTCCAGGTCACTTATCTGTTCTTCTCCCTCAGTTATTCTGCTATTGGTTCCTTCTAGTGTAGTTTTCATTTCAGTTAATGTATTGTTTATCTCTGTTTGTTTGTTCTTAATTCTTCTAGGTCTTTGTTAAACATTTCTTTCATCTTCTAGATCTTTGCCTCCATTCTTTTTCCGAGGTCCTGGATCATCTTGACTATCATTATTCTGAATTCTTTTTCTGGAAGGTTGCCTATCTCCACTTCATTTGGTTGTTTTTCTGGGATTTTATCTTGTTCCTTCATCTGGTATATAGCCCTGTGCCTTTTCATCGTGTCTATCTTTCTGTGAATGTGGTGTTTGTTCCACCAAAGGAACAAACAAAGGCTGTAGGATTGTATTTCTTCTTGCTTCTGATGTCTGCCCTCTGGTGGATGAGGCTATCTAAGAGGCTTGATGGGAGGGACTGGTGGTGGGTAGAGCTGACTGTTGCTCTGGTGGGCAGAGCTCAGTAAAACTTTAATCCACTTGACTGTTGATGGGTGGGGCTGGGTTCCCTCCGTGTTGGTTGTTTGGCCTGAGGCAACCCAACACTGGAGCCTATCTGGGCTCTTTGGTGGGGCTAATGGTGAACTCTGGGAGTGCTCACACCAAGGAGTACTTCCCAGAACCTCTGCTGCCAGTGTCCCTGTCCCCATGGTGAAACAGAGCCACCTACCACCTCTGCAGGAGACCCTCCAACACTAGCAGGTAGGTCTGGTTCAGTCTCCCCCGGGGTCACTGCTCCTTCCCCTGGGTCCCGATGCACACACTACTTTGTGTGTGCCCTCCAAGAGTGGAGTCGCTGTTTCCCCCAGTCCTGTCGAATTCCTGCAATCAATTCCCACTACGCTTCAAAGTCTGATTCTCTAGGAATTCCTCCTCCCGTTGCTGGACCCCCAGGTTGGGAAGCCTGATGTGGGGCTCAGAACCTTCACTCCAGTGGGTGGATTTCTGTGGTATAAGTGTTGGCCAGTCTGTGAGTCACCCACCCACCAGTTACGGGATTTGATTTTACTGTGATTGTGCCCCTCCTACCGTCTCATTGTGGCTTTTCCTTTGTCTTTGGATGTGGGGTATCTTTTTTGGTGAGTTCCAGTGTCTTCCTGTTGATGATTTTCCAGTAGCTAGTTGTGATTCTGGTGTTCTCGCAAGAGGGAGTGAGAACACGTCCTTCTACTCCGCCATCTTGGTTCCTCCTTGCATGTCACATTTTAAAAAATGCACTTTTGACCATGTTCCTCCAAACTAGGAAACTCCACACTCCAGAGGCCCTCCTTTCAACGTGCTGCCTCTCCCCTTCTGCGCAGGTCCTAAGGCTAGCTTATCATTTTAAAATCATACATTTATAAACTCATAAAATAGCCTTCAGTTTTGTTTTAGTCTGTTACAAAAAATTAAAAAGTATTTTGACATCAATATTCTTCACAAATATTTTAAAGTAAAATTATGGTTTTTAGTTCAAAACTTTTAATCTGTATACCCAATCTCATTTTTCAAATTCTTTAATGGCTTTCAGGAAATGCAAGGCAACAGTAACACTTTCCCACTAGAAGATGAGCGACTAAGACATGAATCCATTTGAGGAAATGCTTCAACCTTCCTCCAGCTGTTTGTCTCTGAATATATTTCTTGGATATAAAATGATACAAATATGATATTTAAAACTTTTGTGAGCTGACTGTAAACTGAATATGAGATCTGGACTTTTTAGGCAGTCCTATGGCAACAGTATCCTAAGGCTGAGAGCAAATTCACTGAGTTATCTATATTACATATAAATACGTATTCATGGGATGGGGCCTCACACCAAAGGGAATATGAGCTCAGGGTCTGGGTTTCTGTTTCTGATGTCCTCCATCACTTCACCTCTTATAGTGAGAGTCCAGCCCATTCGCAGTCTTGCTCCCATGAGGGAAGGACAAAAGAGCCTCCAGTCAGCTCTTCTGCTTTCTCTCCCACCTTCTCAGATCATTTCCTTTCACAGTGGCCTAAAACTACGAGGAGAATCTGTAGATCTAGAAAAGCTGGGAGAGCAAACAAGTTTTGAAGACACTTAGGTAAAGACATACTGGGATTGAAAAAATGTGTGAGTGAAATAAAGGTAGGAAAGATGAGTTGTCTGCTCCTCAGCTCTTGCTCTTTTCTTCTTATTCCTCAGCAACTTGTCTCTGATGATGAGTCCATGTCACCTAAAATCCAGGACTTAAATAAATTAGAGCAGTAAGAAACTAGCTTCAGTACAGCAATATCTAAAACTAGATGAATTTGGTAAGAAAATAATTTTCAGTGAGGATCTAAAAATACGGATGAGGAGGGGAATGGAAGGGGCATTTCATATGAGAAGTAGAACTCTGTACACTGAATAAAGTGTGTTAAAGACACTTAGCATTTAATAATATTTATACATACAAACAAAATATAAGATACAAGGTTTGCTTCATTTACTCAATTTGAGGTCTCACCTAAATGACAGCACAGGTGGGTAGGCTTTAGCAGAAATCAAACCCTTAAAAAATAAAGTAAAATTTAAGATAAATGACTTTGAGGGCTTTATGTGAAGGAAAACAACACCTTTGCCCAATGCAAGTAGGACAGGACTGTCTCCTCATCTTATTTCCAATGCTTTTCATAATTTGCATTTAAAACTTGAAGACTGTCCTCCACCTACCTGCTGCCAGACTTGTCTTATATAGATTTCTACTTGCCTATTGCCAAGAGAATAAGCATGGAACTGGATTCTGAGGGCGCTGGAGTCAAAGGGGGATGTATCGTAAAGTGGATAAAGTATAATATGGGATAACTCTCTGAGGATGCAAGATTTAACACCCAGGCAAGAACCCTGGGAAACAGTGCAAACATGCTGAAAGGTTGGCATTACCATGGAGAAAGTGAGGAGCCGCAAGCAAGGTAGAAATGCCAGAATTGGCATCCCAGATGGTGAAAGACTAGGCAAAGTGGGCATACTAGAGTGGATACACCACATAAGACTGGGAAGCCCACCAGAGGCCTGTTTCCAAGGGGGCTTAGAGGATTCATGGTTCACAATGAGGAATGAGCTGGTGAGGGGGGTACCAACCTTGGAAAGAATCTCAGTAGTAGCTCTCCTCCCCAGGCCAGAGAGTAAGAGATGCTTTTTGTGGAATGCAGAATAATGGCCCCCTGAAGAAGTTCAAGACCTAGTTCCCAGAACCTGTGAATATGTAACCTTCATAGCAAAAGGGACTTGCTATGCAGATTTGATTAAGGATTTTGATATGAGGAGATTATCCTGTATTATTCTAGTGGGCCTACTGTAATCACAGGGGTGTTTATGAGAAAGAGGCAGGAGGGTCAGAGTCAGAGAAGGAATCAGAGGTTGGAATGAAGTGGTCATGAGCCAAGGACTGCAGGCATCCTGTAGAAGCTGGAAAAGGCAAGTAAAGGGATTATGCCCTAGAGCCTCCAGAAGGAATGCAGCTAAGTGAACACTTGATTTTAGCACAGTGAGATTCATTTTGGATTTTGACCTCCAGACCTGCAAGAGGATAAATCTGTGTAGTTTTAAGCCACTGTTTTTGGTAATGTGTTACAACAGCTATAGGGAAAGACTTCACTTTTAAAGAACTGGACTAACTAATGGGGATGACCCCCTAAAACAGTGGAGACCAAATGGCCATGCTTCACAGTTAGGAGTCAGGTGGGTGCCCTTATGGTAAAGAGGAGAAAGGTCTGAGTGGCAGTCAGGAGAGCTGACTAATGGAGAGGCTGTGGCTCCCAGAACATAGTGCCCCAAAGAGGCAAGACAGATGGACAGCCCACACAGACAGTACTCAGTCTACACAGTGAGAAGAGATCAAGGATGGATGACCAGGAGGCTGTAGCCAGTTGCTTCAAAAAAACTCATGATTCCTTTTCCAATTTTAGGATTTGAACCACTTTTCAAACCCACTGAGTGAGGAAGAGGTCAGGTATCCAATGGGAAGGACTCTTGAAAAGTGTATATGGTAATAATTTATCTAATACTACCACAATAGAACCTGTGACCAATTCTTTGGGTAACAGGACAAAGGTGAATACCCAAACACTTTAAGGACTGCTTAAAGTCAGAATCTGAGTTGACTTTGTTACTCAGAAACCCCAAATCTCATCACAGCCCTCCTATTAGACTGAAGTCATATGAGGCCAAGTAATGGAATCCTGGCCCAGATCCAGTTCACAGGGGGTCCACTGGTTCCACAAGTATACCCATTGTTTACTTCCCTTCCTTGAAAGTATAATTGAAATGGACATACTTGATAGTTGACACAACCCTCACTTTGGTTCTTTGGCCTGAGGGTGGGTGGGTGAGGAAGGTCAAGTGGAAATTTTTGAAATTACTTGCTATTGTGGCCAAGACAGTGAATAAAAAACACTATTCAATGTCAGGAGGAATGGCAGAAATTACTACCACTCTTAAAGGATGCAGAGATGGTGGTCCCCCCTGTATTTCTATTTGATCCACCAGTTTGTTTTCTACAAAAGGCGATGGTCCTTGGAAAATTACAGTAGATACTATAAATTTTGTCAAGTACTAGCCCCAATTGCAGTTGCCGTGACATAAAAGAATACCTTTTCTAGAGCCAATTTAAAAAAGAACTTAAGTAGATACATCAGGCAAATGTATTTTTTTCATCCTAAATAGAAATGTGGATCAGAAACATTTCATATTCATTTGGAATGGACAAAAGTATGATGTACAGTCGTGACCTAGGACTATATTAACTCCTCTGTCATCTGTCATAATATAATCCCAAAAGACCTGAAACTGTTCGAACACACTAGTTCATTATGTTGAGGACACAATGCTAATCATACTGGATGAGCAAGAAATGATAAGTATCAAGGATGCATTGATAAGATACATTTACTTGAGAGGGAAGGAGATTAATGCTATGAGATTTCAGGGACCTGCTACATCAGTAATATTTTAGAGGTCCAGTCATCTGAAGCATGTTAGGCTATACTCTTCACAGTGAAGGACAAATTCTTGCATCTTGTAACTTCAATCATGAAGAATGAAGCAAAAGGCTTGGGAGGCCTCCTTGGGTTCTGGAGACAGACTATTCCACACTTGGAAATACTGCTCCAGCCCAAATATTAAGTGACATGAAAGGCTGACAGTTTTGAGTGAGGCCTGGGGCAGAAAGGGGTTCTGATGCAAGACCAACAGATGATGCAACCTCTGCTTGGACAATACAACTCAACAGACCGTATTATTTTAGATGTATCTGTGAGATAAGATGCAGTGTGGAATCTATGGTCAAATTCCAGAATCTCAATGCAAGCCTTTGGAGTTGTGAAGCAAGGCCATGCCATCTGCAGTGGAGAATTATTTAGCTTTTGGAAAACAAATCCAGATGGGCTACTGGGCCCTGGTAGAGATGGAATGCCTGGCTATGAATCATGAGATGGCCCTGCTGCCAGGGCTGCTCAGCTTGAGAAAGATTCCATCAAACACACCAAGTCGTAAGGTCGGGGCCCCAGCAGCAACCCAGTTTGAAATGGAAATGTTACACTGTGGATTAGATATAAGCGGGGACAGAGGGCACAGATACTTCAAAAGCCCCATGGCATCTATGTTCCACCCCTCATGGGACTTGGATCCACTTCTTCATATTCATTCCAGGAGCCGTTCCTTCAGGATTCTAGAGGGCCTCTTTTCCTGGGAGAATCTTTAAGGAGAACATAAGTGGCACTAACCACAGCAGCCTGCATTGCTGCTAATCAAAGTGATATAACTGGTCTTCTGAATCTTTCTTCTCTACTAAGAATTCTAGATGACCCTCACTCTCAGCTGTTCTAGGTGGATTAATGGTGGTTTGACCTAGACCCCAATATGTGATGGGTCTGAGCCCTTGGCTTTCCAGGCCTTACTTAGGGCATAGCTGTTACACTTGCCCATTAGCCATCAAGATCGGTCAAGGATGTATCAAGGGCCACCTAGTTGGGAGCCAAACATATTTCTCCTGATGCAACTAGGGTATGGTTGGCTAACAATCTGTAGCTGTTTTCTTATTCGGTATCTACCTAACTTTTGAGACAAGGTCATGGTCTTCTCAGGGAAGCCAATGTATAAGATGGCAGTACATGGGCCTAGCCGTTTCTGCCCAGTGTGAGATCCCTCTTATGGACTCTTCTAATGAGTTCTTTGCTCCAGAACTCCCCACTGAGCTGGCAGACAACTTGTCCATCCTGCATCATGATTTGATTGATCCCCTGCCAAATTCTGTTTCCTCCTTTTGTCTTTCATGGGTGTTACCTCCCCTCCTCCAACAAATTAATTTCTTCTCCTAACTCTATCTCTGTGTCTGCTTCTCAGAGAACCTGAATGACCTTCACAAAGAAGTAGGGTAGGGTAGAGACATGTGGATGACCTATGGGAGTGGGCACACAGTCTGAAGATCTTTGTACCACTTGTGGTAGTGGTTTTAAGTGTCCCCACGTTCTTTGATACTCCTCTCTTCAAGAGGTGGAGCCTAGTTTCCCTCCCCTCAACTTTGGGCTAGACTTTCTTCTAATGAATAGAATAAAGACTAGTTTACAAAGGGCACTGTAGCTTCCTGCTCCTTCTCTCTTATATCACTTCCTCTGGAGGAAGCCAGCTGCCATATCATGAGGAACCCAGGGGACACAGGAGAGCCCCATGTGATGAGGAACAGAGGTTTTCTGCCAACAGCCCTGTGAGTGACCTTGGAAATGGACCCTTTAGTCCCCAGACTGCAACCCTAGGCAGCAGCTTGACTGCAACCTCCTGAGGGACCCTGAACCAGAACCAGCTGCTTCTGGATTCCTGAGTAGAAGTCGATGCAGATAAATGTTTGCTGTTTCAGACTGCCAAGTGTCAGAGGATTTTGTCACACAGCAATAGATAACCATATACTTGTAAATGACCATCTGAAAGTATCCGCTATTGAAGAAGCACTAAACAGACAAAGTGACTCACCCAGTTGTCATCAGCCAGCCTCTGTCATCAGCCACTCCTGTACTGGTAATGTGGTTGCAAGAATGAGAAACCATGGGGACAGGGATGAAAGCTATTCGTGGTCCCAACAACTTGGGCTCCCATTCACCAAGGCTTATCTGTCTAGTTCTGCAGCTCCTGGAAGCCTGAACTGGCGGCAATGGAGGCCAGCACTGAAACATTCTACGAGGAGACTCACCTGCCAGTTGGTGGCAACGTAGCTGCATTGGACCCTTCTGTGAGGCAGGAGTGGGCGTGTGCCCTTGGAATCCACAGGTTGTGTCAGTTATATCCCATGTCACTGAACAGCTGCTGGCCTGACAGAATGATGGAAAAGTCTGTCAAAAGCACAATTAAGAAGTCAGCTCACGTCATCCTCCAGGACGTAATGTATGTTCCAAATCAGTGACAATGTGTGGTTCTGTGTCCCCAGTGGGCAAATATGTGGGAACCGAGGGTGGAAGCAGGAGTGGCCCAACCTGTCCTCCTTTTGGGGACCCAGTTGGGGAACTTGTACTTTCTGTCCCTGCAACTCTGAGACACTGAAGTGTGTTTTGAGGACCTGATTTCATAGGGGACATTATTTCATTTGGGTCCCACTAACTCTAAGCTACAGTTGCCAGCTGGGCACTTTGGGTTCCTCATGCTAACGGGCAAGCAGGCAGGGAGAGTCGTCAGCATCCTGATGGGGATAATTAGACGTGATCACCAAGCAAAGGCAGGACCTCAGAGGCTTGACATATGCAGTGCTCTGTGGCTGGCTGCCCTGCTGCTCCTGGAATCCTGTGAGCACCACGTGGTGCAGCCTGTGTTCCCCTGCTGTGATGACAGCCATGTGGCCCGGGTACCCATGCTGCCAAATAGCCGTCACGTGAGTGAGACCGTCGTAGTCATCTGCCCACCAGCCAAACCACCAGCCGAGTGTGCTGGAGGCATGAGCAAGCCAGAAGAGACAGCTGAGTGGTTCAGACCACAGACTCACAATTAAGTAAATGATCGGATTTCTAAGTTCCTAAATTCTATAGAGTAGTTCATTATAGAGCCAGAGTATAGATAAATAACTCACAAGGAGAAGGGTTTTAGGAACCAGGATACTGGGCCATCCTTCTTCTCAAACACTGTGTGATCCAAAGGTCTTTCCAAGAAAAATGGACATTTATTAATGACTAGAGTTTCTGAATAAAATCCTTTTCTCATCTACCCTTCTGGTGACCTGATTGAAGCCATGTGTGAATCTTGGGGCCATTCTTTCCTATTTTGTGTTAGGCTTATCCTGAAGCCATGCTCTTGTGGCCTATCCCCTGGCTCTAGCTTTGGTTCAGGTTGGAATTCTCAACCGTATCACATAGTTGTACTCTTATGAGCTCTAGTACAAACACATTATGGACAGAAGTAAGGCTGTGTGATTATAGCCTTATGTATTATGGAGTGAACTTGAGAAGTAGCCCTGTACACACTGTGTAAGTATGATCTGTATGGCTTTTCTTTTCTTTTTTTGCCTTATTGCACTGGCTAGAACTTTCAGCACTATGTTGAATAAGAGAAGTTAAGAGTGGACATCCTCGACTTGTTCCTGATCTTAGGGTGAAAGCATTCCATCCTTCACTATTTAGCTGTGGAGTTTTTGGTAGAAGCTCTTTATCAAGTCGAAGAAGTTTCCCTCCATTCCTATTTTTCTAAGCATTTCTATCATGCATGGGAGTTAAATTTTGTCAAAGGCTTTTTCTGCATCTAATGATATGCTCATATGATTTTTTTTCTTTAAGGCTTTTAATGTGGTTGATTACATTGATTTTCAAATGTTGAACCAGCCTTGCATATGAGGAATCAATCCCATTTGGTCATAGTGTATAATTCTTTTTATATATTTTTTGGATTCAATTCAGTAATATTTTACTGAGGTATTTTTGCATCTATGTTCATGAGATATACAGACCTGAAGTTTTCCTTTCTTCTAATGTCTTTACCTGTTTTAGGCATTAGTGTAATGTTGGCCTCGTAGAATGAGCTAGGAAGTAGTCTCTCTTTCTGCTTTTTGGCAGAGACTGTAGAGAGTTGGTATCATTTCTTCATTGAATGTTTGGTAGAATTTACCAGTAAAACAGTCTGGGCATAGTGCTTTTATTTTTTGAAGATTATTATTTGAAGATTATTGACTCAATTTCTTCAATAGATATAGGCCTCTTCAGATTATTTACTATTTCTTGTATGGATTTTGTATTTTCTGTCTCTAAAGAAAATGGTCCATTTTATCTAAGTTACCAGATTGGTGGGCACAGAGTTGTTCATAGTACTTCCTTTTATTGTCCATCTGATCAGTAGTGGCATGTCTGTCTTGCTAGGTTCCCTCTTTTCTGGCCCTTTGGCTAAAGAGTGCAGGCTTTTGCTCAACGTTTATTTGTCTACATCTGTTGGCATTTTTGAATTTCTAGCTTCTTCAGATCCAAGTCTGGGGTATATAAGGCCAAAAAACCCCAAAAAAGAGCTTATCATTGTATCGTTTCTTGAGCCTCAAGTCCACTAGCCAGTCTGCTTTGCTCTATCTTTCAGAGTCTCTTATGTTTCCTTTATATGTATAATGTATAGGGTTTTTAGTTGTAATTAGCAGAAGGAATAGGAAAAAAATATGTATATTCCATTTTCCTGGAAGAGGTCCCAATAATATTTTTAGATTGTTAAATGCTTGAAAAAAGAGCAAAAGAAGAATAAAATTTCATGACACATGAGAACTATGTGAAATTCAAAATTCAGTGTCTATAAGTAAAGTTTTAATTGTCCATGGCTGCTTTTGTGCTACAATGGCTGAGGATGAGTAGTTGCATCAGAGACTGTATGGTTCAAAACCCTAAAATATTTACTATCTGATCCTTTATAAAATTTTGCTGACCCCTGGATCACATAACAGGATGAATTACTAGAACTTTATTAGCAGAGCTGAGTAGAGTACCTCCTCAATCAAAATTAAAAGAATAAAGGATATGTAAATTCAGATAGACTCTATTCAGGTTTAGGCCCTGGTGAATACAGATTTGGTTGAAATGTTGGTTAGGAAAGGTGATACTTCTACGGGTTTCCTGCGTTCCTACCCCTAGTATCCATATTTTTTACATACTTATTATTTTACAATACTTACTTCATCAATTCTAAGAAGTATCTTTTCCTATATTTTAACATCTCTGATGTGACTTGCAATCAATACCTTGTCATAGTTTAATTGGCAGCATTTTTTCCTTCTTAGTAATATAAAAAATAATGATGCATCTTATAGTTGATGACATCTTAGATTAAATGAGATATGCAGTTGATCTGAAGCAGTCACAAATACATCCTTGAGCAGTTAAGAATGTATACATTTTTGAGTTTAGGCCAAAAGCTACTCAGGTTGTATTAACTTTTCCTTAAACATTGACCTCAAGGTCACCCTTTTAAAAAATAAATTCTTTTTAGTGCAAAGCCTTTTTCACTTATAATTTTTCCAATTAAATGTTTTTCTAGCAAAGTCTGGTACAAATACTCTTAAATATTTTTTCTACTCTCAAAGTGTTCCCCTCAAAACTTGAATGTTTCCAAAAAATTTTCTCATTATGATTATACATATTTGTTGTGTGTTTGTAACTTCCATTTGCATATTGGAATTGTATAACCAAGGTTGTCACTGTTAAAATGTCGACCAATTCTAAGAGTGCTAAAAGCAAGCACCAAACTAACTTTGAAAGGCATATTGCAAGAAAAAAAAAAAACCAAACCAATGGTACTATTTCCCACTTATCTAACCTTTCAAGGGCACTTAGCAGTTAGAAGATTATGATAAGTACAGACAGGTTTCATGATTAGAAGGTTCATTAGTAAGAAGGTACAGAATACTAATCACAAGACTTTCATTTGCACTGACAGGGTCTGACCTAGCTAGCATTCATCAGTGACAGAGGAATTGCTCCCTGGTGGTATCAACCCCAGGCAAGGCGGAGAAAACATGTTCTTCATGGAGGAATTCATCAAAAGTAAGCAGCGCTGTACCACACACCATTGCTTTCAGGTGCTCCCCAGAGGGTAGCCAGCATCTTCTCTGAATTGGTTTGTTTGGTCTGTAAAATGCAAAATGCTCAGGGGAAGTTTGCATGTTAAAGAAAAACAGCTTAAACTTTGGAACTTGGGAAAAACAATCATCACACAAATCTGCACCTTAAATAATCTAGGTGACCATGAGTAGGTGCTTTGGTAAATATTACACCTATAAGCCCAGGAGAATATTATTAACTATGAATATTATTAACTATTAACTATGTAGTAGTTATACATGTTATAAACTCTTGTAAAGATTGCCATTTTAAAATATTGTGACACCAGAAGATTACTACATTAATATCTCTCAAAATTGCATATTTGAAGCCTGGAAAGATATTTGTACATTTTAATTATACATGTATATTAAATGGCTCTTTTTCCAAACATCACAATTTTCAACAAAATATACCCTCATCATGTAAAAGCATTTTATGAAGAATAATTAAGTTCCCCGAGTTTGATCTGTGAAAGACAAAACCGAGCACTGCCAATTTTCCCATCTGCAGAAATCTTACTGCTAATTTGTTACAGAATTAGCAAATGAAATAACTAGAAATTATACAAAACAAAATATGCCTGAGTGGGAAGCATCCAGTCTCTGGAGTCAGATAAACCAGATTTTGAATTCTTCTAATTACTTAAGGACTCTGGGCCTCAGTTTTCTTATCTGTAAAGTAGGACAATACTACCTAACATACAGGGTGGGGATAAGTGTTAGATAAATGATGATTATTGTAGCTAACTTTAAATTGTGTAATAAATATTTTAAATACAAAAAAACTCCAAAAGAGAAGAAGGAGCTCAATGAGATAGGTGAGAGTCTCCTGGAGGTGAGACTTGGGCTAAGCCTTAAAAATTCTCTATTTCTTACAATAATAACATTATTATCATCTTACATTTTAATGTTTCTGAAATTGATGTTAAAATAAATGGTGAAAAAAAGCAGGTAAGGATTAAATTATGATACAGTTAGCATTGCCTACATATTCGCCAATTCATGAGATCCCCACAGATATGTAAATTTTAGTTTTAATTTGGGTCTTTATTATTGATTGCAATGTCTTCACAACAATTAAACTCTGGTACAGGATTAAAACAAAATGTTACTTTTTAAACAAGGTGTGATTAAAGGCCACAGACAAAACTGTTTTCTCAGAATAAATCATGAAACTTTTTGTTAATCTAATTTTTAAGTAAGTACTATAATTATAAATTTCAAAATTAAGAAAGATAAGTATAAGAAGGCATGCTATGAAAAATCTCCAACTCACTTGTGTCTCCAACCATCCAGGTGTCTTATCCAAAGTGAAATAAAGTTACTGGTTTTTCTTTTTAATTCTTCTACTGATATTTTATGCATATATAAGCGGACACATGTAATTACAATCCCTTCTTTTTGTAACACAAATGTTACATACTTACTATACACACCATTTTTCACATTGCTTTTTCACAATGTCTTTTGGAATATTTTATGATCAAGTTCATAAATAACTTTTATTCTTTTTTTTAAACAGCTGTTTAGTATTTCATTAAATACTCAGACCTTACATTTTAACCAGTCCCCTCCCTATATGGCCCTTTTGATAAGAGGGAAATTTCTCAATATTTTATAATTACAATGAAGCCATGAATAATCTTGTACATAGAGCATGAAATTTTCAAATTAGGAAAGGCTGATACAAAGCTATTTATTTTGTGAATGGTGCGTGTACAGATTTCTGAACATTTCTGAATGAAGGAGAGCAGGAAATACGATTAGATAGCAGAGGGATGTAAACTACAGATTCTCTGAATGCTGTGGATGATAATTAATGATGTGATAGAAAGTAGTATGGAACTATTGAAAGTAATGAGTAGTGTTTAAGGAAGATGAATGTTCTGAGTGTGAGGTCTTATTTCCTGCACTCTGGAGTGTTGGGAGCTTTCAGAAAGAGCGTTATGAGATTTTTCCGGATAGAACAAAACTAGCGGTCTGATAGGTGTAGGCAGTCAAAATGGCGAGGTCAGAGAAGACAAATGTTGCAGGAGGGAACAAGTGGGAAGCCAGAATCTAAGTTCTGGGAGGTCAACTCAGGTGAGAGAAGCTGGCTAACACTGACATTCTAAATAGCAGGCAAAGTCCAGAGTGGAAAAATCCATCAAGAGTGGAGTTAGTAAAAAAAGTATTGACACTTAGGTTGCTTCCATGTCCTGGCTATTGTAATAGAGCTGCAATGAACATTGTGGTACATGACTCTTTTTGAATTATGGTTTTCTCAGGGTATATGCCCAGTAGTGGGAATGCTGGGTCGTATGGTAGTTCTAGTTTTAGTTTTTTAAGGAACCTCCATACTGTTCTCCATAGCGGCTGTATCAATTTACATTCCCACCAACAGTGCAGGAGTGTTCCCTTTTCTCCACACCCTCTCCAGCATTTATTGTTTGTAGATTTTTTGATGATGCCCATTCTGACTGGTGTGAGATGATATCTCATTGTAGTTTTGATTTACATTTCTCTAATGATTAATGAGGTTGAGCATTCTTTCATGTGTTTGTTGGCAATCTGTATATCTTCTTTGGAGAAATGTCTATTTAGGTCTTCTGCCCATTTTTGGATTGAGTTGTTTGTTTTTTTGATATTGAGCTGCATGAGCTGCTTGTAAATTTTGGAGATTAATCCTTTGTCAGTTGCTTCATTTGCAAATATTTTCTCCCATTCTGAGGGTTGTCTTTTGGTCTTGTTTATGGTTTCCTTTGCTGTGCAAAAGCTTTTAAGTTTCATTAGGTCCCATTTGTATATTTTTGGTTTTATTTCCATTTCTCTAGGAGGTGGGTCAAAAAGGATCTTGCTGTGATTTATGTCATAGAGTGTTCTGCCTATGTTTTCCTCTAAGAGTTTTATAGTGTCTGGCCTTACATTTAGGTCTTTAATCCATTTTGAGTTTATTGTTGTGTATGGTGTTAGGGAGTGTTCTAATTTCATTCTTTTACATGTAGCTGTCCAGTTTTCCCAGCACCACTTACTGAAGAGGTTGTCTTTTCTCCATTGTATATTGGATAAAGAAGATGTGGTACATATATACAATGGAATATTACTCAGCCATAAAAAGAAACGAAACTGAATTATTTGTAGTGAGGTGGATGGACCTAGAGTCTGTCATACAGAGTGAAGTAAGTCAGAAAGAGAAAAACAAATACCATATGCTAACACATATATATGGAATCTAAAAAAAAGAAAAGAAAAAAAATGGTCATGAAGAACCTAGGAGCAAGATGGGAATAAAGACTCAGACCTACTAGAGAATGGACTTGAGGACAATGGGGAGGGGGAAGGGTAAGCTGTGACAAAGTGAGAGAGTGGTAGTGTATATATGGACATATATAGACTACCAAATGTAAAATAGATAGCTAATGGGAAGCAGTCGCATAGCACAGGGAGATCAGCTTGGTGCTTTGTGACCAGCTAGAAGGGTGGGATAGGAAGGGTGGGAGGGAGGGAGACGCAAGAGGGAGGAGATATGGGGATATATGTGTATGTATAACTGATTCACTTTGTTATAAAGCAGAAACTAACACACCACTGTAAAGCAATTATACTCCAATAAAAACGTTAAAAAAAAAAAAAGTATTGACAGTTGGTGAATTTTGATCCCAGGGAATGAGCTATGAGATCTCTTCCCTGTGTATACCCTAATAATTACAATAATCATAAATGGGAACTATTATTTTCCTCCTTTAAAGATGAGGAAACATAGATTTAGCAACTTGCTCTAGGTTATGCAAAAAGACACAGAGCAGAGCTCTCTACATACCTATGTACATGCTTTTAAACACTAAGCAAAACCACCACACGTGCATCCGAGTATAGGCGGGAGGCTGGGACTCCAGGCTTCAGCATCAATCCCTGCACTGGAGACTGAATTTAGCAGCAGTAAATTAGTTCTGGATGTCACTACACAGTTGGTGGGGGGGAGGGAGAAAGAGACAGAGAGAGACAGAGACAAGACAGAGACAGAGACAGCGAGATTCCAGTGTACTGATAACCTTAGCTTCCATTGCTTACTGTTAGAGACTAAACCTGCAGTGAAGGAGGGCAGGAGGAGCCAGGAATGAAACTTTTTCAGGGTGAAAGGGAAAACTTGGGCAGGAAGTAAAATGTACTTGCTAGCATTGTTCAGCAGTGCATCTCTTGTCCCTGTACTCATCATCCGTGGCGTCTCTCTCTCTCTCTCTCTCTCATCTATTAGCAGTTTAGGTACCTGTGTGTCTGTGTATCTATCTATATATCTACATATCTATTTATCATCTGCTTCTCTATTAAATCTTGTGGTCCATGAGGGTAAGGATTATCCTGACTTGCATGCTGCTGTATACTTGACACCTTGCCCAGGGCATTCATTGCACAGAGAAACTATCCATTGAGTGAACAAATGAATGATGTTCCATTTGTCATTGAGGTAATTTCAGCTTTGATTGTGCTTACAGTTTTGTGGAGAATATTGATATTAATAAAATAATAACACAAACAATTGTAAAAGTATAATTCTAATTCATGGGACAAAGGAAAGGAATATTTTCCTGGTATTTGAAGAATGAATATAAAAAGGAGGCTTTGATTTAGGTAGGTGTTCTGGGTTGAACTGTGTTCTCCCAAATTCATATGCTGATGTTCTAACCCCCAGTACCTCAGAACTTGACCTTACTTGGAAATAGGGTCATTGTGGATGTAATTATTTAAAATGAGGACATACTGGAGTAGATCGGGCCCCTCATCAAATACGACTTGGTATCCTGATAAAGAGGGGAAATTTGGAACCAGACATGCACCCAGGGAGAAAGCCGTGTAGAGATGAAGGTGGAAATTTGGGGTAGGGCAGCAGGAGCCAAGGAGTGTCAACTCTTGCCAGCAAAACACCAGAGGCTGGAGGGAGGCCTGGAGCAGATCCCTCCCTCACAGCCCTCAGAAGGATGCCAGCACCATCATCCCATACTTGTAGCCTCCAGAGCTGTGAGGAAGCACCTTCCTGTTGTTTAGCCCCCCAGTTATAATACCTTGTTATGTCAGCCCCAGGAAACGAACACACTAGGCCATGAACGCCTGCCTGAGGACATGACAGTTGGTGACGACACCAGGCACCGAAGGATGAATTAGGGGAGCATTTACACAAAGAGAGAACAGCATGTGCAGAGGCCCTGTGATAGGAGGAAGCCCACCTGGAATTATCTTACCATTGTTTTTCTTAGTTTTTCATCTGCTTTGCAACCAGATCAAATATATTAATAATTTTTCTTTAAAGGGTTTGTTTTGGTATTAGTTAAAGACAGTTTTCCCCATCCCAAAATTACATAGTTGCATCTATATTCTATTATGCATTGTTTATTGTCTTATATTTTTCATTTAAATCATTCATCCATCAGAAATTTATCTTGATGAATAGCATTAGGCAAAGAAAAATCTTTTGAAACTGATTTTCAATTCTTCTGTGACATTTTCTTATGCTTTCCCCTTTATTCAGTCACTTCCTCTCATCTCTTAGTTCTTGATTAGTAAGTAAATATATATATTTTTAAATTTCAAACATAGTGCAAAACTTCCTTTTTTCTTTCTTTACTCATTTTTGAATACTAGTATGGAAACTAATAGTTTCCATAAAACTCCATGGTTTCATCCTTTGTGGACATTCTGTTCCTGTCCCCTTCCAGATTTTACTTTGGAGGGTTGCTTGATGTAAATTATAACAGTTCAGCACTATTAGGGGCATAGAGAGAGGCCTTGTGTGGTTATAGCAGAGGAACGTTTTCTCTGTTCAGTCCTGTGTCTCGTGATGTCCCAGTGCTGCGCAGTAGCTTTCCTCAGTCGAATTGACTTTTATACCAGCCTCCGTTCGGGACACATGTGTCTGCCATCCTTCGTGGGACCCCAGCTCTTTGCATCAGGGAAGAGCTCCACCTTAGTAAGAAGTGCTTCCTCGCCATGTTGTTTTCTGTGTGATATGGTTTTTCCTTCCCTTGATTCTCCTGGTGAGTTTCTCTGAATGCCCTTGATGTAAAGGTTTTCAAGCAAAGTGATTTCCATCTATCCTACATTCTGTCCACTTGGTAGCCTTCACCTCTGTATCAGTGATTAAAACAATTCCATAAAATATGGAAATAACCACCATTTACTAAACAATCAAAACATAGACATTGTGCAGCTTTTCATATTTTATTTGATTTGAAGAAATAGTGCAGCGCAGTGGTTGAGAACATGGGCCCTGTACGCAGACCATCTGATTTCCAATCCCAGTTATGCACGCACAGCTGTGGAACCTCGTGTAATTTACGTAACTTCGTTTACTACCGTTTCCGTATCTATAAAATGGTGTCGTAAGGATTTAAATAAATGAACATATAAGGTGCTTAGAACAATGCTGAGCACGTGGGAAGCTCTATAGAAGTGTTTGTAGTTGTCCTTGTTGTAGAGTGCCGGAGGTGGCTGTTATTTGATTTTCAGAGCAGACCTATAACGTACCTTTTAAGAAACAGGTTCAGCGATGTTAAAAGCTTGTGCAATATCATGTAATTGCCTGGTATGCAGTCAATACTCATTAAATACACATTTAGTGAATGAAGTTATAGAGATGGAGTTATAGACAGGACTGGCTGACATTGAGTCTTGTGCTTTTAATCACTGTTCCTCAAAATATCTCTTTTACTTATTTCCTGACAAATAAGATCACTTTCTCCAGAATGGAAGCTGTGTGCTTGACTCTCCCTGGCTTCTTTAGTCTTGTCTTAAAAACATTCTGTTAGAAATTCCTTGAAATTTGTCCCATAGAGCTAGCTTCCTCCCCAAGTCTTCAGTGCAATATGGGGTTTTCCAATATTTTAATGTTTGTAAAAAATCATTTCAGTTGGTATTGTGGTGTTAGGAAGAAGGAGAGTTAGATTATCTGCTTACTGCCAGCTTACCCAATATTCTCTTGTAGTGATATTTTTCTGTATTCAGGATTTTTATCAGTTACCAGAACTTGAACTAGGTTAATATCTAGAACGATGAATATTTTTCGGTGATGCAGATACTTTACTACTGGTGGTAGAATCTTTCTGAATATGACTCATTTTGGACCTAGCCATCCAGTTTGTTTATACCCTAGATCGGACATTAGCAAACTTTTTCGGTAAAAAGCTAGGTCATAAATAGTTTAGGTTTTGTGGACCACGTGGTCTTTGTTGTAAATGCTCAGCTCTGCCGCTGTATTGTGAATGCAGCCAGCTGTAGACAACATGACTGTGAATACATGGCTGTGCTCCAATACAACTTTATTTATGGACACAGAAATTTGAATTTTATGTAATTTTTACGTTTTATGTGTTAGATATTATTCTATTAAAAACTTGCAACTATTTAAAAATGTAAAATCCCATTCTTCGCTTGCAGGTGATATAAAAATAGGCAGCTGTTTAGAGTTGTTCCACAGACCGTAGCTTGTACCCCCCCTTTTCCTGCATCAAATGACCATAGTCCCTATCATCCAGATGATTCCACTTTATTCATCACACTGCAGCTGGAATTATCATCCTTAAATTTAAACCACTGATCTGATTATATTACTCCCTTCCTTATGATCCTTTGTTGACCCTCCAAACTCCTTGGCATGACATTCCAGGTCACAAAACCTGCTGAGTCCACCTCGTCCAGACATCTTTCAGTCCTTCCCTCTCAGCATCCCCTGGTCAAGCCAATCCCAGTTATTTGCTGATTCCACAAACACATTCATATATTCTGCTGTCTCCTGGGTCTTGAATACTTTTATCACACATTGTTTCTTGGCATAGTTTTACTTATTCTTAAAAAGTCTATTTAAAATGGTATCTCTTCCAGGAAGTTGTCTCTGAATTTTCAGGCAGAATTAATCACTTTTGCATTCATGCTTTCATAGCACTTTGAACATGTTTTAAAACATTTATCTTATTATGTTACAATTTATTGTATTCATGGTTGTCTACACCGATTTTAATATGAGCTCTTACTGTAAATAACTGGGTTAATTTATCTTTGTTTTCTCCAAACCTGGTATATATTTGGGACTTGACAAATGATTTTGAATGCTACAACAGTAGAATTAGATTTGAGTGCTCATATCTGCCATACTTCACACAAAATGTGTTTTATAAAGAAGGAAAAATCCCCAACACTTTTGGAAGGAAAATAGTGTATGGGTTTATCCTTTACAAAGCAAAGATTCACTTGGTAAACTAAAATCACTCTTAAATTTGTTTGTTTTGAATTTTTTCTTAGTGGGTTTGAATTTTTAAGGCTATAGTTTCATTTGCAAAAACTATCAAGGTTTTAAAGAATTAACAGCTCTTTGTGCTGACACCTTCCTCTGCCACTGCCAGTGAGGTCGAAATTATAAATCTGAGATTTGGGGAGTTTTTTCAGTACTGAGCACTTGGGTGCTGAAATAGTCTCAGAGTTCATCCCAAATGTCCTGGGGACGCAAGTGGTGAAAAAGCTTTGGGTAGCTATGGATCCAGACTCTGAGCTTCCACTCTGTTCTCTTCAGCCTCCCAATTCATACATCTTTTCTCCTCCTCCACAGAGGTGTAGATACATTTATTTATAGATATAAGAATAATTATTGGGAAGAAGTCCACAGCCCTAGTATTTGATAAAAAGCTTCCTGGAGATTCTGCAGGCTCGTGGACCTTACAGTTATTCACCTGGTATGGTACCCAGGCCCCCTGAAGACCAGGGTCAGGACATGAATCCCTCTGTACTCCTTTGCCCTCCCTTGTCCTGAGTGATGCACAGAAAATTCTATGTAATCATTATTTATAGCAAGATAGAAGAAAAAAAGTACTATAGGGTGCTGAAAGTTTTAGTCCAGTAAGGATTTTAGAAATTAATATTGATGTCAGTGGTGACAACTTGTCAGAATTGTTCATGTTCTTTTCTTAGTAGTGTCACAATGGTTTATGGTATGAATAGAATGTATTTTTTTATATTGTCTCTCCTGCTCAAATCCCAGCTCTGTTGCTATTTCTACTTTTCTGTGGTGGTGATAATTGAATGAGGAGAAGGCGCAAAAGAGCCTCATCTGTTTTAATTTCTGAGTAGGGACATAGATTCACTAGAATCAGGACTGCCACCTGAACTCAGGAAGTCAGTTTTTACAAAGACGTTTATTTATATATATATATATATATATATATATATATATATATATATATATATATATATATTCAGATATATTCAGCTATATATGTATATATCTGAATCACTTTGCTGTACACCAGAAACTAACACAACATTGTAAATCAACTATACTTCAATAAAAAAGATGTCTATATATATCTTTATGAAAGATAATAATTTCTAAAGGCAATTGTAAGGTTTGAATAAAGTAAGTTCATATATGCCAATAAATTAATTGAATAATTGCCTTTATCTTATGTGACTTCACAAATTTATATTTGTGTTCTCTCTACAATTCTAGAAAATATCTCTCAGTTAAACTTTTGCAGAACTCTGTAACACAACTAAGTACATTTTAATATATCTAGTAATTTTGTGGTGGGCATTCTCTTCAATGGGGAGTAATTTTTATGTGACAATGTACAGTGATTTATTCATTGGATTTTGTCGTTGTTTAAATTTAAAAACCTCTTAAGGATACTCAGCCTTGTCATGGATTCTTCATTAATATTTTTCTCTTTAGGTTTATAATGGGCATTTGCTCCTTTTGGTTGCCAGCATCCATTTCCCCATCATTTGAGAGCAGCATCCTAAATTCCTTTGGGGGAGTTCTCACTTTTCCATTTGGTGTAGCTTGGTAGCACCGCATGGCAAATCAAGGTGCACAGCCCTGCCTTACTTAGGTAGGCCACTCTGGTTCCCGCTCCCTCGACTTTGACAGAATGGGGGAGATTATTCAAATTCATTCATGTGAGTGGTATTATCCTGATGAAATTATGCGATTCTTATTGTCCTGACTCAGCACCACCATGGTTTCGCTCTATTCAAACTTGTTCTCCTAAATTCTCATCTTCCTGTGAGGCATTAAGTATTCTGCCAATAAATTCCTTATTTTCTTAAGGTTACCTGTTACTTACAATCTAAGTATTCTAAGCTCTTAGATGTGGATCTAGCCAAGAAAAATATTTATCAAGAATCAATACCTGTTAGGACTTCCCTGGCGGTCCAGTGGTTTAGACTTCACCTTCCAATGCAGGGAGTGCGGGTTCGATCCCTGGTCAGGGAGCTAAGATCCCACATGCCTCGTGGCCAAAAAACCAAAACATAAAACAGAAGCAATATTGTAACAAATTCAATAAAGACTAAAAATGGTCCACATCAAAAAAAAAAGTCTTAAAAAGAATCAATACCTGTCATGGTTCAGATCCTGGTTGGAAATGAGCATTAGTAATTGTAAGACGGCACCCACGTCCAGTGCATCTGGATTCCTGGCACCTATGCCCGTTTTGGAGAAACAAGGACTCTTCTACCTGTCGGTCGACTGCTTTGATCTGGCTGTCTCAGCTATTCGCTAGGGAACTTCAAAGTGCAGACTCAGCCCCATAGAGCTGCAGACATTTTTGCCAAAGCTTTCTCACATGACTATCAAGCTTATTCTTTCACCTTAATTCCTCTCACACTTTTTCAGCACATTGAGCTTCTGCCTGGACTTGCTGATTTGTCTCCCTTTCCCACTCTGGGCCTAAGCCCCTGGTTTGAACCCAGTCCATGGTCTTGGAGTCCTGAATACCCTAAGTATATCATGTCAGAATTCTCCCCGTTGTGGTCTAGCCCAGTGCCTCATGGCATGACCACTGGCTGAATTTCTGTTCTGAATGGACCAACTTGGAAGCTCCTGACTCTGGGCATGCCTCCTTAGCACCGCTGTTGTACCAGGCAATCTGCTGTGTAGGCTTGTGGAAGCATATGCTCTGCTATGTGCTTTATTTGTATCCATTCTGTACTCTGTGTGTGTGTGTGTGTGTGTGTGTGTGCGTGCGCGCACACACGCGCACATGTGCTTTTCCTAGCAAAAGATTTTTATGTGAAAAAAATTTTTATTTTTTGTATTCTTTTAAATTTTCACATTACCTAGCCTTTAAACTCAAAATAATTCCATGTTCCTTTGACTCTACTGTCTTCATTAAGCATCTCAGTCTGCAAAGCCAGAAGCCTGGGGATCATCCTTTATGCCTCCCTCTCCCACACTCTTCACTGTCAATCGATAACTAAGTCCTGCCACTGTTTCTTGAATTGATTCTTCCCCTCTGAAAGTCTCCAGTCCCCTGGTCTAGACCCTGTATCTCTGACGGGAAGATTGTGCTAGCCTCCTAGTTTGACTCTCTGCCTTTAGTTGTTCCCTTTCAAAGCTGTCCTCCTCCCAGAACTGTGCTCAATTTATATATCATGTTTATATACCACCTGAAATATATTTACTACGTATTTATTACCTCAAAGACAACAACACCAGAACTTAATATCCACTGAAATATAATCTTTTTCTCTGTAGAATTACCCTAATTTCTACCCAAGATAGCCAAATTAAGACTAATTTGTTGGCAAAATAAGTCTGGTTTCAATAAACTTGTTCTGATTATGTAGTAAGTATAATTAATCATATAGATTCTTTTAAATTGACTGCCCTGGAACCTCAGATTGAACTTTAAGAGGCCTCTCAAGGCCAGGAAAGCCATGCCAAGGACTTGCCATTAGATTCACCTGTAATACCTATAGATTTGGGTGAATTCCTCTCTTCTCAAGGTCCCCAAAATATTTTGAGATTCCTGCACCTGCCAGGAAGTGGCCTTCCTTATTTACCTCGTAAGGCTCCTGGGAAACCTGTGAGCAAGGTACCAGGTTGTTTTTCCAGGGGAATTTATGGCTCCAGAAAGTACACTTTGGTTCTTTAAAGCTGTCTGGTCATATCTGATTCTATGCATATTCTCAAATATGACATTCCAGTCAAAGCCAATGTTTCCAATTATGTCCTATTATAAGAAGAACAGACTCTTATTGGACTTATGCAACTAGTTTTATTGCCATGAAAATAAGAACACTCACTAAGAGTTTCCAAATTCTGGAGGGATCAGGTAGAAAGGAAAGATAAATGCTTCAATTTTGCTTACAAAGGAATAACTTACCAAATTGCTGTAAGTCATAATTAGCTTAAAGAGAAAGGTTTCTTATATCTGGAAAACAAAGATTAAAGCCAATAATATTTCAGACAAAAAGTCATAAAAATTATTATTCAGCCATGCAACTAGCCCTTGTTGATCTTGATCTTTTGTTAGCAGTTTATGAAGCCATCCGGTTTTTCATTAGGATTCTTTTATTTGTTACCCACTTCATACCCAGGAAGGATTTGAAAGTTTTCAGAAACCTGTGCTTGTCAAAAAATCCTTTCAATGAATCTTCTTGCAGATGAAGCATTTTTGCAAAAGCATAAAACAACTGTCTATAAATGACAAAAGACTTTAAAAGGCATGGTTAAAGACCTGATTATAATGTAATTGACAAAGAAATGTGGTTATTTTTGTGGCATACAATATTTTAAGATAATAACTAGAATTATGACTGATAACATAGTAGGACATATCTGAATTTTAGGAATTTTATATAATTTCTAGAACATTTATATTAATGACATTTATCCATGCACTATAACCTAAGAAGGTTTATCACCACTCATTTGATGATGCTTCCCATGTAATTTAACATACCAAATAAGCCTAATTAGTTTAATATCTTTCTTTGATAAGAAGAGAAAACAAATCTCTTGAAGTGTTCCAGGGCCCCTCTGGAAAACCTCAACGTAATTTCCAGGTCAGCAACACTTCATTTAGAGTTTGATTTTTTGAGGAAGTTTGTCAAAGATATCAAAGGTTTTAAAACACTTGGTCAAATAAGATCATAGGTCACTGTGAAACAATACTTATTCACTTAGTGAAGTGACAATAAAGATTTCAAAGGCAAATACAGAAAGATACAACAGATTACATAAAAGGTAAAGAAACTTTACAATCTGTTATCAAAAGCAGATCAATAATTCAAGAAAACTTTGTTGCTCTTAACAGAGAGAAAATGAAATTCAGGTTCTGCACCATCTTACCCTTAATATTAAAATTAATTTACTCAATTAATTTTATTCTAATTTTAGTCAGTCCTGACCACACATAGAATTCCTTTCATTTTTCTCACTAACCTTCTATAACTTTTTATATCTGTATTAATTTATCCTTTATTTTCTTTCCCATTTAGAAATAACCAACTTTAGGTAAAATCCCTTTCTTATTAATTTTTAGTAGTTTTATTGCATAGTTTAATTACAACTCTTACCCTTTAAAAACCTCAATTTCTAGTGAAAACTAAGGAATAAGCAATTATAAACTGTCTTTTACACTAGTATTCTGTAGAATGGCAAACTTATAAATACAATTTATAATTTCTAAAAACCATGTACTTATAGAAAATGTCTCATATTTATTAATAGTCCTAAATATCTTCAGTTTCTCTGCAAAAGGAAGCCTGTGTTCAGTAATTAATGTTTCATTATCTTATTTTATTTGGGAATGATCTAGATATTTAATAAACTTCCATCATTTAATTTAATTTAGCCAAATTCTAAAGTTTCAAGTTACCAAAAATCTAGAGGAACTATTTTTAAGCAGACATTCCTAAAACATAATTATTCCTAAAGAGTTCACCTAAAAACTCTGATCTCATTTATGTTCAAGTTACTTATAAAAATTTCCTCATATCAAGTAACTTTTCTTGCTGACAAACTTCATAACAGAAAATATAAGATCTTATTTGACTTTTAGTAAACCTAGATACAATAAAAGTATTATAGTTAATGTTGATGGCTCTAAAGACATGTGTGTATTAATTAAACTAACAAACTTAAACTAACTTTAATACCAAATATTAATTTAATACTGAATATTTCCCAGATCACATGAACCTGACATTCTTCTGGGTTAGTTTCTTTTATCCTTCTGAGAATTTATGTAAGCAGTTAATTTTCCTTTATGCCAATTAAATAGAGCTCATTTATAAATTTTGACAAAACCATCTGGAAGTGAGACACATCATATTTATAATATGCACACAGAAAGACAGACAGACACAACCAGAGATCTCATAGTTTCATTTTTAAAACTTAGTCATGAATCAGGTATTATAATATAAAACTCACTAGTTTATAAATAACAGTTTGGATAAGTTAAGTTTTACCCACTTGAGTTTAAAAAGGCCTCTTTTCTCTTTGTTTTTTCCTCAGTCTCAGGAATTGGAGGTGGTCTAGATAAGACAAGTGTTCCTGAGAGCCCTGTTAGAACATTTACATCTCAAGGCACAGGGAGAGAAAAGCAAGTTATCCTAGAAGGACTTTTGTTTCCTTAGGGTCAGAAGTTTGAAAAGATGTTTTATCAAGCTAGCTTTCTCTAACTGTGTACAGAGATATCAGTTTTGGAATGTCACAAGAGCCCCGTCTTGGCCACTTCAAGCAGCATTTTCTTTATTCCCAATTAAGTAACTACTTGCAAGTACAGATTTCATACATAAACCTGGCTGGAGTACGAGTTGGAGGTTGGCTATCGGACATCCCTTGTCTCTCTGTTTGGGAAACTTTATTCCCCATTTTAAAGTTGGTTTCAAGATAAAATTACTAATGAAATTGTACAGTGGGTTGATGGACTGTTTGTGAACTTAACTCCTCTAGGTGTCCCCCTAGCGTTGTTTCATCTCTTTTAGGTATCTCGGTTTCCCCCTCCAGCAGTCTAGAAATGCCGTGGGTGTTTAGAGCACTGAATGGACAACTCCTACATTGTTTGTCCCCGGACGAGCAATTTTTAATTAATGAGTGGGTTTTGCTGTGGGACTGCTGCATAGTATGAGGACTAGCCTCCATCACTCCTGTAAATTTCTCAGTTGCCTGAGAAAGCCCTAACTGGCTGGGAGAAGCTCTCTCCCTTCTCTTCGGAGCTGAGAGCTCTCATATGGTATCTTCACTTTCATCCCAACAATTCTGTTAAAGTAGCTGAACTGGGAAAAAATGTCAGGTCAGCCTCCTACCTACACAGTCCACACCTCCTCAGTGCCTTTCAACTGAGCAAAATCTTCCTAGTGTCTCTCAACTGGGGAATACGGGTACCTCTTCTTGAACCTAAGTTCAAGGATAACCAACTCCTCATAGCAAGGAGTTTAACCACCTTTGAATAAACTCAGGATCTTTAACCAAGATGGGTGATCCAAGACCAGGAGAGACTCACCCAAATTCATCTGGACTCACCAAGGAGGTGGACAGGCACAAGGAGCCCCCTTGCTGGTACTGGGTCCTCACAGAGTTCAGGGGAAGGAGAAAAATCTGCTCTGAGTCCTTTTGTGGTTGACAAAACTATCACCTTGGAAACACACACACACACAATGTAAGAGCTGTGAGTTGAGTTTATTCAGTGTCTTATGAGGACTATAGCCTGGGAGACAGCCTCTCATACAGCTCTGAGAAACTGCTCCAAAGAGGTAGGGGAAGAAACTGGTATATATGTGATTTTAGAAAAGGGGTACATGTAATCCAGCATACATCTTGGTAGAAGGTTACTGCTAATCACAAGGAACAGATATCTCGGTTAATGAGTTTAGTACTTTTCTTAATATGAGGAGATACAAGAGTCCAGTTTCATTAAAAAAATTTTCCTGAAGTATTTCTAACTATCTGAGGGCCTATTCTGCCTATTTCCCCAGAGCACAGAGTGCCTCATTCCTGATCTTCACCCTGAATTTCTTTCAGGGTGTTCCGTAGGTCAGCAAATGCAGTGGCTAATGACTCAATCCTTGTAGACCAGATGGTGAGTGACAATTTGTACTATCTATCATCTATCTATCATGTTTCTATTTATTGTCTACCTAACTGTAACTACTATATAACTACATAGTTATATATTCTACAGAAAATATATCCTTCACAAACTTTCTACACATAACTTTGAGATTTCAACTTCATCCACTGTTTTGGATGTTACTGCGTGTCTGAATTCACCATACCTTTTCATTTTCTGTATTTCCGATGTTTTGACAACTTTTTCTGACCTTGGAGAGACCGAGAAACTGCCCCTCCCAGGACTAGCCAATTCCTAGAAATAGTAAGACTCCTCTGCAAGCACGCCTTTCAGATGCAAACTAACCAATTCAGAGCCCACACCCCACCACTTCCTTTATCAGACTCATACTCCGGACCACTATTCTCCTGCCCATATCACTCCAGGATCAGGGACCAGACCACTAAAGACGGCCTCTACACCCCAGAGCCTGCTGCAATTATTCCAACTAGCCTGCTTACCCTGCCTCACCCATTCCTTTTTTATCTTCTAAACTAAACCTGCTTACCCTGCCTCACCTGTTCCTTCCTGCAGAAACAGGAAGGAACACATTTTCCTACTGTTCCTTCTGCCTCCTGGATAACCATGGTGCTTCCTGTGTGGCCCTGCCTAGCATGGGGTGCCCCCTCCTCTTGGGAACTGTGAATAACAAACAAACCATCTTTTCAGTGGCAATCATCTTCTGATCTGCTGGCCTCACTATACCTGAATAATAATAAAACCTACATTTTAAAACAGAGTCTCTTTAACAGGTTATCAGGTTGTGTGCCTTTGCTTGGATTTCCTGGAATGAAGCAAGGCTTAAGCGCTAACGTTTTATTGAGAGGTTTAATTCCAGAGCAGGAGGAGTGTGGGAATTGGTGAATGAGAGAGAGAGGAGTATGGGAGAAAATATAAAGTGGTACTTTCCTTAACTGGTCCTTGCTGGATAAATCACACACACACAAAAACATTATTTTGTTCTGTCTCTAAGGGGTTCAGTTTTGGAAATATGTATTTTTCTAAGAAATTATGCACTGAATCTAGATTTCCATATTTATTTACATAGAGTTGTAAAAAGTAATCTCTTAGAATTTAAAAAACTTCCTTTGAGTTAAATCACTGTATCTCCCTTGTCATGTATAATTTTGTCATTTTTCATTTTTTAATTTTTATATATATATATATTTATATCTGTAGTATGTTGGACTCTCTAAAATATGGGACTCAGCATCCACCCCAGAGGAGATTAGATGAAGGTCATCTGATGTGGAGGCATAGAGAGAGGGTAATAGGGCTTGGAACTGGAGAGGCAGTGACAGGAGACGAAAGGACAAGTTAGACCTGGTTGAGGGTGGGAGGCATGGGAGTCGATTAGAAAGCGATGAGAGAGTCAGCTTAACTATGAGAGAACCATGGGGATGTTAAACCAACGTCTAAAACCATGCCTGTCCATCCTTGTGTGCATATATTATCCATTACCCATGTGAAAGAGTTGGTCAGCTATTCTCCAGGCTATTCTAGAAGACTTTCCTTTGAAAACTGCCTGTGGCCTGTTGATTATGTAACAGAAAATTCTGTTTCATGCCCAGTGACTCTGGTCTATACTTGGCCCCAACTGTCCCATGTGTCCTTAACTCCTTGTTGTTAAAAAAACCAGGACACTTGGAAGGTTCCCCGAAACAGAGGGTGGAGTCCTTGACTCCTTGTGGGGCTATGGCGTTGTGAAAGAGAAAGCCTTAGCGTTGGTATTGGGTACATTCTGGTGTAGTAATTAATAGAGTGTTTTCTCTCCTTTTATATCATTTCTCTTGTACTTGTAAGGAAACCGAGACCTACTTATCTATAAATCTGTAGAGTCTGTATTATCTATACAGACTATAGATAATGCTCATATTAAATTAATGCTTAGTTTATTTAATTGAATAAGAGATTGTACCAGCAACTAAAATCCATTCATGAAATCTAGCTTTCTTTTTTGTTTTTATAGTCTATAATTTTTCAAAATCTAAAACAAAGCAATCACAAATGAAAAGCTCTCTAACTCAGTAAACACTACCGGAAAATGGATAACATTATAAACATCAGTGATATATAATCAGAAAACAGTAAGATGAATAAAAAAGAATCAAGGTTAAAAGACTTTTCAGGATTCAAAAATAGCTCTTACTCTTTGAATAAATAGATTTTAAACTCGATATGAAATTTATTTTTGGATATAATTTACAAATAACCTTTACTTATGAAAATAGTCAGCATTTGGGAAGAAGATTACTGAAATCATCATTAATAATAGAGATCATTTGCATAAACAAAAATAATGCAAAATGGAAATATTAGACTGTAGGAATCTAAAATAGAATAATAACCACAGGGTTAAAATGAATTAAATACAAGAATCTCCTGACAGTATTTTATCAAAACCCAGTGTTAAGATGATCCTTAAGCTCTATTTATATCTTGTTACAATTTATGATATTGAAATTATTTAGAAAATTAGACATTACATATAAATTGCCCTATGAAATTTGGCATATTTATCAGCCCTCTGTAAGAAATATTGACCACTTAAATTTATATTAGTAGAGATAATTTTTGACATTCTTTTCTTTTCTTTTTCTGATGTGAACCATTCTTAAAGTCTTTATTGAATTTTTTACAATATTGCTTCTGTTGTATGCCTTGGCCTTTTGGCCACGAGGCATGTGGGACCCTAGTTCCCCCACCAGGGATCGAATCCCCACCCCCTGCACTGGAAGGCGATGTCCCAACCACTGTACTGCCAGGGAAGTCCCTGACATTATTTTCAAAGACAAGATCTTATCAGATCCAGCAAAAGGGAATTCATATAAAGTAGAAATTTATGTGTTAGGAAATACCCACTGATTCCAAAATTTTGGAATTGTTATATTTTATTAAAGATTTATAAATCAATTCTAGGACTAGAAGAGCTCCAAGTAGAGTGAAGCTATATGGAAAGAAATTCTAACCCTTCTGAGGAAAATTTTAATATATAATTTTTTACTTTCTCTGATGAGGAGAAAACTGCTTTTCTCACTTTCTCTATTCTACTTCATAGGTCACAGAACATGTGTAACATAGACTTGGCTGGCACCTAAGAAGTCTCTAATCAGAAAGCTTTATTTAGTGTCCCCCACAGTTGGCCACACATCTTTTAACCTTGCCTCTCCCACCCCATGTTTTCTCCGCAACCAATTTTTTGGAAAGTGTAGTTTACATTCACTGTCTCTACTTTCTAACTTTCAATTCACTCATAAAAATAAGTGAAGTTTTGTATATGTAGAGCTGATTCACTTTGTTATAAAGCAGAAACTAACACACCATTATAAAGCAATTATGCTCCAATAAAGATGTTAAAAAAAAAAAAGAAGTGAAGGTTGAATTCTGTCCCAATTCTCCATTGATATTCTTCTCACCAAGGTCACTAAAAATCTCCTTACTGTTAAATCCATCTGGCACATTTTGGTCCTTATCAGACTTAGTTTTCCTGCAGCATTTTCATTGTCCACTGCCTTCTCCTTCCTGATCCTCTTTCCCCTCTTTGCTTCCATTGTACTCTGTTCTCCTGGTTCTTCCTCTTAAATCTCTGACTCAGCCTCCAATCATTAAATATTGGAGCATAGGTGTTCTCTAGGCTGTGGCTGCTGGTTCCGTCCCCTTCATACATCACATTCTCTTCTCTTCCAGAGTGACTTACTGGCCGTGACACCTGAGGCAAATTTTTATCATCTGTAAAGTGGATAGAACCTACCTCATAGTGGTATGACAGAGAATAAAAGAAAGAATGTATATGGAAAGGCCTTAAAAAAGTGTTTGACATATAATAATGACTTAATATGTGTTAAATATTGTATGGTTATTCAGATATGGGGAGATTCAATATCGAAAAGATATAAATTATCCCCAAATTAATTTACACAATCAGTGCAATCCCCATTAAAATCCACATAGGAGTTATTGAATGGAAATTGACAAATGCCTACAAAAACTTACCTGGAAGAGAAACTGTGCAAGAAATGGCAAAATTTTAAAAAGAAAGATTCAAGTAGGTTTACCATACCAGATACCAAACTTATTTTAAGTTTAACTCAGTTCATTGGCAAAAAAATACACACAAGAATAGTGAAACAAAACAGATTCATGTACAGATGGGAATTTTATACACAATTTCAAATTTGAAATACAAAGGGAAATTTTTTGAACATTGGCTATCCATTTGGAAATAAAGTTAGATTTATAAGTTACACATTCATAAAATTGGATTACATACAGATTAAAGACATAAAACAAAAAAATTTAATAAGCTGCTTTCTTAAATTTAAAATAAATATTGGAATAAGACAGCAGATCCTATGTTAGTAATCCTGTAGTCTTTTCTTCACTAAGACAAAAACCAAAGGACATAAAAAATAAGATAAATAAATGTGTGTAAGACAGATAAATTTTTAAATAATAATTTAAAACTTCATAAAAACTATAAGCAAATTTAAAGGACAATCTATTTGGAGGAAATATTTTTAACACTTGTAGCAGACTAAGAATTAAGATCCAACTTTATAAAGAAATCTACAACAAAATAAATAAATTTTTAAAAAAGCTAATAGAAAAGCGAACAAGATATGGGTTGGCAAATCACTGAAGAGGAAGCACAAATGTTCAAAAGATGCTCAGTCTTCTTAAATATGAAAGACATGCAAATTAAAATTTCAAGTTTTGATTATGAATTTTAAAAACCTATACAAAAGTAAAATAAATACCATGATGAACCTCTACATACCCAATAACCAGCTTCAAAATTTGTCACCAAATATCCAATCTTGTTTCATATAGTCACTCCCCTCCCCATTGAGATTTAGATATTTTTTGTTGTTGTTGTTGTTGTTTAAGAAAGAAGTGTGGCTTGGTCATTCACGTATATATATATATATTTTTTAAATTAATTAATTAATTTATTTTTGGCTGTGTTGGGTCTTCGTTTCTGTGCGAGGGCTTTCTCTAGTTGCGGCAAGCGGGGGCCACTCTTCATCGCGGTGCGCGGGCCTCTCACTATCGCGGCCTCTCTTGTTGCGGAGCACAGGCTCCAGACGCGCAGGCTCAGCAGTTGTGGCTCACGGGACCAGCCGCTCCGCGGCACGTGGGATCCTCCCAGACCAGGGCTCGAACCCGTGTCACCTGCATTGGCAGGCAGATTCTCAACCACTGCGCCACCAGGGAAGCCCTAGCTATATGTTTTATCATTTGATTTTATCATATGTTGGGCAAATGTGGAGAAATAAGTTCCTTCACACACAGCTGAGAAGAGTTGAAATTGGTCACCTCATTTTGTGAAGTATCTGTTAAAGTTAAAAATGAACATACTCTAAAACCTAAAATTACTGCTTTTAGGCATTTGCCCTAGAGAAACTCTTGTGCATTTGCACAAAAGAGGTGTGTAAAATGATTATTGTTAAATTATTGTTTGCATAGAGAAAATTGGAGACAACACTGACACCCAGAAAAAGAAATAGTTAAACTATGGTACATCCATCCTGTGGAATGCCATGCGGCGTTAGAAAGTGTGAGCCGGAGAGCTGGACACCACCTGCTTCTCGCCCCCTGCCCTCCCTGGCCAGGTCCTGGTCCTTTGTGACCCTTGGCCGCCGCGGTCTGGCGATGGAGCCACTGCTCCTGGCCTGGAGCTAGTTTAGGCGCAGGAGTTTCCAGCTCTGTGCGGATCTGTGCAGACAGATGCTGGAGAAGTCCCTATGACCAGATACCGGCTGGACCCTGTCAGCCCTGTGGATCCCGGAGATAAGGCTGAGGGCCCTGGGGGGGTCTCTAGGTCCCTGGGAAGTGGGTCCAGGGAGGAGGGCCCGGGGTGGGGCGGGGGTTGACTGTGTGGTCGGCATAGACACCTGGAGCGAGACCCCCTGGAGACACACACACACAGAAGTGTGAGCTGGGTAGATTTAATAATGTGCAAAAATACCCAAGACATATTGTTGAGTGAGAAAAGAAAGTTGCATAATAATACACATACTATAACATCATTGTTTAAAAAGAAAAAATGAAAAGAAGCCAAATAATTTGTCTATCAGTCTATCAATCAATCATCTATATATCTGTCAACCTGTAGTCTAGAATGGTATAAAACAATCTTCACAAACAATAACAATGGTTATTTCTGGGGAGGAGTGTGAGATTGGTATTCATCAAAGATTCTTTAGAGTATTTTTACAAGAATACATTTATGATTTACTTATATAATGAAAAATAAGTACTATCATGACAAGAATTAAGAACAATAGATTAATAGAACTGAGTTTGAATCTGAACTCTATCACTTATTATATGTTTGACCTGGCTGGCTCAGTCTCTCTTTTGTCGAATCGGGATAGCTTCATATACTTTATGGAGATTCAATTCTGTGGGTATTAAACGAGAGAGCGTCCAGGAAAGAATCTGCAGTCCAGAGCAGGTAATCAGCTGAAGATAACCAGCGCTCTTTGCACTCTATTAAGTCAATTTTAAACCTCAAGTAACTGAATGATGAAGTATTTTTTTCTCACTAGATTGCATCTGCTCACTAGAGTTTAGATCCATAAGGGCAATGAGCCTGTCTTAACACATATATATGAATTACTGATGTTTACTCTGGTGTCTGGTATACAACAGGCACTCAGCAAATGTTTGTACATTAATATGACACCTATCTATTCCACCAAGAACTGCTGTCCTGAATTCTGGAGTTGTATTTCCAGATCCTATCACATATCCTCATCTTGCTTTTGAATAGGCACCTCAAACTGAACATATTTTAAAACCGTATGTATTATTTATATCTATATACCTTCATCTCTTCCTATATTCTTTGTTTTATGACATCTAGCTTATTGATGAAAAGTCTTCAGTACTTTTTATTGTCATTCCACAGTAGACTTTTTAACTTTAAAGACAAATATTGACCTTTAAGATTTTATTTTGTTCACTTTGTCTTATTTCACTTATTTTTGATGCACTTTAAATATGGTTTCTTCTAGGGACTCAGTGGGCTTTTCTAAATTCAAGAAGTCACATTTTTTTTCTCATATTTAAAAAATATATGCCATTAGGAATTACATCCTCCCCATTTTCTTCCTTCTTTCTTCTGGAATAGAGTTTTCTACCTCTCTTCATTGTTCATTCTTTTGGACCATCTCATTATCTCATACTGCTCTATTCTGGATGAATTCTTCAGAACTGTCTCCTAGTTAGCTGAGTGTAGTGTTGCCTACCATTTAAGCCATCAGTTGAATTTTTTTATTTCACTGACTACTTCTCATTTTTAGAATTTATATTTGGTTCACTTTCTAATAGGCCTAATTGTTTTTTATGATGTCTTCTTGTTTTATGAAATACATGCATTCTTTTATCTCTTTAAAAATTTTAAACAGACATTTTATAGTGTTATTTTAAAGTCTCCTCTGATAGCTCCATTTTCTTTGAGTCTTTTGAGTGTGAATGTTTCCATTTGTCATGTCTTCTGTCTCTTATGGCAGCGGGTTTCTAGTTTGATCGATAGTTTTAGACTGTGAGCTCATCTTCAGTAGAGGCTGCCTTCCACAGGAACCCTGTGTGAACAGTGAGTTACAGCATTCCCACACAATGGTTCCTATCAGGCTCCTCTCACTGGACCATTGATTTTCCTATTTACAAACAAGTACTTCTTTCTTTCCTTTTTATTTTTAATAAGATTTTTGGCTTAGAATTTTGCACCCCATGTTCAGCGCAAGTTGAGACCTCCACATGGTGTAGGTTCACGCATGGGGCAGGTCTGTGTTCCTGTTTCTCACAGGGAGCCCTCTATCCACATTCAAGAGTAGGAGTCCTGCTTCCAATCTGCATTCCAAGGCCAATGGGAGGAATTGGAATTGGTCCCCTGCATGAAGCCAAAAGGCAAGAGATTTCTGTCCCAATTGGATATTCCCCTCCCCCCTTTTGTAGAGCTAACCTATGTATTTTTACAGAAGTTATAGTTTGTCCAAATGCATGTATTTCAATGTGTTTGACTTGGAGGAGAGTGCTTGCTCCTTCTTGTTTGGAAGCCCTTGTCTATATTATTTATTTCTGTGAGTGTATTACTATTATCCCAAGTGCCCAAGCTGGAAAAATTATAGCTTTTCTGTGGCCTTATTCTCTACCTCAGTCCTTTCGATCTATCTAGTTTACTTTTACTCTTTTTTTTTTATTTGCTCTCCCCACTGTCTGATTTAATTTGGGCCCCATCAGCTCTCTTGTGGGCTATGACAACATCCTTTTCACTGGTTTCCATGCTTCTCATCTGCCCTCTGCCAGTCATTGCCACATGACCATGGGAGTTATCTTTCCAAATGCAAATCTAATTAAATTATGCTAATCCACTGTTTAAAACCTATTGATTGTTTCCTTTCTTCATATTAGAAGTTGAACTACCTTGATTTTGTGGTTTACTGAGTTTTATGTGCTGACATTGCCCTGTTCATGCTTGTATGTCTGCAATATCAGAATATTTTCAGTTCCTTGATCTGCCCATCCACTGTATGCCTCTATTCCTATACACATGCCCTTTTCCTGAAGAGCCGTTAAACACGACTTTCCCTCTATTTATTTGTTGCACCCACACTTGAAAATTCAGCTTAAATATTACTTCTTTTGTAAAGATTTCCTAACTTGCCCCAAATCTGACACATAGTAGCCATTCACTCTTGTTTAATAGCTATATCTGATTATTTTCCTATATTCAAGCTCAACGTATACAATTTCTTCAAACATTCTTTGTATAATATGTTTCCCCAACCACTTATTATCTTTGATAATTTTGTCTTTTGAAAAACCCAAATCTTCTTTGCCTCTTTAATTGTGACACTCATAACACAACTTTACAGAAAGTTTTCTAGTACCGTCAGATTCTATGCCTGGAGCCCTTCATTTCCTCTCCAGTCTATCAAGTGGTCTTGTACATTGTCACTCGCTTAGCCTTGAGGTCCATGAGGTCCATGGTGGAGCCCTTTTTTTTTTTTTTTAAGTTTTTATTTTTTAGAGCAGTTTTATTTTTTAATTTATTTTTAAAAATTTTTATTTATTTACTTATTTTTGGCTGCATTGGGTCCTCGTTGCTGCACGCGGGCTTTCTCTAGTTGCGGCGAGCGGGGGCTACTCTTCGCTGCGGTGCGCAGGCTTCTCATTGCGGTGGCTTCTCTTGTTGTGGAGCACGGGCTCTAGGTGCACGGGCTTCAGTAGTTGCAGCACTTGGGCTCAGTAGTTGTGGCTCACGGGCTTAGTTGCTCTGCGGCATGTGGGATCTTCCCGGACCAGGGCTCGAACCCGTGTCCCCTGCATTGGCAGGCGGATTCTTAACCACTGTGCCAGCAGGGTTTACAATAAAATTGAGAGTTAGGTACAGAGATTTCCCATATACGCCCTGCCCTGACACATGGAGAGCCTTCCCCATTGTCAGCATCACCTACCAGATGGTACATTTTTTATTAAATAAACATACATTGACAAATCATAATCACCCAAAGTCCATTACCTTAGGGCTTGCTCTTGGTGTTGTACAGTCTGTGGGTTTGGACAAAAGTATAATGACATGTATCCATCATTATAATATCATACAGAGCATTTTTCACTGCCCTAAAAATGCTCTGTGCTCTGCCTATTCATCTCTCCCTGGAGGCCTTTTTAGGACAGATGGAAGATTTGGTCATTCCAGTATGTGGATTTCCCAGAGTCCACATTGCAAAAAGCATAAAGGGATATGTAAGAATAAAGATGGAAATGGAAACCATAGGGTTTATTGAAGGCATAATGTTCTAGAAATCAATGGGGAGACTCTAGTCCTAACTCTGCCATATCTTTCTAGATGACTCTGGGCAGACAGTATAATTGCTCTGCATTTTCATTCTCTAACTGATAAAATACAGGGATTAGAATAGAGGATTAATACTGCCTCTATAATCTGTAATTATTTTACTCTAATTGTTAAATTGCTCAAGCTAAATTATTTGCATTATAGGGGAAAATCTTTAAAAACAATAACTATCATGAACTCTGTAAGAAATAAATAACTAAAATGGATAAGCCCCACTATAGCAAGTAAAATCCTCTGGGAGTGGGTCAGCATATAACATTAGTAGAAAACATTAAGCCATCAAAATATTATTCCCTATTTAGATACACAAGCAGGAAATATAGAGACTTTAAAATACATAAACTTCTGACAGAGCTCTCAAGTTTTACACAAAATCTGAAATGTAAATTGCATTTTGAGTGTAACAAGTAGCCAGTTTTAACAACGGAGCAAGGCCGTGTACTAGCACTAACCTTAGAGAATAAGACATCTGACTTTAACTATAGATGTTTCCGTGAAGTGTCCAAGGAAAATACAGTCTTAAGGACTTGAACAATTTAATCTGAAGAAAAATACCACAATACTTAGCATAAGTATATATAAAAAAATAAATATATTTGCATTCAACAATTATGGTAAAGCAAAAATTCAAGAAATCCCAGAGGATATAAATATCATGAACAGGATTAGGAATGGGTTCTAGGTTTATGGAAGAAAAACTGCTTCTAAATAATCTCCAGAACTCTGTCCATTTTATCAACAACCGTAATCTGACTGAGTTGTGAGAGTATGTTTATGAAAAAGTGACATGTCTGTGAATTGTGTTCTGAAGATGAAGGTAAATATTCAGAAATACAGGGTGTTCCTTTAATAGTTGCCAGATCATAATGATTGTGTGCCTAGACGGTCATCAGAAATTAATTCCTCTTTTAAAAATGATTCAGGACACTCACCTAAAGCAGGCCCTTTTCAGGCAGCATTGTTAAAGGAAGGAAAGTAGTACACAAGGTCTGAGGGGGGATGACTCCAGTCCAGCATGAAAAAAATCTGCACCAGGTTTGAAAAATCACCCCATCCTCCTGTGTAAGTAAGATGCCAAGAATCACAACTGCTTTCCGAATCTAAGTCCCCGAGTCTTCTGTGAGGGAGCTGTAAGAGGGGAAGGGACAGAGGTGGCACCCAGGGGCTCTGAGACTCTGGCTTCTTTCTGAGTCAGGCAGAGCTCGGGAGCTGGACAGGGACCAGACCAGCACCAGCACGTCGGAGCACGTCCTCCACGAGACCATGGCGCTTCAGACAGTTGCCCACCTTCTCACCTTCTGCCTCAGTCTCTCACTGCTCATCTCCGTAAAAAGTAAGCCTCTTCCATTTATTGAACTTCTGGCAATTTCCTGACTTTTAAATATTTCATGGGAATAGTGTGTAGTGTTGCGTGTTCTACAAAATGCAAGGCTTTAAAAAAAAATAAAAAGAATTTGGTGTGAGCAAGCGTCCTGTGTTAAACAAATCAGTGGGACCCGTCAGTGTGAACAATTTTCTGATTCTATGATTTCCAGTAAGTATTCTAATAGAAAATGTTCTTTTTCAACCTTTTGAGTGGTGAGCAGGAGATTGAAATGGCCACATAGGGAAGGTTTTTTGTTGTATTTATACTTTTATGGAATAGATCTGGCACTTTGTAATTGATATCCTTTAAAAGGAAATTAATCATAAGCTATATAGCATTTTATTCCCAATACTGTGTGTGTATCTTCACTTTTAAAGAACTTTGTGTCCCAACATTTGCTCTCACAATCAAGGAGATAGAGTCTCAATTTTCCCCAAAGGGTAATGGTTCAAAGCATTTCTTTTGCCAGAGAGAAATGGGCTTCCTTTCTATTGTATGTGCTTCTGTTTTATAAATGGAGATGTCATATTCCACAAACTTCCCCAAATAAAAACAAGAATAATGTTTCTGAGATAATGTTGTTGGATGTACGGCAGTGTGGAAAATCAGAGGAGACCAACAGCCTCAGCTGTGTGTTTATGAAGGACAGTAGCTATTGAACATGTTTAAAACAAAGACAGGCAGAGTGTGTGCTTGTCAAAGGGGCCATGTGATTTGTGTCTGTCAAATCTGAATATCAGTAAGGCAAAGCCATAGCACAGCTGCTGTTGAACAAGACTCCTTGGTGTTAGAACGCAGTGTTGTGTAATCTGGGTCACCTCCTGCGGCTGCACCAGCGAGACTGTTACTTGTATGGTTTACAGCTGAGCGTACATCGGAGGTTTGGTGAAAACCGGAATAGATGCTATAGCTAAGGCAGCTGAAGCCAAGTGGAGAAAAACCAAGTCAAACTAAAGGAAGGAACAGTAAATTCGCAACACATACACACACACTCAGGATTTTTTTCCACAGTGGTACTTATTGAAAAGAGTTGTTATTTAAATAGTATTCATCCTCCTTGAAACTTAAAGTGGGCCACCTGCAATAGGAAGTGAGGCACAGAAGCGATATGTTGAGACGTGGGGGTAGAAATGGAGCAAAAGAAATGACAAGACACGTAAAACACAAGATGAAGCGAGTTTACAGTACATTTTATGGCAAAGACCTTTGTAATTCCAATGCAGGGTATATTCTAATTCCTAGTGTTTTCTGCACTTAGCTTTTAAGGAGATGAATATGTAACCTCTAGAGTACCATCTCTTTTTTTAGGGGCTCAACTGTGCAACTGAAATTACATACAAATAATTTGTTTTCTCTCTCTTCGAGTGGGGGATTATTTATTGATAGTCTTTAAATAAATACTTTGTAATTACTTGATATATTCTCTAGCACAATATTTTTATTAGTTAAAAAAATTTTGAAGCCTCATTTTGTTTAATTTTTAGGCAGGCAGACTCTTATCTGTGTTAATATATTTGCTGGCAAGTTGTGATGATATTGCCTTCCTCGTCAAAACATTTAGTTTAGACTTTTTTTTTAACTGACTTGAAAACTTTCACAACCTCAGCCTTCTTTTCCACCCTTGCCTCTTAGTACTCATGACACAGATCCTATATTCCAGCCATATTAATAAAATAATAGCTAATAGTAAAAGTTGCTGACATTGCTAAGCATTTTATATATGCTATATTTCATTTAATTCTTACAACTCCACCATAAGATAGATATGATAATAATCATCCGTATTGTGTAGAATCAGATGGCTATCCCAGGTATCTCAGCCTTTGGTACACAGCAGAGAGCTGGAATGTTTAAGATGCAGCCTCTCAAGTCCAGCCCCAGATATTTTGTATGTCTGGGTAGGTCCCATGAGTATGTAGTTCAACAAGCTCTCTGTTTCAAATGCAGGTGATCACAAGTTCTACACTACCCAATATATCTTTCTTGAGAACTTTAGTCATCAGTGTTGTAAGATATAAACATCTCTCTCTCTCCTCGGAAGGATTATTTAGGAGAGAAAATAAGCAATATGAGCTTTACAAGCATTATTTCCATTTAACATACACGACAAGTAGAACTTGTCATTAATTCGATTTTATAGCTGAAGAAACAGTGGCACAGCGAGGCTATTTACTTTCCCGAGGCCATGCTGCAGTGAATGGTGGACCTGGGACTAGGACCCAGAGGTCCGACCCTGGATTCTGTGCTCTTAGCTTACGTGTACAGACTCTGTTGAAGGGATAGTGCGGAGGGGATAGCGTGCTGCTCAGAACACAATAAAAGCACACAGAAAATTTTAGTTCTTTGGATCATATGCGTTCAATGAATCAATGATTTTTCTTCTTGAACTTTGAAATACATTCTTTTAAAATTAAGAGAAAAGAGTGACCCTTGACTCCATACTATATTTTTTCATGAAAGTGGTACCTTGCTCTCCTACACGGGGCATGCTGTGACCTTGATGCATGAATCTGTGGTGAAAGGCTTTAAAGAAACTACCTTATTAGAGCTACCATGCATTAGAAAAGTGATTGATAGCTGTATTTCATGAGTCTTTTATGCATTTGGAGGTAAATTGAATATTGTCAATGTAAATTCCACATCTAGTTTAATTTAAAATTAATTGTTTTAACCCATATTCAAAGTGTGGTCATAGTATGCAAGTGAAATGTGGTTTGATAAAATTATTATTAAAGTTATTTGAATAATTTCAAAGACTGGGATACCATCCCATCTTCTAGAACCCGTTGGCATTTATTAAGTAGCTGAATTTTAATAGAGTTATTTTAAAGAATGCTTTCTTTTCAATCTACCTAAAGTATAAAGAAATAGAATCTATAAAGACAAAATATGGTCGTATTTATTCAATCTTAATGCCGCTATCAAGAAATAATTGTTTGCTCAATAGGTCAGAGAAGGTTGATGTTATTCATTAGGGATTAATCGTCTAATTTTCTTTAAAATGTTACTTATGTAGAAACATTTGAAACTTTTATATTCACCGTTCCAGTTAACATCTTTGCAGCAGCATGTTATAAAGTGCTTACAGAATTATCAGAGTGAGAAAAAGATATCTTTGCTTCTTCATAAATTAAACAATTAATCTCATCAGTTTACAGTAGAAGTCTCTACTTCATGAAGGTTACTCACTGTTCCCTGAATCATGCAGCAGAATTAATTTTAGCTTGTAATTTTTGAGACTTATTTGAGGCGAATCAGATTTTTCAGGAGAATTGCATTCTTTTTTCACCTTTGGTGATTTTCAAAAATTACCATTAATGGTATTACAATATCAAATTTTGACATTCGAGAGGACAAGAACAATCAGGGTTTTTAGTTCTCTTTTATATTTTACTGCTGATTTATTGGAAATCCCTGAGAAGCCCAGTTTTCTCCTTTTAGAAAATGAAAATGAGAGTATCCGTCTTCCCCATTCACACCATCCCTGTTCACATTAGATTAAGCTTCACTATACATACTTACGTTACAATTTGCATTTCTTTTCATAATATGTACCAAAATTTGAAAATGTTACTTTTGTGTTGACTTATGTTTTACCTATGAGGTTGTAAGACATGGTTGTAGAAACCATGGGTGTTTTGCTAACTGATATATCCTTAGTCAGTGGGTAGCTACTGTCTAGCTCAGGGTAGTCACTCAAGGAATAGTTATTAAATGAGTAAATGAATAATGGAACTTTTATAGCATTTGCTATAAGAATTGAATATCTTCCTTACTCATGACATTTTGGCATTATTTTTTAACCCTTAAATTGTTTTATTTTTTATAACAGATTTTATTATTTTAGAATAATTTTAGGAAATTTGAAACAGAAAAATTGAGAGGATGGTACAGGAGGGCCGCCTATATCTCATACTCAGTTTCCTCTATTCTTTTTTTTTTTTTTTCCACACACACACACTGTATTTTATTTTTACAAGAGATAAATAGACTGACACCAAGCATTGTACATGGATGACCACAACAAAAGCAACAATGATTGCAATTACCAAACATGAAACACACTCATACTATGTCATAATATTGACATTCAGTCCAGTAATCCTCCACTGCAACAGCTCCTTTACTTTGCAGTAAAAATTGATTTGTATATTCTTTGCCTCTGAGTCCTTGTGGGGTTTTTTTTTTTTTAATTCATACAGAAAGTCACAAAAATTATACTCATCCTCATCAGTTCACTCAGTCCCATGTAATTAATTTTTTTTTCATCTTGATCTTTTGTTAGCACTTTTATGAGTTCATCAGTTTTTCATTAGAGTTCTGAAAATGCTTATTCATTCAGTTCAGCAGTACAGTCAGTTACCAGAAACCTGTACTTGTCAGAGTCTTTTCCATGAATTTCTTGAAGATGAAACCCTTTTATAGGAACATATTTGCAAAATCATCAGAGTACACCCAGAACTGTCTGTAAATGACAAAAGACTTAAAAATGACCATGGTTAAAGATTTGATGAAAGTTCATAATAATGCAGTTGACAAGAAAATTAGTTATTTCTGAGATAAACATTTTAAAGTAATAACTAGGATTATTACTTATAACATTATACCAGAACATATAAGATTTTTAGAAGTTTCCTGTAATGTCTGAAACATTTATATTAACATATTTCCATACATATACAAATATAAGATTTTTAGAAATTTCATGTAATGTCTGAAACATTTATATTAACATATTTCCATACATATTTCCATACAAATACAAATATAAGATTTTTAGAAATTTCATGTAATGTCTGAAACATTTATATTAACATATTTCCATACAAATAACCCAATGAAAGTTTAGTATTAGTTGTTTTGTTTGTTTTTTTATACTGCAGGTTCTTATTAGGCATCAGTTTTATACACATCAGTGTATACATGTCAATCCCAATCGCCCAATTCAGCACACCACCATCCCCACCTCACCGCAGTTTTCCCCCCTTGGTGTCCATATGTCCATTCTCTACATCTGTGTCTGAACTTCTGCCCTGCAAACCGGCTCATCTGTACCATTTTTCTAGGTTCCACATACATGCATTAATATACGATATTTGTTTTTCTCTTTCTGACTTACTTCACTCTGTATGACAGTCTCTAGATCCATCCACGTCTCAACAAATGACTCAATTTCGTTCCTTTTTATGGCTGAGTAATATTCCATTGTATATATGTACCACAACTTCTTTATCCATTCGTCTGTTGATGGGCATTTAGGTTGCTTCCATGACCTGGCTATTGTAAATAGTGCTGCAATGAACATTCAGGTGCATGTGTCTTTTTGAATTACGGTTTTCTCTGGGTATATGCCCAGTAGTGGGATTGCTGGGTCATATGGTAATTCTATTTTTAGTTTTTTAAGGAACCTCCATATTGTTCTCCATAGTGGCTGTATCAATTTACATTCCCACCAACAGTGCAAGAGGGTTCCCTTTTCTCCACACCCTCTCCAGCCTTTGTTGTTTGTAGATTTTCTGATGATGCCCATTCTAACAGGAGTGAGGTGATACCTCATTGTAGTTTTGATTTGCATTTCTCTAATAATTAGTGATGTTGAGCATCTTTTCATGTGCTTCGTGGCCGTCTGTATGTCTTCTTTGGAGAAATGTCTATTTAGGTCTTCTGCCCATTTTTGGATTGGGGTGTTTGTTTCTTTGATATTGAGCTGAATGAGCTGTTTATATATTTTGGAGATAAATCCTTTGTCCGTTGATTCATTTGCAAATATTTTCTCCCATTCTGAGGGTTGTCTTTTCGTCTTGTTTATGGTTTCCTTTGCTGTGCAAAAGCTTTGAGGTTTCATTAGGTCCCACTTATTTATTTTTGTTTTTATTTCCATTACTCTAGGAGGTGGATCAAAAAAGATCTTGCTGTGATTTATGTCAAAGAGTGTTCTTCCTATGTTTTCCTCTAAGAGTTTTATAGTGTCCAGTCTTATATTTAGGTCTCTAATCCATTTTGAGTTTATTTTTGTGTATGGTGTTAGGGAGTATTCTAATTTCATTCTTTTACATGTAGCTGTCCAGTTTTCCCAGCACCACTTATTGAAGAGACTGTCTTTTCTCCATTGTATATCTTTGCCTCCTTTGTCATAGATTAGTTGACCATAGGTGCGTGGGTTAATCTCTGGGCTTTCTATCTTGTTCCATTGATCTATGTTTCTGTTTTTGTGCCAGTACCATATTGTCTTGATTACTGTAGCTTTGTAGTATAGTCTGAAGTCAGGGAGTCTGATTCCTCCAGCTCCATTTTTTTCCCTCAAGACTGCTTTGGCTATTCGGGGTCTTTTGTGTCTCCATACAAATTTTAAGATGATTTGTTCTAGCTCCGTAAAAAATGCCATTGGTAATTTGATAGGGATTGCATTGAATCTGTAGATTGCTTTGGGTAGTATACTCATTTTCACAATGTTGATTCTTCCAATCCAAGAACATGGTATATCTCTCCATCTGTTGGTATCATCTTTAATTTCTTTCATCAGTGTCTTATAGTTTTCTGCATACAGGTCTTTTGTCTCCCTGGGTAGGTTTATTCCTAGGTATTTTATTCTTTTTGTTGCAATGGTAAATGGGAGTGTTTCCATAATTTCTCTTTCAGATTTTTCATCATTAGTGTATAGGAATGCAAGAGATTTCTGTGCATTAATTTTGTAACCTGCAACTTTACCATATTCATTAATTAGCTCTAGCAGTTTTCTGGTGGCAGTTTTAGGATTCTCTATGTATAGTATCATGTCATCCGCAAACAGTGACAGTTTTACTTCTTCTTTTCCAATTTGTATTCCTTTTATTTCTTTTTCTTCTCTGATTGCCGTGGCTAGGACTTCCAGAACTATGTTGAATAATAGTGGTGAGAGTGGACATCCTTGTCTCATTCCTGATCTTAGAGGAAATGCTTTCAGTTTTTCACCATTGAGAATGATGTTTGCTGTGGGTTTGTCATATATGGCCTTTATTATGTTGAGGTAGGTTCCCTCTATGCCCACTTTCTGGAGAGTTTTTATCATAAATGGGTGTTGAATTTTGTCAAAAGCTTTTTCTGCATCTATTGAGATGATCATATGGTTTTTATTGTTCAATTTGTTAATATGGTGTATCACATTGATTGATTTGCGTATATTGAAGAATCCTTGCATCCCTGGGATAAATCCCACTTGATCGTGGTGCGTGATCCTTTTAATGTGTTGTTGGATTCTGTTTGCTAGTATTTTGTTGAGGATTTTTGCATCTATATTCATCAGTGATATTGGTCTGTAATTTTCTTTTTTTGTAGTGTCTTTGTCTGGTTTTGGTATCAGGGTGATGGTGGCCTCATAGAATGAGTTTGGGAGTGTTCCTTCCTCTGCAATTTTTTGGAAGAGTTTGAGAAGGATGGGTGTTAGCTCTTCTCTAAATGTTTGATAGAATTCACCTGTGAAGCCATCTGGTCCTGGACTTTTGTTTGTTGGAAGATTTTTAATCACAGTTTCAATTTCATTACTTGTGATTGGTCTGTTCATATTTTCTGTTTCTTCCTGATTCAGTCTTGGAAGGTTATACCTTTCTAAGAATTTGTCCATTTCTTCCAGGTTGTCCATTTTATTGGCATAAAGTTGCTTGTAGTAGTCTCTTAGGATGCTTTGTATTTCTGCGGTGTCTGTTGTAACTTCTCCTTTTTCATTTCTGATTTTATTGATTTGAGTCCTCTCCCTCTTTTTCTTGATGAGTCTGGCTAATGGCTTATCAATTTTGTTTATCTTCTCAAAGAACCAACTTTTAGTTTTATTGATCTTTGCTATTGTTTTCTTTGTTTCTATTTCATTTATTTCCGCTCTGATCTTTATGATTTCTTTCCTTCTGCTAACTTTGGGTTTTGTTTGTTCTTCTTTCTCTAGTTTCTTTAGGTGTAAGGTTAGATTGTTTACTTGAGATTTTTCTTGTTTCTTTAGGTAGGCTTGTATAGCTATAAACTTCCCTCTTAGAACCGCTTTTGCTGCATCCCATAGGTTTTGGGTCGTCGTGTTTTCATTGTCATTTGTCTCTAGGTATTTTTTGATTTCCTCTTTGATTTCTTCAGTGATCTCTTGGTTTTTTAGTAACGTATTGTTTAGCCTCCATGTGTTTGTCTTTTTTACATTTTTTTCCCTGTAATTCATTTCTAATCTCATAGCGTTGTGGTCAGAAAAGATGCTTGATATGATTTCAATTTTCTTAAATTTACTGAGGCTTGATTTGTGACCCAAGATGTGATCTATCCTGGAGAATGTTCCGTGCGCACTTGAGAAGAACGTGTAATCTGCCGTTTTTGGATGGAATGTCCTATATATATCAATTAAATCTATCTGGTCTATTGTGTCATTTAAAGCTTCTGTTTCCTTATTTATTTTCATTTTGGATGATCTGTCCATTGGTGTAAGTGAGGTGTTAAAGTCCCCCACTATTATTGTGTTACTGTCGATTTCCTCTTTTATAGCTGTTAGCAGTTGCCTTATGTATTGAGGTGCTCCTATGTTGGGTGCATATATATTTATAATTGTTATATCTTCTTCTTGGATTGATCCCTGGATCATTATGTAGTGTCCTTCCTTGTCTCTTGTAACATTCTTTATTTTAAAGTCTATTTTATCTGATATGAGTATAGCTACTCCAGCTTTCTTTTGATTTCCATTTGCATGGAATATCTTTTTCCATCCCCTCACTTTCAGTCTGTATGTGTCCCTAGGTCTGAAGTGGGTCTCTTGTAGACAGCATATATATGGGTCTTGTTTTTGTATCCATTCAGCCAGTCTATGTCTTTTTGGTTGGGGCATTTAATCCATTCACGTTTAAGGTAATTATCGATATGTATGTTCCTATGACCATTTTCTTAATTGTTTTGGGTTTGTTTTTGTAGATCCTTTTCTTCTCTTGTGTTTCCCACTTAGAGAAGTTCCTTTAGCATTTGTTGTAGAGCTGGTTTGGTGGTGCTGAATTCTCTTAGCTTTTGCTCGTCTGTAAAGCTTTTGATTTCTCCATCAAATCTAAATGAGATCCTTGCTGGGTAGAGTAATCTTGGTTGTAGGTTCTTCCCTTTCATCACTTTAAGTATATCATGCCACTCCCTTCTGGCTTGCAGAGTTTCTGCTGAGAAATCAGCTGTTAACCTTATGGGAGTTCCCTTGTATGTTATTTGTCATTTTTCCCTTGCTGCTTTCAGTAATTTTTCTTTGTCTTTAATTTTTGCCACTTTGATTACTATGTGTCTCGGCGTGTTTCTCCTTGGGTTTATTCTGTATGGGACTCTCTGCGCTTCCTGGACTTGGGTGGCTATTTCCTTTCCCATGTTAGGGAAGTTTTCGACTATAATCTCTTCAAATATTTTCTCTGGTCCTTTCTCTCTCTCTTCTCCTTCTGGGACCCCTATAATGCGAATGTTGTTGTGTTTAATGTTGTCCCAGAGGTCTCTTAGGCTATCTTCATTTCTTTTCATTCTTTTTTCTTTAGTCTGTTCCGCAGCAGTGAATTCCACCATTCTGTCTTCCAGGTCACTTATCCGTTCTTCTGCCTCAGTTATTCTGCTATTGATTCCTTCTAGTGTAGTTTTCATTTCAGTTATTGTATTGGTCATCTCTGTTTGTTTGTTCTTTAATTCTTCTAGGTCTTTGTTAATCATTTCTTGCATCTTCTCAATCTTTGCCTCCATTCTTATTCCGAGGTCCTGGATCATCTTCACTATCATTATTCTGAATTCTTTTTCTGGAAGGTTGCCTATCTCCACTTCATTTAGTTGTTTTTCTGGGGTTTTTTCTTGTTCCTTCATCTGGTACATAGCCCTCTGCCTTTTCATCTTCTCTGTCTTTCTGTAACTGTGGTTTTTGGTCCACAGGCTGCAGGATTGTAGTTTTTCTTGCTTCTGTTGTCTGCCCTCTGGTGGTTGAGGCTATCCAAGAGGCTTGATGGGAGGCTCTGGTGGTGGGTAGAGCTGACTGTTGCTGTGGCAGTCAGAGCTCAGTAAAACCTTAATCCACTTGACTGTTGATGGGTGGGGCTGGGTTCCCTCCCTGTTGGTTGTTTTGCCTGAGGCAACCCAACACTGGAGCCTGCTCTTTGGTGTGGTTAATGGCAGACTCTGGGAGGGCTCACGCCAAGGAGAACTTCCCAGGACCTCTGCTGCCAGTGTCCTTATCCCCACGGTGAAACAGAGCCACCACTTGCCTCTGCAGGAGACCCCCCAACACCAGCAGGTACGTCTGGTTCAGTCTCCCCCAGGGTCACTGCTCCTTCCCCTGGGTCCCGATGCACACATTACTTTGTGTGTGCCCTCCAAGAGTGGGGTCTCTGTTTCCCCCAGTCCTGTCGCAGTCCTGCAATCAATTCCCACTAGACTTCAAAGTCTGATTCTCTAGGAATTCCTCCTCCCGTTGCCGGACCCCCAGGTTGGGAAGCCTGATGTGGGGCTCAGAACCTTCACTCCAGTGGGTGGACTTCTGTGGTATAAGTGTTTGCCAGTCTGTGAGTCACCCACCCAGCAGTTATGGGATTTGATTTTACTCTGATTGCGCCCCTCCTACCGTCTCACTGTGGCTTCTCCTCTGTCCTTGGACGTGGGGTATCCTCCTTGGTGAAGTCCAGGGTCTTCCTGTCAATGATTGTCCAGCAGCCAGTTGTGATTCTGGTGCTCTCACAAGAGGGAGTGAGAGCACGTCCTTCTACTCCGCCATCTTGGTTAATCTCATTTCCTCTATTCTTAACATCTTACATCAGTATGGTAGATTTGTTACAATTAATGAACCAATATTGATACATTATTATTAACTAAAGTCAATAGTTTATTCAGATTTCCTTAGATTTTTTACCCTATATTTTTTTTCCTATTCTGGAATTCCGTTCAGAATACCATGTTATATTTTGTTGTCAAGTACCCTTAGGTTCTTTTTGGCTGTGGCAGTTCCTCTGGTGTTGTTTTTGATGACCTTGACAATTCTGAGGAGTACTGTTTAGGTATTTTATAGGATCCTCCAATAGTGGAATTTGTGGGATGCTTTTCTCATGGTAAGACTGGAGTTGTGGGTTATTGGGAGGAAGACCACAGAGGTAAAATGTCATTCTCAAGATATCACATCAAGGATCTGTGCAATCAACATGATTTATGATTTCTCTCTCCCTTTTTTTTTTTTTGATTTATGACTTCTGATGTTGACCTTAATCACTTGGGATGTGATATTTGTCAGGATTCTCCACTGTAAACTTCTTTTTTCCCTTTCTGTACTTTCTTCTTAGGAAGGAAGTCACTATGCACTGCCCACACCTAAGGAGAGGAGAATTATGCTCCCCTCTGGGAGAGCAGAGCATCTACATAAATTACCTGGGATTCTTCCGCATGGGAGATTTGGCTTTTCTCCACCGTTTATTAATTTATTCGAGTATTTATGTCACTGTGGAGTCATGGATATTTATTGTGTACTCTGGGTTATACTACTACTACTTTACTGTTTAATACTTACTGTCTAGTACTTACTGTCTAATACTACTTTACTGTTTTATTTCTCAAGTTGTTCTACCTTTGGCCACTGGGAGTTCCTTCACTTGGTTCCTGTTCTCTTTTATCCTACTCCCTATCAACGTGAGGTGCTTTACTTCCTGACTTTCTGGCTCTACAAGATGTTCCAGACTTGTCTTGTGTATTTCCTGCCCCAGTCCTACCATATGCCATTGCTCCCGTGAGCCCTGGTTCCTTTTCACTAGAGATTGGCAGTAGAAACCAATTATCTGAATGTAAGGTGTGCTTAGTGCCACTGGGGTATCATTTCTTTTAGGCCATCTCAGCTGATAGAGCACAGAAATATATGTGTGTATATACACATTTCCTTACATATATCTATATGTACATTGGTGCATATATTAAGCTAAACATGAGTTTATGTTGATGCCTCTAACTTCATTACCACATGGATCGTTCTAGCTTCCTCCCCTTCCTTGTCTGTAAATTCCCACTCTAACAGTGAGAAACCTGCCATCTGCCATTCATTTACTTAATTGTTTAAATTCAGTAAATATAATTTTAAAAGTATGTAAAGTATATAGGAGTGTCAAATTCTTAACCCATAATCCTGTAGAAATACCCTTATCAATTTGAGTACACTACTTAGGTGCATTTCCTTTTGTCTTTAGTCTTAACACTTTGCTTGTTTCCTTAGGACAGCATCTTTTCCCCCACCCCCTTCTGTGTGATTGTTTTATACATTTTTTGTGTGTCACAATCAACATTCTTTCCTGGGATCTTTGCATACAATAAAAATCACTCTTTGTGCTCTAAGGTTCTATAGGTTTTGACAAATGCTCCATTACAATAGTATACAAAATAGTTTTACTACCCTAAAAGTCCCCTGTGATTTACGTTTTTCACCCTCCTTTCCTGTCCCCAACCCCTGGGCAAACACCGATCATTTTATTGTCTCTATGGTTTTGTCTTTTATGGGATGGCATGTAATTGGAATGATAAAATATGTAGCCTTTTCAGACTAGCTTCTTTCAAGTAGCAATATTCATTTAAGGGTTCTCCATGACGTTTTGTGACTTGATAGCTCATTTCTTTTTATCACTGGATAATATTCCATTGTATAGATGTACCACAGTTTGTTTATTCAACTATTGGAGGTCATCTTGGTTGCTTCCAATTTGGGGCTATGGTATTAGTTTCCTAAGGCAGCTGTAACCAAGTGCCATAAACTGTGTAGCTTAAACAGAAATTCATTCTCTCATAGTTCTGGGGGCTAGAAGTCTGAAATCAAGGTGTCAGCAGGGCCCTGCTCCCTCTAAAATCCTTCCTTGCTTCTTCCCAGCATCTGGTGGTGGTCTTCAATCCCTGGCATTCCTTGCCTTGCAGCTGCATCACTCCAGGCTCTGCCTATATAACTATGTGGTGTTCTCCCTTCATCTGTATATAGCTCTTCTTTTCTTTTTATAAAGACATCAGTCATGTTGGGTTAGGACCCGTCCTAATAACCACATCTGAACTTGATTACACTTACAAAGACCCTATTTACAAATAAAGTAAACAAGGCACAGGTACCAGGGGTTAGGACTTCAACATATCTTCTTGGGAGACACAGTTCAACCCATGATATCTATTATAAATAAAACTCTGATTTATGATGAAACTGCTTGATTAATACCACTTTTATTGGGCAAAATTAACTTTACATGCAAATTGAATTATAAAAGGATTTTTTAAACTTGATAAGTGCTCAGTGTAATATGTCCATATTCTTCTCTTATTTTTCCTCATTCTTTACACTATCCCCACCTTCCACACATTAAACCTTTGGTTTTGAATTGAGGGCTCAGAAATTTCCTCCCACATAGATTTTCCTCATGACATTAGAGTCTGGTTAATATAGAGAGTGGCACCAGAATTGGGCATAAATGTGTTTTCACATTTTCTTGGGACAAATAGCTTAGCGCTCTTCCCCTACATGAATGTTCAATACTTTAACCTACTTTTCTTTCACAAACTGTGTTTGTTACTTGGGGCACCAAAAGATTACTGTCTTTCATTATCAATTCAAAACAATTATAAATTACTTTGTTGTAAATGTATTATTTGTTGTATTTATTAATATAATGTCATTCTTTATTTTCTTCTTAATGATTTTGCCATAACAGTGAAATTGGAGGAAGGAATGTACTTAGTCATCTAGAACTAGGTTGTTGATATTGTTAACACCCTTTATCAGTCTTCTAGGGTTTCCTTCCCAATTTAATAAAAAGCAGTGACTCCTCCAAAGTTTTCCAGCAATGTGTTAGGTAAGTTGTCATATATTCCCTAGCCTTCTTTTTGTTCTCGGAAAAGTTCTATTACAAGGAAAACTCAAGCCAGTGTACTTAGAATAATAACAGTATGGGACCAAAAAATAAGACAAGGCATGGCAGTAGGAATGAGCATGACTATTCCGAGCCAAAATGTTTTGGCTGGAACAGAAAGTTTATTGGTTCTAGAGGGAAATCAAGGTAAGATTAGTTGTCCCCAGCCTCGAGATAGGATAATTAATAAATATTTAAAAGTTTACTGTTTACTCACTCATTTCTTCATTGACTCCTTTATTCATCAAGTATTTATTAAGTCTACATGCTTGCTACTGCTCAGAGGATACAGTAGTAAACAAAGAGACCACGATCCTTGCTATTGTGAAGTTTATATTTTAATGGGGTGAGACCAAATAAGTCTCAAAAACCAAATAAGTGCAATCTGTAATTATAAGCTGGCAATAAGTGCTTTGGAGAAAAGCAAAGGATGAGAGACAGAGAGCAGTTGAGCCATGAGGATATCTGGGTGAATACCATTTTGGCAAAGAAAATAGGGGCAACTAGTCCTGAGGGAGGAGTGTGCCCAGAGTGTCTGAGGTATTGCAAGGTGTCCAACCTTGCTGGATTGGATTAAGCAAAAAAAGAGCAAAGTAGGAGAGGTCTCATGTTATTCATATCTCGAGTCCTACAAAGTAGCTATTATTAAGCCAATTAAGACACCTGAGACCATGGTGGCTTACCTGATATACCTAAAACACAGCTACAAGGTGATACAACTGAGATTTAATCCCAGGCCTGTCAGGTTCTAAGCCTCATAACAGCTCACAAAAGCCAAGACTTGTTAAACATTCAGGAATTTTGCAAGCCAGTTATTAAACTGCTGGTGGCTTCAATGAGCAACGGTGGAAGTAATTGCATCACAGAAATTGGCAAACACTATAAATCAGGGTGGTATTTTTTTTTTTTTTGAAAACAATTAGTCCTAGATAACTGAGTATCCATTTCACCTTTAAAACTTTTCCAAATTAAAAATGTTTACAGTTTCAACTGCTATTCCACTCCTGTGACTAATATCTGCAGAGGCAAAACTTGCTCCTATGTAACCTAGATTAAACTTTCTGTGGTCTTTTTGGTTCTTCACATAATTGTGCTGATAATTCCCAAATGAATGATTCTTTTCTCTGAATCCGAAATTCTTTGATCCTTAAAATAAGTCCACTTTAGGCAAATTAGTGAGAGCAGAGTGCTAATGAGGCTGGGTTTATTGTTCAATCTCAGTGTGGTTCTGTTTGCTTCGCACAGAGACCAAGAGTATACAACGAGTACTGGTCAGTCTGATCTGCTGGTCTCAAATTTGTCGCGTTGAACACAAAGAGAGAGAATGGAAATAGCTCTTAGCAAATCAAGCATCACTACTGGAAAAATCAGTTGTGAATTAGCAGCAATAACTTTTTCATACAGGGAATTCATTATTTTGATTTCATATCTGTCTATAATTTTAGTGATCCTTCCTTTTAATATAAAGAAATATTTATATTCAGCATTAATTTTTAAATAAGTAGAGTCAGGACATTCAGATTTGGGCCCTGGCCCATCATTAGTTAATTGCATATCCATGAATGCATCTTTTATGATAATTTCTCACTTGTAGAATGAGGGAGGTAGATTATATAATTACCAGGTTCCTGTGAGATCCACATTTTTTGATTCCATGATTATTCTAAGTAATGGAATCATAGGCTTGGATAAGTAAAGAGTGGTTTTTTTTTAATTAATTTTTTTATTGGAGTATAGTTGATTTGCAATGTTGTGTTAGTTTCTGCTATACAGCAAAGTGAGTCAGTTATACCATATACATATATACATCCACTCTTTTTCAGATTCTGTTTCCATATAGGTCATTACAGAGTATTGAATAAGAGTTCCCTATGCTATACAGTAGGTTCTTATTAGTTATCTATTTTGTATATAGTAGTGTGTATATGTCAATCCCAATCTCCCAATTTATCCCCTCCTCCTTTGGTAACCATAAGTTTGTTTTCTATATCTGTGACTCAGTTTCTGTTTTATAAATAGGTTCATTTGTACCATTTTTTAGATTCCACGTAAAAGTGATATCATATGATATTTGTCTTTCTCTGTTTGACTTGCTTCACTCAGTATGACAATCTCTAGGTCCATTCATGTAGCTGCAAATGGCATCATTTTGTTCTTTTTTATGGCTGAGTAATATTCCACTGTATATATGCACCACATCTCCTTTATCCATTCCTTCATCAGTGGACATTTAGGTTGCTTCCTTGACCTGGCTATTGTAAATAGTGCTGCAATGAACATTGGGGTGCATGTATCCTTTCGAATTATGGTTTCCTCCAGATATTTGCCCAGGAATGGGATTGCTGGATCATATGGTAGTTCTATTTTTATTAGTTTTTTAAGAAATCTCCATACTGTTCTCCACGGTGGCTGTACCAATTTACATTCCCACCAACAGTGTAGTAGGGTTCCCTTTTCTCCACACTCTCTCCAGCATTTATTGTTGTAGATTTTTTGATAATGGCCATTCTGACCAGTGTGAGGTGATACCTCATTGTAGTTTTGATTTGCATTTCTCTAATAATTAGTGTTGTTGAGCATCTTTTAATGTACTTCTTGGCCATCTGTATGTTTTCTTTGAGAAATGTCTATTTAGATCTTCCGCCCATGTTTGTTTTGTTTTTTTAAAAAATTTTATTTATTTATTTATTTTTATATTTATTTTTGGCTGTGTTGGGTCTTCGTTTCTGTGCGAGGGCTTTCTCTAGTTGCGGCAAGCAGGGGCCACTCTTCATCGCGGTGTGCGGGCCTCTCACTATTGTGGCCTCTCTTGTTGTGGAGCACAGGCTCCAGATGCGCAGGCTCAGTAGTTGTGGCTCACGGGCCTAGTTGCTCTGTGGCATGTGGGATCTTCCCAGACCAGGGCTCGAACCCATGTCTCCTGCATTGGCAGGCAGATTCTCAACCACTGCACCACCAGGGAAGCCCCCCGCCCATATTTTGATTGGGTTGTTTGGTTTTGTTTTTTTTTTATATTGAGCTGCATGAACTGTTGGTATATTTTGGAGATTAATCCCTTATCGGTTGGTTTGTTTGCAAATATTTACTCCCATTCTGTGTGTTTTCTTTTCATTTTGTTGATGGTTTCCTTTGCTGTGCAAAAGCATTTAAGTTTAATCAGGCTCCATTTGTTTATTTTAGTTTTTATTTTCATTACTGTCGGAGGTGGATGAAAAAAGATATTGCTGCAATTTATGTCAGAAATTGTTCTGCCGATGTTTTCCTCTAAGAGTTTTATAGTATCCCGTCTTATATTTAGGTCTTTAATCCATTTTGAGTTAGTTTTTTGTGTATGGTGTTAGAGAATGTTCTAATTTCATTCTTTTACATGTAGCTGTCCAGTTTTCCCAGCACCACTTATTGAAGAGACTGTCTTTTCCCCATTGTATATTCTTGCCTCCTTTGTCATAGGTTAGTTGACCATTGGTGTGTGGGTTTATCTCTGGACTTTCTATCCTGTTCCATATCATTTTTCACAGAATTAGAAGAAAAAATTTTACAGTTTGTATGGAAACACAAAAGACCCTGAATAGCCAAGGCAATCTTGAGAAAGAAAAACAGAGCTGGAGGAATGAGGCTCCCTGACTTCAGACTATAGTACAAAGCTACAGTAATCCAAACAGTATGGTACTGGCACAAAAACAGGAATAAAGATCAAGAGTGTTTTTGTAATTCACCCTGTATGATGCAGATTTCATTAGATTATGCTGCAACAATCAAACTCAACATCTTAGCAGTTTACAACAACAAAGGTTTATATTTTGTTCCCACCACATATTGCGGGCAGGTTGACTGTAACTCTACTTCATGTATCTTCATCTGGAGACACAGGTTGAAGAGGTAATCCCTTTTTAGAACTGGTGTTTTCACAGCAGAGGGAAAGAGGGTTGGTAGAACCATGTCATGGCTTCAGTGCATATGTGACCTATGTCAGTCTGGCTCATATTTAATTCATCAAAGCAGGTCATGTGGCTAAGCCTGATGTCATTGAACCTGGGATATGTTAAGGCAGAAAATATTTGAAACAAATAGTGTGGTGTTCTTTACTTTTCCCTTGTTTCCAACTTCCAGAGGGCAACTTCTATACAAATTTATTTAAATAAACATTAAGGATGAATATTAAAAATTTACTGACATTGACAAACATTTCAACAAATTTTTATTAAGTAGTTAATATGAGCAAGGTATTGACTATAGAAAATACCATTGTTCTCCAGGCAAATCTACACTGTAGTGGGGTGGACGGATGTATAAAGGCTGTTCACACATTGTTGTCTAAGAGAATAATCACACTTAAAAGTATTGTCAGAGATCTGTGCATGTATCTAGGCATTCTTTTCCGATGTAGATAGAGAAAATTTAGTCCAAAAAATCAAACTAGTCTTGTGATACAAAGAAATGTTTTCTGAAAGGAAATATAATCAAGCTTGCTTTGAAATCATTAACCCTACTAAAATTAATTATATTTTGAGGTTAAGTTCAACTCAGAATTTAGGCAATAGCATATCCGGTTTGTATATTATAAATTTCTAGTTATCTCCATCCTCATTTCATTTACAGATATCATTAGAAACTTGAAAGGAAAAACTGTTTCTCCCTCTACTCACCAGTCTTCTCACACCCAACACAGTCAACACTCTGGTCACCAACTGTGGGGTAGTTTTGCCCTCACCAAGCAATTCTCCAATTCTCTGTGCAAACCAACTGGGTGTCCTACATTTCAGTTAAATTCTGACGCTGTTTACCTGGGGCTAGCTCAGACCCCACAGGTTAAGGGCTCAGTCCCACTCCCATCTCCCCCACTTCAGGCACCAATTGCAAGTCTAGGTTGTCATCTGTGCTTCTGACTGGCTGGCTATAAATCAGAGGTTCTCACAACCACTTCCTCAGGTTTGATAATTTGCTAGAGTGGCTAACAGAACTCAGTGTGAAAACAACAGTTTACTTACTAGATTACTGGTTTATTATAAAAGGTTACAACTCTGGAACAGCCAGATGGAAGAGATGCCCGGGGCAAGGTGTGGGAGGCAGGAGGTACGGACTCGGAGCTTCCACGCCCTCTCCAAGCGAGCCACCCTCCCAGCCCCTCCATGGGTTCATCAACCCAGAAGGCCTCCAAATCCCCACAGCTGGGTGTTTTTATGGATGCTTCATTACGTAGGCATGATGATCAAATCATTGATCACAGGTGATTACCTCAACTTCCTGTCCCTGTCTCCTCCCCAGAGGTAAGAGGATGGGACCAAAAGTTCCAACCCTCTAATCCCTTGGTTGCTTACCCTGGCAACTAGGTCCCATCAGGTGTTTATCTAGGGGTTTTCCAAAATCACCTCGTTAACATAAACACTGGTGTGCTTGAAAGGGCTGTTATGAGTAACAAGGCACTGCTTTCACCTTTATCACTGGAACTATCGATGTTTCAGGAACCAAGGACGAAGACCAAATAATATAAAAATGATGCTCCCAGGGCTGTTAAGAAATTATAAGAATTTGAAGAGCTATGTGCCAGGAACCATGGATGAAAACTTAAAAAAAATATTTCTTATTATATCACAATGTCACACACCTCTATGAGAGGCTGGGTAAGGAAAGAGAAGAGAAATAAAATGCAAAGCTTTACATTTTAAGTATCAATGCCTGAGAATTGCATCAAACTCACTATTATAAGAAGCTATTATTAAAAGATAAACTGAGCCATATTAAAATTTTAAGAGTTTATTTGAGTAAAAATAGATTTGAATGCCAAATTGCACAGTCAGAATTTGGAAATACTGATTACACTATTTATGAGACCTTCTAAATTTTGGTACACTGGACAATTGAAAACTTTTGGTCCCCTGAATTATATAGCCTTTGGGTAGAAACAGCATCAGAGTCTGCCTCCAGACTTTGGGCTTGATGAAGAAAAACATTAATGCAAATATAATGGGCAATGAGAAATCAGAAAATATAATCAAAGGAGAAAGATGCAGTGGAAACATCATCAAGCCAGCCTGTGAATAGGTTCCACCTGTGAATAATGACCTATTGCTTAAACCATAAGAAATAAAGGTATTAAAGACTGTGTATCATGTACTCATCACCAGTGCATGTGCTACAAGTATAATTTCAAATATCAACATACTGTATATTCTCAAAGGGAATTTGTTGTGAGACTGTTGAATTTCAAAGAGCCATGAACTTTGGGAATAAACTGACTTCCAAAAAATCTAAATATCATACTGACCATGTATGCCATTAAGCACATTTCTCTAAGGCTTTTTCCCCCCCTCAGTAGGTAATCATGAACACTGGAATTGTTTAGAGTGAAGATTGTCACAAAGATATATCTCATTAATTCTTAGGGTCAATTGTGTGCCTACCATCAATATAATTGTTTATTTTTTTAGATGAAGGGTAGTTTTTATTATGTCCTTTTCCTGGGAAATACTTCACTGTTAATTGATCAAAGCTGATGAATTCATATTTATGAAGGCAACATTTTCTTATGTAACTCTAGTTTCTTTTGCTATTTTATGGAATATATGTAACCATATTTTGTAAACTAAATTGGTCAGTGAGATTGTGTGTACAGCAATGGTTTACACAATTTAAAGTGTAAAATAAACACATGGGGGGTCATTTAAATGATGGATTTTTTTTTTATGGGTTCTAAATCCATATGTTATGATTCAGTTATTCCTGGTGGGACCCAGGAATCAGGTTTTTTCTTTTCCTTAAAAACAAACCCCACATGACTGTGATGCATGTCTTTTACAGATTAGACTTTGAGACACTAATCCATAGTTTAACAAAGTAGGAGTTGGTAAATGATTGATTCTTAAAGTGTGGTGAAAACTGGCATGAGGGAAGAAGTGGGGAGAGTAGGGGAGTAACAGGGGTAAGAAAAAGGCGAGAAGCAGCCAAGGGCACAGTGCGTTTGGGACCTATTAATAGAAAAAGGGAACGGGGAAGTGGCGTGAGATGAGGGGCTGTGGGCAGGGTGCACACGAGAAGAGGCTTAAGTGCCGCAGTGGACATTGATCAGATAGTCACAGGTGCCCAGGTGTTTTCACAGCGTGGTCCCAAGAGAAAGGATAATGTATGCGTACTGCGCTTACTGCGTAGTCAGGACTGTTGACAGCAAGGGTGACCACTTGGTGGCCTGCGGCTCCGGCACCCCTGTAACCTACTCTGGGCACACGTTTGGGAAGTGCCAGTGAAGGACATGGGAAGCCACTGAGGGACTTGAAGCAGGAACACTGACATGGCCACAATGAGCAGGTTCTGGAGGGCAAGGCTGTAGGTCAGAGACCTCAAATGAAATGATGGGGACCTGAACGGTGTGGTTATAGTAAGGAGGAAGAAACAAGGGTGGACTTAAAATATTTCAGGGGGAAATCAGCTTCATGTTTGATGAGAAATGAGAGAGGGAAAGGGAGTATCGTGAAGGATGACTTCCAGGCCTCCAGCTTGCCCACCTTAAATAATACTATGATGTCATCATCTGAAATCATAAAGGCAAGGAAGAAAGTAGGGTGCATACTTACACTTTTTTTTTTTTTTTAATGCCTACTGCACCAGGTATTCCCAGACGGTCTCCCATCCAAATACTAACCAGGCCCGACCCTGCTTAGCTTCCGAGATCAGACAAGATCCCGCACGTTCAGGGTGCTATGGCCATCGTCACATGCTTACACTTTAAACCTATTTTGAAATATAATTGGGACATTCAGGTGAAGATGTCCATCAGGCAGTTAGAGACACCCCTCCAAAGTTTAAGGGAGAAACTCAATTACAGATAAAGGGTCGAATCCTCACTTGCTAATTCAATAACTACCATTGAGCCCACACTGTGGACTATTTTGCATGACAGGAACAGGGCACACAAATATCTGAGAGAAGTTCTATAAAATATTTTCACATTGTGTATCAAAAGCCTTAAATAAGAATGTTCATACCTAACGACCTAGAAACTCTTCTAGAAAAATAATAATTGAAAATTAGGGCAAAGATCAACATGCCAAGGTAGCCATAACATTTTCATATAGTGGGAAATTAGAAATAACTTTAATGAAATCAATCAAGCACATTTGTACTAAGAAAATGTTTGAAACATAAATTGTGTTGCTTTATGCTCTGGTATCTAGAGATAACTTTCAAAGACAAACAAAATCCAGTAACCAAAATGAAATTAAAATAATTCAAATGTTTTCTGGGGTCTCTTAAGAAAAAAAAATACAGAATATAATACACAGAAAAACTTCAAAAAATACTTTCTCCATTTTTATGTTCTCAATATCTCTGACTACTTCCCAAAGTCCAGTCTCTCAACCTCCCCAAAGCTCCTTTCTCTTGAAGTCCTCATAGGCCCCCCTTTCTTGCCTCTTGGAAATAAATCTCTACTCTCATAAAAATTACCTGTCCTAGATTTTCAAGTTCCATTTCTCTCCTTTTCCATTATATTAATTTTGCATCACAAAAACCCAGGAACAAAGCTGGCGAGGATAAAATGTTTCATAGAGGTTAGGGGAGGGGTAGGGAAGATGAGCAAACAGAGCCAAATTTCCTCTAGTGAATAAGGAAAGAGGGAAAGAATGTCAACACTTATTCAAAAGTTAACTTTTGCCTCTCAAAAAATTGTAAGTGATAAAAAACCCATGCGGGATGTCAAATTGTATATCATGTACAACACACAATATGTGATGTAAAAAATAGGCAAAATTTTTAATCACCATAGAATAGTATTTGTACTAAAATAAATTTTATTTCAAAATAGTATAGGTATTCCAACAATTGTGGGCTTAAATTTTAAGTCACAGAGCTTCTGCTAACAGAAGGAGCTATATAGGGACAAAAATATTAAGTAAATATTTGCTGTTTTTAAGATGCTAAAAATATATACTTCTTAGAGAGAAATCAGTTTCAAAAATATGTAAGAAATGAGAAATAGTTTATTTCAATTGTAAGGTGAGTGACCTTGAACCATTTTACTTAAACTCTGCGTTTTCCAGTCCTGCAAAATGGAAATGGTGATTATGTCCAACTGCATTGTAGTATTGTGAGGATTGAATAAATTCATGTACACGCGACATCCACTCTGCTCTACCAGGAGCTGAGGTCTTAACTTCAGATTGACAGTCAAACTCAAAATTCGCCATAGGCTTCATCAAGCACCAGTTTTGGTTATCTATTTTTTTTTTTTATTTATTTTTTTTAATGATGTTGATGTTAGTATGTATGTATGTATGTATGTATTTATTTGTTTGTTTATTTATTTATGGCTGTGTTGAGTCTTCATTTCTGTGCGAGGGCCTTCTCTAGTTGCGGCAAGTGGGGGCCACTCTTCATCGCGGTGCGCGGGCCTCTCATTATCGCGGCCTCTCCTGTTGCGGAGCACAGGCTCCAGACGCGCAGGCTCAGTAATTGTGGCTCACGGGCCTAGTTGCGCCGCGGCATGTGGGATCTTCCCAGACCAGGGCTCGAACCCGTGTCCCCTGCATTGGCAGGCAGATTCTCAACCACTGCGCCACCAGGGAAGCCCTTGGTTATCTTTAAGAAAGTTTGCAGGACAAGCATCATGGCACACAAAACAACATGGCAGTAGTCCTATATTTCCTAGGTACAGCTCTCAATGTCCTGGCCATCCTGCACACTGGGTGTGTGGCATCACAAGGGGCAAAGTTGACTAGACACAGCTTCAGCGCAGGGTAGCCATCGGCTCTGAGGTCCTTTCAGCTTTTATAATGAGCCCTGTGCCTGTACCCTCTGTGGGTCACATCTCCCCAGGTTGACGTGAATAGCCCCCATGCTCCAGGACAGCTCCATTCTATTAGTTCCCAGTTACTCATAGACAGCCTTAACGATGATTACAAGTGCGTAGTCTGGGACATGGGATTCTCACTTATCTTGCATCTGATTTAGATGCAACTATTCCTCATTTGCTGCTGCAAGACTAAAGGTCAAATCTTCAGGCCTGCTTTACACAGACACGTAGTAAACACATAAAAATCTTGCAATCATTGCATTTGTCTTTCAAAAATGGATAAATCAAGTGTTCATTATAATACTATAATTGTTTTAAAAAGAGAACAAGGAAATCCACTGCTTGGTTGACATATCTTTTCTTCCTTGATGGTTTTTTAAAAATGATCATTGCTGAAATCAGAGGTTCACCCTATGCTCTGTCACAATCCTTTCACTTCTAGTAAAATTTAAACCTACTCTGTCCTTGAAAGCAGTTTGTGTTGCAGGTCAATAATTATCATGTCATGTAACAATTCAGTGTAGCGGGAGTGAGGGATTATGACAAGTTGTGGTCTTGAGTGTAAGTGGCTGAAACAGGTCAGGAGTGAAGGCTACTGAAGTGTGAGATGGTCGTTAACCTGTGAAGGATGATTCTGATCAACACTGAAGTCCCTCTGGCTGGGAAGTGACCTGGATGGTAGTTGGGATAATTGGTTGGAGGGGGTGGAAAGGCGAGGCTCCATGTGCTCCAAGGGCATGGCTTCTAAGAAGATTGTGCAAGGAAATGACGGCTAAACTACTTTGAATGATAAGTGGCCATGGATTTGGGGGTCAGAGAGTAAAAAGAGAGAATTTGGAAAGAAATGGAGGACGGGGGAGAGCTTGGTCAACTTGGCAGAGGCCACAGCCTCCGGAGAAGAATAGCCAGTGAAACGTTCCTCTCCATGGGGTGTTCAAAGGGCGAGGAATGAGAATGTCAGAGTCTCAATTTTAAGTCCTCTGTATTACCGCATTTTAAAGCCTCTCTGTCCCTCCAAACTTTCTGTAAGATTTCATTACCTTTCTAGCCTTGGGGAGTGGAATTGTGAATAATGGTAATAATGGTGGAACTGAGCTATGAACAGTATATTGTGACTCCCATTTGCCTCCCTGCTGAGGCCAAAGTGATGGGAACAAGGGTTTTTGAGAGATCATAGTCCAGAAGTTTTGAGAGGTGATGCTGTCTCAGGAGGCAACCTCTTCCCATTTTCACCAGAGGACGAGCCTGCCAGGGGAACACACATGCTGATTAAATAGTGAAGAGAATCATCTACATAGAATTAAAGCTGTCTCAATAAATCTTACTTTTAAGGAATTACTAATTTAATTTGATTTATTTTCTGAATTAGAAAAGAATCTATTTTTTATAAAGTTTTCCTGGCCTGTGTGTGTGTCTAGGACTTCTTAGCCAGCACAGTAAAGTCACAGTGTTTTTTTACAATTAATCTTCAGTGTGATCACAGGTTCTTAGTACCCAAGGACCCCTGGGTGCCGTGGATGCCCTCTTAACGCACCACCCAGCCCCGTGATTTTATAAAGAAATCACTGACACAGGTCTCATTTTTTGCATTATAATTTTATAAAAATTTTGTTTATATCTGTAATTTAAAGGAAAGCCTTATGGTCATCAGAGATAATGAATATTTGATTTGATTATTTATCTGAGTCATTTTGTCTCTGGTTCACGGGTAAAAGGAAAACTGTTTTGAATTCTATTAATTTTTTACTTCATCGAGTATTGGACATTTATGAATGAAAGTTCATAAAGATCAGAGAATTCTCAAATTAAACTGAGGTTGATAGATTCATTTATTGTGTAATATTTATATGCTTTTGAAATTCCAAAAATTCACATTGTATCATATATTCAGAGGCCAAAGGACAGGTAAGATGAATTTCTGGAATATAGACTGAATAAATAGGAGTTAATTAAGAAAGAAATGTCCATTGACAGATGAATGGATAAAGAAGATGTGGCACATATATACAATGGAATACTACTCAGCCATAAAAGGAAACGAACTTGAGTTATTTGTAGTGAGGTGGATGGACCTAGAGTCTGTCATACAGAGTGAAGTAAGTCAGAAAGAGAAAAACAAATACCATATGCTAACACATATATATGGAATCTAAGTAAGTAAATCTAAATAAATAAATAAATGGCACTGATGAACCTAGTTGCAGGGCAGGAATAAAGAGGTGGACATAGAGAATGGACTTGATGACATGGGGTGGGAGGGCGAAGCTGGGGCGAGGTGAGAGTAGCATCGACATACATACACTACAGAATGTAAAATAGTTGGCTGGTGGGAAGCAGCAGCATAGCATAGGGAGTTTGGTTTGGTGCTTTGCGATGACCTAGAGGGGTGGGATAGGGAGGATGGGAGGGACGCTCAAGAGGGAGGGGATATGGGGACAGGTGTATGCTTATGGCTGATTTGCTTTGTTGTGCAACAGAAACTCACACAGTATTGTGAAGCAATTATACTCCAAAAAAGATCTATTAAAAAAAGAAAGAAAGGAAGGTAGAACTTGATGATAAAGAGGCTGAATTTGGTAAACCCTTAGTTGGGAAGATATAATAAAGTTGGTCCTAGCCCTTTGAACAGTAGAGTAACTTTAACCTACTGTAACCAACCTGGTATCTTCTCCAAATTTCCTGCTGCAATACCTGACATTTCTCTTCATTGTTTGTTGCTCTTGTTAGTTCAAACTCTCCAGAAGGTTCATTTATGAAAAGACAATTCCACGTTAATTCATCAATCCATCAACATAGATTTACTTTCAGTTTCTTAACTTAGAGACTTGAAACAACAAGACCTAAAGTAGATCACCTGTGGAGAGCTTGGAAAAGATTGTAAGCCTAAGAAACTGGTTATCGTGACCCCTATAGTGGGGACCCTGACTGACCCCAGTGCAGCCCGAGGATACTGACTTCTCATTGTGAGAAAGACAGATGCTAAAGAAAGATGCTGGAGGCAGTAATAAGGCAAAATTCACTCATGCTCAATTTATCTAAGTCTTGTCTGAAAATTCTAATTTTCACTCTACTCGTGAAGGAGAAAGAAATACAACTAATCAAATGATCCACCAGGAATTGCCTTCCTTCTTAGTTATAAAAACTTGGGTAAAAACAAATAAAAGAAGGGGATTAAGAGGTACAAACTTCCAGTTATAAAATAAGTAAGCCATGGGGATGTAATGTACAGCAGAGGGAATATAGTCAATAATATTGTAATAACATTGTATGGTGATGGATGGTAACTAGGTTTATTATGGTAATCATTTCATAATGTATGAAAATATTGAATCACTATGTTGTACAACTGAAACTAATATAAAATTCTAAGTCAGTTAAACTTCAGTAAAAAAAACCAAGTGCAAAAAAATAGAAATTTGTTACATTTGAAGATTATGTTGCATTTAAAGGTTATATTCTATTCTTAATTTTTTGAGGAATCTCCATACTGTTCTTCATAGTGGCTGCACCAGTTTACATTCTCACCAGCAGTGCAGTAGGGGTCCCTTTTCTCCACATGCTCTGCAGCACTTGTTGTTTCTTACCCTTTTGATAATAGCCATTGTAATGGGCGTGAGGTGGTATCTCATTATGGTTTCGATTTGCATTTCCCTGATGATTAGTGATATTGAGCATCTTTTCACGTGTCTGTTGGCCACTGTATGTCTTCTTTGGAAAAGTGTCTATTTAGGTCCTCTGCTCATTTTTTAATTGGGTGGTTTGTTTTTCTGATGTTGAAATGGATGAATTCTTTGTATATTTTTGGATATTAACCCCTTATCAGATATATGACCATATGAGCTAGCTATTCCACTTCTGGGTATTTACTTGAAGAATACAAAAGCACTAATTCAAAAAGGTATATGCACCCCTATGTTCACCACAGTATTATTTTCAATAGCCAAGATATGGAAACAACCCAAGTGCCTAGTGATGGATGAATGGATAAAGAAGATGTGGTATATATACATACTATGGAATATTACTCAACCATAAAAAGAAATACAATCTTGCCATTTGTGACAATGTGGATGGACCCTGATGGTATTATGCTAAGTGAAATAAGTTAGATGGAGAAAGACAAATACCATATGATTTCACACATATGAGGAATAAATAAATAAATAAATAAAACACATAGATACAGAGAAAAGAATAGTGGTTACCAGAGAGGAAGGGAATAGAGGGAGAGCAAAATGGGTAAAGGGGGTCAACTGTATGGCGATGGATAGAAACTAAACTTTTGTTGATGAGCACACTGTGGTGTATACAGAAGTCAAAATATTGTTGTTCACATGAAATTTATATACTGTTATAAACCAATGTTTATAACAATAAATAAATAAAAGTTTTTAAAAATTAAAAAAATAATTAAAGGTTATATTCTGAAGGGCACTTCCACTTCTGAGCAAGATGGAATAACAGGGACTGGAATTACCCTCTTGTCTGAAGCAATTAAAAACTTGACAATATATATGAAATAATGGTTTTTAAGACATGGCTATCAGGTAATAAGGGACAGTCATCTCCAAGTAATGAGAAACAAACAAGATGAGCCCTAAAATTTCTTGAACTTACGACCTTGAGAGAGTTTCCAGGAAACAGCATTGGGTGAGGGGACCCAAGCTGAGCCCAGCAAATCACTGAACTGAGGGGCGAAGCTGAATGTTTGAGGAGACCCTGCCAGAAAGAATTCTCAGTATAAAGTTCCTGAGAGGAGATTGCTGCCCAGAGACAGAGGACCAGAGGCATGCAGAGGATTCCTCTTGCGTATTCAGCTGAGTTCTGATCAGCTCATGCATGTGAGGAAACTACCCAAGACCCAGAAAAGAATATGACCTGAAATGATCGAAGATAATAGCACCCAGCACTCACAGAGGACTGAGAAGAGTACCTGTCCCACCTGCCAGACTAGATAACCTCATGATTGACGGGACATTGGGTAAACAGAGGAACCTGCCTCAGTAGTGGTATAATTAGCTCTGGACTCGGCCTATTCTTGTCCTACTCAACAAATCTTAAAAGCAAACCTGAAAGGATTAAACTACTTCCAAATAACTGCATCACAGAACAAAGTTCAAGAATATATATAGGAGGACAAAAATAACCAGCACCTAACACGGGTAAAGTTCACAAATAAAAGAGGCATGCAAAGAAACAGGAAAGTAAGACCCAAATGAAGAGAAAAATCAATTGAAACTGATCATAAACTGACATAGATGTTGGAATTAGCAGATAAGGACATTAAAACAGTTACCACTGTATTCCAGATATTCAAAAAGTTAAGTAGAAATGTGGACAGTATGAGAAAAGATTTAAGTCAAACTTAAAGAGATTAAAACCACAATGTATGAGATGAACAGTACCCTGGATGGGATTAGTGGCAAATTAGACATTGAAGGAAAGATTAGTGACACAGCAATAGAAACTGTACAAAATTAAACAGAGAGAAAGAGCATTTAAAAAGAAAGCAAAGCAAAACAAACAGAAAAACACACCAAAACAGAGCATCAGTGAGCTGTTCTACAACTTCAAGAGGTCTAATATATGTATAATTTGAGTCCCTGCAGAAGGGGATGAGGAAAAAAAAATACTTGAAGAAATAATGGCCAAAGTTCTCCATGGGCCAAACTTTTCTAGTGGATGAAAACTATAAACCTACAGATTGAACAACAACCACCCCCCCAAAAAAACAAAAAAACCCCACCCAACAAACTCCAAATTCCCAAGCCTAAGAAACATAAGGAGAACTATACAAAGGCACATCATAATCTCTTTGCTCAAAATAAGTGATAAAGAGAAAATCTTAAAGGTAGCCAGAGGAAAAAAAGACATGTCATACAGAGGAACAAAGACAAGACTGTCAGCAGATTCCCCCTGGGTGAATAGGTAGCTAGTGAGGTACTGATGGCAGGTTGATTATATTTTACCACTTCTGAGGTGGAGGTGGCAGTGATTTACTCCCACTGAAATGGACAATTATTCTGTACTTGGGTTTTGTTCCTCCTACCCACCATATCTATCAAAGCAACACAGTCTCTAGCAACATAGTCACCATCATGCTATTCTATACAAAATTGTATCCTTCTTTCCCCATTTCTATTCTATTTTATATTGGGAATGTTGTTTATGGTTAATATAGTTTAGGTCATGGGTTACAAAAGGTCAGGATAGAATTTTCACTAGATGAGGAGAGAAATGGCCATCAACCAGTATGGTGATCAACCATCAACCAGCAACACTAAGGTGGCCCACAGTGATCCCCCGGCAATATTCATCCTTGTGAAATCCCTTCTTCTTGAAGGGACTGAACCTGTCTTCTAAGGAACAAAACAACACAAAAACAATGGGATGTCACTTTTGAGATTAGATTACAAAGAACTGTGGCTTCTACCTTGGGTGCTTTCTCCCTTTCTCTTGCCTGCTTGCTCTCAGAGAAGCCAGCTGTCATATTGTGAGCTCTCCTGTGGAGGGGATCACATGGCAGAGAACTGAGGCCCCAGGATAAAAGCCAGTGAGGAACTGAGGCCCTCAATCCAATAGCATGCAAGGAACTAAACTCTGCCGAAACCACACAAGTGAGTTTGGAAATGGATCCTCCCTTCGTTAAGCGTTCAGATGAGACTGCAGCCCCAGCCTAATGAAAGACCTTGAGTCAGAGGTTTCCAGCTAAGCTTTGCCTAGAGTCCTGACACAAAGAAACTGTAAATTAAAAGATGTTTGTTGTTTTGGAGGTGATCTGTGATGCAACAATGGATAACCACTGCACTCATAGATCCTGGAATTGGAGGATGCTGTGAATGACGGAAATATGAGGAGAGAGCGTTCTGGTGTTTTCTTTTATAGGAGGAATAACTTCATTCTGTTAGGCGGGAGTATATTGTTTTTTATTTTATTTTTTGAAGTTTAGGCATGGAAGAGTGGTGCATGTTGATGGCCAGTAGGCGTGCATATTATTACATGAGTTTTGCTGAACAACAATATTTGAAAACCCTTTTTGTATTTAGGCAATTTCCCACTTTATAAGTTATCTCCTCTCAAGATAAGAGTCAGACTGCTTGGTGGCTAGAACACAAGGCACGAAATCTAGACTCTGCCAATCAGACATAATATATGCATGAAACTTTGATTTGGAAGTGAACAGATGAAATGGCAGCTCGGCTCAGTGGAATTGGTATAACATATTCAGGCAAGCATGATGTGATGATGATGGAGCTGTTTGTTTTTTCTTCAAACACAAGTGGGCAGAATTCTGGCATCCAATACTGAAAGTTACCAAGACACAGAGACAATGGAGTTTCTCTTAAAGCATTCCTTGTGGGATGGCTGCACTCTTCAGAGCCAAGACCTCTGACTTTCAAGAGAGGCCCCAGGCTACCTAATATTCTTTAATAAAATTCTTTTCTGCTTAAAGTAGTCAGAGAAGACTCTGTGGTTGGCAACTAAAATCCTTTTCCTGATATATTATAACTTATTGAATGGTCCATTATTTTCCCGCTGACTTGTCATTATACCTCTGCATATACGCATGGTTCTAAATGAAGGCTCTCTCTTAAGTTCCACTCTTCTGTTATCTACCCCTGTACTGATACCATATCATATTAATTATTAGAAAGTTTGGTATGCTTTACCTATCAGCTTCTGAAATTAATGAGCTAAAAATCTTTCACATGGTTGGCAAAAGGATGTGGAAAATTATCTTTGTCATTCCATCTATTTTTCATCTTTTTAAGCTTTGTTTTGTGTGCCTACTAGTTCATAATTATATCTTTCTGGTGAATTATTTTATTTATAATTATTCTTTTTTATTCCTAATAATTCTTTTTATACAAAATCTGGTATTAATTTAGGTACACCAATTTTATTTTGGTTCATAATTTTCTGAGATAACTTTTTTATTCTTTCATTTCAACCTTTCTGTATCATCATGTTTTTAGGTTAATTTCTTGCACAGAAACTACAGTTAAATTTTGATTTCATATTTAATTTGAAACTTTCTATCATCTAACTGATGATTTAAGTTCATTTATATGTACTGTGATTATTAATACATTTGGGTTTGTTTATGTCATCCTATTTTGTGCTTTCTGTTTACCATGTTTTTTTCAGTCTCATTTTCCTTCCCCTCCTTTTATGCACTATTTTGGGTTGATGCAGTTTTTTTTATTCCTTCCCCACCCCCACCTTCTGATTTGACAATATTATTTTGTTTCTATTCTTTTAGTGTTGTCCTTACAATTTAAAAGACACTATCTGATTTTTTTAAGTCTAAAATTAATAAATATCCCTGCACTCCTATTGAATAATATGAGCATCTTATTTTCTTTACCTCTGACCACAATGCTAACGTATTGTATGTTACTGTGTATTTTCCTTGCATCTCCTTCGTCTACACCCATCAATTTACTATTTTGTTATTATTTTTAATCCAGTTAGTATTTATGTATTAACAATTTCTTTGCTTATCGAAGCTTTTGACATATTACCTCTTCCACCTGATTTCAGTTTTCTTCTTCCTTCTGTAGTTGGGCCAATAAGTGGGAAACATCCTTCTGAAATGTCATTATTTTCTCCTTAACTCTTGAATGGTATTTTATCTTTGAGGCTATCATGTCTCTGTCTTCAGGTCACAGTTTTTTCTGTGGAGAGTTTTGCTCTCACCCTGATTTTGGTTCCTTTGGAGCTTCTTTTTTCTTTTTCTGGTTACTTAATCCATTCTCTTCATCTTCGGTATATTATGATGTTCTTTGCTTGGGCATTTTCTTTAAATTTTTATTTTATTTGTCATGCTCAAGACTTTTTGGGCTTCTTGAATCTGAATTTTACACCTCTTATGGGTTTTGAGGAAATCTGAGACTTTTATCACTTTAAATACTGTCTCGCATTCTCTGTTCTCTCTCTGCACCCCTTTTAAATGAATACTGGAGTTTTTTCTTCTGTCCTTGGAACCTGCTAACTTCACTAACATATTTTCTCTTTTTCTTTTCAGCTCTGTTTAATTTATTGATTTAAATGTTAGTGGCTACATTTTCCTGCCCAAGAGATCTATTTGCCTTTTAAAAAGTACCTATTTTTTAACTCAATATATGATTTTTTTTGTATTACAATTTCAATTTCTTTTAAGATGTATAATATATATTATATACAACTGTATATGTGTATGTATAAAATGTACAAATGCAAAGACAAATAAAATACAAATATGTATGTATATATACATACATGTATAGTTATTTTTATCGAGTTATATAAAAGTTATATATGTTGGTCTGTTATCTCAAGAGTTGGGAATTTAGTCTCCTGTTTATTGCTTCTGTAAACTCATTGCTTTTTTTTAATAACTCATGATTTTTTGTGTGTGTGAGACTCTTTGAGAGGTTTTTAAAAATTTTTTTATTCAGTTTTATTTATTTTATGAGAACATTTTGTGACCTGAGTTATGGGAACTTCCCTCTGAATACTCTTTTATTTGCTTTTGCCAAGTGGCCAAGTGTACCGCTGGCTTAGAACCAGTTGTTTTTGCTCCCTTTCTTGTGTGTGTGTGTGTGTGTGTGTGTGTGTGTGTGTGTGTGTATTTGGGGGAAGGGGACTGAAGATCATATGGCTACTGTAACTGGGACAGATGCACAGTCCTGGGGTTTGATTTCTTGGAGAGCAAGTGTGCAAGGACCCTGACATCCTTAGCTTCAGTGTTGCTCCCCAACACCCACAAACCGACAGTGGGGAATACTATTTGCTAGGCCTTCTTTTCACAGAACACCTTGGTTCCAAATCCCCAGCTGCTTTCCTTGGACATTAAAAACCAAGCTCCTGATGTGCAGGATCCACCTTCCCTCCTCCTCGCTCCCTCCTGTCATCCACCAGGACAGACACAGTGTCGATGTACATAATCTTCCTGCTGGTTTGCAGCTCCTCCTGCCTTTGTGTCACCTGATTGATCCCCCTTTCCTTCCCTTACACATTTAAATAACTTTGGTTTGATTGGATTCAGTATTTCTGAGTATTTATAATGGGGGGGGGATTTTAAGTTTATGTACATTTGACACTTGCTAAAAGTAGAAGTTAATTATCCATTTATCGAAGTAAAATTATCTGTGAAAATGACGTGCTATCACAGGAAACTGTGTTTCTTGTGCCTGGCTCCCTGGCAGTAAATGTAAGTTCATTTTTAATTGTAATGGACTCTAATGAAGAAAGAATCCTTCTCTAAAATAAATACTTTTCAAGGTAAGGGATGAAACTGAAATACACTATAAGCATTAATCGTCTCTTTTTTTATATATATGCCAGTCTCACAGGCAATTCAAAATTGGCAACTTCTGTAAGTTCACATTTAATAGGTCCTAAGTAAAAGCAATAATTTCAAGAACCAGAATGACAATATCTTAAACCTTAATCAGTAATATTTAAATACCCATGTAAGATAATACATTTCTTGAACAATATACTCTTTAAAAACTCCATTTGAATGGGGATATTAATAATGAAAAAGTTGAAATACGTAAGAGAGTAGACATATATGTCTTTTTCTTCCATTCTAATGATTGAGTTTTACTTTCCTTATCACTGTGGGCTAACAAACAGAAGACATTTCTAAGTAGTTTATTCTAGCTTGTAATTACATTAGGGAATTTAATATCTCAATATTTCCTTAATTTTCCAATATTATTTGGTTATCTATCTTTTCAAATTAATGTTCTTGATTATTGCAAATATCTCACATTCAGAATAGCCTCAAATTACATGATAAAATTCCATTCAATTGACTTTTGTATCAATTCAGTCATCAAAAATTCATGACATTGTTGGATATTAGTTCATGCTATTATCTTTCTATAGTAAAAGCAGAATTAGTCAGAGAGTTCATATCTATTTATATTGGTCTTTTCTGTTCCCAGAGTTTTTGGTTAGCATGCCTAGTGCTAACTAGAGCACATTCCTAGACAACTTGTCTTTATTTATTTAAGTTTTAGATTACATATATATGTATAATGCATAATATTATATATACATACATGTTTTATTACATACCAGTCTTTCCTGTCCTATCTATCTTCTCCTGGGAAGTCTGTGTGAGATCAAGACCTAAGACTGTTTTACTTGACTGTTTGGGTGGGGAGAGTAACTTTTCCCTAAATGGTATGAGTGATATACTCCGAATTCTTACAAAACCACAAACTTCTTTCAACCTATTGGCAGGATGTAGGAGTCTTGATTCCAGTCCTTTTTTCAGTGTCTGAAGATGCTGTTCGGCTGCCCCCTGGCCTCCAGCCAGTCCAAGACCTGAGTGAGGGTGGCACTGGGTGATGTCATCCGGGTTCTGAATGTCTGACTCCCTCAGGACTGAAGTTGGAAGGCAAGTAAATGTTTTAAGTCCCATGAGGCAGGCAAGAGCAAGGGTCAGACAGAGAGTAGGGAAGACTGAGAGCAACTTGGGATAGCCAGAAGGTGAGAGCAGCTGAACCTGGGGTCACAGGGGGCAGAGGGGAGTATCTTGCTATAGGATAGAATGTCGTAGGATGCAGAATCTTTGAGCCGAATCATGGGACCAGACACTCAAGGGCTTTACAGTCTCAGTGAGTTTGTGCCTCGTCATGTTAAGTGCTGTCAGTTGTATTTTACTGCTAACGGCCCAATTCCAAGCCTCCGTATCTGTGGCAGTGCTCCATGTAATAGCTGCTATGTATTTCAGCAGCTTTGTTTTAGTCACCCTCCCTTCTTCCACCTCCATGATTAAGACTTGTTAATGGAAATATCTGTTGGATAGAACAAGGTTGTGAATTAGATTTTCTTTTAAGTGCAACACATGTCTGAGATCTAATCTTAGTTCTGCTTGAGACCAGATGTGCCTAGGATGCTCCTAGTAAATACTGTGTCTTCATAGAGCAAAGCCAGCCTTACTGTGAAGCAAGGCATTGCATAGCTGGAAAGGGGTTTCTTTTGTCTCTGCCGCTGGCTCTAAGAAAGATGGCATCTGAACTCTTTTGAGATTTTCGGTTTTCTCCTCAGACAAGATAAGATATAGTCCTTCATTAATGCATGGAAGAATGGGGCTTTAAGGGTATGAACACCCGACTGGGGAATCTGAGTCCCAGAACTGCTTAAGTTATAAAACGGGTCCCCAGCCCCTGGGCCACAGACCGGTACTGGGCCACACAGCAGGAGGTGATCAGTGGGCCAGCAAGTGAAGCTTCATCTGCCACTCCCCACCGCTCCCCACCGCTCCCCATCACTCCCCATCACTCGCATTACCTCCTGAACCATCCCCCCCCACCCCGGTCCGTGGAAAAATTGTCTTCCATGAAACCAGTCCCTGGTGCCAAAAAAGTTGGGGACCGCTGCTATAAAATACAAATTGCTTCATCTTCTTGGATGTAGTAACAAGAAACACTTTTCATAGAAGGTAAGAGCAGAGGGTTTTCAGCCAGGCTGCTGGGGCTAAAGCTTGTCTCCACCATTTACCAGATGTTTAGCTTGAGAAAATTACCTTTCCAAGCCTCAGTTTCCTCATCTGTAAAATGAGACTAATAATGATACTTACATTAAATTGTTTATTGTTTTTATGAAGTTTAACTGACATAAATGATTTAGGACAGTGCCAAACAATGCCTGGCACATATTAACCAGTAAATTTTAATTTCTGCTTTTATTATCCAATGAAATCACTGAATTTCTTTTATATTTTATTCTGTCAAAACTGCCTTGCCACAGATTCTGAAGTCTCCAGGTAAGAGGAGAGTGATAGACCTCGGGAACACAGCAAAGTGGTTTAATTTTGAGACCCCACTTATCTGAGCTTGAAATGCAGGGTTCAAGGACCTATTTCTCCCAGTAACCAAGTCTCTTCCTTGATTGACTTCCCTTCTTTGCTCTCCATTCCTAATAGATGAATTTGGTTCTGTCTGACCTGGTAGCCTCAGTATTTGGATTTTCTAGTCCTGTAACATCGAGTTTCTCCATGATTGGGTCACTGAATCCTGTGGCTTGATTCTCTACTGTGAACACTTGGGCACATGAAACCTCACTGATTACTTTCCATGATCTCAGCTCTGTCCTCTGTCCTCTGTTTGGACCTTGTCTAACAGTCCTGATATTCAAACGGTATGATTTCCTTAATGTTGATCACCTGATCCTAACTATCCCTTTCCAGACCAAGAGAATACCAGGTGTGCTGTTACATAGGTATGAATTAGAGTCTACAAGATCTGATGAATCACTGAGTGTGTTGAATAACAGAGAGGAAAGAGTCAGGGATGACAGTCAGGATTCTGTTTTGGTCAGTTGTGTGGCCAGCGCTTCCATCAACTTTCTAGCTGAGCTCTGGAATATGGCAGGAGGAGAAGTGTTGGGTGGGGAGTGCAGGGGTAGGTGATGACTAGAGGAGTCTCATGCTTGTAAGTTGAGTTAGAATGGAGCTGTCAAATAGGGAGTTAGACTCATAAGCCTCAAGCGGAGGAAAGAGAGGTGCCCTGGAAATTCAGATTTGAGAGACATCAACCTATAGGTAGCAAGTGAAGACGTGATGGTTAAAGATTGCCTAGGGGGACAGTTTACAGGGAGAAGAGAAGAGGGCCCCTGAGGAATACTCATTTTAAGTGACAGGTTGAGAAAAAAAGAATCCACAAAAGAGCCTGCAGAGCTTAAAGGGGATAAGAGAGAAGTCAGAAAAGTGTGGAATTATGAAATACTTGAGAGGGTAACTTGCAAGAGGGAGAGACCAGAGAATTTGAATAACAAGATTTCAAGTCAGAAAATGACTCCACGAGTTTTACCAGTGACCTTGGCTTGGGTAGGTTCTTGGGGTGGTGAAGCAGTAATCAGATGACAGCTGACTGGGTACTAAGTAGAAGCTGAGTAAGAGTCAACGGTCAGCATGGACAAGTGTTTCGAGAGGCTTGGCTGTTAGGAGGGGAAGACAGATGCTGCAGTAGCAACAGGGAAATGGGTAGAAAAGAGGGCTATCCTATGGATTTTACTTCTTTGCTTGTGTTTTATTTTTAACAAAGATTTGAACATGCTTCATGCTTATAGAGAGAAGTTGTAGACAGAGAGGCAAGACTCAGGTTCTTTAACCTGATTCTGAGCACTGTAGTGTTTTCTCCTTGGACAAGGAGAGGAAAGCTGGTAAACTGGTAACAGGAAGGAAAGGAGAGTACACGGACATGGATGTAGATTACTTCGTACATTTGGTGCTGAGAAGTTGAGGAAGGTCTCCCACAGGTTCTCTTTCCTCTGCAAAGAAGGATGCTAGGCAATTCCTGAGGGTGAAAAAAGAGGGATAAGGAGATTAAATGCTTCGGGAGACAGGAAGCTTAAAATATTAGTTGGGTTTCTCCACAAAATGATCTATAAATGCAACGTGAGTCTAATAATTTTCCTGATTGAGTGTTTTGGATGAACTTAACGAGTTGATTCTAAAATGTAGTGGAATAACAAAAGGCCTAAGACTAGCTAAAACACCCCTGAGGAAGAATAATGAGGCGGTAGGAATATGTCCTACTAGATAATATAGCAAGACTTATAATACTACAACTGAGAAAGTGTGAAATTGGCTCAGGGGTGAATAAATAAAGCAGAGGCTCAGAAAGACCCATATGGAGATGGAAAATGGTACATGACAGAAGTGGTCTTGCCAATCACTGGGAATAGAATAAACTGTATTTAAATGATGTTGCCCAATTATTTATTCATATAGAAAATTTAGATTTGGTTTCTGTCTTATTCATACACAAAAGACAGTTTCAAATAAATTAAATAATTTAACATGAAAGCAAAATTTTTAAGCTTTTTAAAAAAAGCAAAAGAACATTTTCTTACCTCAGTGTAGGAATACATTTGTTAAAGACACAGAAGTTCTAATTATGAAGCAAATTAGGGATTAGATTCAACTATGTTAAATTAAAAACTGTAATTATCAAAAATACCACAATGAATGTGTAAAAAACAATCAACAAACTAGAAGAAATTTGCAGTGTATATAGTCAACAAAAAATTACTATGTAAAGCACTTCTATAGATTAATAAGAAAATGATAATCAACCCAATAACAAAATGGGTCAAAGACGTGAAGAGTTGTTTCACAGAAGAGGAACCATGGATGGCTAAAAATAGAAGAAAATACGGTCGATCTCACTAGTACTCAGGGAAATGCAAGTTAAGGTCACAAAAAATACCATTTTGCTTCCAGTTGGGTAAAAATTAGTAAGTTTTACAAAGCCAACTAGATGGGACTGTGGGACCACATGAGGGCAACTCTTGCATATTATTAAAGGAAGAATCAATTGGCACAAGCATTCTGGAAAGCAGTTTGACATTATTTTACAAATTGACCATAAATATGCTCTAAGACCTAGTAATTCCACCAGTACATGCTAGAGGAGAAATCTTCAGTGTGTATGTGCAATAGGAAATGTGTACAAAAATGTTCATACAATGTTCCTAATAGCAAAAATCTAGGGAAAAAAAATCTGCCTTGACCAGAAAACGAATAAATAAACTATGATATATTTATACTACAGATTATTAGAGAATATTGAAAATGAATGAACTACTGTTAATGCAACTACATGCATGAATCTTAAAAACCTATATTGAATAAAAGAAGCAGGACTCCATAGACTGCAACCATGATCTAGTTATAAAGCTCATAATTAACCAAAAACTAAGAAATATAAAGGCCTAAAAAGGGTCTAAAACACACAAGATGAGGGTAAAATGTGGCCAAGTGTGAGCTAAGTGTCAGGAGTGAAGGTGGAGTCTGCTGGTCTGCCTCAGACTGACAAATGGACAGTAGGAAGTAGAAAATCCAAGGTGGGGTCAGAGGCCAGGGTAAAAGAACACCAGACAAGATCTCAGGACAGACGTAGGGGAATATCAACACAGGGCACAAGAGCCTCTTTAGGTCAGCTTGAACTAAAATTTGTTAGTGTTAGAAATCACATCAAATTAAAATCAGAAGAACCGAACACACTCTTGAACTTAAACACCCCTTTAGGCTACAGGAGCCAAGTGGGAAGGGATGTCAAGTTCTTCCTGATAATTAAAGATCCATTCTCAAGGCTTACCTAAAACACACACATTTCCAAATTTCTCACCTCTCATGAAGCTGCACTAAATACAAGCATCCTGTGTCTTGGTCTCTAGCATCCTGCTTTCTCATTATCAGTTTTTTTGTTAAAATGAAGCCCACATCCAAATGACTAGACCAGTTATTCCTAATGAAGAGGAGACCTTGGTCATTTTTTTCTGTTTATTTTTACTCTGAAGCAAAAGAGTTATTACTCCTAACAGGGAAAAGTAAAATAACACATAATAGTGCCATGTTGTATTTACATATAGCTTTGGACATTGTTTATAAGTATTTATTATCTAGCTTTACTCTCTCCAACACCTCTGTTAAGTGGCCAGTCGGATAGGTGTTATCATCTCGAGGTTAAATATGATGAAATTCAGACCTTGAGAAAATAAGTCACTTGCCCTAGCTAGGTTAATGATAGAACCCAAACTAAAATTCAGATCTTTTGATTCATGCTATCCATGGATAAATTCTAAATAAGTCTCTTTAGATTTCCCGTGTCTATTTACCTTTTTCTAATAGCTAAACTTATTGTAACATTAAAAGAGATTATCATATACTTGGGAAAAACACTGTTCAAAAAATATTATTTAAACTTAGATGTGTTTCAGAAGAATAAAAAGGCGATACTCTAAAGATCTTTCAACAAATCTTCAGCATGCCTTTACTAAATAGAAGAAAATACGTGTTGATGTGTGATAGTCCTGTTGGTGGATAAGGACATATCAGGTAATTCTAGGTCATTATGATACTAAGACCATCCTTTCCTAAAACCTTCCCAGTACAGATCTCAAATATTGAATTTAATATACCCTTTTGAATTGAATTATATTGAATATAATATACCCTTTAATAATTTTATCTAATTTTTAAAAAGTAATTCAAATGCAATTTGATACCTGCCTTTCTAATGACCACATTTAAAAATATATTGATGTTAATTTTAAATGACATTAAATGTTAACCACACTTGGGAGAGATTGATCTGTGAATGGCAGTGGGGTGCAGTAAAAAAGAACGATGGATTTAGTCAATAAAGGCGATTTATGTTTCGGCCCCACCATGTTCTTGCTTGACCTCTATGATCCTCATATTCATCTTCTGTGAATCAGAGGAGTTCATCCAGGTGACCTCTGTGTAGGTGCTGTGGCCTGACTTGCTCATCCTTCATCCCACCCTCCTACTCTGTGCTTTTCTGCATTGTGGAAGCTGGAAAGCTAAAATCTGCCTTCCCTGTTTCCTTGCAGGTAGGGTTCTATACGTAAATTAGGTTCCACCAATTAGAAGCACTTGGAAGGCAGAAGTGAACCCTCTTCCTCTTTTGGGCTGTGTGTACAGGCTCGCCCAGCCGTGGTGATAGAAGGATTTGGGCGACAGCATTCTGTTGCCCACTACCTAGGTGTCAAGAGGCATTTGTGGCAAAGACTGTGACGGTGGCAGTGACAGCCAGGCAGTCCTAATCCCTGGATCATTGCTCTGGCTCTGTGTTTTGCACTCAGCAATTCCAGTGGCAGAGTCAAGGATAGTTCTGTAGAGTTCTGGAAGTCATTTGAAGCCCAGTTGGAGCCCACTCTTGATCCCCTCCAGTGGTGCTGCTTGCGTCTAATTCCCTGTACTGCCTGTTTGTACTTAAAATATTTAGTGTTTTTTAATGTTCTATACTGAACCCTAATGCAGTATCTACATTTGCTTTGTGCTCTAATGTTCTTTAAGTCTGTTATCTTCACAGGGGCACTTTCCTCATATGGTTTCTAATACACAGTCTCTAATTTTTACGGTTATTTTCTTAAATAATTTTAGTTTCTCCCTATGTGGAGTCTATATATGGTGTAATTTTAATACCATCTAATAATTATCTTCATTGGTTTTGAGTATATGGGAGTCAAGTGTATAAACATGTTTGTTAATGAATCAGTAGCTTTTAATTTAAAGAGAGGATAACTATGGGGTGTTAATAAAAGTGAAGAGTGTGTATATGTGTTTAAAATTTTTTGTGGAGTAATACAGCAAATTAAAATGTCTGAATTGATTTAAAAATACGTAATTGTGTTTTCTAAAAGGATTTTTGGAGGTTAGGATGATGACAAGATATTTTATATATGTATATAATATGTATACAAAATATATATAATGTGAGAGGGAGAGAGGAATAGTAATTACATGGATGACTGCTAATAATCTACAAGTTTTCACCAGGGTCCTTTTATAACTTTTATTTTGGATAAACTACTATAGCACCTGAAGAATTATCTGACTTTTATAATCAGCTTCTTGGTGTCTTTGATAATCAGTATTAACTGCACCTGAACACTTTACAGTCTTGAACTTAAAAACATTCAAACACCTTCAATCCTTGTAAATATTTCCCCCAAATTGCAATTTTTTTGTATTTTAAAGAATATGATATAGAAAAATCTATCTAATGCAGGTGATGAATTATTCATTTTATAAACTGATATTTGGGATCTAATTAAAAAGCCAAAATAAGAACTGACCAAGCCTCCGCATTTTCAGGCTCAATTCTGGGAAGAGCTTTGTTACTGAACTATAGGGAGTGAAACCAAAGAGGATTAGAGGCAAAAAAAAGCAGTACAGGATTCAGCCTCAGCATCAGTAAAGAGTGTCTGATAATGAGCAGCCTCGGGGAGCGTGAGCAGAGGAACCGCTCTGAGCCAGGAAAGCAACCGATGGGCGCACGCAAGGTCATCCGGCTTCAGAGGAGGCACCTGGCCCCGAGCCTCTGGACAGTGCTAAACACGGAGATGTAAACTGGTGTAAAGTCCAAGATGGAGGAGAATAATAGATCCCAGGGGGTCGGAGGGAAATTAAATGATCAAAGAAGGGAAGCTGTGAAAAAATTCCAACCGATAATCAGGAGAAACTAGGAGAAAACATAGCACATTTGAACTATCAAGAATGGGAATCATCACGATAACTGTGGCAGAGATTTCCTGTCTGAGATTTAGGGTTTTTCTAAACCCTGGGGGAGAACTTATCCCGTAGTGGACGGTCCAGGCTGGCCAGGAAATCGAAAATACTTCCCTGAGAGACAGAGGCAAAGAGGCTGGCACATGCGGTGGGTGGCAGTTTAGGTTCGGGTGGGTGTTGTGTGGAACAGTGAGACAGTGGGAAGAGAATTCTTTGCTGAGGGCGGGATTTGGGCACAGACGTCTCAAGAGCCAAGGATCAAAGAAGAAGGAGAAATCGGTCCATTGCTGAAAATTTACTTGCAGCAAAAGGAAAATGGCACAGAAAATAATGATGTAAACACCCAAAGTCAAGTACAAGGAGGGCTCACTATGTGCTTCCATGTCATCCAGTCATTTTCACTGCTAATGAAAGCTCACAGGTGCTCTTTTCTAAAGCAGGGCAAACAGAAATAGCCATTACAACCAAATACAGTAGAACATTCCCTATTCTACTCATATCATGTTGTCAGTTGTGCTCTTAGCAACACACCGAAAAAGAAACTTGATTTGTGTAGCCTGACAATTTTCCCCCCATAACTGTGAAAATAACTCATAGGTGTAAAATGGAGACCCATTTACTTTTATTTGTTCCGTTCGAATTTCTTTTCAATCCATGTGCTACCTGGAGGCCAGTACAACAATAACTAACATTTATTAAGCATGTTTTATTTGCCTTGCACTTTACCTACAATATTTTACACAAGTCTTCAGAGAACTTAGTAAGTGCTTGTGGAGCTGAGAAGCAGTGAAAGCTTTAGACCCACTGTCAGGATTGCCTGGTTCAAGTTTCAGACCTATTTCTAAGTGGCAGAAACCTTCAGCAGATTATTTTCCCAGTCACCAGTTTTCACAACTGTGAATGAGAATGATAAAAGCTGTTTTACAAGATGGAAAGGATTAAAGGGCTTTACATGTGCACCTCAGTCTGTTTAATGGATGTTTATTAACAAAACAATGTGTGCCAAACAGCAGGCAAGGCCCTGGGGATGCAAAGGATAGAAGCTATGGTTTCTGCCATTTAGGTCTTGAGTCTAAAAGAGGAGAGAGAAATACACACAAATACCATAGAAAAAATGGCAGGAACTATGAACGCAGAGAGAAGCCTGGCAGGAGGGTGACTAAATCATAGCCACACGCAGACCACAGTTGGTGCTCAATAAATGCTGATTTTTTATTTAATTATTTTAAAATTTAAAAACAATGAACAGAAATGTCCATAAACTGTCACTGATGGGTACATGACCTACACTAGTGGATGGCAGGTTGCTCATTAATCTAATGGTACTAGAGCTTGAAGGTGCAGTGGGCAAGAGCCCCAAGGCTGCGTCAGGCTCTGGCCCGTCCTAGCTTAACCTGATGACCCTGGCAGTATTCCTGACTCTCCCTCTACCTGGCCCTTCTGCTTACTAGCTATGTAATCTTTTGCAAATTACTTAAATGCTGTCCTATTATGGGAATAACAATCAGTTCTACATCATAAAATTACTGTGAAGCTAATCTAATTAGCTAATGAGCTAATCTATATAAAGTGCTTAGAAAACTAGCAAACGGTTTGGACTCAATCAAAGTTATCTATTGTTGCTCATGTTATTTTTAGTATGATGCCAGTGATAGCGCTTGATGTATTTCTTTGTAAAATAGGGAGAAGAATGAGATTTATCTCTTAACGGTGTTATGAGGGTTAAATTTTAAAAATGCCTGATTTAACAAATTCTCAATAAATGTTAACTATTGTGATGATAGAGATTTTTAAGAGAAATAATTCCTTATATATGTTTAACATTTCACAATATAACAAATGCTTTTTATAAATATATAAAATATAAAAATAAAAAATGTAAATATATAAATCCAAAAACATGAATATATAAATGTATAAAAAATATATGTATGTATGTGTGTGTGTGTGTGCAGTGTGCAAGTGTATATCCACTGATGCTCAAAGAGAGAAATAGGACAGATTTTTCTGTTCCCAGTATTATTAGGGTAGTTTGGACTTCTGTGAAGATCTTTGAACGTCCTGTTGTGTCTTTCTGACACACACACAAGATTTCCTAGTTGTTACCTAGGCTGGCATAGGTTTTCTGTTTAGTGGATTTTTCCTTCTGCTACTTCTATTGCTTCCTTACCTCCAAAAGAATAGCACTGGAGTCAAGTATTTAGAGAAATTTACTTCTTGACTGTAGTGGTTCAAAGTGAGGGTTCAGGAAGCTTAGAACACAGAGCACGATAGTATAAGCACACTTGCGTTAATATAGGCTCTTGAATGTAGTATACAGCACTTCTAGCAAGTGGACATCCGCTGGTCTAACAACATATTTAAAAAAGGAAACTGAAAAAGACCCACACTTGCCCACTGGCTGATAAAATTAAAATAGGTTCAGTGAGTGATTTTCGGTGCATAGCTTTCTTCTTTTAACTTTTTCATTTGGAATGAGCAGCGTCAGTGAGATGGTATGGTGTTTACATGTATGTGATTGATAACAGTTCCCTGTCCACAGAGGTTACCCTGCAGTGTGGGATTACAAGAAGTCACCACACTGTTGAAAACAAAATAATTAAAATTTCTAGGTCAAACTTCAAGGAAGGTCCTTCCCTTGAGACTCTCCTTGTTGCCTCAAGGAATGACAGAAGCCCAGCTGGTTTGGCAATTTTCAGAATAGAAAAATATGAAAGAAAATCTGAGCATTTGGGGACAAAGAAGAAAACATTCTCTTCCCCTTGCCTTCCCCATTATCAGACCTTAGTAGGAGGTTGTGGTACCTAAATCCTTCCTTTACTAAGTTGGAAACTGGGGGCCTCTCCTCCTGGAAGTTGTTGGACCCCTGGATGTGAAGGCTGCTGCTTTGGTGCAAGACTACAGGCTACAGGGAAAAGCAATTCCCAAGGTGACGTGAAGGGAAATCTCAGAGTAACAGCCATGTAATTAACATGTTGAGCAGGTAGTCTAAAAGGGAATGGATTTATAAATTTTTAAAATGTGTTTTTACCGTATTGAGAGTAACTTTAGAGTTTTGTCACAAACCTCCTAGATCAATGAGAGCTAGTTATACAGAAAACTCAGTAAATAAAAATGAAAGAATATACTAATGGATATATAATTAGAGTGTTCTATGTGAACCGTAGAATTACTAGAGTATTCACCTGAGAACCATGTTCGTATAATTATACTAATTATGTAATGACTTTTATTTTAACAAAAAATCAGTACATAAGGCAACGTTGTATAAGGCAACGTGGGGTGGTAGGAAACACTATGTGCTTCTGTTTGCATTATATCTATTGATGCCCCTTTGGTCAAAGCAAGTCACACAGCCAAACCCAACATCCAAGTAGTGGGGAAGTGTATTCTACCACGGAGGTGAGGAAAGGAACGAATACTTTGCTGAACAATAATCTCATCCACAGCGCATGCCTTCCATCAAGGCTAGAAATAAATTTCAGAAGATTAAAGATCTAAACCTGAAAAGCTAAGATACAAAATAATTTTTTCACCTTAATATTTTTATTTTGACATAATTTCATATTTCTAAGGTAGTAGCAAGAATAGTAAAAACTATAAAATATTTGAATGACATATAAGAGAACTTTTTTTATAATCTTGGAAAGAAAAAGATTTTCTTAAGCAAGACAAAAAACTCTGAATGAAACGGGTTACATACTCATTTGGTTTCTATGGTGTTTTGTGCTGTGTTTTATTTAGTAGCAAGTAATGAACAGTTAGTATGTAGTTATCCTTCCATCCTGCAGTTTATTTTCATATTTTTATTTTCTAGTTTCAGGGATGTTAAAAAATTTTTTTTCATTTTATCCAATGTGGAGCAGCATGCCTAAGTTATATAATTTACGGGAAATCGAGGGCATGATAATTTAGCTGTCATTTACAGAAAAGAAAGCAGAAAGTATGAGAAAACCCTTATCTTTTACTCAGACATGCACAGAACACAGCTACAGAAATGATTTTTAACTTAAGAAAATTTCATTGGGAAAGAACCTTCTATCTCTGGCAGAATTAACAACAAAATCTCTTTAAAGTTTCCAGTAATTAAAGCAACTTTTAAATAACCCCAAGTATTTAAAGATTTATTCTTTTTCTAAACAACTATTTGTACTTATTTTTATATGATATCATAATCTGTCACTGAAACTGGTGTGAGAGATTAAAGATACTTTGGTAATCCAGTTAAAGTGTTGAAAACCAAAGGTTGACATCTTACTTACAGCTAACTGTACATCCTAAACAATACAACTAAGGCTTCCTACTTAAGGAGAACCAAAAACTACCTCATTAATATTTGTTTCATAACTGTTTGAAAAGAAGGAAATTTGCTCCTTGTCTGAAATTTGTTCCTTGTCTGAAATTAGTCAAGGCACGCCACTGGGTATCATTTGAGTCATTTCATAGATGTTTACTAAGTTGAATAGCCAATACTGTAATCAAATGCTGGATAGTGTAGGGATTTTAAGACAAATCTGCATTTGAACCCTTGCCTCTGTAAATGCCTCTGTAAATTACCATTCATAAAACCACATTAGGGCAGGAAAAACAGAGTATGGCTACAAAATAGGGGCCATTATCCATTCAAATAAAAGAGAGTGCTTTTATACTGTTTCTCCAGAAATTACACATAACAACATTTAATATTACCCTTGTATTTTTCACTTTCTTTAATATATCAAGTACCTGAGTGCTTTTCCACAATATTTTGTCTGGTTCCATTTCAAGAAGGTAATAGATTCATTAAATAGCGCAGCTAAAATTAGTGAAAGAAAGGAAAATGTAATTTGAAGAAACATTATACATATATATACCAATGTAAAATCAGGATCTAATATGTTTATAAATTCAGATCAAATTTCAAAAACTATTAAAAATCTCAGAAAAGAGGCTCTTCGTAAAACAGATGATTTATGTCTATAAGAACAACTATTTTTTGTGATTTTATCTTGTAATATGAAGCCAAATAAATTGTTTACTGACAAAATATTGACATAAATTGATGCAAATTCTGGAAGGCTTCTCCTGAAGGAATTATTATATTATGCTATCCATACAGTAGTCTTCTGAATAATCATAATTTCAGAATAATAAGCAATGTAAATGTTCCAGGGTTAGAGCAGAAATAACTCTGGGGAGGTAGCTGTAATATATTATTTAACTCCAATAATAGGCCTAGACTTGTCTTCCCTCATCAAACATATTTAAGCCCCTTTATATGCCAGGTTCTTTGACAGGTAGAGCAACCACACAAAAGACTAAGGCACTTTCTCTACTCTGTTGGGGCACATATCCTAGTAGAGAAAGTAGGGTAAGGGGAGGAAAGAAGCTATACTATTAATTGAATTTCTAGGACGTGTCACGTTTTACGCTGTTTACCAATTTTTCATTTAATTTAGAGGACAACTCTGCAAGGTTTTTATTACTCTCACTTGATATATGAAGAGACTAAAATAAAAGGGGATTAAGCAACTTGCCTATAGGTATACAACTAGTAATAGAAAGCGAGCCTGATATTGAGGAAAGAGGATGGAATTTGGAGTCAGAAAGGCCAGGGTAATAATTGAAAAGATTCATGATGGTGTTAAATTTATAGGTTTTCCGTAACAATTACCTAAGAAAGTAACGATACACCATCTGTAGTTATCACGATAAATATAGATACCACAATAAATGGCAGTTGGAAAAACCACAGTGCTTAGTACATTCCTAACTCAGAGTAAATAAACAAACAAAAAAACTTTCTGGCAAGTGTATTAATTTTTTTGGCTATTCTTCTACCTACTACGGAAATAGTGAAAGAATGAATGAATGAATTCAAATCACATTAGATTCCTGGAAAACTAATGTTTTATTTCTTTCTGTCCAGCTTTATTAAGATATAATCGATATATAATGCTGTGTAAATTTAAGGTGTCCAATGTGTTGATTTGACACGCAAATGTATTGCAAAATGATTACAACCATAGTGTTAGCTAACACCTTCATCACATCAAATAATTACTATTTATTTTTGTGGTAAGGACATTTAAGCTCTACACTCTTGGCAACATTCAGGTATATAATATAGTAGTATTAACTATAATCACCATGCAGTACATTAGAGCCCCAGACCTTATTCACCTTACAGCTGGAAATTTGTACTCTTTGACCAACATCTCCTGTTCTCCCTCACCCCCCAGTCCCTGGTAACAATTCTTGTCTCTGTTTCTATGCATTTGACTTTTCTAGATTACACATATAAGTGACATCATACAATATTTGTCTTTCTCTGACTTATTTCATGTGGCATATGCCCTCAAGTTCCATTCATAGAGTCACACATCGCAAGATTTCCTTCTTTCTTATGGCTGAAATTTAATATTCCATTGTATATATTTACCACATTTTCTATATTCATTCATCCATTAACAAACTCTTAGATTGTTTCCATATCTTGGCTATTGTGAATAATGCTGCAATGAACATGGAAGTACAGATATCTCTTAGAGATACTATTTTCATTTCCCTTAGAAATATACCCAGAAGTGGGATTGCTGGATTGTATGATAGCTCTATTTTTAAATTTTTGAGGAACCTCTGTACTGTTTTCCATAGAGGCTGAACCAGTTTACATTCCCAGCAACAGTGCACAAGGACTCCCTTTTCTCCACATTCCCCTCCCCTGCCAAACTTGCTCTCTTTCATCTTTTACATGATAGCCATTCTGCCTGGTGTGGGGTAATCTTATTGTGGTTTTGATTCCCCTGATTAGTGTTGTTCAGTACATTTTAATGTACTTGCTGACCATTTGTATGTCTTAATTTGGAAAGATGTCTGTTCAGTTCCTCTGCCCATTTGTAAATCAAATTGTTTGTTTGCTTGTTTTCATTATTGAGTTGTACGAGTTCTTTTTTTTTTTAATAGGCAGGGCTTTAAAAATTTTATTTATTTATTTATTTATTTTTGGCTGTGTTGGGTCTTCCTTGCTGTGCATGGGCTTTCTCTAGTTGCAGCAAGCGGGGGCTACTCTTCCTTGCAGTGCACGTGCTTCTCATTGTGGTGGCTTCTCTTGTTGCAGAGCACAGGCTCTAGGCTCATGGGCTTCAGTAGTTGCAGCACATGGGCTCAGTAGTTGTGGCTCACGAGCTCTAGAGCACAGGCTCAGTAGTTGTGGTGCACGGGCTTAGTTGCTCTGCGGCATGTGGAATCTTCCTGGACTAGGACTCGACCTGTGTCCCCTGCATTGGCTGGCAGATTCTTAACTACTGCACCACCAGGGAAGCCCACCAGTTCTTTATATAAAATATATTTTGGATATTAACCCTCTATCAGATATATGATTTGCAAATATTTTCTGCCATTCTGTAGGTTCCTTTTTCATTTTGCTAATGGTTTCCTTTGCTATGAAGAAGCATTTTAGTGTGATGTAGTCCCACTTGTTTAATTTTGTTTTGTTGCTTTTGGTGTCAAATCCAAGAAATCATTGCCAAGACCACTGTCAAGGAGCTTACCCTCTATGGAGTTTTATGGTTTCAGGTCTTACATTTAAGACTTTAATCCATTTTGTGTTAATTTTTGTACATGGTATAAGATAGTGGTCCAATTCATTGTTTTGTACATGACTACCCAGTTTTCCCACCACAATGTATTAAAGAGACTGTCCTCTCTTCATTGTATATCCTTGGCCCCTTTGTCATAAATTAATTGACCATACATGCATGTGTTTGCATGTGTCTGTTGTGTTACATTCATTTATGTATCTGTTTTTATGCTAATTTCATACTGCTTTGATTATTATAGCTTTGGAATATAGTTTGAAATCAAGAAGTGAAATGCCTCCTGCTTTGTTCTTTTCTCTTAAGATTGCTTTGACTATTCAGGGTCTTTCATGGTTCCATACAAATTTTAGGATTGTTTTTTCCTATTCCGGTGAAAAATGTCCTTGGAAATTTGATGGAGATTGCATTGAATCTATAGATCACTTTGGGTAGTATGGACATTTAAACAATATTAATTTTTCTAATCATAAACACAGAATATCTTTCCATTTATTTCTGTCTTCTTCAATTTATTTTATCAATAATCTTTTTGTTACCGCTATACAGATCTACTTGGTTAAATTTACTCCTAAGTGTTCTATCCTTTTTGATGCAATTGTAAATGAGATTGTTTTCTTATTTTATCTTTTTGATACTTCATTGTTAATATATAGAAATGCAAGATTTTTGTATATTGATTTTGTATCCTGAAACTTTACTGAATTTTTTTATTAGCTCTAAAACTTTTTTTTGGTGGAGTTTTGTGGGTTTCCTATATATAATATCATGTCATCTGCAAATAAAGATAATTTTAATTCTTCTTTTTAATTTTGGATGCCATTCTTTCTTTCTTTCTTTTTTTCCTAATTGCTGTGGCTAAGACTTCAGTACCACGTTGAATTAAAGTGGTTAAAATGGGCATCCTTGTCTTGTTCCTAATCTCAAAGGCAAAGATTTCAGCTTTTCACCACTGAGTATGATGTTAGCTATGGGCTTTTCACATATAGCCTGTATCATGTTGAAGTATCTTCCCTGTAAAAACAACTTGTTGAGAGTTATTATCATGAATGGATATTGAATTTCATTAAATGCTTTTTCTGCATCTATTGAGATGATCATATGGTTTTTTATCCTTCATTTTGTTAATCACATTTATTGGTTGGCAGCTGTTGAACCATCCTTGCATCCCTACATAAATCTGCTTGATCATGGTGTGTGATCATTTAATGTACTGTTGAATTTGGTTTGTTAATATTTTTTGAGGACTTTTGCATCTACGTTCATCAGGGTTATTGGCCTATAGTTTTCTTTTCTTGTAGTATCTTTGTATGGCTTTAGTGTCAGGGTAATCCTGGCCTTGTGAAATAAGTTTGGAAGTGTTTCCTCCACTTCTAGTTTTTGGAAGCATTTGAGAAGGGTTGGTATTATTCAATATTTAAATGTTTGATAGAATTCACCAGTGAAGCCATCCGGTCCTGTACTTTTCTTTATTGGGAGGTTTTTGATTATTGAATTAATTACCTTACTAGTAATTGATCTGCTCAGATTTTCTATTTCTTCATAATTCATTTTTGGTAGGTTGTATGTTTCTAGAAATTCATTCATTTCTTCTCAGTAGTTCAATTTGTTGGTATGTAATTGTTCATAGTAGTCTCTTATGACCTTTTGTATTTGTGTGGTATCAGTTGTAATATATTTTCTTTCATATATATTTTTATTTCTTTGAGTCCTTTTTCTTTTTTTTCCTGGTTAGTCTAGCTAAAAGTTTCTCTATTTTGTTTATCATTTTGAAAAAAATAGCTTCTAGTTTCACTGGTCTTTTCTATTGTCTTTTTATTCTCTATTTCATTTATTTCCATTCTGATCTTTTAAACTTCCGTCCTTCCACTTACTTTGGGCTTACTTTGTTCTCCTTTTTCTAGTTCCTTGAGATGTAAAGTTAGGTTGTTTATTTGAGATCTTCTTTTTTCTTAATGTAGATGTTTATCACTATAAACTTCTGCCTTAGAACTGCTATTGCTGCATCCCATAAATTTTAGTATGTTCTGTTTCCATTTTAATTTGTCTCAAGATATTTTTTGATTTCTCTTTTGATTTCTTCTTTGACTCATTGGTTGTTCAAGAGCTTGTTGTTTAACCTACATGCACAATATTTATGGATTTTTTTAGTTTTCGGCTTATAATTCATTTCTAGTTTTGTATCATTGTGGTCAGAAAAGATGCTGGATATGATTTCAGTCGTCTTAAATTAAGACTTGTTTTGTGGTCTAACATACGATCTGTCCTGGAGAATGTCCCATGTGCACTTGAGAAGAATGTGAATTCTACTGCTGTTGGATGGAATGTTCTGTAAATGGCTGGTTTGTTTGGTCTAAAGTATAGGTCAAGTCCAACATTTCCTTCTTGATTTTGGCTGGATAATCTATCCATTGATGAAAGTAGGGTATTGAAGTCCTCTAGTATTATTTTATTGCTGTTTATTTCTCCTTTCATTTCCGTTCATATTTCCTTTATGAATTTAGGTGTTCCTTGTAGAATGCATAAATATTTACAAATGTTATATCCTCTTGATGAATTGTCCCCTTTATCATTATATAATAACCTTCTTTGACTCTTGTTTATAGTCTTTGGCTCAAAGTCTATTTCTCTGATATGAGTATAGCTGCCCTTGCTTTCTCTTGGCTTCCATTTACATGGAATATTTTTCTTCCATCCCTTCACTTTCAGTGTGTGTGTCCTTAAAGCTGAAGTGAGTCTCTTATAGGTAGCATATAGTTGGGTCTTGTTTTTGTTTGTTTGTTTGTTTTTAATCCATTCAGCCTCTCTGTGTTTTGATTGGAGAATTTAGTACACTTATATTTAATGAGTAATGATTGATAGGTATGGACTAATTATTGCCATTTTGTTAATTGTTTTTTGGTTGTTTTAGATTACTTTGTCCCTTTCTTTCTCTCTTGTTCTCATCCTTCGTGATTTGACCTGCATCTATATCCACAGGGCATGGGGAGTTCTCCTTTGACCATTAAAAGTTGCTTGTTTGTTTGATCCAATCTGTGGAACTCATTAATGCAAGCCCCACTGGCTATCAGAGCCAGGCAATCCAGAGCCCCATCCCTTGGGCAGTGGCCACAAAAGTTGGAGTGCCAGATATTTTTATAAGCTCCCCCCAGAGAGATACTGACAACTTGGAGCAGGCTAGAGGGAGAGGGGAGGGAAGATGTCCATAGGCTTGCTTCCTTGGTTTCCAGGGAGGAGCTCAGTCATCCCATAGACGCTTGCTAAATTAGAAGCCTGACTTGCAGGCAGCAGCTTTTAGTGTATAAAAATAGATGCTTCCCAGGGAAAGAAAGGGAGGTGGGTATTTTTTTGTCTGTTCCCTTCGTACTGAATCCTGGGGGGATATCCGTGGTGAGTTTTTTGGAGCTTACTAAGAACTGTTTCTTTGTTTCCTATAGTCTTGTGAGTCTCATGAATGCAAGTCCCATTGGTTTTCAGAGCTAGGTGTCTGGAGGCGGCCCATCCCTCAGATGGGAGTCTTAAATGTTGGGTGCTAGATGTAGGATCCAAACACTTTGCTCCTCAGAAAGAAGCCGAGAGTTTAGAGTTCCTTCCTGATTGTTTGGTGCTGTGCTGGCAGTGAGGTTTATGGTGAGAGTGTGTCTCAGTCTTTCCTATCTGTTTTAATGTGGATATTTTCTCATTCACCCAATGTGTAGGAATCACTCAACTATTTTCTGGATTTCTCTCAGAGGGGATTGCTCCATGTGTATCTATACACTCAGTATGTCCATGGGAGAAGGGGGAGTTCAGGAGCCTCCTATGTCATCATCTTGGACCAGAACTCTTATCTGTCAAATTGAATGTAGAAACACGAAAATTTTTGAGTACTATATTTACATATTCTGAACATGTATTATTATTTTCATATATCAAATATTATATAAAAATTAAATACTAAATTTTATATTAATTTTATCTTAAATACTGTAAAATGTTTGTTTAAAAAGTAAAAAAATCAATATTGTATGAAAAAGGCCTTGAAGCAGAGATCTAATTTGACTCTAAAACACTAAGCAGTTTTAAGAAAATGCTCATTAATATTAATACCACTTCTTTTATAAACTCTAGAAGCCATTTGTCAACTATGGCTTAAACTGAGAAAATTAAATTATTTAGAGAAGAAAATATTGTATTTCAACTTAATATTGACTATCAAACAGAAATATAGTAAATTAATAGCATTTCTTCAAATGACTCATGTCTTCCTTGGTCTATTTTTAGATGTATTAAATTTTTCATTTTTTTTAATGAGTTCAATGCACTTTCAGTGAAGTACACAGATATTAACTGTATCATTAGATAAATTTTTATAAATATATACCTTCGTATAAGCAACACCACAATAGAGATAATAAATCTTCTATCACTCCAAAAATATACCACATACCACATTCCAGTCATTTCCTACATCCCATAGGTAATCATTGTTATGATTAGTTTTGTCTGCTTGTAAATTTTTAGGACAAATAACACTGCAGGGTGAACAGGAAAATAATGTGTTAATTATAGTATGAAAATAACTTTTACCTCATGAATTCCATATAAAAGTTTTCACTACCCCAGATGTCCATGTACCACACTTTGAGAATTGCTACTCTTACCGTAACAGTATGTATCCTTAACTTACCATTGTCAACTTAGAGTTAATATTTTTCCACTTCACATAAAGTGAGATAACCTTACAACAGTGAAAAAACTCTTTACCGTCTCTGTCCTTTGTGCTATTCTTGACATATATTTTACCTTTATGTATGAATAAACCCCATAATGCAATGATTATTTTTGGTTCAAACCGTAAGTTTTCTTTCAAGAAATTAGGAAAAAAGCATCTGAAGCCTTTTGTATATGCTGAAATGTGTACTAATTCCAGTGCTCTTCATTCCTTCCTATAGATACCAGTTTCTTCTGATGTCATGTCCCTTCAGCCTGAAGAATCAGATATACTTGTGACTTTCAGCTTTTGTTATCTGAATATACTTTTATTTAACCTGAAAATTTTAAAAGATGTTTTCACCAGTATACAACTCTAGCTTGACAGTTGTTTTTCTTTAAGCACTCCAAAGATTCCATTCCATTGTTTACTTTTGACCTCCATATTTTTCTAATGAGAGACTAGTCGTCAATCCCTTCGTCTGTAGGCAGTGTGTTTCTGGTTCTTTTCCTATACTCAATCCTTAGGCATCTTATAGATTTTTCACTTTATATTTGTTCTAAGTAGTTTTATTATAATGTGCGTAGGTATGATTTTCCTTGTATTAATCTTGATTAGGGTTTGCTAAGATTCTTGAATTCTTGGCTTTCTTTTTTTTTGTTTGTTTAACATCTTTATCGAAGTATAATTGCTTTACAACGTTGTGTTAGTTTCTGCTATATAACAAAGTGAATCAGCTATATGCATACATATATCCCCATATCCCCTCCCTCTTGTATCTCCCTCCCACCGTCCTTATCCCACACCTCTAGGTGGTCACAAAGCACCCAGCTGATCTCCCTGTGCTATGCAGCTGCTTCCCACTATCTATTTTACATTTGGTAGTGTATATCCGTCAGTGTTACTCTCTCACTTCGTCCCACCTTACCCTTCCCCCTCCCAGTGTCCTCAAATCCATTCTCTACATCTGTGTCTTTATTCCTGTCCTGCCCCTAGGTTCATCAGAACCATTTTTTCTTTTTTAGATTCCATATATATGTTTTAGCATATGGTATTTGTTTTTCTCTTTCTGACTTACTTCACTCTGTATGAGAGACTCTAGGTCCATCCACCTCACTACAAATAACTCAATTTCATTTCTTTTTATGTCTGAGTAATATTCCATTGTATAAATGTGCCACATCTTCTTTATCCATTCATCTGTCATTGGACACTTAGGTTGCTTCCATGTCCTGGCTATTGTAAATAGTGCTGCCATGAATATTGTGGTACATATCTCTTTTTGAATTATGGTTTTCTCAGAGTATATGCCCAGTAGTGGGATTGCTGGGTCATATGGTAGTTCTATTTTTAATTTTTTAAGGAACCTCCATACTGTTCTCCGTAGTGGCTGTATCAATTTACATTCCCACCAACAGTGCACTAACCTTACACCTAAAGCTATTAGAGAAAGAAGAACAAAAAACCCCAAAACTTAGCAGAAGGAAAGAAATCATCAAGATCAGATCAGAAATAAATGAAAAAGAAATGAAGGAAACAATAGCAAAGATAAATAAAACTAAAAACTTGTTCTTTGATCAGATAAACAAAGTTGATAAACCATTAGCCAGACTCATCAAGAAAAAGAAGGGAGAAGACTCAAATCAACAGAATTAGAAATGAAAAAGGAGAAATACTAACTAACACTGCAGAAATACAAAGGATCATGAGAGATTACTACAAGCAACTCTACGCCAATAAAATGGACAACCTGGAAGAAATGGGCAAATTCTTAGAAAAGCACAATCTTCTGAGACTGAATCAGGAAGAAATAGAAAATATGAACAGACCAATCACAAGCACTGAAATTGAAACTGTGATTAAAAATCTTCCAACAAACAAAAGCCCAGGACCAGATGGCTTCACAGGCGAATTCTGTCAGACATTTAGAGAAGAGCTAACACCTATCCTTCTCAAATTCTTCCAAAATATAGCAGAGGGAGGAACACTCCGAAACTCATTCTACGAAGCCACCACTACCCTGATACCAAAACCAGACAAAGGTGTCGCAAAAAAAGGATTCTTGGCCTTCTAAATTGCTGTTTTCCACCAATTTGGGGGAAATTTTGGTCATTATTAAGTCAAATACTTTTTCCCTCTGCCTCTGGAACTGCAGTTACACATATGAGAGCCTGTCTGGAATCATCCCACGGTTCACTGCAGCTCTGTTCATTTTAAAAAATACTTTTTTTCTCTCCATTTTTCAGATTGTATAATTTCTGTTAATTGTCTTCAGATTCAGGGATCCTTCCTTCTCTGGCTCCAGTATGCTGGCAAGTCCATCAAGAATATTCTTCATTTCAGATATTTGACTTTTCACTTCTAGCACTTCCACTTGGCTCTTTTTATAGTTTTCATATCTTTGCTGAGATTTCTCATTTGTTTACTCATGTTCGTCCTTTTCTCTTTTTTTTTGGTAAAATGTATTTTTAATGGATTTTGTTTCAGTTTACATATTTCTGTATACTTTTTTGTGTATTCATTAACTTGTTTTTTTTTTTTTAGAAATTCACATTCTATTATTTATTTATTTATTTATTTATTTATTTTTGACTGTGTTGAGTCTTCGTTTCTGTGCGAGGGCTTTCTCTAGTTGCAGCAAGTGGGGACCACTCTTCATCGCGGTGCGCGGGCCTCTCACCATCGCGGCCTCTCTTGTTGCGGAGCACAGGCTCCAGACGCGCAGGCTTAGTAATTGTGGCTCACAGGCCCAGTTGCTCCGTGGCATGTGGGATCTTCCCAGACCAGGGCTCGAACCCGTGTCCCCTGCATTGGCAGGCAGATTCTCAACCACTGCACCACCAGGGAAGCCCCATTAACTTGTTTTTTAAATACACTTTAATTGTGAGGTAATTGTAGTCTCACATGAAATTATAAGAAATGATACAGGGAGATCCCTTGTACCCCTTACTCAGTTTCCCCAGTGATAACATCTTACAGACTGTAGTACAATATCACAATAAAGATACTGACATTGATACAATTCACCGATCTTATTCCTTTTTCCTCCTTTTTACTTGTACTTACTTGGATGTGAAATGTGTGTGTGTTTAGTTCTATCATATGCAACTTTATCATATGTGTAGTTTTTTGTGCCCACCACTACAGTTCAGATACAGAACAGTTCCATCACCACACATATCCCTCCTGCTGCTCTTTTACATCCATACCCACCTCCCTTCCACAACCTTCTTCCCCCGCCATCCCCAACTCCTGTCAACCACTGATCTGTTCTCCGGTTATAAAATATTTTGAGAATGTCACATAAATGGAATCCTATAATATGTAATCTTTGGGAATTGGATTTTATAAGTCAACATTATTCACTTGAGATTCATCCAGGTTGTTGCATGTCTCAATAGTTTGTTCCTTTTTATTCCTGAGTAGTGTTACATGATATGGATGTACCACAGTTTGTCTAGGCATTCACTCATTGAAGGACATTTGTGTTATTTCCAGCCTGAGGCTATTATGAATAGAGATGATATGAACGATTGTGTACAACTTCCCATGTGGATGTGAATTTTTATTTTTCTGGGATAAATGAACAAGAGCGCAGTTGCTGGGTGTATGATACTTGCATGCTTAGTTTTTATAAAAAACTGCCTAACTATTTTCCAGAGAGGCTGTACCATTTTACATTCCTACCAGCAATGTATATATAAGTGATTCAGGTTCTCCACACTTTCACCAGCATTTGCTGTTGTCACTATTTTAATTTTAGCTATTCTGATAGGCATGTAGTGATAACTCACTGAGATTTTAATTTTCATTTTTATAATGATGAAAGATGTTGAAGGTACTTGCATGATCTTATTTGCTATCTATATATCCTTTCTTTAAGTCCTTAAAAATATTAAGTTATTGTCTACTAATTTCAACAATTGTGTCATCTCAATATCTATTTCTGTTGACTAGTTTTTCATTGGTTATAAGTCACACTTTTCTACTTCTCACACGTCTACTAATTTTTTATTATATGCTGGATGGTCAGATGATAATTCTAGGGGTTCCTGATTATGTGAGCTTCCTTTAAAGGGTCTGGAATTTTGTTCTGTCAGGCAGTTAAAGTTTTTTCCTTATAAATCTTGGTTTTATTTTTTCTTTGAGTTGTTCTATTTTGGCTTTGAACTTATAGCATCTTCTTTTTTCAATGGTGTGGTCTTTACTCCCAAACCAAGGCTTTTCTGGCTTCTCAATGCTTGAGATGTCCAGTGAAGTCTCTCCACACTGGTGGCTGGGCTAGAACTCCAACTGTCTATTTTTTTGGTATTTTAATTTATCTCAGTCTCTCAGCAGATGATATCTGGTAAGCTTCCCAACAATCCATGATGAATAATGAATCTTTTGGGCCCTCGTAAGAGTGTCTCTTTGTTCTCTGGTGCTCTGACCTGCAAACTGTAATTGCTTCTGCAGCCCTCTGACTTGGTCTTATCCTCCTGAGCTCAGAAACACTGCTGATTCTCTGACTGTACTCCTCTCAGCATTAAAGTCATTCCACGCCCAGAAAGCCCTAGGTGTCTTTATTTGATTTCTAACACAAATCATAGTTCTGCACTATGTTCGATGCCTGAACATAGTTACCTCATATATTCTTCCCTTTCTTTAGTTGTTTGCATTGGCAGGACAGGTGTGCCAAGACTGTGCCAGCTATTCTGTCTTGGGCAGAAGTGAACACTGAGAAAAGGCAGTTGTCCTTTAAAATGGTTAGACACTCAGTGGGAGCTTAATAATCAGAAAAAAACGAGTTGATCTAATTATGTGTTCAAGTGTAAGAAGAATGTGATTCAAGACTAGATAAGAAAGATAAATGCACTGCCTGTGATCACAGTGAGTATGGTCTTTCCAGCTGGTTTGAGTAATCACAGAAAAGCATTTTGTACCTAATTGGCTCAATCAAAATAACCAAACTAGTCACACATACAAAGTGCTATTAAGTATTTCCTGTGTGTCTGTGTGTCATGCACTGTTTGACACATTAGAGAAGTTCACTCCCTAAGTCTGTGAGTCTGTTTCCATTTTGTAAGTAAGTTCATTCATATTATTTTTTTTTTAGATTTTGCATATAAGCATATAAGCAATATCATATGATATTTGTCTTTCTCTGTCTGACTTACTTCACTTAGTATGATAATCTCCAGGTCCATCCATGTTGCTGCAAATGGCATTATTTCATTCTTTTTAATGGCTGAGTAATATTCCATTGTTTATATGTACCACATCTTCTTTATCCATTCATCTGTCGATGGACGTTTAGGTTAATTCCATGTCTTTGGCTATTGTAAACAGTGCTGCAGTGAACATTGGGGTGCATGTATCCTTTTGAACCATGTTTTTCTCCAGCTATATCACCCAGGAGTGGGATTGCTGGACATATGAAAGTTCTATTTTTATTTTTTTAAGGAACCTCCATACTGTTCTCCACAGTGGCTGCACCAATTTACATTCCCACCAACAGTGTAGGAGGGTTCCCTTTTCTCAACACCTTATCCAGCATTTATTGTTTATAGATTTTTTTTGGTGATGGCCATTCTGAGCAGTGTGAGGTGATATCTCATTGTAGTTTTGATTTGCATTGCTCTAATAATTAATGATGTTGAGCACCTTTTCATGTTCATCTCGGCCATCTGTATGTCTTCTTGGGAGAAATGTCTGCTTAGATCTTCTGCCCATTTGTTGATTGGGTTATTTGTTTTCTTGATATTGAGCTGCGTGAGCTGTTTGTAAATTTTGGAGACTGATCCCTTGTGGGTCGCATCATTTGCAAATATTTTCTCCAATTCTGTGGGTTGTCTTTATGTTTTCTTTATGGTTTCCTTGGCTGTTGCAAAAGTTTTTGAGTTTAATTAGGTCTGATTTGTTTATTTTTGTTTTTATTTCCATTACTCTAGGAAACAGCTCAAAAAAGATCTTGCTGTGACTTATGTCAGAGAGTGTTCTGCCTACGTTTTCTTCTATGAGTTTTATAGTATCCAGTCTTACATTTTGGTCTTTAATCCATTTTGATCTTTTTTTATGTGTGTGTATATGGTGTTAAAGAATGTTCTAATTTCACTTTTTTTACATGTAGCTGTCCAGCTTTCCCAGCACCATTTATTGAAGAGACTGTCTTTCCTTCATTGTATAGTCTTGCGTCTTGTCATAGGTTACTTGACTGTAGGTGTGTGGGTTTATTTCTGAGCTTTCTATGCTGTTCCATTGATCTATATTTCTGTCTTTGGGCCAGTACCATACTGTTCTGATGACTGTAGCTTTGTCGTATAGTCTGAAGTCAGGGAGCCTGATTCTTCCAGCTCAGTTTTTCTTTCTCAAGATTGCTTTGGCTATTTGGGATCTTTTGTGTTTCCATACAAATTTTAAGATTTTTTTGTTCTACTTCTGTGAAAAATGCCATTGGTAATTTGATAGGGATTGCACTGAATCTGTAGAATGCCTTGGGTAGTGTAGTCATTTTGACAGTATTGATTCTTCCAATCCACGAATGTGGTATATCTTTTCATCTGTCTGTGTTGTCTTTGATTTCTTTCATCAGTATCTTATAGTTTTCAGAGTACAGGTCTTTTGTCTCCCTAGGTAGGTTTATTCCTAGGTAATTTATTCTTTTTGATGTGATGGTAGATGGGTTTGTTTCTTTAATCTCTCTTTCTTATATTTCATTGTTAGTGTATAGAAGTGCAACTGATCTGTGTATTAATTTTGTAACCTGCAACTTTACTGAATTCATTGATGAGCTCTAGTAGTTTTCTGGTAGCATCTTTAGGATTTTCTATGTATAGTATCATGTCATCTGCAAACAGTGACTATTTTACTTCTTTTCCAATTTGGATTCCTTTTATTTCTTTTTCTTCTCTCGTTGCCGTGGCTAGGACTTCCAAAACTATGTTGTATAAAAGTGGCAAGAGTGGACATCCTTGTCTTGTTCCTGATTTGAGAGGAAATGCTTTCAGCTTTTCACCATTGAGTGTGATGTTATCTGTAGATTTGTCATATATGGCCTTTATTATGTTGAGGTAGGTTCCCTCTATGCTCAAGTTCTGGAGAGTTTTTTTTTTTTTTATCATAAATGGGTGTTGAATTTTGTCAAAAGCTTTTTCTGCATCTATTGAAATGATCATATGTTTTTTATTATTCAGTTTATTGATGTGGTGTATCACACTGAATGATTTGCAGATATTGAAAAATGCTTGCATCTCTGGGATAAATCCCACTTGATCATGGTGCATGATCCTTTTAATGTATTGTTGGATTCAGATTGCTAGTATTTTGTTGAGGATTTTTGCATCCATGTTCATCAGTGATATTGGCCTGTAATTTTCTTTTATTGTGATATCTTTGTCTGAGTTTGGTATCAGGGTGATGGTGGCCTCATAGAATGAGTTTGGGAATATTCCTTCCTCTGCAATTTTTTGGAATAGTTTCAGAAGAATAGGTGTTAATTCTTCTCTAAATGATTGATAGAATTCACCTCTGAAGCCATCTGGTCCTAGATTTTTGTTTGTTGAGAACTTTTTAATCACAGTTTCAATTTCAGTACTTGTGATTGGTCTGTTTATATTTCCTATTTCTTCCTGGTTCAGTCTTGGGAGATTGTACCTTTCTAAGAATTTGTCCATTTCTTCTAGGTTGTCCATTTCATTGGCATATAGTTGCTTGTAGTAATCTCTTATGATCCTTTGTATTTCTGTGGTGTCAGCTGTAACTTCTTTTCATTTGTAATTTTATTGATCTGAGTCCTCTCCCTTTTTTTTCTTGATGAGTCTGGCTAAAGGTTTATCAATTTTGTTTATCCTTTCAAAGAACCAGCTTTTAGTTTCATTGATGTTTGTATTGTTTTCTTCGTTTCTATTTCATTTATTTCTGCTCTGATCTTTGAGATTTTTCTCCTTCTACTAACTTTGGGTTTTGTTTGTTCTTCTTTCTTTAGTTGCTTTAGGTGTAAGGTTAGGTTGTTTATTTGTGATTTTTCTTGTTTCCTGATGTAAGATTGTATTGCTATAAAATTCCCTCTTAGAACTGCTTTTGCTAAGCCCCATAAGTTCTGGATCATTGTGCTTTCATTTTCATTTATCTCTAGGTATTTTTGGATTCCCTCTTTGATTTCTTCAGTGATCCATTGATTATTTAGTAGAATATTGTTTAGCCTCCATGTGTTGTGTTTTTTACAGTTTTTTTCTTGTAGTTAATTTCTAATCTCACAGCATTGTGGTCAGAAAAGATGCTTGATATGATTTCAATTTTCTTAAATTTACTGAGGCTCACTTTGTGGCCCAGGATGTGATCTATCCTGGAGAATGTTCCATGTGCACTTGAGAAGAATGTGTATTCTGCTGCTTTTGGATGGAATGCTCTATAAATATCAATTAAGTCTATCTGGCCTAATGTGTCATTTAAAGCCTGTGTTTCCTTATTGATTTTCAGTCTGGATGATCTGTCTATTGATGAAAGCAGGGTGTAATGTCCCCCACTATTATTGTGTTACTGTCGATTTCTCCTTTTATGGCTGTTAGTATTTGCCTTATATATTGCGGTGCTCATATGTTGGGTGCATATATATTTACAATTGTTATATCTTCTTGGATTGTTCCCTTGATCATTATATAGTGTCCTTCCTTGTCTCTTGCAAAACTCTTTATTTTAAAGTCTATTTTGTCAGGTATGAGTATTGCTACCGTAGCTTTCTTTTGATTTCCATTTGGATGGAATACCTTTCTCCATCCCCTCACTTTCAGTCTGTACATGTCCATAGATCTGAAGTGGGTCTCTTGTATTCAACATATATATGGGTCTTGTATCCATTCAGCCAGTCTATGTCTTTTGTTTGGAGCATTTAATCCATTTACATTTAAGGTAATTATCAATATGTATGCTCCTATTGACATTTTCTTAATTGTTTTGGATTTGTTTTCATAGGTCTTTGTTCTTCCCTTTCTGTTATGTTCTCTTGTGAATTGATGACTAACTTTAGTGTTGTGCTTGGATTCCTTTTGTGTGTGTGTGTATCTACTGTAGATTTTCAGTTTGTGGTTACCATGAGGTTTTGATATAGCAATCTATAGATAAACAGGATTGTTTTAAGTTGCTGGTCTTTTAATTTCAAATGCATTTCCAATAGACTGCTTTCATGCTCTCCTCTTCTCACAATTGCTGGTTTTGATATCATATTTATGTGCAGATGATTTCTACCTTTACTTTATGTTTGCCTTTACCAGTAAGCTATTCCACTCATAATTTTCTTGTTTCTAGTAGTGGCCTTTTCTTTTCGACTTGGAGAAGTTCCTTTAGCATTTGTTGCAAAGGTGGTCTGGTGATGCTGCATTCTCTTAGCTTTTGCTTCTCTGTAAAGCTTTTGATTTCTCTGTCAAATCTGAATGAGCGCCTTGCTGGGTAGAGTATTCTTGGCTGTAAGTTCTTCCTTTTCTTCTCTTTAAATATATCATGCCACTCCCTTCTGGCCTGCAGAGTTTTTGCTGAGAAATCAGCTGATTCCCTCATGGGAGTTCCCTTGTACATTTTTTGTTGCTTTTCCCTTGTTGCATTTAATAATTTTTCTTTGTTTTTAACTTTTGTCAATTTGATTACTATGTGTCTCGGTGTGTTCCTCCTTGGGTTTATCCTGCCTGGGACTCTCTGTGCTCCCTGGACTTGGTTGACCGTTTCGTTTTCCATGTTAGGGAAGTTTTCAGCTATTATCTCTTCAAATATTTTCTCAGTTTCTTTCTCTCTCTTCTCCCTCTGAGACCCCTATAATGTGAATGTTGGTGTATTTAATGTTGTCCCAGAGGTCTCTTAGACTGCCTTCATTTCTTTTCATTCTTTTATCTTTATTCTGTTCTGCAGCATTGATTTCCACCATTTTGTCTTCCAGCTTACTTATCCATTATTCTTCCTCAGTTACTCTGATACTGATTCCTTCTAGTGTATTTTTCATTTCAGTTATTGTATTGTTCATCTCTGTTCTTCAATTCTTCTAGGTCTTTGTTAAATATTTCTCATATCTTTTCCATATGTTCCTCCATTCTTTTTCTGAGATCTTGGATCATTTTCACTATTATTACTCTGAATTCTTTTCCCAGTAGATTGTCTATCTCCAGTTCTCTTAGTTGTTCTTCTGGGGTTTTATCTTGTTCCTTCATCTGGAACATATTCCTCTGCCGTCTCATTTTCTCTTACTTTCTATGATTGTGGTTTCTGTTCTGCAGCCTGCAGGGTTTTATTTCTTCTTGCTTTGGCTGTCTGCCCTCTGGTGGATGAGGCTGCCTAAGAGGCTTATGCAGGCTTCCCAGTGCAAGGGACTGCTTCCTGCCCACTGGTGGGTGGAGCTGGGTCTTGTTCCTCTGGTGAGCAGGGCCGTGCTCAAGAAGACTTTAAGCAGCCTGTCTGCTGATGGGCAGGTGGGTGTTTCGCCCTGTTGGTTGTTTGGCCTGAGGCAACCCAGCACTGGAGCCTACAGACTGTAGAGTGGGGCTAATGGCAGCCTCCGGGAGGGCTCATGTCAGTGAGTACTCCCAGAACTGTTGCTGCTAGTGTCTTTGTCCCTGCAGTGAGCCATAGCCATTCCCCACCTCCACAGGAGACCCTCCAATAATATCAGGTAGGTGTGGCCCAGGCTCTTATGATGTCATTACTTTTTTCCCTGGATCCTGGTGTACATGAGACCTTGTGTGCACCCTCCACGAGTGGAGTTTCTATTTCCCCCAGTCCTGTGGAATTCCTGCGATCAAACCCCGCTGGCCTTCAGAGCCAGATTCTCTGGGGGCTCCTCCTCCCATTGCCAGACCCCCAGGCTGGGAAGCCTGACATGGACCTCAGGACTTTCACTCCTACAGGAGAACTTCTGTGGTATAATTATTTTCCAGTTTGTGGGTCGCCCATCTGGCAGGTATGGGGTTTGATTTTATTGTAACTGTGCCCCTCCTACCATCTCACCGTGGCTTCTTCTTTGTCTTTATCTTTTTTTGGTAGGTTCCAGCATTTTTTGGTCAATGGCTGTTCAGCAGTTAGTTGTGATTTTGGTGTTTTTGTAAGAAGGTGTGAGCTCACGTCCTTCTACTCCACCATCTTCCTGGCAAGTCCCTCCAACCCTCGATATTTCTAAGATCTTTATGGGGGTGACAGAGGTTCTAAACATTTTTGCCATCATCATCCTTGTGTCAAAAACATCTGATTTCGAGTTATTTCAAAGTCAGTTTTATGTATGTGTCTGCTAGCATTCTAAAACTAAAAACCATAAAATCCAACTAACTAATTTGTTATTTATTAACAGACAAGGCAATTCAACATGAAAAGATAAAGTCTGAGGTATGATAAAGAAAGTAAAGAAATAATTCTGTTTGGTTTAATTTATGTAAGCCATTTTTACACGAAAACAGTGCCAAAATTTAATATCATATGAGAATTTTAAAAATCATTGCAACCTTGTGGGGAAGGAGATGAATTAGATTATGGTTATCAAAACATGACTTTTTCAGTATGACACCATATTAGGACTTAATATCTTATAAGAAACTATTATAAGAAAATTACCTTTTATTTATTTATTTTATTTTTAATTTAAAAAATTTTTTGGTTGTGCCATGTGGCTTGCAGGATCTTAGTTCCCTGACCAGGGATTGAACCCGGGCCATGGCAGTGAAAATGCCAAGTCCTAACCACTGGTCCTCCAGGGAACTCCCAGAAAATTACGTTTTATATTTAATTTGATTTAAACTAGGAGAGACAACACCAGGCAAAGGCATAGATTCTATTGGGAAATTCTCTAAAATGTCCAATGGGGGCTTTAAAAATATGAGAATAGCAATATTTTACATCTAATTTTTTATTACTCACTTTGAGTCTGAACAGATGGTAATTAAGAGATTTGGTCACCAGTTTAAAAGCTTGTCTGTTTGTCTAATTATATTTCTTTTCTCTACAAAGTAAAACTGAAATACCTTGGATCTCTTTATTGCTTGTAATGTGCCCTCATTCCTCTCTCTCTCTGTCTTCTTTTCTTTCCCATTAAATTTGTTTACCGTTTTTTTTCTCCTTTGTTTCCAGCAATAGGAGCATTTAGAAGCAAAACTATCTTGGAGAGGGGTGGGGGGTGATGGCAAATGGATCAAAAACTAGCTTCTGGTCATTTGGTGGTTACTATAGCAATAATCATGTTGGGAGATTTTCAGCCACAAGTAGTTTCTATAACAACATGATAGGGTGCTTTAGAAATAGACCTGAGGTAAATAGATTCTTTAAGGGTCTCTTAACCCCTTTTATACCACAGGATTAGCATCTTCTTGGAGGATAAAATATTAGTCGGCTTATTTGATGGAAGCCTTTAAAATATTGCTTTTATGTTGTCAAGATTAAACATTTTATTTTTCTATAGAGACCTGGCTTTAGCTGATAGGATCTTAGGCTCCTTCATTTCAGAAAATAATTGATAGCATCCTTATTCTGTTTCTGCATTGTGAAATTGAAGTAGTCTTTAAAGCTGCTTCTTTCATTGTATTGCCCCAAAATGTGGAAAGCGGTAAATACTCCTCACTATAGCATCTATCAATTCTCTCATACATCAGATGTGCTTCAAATTAGGCATGGTTTCTATTTGACTTATAATTTACTAGGTATTATAAAAGGAAGTTTATTGGAATTGTTTTGAATTTATTGTTTTAGCGTGGTAAAAAATGACACAGAAGAAAATGAAGGCTCCCGTTTCATACATAAGTATCATTCAAGAGCCCCTTCTAAGTGAAAGATTAATGGGAGTGTACACCAGGTATATGATGAAGGAATAGTTGGTGGTGGGCTGGGGACAGTTTTTCACGAGAAAAACACACGGAAAGCTTAAATTTAGTGACACAGTCAGTTACATTTCGGGAGACAGGGATTAAGCTTGCTTGGTTCAGTTCCATTATGAATTACTGATTATCGACTATGCTGGATATGGGAGGTATATACAATGATGACTAATACATGGGATATACTTTGAAAACAATTATCATATCAAGTAAAAACATTTTCTATTATTAAGCAAAATATCAGTTTACTTAAGTTTATTGATTCAAAATTAATGAATTATTTGCTCGAGTTCATCCTTCTTCTTTCCCCATCTACCCCCTCCCTCCATAATATTTTAAGTGCAAAGGCACAGCCGTGCCTTCCTAAAAGAGATGATTATGGGCATATTTCAGCCCAGGTGATTTCATCCAAGGTACAGTGTCTCATGTCTGCACATGTAGCTCAGTTCTATGCATTTTCTACAATAGAACTATCCTTATACTTTTATTATTTTCTATTCAGTTAAGCTGCCAATTCTCAGTATGAGACACTGTCTTTCAACTCTCAGGAGGATGTCAACAATCACGCGTCTCCCTCTGAGTTTTCTCTCTTTCCCCTGGTGTTCTGTGCTCGGTAATGAAGGCTCAGCCTTCATTCCGTGTGCGCTTGCCACAGCCTTCTGGGGTAGCGTTTGCCAAATGGGCCCCTGGGAGATGGAGACCCATCCTCCATGTGTGTCACGGGGTGTGCAGCGGAGCTGAGGCGTGCCTGTGCACCCCAGGGCCTGCTCAGAAGGCAGGGCACACGGGCAGGGGGCCATCCACACTCCAGAATCTTCCCCAGACCAAAGGCACAAGGGCATTGTACTTGCTGCACTCAGTGTCACGGGGCTTTTAGCTGAATAAAAAGAAAATGAAATGTATTCACGATGGTTTCCAGGTTATCTAGTAACCAGAGTAACCTGGGCTTTCCCCAGGTCTGGCTCACAACCTACAGTGACCAGACCAGCAAATCATTCTCTTTCTGTTCCAGTGCGGTGAGCCTTAAAGCGAGCAGAACAAATTTCCCCCGGGGGAAAACCAATCAATCAGCAAAGCAAACAGTCAGCGTGGACTTACTGCACTATTCAGGAGCTAGTGTTCCGAGTGTGGTGGGAACTGAATACACAGAGCATATGTACAGACTGAAGAATCGAATGTTCTAGTTCCTGAACTTAAAATGTTCGTTTGCTAATTATGAAGACAAGTCTCCATACGTGAAACAGAACAATTCAGGAAATTCATAAATAAGTGTGATGTCGTCTTAACAATGATAAGTTCTGTGTCTCCTCGGGCCAGGAGATCAACAAGAATGCAAAGATCTGGGAACGACTCATGGGAACGTAGGCTTCTAAGGATGTGCACGATTTGAATGTACATCATAATTAATAGACTCTTAGAAAGTACCTTGACACCTCTTTATTCATGCCTACTGCTATAATCATGTCATAAAAGAAGATAATTTAAATACTAGAGGACTAATGGCTTACTCATAATTATAACCAAAAGTAATTTTTCTAGACATTAGTTCCCTGTACAAAATTATGAGAAAACTGTTGAGATCTGCATTGTCCCACATAGTAGCCACTAGTCACGTGTGGCTCTGAGCACTTAAACTGTGGCTAGCTAGGGCTGAGGTGCACTGTCAGTGTAAAATGCACATAGGATTTCAAAGACTTAGTATGAAAAAAGATGTAAATATCTCATTAATTTTTAACCCTAATTACATATTGGAATGATACTGTTTTAGTTATATTTGGTTAAATAAAATATATTATTTTTTTAAATTTAATTAATTAATTAATTAATTTTTGACTGTGTTGGGTCTTCGTTGCTGCTCAGAGCGAGGGCTACACTTTGTTGCGGTGCTAGGGCTTCTTCTTGTGGTGGCTTCTCTTGTCGCGGAGCATGGGCTCTAGGCATGCGGGCTTCAGTAGCTGTGGCACGTGGGCTCAGTAGTTGTGGCGCATGGGCTTAGTTGCTCCGTGGCATGTGGGATCTTCCCAAACCAGGGATCAAACCCTTGTCCCCTGCATTGGCAGGTGGATTCTTAACCACTGCGCCACCAGGGAAGTCCCTAAAATACATATTATTAAAGTTAATTTACCTGCTTACTTTTACTTCTTAATTTAATTATAATTTTTTTAGCATCTTTATTGTAGTGTAATTGCTTTACAGTGTTGTGTTAGTTACTGCTGTATAACAAAGTCAATCAGCTATATGCATACGTATATCCCCATATCCCCTCCCACTTGCCTCCCTCCCACCCTCCTTATCTCACCCCTCTAGGTGGTCGCAAAGCACCGAGCTGATCTCCCTGTGCCATGCAGCTGCTTCCCAATAGCTATTTTACATTTAGTAGTGTATATATGTCAATGCTACTCTCTCACTTCGTCCCAGCTTACCCTTCCCCCTCCCCGTGTCCTTAATTCCATTCTCTACGTCTGTGTCTTTAAATTATACTTTTCACTTGAAGACTTAACATTACATATGTGGCTCACATTGTACCTCTGTTGGACAAGGTAGAGATGCTTGCTATTTAAATTACAGTCTCTGGACCCTCAACATCAGCACCCCTGGGGGATTATTAGAAATGCTGACTTTCAGGCCTCACCCTGAAAGAACTGGTGAGTCAGAATATCGGCAGTGTTCATGAGATCCTCGTGGTTCATATGAATGAAAAACTGTGAGAAGTGCTTATCTAGATACTTCTTAGGTGCTTCCTTTTAATGATTCTATATTCATTGTTTGGATTTTTTCAAATAAATGTTTTAAAGTCTTCTTGGCATCCTAATCTACCACATATTAGCTGCATAACTTTGGGGAATTTATTTAACATCCCTGAATCTCAGTTCCTTACTTATAAACTGGCTATAATACCTCCAACCTCATATTTTTTCTATAAGAATTAAATGTGACATTTATCCCCAGAAACCAATAAATTGGAGGCATTTTTGTAATATCAATAATAAAATTAAACATTAGATTATTCTAATTTTTTCATTCTTATATCATCCATACTATTTTGGTGTACAGTGGAACAAGCTAAAATTTGAAGGGCTGTTTTCACTTACTTTACCAATTTTCTTTATTTTTTTTCTTTAACCTTAGTTATGTATAGTATAATTACTTAAAAATCTGATAAAAATCTAATGGAAGATATTTAAACTTTCAGGTGCCTTTTTAGAACAAAAGTGCCATGTAGCTAAATTATTCTGCATGATGGTTTTATAATTAATATTGAAATTATGTCTGTTGATCATTGATCGGTTAAATAAATGGTGGCTTTATGGAGTGGGAAAAAAAAACTTTTATTTTTCTCTTCATTTAGAACATTTTTAGCTTTACTGTGGGAATTTCAATTCGCTAGAGGCAAAGGAGCTAGTAAAATGTAAGTATTCCATTAAATAAAAGGGGTTATTTAAAAGCCTGTCCTTATTAAAGTGTACATGGATTATAATAAGGTCAGAGTTTCTAGGCCTGATTAGCTTTAAATGAATTTAATGTCAAAGGAACATATTAGACCCTCATTAAAACTTTCAGTGATGGACATTTAGTAAAAATGACCTTCACAGTTTGCATTATTTAGTCATGTTCTGAGGACGACACAGGGCAGGGCACCTTCTCTGGGGTTAGTGTGCGTGTGATTACAGCCACAGGCGGGATGTACTTGGTCCATCACCCTGACCCTATTGACAGAGACCTGATCCCATCCAGACCTGTGATCAGGCATATTCTGTGTAGATGAGGACCCAGAGGCTTCTATTCTCATGGGGAAGATTTGAGGGCAAAAGAAAGCTTTGGAGAAGCAGGCCCCTGATTTCATCTGTGACCATGTTAATGATCAGAAATTGTACATAAAAGCACCTAGCAAGATGGCAACCATACGCAGGGGATTTAAAATACCTTTGTGGAAAAATTTCTTGGTGAGTCTATGGACACTCTATAGAGGAGGTGAGATGCAGGTGACACCAGTGAGCTTTGGCACAATCTTCTCAACTGGAGCAGCAAAGTGGTGCTTCAGAGTTTGCATGTGAGTTAACTGTGCTAAATTTGCAGTTGGCCATGCTGGGCTCCTCCATGAACCACGAGGACAGATTCTCCAGAATGTGTGATGACAGTAAATTTGTACTTCCCAGAACTCAAAAACTAATAACTCTTTCCAATATCATATAGTCTCATTTTCCTTGGATTCATTCTTTTATTAAACATGCATTTATTTACCAAGCACCCACTATGTCAAGGTACTGTGCTTGTCAGTAGAAGGGGACCAAGGCAACTATGCTTTGGACTCTGCATTGAAAGGAAAGACAAATAATACTGATAAATCATTACTTATTATACATTTTTATAAAGAACTTTATGTATGTTATCCTTTTTATCCCTCATGATAATAACAATAATAACTATAATACAAATTGGCTGACAACGCTCTCTCTGTTACAAGCACTGCTGGGAATTTTATTTATGTTAAATAATTTAATCTCCACAATAAAATTATGGGGTAGGCATCGCTTTTATAGAAATGAGAACTAAGGCACAGAGGTGTTAATTATCTTAATAAAACTCACGGTGTCTGTGAGTGGCAGAGTCAGGATTTAAACCCAGGCTCCAAAGTCCATGCTCTGAAGCACTGTGCATATGGCTATATAGTATCTCCCTTAGAAATGAGGAAACAGGCTCCATGACACTGATTCTGCTAAGACCACAGGTATGGGTAATAGCAGAACTAAAATTTAAACCTCTGTCTGTCTTACCACAAAATTATACTCATGCCATGACATTAAATTGGCCTCAATTTAGAATTTAAAACCATGTCTGTAGAAATAGCTACGTATGAGAGAGTGAATGCCTAGTTTCTTAGAGGCCACAGGAATGCAGAGGAAAGGAATGGTCTTAAAGGGCCCATCTACTTCTTTAACTGTCCCATGTGAGCCTATCATTCTGTGCATTAAAGTAAGTGATTTACCCGATGATTTGCTCTGCTTGATTTTCAAAAGAGGTGAGAATAGGAGCTTCACAGCGAGGCTTAAATGATAATTCAGGTTTTCTTGCTCATTCATCCATTATTCAACAAATTTCTATTGATTACCTACCACGTGCAAGCTATTTGACTATTTCCCAAATAAAGATCTGCCCCTCCTGCCGCATTCATCCTCCCCGGGCCAGTCCCGACCCTGGAGTTATATTTCAGTCTCTGCAGAATGCCAGGCTCAAGAAAATTCAACCAGACACTATCCTAAGTTGAAATTCTTCAATCTGGAAATTTCTCCTCTATCTCCAGTAGCGTTGTTTGTAACTTCTATTTCATTCTAAAGGCAACTCATCATGGATAATTTGAAACCTGAACGTCCCAAATATTTGCTGTTTGAAATCCAAACTATGACTGAAATTGTTAGGTGGTTCACCAAAATGACAAGGGCCATCCGATTTACCAAATTTCTGAAGGAAGAGACAATAAATCTTGAATAAACATTTTTTTCTTTGACAGCTGAATTAAGTCTTCTTTATTAAGTCAATGGCTATTCCAATTATAGAAATCAGTAGTGGCTTTTGAGATGTGCTTTAATGAAATATAGAAATCTATATTAACTTATAAAATATCAAGGATGTAAACAAAATATCTATATAAAGACAGTAGACTTTGTTGTTTCTTAATAAAAACAAAAGTACAAATAAAATAAAAACAGCTCAGTAGCAAATGTTTACTTATTCTTCTATAGGAAAAGATCTTTTATATGAAAGAATATCAGAAACGATTCAGTAGATGTTGCTGGGAATATCAAATTTATGGTCACAATTCCTCAATTCATCTTCCATTTTTACTTAGGTAAAATTAGGTTAAATGTATATTAAGAATAGAATTAACATTAAAAAAAACCCAAACCTGTGCCATAGTATGTTAAAAAAAATTATTTTATCCTGCAGTGGGCAGGTCCTGCTCCTGTCCCAGGCAGCAGCTTTCCCCAGTCCCTGCCCATGTCTCAGTAGTTTGAGGAAACAACACAGTAAAATACCTGCCCCAGAGCAATGAGCTCAGAACACCTTATTTGTAATAGTGGGAGTACAGGTGAGTGTTTGATCTACTTAAATGTGAGGCATATTTAAACCTGCTAATTTAACCCAGGTATGCGCAATAACAATAGTTCCACCTACAGCCCTTCCTTCTTCTGCTAACAGATTTGATTCTTAGAGTTAATATCAATAAAAATGAGGACTAGAGAGTGATATGGGGAGAATTCAGTTAATAAATCCTAGGAAAAGACTAATAAGAGTTGTATAAGAGGGCATTTAAATTAAAACAAAAAACAAAAAAAACAAGGGTCAGTAGTTAGCCCTACAAATACATACACGTGTACATGTACACATGCAAAGTGTATACATATATACACTTTATACAGCAAGGGACATCTTTAAGGTAAGGATCATGGCTTTGACTATTAATATCCACAGAATATTCACTGAGCATTTGCTGGGCATGAATAGGCACTAGGAACACAAAGATATAGCAGATCCTCTGAACAGTAAAACCCTTATCACAACTCTCACTTCACGTGGTATTTCTCTGAGCCCCAGACTTAAATGGTACTCAACATAGAGTGAGATGGTAAGATACTCTTGGGTGAGAGCAGATTTTTTCCTACGTCTAAACTGCGTTTACCTCGGTTTGATCCTTAGCAACTCCAGGTACTTTACGGGAAATGTGTCTGGTGTGTGTTGAATGAGCCCATCGGTAGGCTCTCCGTGTAAGTGTATACTTGGGTCTGTGTTTTGTTTCCTAAAATAAAATTCCTGCAGTGACAATGTGTTAGTAAATGGCACTTTTTTTGTTATTATTGTTATTGCTATATTTTGTATTAATCTAGTAACTTCTCTATTAGGAACCCCAGACGATCTCTAAGCATCTTATAACAATAAGACCTAACATTTATTGAGCTGCCAAGCATTTAAATCTAGTGACTTAATCATCACAAAACCCCTAAGAAGTGGGTTCTACTGTTCTCTCCTTCTTTGAGGCTGTGCGTGGCAGAGCCAGGATTGATAGGGCATGTTTCACTTCACAGACTTTGCTCCTCTTCCGGCACTCTCTCTCCCTCTCTGGCAAGTCTCCTATGGTTAGCGAGTCCAGACGTTGCCAAAAATATTGGTAATAAAATGAAAGTTGATAAAATTTTCAGATTCTTGACTGATGATTATTAAATCTGAGAATTACCTGTCTATTTCATAGATAAGTACATTAAAACCATCAAGGACAAAGGAATGAGTACTCTTTATAGATAGTAATCTCGGAGATATTAAAATGCTTTTCCCTAAAATCACCTTGCAGTGTTTCATTGCTCTGAATAAATATATTCTACCTTATAACTAAGCTAAATTACCAAAATGGCCATTTCCAAGTAAATCGAATTATTAGAAAATACACACACACATAAATACTAAAGTTTGAGTACTCATCTTCTTTAAAACTGGTCAAGTTACTTTTTCCTTCTCAGCAAATATATATATATATTTGTATATGTATTTGTATGTAATGTATATATAATGTATATTTATATTAAAATATATGCATATGTTTTTAGCACTAGCAATACTAAAATAGCAAATACAAAAGAATTACAGCAACTCTATAAAATATTTTATTTTGTCCTGAACAGAGAGTTCAAATTGCTCTTCAACCCCTAAGGGCTCCCTGCAGGCATCTCCAGAAAGTGTGGGAGGCTGAGTGACTGGACCGCAAGGTCTCCTCCCCTTCTTCAGCCTGAGCTGGTCCACATTCCAGTTTTGTGTGTTGGGATTACTCATGGCATTTTCCTTGGAGGAGTTCTGCTGTAATTAAGAAAAATGAAAAAGCCTGAAACCCATTATTCTAGAACTTCTTATAATATCCAGTAGATGGCAGACTTTACTACAAGAAAATAGTTTGGCATACTCTATAAATTGGTCTGAGAATATCAGTTACACTTCACACCCAGTAAAGTTTTTACCCTGTGTCTAAGGCTCATAGGAAAGCTGGAAACAAAATTCTCTTCCTATATAAGGTTTTTGTGTGTATGTCCATTTAAGTCTTGTTCTTAAGGTATTATCATTATAAGAATTATTTTGTTGTTCACTGAGCGTACACACAGTGTACATGGTATAATGTAATAGTATATATGATAGATTCTTTTTCAGCTTAGGTGCACAAAACTGGAATAATCATAACCCTTACTTCATGACACTCCCATCATTGGTCTGTGCATATTCTGCTTTTATTTCCTTAGTTGGCTATTTAATTAGTTGTTTTTAATAAGGCAGTAATTTGCAGTTCCTTTTCATATTTGAAAAATATTATTTTCTTTTTGATAGGCAATTGTCTTTGCTTGTTTAGTAGCTGAAGCATCAGTTAATAATGCCTAGGTCACAGACCGCATTTCCAAGAGGGCCTGTCAGCATCTCACCTAGGGACACACCCATAAACCCAGACAGCAAATGGTGCCAATAACAACATCACCCCCAGAGAAGACCCAGTAAAAGGATGTGCTTGGTGGATCATCTTGTCCAGTACCAGCACTGAAAACATAATTCGAAGTGCACATGTAAGCAAAGCGATGGGTGTGTGTGCATGTGTGTGCGTGTGTGTGTGTGACTATATTATAAATCTACCTATTTTGCTTTGAAGGATATTTTTTATTACATTTATTCAGTAATACTTTAAAAGTTACTGAGAGTTATAAGGAAACAATAGTACAATTCTCACCACCCCCATTCCTGCCTCTCATTCCCAGCCTGTGCTCCCCAGAAGCAACTACTTGAAACTCTTCCTGCTCTTTCTTATAGTTCTTCTTTATATATTTTTAAATAATAGGCTAGGCTTTATTTTTCACTTTTAGCTGCTGGCATAATCTCTTGGAATTCTACTATGACAAAAGTGGATTGAACCTTCCTGCAGGTCTCAAACACACACACACACACACACAGACACACACACACACACACACACACAGTCACTCCCCCAGCTCTACTTGATATCATTACATTATTACCATTATTGTTATTATAAACAATTCTCTTCAGTTACATGGTATATTATGACTTCATTTCCTTTCTTGTACAACATTCAATTTTCCTAGAATTAATACTGGTAAGAGGTTTTTTTCAATTGTTTTGTTTAATTTTCTAACATGTGGTACTCTGTGCATTTTTCCTCCTGGAATCCTTCCTGGATCTCCACTTTTTCTGCTCTCAGGGCTGGTTAATCTCTAAGCCAGCAGCACACCTGCCATCTGGGAGCGATTTTCAGTAACATTTTTTGCTCCTTTCCTTTGTTAGATCCCTTGTACCCTAGATTCCATTCTCTGTCTTGGCTTACACCCTCATTTCCGTGGCCCATATATCTTCAAGAAGCTCCCTGAAAAGTGGAAATTTGAATCCCTGAAAATGTTTCTCTTCTCCCTTCGAATGTGATTGATAGTTTAGCTGGGTGTAGAATTCTAATTTAGAAGTTATTTCCTTTCAAGATTTTTAAGGCATTGTTCTAATGTCCTCTAGTTTCCAGTGTTTCTGTTGATCAATCAGACGCTATCCCGATTTCTGACACTTTGTGAATGAACTGTTTCCTGTCCCACCTCAGGGAAGTGGTGTGCCTTGCTGTGGGTTTAGTTTTTATTCATTTTCTAGGGCACGTCATAGAAACTTTAACTCTGTAAACTCACTTGTTTTTAATGATAGGGACATTCTTTATATTCTGTCATAACTTTAAGTTTCTTCCCCCTCCTCTCCTTGTCCCCCTTGCCTCCTCCCCGTTTTCTTTGGTGTCTCATTTCGAAATTCCTCCTTGACTGATCTTCTGGTTCCCTGTTTTTTCTACCTCCTATTTCCAATCTCTTGGTAATTCTTTTGTGGGGGTGAGGTGGGGGAGATTTTTCTCAGCATTAACTTTCAATCACTCAACTGAATTTTTAAATTTCTGCTACTTGTATTTTTAATCTCAAAGATCTCTTGTTTTCTAGAAGTTTATCTTTATAACCCTTCTACTCGTTTCATTGCTGCTATATCTTTTCTTGACTCTTTAAAAATAATAATTCTCAAATTTACATAAGTTCTGGTCCTCTCCCTACACTGTCTTTGCCTCTTCCAAGTTACTTTTTAAAAAAAAAAATATGTGTTTTGGTCTTTGTGTTTGATCTTAGTTAGAGGTTTTCCTCAAAGGTCTGGAAATCTCATACAATCTGTTCATATATAATAAGGAAGTACTATTGTTTCTTAAGTTGATTAGTGAATACAAAAATGCTCATTTATCATTATTTTTTATTTTTTATTTATTTATTTATTTATTTTTTGGCTGTGTTGGGTCTTCGGTTCGCGCGAGGGCTTTCTCTAGTTGCGGCAAGCGGGGGCCACTCTTCATCGCGGTGCGGGGACCGCTCTTCATCACGGTGCGCCGGCCTTTCACTATCGCGGCCCCTCCTGTTGCGGGGCACAGGCTCCAGACGCGCAGGCTCAGTAGTTGTGGCTCACGGGCCCAGCTGCTCCGTGGCATGTGGGATCTTCCCAGACCAGGGCTTGAACCCGTGTCCCCTGCATTAGCAGGCAGATTCTCAACCACTGCGCCACCAGGGAAGCCCTATCATTATTTTTTAGAGTATAATTTAAAGTATAATTAAAGGATAACTATGCCCTATATACTTATGTACATTTCATATATAGCTCTTATTAAAGAGCTATTTGAAAGCTCTTTCTTTATGTTCTAGGGTCTGCCAGCTTATTAGGATTTATTCTAGAGTGATCAGGCTGGGTCATTTCAATGGATGACATCCCATATCAGTATCTGAAAGTATTTTCACTCAGGCTGGCCAAGAGAAGTAACTCTGTTTCCTGCTTGGAGTATAAACCTGGTTTCTGGCATTTTTAGAAATGAATTGGAAATGAGGTTGGGAAGTGCCTCACAATTCTGTATAGACATCCACTTAATTCCCTCTTCAGACCAGACCCAGCCACTCCTGCATCACCAGTGTCTCTGAATCTGCCTTCATGGGAGAAACGGACTTGCAGTTTCCTAGTGTGAGAGATGGACTATGAGCATCTAACTGCTTTCAATGAGTTATCCAAACAACCTTCCTTTTTTCAGCCCCACTTGCACGATCATTTCAGAAGTACCTGGAACGCCTAATTCCTGAACCTGTCTGGGGTTCTGTGACATAAACTGTCCTGGTTCTGGGATTCTCCCACTGCTGGCATGGTGTCTGCTCTTTCTGGCTTCCTAAGACTAGTACTACTCGCCCACTTCCAGTGTGTATGTGTATGTGTATTTATGGCTGTCTACCTCCTCAACCTCTGTCTTGGCTCTTGCAAGTTTATGATGACTTATTCCTTTCTGTATTATTTTAGGATTTGGGGGGGGGTCTGATTTATTGAGGTATAATTTACATATAATAAAATTCACCACTTTTAAGTGGCAAATGCATACGATCAGTAACTACCAGCACAATCACCATACAGAATGTTTCCATGAAAATTCCTTTATGTCCCTTTGCATTAAGTCCCTTCAACCACTTCCATTCCCTGGTGACCACTGAACTGCTTCCAGTGTTACAATTGTGGCTTCTCTGGAATGTCATAAAAATGGAATCATACAGCAGGTCTGGCTTTCTCACTTAGCATAATACTTCAGAGATTCCTTCGTGTTATTCTGTGGATCCGTAATTTGTTTCTTTATATTCCGCAGTAGTAGTCCAACATGTGATACATTAGAATTTATTTACCAGTTGATGAACATTTGGGTTTTTTCCAGTGTTGGACATTATGAATAAGGTTGTTAAGAATTTTGCAAGCAATTTTTTGTATGGGCATTATGTTTTCATTTCTCTTGGGGGAAATACCTAGGTGTGGGATTGCTGGGTTACATGGTAAATGTATGTTTAAATTTATAAGACACTTCAAAACTGTTCTCCAAAGTGGCTACACCATTTTGAATTTCCCCCGGCAATGTATGTAACTGATATAGCAATATTAATAATGATAAAAGTAGTCTTTTAAGGTATGATGCATTATTAAGGACAAAAAAGGATATTTTATGAATATACTGGGGTCAAACCAGCAGGATGATGTAACAATTCGGAATTTATATGAACATAAGAACATTGCTTCAGAATATAAAAGTGAAAATTGTCAGAACTAAAAAGAGAAATAGAAAATTTATAATCACTATGGGAGATTTTAATGCATCAATCTCAACAGAGGGAAAAAGTAGAAAAAAATGAGTACTGCTATAGAAGCTCTAAATAACACAATTAACAAACTTGATCTAATTGATTCTTGTAGATTTTCCATGGGGCAAAGAAGAACTCACAATGGAAATTAGAAAACATTTTGAATATAATGAAAAGAAATTGTAAGAAACACAGTAAATCTGTGTTTTTAGAGAAAAAAATTTTAGTCTTAACTAAATAAATTAGAAAAAATCTGAAAAAGTAAACAGCAAGTTAAATCCAAAGAAAGAAAAATTAAGAAAATAAGGCAAAAGCGGAAATATATAGGGCAGAAAAGATAGTATAAACAAACTCTACAAAGTCAAAGTCCATTATTTGAAAGACTAATACAATTATTAATACATAGACAAGAAAGATCAGTTATAATAAAGAGGGCATGAAGGAGAGTTCCATTTTCTCCACATTCCCAACACTTGGTATTGTCAATCTTTGTCATTTAGCCGTTCAAATGGGTGTGTAGTCATACTGTTTTAAATTTCTGTTTCCCCAATGATGTTGAGCATTTTTCATTGTGCTTATTTGCCATTCCTTTAGGTCTTTCATGGGGTTTGGAAGGCAGCAGAAGTAAGAGTTATGTGAATATCACCATGGTTAAGTAGGAAACTCTATCCGAATTATCCTAACTTCTAAAATAATGCAGTAAAAAAAAATGGACTTTGGAATCAGACAAACCAGAGGTTCAAATCCCACCTCTCTATGACACTGTGCAAATAACTTATTCCTTATAAAACTTAGTTTTACATCTGTAAAACGTTTACACAAATGTTGTTAGAAATTTATTTTTAAAATTGCACTGTAAGGGCCTTGGATATAAATGCTAATTTCTTTGCTGTGTGTTTTTCCACACAAATGCTTCAATTCATGGCTTAAATGAAGATTCTTGATTTTTGAAGGAAGGAAAAAACCATCACCATTACCACTAGCAAAATGAAACAAAACAGAACAAAATCAAAAACATAATTTCATAATAGGCCCTTGATGGTGGAAGTTAAGAGAGCAGACTTGTAATATTTGATTGTCTTTTTTCAGTTTGGACACAAGAACTTTAAGTACTCCCAAATGTTTGAACTATTAAATATCTCTTCATTTTTCCTCCCTATTCTCTGCCATACACCCTCATACTTTTCATACTATTGGCAGAGAATGCCAGTACCTCTCATGTTTTTTTTTCTTTCTTCTGAAAATAATACCCTTCCTTTACTTGCATTCATTTAAAAAGACATCTCAAGTACCTTTTCTTCAGTGAGGTTTTCCCTGGTACATTTGCCCTGGGCCCTGTGATCGCACAGCACTCCTCCTTCCATGTTTCTGTGGTGACATTTCTCCCCTTTCTTCCAATAAATATGTACTGAGTACCTACAATGTGACAGGTAATGTTATAGACCCAGGAAATACCAGAAACAAGGTCTTCCCCTTTCCTCCATGGAGCTAAGATTGTAATGAGGAAAACAGAAAACAAACATGTACACAAAGAAATAAGAACATTTCATATGTATTAGAAAGCAAAACAATAAAGGTTTAGAAAAGGAGTTCAGAGAAAGCTTTTCTCAGGAAGTGACATTGTAGCTAAGACACGAACAACTAGAAGCCAGTCATACATTTGAAGATGTGATTGGAAAACCAGTACCTGAAAAAAAAAAACTATAGTAAAAGGATGAAAGGATAATTAGTTGAGTTTTTCCATAGGGACTAGAAAAGGTTTGCTCTCAGGTCAACCCTCCTGATAACATATAAGCATATGTTAACCTTCTGTGCTCAGGCACTGGAGGAAAACTGTCAGTTGCCAGAAAGACTCCATGGAAGATAATTGTGAAAATCTTCTCACTCTTGTGTGATGAACCAGTCAATCATTATGTTCTCCATCTTCTAATCACCCAGTTGGTGGCCAGACCACATTAAAAAGAACAACTTCTCTAAACTCAAAATGGATTAAAGACCTAAATGTAAGGCCAGACACTATAAAACTCTTAGAGGAAAACATAGGCAGAACACTCTATGACGTAAATCACAGCAAGATTCTTTTTGACCCACCTCCTAGAGAAATGGAAATAAAAACAAAAATAAACAAATGGAACCTAGTGAAACTTAAAAGCTTTTGCACAGCAAAGGAAAACATAAATAAGATGAAAAGACAACCCTCAGAATGGGAGAAAATATTTGCAAATGAAGCAACTGACAAAAGATTAATCTCCAAAATTTACAAGCAGCTCATGCAGCTCAATATCAAAAAAACAAACAACCCAATCCAAAAATGGGCAGAAGACCTAAATAGACATTTATCCAAAGAAGATATACAGATTGCCAACAAACACATGAAAGGATGCTCAACATCACTAATCATTAGAGAAATGCAAATCAAAACTACAGTGAGGTATCACCTCACACCAGTCAGAATGGCCATCATCAAAAAATCTACAAACAATAAATTTTGGAAAGGGTGTGGAGAAAAGGGAACCCTCTTGCACTGTTGGTGGGAATGTAAATTGATACAGCCACTATGGAGAACAGTATGGAGGGTCCTTAAAAAACTAAAAATAGAACTACCATATAACCCAGCAATCCCACTACTGGGCATATACCCTGAGAAAACCATAATTCAAAAAGAGTCATGTACCACAATGTTCATTGCAGCTCTATTTACAATAGCCAGGACATGGAAGCTACCTAAGTGTCCATCAACAGATGAATGGATAAAGAAGATGTGGCACATATATACAATGGAATATTACTCAGCCATAAAAAGAAATGAAATGGAGGTATTTGTAGTGAGGTAGATGGACCTAGAGTCTATCATACAGAGTGAAGTAAGTCACAAAGAGAAAAACAAATACCGTATGCTAATGCATATATATGGAATCTAAAAAAAAAAAATGGTTCTGAAGAACCTAGGGGTAGGACAGGAATAAAGACGCAGACGTAGAGAATGGACTTGAGGAGACGGGGATGGGGAAGGGTAAGCTGGGACGAAGTGAGAGAGTGGCATGGACATATATACACTACCAAATGTAAAACAGATAGCTAGTGGGAAGCAGCTGCATAGAACAGGGAGATCAGCTCAGTGCTTTGTGACCACCTAGAGGGGTGGGATAGGGAGGGTGGGAGGGAGATGCAAGAGGGAGGGGATATGGGGATATATGTGTACATATAGCTGATTCACTTTGTTATACAGCAGAATCTAACACACCATTGTAAAGCAATTATACTCCAATAAAGATGTTAAAAAAAAAAAAACTTCTCTTTCTGCAGGAAGAGAGGAAAGAAATTTATCATTATACATATTTACCAAAGTTTACATGCTATTTTCTTCTGAAAGTAGTTGATTTATGTCTCATAAGAGCAAACTATACATTTTGTAATTTTTAAAATTATAAGCCTGTACTCTTACCCACTATTACATTAGTGAGTAATATTGTGAGACAGGAAGTAAAAATAAGAGAATGATGTATTAGATGAATCCACATGCAAAAGACAGTGTTTTGTGAGCTGATGCAATTGAGTTGCCAAATCATAAAGATTCTCTGTGATCATAATGTGTGTAGATTCAGGGAAACTTTGTACACATGCAGATAGCCAATGAATTTGGAAAAGAATCATAGAATTTTTGCTTTCTTGCAGGTTATCATTCCAATTAGAATTTTTAAAATGTATCCCTAGAACAGAGACGCTTTCAGAAAATTGAAAGTTCATAAACTTTATAGCATCTGCTTCCTTGCGGTGGGACTTAATCTGTCATCTGTAAGATGTACACAATATTGTGTTGCTGTGAGGATTATAAATAATATCTGTGAAACACCTGACATGCTTGGTACAGAGAGTAGACCTTCCACAAATAGTTGGTATTTTCTTTTATTTTTATATTTTTACTTTTCTATGCTTTTCTTTTTAGAGCATAAATGGTGATTGTGATAAACAGTCATAAGCCAAAGTATAGTATTCATTCAAATATTAGTTTCAGTTCGTATATTCAGAGACAATTTTGTATCTCATCTCCCAGTATACCCCCAAAATTCTCCATGAGAGAATGTGAATTTCAAAATTTGGGATTTATGGGACAATTTAACAATTCACCCCATTGCTCAACAGCACTTATACCTGAGAAAGGAAAATGCAGGAGAAGCAAAGAATCTGAAACCAGCCATTTTTGTTTCTTATTAGCAGGTATATGAAAAAAAATGACAAATCATCATTAATGACAAAAGTCATTATTAGACATCATTTGACAAATTCATCACCAGAATGCAGTCATTTATGTATTTCATTGAGTTTCTTTGAGATGCATGAAGAACAGAAAGAAGGAACTTCTTTAATTTATTGTCCACCATTTATTTGTAAGCTTCATCCGGATATTTTTTATTTCCTTGTAGATTCCTTTTGCAATAAAAATGACACCAAGTGCCTCTCAACTTCTTGCCAAAACGATTCTACATGCAAGGATTTTTCCAAAGACAGCAGTTGCCATTGTTCAGGCACGGCCATTAATTTGGACAAAGACTGTGACCATGAGAAAGACCCTTGCTTCTCCAGTCCCTGTCCAGGAAATGCCACTTGTGTGAGCGCCCCAGGAGAGAGGAGGGTTCTGTGCAGATGTCCTCCTGGGTACAGTGGGACCACCTGTAACACGGCCATTGCTCCCTGCGGCACCAACTCCTGCCAACACGGAGGCTTTTGCCATCAGGACCCTGTGCACCCTGTGTGCATCTGCCCTGCTGGATATGCCGGAAGATTCTGTGAGCTGGACCACGATGAGTGTGCGTCCAGCCCCTGCCACAACGGTGCTGTGTGCCAGGACGGAATCAATGGCTACTCCTGCTTCTGTGTCCCAGGCTATCAAGGCAGGCACTGCGACTTGGAAGTGGACGAGTGTGTGTCAGAGCCCTGCAAGAACGAGGCCACGTGCCTCAACGAGATAGGACGGTACACTTGCATCTGTCCCCATGATTACTCCGGTAAGTGTGATTCCACTCGAATCCCAGATGATGTAATTAGCATTCTCTTTAATGTGACAGAAGCAGAAGTGACCTATTATGTCCCATCCAACTGCTTATGAAAATGGCCTTGACAGGAACTCATCAACAGATAGAAAGCTTCCTAAACTACTAAAAATCCACTGAGCCTAAGCATTTGTGTACTGTCACTGTCGTTGTTTTAAATGGAGTCCTGCATTGTTTAAAACATAGATTCAGCCTAGAATTAGTGGGCTCTGCAGGACCTAGCCTTCCGGGTCAGGGCAGTACAGGCTCCCCGGCAGAGCAGATGCCCTTCGTCCTAGCTAACCTAACATGTGCCCTCTCCTGCCACCGCAGCCTGGTGGGGGCAGGCCACAGGATGGATATGAGTAGATGGGTTTCTAGTGTCGAAGTGTGATAAACACACCAAGGATAGCAAGGCTGACGGAGCATGGTGGATGAGATAAGTCATGAGTTTACTCATAAAGAAGCCACTTCTTGTTGAATCTCTTGGAAATAGCAAGTAATAGTCCCTCATACCTATTCACAAAGTTTCTGCTGATGTTGATTTAGTAATAGAGTAACAAGCAGCTCATTCATTCCAAGGCTACGTGCTGTTCATTATCCTCACGCTCAGTCTCCATTCCTCCCCCCTTCCGCCATTCTCCTGAGTCAACTGCCCATTTAGGTCAGTTTTTCATGCCAGCCCTCTTCCTTACACCGTTTTACTCCGTGGATTTTCCATCTACTGTAAGGGGTCTTTGCTTTCTCACGTTCGTTCTAACGTCTGCTCACCACTTTCCCGGGCTTCCTAACTACTAGCTCTGTGACATCATTCTCCTGTTATGCCTCTTTTTCCCTTAGTTCATGCCACTTTTGTAGCCTCCTGGGGTATTTGGCTTTCAACTTGCGTTTTCCCAACCCTTTGACACTTACTTCTTGGTCTTGTCATTCTTTTTCCAAGTATGCTAAGCAATATAATTATTTAAAAAATATTCCCCTTCAAAATTTGTACCAGAACCCTCCAGGATCATTTTGCTAATATTACAGATTCTAGAAATGTCTATTTTACAAAGTAGACATATCCCTAGTGGCTCTGATATAAAATTTGCTCCCTCTCCCTTGACCTTCACCGACAGCTAATCTTCAAATTCTGTTGTTTAGACATCCAGGAGGTCTCCCAAATTAAGCTCATCCACTCTGTTACCAGTGCCTTGCCTCATGCCGTCAGATCTCTTGTGTGAAGCACAGTACATTCTCCAGAATGTACTCTTATCTTCCCCAACTGGTTCTGAACAATGCCTCCAAAATAATCCTTCTAAAATAGACCTGGCTATGTTGTTCCCTTCTGAAGGGCCTTGAGAGCTCCCCACTACATAGAGACCAATTTTAATGTCTCACTAAAAACCCTCCGTAATTTGTCCCTTACTTATTGGTCATATCTCCACCCACCATTCCACCAAAGCATTCTATTTCCTCAAGGCATCTTCACTCCTTATTCTAGTGGCTTCCATCCTTCTGGAAGGCCCTTCCTCGATTCACAATATCTACTCTGTGAAGTTCTTCTTTACTTTCAATCCTCAGTTCACCACCCAGCTCAAGAAGTATTTCTGACTTACTAGTAGCTATGTAGTAATTATGATTATTTATTACTTCCATAGTAGTTTGCACCTCTATTAAAGAACTTCCTGTATTCTGTCCTCTTCTTCAGATATCTGTGTTTTTGTGTCCTCCCACTAAAGTGTTAGTTTTGAAAGAAGTCATTTCTTATATTTGTTCTTTAATTCATCAATACTTTGGGGGTATTTATTATATTAAGTTAGTGAATTAAAAAGAGTAGTACTCAGCACAGTGAATAATGGTGGCTTAATAAACTGTTAGTGAATTGTTCTAATTAATTCTTCCTTTTCTTTCTGGGCACCCTTCCTAGTAATGAAACTGATGTATAATAAATAGATATTAAACTAGATTTTACTTTCTCTTTTACTTTATGCATACTTTATGGTGGTAGAATGCTTGTGTCAAGTGGAAAATTATTTTGTTGAGTGCCTTTGAATTACCAATACTATGCTAAAAGTTATGGGGCATACTAAAGGAGCTTATAAAACAGTACTTCTACATGAAAAAACCCCTTGTTAATATGCCATACTATCATATCCATTCTTTTAATTGAGTTATAGCAATTGATTTCAATTATTAAGTTTTTAAAGTATTTTTTTTATTGAGGTGCCGTTGTAACATTATATGTTTCATACAAACAGCATTATATTTCTACTTTTGTATACACTGCAGTGTGCTCACCACCAAAATCAATTTTATTAATTTTTGAATAAAAATGAGAAGTAAATTTTTGTAGGGCTGGTTTGGAATTGCTTCTGTTTATAAAGGTCACATTTAAAAACCACTATAGTTTATTAAGATAATATCTTCGGTTTCCTGCTCCTAATACAATATCCTGAATGGTGACTAAAAGGAATAGATGTGAGATCAAATGTTTCAGCCATTTTAACTACAGTTTTCTGAAACAGTCTTATAATTGCAGAAACACAGCTTGAAAAATTGTTTTACAGTCTACGTGTTTTTACGTTTACATTTTAATTTAATTGGATTGTAATGAATCTTTTAAGTGGTTTAAACTTAGGCATAAAAGATGTCAAAGGTGTGTTCCAAATGTGAAATGTAGTAAAACTCCATCATAAGGCATTTCACTGTGCAGTAAATTAATGTATCCTGTGGCTTCATCATATCCCTGCTGGGCCTAATAAGAACCAATGCCTTTTCCTCACTAAAACACGCAAAGTCCACAGTGAGGACACTGCCCTTGCCCAAACCCTGATATAAAGGTGTTGTTCCCTATTTAAATATGTTCTCCTTTTGTTTTCCAAGAAATCAGCTACGTTTTATTATTTCAGCTTTTCAAGAGACATACTTAACAACTTACCTGCAAACAGCATTTCAGTGAACGACTCAGAAGGCAGTAAGAACCAGGTCTATTATTAGCTGGGTAAGCTTGTTCAGATAGGTGTGGTTTAGGCTTGATCACCAGTCTCCTCCCACAGTGACGTAGCCCGCGTCTGGGATCTCCTCCGTGGTTCTCAGGTCTGACTGCACAGGAGCAACTCCCCACGGAGCTCTGAGCCAGAGGTGCTCGTTTCTGCCTCCCGAGAACCACATTTAGCTGATGGTTCTAGCCAGGATGGGAGCCAGAAATTAAGTTTATGTGAACCTAACTGGAAAATTTTCTTGCACGGTCCCAACCTTTAGACCCTCAAGGAAGCTTGTTTTTTTGGCGCTGTCCTGTGGTTGCCAGTGTTCATGGCAGCCCAGGTCAATTAATGAGAAACCCAAAGAAGGTCTATAGAATCAGGGAAAAAAGCTGGAGCTGAAAAGGACAGAAGGAAGCCCTCGGCCCTCAGCACCGGTTCGCAGACGCTCCGGCTCGCCCCGGCCCTCCTGACGCATCCCGGAAACTATATCACAGGCCCGAGCTGTCGCGGGCCATGTCCAAATTTAGAGTGATCATAAAGAACCCGGCTTACAGGAAAAAGCCCGCGTTCCTCTGAGCAGCACAGCCAGAAAACGCAATAAATTTTCAAAGACAGGGAGGCAGGAGAGGAAAGAGTGGTAGCACTTGGAGAGAGGGTTCACCCTGCGGGGCTCCTCTGCTCTGCGCCCTCCTCCCGGGTGATTCATGAGCTACAGCAGCGGGCTCCGAGAGGCGCTCAAGGTGCTGGCGGGAATCTGCGCTGCATAAGCAAAAACTCCGTTTCAGCTGAAAGCGAACAGCGGCCAACTCTTTTTAATGAAAAGAATATTAACTTTGAGCATGTGACTGATTTTAGTTCAAGGGCTTGCAATGGATCATTCTGTAATTGAAGTCTTCGTTAGAATTAGCCCGATTGACTAATGAACATTTTTCACGTTAAAATGCCTGCAGCATGAGAAAAATAGAGCTACAGGAGGGCAGGGGGAAGGCTAGTTGGATGCACGGTGAAGCAAAACAGTATAGGAAAATATCTTAGTTCCTCAACTGTAAAACAGATCTTTGGTATAAAAATAATCTTTTGGGAAATAAGAAAAAACACTATATTAAATGTACTTATCGACTGTAAGATCCATCTCTATTTCAGAAACAAAAATATATGAAGAAATTCACTTTATATTCAAGAAAATGTCTTAGTATACGGAGACCAGTTAGCACATGGAGACTAGTTAGAAAGCCATTGCAAGACCAGGTGTAAGACATGAGGACCAGGCCTGGAAGAGGGGTATAGGCATGTAAGGGAAGAGTAGGTGTACCATCCCTAGGAAGAAGACTCGCTGACATTTATCAAAGCCGGAATATTTCCAAACTTATTTTACCAACAAAAAACTTGAAATCCCTAATACGAAAATGAGAATGCATTAAAAGTTCAATTGCCATTTCCAGCTTAATGAATTTATAATCCCTACCAGTGGTTCTCAAACTTTAGCATGCAACAGACTCACTATTAAAGTACAGTTTCCGATTCAGTAGCTCTGAGGTGGGGTCCAAGAGCTGCATGTATAGCAAGTTCCCAGGCGGTGCTGCTAGTTTGGGGACCACACTTTGAGAACCACCGATGTAGACAATTACATGGATTCTCATGTGGCATCCTTGATTCTTATTTCACAAGCTTTATGAGATGAGGAAAAAGAGTCAACACAAAGTAGTTATATGTATATTTTAATATACTTATATTTTATTTTATGTATTTTATTTTACATACTTATATATTTATTTTATATATACAGTATATACATATGTATATATACTATTTATTACTGGAAACAGTTCCAGATAAATGATATGGGTAAAAATAAATATTTGTTGAATTCATTCAGTCATTAATTTAGTGAACAAGCACATATGTATATATTGAGTCCCTGCAATGTGTCAGGCATTGTTTTGTTTCTGTAAATATAATAAGAAAAGTGATGAAAAAGTCCCCTTACATTTAAGAAGGAAGAGATAGACATGTATAAAATAAGTAATAGGTAGGTAAAAATATGTAGTAGGGTAGGTGGTGATAAACTCAGTGGAAAAATGTAAAACAAAAAAAGAGGGAATTAGGGATTAAACTTTAGGTAGAATGACCAGGGAAGGCCTCACTGAGAAGTTGACAGGAGAATAAAGTTCTAGGGAGGTGAGGAAGGGAGTCGGGCAAGTGCCTTGTGGAATAGCACCCCTGGAAGAGGAACAGCAGATGCAAAGGCCCTGAGGCAGAGTCCTTGGAATGTTGGAGAAGCAGCAATGAGATCTATGTGATTGGAGTGGAGTGGACAAGGAGGAGACATAATAGGGTCAGATTACTGAGACTTATAGGTCACGGTACTGACTTTGGCTCTTCCTCTACGTGAGATGGGAAGTTGTTGGAGAGGTTTTTTTTTTGTTGTTTTTTTTTTAATTTTTGTTGAAGTATAGTTGATTTAAATGTTGTGTTAGGTTCAGGTGTACAAGAAAGTGAATTGGTTTCTTTTCCATTATAGGTGATTATAAGATATTGAATATAGTTCCCTGTGCTATACAATAGGTCCTTGTTGTTTATCTATTTTATATATAATAATGAGTATCTGTTAATCCCAAACTTGTTGGAGAGTTTTGAGCAGAAAACTGAAATGGTTTGACTCGCATTTTATTTATTTAATTTATTTTTGGCTGCGTTGGGTCTTAGTTGCAGTATGTAGGATCTTCGTTGAGGCATGCGGGATCTTCCGTTGTGGTGCATGGGCTTCTCTCTAGTTGTGGTGCACGGGCTTCTCTCTAGTCGTGGCACGCAGGCTCCAGGGCGTGTGGGCTCTGTAGTTGTGGTGCACGGGTTCCAGAGTGCGTGGACCCTGTAGTTTGTGGCTCATGGGCTCTAGTTGAGGCACACAAGCTCAGTAGTTGTGGCACATGGGCTTAGTTGCCCCATAGCATATGGTATCCTAGTTCCCCAAGATCCTAGTTCCCCGACCAGGGATCGAACCCCCGTCCCCTGCATTGTAAGGTGGCCTCTTTACCACTGGACCACCAGGGAAGTCCCTTGACTTGCATTTTAACAAAATGTCTTTGCTTATTATATTGAGGATATGCTGAAGGGAGAGGTTAAGGTAGAATTAGGGTGCCCAATGGAGAGTAATACAATAATCCAAGTAAATGGACTATTATTTGAGAGGAAAGAGTGAAAGAGAAGTATCACAATAGCACCTTTTTTCCTTTAAAATTTAGGACAGAAATGAACACTGAAGGATCACGGATCACGCAAACGAAATGAGAGCACACCTTCCCCGGCCTGCTCTCTTCTGCCCTCTGGCGGGATGTCCAGATTATTCGGCACGGGTCTATCCTTCACGATATTTCTAGCAACCATGCAGGCTTCCTTAGAAGTTTAGATCAACCATATCGTCATGCAGCGTCTTTCACATCCACACCTGAAACTTACCCTACTTCTCTGCATCACATGACGGTTACTCATTTAAAATTTCCTATCAGAGCTTTTTTTTTTTTTGATAATTCTTCATGTTCTTCTCTGAGCTTTCTCCAGTAGTCCTCACCCATTCTGATTCTAAGAGGTAGCTAACTCTGACACTGCAATTACAGTGGCATTTATTAAAGGCATATTTTGAATTTCAGTCAGTGTGGAGATTAGAACCTATTCTTGATGTTCCATCATGCCTAAATGTATTTTTGATCAACTAAAGCACTTTGAAGCATCTATGATGAATCAAGTGGGTAACTTAATGGTCATGAAAATAATCTGGGAAAAATAAAAGTATTATATATTATAAAATATAAGCTTATTTCATGAGAAATAATATTATTATCGTTACTATTGAAAGTTTTTTTTACTGAAAGTATAATCCTGATTATAAAATTAAGACATAAAACTTGATAACTTACATCAATTTACCGGGAATAATTTTTAATAAATAGTCCATATTTATATAAACATACTCAATATATGACACCAGTTTAAATAACACTTAAATACTGATTCTGTGAGCACCTACCTAGATATCTCAAATTTTACTCACCATGTAATATACCCATAACAATCATCTTTCAAACCTCAAAGGAAAATAATATATAACAGCCTAAAGAGAAATTCTGAATTTCACAGGCTGTATCTTTATTTTATCAAAGGAAAATGGTTGTTTTTCTATATGCTCTTAATTATTAAATTGACCAACTTTTGGTGGTGTCATGTAAAGGCAATTAAACACTGTTCAGGCCTTTGCTCAGGACTAGAGCCATTTGAAATAGTTTTTATGAAGAAATGTAGTTTCTGGCTTTTGACAAATGTTTGTTGAATGAGTGCACAAAATAACGAATGCTATTTGCTCAGCAAATATTTATCACAGCCTTGCAAGGCACTGGACACTGTGCCGGACTGTGGAAATATAAAGATGACTAAGGCAAAATTTATTCAGGGAGGAGGAGTGTAAACAAAAATTACAATCTCTCTCTGAACAGAGTGCAGAGGAAGCACAAAGGAAGATCCGCTCAGAGTCAGGAAACGCTCGAGAGAAAAAGTGGGCCATGAGCAGAGCAGGGCTGCACCACTTCCGGGATGTAGAGCTGAGGCTTTTGTCCTCTGGCTACACTTATTGTCATTATTGTATGAATAGCAGTGAGCTGAATGCAAGGGGGAAGGACGGCAGAGATGTTTTAGAAAGGGGTGATGTGTCTCCCGTCGTGTTTGCTCTGATGATGGGCTTGTGGTTTAGGCAGTAGTTATGGATGGCGTGCTCCAACCTAAACTCTGTCTCTCTCCGACTCCTCCTCTTAGTGCCTTCCCAGCTATGAGCAGGGTGCGCAGGGAGTTTTCCTTTTGTTTCATACAGAATTATAAACCAGTTCCAACAGATTGGTTGGGTTCCTGGATGAATTTTGTGACAGAGTTTGACAGTTATGAATTTTCCATTTATTAGACAATCAGCCACAGAAGTGCTACTCAGTGTAACTGCATTCAATTTCTACTGCTACCTAGAGTTGTAACGACATGACACCATACATAGTAACACTAGTCATGAAAAAAATGTTTCCAGATAGACTGGACCACACTGTGTAGGTATGTTTTTGAAGGTCAGTTAACTGTCTAAACTTAATGGCTGCATGCAGGTAACAGTAAACATCCAAATGACAACTGAAAATCATAGTTAGTTTTCCAGATGTTTTACCTATGAAGCCAAGCATCTGGAAAAACAAAAACATCTGGATGACTGACTGTACTGAACACTTTTCACCCAGCCATTTTGGCATCACGCAGACATAGGCCAAATCTCTTTTTTTTTTCCACATCCGTAGCAGTGAAAAGCTGCAGTAAGAATCACATTGTTAAGTAATATTAAGAGTAATACAAACAAATCAAATAAATCCAAAGTAAATAGTTGTTTGAACTGAAACTGTATTTAAGTTATTGAAACACGTTCTTATACATGCATCAGGATCACTTTAAAGCTAAAGCATTTGAACGACATTGTTATAAATGGAGCTGCAGTATTTAAAATAATGGTTTATAATGTATTTCTTAAGCATTAGGAAATAACCTGGGTGTATAACAGATGAATATATGAATTTTATTTGAATTATGGAATAAAATTTAGGAAAGTGTTAACAAGTTTTAAACCACTGGTTTGGCTTTATATGTTAATAGTTTTCAGCAAATATAGATGACTAAAATACCAAAGGACATAATCCAAAGGTATTATGGAGAGGTGGATTGACTAGGAGGAGACAGGGATGGCAGAGACACTGTCACTTACTAGCTATGGAACACAGGCAAGTCAGTGTACCTTAAATGTGTTGGGATGGAATAAAAGCACACATGTGAAATCACCTCACCCTGCATGTGCACATGGTAGCTGCGTAATGAGTGCCAGTTGCCGTCTGCTCAGAGAGCACCCCAGAAGCCCACAGGGATGGATCCTTTCGGGGTGGGCAGAGTTCTCTCTTAGTCCTGATTGATCAGTGTCATTTTAACGGCGTGCTAACACATTATAGTTTAAGTTGCTACATGTGTTTAAAAAATAATTATATAAAACTTTTAAAAACTAGTGTATCATTTTTATCTTTCATATATTCTTAGAAAGTATTTAAAAAAGAGGTATCTGTTATTGTGTTATTTTACATGGCAGAAAAAAAGATACGAAAACATTGCTGAAAAGCTGTTTCAGAGACAGAGTGAGACACAGGACTCCACCGGACAGTTCAGTGCTCTTTCTCTTGCCCTTACTGATACCAATGGAAACAGATATGGAAAATCTCATTCACAGACCGGGTGAGAAATAGCCTCAAATGGCAGGCCGTTTACCTGCAACAAATACTCTTCCACAACTTTCCATCTTTAGTGATATAAAATTTAAGTTCTTTTTCCTCTCAGAAAACAACCAAATTTAATATGCTGGCGTCTCTTTTCACTTCCGCATTTGTAGAATCTAGTCACAGTTGTAAACGGCAGGTGGTGTTAGAATATCCTATTGTATTTCCTATCAGGAAAGAGGGCACAATATCAATCAAACTACTAAAAACCTCTGAGTTATTTGAAAACTCCTCAATATCATTTTAATACATAATTTATTACCCTGGGTCATAGGCACAGGAATAAGGATGGGCAAATATAGGTAGCCCCCCTTTTGTGTCTTTTAAAACCTATGTGAAAATTTGATGACTGTGTATCAGATACTGTTTTGGCAGATTCAGTAGGGTAGTTTGCTATCTAAGTGTGACCATTTTTGTAAATTTTAAACTTGGTTTGCTTAGAAAATAATCTTCACCTACTATTTGGGCAAGGGGGTAAATACAGATTTTTAAAAAATGTAATGTTACCTTAAAATGAAGTAGCTTCTAATAATACCACTAATTACAATGAGTTTAAGTCACAAATTGATTTTCTATTTAAAAGCAGCATTTTACAACACTATAGAAAATGTAAATATTTCTGTGCATAAGGGGCACTTAAGGAAAGAATTGCACATCATATTTGTACAATAAATTTTGTGGAAAGAACAAGTACTTTTTTTTTCTCTAGCAAACACTTAGTATACACCAGGTACTATCATAAACACTTTAGAACACACTGTAATTGTAATAATTATCCTATGGGGTAATTACAACTATTGGTCCCATTTTTCAGGTGGAGAAACTGATGTAAGGAAAGGTTAAGGAACTTTCCCAAGGTCACACAGCTAAAAGAGGCTGTGCCAAGATCCCAACCCAGGCCGTTTGGCTTTGGAGTCTGAGCTTTTACCCACTGTTCAATATGACGCCTATTAAAAATAATCTAAAGACATTGGCCGGTCCCCTTCAGGCTTCCAACAAAAGTACGGTAAACAATTACTTTGTCCTAAGAATGATTTGTGTCCTCGGACCAAAAAGCCACGAGCTGTTGTATGCAATAGTTCTTTGTAAGTGACAGCTGCTCTGCTTTGTGAACGTCCCACACGCATGCCAGAAAGTTAATATCAATTACAATTAAGGAGGAAAATTATTTGGGGCAACATCACGTTTCACAAGAGCCTTGCTAAGTAAAGCATTGCCAAAGAGCGAAAATATTAACGCTTTGCTAAAACTTTGCCTTTTTTTTCTGTGCCGACTTTTTTAAAAGGTGTAAACTGTGAATTGGAAGTTGATGAATGTCGGTCCCAGCCCTGCGTCAGTGGTGCAACCTGTCAGAATGCTGTGGAGGCCCGTTTCTGTGACTGTGCCCCTGGCCTCCTGGGTGATGGCTGTGAGCTCAGCACTGATGAGTGTGCCAGTGGGCCGTGTCTCCATGGGGGGCTGTGCGTGGATGGAGCCAACAGGTACGTTTTCTCCTACGTTTGGGTCATTGGCTTGGAGCGAACTCACTGACCAGAAGCTATGGCACCAGTCATTCTGGTGAATTTGGAGATCTCACATCGCTGGCTTAAAATGTGCAGATTGCTTTTTATACTTTAAATATAAAAAAGTTGTAACATTCACATTTTATTAAAATAATGCAACGTTTGGACGCCATCTGTCTCAAGAGGGAGCATTTTCCAAGTCATTCTTGTAGTAGTCTTGAACTAGTTCTGTTACAGAAAAGCGCCAGCCTTCCAAATCCATGAAACAAATGGAATCTACCTTCTGTATCTTTTGTAGATGGAAAAACAAAACTAGAAAAACAAATGGAATCTACCTTCCATATCTTTTGTAGATGGAAAAACAAAGCTATATGTGAATATAAGATTGTATTTATAAAATAACAAGCATATAAATCAAGTGGTGAAAAATAAATCCTTTAGGAATTTTATATAAACAGTGTTGGAAAGGGCGTTGATATTAAATTAATTATATCTTGAATTTCTAGGTGTTTGGAGAATTGGGTGAATACTTTGAAGACAGCAGAACGATGAGAAGTAGCCATGTAATTCTGTTCCAAATTAGAGTCTATCATTGGCTTTTCAGTAAAAACAAAAACAAAAATAAAACAATAAATTACACCTTAATATGATGCATATAATAAATTTGGGTAATAGTAGTTGAATTCATATAAATATTTTTGAAAGAACTTTCTAATACTTATTTAAACCACAAGCATCGAGTTATTAAACACAAGTTTTAACAGCATTAGCATTTAATATTGCCTTGACAGATCCTTCAGTGGCTCAGTGGACGGCAAGATGGGCACTAAAGCTCCCCCTTTACAATAAGGAGTCTAAAGTTCAGGGAAGTTAGGTCACCCCCCCCACCCCCCCCCCACAAATTCACACAGTTAATTCTTTGAAAAAGGAGGCCTAGAATTGAACTTTCCTTTATTTAATAAAGAAGATATAATTTATCCCAAATCTGAATTTTAAAGTGAATCAGACTCAAAAGGGCAGTAATAAAAGGCACGTGTGCTTCATATATACCCAGGAAAATAATGTGATTTTAAATAGAGCAAAGTGGTAGAACATTTTTTTTGTAAACTATAACCATTCTCCGCGTCTTGCCTGTGACTTGCAGTTACACCCAAATGATTCTCCAGTGGCATGAATCTTCACGCCTGGAGACAGGTAACTGGGCAACACATAGACCAGAAAGGCAGTTTCCACACAAGCGCTCCAGACAAAAGGAGGATGCTCTCCCAGCCATGCTTCACTGTTTCCAGAAAGCATCAGAACAGAAGGCACACAACGCTTGTAATGCCTGTGGAAATGCAAACAGAGCAAGGCTGGACCTGCCAGCTTTCCTCTCTTCACCTGCATGTGTGCCATGGATAGTTTTTCTACTGTATCCACATCTCTCTTGTGACCTAAATTTTGAGATCATTGCAAGGTCAGCAGTTACAACCTGACTTCATTTTCCCACAGCAAAAAATTAACACATTTGCTATGAGGAGTGTGGGAAAGTCAGAAACTGTACCCCGTGAAAGGTTCTTGCAGACAAAGGAAGATTCAGATGGAGACTGATTCCGTGAATTGAGGTCCACTAGCCAGCCGTGACCACAGGGCTCTTGTCTCCAATGTCTTACACATAGTAGATTTGTAGTAGGTATTTTTAATTAAGTAAATGGAATAGTGAATAGAGGATTTCTAGCTAGCAAAATTATGTATAAAAATTGTAGTCACTTATATTTGCTAATATTTAAGATTCCTTAGTGAAATCTTAATATCTGTGTTGGTGGTAAATAGACACACAGCCGTGGTGAACAGGACTGTTACGCTTTATACAATACTAGGTATCCCTCCCCCCAGACACTCATTTTATCTAAGCTGAGTGTGTAAGCCCATGTTTTTGTGATACTAGATCCTCAAGGAGAGACCGTCTAAATTGAAAGCCTATTCTTGATAAAGTGAACAACTCTCCCCAACAGATTTGTATTTTAGGTCTATCAAGTAATCCCACTTAATCAGTGAATGATTACAAATAGCAAGACTAAAATATTCTTGTACTCTGAAAATAAGAAAACATAAGTCACAATTTATATAATGAGAATTTTTCCTTTTTTTTCATAATTTATTGTTTCATTTTTCATAAGGGACCTCTTTCTGGGCTCTCTATATAAAAAAAGTGCCTTGATGATATAAATCAGTCTATACTGCTTCACAGTATTAACAACTTTATTTGGTACTATTCAGTAGTTTTATTCAGTATTTTCTGCCCTTTGGCAGGCCGTGTCCATTCTTTATATGCACATTTAATTATGCCAACAACTCTGTCACAAAGGTACTATTATCTTCAATTTATGGGTGAGGAAATTGAAGTATACAATCATGGTTTCCAAATAATTTTGATTGAAAACTGTACTGTAAAATTTTAAAGATAAAAAGCTATTAATATGGAAATGCATAATGCTTTCAGGCTTATAGAGATGATTCCTCAAGGTTTTTGATAAGTATTAAAACCATGCCATGGGTCTGGGGTTGACAGACAAGTGAAGAGACAGGATAACAATATTTAATCTCAATATGACCAAGAGTTGATGTGACAATTTCATTTTACTCTCCAGGTACAGCTGTAACTGCATGGGTAGTGGATTCACAGGGACACATTGTGAGACCTTGATGCCTCCATGTTGGTCAAAACCCTGTCACAATAATGCTACATGTGAGGACAGTGCTGACAATTACACTTGTCACTGCTGGCCTGGTAAGTGACAAAATATCTTCCACCATTTTTTTTTTTTTTTGCTTAGAATAGAAACAAATCGCTTATAGCAAATAGAAACTAAAAATTCTTGTTGCTAAAGGTTTAAAATCAACTCTTTCTTCTAGTTATCATTGTTTAATTTAATTGTATTCTTCAGTGCTCAAACATATCTACTGCTACACTATGCATTGTCTGAAGTAGGTTACCAAGCTGCCCAATCATCAGAATCTTCTGGAAGAAAACACAGAGGAAAAAAAAAGTCAATAGAAGGGTCGATTTCAGCATGGTCTTCGTGGAGTAAAATTCACTGGAAGATGCTTCCTTTTCCTCCAAGATGTTTTCCTTGACGCCTAGAATATATTAAAACACATGAAACACTATTAAAATCCCAAGTGCTTGTGTTATAATTCATGGAGTCAGTCAGTGTGATCATAATGGTCCCCATAAAGGGTATAGAATGATATTCCAGAAATGGGTGTATTCTCCTAGCCCTTTATAACGTAAAAGACAATACAAGTTACACACACATAAACCATAACTAAAAATTACGCTTAAAAGGTAATTAGACTTGAGTGTAGAGGTGATACCAGAATCAGTAGGAAACAGTATGTGATACTTGAATCAACAGGCCACCCGTAAATATTGATGTTAATTTTGGCAATGACCCTGCTTGACATATTTTAACCTAATTCTTACTAGGATTTTATTGCTAGAAATGAAAGAGCATTTCGTCTCCCTTCTTTCTTGATCCATTGGAAAACACTGATAAATTTATGATTATTTAAAATCTAGCTGTTGCAAGCTGGCTGGTCATCTACCCCCTCCTCCCCACTCACATTACTGTCTGAGGAAAGGATGACCCTGTGGCTGGGGAGGAGGCATGGAGACCAGGGTCAGTCCTGTCAGTAGCAGCTTCTGATGGAAAGACATCTCATTGCCTGAGGCACGTGTAACACGCTTTGGTTAAATACATCTTGTAGGTAAAAACAAAACAAACATAAAAGTATAAAAGGAAGTTTGGAATTCTTCTGTGGCTCAGAAATCTGTGTATCTCATGTGTCTTCCCACTTCCAGATAACGAATAGGGTATATTTTTATCCTTTGGTCATTGGCTCTGGTCAGTAGGAAACAGTATGTAACACTTGAATCAACAGGAGCCCTGTAATACTGAATTTTTTCCAAAACATGTTATTCCACATTCTTGTCATCAACCAACACTCAACACTCAATCAACACTCTGGGCAGGACCTCGGTCCCTAAGCAGGGCATGGAGCAGACAGCTTGGGAGCAGGACAAGTCCACCATTTGTTAACCAAGTAAACTAGGGTGAGTTACCTCTTAATTCTTAAATTTCTCATCCGCGAATGAAGGATAAACAAAAAAACTACTTGTAGTGTTGTTGTGAGGGGTAAAATTATAAAAATAGAGCCTGGCACATATTAGGTACTCAAAGAAAAGGCAACCATGTGTTACTACACCCCAAGCTGTACACCAGGAGGTGGAGATTGTGTACGAGAGATGGTTTCTGTGCCCTAAAGGCTGTGTAATGGGGCCAGGCAGCTGAGAGGAGCGGCCTAAAAGAAGACCAGCATGTTGCACAGCAAAGCCAGTCCTGGTCCTTTTTCAGGCCGCTCCTCTCAGCTGCCTGGCCCCATTACACAGCCTTTGGGCACAGAAACTAACATGGTGTTGTGAAGCAATTATACTCCAATAACGGTCTGTTGGAAAAAAAGACCAGTATGTGCTCCGTACGTTCAAGCCACGTGGACTTCAGGGCCATGATTCCTCATGTGAGGCATCTGGGCCATCAAAAAGACTGCGTTCCTCCTTCCAGGGAGCTTAAATTCTATCTGGGATACAGTGTGAAAAAAATGTGTACAGTACAATTTTGGGTACAATAAGAAGCTCTGTTAAATTCTGTAAAAGGGATTAAGGAGAGAAGAAGTTCAGGGATGGCTTGACCAAGGAGGCACCATTTTAGACAACTTGAAAGATCACTAAGCATATCCCAGAAATGTACCCACTGGCCGTGTGACTTTGGCCACGTTACCGCTCTGAGTCTCGGTGTCCTCATCGACAGATAAAGCAGAGATGATGATAATAATATCTACCTCATAGTGTTGTTGTGGAGATAATTCCAGCAATAGAGAAGGAGCTCCCAGCTCAGCCTAGACCATAGGGAGCACTCGATAAATGTCAACTAGATACTAAGATTAGGAGATTGGCCATTCTAGACCCTATGGCCAGCACGTAGCAGCTCATTACTTATTTAAGGATAGAAGAGAGGAAGAAAAAGAAGAGGGAAAGAAGAAAGGGCAGCAGGCACACATGGAAAAGAGCATGTCCAATTGTGGAACTTTGAGTGATTGTTTAAAATGCTGGACTACGCAGGGCTGAGGGTAGAGAGATGGGGCTGGGGAGCAAGATGAGACTGAAGCCGGATCACAGTGCTGTTTGTCTGCCCTGCAAACTACGGGGCAGAGAAGTAACATAATCTGACCTGTTAATTTAAAAAGAGCTCTCTGGCACTTTAGTGGAAGGTGATTGAGAGAAATAAGGCTGAAGGCAGGGAATCTGGTGAGAGTTCTGCAATAATTTAAGTAAGAGATGAGCCAACTGGTCAGAACAAAGACCATACTGGTGAGGGTGGAGATGAGGGGATGGATGGCCATGAGAGCACTTTAGGAGGTAGAAATGATGTGGGGATTGAGAAAGGGACACCGATTTAGGACAGTTCTGAGTTTCTTGGGCCGCTGGATGGATGGTGATTTTGCCTAAAGACAAAACTCAGAATGTCTTTGTACCCAATTCTCACAGTTATATAGAAAGAGAAGATTTAATGCTACAAGCTACTCCATATCTAAGAAAAGGAGACCATTCCTTTGGATCACGAGACCACTGCCACTGAGCACGATGGCAAGAATCCACTGCTGGAATTGCCCAGGGTCCTCATTTCAAGAGTAATTAATTACAAGAAGGGTTAGTCACTTTAAATGCCTATCTTGAAAGTTTTCCTGTTATCCAGAAAATATTGGGTTTGTTTTTTTTTTTAAAAACATAATTTAAGAACCCTGGGGTCTTGACTCAGCATCATATTGTTTCTTTGTACAGAGTTTTACAGGAAAACGTGTTAAATCTATTGAATGTAGCCTTGATTGGAGGAATCTATTTATATATGTGGTTAAAGGGTACAGCAAACAGAATCCCCACAGGGCCCCAGTGGTGGGGACAGGACTGGTAAGACTATAAATCAGAACCTTCCTAATGTTCAGGATAAGAATAAGACAATGCATGAGCCGGAAAGCCAGAAAGGACTTATGAAGGTTCTAAATTACTTCCTAACCTGTCCTGTGTATGAGTCTTCAAACTTAGAATGAGAAGAAAATTGAAAATAGTCAGAACTTTCTTTAGTAAGTCAACTGTAGCACAACAAGTTTTTATAATGGTTTTGTGACAACCATTATTTAGTGAATATTTGTAGATCCTTAAGTATGAAATAGAAGCACTTAAAAAGTAGACATTCAGGCATAAAAGACTGAGGGTTCTGGGGGAGGGTCACTACCAAGGATTGTGGGACCTTGATCTGACATGTGCTTTTAGTTTCCTTTTCGACTCTAAGTTTCTTCTTCAGACTGCTGACAAAGACCCCAGGGGTCAAATGTGACAAAATTATTATATTGTTGAGCAACAGAATTTATGTTGTGCTTACGATTTGACATAGGGCCCCATTCAGGTTTTTATTAAAATTACAAAATAAGCGATCACATCATATTCTCATTATCTGCTTATTAAGAGTTCATCAATTCTCTAGTTTATCTGCTAAGCTAGGATTATCATCTAAATTGTTGATTAGAACTATTTGAATCTCATTCAGACATTGATTGAAGGCCTACTACTCAGGTGTTGCTCTGTCCTGGAGTGGAGAATAAAAAAAGTCCCTGCTTTTGTGGAGCTTACAGTCTGTTGAGGGAGACAGCTATCAAATACATCAACAAATGAAAGCTATATATGTAAATAAATTTTAAAAGATAACTATAAAAGTACGTACATAGTAGCAATCATTGTAAGACAATGAAAGGAAAGAATTGGGTATATGAGAGAAAAAAGGATCTTACTTAGATCTGACCATGAGGAAAAGAGAACGTAATAAGAGATGGAGCCTGAAAACTTAGTTATCCAAGCACAGTCTTGGAGAAGGGTTTTCTAGGAGAGGGAACAATGTTATAAAGGCCCTGGGGTAGAAAACATTCTAGGGACAGGAATGCAGAGGTGGGATTAGGGCCAGATAATAAAGGGCCGGTCAGGTTAACGATTTTAAATTTTATTCTGTGTGAAAAGCGAAGCCATTGAATGGTTTTAAAGTAAAGAAATAGCATGGTGGGAGGGAGGGAGATGCAAGAGGGAAGAGATATGGGAACATATTGTATATGTATAACTGATTCACTTTGTTATAAAGCAGAAGCTAACACACCATTGTAAGGCAATTATACTTCAATAAAGATGTTTAAAAAAAAAAAAAGAAATAGCATGATTTGATTTATAACTTTTACAACTCTGGATTGTAAATTTAACATGGATAGACCGTGCAAGGGAGTTCAAAAAGCAAGTTGCAGAAGGATGCGTGCAGTACAATTCTAGTTATGTTAACACACACACAATAAATATATACATATATAGTTTTAACAGGTGCATATGTATGTAAAACCAGAGGAATAGTTCTGGTAGGGACTTTCTTTTATATTTAATATTAAAATGTTTTATAAAGTACTAAATCATTCATGTTTTATTGTTTTTATTCTTGTCCCTAACAAAATGACCCAGCTAAATCCATTCAAATACAAATCAATTTTTTATTGTCTCACTGAGTGTTAAGAAGCAATCATTTACCTTTACTTTGAGTTTTAAGAGAAGAATTTAGGGTTGGCTATGTAGATCCTGCTGACTTTACAGCTATTCTTTGGAAAAATATATCATTTTTTTTTCTTGCTTAACATTCAAACAACTGGAATATTTGAGGAATTGGAGTCTAGTTAAAATGTCCAGGTTAGATCAAGGTTATCCTGAAGTTCCTTGTTCATCCAATCTTTATTAAAAGCACTGATCGATATTATAGGAGTGACTCCATTGTTACTATTACTCATGTTCGTGGAAGCCTCTCTTACCAGATCCCTTGCCAGCTCCTTGAGGGAGGCCCAGCACCTTGTTAACTGCTGCCAGCACAGTGGCCAGCCTCCGGTCAGGCGCATACTCTGTGGTTGAGGGGCTTTGACTCAGCAGCTTCTCTGAACGTTTATCCCGCAGGATACACGGGGGCCCAGTGTGAGACCGACATCGACGGATGCAGTAGTAGCCCCTGCCAGTCTGATGGTGAATGCGTGGAGCTGTCTTCAGGGGAAGGGCATGGGCGCCTTGCCCAGCTGCTGTCTCTGTCCGGCCGCCCCGAAGCCTTAGGTTACATCTGCATCTGTCCACCTGGACTCACAGGTGAGGCCCAGGGCTGGGGAGATGCCTTGACTTTCTAGCGTTTGATGGCAGATCACGCATTCAACCAAATGGTGGATGAGCAGTGAGATCTGTGCCGTATAACCTCTGTTGCTGTGGTGCAAAGGGTCCCCCTTGTGGGCCTGAAAAATACCTCATTTCACATATTGTAGTAATTCCTTAGATCATGAGAAAAATGTTAAAAATAGGGATAGCAGAGGTGTAAGAAAGGGGAAATACTTGTATACATTATCCTGGGAATTAGAAGCTGACTCAAATTCTTCACCTTATAAACAGAAAATGTTGGAATTTTTATGTCATGAAATTTTATAATGATGTTACATTTTATGTTATTCAAATTTGCTTAAATAAGTTAACGTACTTATATTTACACAGAAAAATTATCTAGTCTCAAGTAATCAACTATTCTATAGCTAAAGTTGTTCCCTATATCAAATTTAAATGACTCTAACTTGTTCTACAGCATTCTTACTCTAAAATGCAGAGGAAATGTGCACGTATGTTTTCCAATGAACAGTTGTGTTTGTATCTGCTCCCATTTCTGAAAATTTTCAGAAGTTTGGAGACAGTCCCATATTTGGTAATGAGTAGCAACTTACCTACAATTGCATGGGTACCACTGAGAAAACTAATTACAACCTAGATTTCTATCTTATTCTTTTCTCAATAGATCCAATGATATCTGAGGAAAATATTTCAGCTGCTATCGGGGATTTCTGAGAAAAGAAAATAAGGAATAAGAAAAAAGGGGGAGGGGGTCTATTTATTTGATGGCAGTGTTTGCTGTAAGGTTGCTGTAGAAGATTTCCTTATTCACTGTCCCCTCTACGAAAAACACACAGAGGAGAAGCCTCTCCAGTGTCAACATCAGTATAAGTATTGTTTTTCCTGAATAGCTTCTAGCTTGCATGCTTTTTCCCCTAGTAAAATGTGTGCAAGTAAATCTTGATAAATGAAAAAAAGCATGAAATAATTCTTGCAATACATCACATTTCCCAACAATGTAAGATGCCAGAAATCTTATAGGTAAAAGTGGGTTCTACAAGCATATATGTTTTTCTGGAATATATTTCTGTATTTACCCCACCTCTGAGATTATTTAAATTTCCTGTTTCTGTTTCTTACATTTGCCTTTTTTTTTTTTCTTATTTTTTCTGAATTGTTTGATCCTGGTATAGTGTAAGTATTTTTGTCAGCTACTCTAAATCCCTCTTGGAACAAGGTAAGGGAGTTCTAAAATTTTTTATTGGGTTTAGGGTTATAAAGAAGAGATTCTATCAAAGTCAGAGGCCATTGCTAATGTTGCCTTATCAGATAAAAGAACATGGTTGACCAAAGAATCTACAGATCCAAACAGGAGAGGCAGTAAAATGTTTCAGGGAAGTGTGTTGGCCTTAATTTCTGAAGAGCAGCCAAAAATGACTATATGAGTTAAGAAGTCCTGGGCTGCCCCAAGTAGTTCATTTTGGGGGTGCCAGTGTAAATGGTGTTGTGTTGTTAATTTCAAATTCTACTTGTTCATTGCTGTTATGTAGAAAAGCAATTGACTTTTGTATATTATATTAACCTTGTACTCTGCAACCTTGCTATAATCATTTATTAGTTCCAGGAGATTTTTTGTCAATTCTTTCATATTTTCTACATAAATAATCATGCTCCTGCCTTTTTAAAAAATTAACATTTGCATGGTATGCCTTTTTCCATCCTTATACTTTCAACTTACTTATTGAATTTGAAGTGAGTTTCTTCTAAATGGCATATTAAAAAGCATATTATTGGGTCATGCTTTTTCAAAATTATTCTGTCAATCTCTGCCTTTTAATTGATATATTTAGACCATTTACCTTTAAGTAATTATTGATATATTAGGGGTGAACTCTGCCATTTTATTATGTTTTCTGTTTGATTTCTTTGTTTCTCTTTTCTTATCTTTCTGTGGGTTACTTGACCATTTTTTTAGGATTTCATCTTGATTTATTTATAGTATTTTCAGCTGTATTGTGTAGGTTTCATAGTGGTTGTTCTGGGTATTACAATATACACATGTAACTTATCATAGCCTATTGGTATTAACATGTTACAATTTTGGGTGAAGTGGAGGAAAACTCTATTTCCACTTAGGTCCCTTTGTCTTCCCCACTTTAAAATATCATTGTCTTGAGGATAAGATGGTATTATAATCCTTATTTTAATCATTACATATGATTTAGGAAACTCATGTAGAGAAGAGTGTTCTATTATATTTACCTGCCCTCTCCATTGTTCTTCCTTTCTGCCTTTTGCCTCAAGATTCTTATTCTACTGTTTACGTTGTGTTTAAAGAACTTCCTTTAGCCTTTCTTTAAGAGTAGGTATGCTGGGACTTCCCTGGCGGTCCAATGGTTAAGACTTCACCTTCCAATGCAGGGCATGCAGGTTCAATCCCTGGTTGGGGAGCTAAGATCCCACATGCCTCAGGGCCAAAAAACCAAGACATACAGCAGAAGCAATATTGTAACAAATTCAATAAAGACTTTAAAAATAGTCCACATCAAAAAAAAAATCTTTAAAAAAAAAAAAAAGAATAGGTGTCCTAGTGACAATTCTTTTGGTTTTCCTTTATCTGAGAAAGTCTTTATTGCCCATTTGTTCCTGAAGTGTAGTTTGTTGAATATAGAATTCATGGTTGACAATTCTTTTCTTTCAGCATTTGAAAAATTCTACATCACTTCCTACTGCACTCCATGGTTTCAAATGAGAAATCTGCTATCATTGAAATTGGCAGCCTTTCTCTGGCTACTTGTAGAGAAGAAGTGTGGTAGTGATAACACCTTCAACTCTGTCTTTAGTTTTTGGAATTTTATTTATGATGTGTCTTGGTGTCAATTTATTTGGATTTTTCCTATTTGGAATTAACTCAGCTTTTCAAATCTGTGGATTTATGTCTTTTGCCAAATTTAGGATCTCTTTAGCCAAATTTTTCTTTGAATGCTCTTTCAGCCCTACTCTTTTTCTTCTCCTGCAACTCTGATAATATAAGTTTTGTGTCTTTTGATATTTTCCCACAGATTCCTGAGGTTCTATTCATTTGTTTTTCTCTCCTTTGTTTAGAATGGGTAAATTTGATTGATCTATCTTCAAATTCACTAATTTTATTCTCTTTCTCTTTCATCTACTCTACTATTGTACCCATCCAGAGAATTGATTATTTCTCCTATTTTATTTTCCAGTTTTATAATTTCCATTTTTTGTAGCATCTAATTCCTTGCTGATAATTTCTATTTTTCCTTTTATGTTTTATTTCCTTTTATTTCTATTTTTCCTTTTATCTACCTTTCCTTTTTATCTCAAGAGAATTTGTAATTGCTTATTAAATCATTTTATGATGGTTACTTTAAATCTTTGTCAGATAATTCCAAAATCTGATTCAGCTCAGGTTGAGTTGATGGCATCAGTTCATTTTCTTTTCTCACTCAAGTTGTGGTTTTCCTGATTCTTGGTATGATGGGTGACTTTTCAGTAGTATCCAGGACATTTTGGATATTACGCTAGGAAACTATTGGTCTTATTTGAATTTTTAAAATTTTAGCAGGCAGTCACCTTTTTATTTTGGGCAAACAGGTCATAGCCCACTTTTGTGGGCTATATAGGTCCAATAATCAGTTAAATTTCAGAATTGTGGCAGTGTTAGTTTAGTCTGCTTGGTATATCTGGTGTCACCGGGGCGCCCACTGATCTCTGCTAAGGATATAAATGACACAGTTTACTTTTTGCAAGCTATACATATTTGCAGTTCTATCACTTGTTATATTAAAATAAATTTCCATCATGATGAAAAATATAATTGTGAATAATACATTTAATGACAGAGCTCCATTCAAAGAAACACTTAGAGTTGTTAAATATAGCTACAAACGTTTCCATTTTTAAAATTATAATTAAGGATGTATTTGTTGCTCTTCACTACATGTACAGTTATGTTCCAAATTGAAAATTGTTGTGGTTGGATATTGAATGCAATTTTTTAGCTTTGTTATAATGTGAAAGTGAAATATACCAGAGTAGAAATTAACTGAGGGTCCCTGAAGACAGTACTCAGAGAGAGAGAGAAATAGAACTTAAAGCCATGGAAAATGGGAAATAGTGAAAACATGGGTAAAAGGGGGCAGAGAATCCTAATGAGAGGAACCAAGCCCCTCTGAAGGGGTACCAACTTTTACCAGGGTTTCTTCTGGGACTTTCAACAGGTAAGGCAAGTTGAGCCCACAGAAACCAGAAGTATTATTTGATAAGATGATTGAGAAAAGTCTGAAGATCCATTTAGGTATTTTAATGATCAGAACTGAAACTTGGAAACTCATGAGCTTAGGTGCAATAATGGTCACTCTTCTCTAATAATCTCAAAATCATTAAAAAATATCCTTTGGCAAAATATCCTCACATACTGCCATAGCCAGTTTGTGCCTATAGCTGCAATGCTCAACTTGAAATGAGAATGGTGCATAAACACTTGATTTAAAGTCTGTGGATTTACTTAAAACCCACAAATTCACATAATTTTAATGGTAAACTAAATAAATCTATAATTGGAGAAGGCCTGTAGTTGAAAAACACTGTTCAGTCCAGTCCAAAACTGTAAATTATCTTTATTTTGTATGACCATCCTTGACCGCTGCTAGAAGGAATGTTGGCTGCTTCTTTCTATCATGTTTTAACTTTTCACTTTGGGGCACTGGACTCAGTTCTAGGGATATAATGATGAAAATACATGGTCTCTTCCCAAAGAAAAGTGAAAGAGCGGGAGGAAAAAGATGCACAAGAATACAAGATGGTACGATAACTGCCACAGTGAAGCCATAAAAAGGTACAGTCAGAGAAATCAGGAAAGAGGACCTATTTATGCTATTTTTGCCAGATAGAATTTAGTGGAAATTACGAGAATCCAAATGACTTGGTAGTTTTTTAATACAAATGATCATGTTGCTTCTAAAAATTAAGAAAGGATCTCATGACCTGTGTGCTTACCCTTGAAGCATCGTGTTCTAACCAAGCTAAATTGGAAACAATTGACTCATGTTTTTAATGTGAACATTTTGTTTCTGTTTATCAAAATGTGATAGTGATAATACCTTTAACAAGTTTCCCAACTGCTCGTAAGCCAAGTCCAATTTTCAGTTCTAACTTTCACTCACCAACTCCAATTAGCATTTACTCCGGCAAAGAGCAACGCCATTGCTGGTCTCTGGAGTGTTTCCTTGTTGCCTCTGAGGTGGGGATTTTATTCTGCTTCACCCATCTGCTCTGTGCATGGGAAGAACTAAGCAGTGCAGCAGGGGATCCTGTGACGTCCTGGCTTCAAACCTCAGGCAGAAATAAAGGGGTTCTCAACAATAAACACCCCAATGAGTGCCACCTGGCAAAGTGACTGTTCACGGGGTCTCTCATTCTCAGGTTCATCTGCCTCAAGCACAATGTTGTTAAAAATGAAGTGTTCACTTTTCCTTAAAAGTTAAATCCTGTCATTCTACCTAAATCCAACTAAAATAGGCACATAGGGCCGAACATGTAACATTGAAACCTTCCTGTATTCGCAAAGCAATGAAGCAAGCATATGGGGCAGTCAGCATCTCCTGCCTACAGAGAAATCTTCCATAGAATTTGTTCATTTGTTGTTTTTGGCTCGCTGTTCTTAGAGATGCACTTTTTTCCTTACTTACAATTTCAAGTTTGAGAGTATAGATCTTAAATAACTTGAACAGATATTAGATACACATATAAAGCTGTAACCCTAAAAGAGCCAACTTTGCTTCCATCCTTATTTACTTATAAGACATTTATTAATATTAATATTTTCAATAGATTAATCCAATTCATTTACCTTTGCTTTTACTATGAATATTAACATCTATAAACAAAACTCTTTATAGTACGTATGAGCACATTCCCGCTTGTACTACTTTTGATTCTGCTCTCTTAGCTACAACAATTAGGAAAGGTGTGTCACCTCCTTATACATAGATTGATTTTGAAAATCGTGTTCATTATGCTTACTACCTACTATCTAAAAAGATATTATATCTAGTAGGGAAATTTAACAGTCATGATTTGGAAGATCAAATGCAGATCAGATCCAGAGATGGACATGTCTGTGAGACCATCAGGACAGAGACAGGTAACAACGGCTTCACAGGCTGTGGCTGCTTTATTAGGTTAGCATTATTTTGTTGACTTAACGTCAAACAAGCTAAGGAAAAGCTCTCAAATGGATAATCAGCAGACAGATGTCAATTCTTCAAATCAAGGATTCTGGCCAACGTGTATTTGAAAGAGAAAACAGTTTTCTAAAACTAAAGAATAAAACCATTGCAAATCCTTCACCAGGAAATTCATAATTAAATTCTCAATAATCCACATCGTCATGCCACAGGCGCTGTCCTTGCAACTTGGATTCTGTTTTTGTGTGAGAGATGTGGGCCTCCGCCATTTATAAAACCTGTAAGGGAAGTACCATTCTCTAGTAATAGCCAGGTATTGTTAGAACAAGGACTTGAAACAGATGTTCAGAGAAGAGGTTGAAGATACTAGGAATTGTGCTTACAGGAGCCCACACAGCAAGCCTGCATATAACCGGGCCAGCTGCGTGTATGCTGCTTGTGAGAATGGCCATCTGGAAACCCCATTCTGCTTCTTGCTGCTCAAGATCCCCCAAAGTTTCTTTAAGCATGCTAATCTTTAGAAACAACAACATTAGTGACCGCCAACTGACCAAATCAAAGATTATGGCTTTTACCAAAGTCCACTGCTGTGGTTGTTTATTCAGAAAGTCTGTCTTCTGACATTAACACGGAAGACTCTTCAGAAACACCCTTCTCCCCCCACCCCATCCGCCTCCCTGACCACCTCCACATACACATTTGTCTGGAGCTTTACTCCAGCCCTGAGCAGCTCAGGTCCCAGGCCTTGGGAAAGCATCCAAAACCTTAGATCAACCAAATCTCTGACTAAAGAGTTGGATCTCTTTTTCCCATGAAAGGTTTTGTTATACCTGCTCTTGGTAAAAACCACCCCTCCTTCCACAGTGGTCCTCTTCACCTCTTCCTAGTCAGCACTTAAGCAGCTATTCTTGAAAAAGCTGAAATCAGAGCTGACTATAACTTCCTCTGAAGTCCTCAGGAACGGTCTCACCGTGGCTTACCAGTCAGTTTACCTCCATCACTCACAGATGTCCCAGCATTCCGGCCCATCAGACCCTAGTCTCTGATGCCAAAATGCTCTGGCCATTGCCTAATTTCACCTGATTTCCCATCCTTTTCTGAACGTGTCACTATATGCTAAAGATCTCAAAATTTATTATAAACTCAATTATCACTCTCCTCAACCTCTTTTTCAAACATTTCTTTCACCTACATGCTTTAGCTACAATCTAGCTATATTCTCAGGATACTATTCTTCTGCAGCCCTCTCAAATGGCAGTTGTTTTTTATTCTTCTCCCAAATCCCATGTTTGACTGGTCCCCAAAGTCAACTCAATGTCCTTTTCACTTTATTTCTACCTCTAAGCAACTGCTCCTCCCTCTTCATTCAAATCCCCAACTCATTTGGAAGCATATGTCTTCATATACGATGACACCTACTGCTTCTCCTTATTACAATCCTCCTCCCACCCCCTGGAACCTTCACTTTAGTCACCAAAGATTTTAGTATCTTACTTATCATTCTTGGAGACACCCATATGGAATATCCCTGCAAACCTTATTTCCAAGTCATTAGACCTCGTTATTTCCAAATGACTCTGACTGCCACCCGGCAACTTCTACCCACTTCTGTGGTCACAATCTAGACCTTATTGTCACCAATAACTCACTAAAAACCTCATTTTCCATCGTTCTATTCTCTGACCATAACCTCCATTTCTCCAGTTCACTTACATGCCAACACTTTTTCATTGCACCTAGTCAATTGTTCCGACCAATTTTTTATTCATTGCCTCACCCTCTGTCTCAGCTAAGACTTCAGTCTAATACTGCAACTATTTCCTTGCATACAACCTCAGCTCTCCAGATCCTGTCTCTCTCCATTGTACTTACTTGGCAAAAGTACACATAAGATTAAACCTCACACTTCATCTTCTGCACACCTACAAGCAATTTGAGTGTGGCTGGAGAAAAACTCACAACTCACACACTTAACTGATGAGTATAACTTGATATTTATGACCACAAATTTCAAGGAGACTCCTAGCCCTTAGAGAACACTCCTTTTCGAGTTCTACTTCCCAAGATGACCTTTTTATACCTTTTTATACTTTCTCTTTCTTCAAACTTCCATTACCTCCTCCCTCTTTGTTACCCTCAGTTGATTATCAGGTTTCTAATTTCAGTCGGAGAAGAACCACCTCATATTCCGTCCACTAAATCCATTGGATCTGAGATTTGATTTTATCCTACTTACAAGTTCATAACTTAGTGTGTTACTGCTTCATGGATGCTGGCAGAAGACATAAGGCTTTTGAGTAAGGGAAAAAAATCAAATATACTTCAATGACATTTTTTAAAAGTCTGTGCCACCTCTGAGTGGTGCCAGCAGCCGTATCAGAGAATAAAGGAGTGTGGAATGTCCTTTGTTTATCTTGACTACCCGTCCATTGTTGGGGGCCTTTATAAGAAAAAAAAATGCTACAGTCAGATTGCAGACGGTCTGGAAAGCTGAAAACTAGAGTCAGCTGATCAGAATGGAACAGCAACAACATAACCTGAAAATGTATCTCTAGTGGCCAGGTGCCAATGGCAGTCCCCAGGGAGAGTCAGAGATCCACTAGTCGATTTTCTAAGAGGAGACAGGAAAATGCTCCTCTGTGGAATGTGACCTCCTTCACTGCTGGACTATTGGACCAACTGTGGTGGGAGTCAGAGTCTGGCACACAGTGGTCCTTCTAGATCACAGTCATGTCTTCCCTGATGGTTGACCTATTGTTTTGTCTGGTACAAGAATGGATCCAGGCGGTGACAGCAGTGATCTGGGTGGTTCAGGCTTGATGAGCATCTTGATTCAGCCTCATCAGACAATGGGCCCTTCCCCTGGTGATCCGTGTGATTGGACCAGACTGTTCGATGGGCAATTGAAATTTGCTTCCACAATTGAAGGCCCTGAAGAGGAGGATCTTTAACCGGCCAGCCTGTGGTCTTCCAAGTGGCAGATCATTAACTGTAGCCCAAGAACTAGTAAAAACATAAAATGCCTGGTGCATAGGACTGTTGGCTAAGGTGAGGAGGACCAGCTTTCCATTCAGGCCATTGTGCTGACCAGCCCTTATCTCATTCAGCTTTCTGGAGTTGTTGGGGAAGGATGACCAATGCTTTCCCATGAACACCATCAGCCTTTAACTTGGCCTGATCAGGCCCAGGCATAAGAGGATCCTAATCTCTGTGGATGGAGGGCCCCGTTGAGTAAGTGGTTATATTCAAGGTAGTTGAATGTGGAATAAAGTGTTTTGTTCCCCAAAGGAATAGCTGCCACATTTTCATGTAAAACCGAAATGCTGCTAAGACCAAATCAGCCGTGATCTTGAATATATCATTCCCATTTGACCAACAAGGCCTGAAGGTCCTCTCCGTATTTGCACTGAAGTCCAGGTTGACCATTCGAAAATGGATCTGTCATGTCCGAGAGTCGCAGGTTGCCATGAATCGGGTGCATTCAGTTGCAACAGAGATTACTAGCTGCCTTTGTGTGTGTCTGTTTTCAGAGGGGTGTAATTGGATTAGACCAGGTATATTATACAGAGAAACAGCCTCTATCAATTCCCCAACATCTAAAGCTCTGATACTCCTTTCTCCTCCTCAGATTCTACATTGTTTCTGTTGCACCAGCCTGGAGGGGACAATGTGGCAAACCCTAAATGGGAGAAACCCCTCTGACACTTCTGGATTGGGGAAGTGCAGGCATAGAACCCATTGTTTCCATTATATGTACAGATGTGGAAGCCACAGCTGTGCATCGATTCAGCCCAGGGTTCCCACCCATAAGGTCACTTTATCCTTTCCCTCCACCAGCCCCATCCAAACTCCATGCATTGAATTTGGATGCCATTTTTATCTCAGGAACACAGACTAAGGACTGTAACCCATGGTGACTTAGGAGTTAAAGCAACAGCCACCAAAAAACCCACACAGTCTCCCAGCTGGGAGTGCAGGAGTGCTAGGTGGGGGGAGGTTTGCCCTTGAGGAAGAGGGTGGAGGGTTGCCGGAAAGCTGTTCACCCAGTTTGGTCCTCACTCCATGGATGGAGTCCAAGCGCCAGAGCTACTCCCTTCCCAGAGTCTCCTGATGTCTGGTGAGCCCCTGGGCTGGGAGACTCCTTCGTTTCTGCCCTTTGCACGCCCTGCCCTCTGCCCTGTCAAAGGAGGTTCACCAGGCAAGAGCAGCACCACCTCTGGGTGAGATAGTGACTCAAGGTCCTGTGTGGACAGGGATATTTGTCCTTAAAGCAGCTGAAGTCATGTTACAGGGGGAGGGAGGTACCAAGGGTCATGGAGGGAGACAGCAGGTCCACACCAGACAGTACGTTTTTGCATCATTCAGTTTCAGTTTCATGTGACTGCTTGTGACTCATCCAAACCAACCTATAACGTTTTGGTCTATCTGAGGTTCTGTACTGAATAGCAAGGTCCTCATTGTTGACAGAATCTATTTCAGCTTCCAATTCTCCTTGACTCAGCAGCACACACCTGCTGCCACTCAGCTGGAGCTGTGGGGCTTGCTGCCTGTTGCCAGGACAGCATCCCTTCCTCCTCCTGCCCAGGGAGATCTGACAACCACCAGGGCATCATTTGGGGCTGCTTATTTTAATGCTACCCCCTGTTGCTCAATCTTAGGTAGGATGATGCAGGTCCCCTGCTTCCCTGTCTCACCCATCACTTGGGGGAGAGGCCAGAGAGTCGTACTCTGTCCCTGAACCCATCCTGAAGGGCCCTTGACATTCTTCTTCCAGAAAGCTGTGTCTCTGTCAGCATCTCATCTTTGTTGCCATAACTGTTGGGTCTGAGATTTAATTTTACCCTCCTTATAGCCAGTGAGTTAGCCTGTTGTTTCATCGATTCTGACAGAAGACATAAACCTCGTGTCAGAGACAAAGGACTTTATTACTCACAGCACAGCAGGCAGCTTGAGCATTGTGTTCACATAGACTTTGCCAGCATGCAAGTCTTACAGGGATGTGAGATGGGCTCAAATGGACGAGGTGCATGCAGTGAATTTGCATCACACAGAGGAGCAATCACTTGGGGAATCCACTGCTTTTACAGCAAGCAGCAAGCCAGTCTGATTTTTGTCCCAAAGGGAGATGTAACCTCATCCCTCAAAGTTCCTTGCTGCAAAAACCAACCCTAAGTATTGGCCCAGGTAAAGAATGGTTAGGGTCTTGCATTCTTGGTACATCCATCAAGAATCTGCAGGGATGCTGAGTGCCCAGGGAAGACTGAGTCTCTACCACCTACTTATTTACCTGGGTCCTTGGGGACACAGGGGGGAGGCCGGGGAGATCAGGAGAGGCAGGTGGGAGGGGCCCTCTAGGAGGAGCGGGAGAGGAGCGGAGGGTGATTGCCCCGCCCACTCAGGCCCAGAGATCCGACTGAGCTCCCAGGACAGTCCCCTGCCCTCCAAGGCCCCCCCCTCCTCTCCACTCCCCCTGGCCGCATTGGTCCTGGGGGCATAGGAGGGAGGCCAAAGAGATCAGGAGAGGCAGATGGGAGGGGCCTCCCAGACCCCAGACTGGAGGAGCAGGAGAGGAGAGGAGGGCGTTTGCCCTGCCCACTCGAGCCCAGGAAGCCTGCTGGGCTCCCAGGTGAGGTACCCTGCCCTCCAAGACCAGGGGTGGAGGACACGCCTGGGCCCCTTCTGTTCCTTGAGCCTAAGCCCCACACCCCAGGCCCCCAGGGCCTTTTCCAGCCCTGTGGGTCCTGAGCATTGGCCCCACCCACCGCCCAAACCTCACCCTTGCTTAGGCCCCGCTCTCTACAGCCAAGGCCTTTCCCACCCCCCTTTTTTTTTTCTCTTTTCCCTCCTCCTCTTTTTTACTATTGTGGTACTGATGTACCTTCTGGTTGTTGATTCATCTATATTTTATTTTTACATTCCTTCTAACATATCTGTTAGTTTCCTAGTCTGATTTTATTTTTTACTTTGTTATTGTTCTCTCTCTTTTTTTTTCGCCACCCCACGCGGCTTGCAGGATTTTGATTCACGAGCCTGGGGTCAGGCAGAGGCTCCTGCAGTGGGAGCGCCGAGTCCAAACCACTGGACTAACAGAGAACCTCAGACCCCAGGGAATATTCACTGGCGTGAGGTCTCACAGAGTTCCTCATCTCAGCACCAAGACCCAGCTCTACCCAATAGCCTACAAACTCCAGTGTTGGAAGCCTCAGGCCAAACAACCAGCAAAACAGGAACACAATCCCACTCATTAAAAAAAAATGAGATGGCAAAAAAATATGTCATAGAAGAAGGAGCAAAGTAAAAACCTAAAAGACCAAATAAATGAAGAGGAAGTAGGCAATCTACCTGAAAAAGAATTCACAGTAATGATAGTAAAGATGATCCAGAGTCTCGGAAATAGAATGGAAGCATGGATTGAGAAAATACAAGAAATGTTTAACAAAGATCTAGAAGAACTAAAGAACACACAAACAGAGATGAACAACACAATAACTGAAATGAAAAATAACTAGAAGGAATCAATAACAGAATAACTGAGGCAGAAGAACGAATAAGTGAGCTGGAAGACAAAATGCTGGAAATAACTGCCAAGGAGCAGAATAAAGATAAAAGAATGAAAAGAATTGAAGACAATCTCAGAGACCTCTGGGGCAAAACTAAAGGCACCAACATTCGAATTATAGGGGTCCCAGAAGAAGAAGAAAAAAGAAAGGGTCTGAGAAAATATTTGAAGAGATTATAGTGGAAAACTTCCCTAACATGGGAAAGGAAGTAGTCACCCAAGTCCAGGAAGAACAGAGAGTCCCATACAGGATAAACTCTAGGAAAAACACACCAAGACACATATTAATCAAACTAACAAAAATTAAATTCAAAGAAAAAATATTAAAAGCAGCAAGGGAAAAACAAAAATTAACATACAAAGGAATTCCCATAAGGTTATCAGCTGATTTTTCAGTGGAAACTCTGCAGGCCAGAAGGCAGTGGCAGGATATACTTAAAGTGATGAAAGAGAAGAACCTACAACCAAAACTACTCTACCCAGCGAGGATCTCACTCAGATTCGATGGAGAAGTCAAAAGCTTTTCAGACAAGCGAAAGCTAAGAGAATTCAACACCACCAAACCAGCTTTACAACAAATGCTAAAGAAACTTCTCTAAGTGGTAAACACAAGACAAGAAAAAGACCCACAAAAACAAACCCAAAACAATTTTGAAAATGGTAATAGGAACATACATATCAATAATAACCTTGAATGTAAATGGCTTAAATGCCCTAAACAAAAGACACAGACTGGCTGAATGGATACAAAAACAAGACCCATATATATGCTGTCTCCATGAGACCCACTTCAGACCTAGGGACACATACAGACTGAAAGTGGGGGGATGGAAAAAGATATTCCATGCAAATGGAAATCAGAAGAAAGCTGGAGTAACAATACTCGTATCAGATAAAATAGACTTTAAAATAAAGACTGTTATAAGAGATAAGGAGGGACACTACATAATGATCAAAGGATCAATCCAAGGAGAAGATCTAACAATTATAAATGTTTATGTACCCAACATAGGAGTGCCTCAGTACATAAGGCAAATGCTCACAACCATGAAAGGAGAAATTGACAGTAACACAATAATAGTAGGGCACTTTAACACCTCACTTACACCAATGGACAAATCATCTAAACAGAAAATAAATAAGGAAACACAAGCTTTAAATGACACAATAGACCAGATAGATCTAATTGATATTTATAGAACATTCCATCCAAAAGTGGCAGAATACACTTTCTTCTCAAGTGCACATGGAACATTCACCAGGATAGATCACATCTTGGGTCACAAATCAAGACTTGGAAAATTTAAGAAAATTGAAATCGTATCAAGCATCTTTTCTGACCACAATGCTATGGGATTGGAAATCAATTACAGGAAAAAAACCTGTAAAAAACACAAATACATGGAGGCTAAACAGTGTGCTACTAAATAACCAAGAGACCACTGAAGAAATCAAAGAAGAAATAAAAAAATACAGAGAAACAAATGACAACGAAAACATGACAACCCAAAACCTATGGGACACAGCAAAAGCAGTTCTAAGAGGGAAGTTTATTGCAGTTCAATCTCACCTCAAGAAACAAGAAAAATCTCAAATAAACAATCTAACCCTACACTTAAAACAACTAGAGAAAGAAGAACAAAGAAAACCGGAAGTCAGTAGAAGGAAAGAAATCATAAAGATCAGAGCAGAAGTAAATGAAATAGAAATGAAGAAAACAATATCAAAGATCAATAAAACTAAAATCTGGTTCTTTGAGAAGATAAACAAAATTGATAAACCCTCAGCTAGGCTCATCAAGAAAAAAAGAGAGAGGAAGCAAATCTGTAAAATCAGAAATGAAAAAGGAGAAATCACAGCTGACACTGCAGAAATACAAAGGATTATAAGAGACTACTACAAACACCTATATGCCAATAAAATGGACAACCACAAAGAAATGGACAAATCCTTGGAAAGGTACAATTTTCCAAGGCTAAACCAGGAAGAATTAGAAAATATAAACAGACCTATCACAAGTAATGAAATTGAAACTGTAATTAAAAGTCTTCCAACAAACAAAAGTCCAGGACCAGATGGCTTCACAGGCGAATTCTATCAAACATTTAGAGAAGCGCTAACACCAGTCCTTCTCAAACTCTTCCAAAAAATTGCAGAGAGAGAAACAGTCCCAAATTTATTCTAAGAAGCCACCATCACCCTGATACCAAAACCAGAAGATATCACAAAAAAAGAAAATTATAGACCAATATCACTGATGAACATAGATGCAAAAATCCTGAACAAAATACTAGCAAACAGAATCCAACAGCACATTAAAAGGATCATACACCATGATCAAGTGGAATTTACCCCAGGGATGCAAGGATTCTTCAATATACTCAAATCAATCAATGTGATACACTACATTAACAAATTAAGGAATAAAAACCATATGATCATCTCAATAGATGCAGGAAAAGCTTTTGACAAAATTCAACACCCATTTATGATAAAAACTGTCCAGAAAATGGGCATAGAGGGCACCTACGTCAACATAATAAAGGCCATATATGACAAGCCCACAGCAAGCATCATACTCAGTGGTGAAAAACTGAAGGCATTTCCACTAAGATCAGGAACAAGACAAGGATGTCCACTCTCGCCACTCTTATTCAACATAGTTTTGGAAGACCTAGCCACAGCAATCAAAGAAGAAAAAGAAATAAAAGGAATACAAATTGGAAAAGAAGAAGTAAAACTGTCACTATTTGCCGATGACATGATAATATACATAGAAAATCCTAAAGATGCCACCAGAAAACTACTAGAACTAATCAATGAATTTGGTAAGGTTGCAGGATACAAAATTAATGCACAGAAATCTCTGGCACTCCTATACACCAATAATGAAAAATCAGAAAGAGAAATTAAGGAAACACTCCCATTTACCACTGCAACAAAAAGAATAAAATACCTAGGAATAAACCTGCCTAAGGAGGCAAAAGACTTGTACTCTGAATACTATAAAACACTGTTGAAAGAAATCAAAGATGACATAAACAGATGGAGAAATATACCACGTTCTTGGATTGGAAGAATGAATATTGTGAAAATGACTATACTACCCAAAGCAATCTACAGATTCAATGCAATCCCTATCAAACTACCAATGGCATTCTTCACAGGATTAGAACAAAAAAATCTTACAAGTCGTATGGAAACACAAAAGACCACGAATAGCCAAAGCCATCTTGAGAAAGAAAAACGGAGTTGGAGGAATCAGGCTCCCTGACTTCAAACTCTACCACAAAGCTACAGTAATCAAGACAGTATCGTACTGGCACAAAAACAGAAATGTAGATCAATGGTACAGGATAGAAAGCCCAGAGAGAAACCCATGCACATTTGGGCACCTAATTTATGACAAAGGAAGCAAGAACATACAATGGAGACTAGACAGCCTCTTCAATAAGTGGTGCTGGGAAAACTGGACAGCTACATGTAAAAGAATGAGATTAGATCACTCCCTAACACCATACACAAAAATAAACTCCAAATAGATTAAAGACTTAAATGTAAGACCAGGCACTATAAAACTTTTAGAGGAAAACATAGGAAAAACACTCTTTGACATAAACTACAGCAAGGTCTTTTTTGACCTACCTCCTAGAGTAACAGAAATAAAAACAAAAATAAACAAATGGGACTTAATTAAACTTAAAAGCTTTTGCACAGCAAAGGAAAACATAAACAAGATGAAAAGACAACCCTCAGAATGGGAGAAAATATTTGCAAATGAAACAACAGATGAAGGATTAATCTCCAAAATATACAAACAGTTCATGGAGCTCAATGTCAAAAGAACAAACAATCCAGTTAAAAAATGGGCAGAAGACCTAAAGAGACATTTCACCAAGGAAGGCATACAGATGGCCAAGAGGCACATGAAAAGATGCTCAACATCACTAATTATTAGAGAAATGCATCAAAACTACAATGAGGTATCACCTCATGCCAGTCAAAATGGCCATTGTCAAAAAAGCCAGAAACAATAAATGCTGGAAAGGGTATGGTGAAAAGGGAAACCTCCTACACTGTTGGTGGGAATGTAAATTGTTACAACCACTATGGAAAACAGTATGAAGATTCCTTAAAACACTAAAACTAGGACTACCATATGACACAGCAGTCCCACTACTGGGCATATACCGTGAGAAAACCATAATTCAAAAAGAGACATGCACCATAATGTTCATTGCAGCAGTATTTACAACAGCCAGGACACGGAACCAACCTAAATGTCCATTGACAGGTGAATGGATAAAGAAGATGTGGCACATATATACAGTGGAATATTACTCAGCCATAAAAAGAAAGGAAATTGAGTTATTTGTAGTGAGGTGGATGGACCTAGAGTCTGTCATACAGAGTGAAGTAAGTCAGAAAGAGAAAAAACAAATACCATATGCTAACACATATCTATGGAATCTAAAAAAAAAAAAAAAAAGTACTGATGAACCTATTTGCAGGGCAGGAATAAAGAGGTAGACATAGAGAATATACTTGAGGACATGGGGTGGGAGGGTGAAGCTGGGGTGAAGTGAGAGTAGCATCAACATATATACACTATGGAATGTAAAATAGTTGCCTGGTGGGAAGCAGCAGCATAGCATAGGGAGTTCGGTTTGGTGCTTTGCAATGACCTAGAGGGGTGGGATAGGAAGGATGGGAGGGAGGCTCAAGAGGGAGGGGATATGAGGACATGTGCATGCATATGGCTGATTCTCTTTGTTGTACAATAGAAACTAACAAAGTATTGTGAGGCAATTATACTCCAGTAAATATCTATTTTAAAAAACCCATGAAATCCTTTAAAATTTGGTTGAGTCCTTTTTTATGATTTCATGATTTCTTTTTAATGGATAATGTCAAATCTGTAGGAGTTATTATTGGGAATGTGATTACAATCATTTGTACAATGAAGCACTTTGCCACTTAAGGCAAGGTTGCCCCAGCTCTGTACCTGCTGTTACCCTTTGGTGTTATCTTTAAGTATTTTTAGTTCATTGGTTTGTGACAAAAGTAGCTTTACCAGTGAGATGTTTTAATAGTGCTGCCCTTGCTGAGTTGGCTTCTTAAGGCAAGGCCACAATGTTTTGTGATTGTTTTTTCCAGTTTGACTTTCCTGGTTTATCTCCCAAAGTGTGTGTGGGGTAGGGGAGAAAGGAGATAGGATAAAGCTATGTATGGGTAGGCCCTTTTTGATACGTAAAACTTTCAATACTTTCCAAGTATCATACAATCATGCAGATGTTAGCCATTGTTTAAAATTTTTTAAACCCATCCAAGCAAGATTGCCAGCTCTCCACAAAGAAGTCGATTTTTATTTAAATTGGATTCACAGTTTAGATCAATATGTGTTTATTATTTGAATTTTTCCAGGTAGTTACATAGCTGATTTTTTAAATTATACCACCACTTTTATTGAAATATAGTTGATGTACAATATTATGTTAGTTTCAGGGGTACTACATAATGATTTGGCATTTACATGTATTATGAAATGATCACCAGGGTAAGTCTAGTAACCATCTAGCCCCGTACAAAGTAATTACAGTATTATTGACCATATTCCTTATGCTGCATTTACGTTCCTTTGACTTATTTATTACATAACTGGAGGTTTGTACCTCTTAATCCCCTCAACCTATTTTGCCCAGCCACCCCCCACCATCCCCTCCCTTCTAAGAGTCACCCTTTTGTTCTCTGTATCTATGAGTCTGTTTTCATTTTGTTTTGTTTGTTTGCTTTGTTTTTTAGATTCCACATATAAGTGTGATCATGCAGTATTGGTCTTTCTCTGTCTGACTTATTTCATTTAGCATAATACCCTCTGGATTCATCCATGTTGTCACAAATGGCAGGATTTTATTTTTTCATGGCTAAGTAATATTTCTTTGCATATTACAAATCTTCTTTATCCATTCCTCTGTCAGTGGACACTGAGGTTGCTTCCATTTCTTGGCTGTTGTAAATAGTGTTGCTGTGAACATATGGGTGCCTGTATCTGTTCGAATTAGTGTTTTTGGTGGTTTTTCTTTTCTTTTCTTTTGTGGGGGTGGGTGCTAAATACCCAGAACTGGAATTGCTGGATCATATGGTGGTTCTATTTTTAATTTTTTGAGGAACCTCCACACTGTTTTCCACAGTGGCTGCACCAATTTCCATTCCCACCAACAGCGCAGGAGGGCTCCCTTTCCTCCACATCCTTACCAACACTGTTATTTGTTGTCTTTTTAATAATAACCATTCTGACAGGTGTGAGGTGGTATCTCATTTTGGTTTCGATTTGTATTTCCCTGATGATTAGTGATGTTGAGCATCTTTCGTGTGCCTGTTGGCCATCTGTATCTCTTTAGAAAAATGTCTATTCAGATCCTCTGCCCATTTTTTAATCATTTTTTTTTGGTGTTGAGTTGTGTGAGTTCTTTGTATATTTTGGATATTAACCCCTTATCATATATATTATTTGCAAATATATTCTCCCCTTCAGCTGTTGCCTTTTCATTTTGTTGATGGTTTCTTTGCTGTGAAAAGCTTTTTAGTTTGATGTAGTCTCACTTGTGTATTTTTGTTTCTGTTTCCTTTGCTTTAGGAAGCATATCCAAAAAAATATTGCTAAGGCTGATGTCAGAGAGCTTACTGCCAATGTTTTCTTCTAGGAATTGTATGGTTTCAGGTCTTACATTTAAGTTTTTAATCCATTTTTAGTTTATTCTTGTATATGGTATGAGAAAGTGGTCCAGTTTGATTCTTTTACATGTAGCTGCTCAGTTTTCCCAATACCATTTATGGAAGAGGCTATCTTTTCTCCATTGTATACTCTTACCTCCTTTGTCATAGATAAACTGAACATAAATGTGTGCATTTAACTCTATTCTGGGATCTCTATTCTGTTCTATCCATTTATGTGTCTGTTTTTGTGCCAATACCACTCATTTTGATGACTGTAGCTTTGTAGTATAGTTTGAAATCAGGGAGCGTGATACCTCCAGCTCTGTTCTTCTTTCTCAAGAGTGTTCATAGCTGTTTTATAGATATAGATTAGCCTGGTTTACTCCCATCTTTCTTCATTCTCAATCTCTCTCTCTCTCTTGCTTTGCTCACATCTCTCTTTTTCTATTTTAATGGTTCTTAATAAATTCATTAAAATTTTATACGACAAATTCCCTAATCCAAAACTCTGTCAACCCTTCTTGACAGAAGAGGAAATAAACTCACTTTTAATGCCTCTGAGATAAAGCTATGTAATGAAGCTATTTCAGGCTCATTTTCAACTCCTCTCATCATGGTCTGACTCTGACAAGGAAGATCTGAATGAAACATTTCATAAGTATCACAGATAACTCTGCTGCTAAAGCCATATGTATATAGTATAGTCTTCTTCATGGGTTTTCTTTAGAAGCCTCCCTCCTAAAACTGTAGTTTACCTTCTCCTGGAAAACCACACTAATCCAGATATGGTGATTCCTCTTCCTTTTTTTGTTTTTGTTTCTTGTAAACATTTTATCGAAGTATAACATACGTGCAGAAAAGTGCACACGTCATACATTTATAGCTTCATAAATTTGTTGTAAAGGGAGCACACTCATGTATCAAGAATCCAGATCAAGATAATGATTAAACATATGCGAATCTCTTTTGAAGGAGACAACTAGAATCAGCGTAGGTAGTAACAAAAGCAAAACTCAGTTCAAAGGAATGACTTTCAAACAATTAAAGCTGTCTTACAAATGGTACAAGCATCCTCATGAAGAAACAAGGTTCTACGGGATTGGAATTGCTCATGGGTAGGAAAGATGAGATCCTGCATTGAGTGGTTGGTTGAACTGGATGACTTCTTTGATTCTTTCCAACTCTAAAAATGTATGTAAAAAACAAACTAAAGATCAATGTCCTCGTGGTAGCACAAGGCAATTATAAATGTGCACAATGAAATTCTATTTTCTAATTATCATTGAAGATGATATTTAGAAGACCCTTTAAAATGACTTTTCAATTTCAGGAAGCACATTAAGAATAGTAGGATGGCTTTTTTTTTTTTTTTTTTTTTTTAGGATGGCTTTTTTGTTTTCCATATTTATAGAATATTTTATTATAAATTTAGAATACTATCAGTGACATCATGGTAGGAGGTTAGAATAAGTTTCATAAGATGGAAAATTTATACCTACCCTCATTCTTTGGGTTAGTTTTGACAAATACTGAAATTTTTATGCCTCTTGTTATTGAAACTAACATAATTTTATTTTAATGCAAAGATGCTGCCTAGGTAATGACTATAAAACTTTTTTTGTAACTCTGCACCCAATATTCAACAATAGAGTTAAGACTTCATTTTTTGTGCACCTTTTCATGATGGGGAACTTCATTTCTTTAATATTCTTCCATATGTGACCGTTTCATTTTGTGATTTAAATGTTTTAATATGTTACTTTGTTTCAATGATTTAATAAGTAGGAAGAAAAAGGCAAATAAAGATAAAAGCTGTCTAATTTTCTACTTAACACCTGGGTTCTGCAGAGCCTAAGGTGATTAAATTGAAGGCAGCATTCCTTTTGTGTCACCTATTAAACAAATATTCTGGAATATCATCAAAAGTTTTGACAAAGGAGAATCATTTTTTGGATGGGAGGTTAAACAAAGGCCAGGGCCTCAAATTTATCTATTTCTTTGAGTGAGCTTTAACACCATTGACCTGGCCAAACTCCAATACCATTCATTATATCTTGCCTGTCTCAATCGCCCTTGAAATTTTAATAAGGCCCTATATTTCTTCTCTTAACCCACTTTCCTACTATTGCTTGGAGCAGCCGTCCAGCTGTGGTCTTTCACTTAAGTAGCTAGATTTATCTAGCAGTTAAGGGCGTCCCTGTATCTCTTATTCCCCCACAGAAGCGGGAAGAAGCTCAGAGAATTTGTTCCAGTGAAAAGATTTGAACAGCTCAGACAAATAAGTAGGGAAATTCAAGTAAGATAATCCAATTTCTCGTAGTGCATTCATTAGGAAAAATGATAGAAGCAAGCACCCAGCTGAGCACTTAACTTCAACCACAGTTAAATTCTGCAAAGCCCCAAAGGTAAAATGCTACAAGAAATTAAAACACCGGGAAGCTTTGCACCAAGATAGCTTCCAGATCATCTGAAGCCCTTTTTGCCTTTGAATTCTCACAGTGGGCTCTTGGGCGCTTTGATCCATCCGGTCTGAACACGTCACCACGCCAGGTTGCACAAAGCAGCCCAGCGGGACTGGGAGGGCCCAGGGCCAGCGCCGTGTGCGTCTGGCGCATCTCTCCTCGTTGACTGTCCCTGTTGGTAGGACGTTTTAGCACGCAAATCATGCCTCTCAAAGCAGTAGAAAAAGGAAGAGATTCCTCAGCGCCTCGCTGTTTCCAGTGAAGGCTATGTTTCTTTTCATGACCCTAGTATCTCATCTGACAGCCATTCCCTTTTGAATTATTCCTCTTAGATCCTGACAAATCATTAATTACTATCAGCTTTATGACTCTTCATTTAAGCAATACCTCACCGGCACCTTCAGGCAACTTCTGTTAAATGGGTCCCTCATTCTGGTTTACTCTCATCCCTCCCCCATGTTAATATTGTAGCTTGTTCAGGCAGTGAACATTGGAGTAATAAGAGAATTTCTCAGTGATTTTAAAGAATATATTATAATAGATAAGATGAGACTAGATTATGACTATAATTGGCTCACTCAGATTGTCTGCCTAATCCCCATTTACTACATATTTCACCAACAAATTTAGATCATAGCAAGCATGCTGAGAAAATAAACACATATATTCTTTCAGATGCACAGAATAAGTAAGTATTTTCTCTAGGGCCTTACAGTGATACCTTTGAAAGGTTTTCTCCATGGAGAATTAAGACATCAATTTAATTTGTATACGTGTAACTAAAAGGGCTTCCTCGATAAACATAATTAATTTTTGTCCTTTGTAATAAATTCTCTGGCTGTAATGTATATAATTGATTTGGTCAAACCACGAATCTATAGAAAATGATTAAAGACACAAGAGGTTATGCCTATAGCCTTCAATTTGTCAGATGACAGGGTAACTCATTGCAATAGCAATAACGAGCATTGTTCCTGCCTCAAATTAATATGAAAACTTAACACAACCACTTAACTCACATGAAAAATTTTGTAAATTTACATGCTGATTGGCAAAGTCAAGTACATACCAACCAGTGAGATAGCTGAGCTCCTTAAAAGTGTTCTGCACTCTTTAATGTGAGGGAGCTGAATAATTTATGGGCTTTAAGGAGTAAACTCTTCCCCACAGATGGGCTTGATGCTTTCCAAATGGCCTCTCCTCCTTTAGGCTGTAAGAAGTTTGGCTAAATATGCAATTTTCAAATACATGTGGTGTGCCTAGCTCTGTGCTAGGCATTCCTTTATTAAGCCAAGTGAAGAGAAACTGATGGTGATTGGAAGCATGGACCATGGGGCCAGACTTCCTTGGTGTAAAGGCAAATTAGTCTATGTGTCTGTCTAGCTCCTCACTTACAAAATATAGATAAAATATTACCCTCATTTACACAGCGCTTGTAAGGAATAAATGAGTTAATATGTGCAAGATGCCTAGAACAGTTCCTGGTGCAGAGAAAGCCCAATGTAAGTATTTTCTATCATCATGCATGTGTCCTCCTTGAGGGCAGTGATATTGAGGCTCAGCATTTCCGTTCTAATACCTGGCCCCATGCCTGGTGCAGACTTGATAACTGGTAAAGTATGTAATAAGGGAATGATGAATGAATGAATTCAGTGAAAACGTCTCACCTCTTTTAATGATATATAGACATTTCAAATTTGTTAATTCATTTAATAATTTACTTATTTATTGGCATAAGAAAGCAAATCTCAGAGAAGATGCTACAGTGGTCATTCTAAGATGGTAAGACATTTTCCACAGGACCATCTGTGTTACGAAGCAGCCTGTTTTAAGTGTCAAGTGAACCTGTTTATCAATTGCATCCAGCAGAAGCTGCAAAATTAAAAAATATGCCCAAACCAAAATTATTATTGAATAAAAAAATCACACATGTATGTATCTGGATGTACAATAACAGTTATGATCATGCACTCCACAAATAGTAAGAGCAGACTCCGTGCCAGCCACTGTTGCATGTCCTGAAAATATGAAACAGACAATAATCTCTGCCTTTGTGCGGTTTACATTCTAGGGAAGGAGGAAGAAAATAAAGGTATATACATAAGCACTCATTTTAGGGTACATTTTGCTGCTTTTTTAAACTTCCCTGACCTCCCAGGATGCAGTCCTTTCTACAGGAGTTAGATTTAAATTCTTCTATAGCAGAAATAGAAAACTGATGACTTCCCTGAAAAATCTCCTAGGCTAAGGTTATTTGCCCACTATTTTTGGTGCAGAATTCTGGAGCTCTGTTCCAGAATCATTCAAGGACTTGAATGGGCCCAAAGTTACATTTTGAGAGTTCTTGGCCCCCACCCCTATGTTCTTCTCCCCTCTCACTTGCTTACCCCTCCCTCCACCCCACACACCTCTTTGGTTTGTGCAGTAAATGGATCTTCTTTCAGTCAACACGTAAGATATCTGTATCACTATGGAGTTTCAGTATGAACCCCAATTAAAACTTGATATTTGGGAAGGCTAAAATAGGGATCATACTCACAATGCTTTCCTTGAGATTTTCTAAGATGCATCTGAAACTGCTACCCTCTCCACTTACCTGCTTCTTGCAAATACCTTTACATGACTAGGTGCCTAGGGTTGGTCCTGAGGGCCGAATTAAGGATCTGACGCATATAGAAATTCTTTACTTTTTCCATAGAACTGCTACTTAAGTTAGTTACTCTTTGTTAAATGTTGAATGTCTTTGTCAAATGTCACTTATACAAAGACCCTTCTAAGAAATTTTAGAGTTCAAAGTTGAAAGAAATTTCTTTCAACAGTGTGATATGCTGCTTCCCTCTGTGGGACAATGTGACCTCAGAAAAGTCAAGGCATTTCTCTTTTTGTCTTGGTTGCCATGAAACTCAGAGTTCATTTTTTTCTCTTCTCAAAACTCCTCTGAAGTACTATCATTGTCATCATTCAAATTTCACAAATGAGGAAATTAAGGCATAGAGAGATTCAGTATCTAATCCTCCAGGGTCACACAGATAGCACAGGGCACAGCGGGGACCTGGACCCAGCCGACTGGGCTCCAAGCACGCCCGGGTGGGCCATGCTGTGCCCTGAAAAGAGAAATCCAAAGGCCTGGGCCCACGTCCCCCCTTGACAACCTGGCATCAGTAGCTGGTCCTGGAAACAGCCCTGCCTCTTCAGATGGTCACCTGGTGTGTGTGGGCATCTCAGTTTACGACCCTTGCCTTAATTCTAAGTTCAGAGCATATTGTCTTGAGATGGAGTTGCATCTTAAATTTACTTTCCACATTCTGTAGGTGTAGCCTTTGCTTGAAGTCAGTTAACATTCATGAGTCCCCCAGGCCTCCATAGCTCCCTGTGAAGTCCTCAACACTGACAACAAAATGGGCAAATGAGCGCAGAAATACCTTTCACTGTGAGGCTTGCAGAGCATAAAGGCAGTTTTACCTAAATTATTCCCCAAAGCATTTCACACTTAATTGTTTAGCATTTACGGATAATGAGGATGTGAATGACCCCCTTTGCTATTTATATTGCTCCTTTGCCCGCATGCGGTAGTCACTGCCTTAGAGAGATTTGGGTACCACCTGTTCTCAGCCAGTTATCTTTTCTCTCCGGTAAAGATTCTTGGATAGAAAAAAATAAAAGTAAAAACTAATCTCCTTCATTAAAGGTGGAGAGACGTGTAATAAAATGGGACTTGCTCTGCACTTCAGAGGATCAGCAGAAACCTTTGAAGGATCTTCTATCTGAGGAGTTTCCAGGGAGGAAGGGATGTGATTTAGTCAGCTAAGCTCGTTAATTCACGTAACTTGTTTCTAAAAAGGGAATTTTCCTCTGAAATGTTGCTATTGCAAACCTCTTTTTCCCCCATATCCAAATTCTAGCCTCTGAGATGAACTGCTGTTGTTAATTTGTTGAATTAGTTGTACAATTGTGCATTGTCATTTGTTAAAATTGTTTTACTGATTCCCAAATTGTAATTTAAATTAAAAAGCAGTGGAGGATTTGCTTTTTCCAAAACAATCTCTTTCTTTTAATGTAAATAGATAAATGAGGCATTTTTAGAAAATGCTCTCTGTAATTCTCTTTGATATTCTATCAGAAAAGTATGTTATATAATGTAAGATGTAAAATTATGAAATAGGAAGTAAGTTTTCAGGTTTCTCTTCTTTCTTGAGTCTTTTTCCAACTCTTCAGGGTACTAGTTTCAACAGGTTATTTATAATAGTAATAATAATAATATATTAGAATATATTATACTATAACAATACATATTCTATATATAACATTAATGTTAATAGAATATATTAATATATTGACATCAATATAGATACATTCATTAATATTAATTCTAATATAATATATACTATTATAAATACACCATTATTATTAATAGTATTATTCTTACTCTTATAATTTTTAGGCAACCTTTACTTCTCCTGGATTGGGGGAAGGTGGTCAAAGGGTACAAACTTGCAACTATAAGATAAATAAGTTCTGGGGATCTAATGTACAGCACGGTGACTAGAGTCCTCAATACCATTTTATATAATGTAAAGTTGCTCAGAGAGTAGATCTTAAAAAGTTTTCACACACACAAACATACACAAGAGTATGTGAGGTGCTGGAGGCATTAATTAACCTTCTTGTGGTGACCATTCCTCAATATATTCAATATATGTATATCAGATCATCACATTGTACACCTTAAACTTATACAAGCTTGTAGATCATTTATATCTCAATAAAGCGGAAAAAAGAAAAAAAAATAGCCTAATTAAAATATTTAAATCCCCTTCCTTTCTCATAAAAATTACAACCCAAGAGTTTCTCCTTGATTCTTGGTGATCAAATGTCTTTTTAAATAGAGACACTTCCTATTAAAATTATCATTTTTCTAGCCTGAGGCCTTTAAGAATGTGCTGTGATAGGACTTAACAATGAGGTCATGCAAGCATAGTTACTTATCCATTGCATATATTCATATAGGTTCATATATTTTGGAGCAAAAAAAATTTTTTTAATTCCTAGGACTTGTCTAAATACTTTCCAAAGAAACTGTTTCCCCGGGCAAGAGTTGAAGGCAGAGCCAGTTTTCTAACAGACAGCAGGAGCGATTGCATGCCAATTGCAATTAGAACAAGCAAGAGAATTCACCTAGAGACCAGAAACACAGTTCCTTTTATGGCTCATTAGAAACACCCCAATTTCTCTTGATAGTGGTATTCATCAAACAGCTAACGTTCTGAAACTCCCCTAGAGGTTGTTGGAGGGAAAACAGATTTGTTTTTAGGGCGGCGCCCTCAGGAAAGAAGGCTTATCAAGTCGCTTGCCTTGTTGACCTGTCCACCTGCTGTAATAACTGTTGATCCCATGGGCTAATTTCACCCCACTTCGATAGAGGGGCAAAGGGTCTGCAGCCACACAGAGTCTCACAAATTTCTTGTGACTTCTTCTGATTCCCTTCAGAAGAGTTGTTTAACGATATCATTTCGAAGAGTATAGATACAGAAATGCAAACCAAGTGTCTGCTGTGAAGTTGTCACTGTAATGGCTGATGATCACATCAGAGGTTCAAATGGAAAAGGATGTTTGTAGTTGCTTGTAGTTTTGCTGTTAACAAGAAGAGTGAGCACCATATATAACTCCACAGACCAGCAGACATCTCTGCTTCTGAGAGCTGCATCCTGAAACTTTATAATTAATTCCACTCTTGGGTTTTGCACATCCAAGGCGCTGACTTCTTGTTTATTGCGGTTAAACTTAACCAGTTCCCAGAAGTGTATTGCCATGACGGAAAGGCTCTCCAAGAGGTGCTGGTGAGTCAGCTTGTGGGTGCAACAAACAAGAATTGAGAAAAATGTCAGGAAGGAAGGGCTAGACCCTCCCATAGTAATAGAAATCAGGGTGACAAGTCAAGTTCAAGTCTTAGAGAGAGTCAGTACCTGAGAGGGTCCAGGTCTGAGTGTGATGGGGGATCTATCTGCTTATAGATTTTGCAGCTGAAACTTGGGGGATCTCCCTGCAAAGGCACCCAAAGGCACATTTTGTTGCAATGGATGTACTCAAGAGGAAATTAGGGGTGAGGCCAGGGAGGGCTTTGAAGGCTGGTACAGGATACAGCATCCTGTGGTGCCCACATCCTAGAGAGAAAGGAGCTCAGGAATCCTGGTAGCTGTGGAAGGTGCCAGGATGGTGTGGCCAACACCTGAGGGCCTCCTTCTACTCTTATTCCACACCTGAAGTTCTAATTTTTCTCTCTGATGACAAGACCAAAAAAACCCAAAATCACTTACATGCAATTATATATATATGTATAAATTTTAATGTAAAATGTGTATGTATATCAGTTTTGCCACTTGCAAGTGAGGAAAATAGCTCCTAATATCTTACTCTAGCTAAGACCTCAGAGATTGCGTAGCTGGATGAGAAGACCTGCAGGATAACTGGATCATAATTACAGACTGTTAGGGACTGGTGCTATGATGAAACACAAATAATTTACTTCCATAATTTCCATATTTCAACCTGTTCTACTTGAACACACTCTGAACAGGAAAGAAATAGATTGCATTAAAAATATACAGAATTATGTGCTTAAGCACAATGTAAAAATAAGGCCAACTTGGGAGCTGGCTAGATTGGAAAAAGTATATATTAAATTTTTTTGGAAAATAGTCCAAATGGAAACAAATACATTTCACACCGATACTTGGAATGTTAACTCCTCTTAGTAAGGTATAATAATTATTTCTCCTGGTGCTATTACTGGGTACCCATTTTCCAATCTCTGCTGCCATATTGTTGAATGCCAAGGACCACGAAAAGGAGAAAGGGTAAGGGGATGAATTGTTTTCGTGAAAGTAGTTTCATAAAACGTGGAACGCAGAACAACGAAGCCCTAAAGCCTCACTTAAATGAGTCAATGTGACCACAGAGAGATTGTAATAAAATATAACTTTAAAAAATACCATTGATCAAATATAAGATGTGCAACTGGATAAAATTTCGACAGATCTGCAGTGGACCAGGGAGGTTGCCCTCGCGAGGAAATTAAGTCCTATTGGAAATGAGAAAGCGCAACTGCAGAGCTGGGAATGTCATTTTCTGGAGCTGCCACCACGGTAGCCAAGTAGTGAATCAGGTTACAAATGCAGGCCGCCTTTCAACTTGGCACCTGGAGAGAAAGTCCTTACCTGGTGCCCTGGGGTATGTACAAATACGTATACTCTGTAGTCATATCCAAACATATACTGGATAATTACATTGAGTATCTCTATTACAACATAAGTATAATTAGGACTATAAATCAAATCAAACTTCTTTTCCATAGACTTTATGATACAGATTTAAAATAGATTAAAATTTAAAAGTACATGCAAAAGAGGCACAGGAATGAACACAGACAAAAAATAGAATTGCTTGCTCAATGTTTTATCTTCCTTTCTAGAAGCAGTCATGGGAGCTAATATAAACTACTGTGTTTTTTTTTTTAATTAATTAATTTATTTATTTATTTTTGGCTGTGTTGGGTCTTCCTTTCTGTGCGAGGGCTTTCTCTAGTTGCGGCAAGCGGGGGCCACTCTTCATCGCGGTGCGCAGGCCTCTCACTATTGCGGCCTCTCTTGTTGGGAGCACAGGTTCCAGACACGCAGGCTCAGTAGTTGTGGCTCATGGGCCCAGTTGCTCCGCGGCATGTGGGATCTTCCCAGACCAGGGCTTGAACCCGTGTCCCCTGCATTGGCAGGCAGATTCTCAACCACTGTGCCACCAGGGAACCCCTAAACTACTGTTTCTTAAAGCTATGTTTGCTGCTGCTCAATTAATACCTTCAGAATCCCAACCTCCATGATGTGATTGGGAGAGAATCCACAGGTAAAGACCCAGCAATAGTGTAGCAGAAGAAGGGGAGCTACAGCGGCTCAGTAGCTAATATTTGCAGTTAAATAGCTGAGCTCTTTTCAATTTTCCTTTGCAAATGTAGATGAATGCACCAGGTATCGTCAGCACTACTGATTGCTTAAAAAGTGGTCATTTTTTCAAAGGATAAAAATTCATTGTTTAAGAAGTGAAACCAATGGGAAAGAAATACTATTATTTTACTAAAAAAGGTCTAAAGATTTAAAGGGTTTAAATAATCGAACTTTTACAAAAAAAGTAATTACCAGTGGTTCAAACAATTACTACAGATCATGTTTCAGCCAACGAAATTTCAGATGTTTGGGTTATGATATATTATTACAATCCTAGGCCTTTATAAACTGTGCTTCTGTTAGTAAGAATGGAATTTTTATGAAGATTAAGTCACTTTGGTCTGTTCTTTTACTTTATTCTTTTCCAAAATGCTTACCTCTACAAAGTGCATTTAAATAAGCATTAGAAAAACAGAATAAAGAGAGGTGAATATATAGTAACAAAAGGTGCTTCTGTTGAAATATTTTTTTTCGTTCAAAACTACAATGATGGTCTCAAGACCAATTTTTAAATCTCACTATATATAAACAGTGTATAGGCAGCCTTTTTTAAAAGTCACAAAATTTATGAAGTTTTGGGTGGTATTATATATATCTAGAATTTCTATGTATATAGATATTATAAGAGTACTTATTTTATATCAATTAACCACATAGAGAGGTGGGATAGGGAGGGTGGGAGGGAGACACAAGAGGGAGGGGATATGGGGATATATGTATACCTATAGCTGATTCTGCTTTGTTATACAACAGAAACTAACACAACATTGTAAAGCAATTATACTCCAGTAAAGATGTTAAAAATATATGTATATAGAGTACAGTCTCATCCAGTTTTCCCAGTATGTCATATATGTTATTTTCATAATCATCTTTATGAAATCTTTATTATGTATCAGATGAAAAATGTTCATTTCATTCATAACACATACTTGTTAAGCCATGTGGCAAAGTAATAACAATATTTTAAATTTGAAAAATCCAGTATACTTTGAGTTATGTTCTATAACCAAATTGTAGTTTACATATTAAACCACTTGAAAATTAAAAAAAAATTATATATATTAATTTCTATAATTATAAATTGTAATTTAGTTTCTTAAAAATAATCCTAATGACTGTAATCTTCAATTTGCTTTTTGCTATTCCCTTTCAAGGAATCTTGTTGATTTCAGTTTCATTAAAATCAGTTTCAACACAGGTATACCATTTCTGGTCAATGACAGGATTAGCTGTCAGTCTCTATTTCTCCAAAGGTGGTGATAACATTTTAATTCAGTAGGTTGTCTAAACCATTCACAGAAATCCCATTTTATACCAGAAATCCCATTTATGTATTAGGCTGTGCTCTAATGAGACAGGGTATCTCTAAGTCATATCTGTGTGTTTCATGCCTTGCTTAGTTCCTAAGGCAACCAGAGGAATAAGTAACTCTGACTTACGAGGCAGTTGAGGAGCATGGTTTACACCATTTAGTTTTCATACCAACCCTGGGGTGTAGTTATTATTACCAACCTTGTAGAGAGAAGGAAGGTGGGGCCTCAGACCTTAAGCAACTTGCCTGAAGTTACAGTTTCCACATAAAGCAGCAAACCTGGCCCTTGCAGGGCACAGGAAAGAGTAGAAGAAGAATAACTTCTTATCCTGTAGGAGAGGCAGGAGAGAACCCTGTGTCCAGCCAGAACCCTATACCAATACCACTGGCGGTCTCCCACCACTGGAGAGAGATTGAAACTCTGTCCTGCACAAGATCAGCTGCACGAACAAGGCAGGATTTGGCTGCCATGGGCAGGAGGGACGGGAGTCCTAAAAAGCCCCAACCCCAAGATCTAAGCCACAAACCCTACCCAAGACTGAAGCTCCCCCAGAACAACGGAGAACAACCCTGCCCCTACCACCAGCCTAGCCAGCACCCAACGACAAGCAACAGTTCACCACCAGGGAGACAAGAACACAGAGAGATGACTTCTGTGCTTCAGGCACATGGCAACCGCTGAAAGAGCAAGAGACCCAAATATGGCCCAGATGCCGGGAGTAGCAGGTAGGACCTTTAAGATAACTCTAATCAGTATGTTAAAAGATCTAGTGGAAAAGACAGACAATATACAGATTGCTAATTTCAGCAATGAGATGGAAATTCCAATAAGCATCAAATACAACTGGACTACATTTAAAAAAAAAAATACAGTATCAGAAGGGAAGAGTTACTTCTACAACCTCATCAGTAAACTCAGCACAGCTGAGGAAGGAGTCAGTGAAGTTGAAGACAAATAAATAGAAATTATCCAAACTGGACATAAACAGAAAATAAAATGAGTGAAAATTGAAAGAAAATAAAAGACAGTACATCCAGGAGTTTTGGGACAATATCAGCTTAACATACCTATAATTGATGCAAAAGCAAGAAAGGAGATGAAACAAACAAAATATTTAAAAAGAAAGTGGCTAAGAATTCTCTGAAAATAATGATAATGAAAGACATTAAATCCCAAGCTGAAGAATATCAGAGAGGGCTTCCCTGGTGGCACAGTGGTTGGGAGTCTGCCTGCCAATGCAGGGGACACGGGTTCGAGCCCTGGTCTTTGAGGATCCCACATGCCGCGGAGCGGCTGGGCCCGTGAGCCACAGTTACTGAGCCTGCGCGTCTGGAGCCTGTGCTCCGCAACAAGAGAGGCCGCAATGAAGAAAGGCCCCCACTTGCCGCAACTAGAGAAAGCCCTCACACAGAGACGAAGACCCAACACAGCCATAAATAAATAAATAAATTTTTAAAAATACGTTTAGGGGCTTCCCTGGTGGTGCAGTGGTTGAGAGTCTGCCTGCCAGTGCAGGGGACACGGGTTCGAGCCCTGGTCTGGGAAGATCCCACATGCCGCGGAGCAACTGGGCCCGTGGGCCACAATTACTGAGCCTGCGCGTCTGGAGCCTGTGCTCCGCAACAAGAGAGGCCGCGATAGTGAGAGGCCCGCGCACCGCAATGAAGAGTGGCCCCCGCTTGCCGCAACTAGAGAAAGCCCTTGCACAGAAACGAAGACCCAACACAGCCATAAATAAAATAAATAAATAAAAATAAATAAATAAATAACATCTAAAAAAAAATACGTTTAAAAAAAAAAAGAATAGAGAAAACTAGAAAGAAACCACACACACATGCACACCTACATACATCATTTTCAAACTGCTGAAAACTATAGAGAAAGGGAAAATCTTGTAGTCAGCCAGAGAAAAGAGATATTACAGAGAAGAAAAGATAGGAATTTTAGGATAGGAATTTTAGTAGACTTTCAGCCGTTATGTCTTACGTAACATCTTTAAAATACTAAAAAAATAGCCTGATCTCAGAAATTTATAGCAGGGTTGGCAAACTATAGTGCACTGGCCAAATTCATACCACTGCCTGTTTTTGTAAAGAAAGTTTTCTTGTAAAACTTCCATTCATTTATTTTCTACGGCTGCTTTTCACAACAATACAGAGTTGAGTGGTTGTAAGAGAGTATATGGATCACAAAGCCTAAATGTTTACTAAGAGGCCCTTTACAGAAAGAGTTTACCCATCCCTAATTTATACAATTAATTGCTTGTATTAGGAAAGTTTGAAAAATTTCAAATAAATAATCTAAGCTTCTACTATAAGACATTAGAAAAGGAAGCAAATTAAATCCAAAGCAAGCAGAAAGAACATAATAAATGTATAATCCAGCACAAATCAATTGGGATGTAATCTGCTTCCAAACCTTCTCATGTGTTTGTTGACAGGATTCAGTTCCTTGAGGGTGGTTGGACTGAGGGCCTTCTAACAATGGCAGTTTGATCAAAGTCACCAACAGAGAGAGTCATCTGGCAAGATGGAAGTCACAATCTTTTTAGCATAATCACGGAAGTGAATCCTATCCCCTTTGCCATATCCTGTTGTTTAGAAGCAAGTCAGTCCCAGCTCAGACTCAAGAGGAAGGGATTACAGGAGTGTGTGGATACCAGGAACGGGGATCTTGGGAGCCATGTCACAAGTCTGCCTACCGTGTGTGAGGATCAAATCAATGAAAGCAAAAGGTTTAACAAAACATCTCACACTACTCAAACAGCCATTTTTATCCCAGGAGTAAATAAACTAATGAATGAATCAGTGGTTCTGCAGTTAGCCTGAGTTACCACTAGATGGTGCTGCATCCTTCATAGCTTCTGTCATTAAAGTGGGTCAGAGATTTTGAACACAGGAGCCACCAACAGAAACCAGAAGTAAAAGAACATTCAAAAATGATAAAATAAACAAGGATACATCTTAAAAACAGAAGCATTAAGCCCCTTTGCAGAACTCTTGGATCTCTAGTGCTCTTGCAAAACCTGTTTGGCTTTTTTCTTCCAGAGTAAACCATAAACCATGCAAACAAAACTAAAAACTCCATTCAGCCTCACTGATGATCAAGATTTCTCACTCAGATATTTAGCCAGCCCTAATTTAAGTTGTCTTTTTTTTTTTTTTTTTTAATTTGGCTCCCAGAGGCTTGGATACTTTTGTATTTGCTTTTTGAAATATAATGACTGTTATATTTTCTAAATCAAAGCAATGTAAAATATGCTCATTGTAGAAAATTTGGAAACTACTGAAAAGAATGAGGAAAGCTGAAAACAATCCTAATCCCTCACTCAGAAATATTTTGGTATATTTCTTCTGCTTTTCCCTCTTCTCTCTCTCCTCTCAAGTATTTTCTGAAAACATAATTCGGGTGGACTAAATCTCTGCTTTGGTAAATCAGAGATGCTGCAGTTTACATGAAACTGCATGATTAATGAAACAAAGTAACATTTAGGATTCTATGGGCAGAGATTCCAGTGAGAACTCTGTCACTTGCCAGCTGTGTGAACTTCACCTTTCTGAGACTCAGTTTCCTGACACCTAAATATGTCTGTATTTCAGAGATACTAAAAGGATACAATGAGCTAATGTTCAGGGCCCAGGAGAGTGAATCAATTTTAAATGCTGCATAAAAAAGGATTACGTTTTGTTTGCAAATAACTCTTCTTTCCAATAGCTACAATTTTTTTTCATCTCTTATTATAATGACCAAATCTTCTGACAAATCTCAAAAGGTATATTTACATGTAATTATGTGTTAAGAGTAACTAATGTGTAATTAATTACAATTAAGTATAATCGAGTGTTAACTCATGTTGGGTTCCAGATTTTACCTTAGTCTGTTACCATCGTGTGCATATCTGGTAAAAGATAGATGGACTTATCATGTTGATCTTGCATGCTTCCACCTCACTATTCTAACAGAATGTTATTTCTAGAAATGGGGTTGGATTTTTTTGAACTGATTTTTATCACCTACTAAAAGAATCATGTTTTTACTGTTATAAGCTATTGACAGATTTTCTAGTACTAAGTCATCTGAATTTCTGGAACGATCAGAATTTTGAGTTGCTTCCTTTAATAATTTTTTAAAAAGATTTCCTCATTCTGATTTTTCACTATTTTTGTTTTTAATTGTGATAAAGTACACATAACAAAAACATATTTTCTTAACCATTTTTAAGTGTAGAGTTCAGTAATGTTAAGTACATTCACATTATTGTGTAGCCAATCTTCAGAACTCTTTTCATCTTGCAAAATTAAAATTCTACACCCATTAAACAATTCCCTAGAGCCCCCCTCCCCAGGCCCTGGCAACCAGCATTCTACTTTCTGTCTCTATGCATTTGACTAGTCTAGGTACCTCACATAATTCAGATCTTTCAGTATTTCTCTTGTGACTGGCTTATTTCACTTAGCATAATGTCATCAAGGTTCAGACATCAGTAGCATGTGTCACAATATTTTCCCATTTAAAGGCAAAATAGTATTCCTTTGTGTGTATATATTACATTTTGTGTATCCAGTTACCCATCGACAGACACTCAAGCTGCTACCACATTTTGGCTCATATAAATAATGCTCCTATGAATATGGATGTACAGAGATTTCTTTGAAACCCTGCTGACAATTCTTTTGGGTATTTACCCAAAGTGGGACTGTTGGATTGTATGGTGATTCTATTTTTGTTTTTGAGGAAGAGCCATGCTGTTTTCCATAGTGGCTGCACCATTTTACATTCTCACCAACAATGTACAAGCGTTCTGATTTCTCCACATCTTTGCCAACACTTGCTACTTTCTGTTTTTGGTAGTAGCTATCCTAATGGGTCAGGTGGTATCTCATTGTGGTTTTAATTTGCATTTCCTCTAATGCATTATAAATATACTTTTTATTTTGGAACAATGTTACACATACCGAATTATTTCAAAGATAGTACAGAGTTCCCTTACACTCCACACCCAGTTTCCTCTATTATCGACCTTTTACATTGTATGGTACATTTTTCACAGTTAATGAACCAATATTGATACACTATTATTAACTAACGTCCATACTTTATTCGTATTTCCTTAGTTTTCCCCTAATGTCTTTTTTTTCTTTGTCAGGACCCCATCCCAGATACCACACTACATTTAATTATCGTGTCTCCTTAGGCTATTCTCGGCTATGACAGTTTCTCAGACTTTCCTTATTTTCGATGACCTTCCTGGTTTTGTGACGTACTGGTCAGGTGTGTAGAAAGTCCCTCAGCTGGGACTTGTCTGATGTTTTTCTCATGATAAAAGCAGGGTAAAATGTTTTTGGAAGGAAGACCACAGAGGTAGAGTCCCTTCTTATATCATATCAAGGGCACATACTATCAATATGACTTCCTATGGTGTTGTTAACTTTGATCACATCTTAAAAATAGTGTTTGGCAGAAATTTTTTAAAAACTCTTTTTAGTATCTTATTTACAATAGTGCTATTGTAACAATATACATAAATAAGATCGGTTTATGCTCTATTTTGGATAATCTCACATTTAGATGCTGATTTTATGATAGCTAAATACAGTGATTTGAATACTTTTCCATCTTTTTCTGGAAGATATTATCTAACATGGGGATTATTATTAATTTATAAAAACTGTTTAGCACCTGAGCCTTTTGTTGGTAAACACCTCTTGAAATATTTAACCTAGCTGTTATCTCGTTCTATTCCTCCTTTAGTCAAGTTTGATCATTTTTATTTCCCAGAAAATTATACATTGTTTTCAGGTTTTTGAATGTATTACTATAAATTATAAATGGTATTCTTTTTGTTTGTTTGTTTGGTTTTTTTGGGGGTTTTTTTGTAATTTATTTTTGTAATGGGGTTTAGCTGATTTTCACTGCTGTGTTTATGCCACTTTACACCCGCTTGATTCACTTACAGAAAGATATCAATACATAGGTTTTCAGATTCTTACTAGTCAGATATATTCTTGTGCGGTGAATAGGGGGTGTTGAGTCCAGTTCACTGAGCAAGGAGTAGGTCTTGTCTGTTACATATTTGGTTTATGGAACGGTATCTGTTCTAATTTCAAACCCGTGTTTTATGCATCACCCCACCTCACCTTTCCCGTTAAGCAGCCATAGTGCGTTTTCTAAATGTGTGACTCTGTTCTGTTTTGTAATTCAGTTCATGAGTAGCGATTTTTACTAAATGGTATTCTTTTATATATTTTATTTTTTGTATCTGTTTCTACAGTATATTTTTTATTTGTTCTTAATTTAACATTTTTTCTTGAGTAAATTTATTATGTTATTTACTTATCTTTTTCCCTCCATGGAAATAAACTCTTATAGCTCTTGAACCTTTCACTTCTACTCTGTATTAAGTTTTCTCCTTCAATAATCTCTGCCTTTATCTGTATTATTTACCACTTCTGATCCTTTATTATTTTCTACTTCCAAAATTTAAAATTTGAACAGTATTTATTTTTACTACATTTTTTAGTATTTTTTTATAAGATCTTATTTTTGTTTTTTAGTTATAAATTAAAGCAGGAATAAATCATTATGTTCAATGATTTGCTTTTGAAAACAGTTTTAGCCATTTAAAATGTTTTCACGTATTTACCATTTACATTTTTATTGTGGTAAGAATATTTAACATGAGATCTAGCCTCTTAAATTTTTTTAAAGTTTTGCTACAACATTGAACATAAGATCTACCCCGTTAGCAAATTTTAAGCATAAAATACAGTATTACTGACTGTAGGCACTATGCTGTACAGTAGATTTCTAGAACTTATTCATGTTGCAAAAGTGAAACTTTGTACTAATAACTCTCCATCTCCCCCTCATTCCTGTCCTCTGGCAGCCACCATTCTCCACTCCCTGCTTCCATGAATTTGACTATTTTAGGTTCCACATGTAAGTGAGATCGTGCAGTATTTGTCTTTCTGCTTCCGGCTTATTTCTCTCAGCATAATGTCCTCCAGGTTCATCCAAGTTGTCATATGTGCAGGATTTCATTCTTTTTTAAGGCTGTGGTATCAGTTGTAATGACTTCTCTTTCACTTCTGATTTTATTTATTTGAGTCTTCTCTTGTTTTGCCTTGGTTAGTTTAGCTAGGAGTTCATCGATTTTGTTTATCTTTTCAAAAAACCAACTCTTAGTTTCATCAATTTTTTCCCTTGCTTTCATTCTCTATTTTATTTATTACTGCTCCAATCTTCCCTTCCTTCCTTCTGCTAACTTTGGGCTTAGTTTGTTCTTCTTCTCCTAGTTTCCTGCAGTGTAAAGTTAGGTTGTGTATTTGAGATCTTCTTTTTTTAATTTAATGTAAGCATTTATCACTATAAACTACCTTCTTGGTACTGTTTTTGCTGATCCCATAAATTTTGGTATGTTGTGTTTTCATTTTTGCTTATTATAAAAGACACAACTCAGGAACAACAAAATGGAAGAGAAGCATTGGGCAAGGGGGCGGTGGTGACTGGTGCTCAGTCCCCTCTCCGACAGGCCACCCTCCCAGCACCTTGAGGTGGTCACCAACCTGGAAGTTCTGTGACCCCCGTAGTTTAGGAATTTTTTATGGAGGCTTGATCACGTAGGGATGATCCCTGGAGAATATGGGGTGGGGTTGAAAGTTCCAAGCTTCTGATCTTGGCTTGGTCTTACTGGTGACCAACCCCCCATCCTGAAGCTATCCAGGAGCCCCCCAGAAGTTGCCTTATTAGAACAAAAGCCACTGTTATCATCCAGGAAATTCCAAGGAATTTAGGACCTCTGTGTAGGACACTCCTAACACCCCATCACTCAGGAAATTATAAGAGTCTTAGGAGGTCTATGTAGGAACCAGGGGTAGAGACCATATGTATTTCTTATTATGTCACACATAGAAACCAGGTTTTCCTGCATATTATCATGAACATAGTGCAGTCTCCTAAAATCTTCTGCATCTTCCTTTATACATCAAAATTTGGTCCTTTGTCCTAGGAATCTGCATTTTTAAACACATACCCCCCCCACTAAATGATACTTACGATATTAAATTTTAAAGAGTCACTGCTGTGAATGTTCTCCCCAGAAAATGCAATAGTAACAAATCACAAAATATTTCATATATTTTCAAGAGGTTGGCAGACCTGAAACATCCATTCATGGGTGCTTTAGACATCTGTGAACGCCAGGTCCAGAGCACCTGAATAAAGACTAGAGTCATCTTCCAATACATTAGACTTCTCTTTTATGTATGAAAAAGACTGAATGCATGTTTGCTTTAATTCTGGAAACATAGGACTGTACTGCATACATTTCATCAGAAATACACACATTATACTGTACCACTGTGCAGTACTGTTTACAGTATCAGTACTGTTGTATAATGCAGTGAACTAGAAAGTAAAGATAGAGGCATTCACACTTACAAACATTACAATGCAGTTGGAGGAAAGCAAGTCACAAATATTAAACAATAAATAGCACTACAACGTAGTCAATTCTGGGTTCCATGGAGACAAGCCTGGGATTGTTGAGGGCAGAGCGTCACTGAGACTTTCCAAGGAAGGCATTCCATAGGCCTGAACACCCGCTAAGCTGAACCCGGGAAGAAAGTTGGGATTTTGAACAAGTGGAGAGAGGGAGAACGCTTTGAATGTGCTTCAATTTTCATTCTACTAAAAGTGTTTTAGTACAGACCCTTTATGTAGCAGGCAGCGGAAAGTAATGCCGGGGATGGGGGCAGGAGTGGTGTCGTAAATAAAAGCCAGATTGTAGACGGCCTTGAATGTCAGGCCTCACCAGGTCAGTAATTTCCTCAGCCTTGGACGTTATTTTGTGGCTGTGCAGAACAAAATATTAATAAATGTGTGAGAGAACGATTGTCACTACCAAAGAATGGAAAGGCACTTCTTACCATGGCAGAGAGAAAGCAAACATTACGGGGAATAGCAACGCATCCAACCCAGCACAAAGCAGGTTTTTGTAATTCATCATAACCTGAGTGTTTTATCATTCACTTTTGACAAGAAGAGGGGGAAAAGGACTAAGCAAGAGCAGAGCCGTTTCTGATGATTTACTGATCAAAGCCAATTAGGATAGTTCTGGTTGAACTGGATTGAGTTTCTCTGAAATTACTTTTCAAAGTAAAGAAAACAAGCGTGAGTATGTGCAATGCTGTATTTTTTACTTGTTAGTCCATAAAATAACTAAAAATCACTCCCTCATCTCCACTGGGCTTCAAAGTGGGACTTTTGAAGTGCAAAAATCAAGTGAATCATAGACCTGAAATGCAAAGCTTTTTTGCGGCTCTTTTGTCTTTCGTTTGAAGATCCCAGCATACTTTTCACACAATAGACTGAATCAAATCTTCCTCTGGGCTCGGTATTTTTATCTGAGTTGCTGTATGGCTCAGAACAAATGTCAGGTCTAGAGAGTGTGTGTATGTGTCTCTTGAATCAAAACTTTAAAATAGTGTAATAATGAAATAGATCAAAGGAATGGACGCTGAAGAAACAGTCCCATGCACTATGCTGTACACATACATGTCTTAATAAACAAAATAATCACCAGTGGTAGAATCATGTTCATCTGATGTCATTAAGGTTGGGGGGTGGCCAATGTAAAAGACATAACACATTTTTATAATTCTTGTGGGAAAATGTGTTTTCTTTCAACCATTTTGCATTAAAATATTTCAGAAATATATTACACATTTTCTTGCATTTCTGGGTAGAAAAGTTTGCATGCACTTATGTATTTTATTGATGACTTTTGTTATTGATTTATGTTATGTCATTGTCCTATGCGATGAGGCCTTAAGATAGATATTGATTTTGTTCCTATTTTCAATGTCTCCCAAGTGCTATACTGTCCTATATTATTTTATGCCAGCTCATTGTATTATTCTCCTTGGAGGCAGCATGACTTAGAAGAAAAGAAAAAGGCTCATCTCAGGAGTTAGGCTGATTGGGGCACCAATCACCGCTTGACTCAGTTTCATCATCTGTGAAATGAAGGTAGCAACACACTCTGTCGTTACTGAAATAATGAAATGTCCACGTAGCTGAGACCCTTCACGCAGTGCCTGGAACAGACCTTGGGCTCCATCTACTCACATTCACTGTCCAGCTCTCAACTCTCATTTCTTGTGGCTAAAAATATACGTGGTAGCTTCCCCTTTTCCTTTCCTGGATACTGGATAATCAAGCTTATCTTAATTGTGTCTAAAATCATAATAAATGGTGAACAAGGGCCTGAGGACATAGTTAATAAATTTGCGATCTCTGTTTTTAAACATAGACGCTTTTAGAATATATCTTCATGATTATGTTCTGGATGGTCGAGATCACTTCCAGTGACCTCTGGAAATGTGAAATTTAACTGTAATCAACTCAGAGTAAATTATGGATACCAAAAAGCCTAACTACCTTCTTGAGCAAATAAAAATGGAGGTAGGAGATTTTGGCAAGACAGGCAGTGCTGGGTAAGCCCCTAGCAGGACCTGGACCCACAAGCTTAGAACAACTGTCTCATGGATTCCTTGTAGCAGCCTTCTAAGGGACATACTGCTCTCTCCTTTGTACAGATTTTAAAAGCTGTGACAAGGTTATGAAGATGTTGGAGCTTATTATATTCAGCATGTTCTCTGCCTATATTATTTCCTTAGCAGTGATGCGTACAGCACATCTTTTACTTAGAACTGATGAAAGAATCTCAGGGCTAAAAAAATCATTAGAGGCCACTGAACTCTATAGCCCATCTTTTCTTTAATTTCCTGTGTAACATCCATGCTGAATGGCAATGCTTTCTAAATGTGCACATCTTCAAGGTCAGGAAACTTCCTGTCTCTCAAGACAGCTGATTCTATGCTTTGCAGCATCTATTACTAGGAGATTCTGTGTCGTGAGTGTGAATATAACATCCTATGGTATCTTACCATTGGTGCCACTTTTTCCTGGTAGAACCAAACAAAAAATTTCATGGGATGGGCTTTCGGCTCCATGCACACCCTTCTGATGTGCCCTAGTACCCGCTTTTCTCTGGGTTAAATGTCCTCATTGTCTTCAAGAATTTCTCTAGTGACATGATTTCAACTGTAATATATTACAAATATAGCAGCTTTCCTTACTGGATTGTGCATGTTTTAACTTTTCCCATTAAAGGATTCAAAACAATAAAAATATTTTGAGATCAAATCTGGAATTTGAGAGGGATTATCATTTTCTTTTCCCTAGATACTGTCATTCCCTGTGAAAGCCCCAAAGCCACATAACATTTTGGAAGCTACATCACCATGGATCCATACTTCAAAGATAAATTGGGATAATATGTATGAAAGTAAACCATAAACTGTAATACACTCTATAAATGTTAATAATAATTATTATTGGTTGTTATTAAGTTTATTATCAGTTGAAGCTCCTATGTCTTCAACTGATAAACTATGTCTCCTCCGATTCTGTGGCTGTTTAATCTCGAGTGAAAAGAGTTAACTCTTCTCCTCGGCTCATGCGAAACTGTCTTGTCTGGTTCGCATGGGAATCTTGGCTCGCCCGTTTTATTTCTATTCTCTTCTATTCCTTCCTCTATCCGCTGTTCATTTTTTTCTTCCCTCCTTTTGGAAATCTCAGTAATATATTAGACATATAGACATTAATTTGCATGTATTCACGTAATGTTTTCTAAATCTGCATGTATTGTGTTAAAAATCCTCATTTTCTTTCTCTTTTTTTTTGTCAAGTGCCATGTTATTTAGCTCTATCTGTGGTGCTGGGTTTACATCTGTTTCTAACTGTAATACACATTTTCAGGCTATACATCCCACTGTTTTCTTTAATTCTCATTCTCATGTCCTATCCAGTTTTTTATGCACTCTTCTCAGGCTTGTTTAAATTTTAATAAAATTTAAGGTAAGGACAAAATGTACAAGTTTACATTTTTCTTTGATAAAGTTCCTTTTAGAGTACATTATTCTTGCCTGTACAGATCTTTCTTGATCCTGATAAGTGTAACATCTTCAGTTAGGATGCTTTTGGATAAAAAGAAAATACACACCTTATAATGAATTATAAATTCAGGAAAATCTATTATTTTTAGGAAAATTTAGGATTCATATTCTCAGTATCCTGCCATGTGTTTTGAACGTATCTCCCATGGCTGTAGCATGTTTAATGCAGTTCCGGGAACACATCTGTACAAGACGACGTCAGACTAAAGGGGCATGTCTTTTCGTATTAGCAAGGAAAGCCCTTCCCAGAGTCCCCCTAGCAGAGCTCCCTCAGGTCCTGTTGTCCAGGACTGGGTCACATGCCCGTGACCCAGCTGTAAAGGAGGATGTGAAAGAATATATTTGTCATTTGCATCATTTATGGTGGTGTTACTGAACCCAGGTTCTGCTGCTGGCCACTCATAAGCCAATAATTCGAGAGGCAAGTGTCAGTAGAAAGGAAAGTTGCTTAAATCAGAAAAGCCAGCAATCTGGGGAGAAGGTGGACTCGTGTCTAGAGACTAACTCTGAAGATTCTGCTCAGGCATGATGGGTTTTTTTAAATTAGTTTTTATAGGAGCGTAGTTGATTTACAATGTTGTGTTAGTTTCAGGTGTGCAGCAAAGTGAATCAGTTATACATATACATACATCCACTTTTCTTTAGATTCTTTTCCCATATAGGTCATTACAGAGTATTGAGTAGAGCTCTCTGTGCTATAAAGTAGGTCCTTATTAGTTATCTATTTTACATATAGTAGTGTGTAGATGTCAATCCCAGTCTACCAATGTATCCCTCCCCTCTTCTTTCCCCCTTGGTAACCATAAGTTTGTTTTCTACATCTGTGACTCTATTTCTGTTTTGTAAATAGGTTCATTTGTACCATTTTTTTAAGATCCCACATATAAACAATATCATACAATATTTGTCTTTCTCCGTCTGACTTACTTCATTCAGTATGACAATCTTTAGGTCCATCCATGTTGCTGCAAATGGCATTATTTTGTTCTTTTTTATGGTTGAGTAATATTCCATTGTATATATGTATCACATCCTCTTTATCCATTCCTCTGTTGATAGACATTTAGGTTGCTTCCATGTCCTGGCTATTGTAAATAGTGCTGCAATGAACATTGTGGTACATGTATCTTTTCAAATTATGGTTTTCTCCAGATATATGCCCAGGAGTGGGATTGCTGGATTATATAGTAGCTCTATTTTTAGTTTTTTAAGGAAACTCCATACTGTTCTCCATAGTGGCTGTATCAGTGTACAGTCCCACCACAGTGTAGGAAGGTTCCATTTTCTCCACACCTTCTCCAGCATTTATTGTTTGTAGATTTTTTGATCATGGCCATTCTGACTGGTGTGAGGTGATATCTCATGGTAGTTTTGATTTGCATTTCTCTAATAATTAGTGACGTTGAGCATCTTTTCATGTTCATCTCGGCTACCTGTATGTCTTCTTTGGAGAAATGTCTATTTACATCTTCTGCCCATTTTTTGATTAGGTTGTTTGTTTTTTTGATATTGAGCTGCATGAGCTGTTTGTATATTTTGTATATTTTGGAGATTAATCCCTTATTGGTTGCTTCATTTGCAAATATTTTCTCCCATTTTGTGGGTTGTCTTTTCATTTTGTTTATGGTTTCCTTTGCTGTGCAAAAGCTTTTAAGGTTAATTAGGTCCCATTTTTTATTTTTGTTTTTATTTTCATTACTCCAGGAGGTAGATCAAGAAAGATATTGCTGCAATTTATGTGAGAGAGTGTTCTGCCTATGTTTTCCTCTAAGAGTTTTATAGTGTCTGGCCTTACATTTAGGTCTTTAATCCATTTGTTTTTTTTCTTTTACTTTTTTTGGGTTTATTTATTTATTTAATTTATTTGTTTATGGCTGTGTTGGGTCTTCGTTTCTGTGTGAGGGCTTTCTCTAGTTGCAGCAAGTGGGGGCCACTCTTCATCACGGTGCGCGGGCCTCTCATTATCGCGGTCTCTCTTGTTGCGGAGCACAGGCTTCAGACGCGCAGGCTCAGTAATTGTGGCTCACAGGCCTAGTTGCTCCGCAGCATGTGGGATCTTCCCAGACCAGGGCTCGAACCCGTGTCCCCTGCATTGACAGGCAGATTCTCAACCACTGTGCCACTAGGGAAGTCCCAGGTCTTTAATCCATTTTGAGTTTATTTTTGTGTATGGTGTTGGAGAATGTTCTAATTTCATACCTTTACATGTAGCTGTCCAGCTTTCCCAGCACCACTTATTGAAGAGACTTTTTCTCCACTGTATATTCTTGCCTCATTTGTCATAGATTAGGTGACCATAGATGCGTGGGTTTATCTCTGAACTTTCTATCCTGTTCCCTTGATCTATATTTCTCTTTTTGTGCCAGTACCATACTGTTTTGATGACTGTAGCTTTGTAGTATAGTCTGAAGTCAGGGAGCCTGATTCCTCCAGCTCTGGTTTTCTTTCTCAAGATTGCTTTGGATATTTGGGGTCCTTTGTGTTCCCATACAAATTGTAAAATTTTTTGTTCCAATTCTGTGAAAAATGCCGTTGGTAATTTGATAGGGATTGCATTGAATCTGTAGATTGCTTTGTGTAGTATAGTCATTTTCACAGTGTTGATTCTTCCAGTCCAAGAACCTGGTCTATCTCTCTGTTTGTGTCATCTTTGATTTCTTTCATTAGCATCTTACAGTTTTCTGAGTACAGGTCTTTTGCCTCCTTAGGTAGGTTTATTCCTAGGTATTTTATTCTTTTTGATGTGATGGTAAATGGAATTGTTTCCTTAATCTCTCTTTCTGATCTTTCATTGTGAGTGTATAGGAATGCAAGTGATTTCTGTGCATTAGTTTTGTATCCTACAACTTTACCAAATTCATTGATAAGCTCTAGTAGTTTTCTGGTAGCACCTTAGGATTTTCTATGTATAGTATCATGTCATCTGCAAACAGTGACAATTTTACTTCTTCTTTTCCTATTTGGATTCCTTTTATTTCTTTTTCTTCTCTGATTGCCGTGGCTAGGGCTTCCAAAACTATGTTGAATAAAAGTGGTGAGAGTGGACATCCTTGTCTTGTTCCTGATCTTAGTGGAAATGCTTTCAGTTTTTCACCATTGAGAATGATGTTGGCTGTGGGTTTGTCATATATGGCCTTTATTATGTTGAGTTATGTTCCCTCCTTGCCCACTTTCTGGAGCATTTTTATCATAAATGGATGTTGAATTTTGTCAAAAGCTTTTTCTGTATCTACTGAGAGGATCATATGGTTTTTATTCTTCAGTTTGTTAATGTGATGTATCACATTGATTGATTTGCATATATTGAAGAATCATTGCATCCCTGGGTTAAATCCCACTTGGTCATGGTGTATGATCCTTTTCATGTGTTGCTGGATTCATTTTACTAGTATTTTGTTGAGGACTTTTGTGTCAATGTTCATCAGCCTGTAATTTTCTTTTTTTGTGATATCTCTGCCTGGTTTTGGTATCAGGGTGATGGTGGCCTCCTGGAATGAGCATGGGAGTGTTCCTGCCTCTGCAATTTTTTTGGAAGAGTTTGAGAAGGATAGGTGTTAGCTCTTCTCTAAATGTTTGATAGAATTCGCTTGTGACACCATCTGGTCCTGGACTTTTGTCTGCTGGAAGTTTTTATATCACAGTTTCAATTTCAGTACTTGTGATTGGTCTGTTCATGTTTTCTATTTCTTCCTTGTTCAGTCTTGGAAAGTTGTACCTTTCTAGGAATTTTCACACTTCTTCTAGGTTGTCCATTTTATTGGCATATAGTTGCTTGTAGTAGTCTCTTATGAACCTTTGTATTTCTGTGGTGTCAGTTGTAACTTCTTTTTTATTTCTAACTTTATTTATTTGAGTCTTCTCCCTTTTTTTCTTGTTGAGTCTGACTAAAGGTTTATCAATTTTGTTTATCTTCTCAAAGAACCAGCTTTTAGTTTCATTGATCTTTGCTCTTGTTTTCTTCGTGTCTATTTCATTTATTTCTTCTCTGAGCCCTGGTGGTTTGTAAAAGGAAAAATGGCGGGGAGGAGTGAAGAATCTCAGTGAATCATCAAGGCAGGAGTTTGGGATTTGCATCATTCTCCATCAATTGACGGCTGGGTGACTCTCTCTTCAGATGTTATCTTGCCCATGTGACCAGCCTGCAGGAGTCCTTAGGGGCTCTTGGGGGTAGAGAGCTAATCATTCTTTAACTACTTAATTCTTCATTCTTACTTCTTTTTATCTAGGAAAAGAATCAACAAGTTAGACAAGGCATGGTGTGCAGTCAGGAGAGCATAAGTCAAAAGTTAGTTTCGATTGCTTAGTAATCTCATTCCTATAGTTAGGTTTTTTAAGGTTAGAGGGGGACAGAAATGGGTAAACAGGAAAGGGGGGAAAGATCTGCTTTCAGTGGAGGCATGTTCTCCCCATAAGGAAGGTGGGTGGGATGAGTTGGGGAAGCGACTGCTGGGTTGGACCATCATTTCTGCTTCAGAGCAGTCATTATCTTTAACAAGTTCACGTTGCCTGCAAATTTGGTAAGCCTTCTATATTTTTATCCAAGTCATTTATGCTCAAGTTCACCTATTCATTGCACACACACACACACATACACACACACACACACACACACACTCACACTACTGAAACTGTTTTAAAATACTACTATTCCCCAAGCAATTGTAGTTCCCATTTTGTTCACACAAAGTAACCGTTTAATAGGCTTTATTATGTCCACTTTATAGATAAATTTCAACCTAAAAAAAATAGCTACTCGCCTGGGTTCTCCTAGCCTAGTATCAAAGTTGGCATTTGAAAATCAATTTTCAAGGCTCCTGTTCCCTGTTTATTCTACTTCATTATCCTGGCTCCCTGATGATTGCTGGAAACGTCTCTCTGAGCTGATCCATTGATCAGAACTCTGAATATGTTGCTTGTCTTCCCCACCCCATCCTCACCTCTAGCCCCCATGGCCTAGCTTTGTCCTGCAGTCCCCAAGGCCCCCGTCTGCCCAGCTCTCCCTAGGGCTGTAAACTTGGCCAACCTGTGTGCCCCGTGAAGCAGAACCCAGGCTCCTTTTACCCACCATCCTATTTCCAGCACTGCTAAAAGGTTGAATGAATAATAAATGAATGGAGCACATTTGTCCAGCACAGGTCACAGGTAAAAGGTGAACCAATGACAAACGAGTGAAGAAGTACACTACTGCAAGGACTCCAGCTTTGTCTCTTTCCTGCCTCCCTCACCACCTGGTTTCCACCACAGCTCACCAGGCTCAGATCCATGGCAGTTTTTTAAGGCTTGGTGATGTCTCACCCTGTACTGCCCGAGTAAAACCTCTGCACATCCTCAGGTCTGCCTCTCAGAAAATGTTAAAAAAAAATGTCAAGCACCAATTACTCTAAGTACATCCCAAACACCTCGCCTGTTCAAATTGTTCTGTTGTACAAAATAAAATACCATTGTATTTAAGATGAGTAGAGCATGGTTATTTTTTCATAGAGAGTGGAATTTAAGCCTGAGAGCATCGCACAAATAACTCTTTTGCCACAGTCTGTTAAGTCTAATGAAAACCCCTGCTGTTTTCTTGATTTCTCTTTTCCAATTCCATGCATAGATATTCAATGGATTTGAAGTTGCCATGAATTTCTTAACTGCTATTCAAAAGCAAAACAGAACAAAAAAGAGTTAAAACAAAACTAAAAAACCACATTTCTGTTGTGAAGAAAAAGATAAAACCAAGCTCTAATTTTCCATAATAGAAGTTACCAAAAATGGCAGTCTGTCCGTAGAGTCCCCCAAAACTCATTTTTCTGTGATAAAAGTGTCAGTGTTCACTCTTGTGACTTAAAAAGGGGAGGCCCCATATGTAAGTAGGAACTAAGAATGTCACAAGTCTGCTTGGTAAGCAGCACAAACGGGTCTTATTACACTAAGCCCCACGGATCTGGCACCCAAACTAAGTCCTCACACTCTGCCTGAAAGAAGAAGATGACACACTTTTGGAAATGGAAGAAAATCATCAGAAACTGATCCTGTCAACCTAGTAGGTGTTTGGATGGATATCTCTTTTTCTACAGAAAAATGTTTGGAGCCAGGACACAAGGTTTTCACATTTTAATGGTGGTGCTCATAGGTAACTCACTCTTTTCTTATTACTTGTATAAGGTAATTGGTACCATTGTTAGAGTTTTAAGATGTTTATTTAGCAACTACTATTAATGCTATATTAGATATTACTATCAACTGAAAATTAGAAGTTTTGAGGAACAGAAAGTAATGAGTAAAGGAAATACTTATGCAAGGAGTCCTTGGACTTTAATTTTTTCTTGATTTCTATCTATTAAAATAATAAAAACCCACCTAAGTCAATTAAAATAGAGAAAGATGAAACTTATATGTATATAGGTTTTTGTAGAAATAGTTTTCTGATAACTTCATTAACCATGACTTTCAATAAAGTGGGAATATAGCAAGGTCATTTTAATAGCCCATGATATTTATATTAAACATAAAGCCTGTCCTTTTTATCCATTAATATAATTTATTCTGATGTAAATATGGGATATTCCAGGTAATAGGACTATTCCCTATCCTGATTATTTTTTGAAATGCAATCTTATCATAGAATCAGATATGCAAATAAAAGAATTTTAGAAAAATAAAAGGAGTGACCCTTTTGAATTAAATGAATTGACTTCATATAAACAAAATAACAGTCAGCTTCAAGCAATCCACCTCGTACTATAAATACATGGACATAAATAACCAATTCATTGTCAACTAAAATACCCAATTAAGAAGACTGAATGACACAGGTAATCCCACAAATATTGCCTAATCCTTTTATCTTGATTGACAGCAGATCTTCTTTGCTGAGCCAGTCAAATAGCCAATAAAATAAGTTTCAATCTTTCTTCCTACTTTAATTTTCCAGGTCCATCAAATAAATATGTCTAACCTTATTTTATGTTGGAGATGTCAACAGAACAGATTTTAAACAAAGTAAAAGCATAAATTACTGTGTATCATTCTACTTTTAATATCTAATTCTTCTTATTTTCTTCAGACTATTGACCTAAATACGGGCTTTCTCTCCTTATTTTTTTTTTTTTTTCCTCCATGAAGGTAAAATTTAAAACTAGTTTCTCTGTTTATATTTAAAGAAAATACATAATCAAGTGATTGATAGTTATGTTGTGAAAGATTAAATATATAAATTTTAGTAATTACAAGATAAAATACAGTAAGCAAACGTAAAGAAAGTATCACCCTCTGTACTTATTTGCTGACCAATGGTAAATGAAAGGGTACTGTTAATTATAAAGGAATAAATGTCTGATACTAGGCCCTCATAATCTTAGGTGTGGACAATTTTAACAACTGTCTAGCATCTTCCTGTCTCTGGTTTCTTCCCACTTCACTCTGTTACAGATCCCTGTGGGACTGGTCTTTACAAGAAACCACTTTGGTCTTCTATCTAACAACTACCAGTTTATTCCCCACTGCCTTCCAAAAATAAATAAGTAAACAAATTAATTTTTAAAAAATAATTAAAAACTCCCTAAATTCCAGACCTTCTTCACTCTGGCTACATTTACTCTTTCTGACTTGCTTTTCCTATGTAAATCCTCCATCCCAACTAGATTGTCAAACGCACTGTCACCTCAAAATGGCGTATGGTTTTCCATGAAAGAGTTTTTGTGTATTCATTTACTTCTGCCGATCTTTGTCATACTTGAAAACCTATCTAAAATCCTATCACTACAAAATCTTCCCAGGCCAGCCCAGCCTGAAGAGCTCTCTCTCTCTCCAGAGCAGCTGGATTCACTTGGAATCCATTATACACTGTTCAGTGTTCTCTTCAGTGTTGTCTTGATTTACACTATCATTTAATTTTTGACAAATTTGTCTTGCTTTTCCATTAAACTCACTGAGGGCAAGGACCAGTTTTTATTCCATGTTATCCACAATATTCTATACACAGTAGATATGTAATCAGCATTTGTTTATTGATGTAATTTAAAATTTTGAGTTTTCTTAAGATTTGTGATGATTTCTTATTCAGTGCTTTTTCTTTAAAACTTGGCTAAATCTTCTCTAATGTTCCCTGAGTTTGATCCTCACATATTTTCCATATACTCATTGAGAACCTGCCGTATACATTTTCTGTATTGTCAGTGTATTTCTGTATTTCCATTATACTGTAAGCATATAGAGGTCAGGTCTGTCTCTTCTGCTTTGCGTCTCTTACAATCCTCTGTGAGGGTCGGGTACAGAGTAGGGATTTTGTAAATTTAAGAAAACAGTAAATTAAAGTTTCAACTAAGAGGTCAAAATATGGTTGCTGTCAGGAACCAAAGTGAATAATGAGAGACTATAGTGCAGAATGTCAAAATCAAGACAGATGACAGACTTTAGGCTTTTGAAATGTTTGCTCATTTCAAGTGTACGAGAAAACTCTTGAGAGGCAGTTTTTTTTTTTTTTAAGAGTTAATTTTTTAATTTATTTTTGGCTGTGTTGGGTCTTCGTTGCTGTGAGCGGGCTTTCTCTAGTTGTGGCGAGCGGGGGCTACTCTTCGTTGCGGTGCACGGGCCTCTCCTCGCGGTGGCTTCTCTTGTTGCAGAGCACAGGCTCTAGGTGTGCGGCCTCAGTAGTTGTGGCACATGGGCTCAGCAGTCATGGCTTGCGGGCTCTAGAGCGCAGACTCAGTAGCTGTGGCGCACGGGCTTAGTTGATCCGCGGCATGTGGGATCTTCACGGACCAGGGATCAAACCCGTGTCCCCTGCATTGGCAGGCAGATTCCTATCTCCTGCACCACCAGGGAAGCCCTTGAGAGGCAGTTTGAAGGAGTGAGTCTGTGCAGAGTTTTCTCTGGAGACTTGCTACTGTGCCGAGCTGTAGCCCAGCCCTCAAGTGTAGGGTTGGGGGCTACATTGTAACCCCAACGAGTGGGAGCAACTTCAAGGAGACTCCAGTCTCACCTAAATTTGGGGAGAGAGGGGGAAGTGCAACTTAGACTAGATTCTCCACCTACCTGAGGAATATAAAAGGTTTTTAAGGAAGTTTATTGTAATTAACAGTCTGTACCATTTGTGTGAGAGGAACCCAAAGAGGGTTCACATTTGCTTTAAAGCTTATACCCCTTACCCATTCACAACTCTGCTACTTTTATTTTACCTTAGAAAGAGATGTCAATATAGACATTTTTCAGGGTTAATAAAATTAACTTATCACAAAGATTTTTTTACACATGGAGCTATAATGTTATATTTGAAAGTAACCCTCTGAAAACCAGCCAACATCCTTACAACAAACTTTTGCTGCTGTATCTGCTAGAATTACCAAAAAAACATAGTTTCATCTTTGTACATCTGTGGAGATCTGACCTAAGACTATACTTCCTCTCCCCCACGCCCACCCTTTAAAGAAATATGTATTTTTATCTAGAATGATCCTTAAATAGTGTCTGCATTTTTTTAACATCTTTATTGGAGTATGATTACTTTACAATGTTGTGTTAGTTTCTGCTGTATAGCAAAGTGAATCAACTATACGTATACATATATCCCCATATCTCCTCCCTCTTGCATCTCCCTCCCACCCTCCCTATCCCATGCCTCTAGGTGGGTCACAAAGCACGAGCTCATCTCCCTGTGCTTTGCGGCTGCTTCCCACTAGCTATCTATTTTACATTTGGTAGTGTATATACGTCCATGCCACTCTCTCACTTCATCCCAGCTTACCCTTCCCCCTCCCCATGTCCTCAAGTCCATTCTATACATCTGCGTCTTTATTCCTGTCCTGCCCGTAGGTTCTTCAGAACAATTTTTTTTTTAGCATACGATATTTTTTTTTTCTCTTTCTGACTTACGTCACTCTGTATGTCAGACTCTAGGTCCATTCACCTCACTACAAATAACTCAATTTCGTTTCATTTTGTGGCTGAGTAATATTCCATCTTTATCCATTCATCTGTCGATGGACACTTAGGTTGCTTCCATGTCCTGGCTATTGTAAATAGTGCTGCAATGAACATTGTAGTACATAACTCTTGGAATTATGATTTTTCTCAGGGTATATGCCCAGTAGTGGGATTGCTTGGTCATATGATAGTTCTATTTTTAGTTTTTTAAGGAACCTCCATACCATTCTCCATAGTGGCTGTATCAATTTACATTCCCACCAACAGTGCAAGAGGGTTCCCCTCTTCTCCACACCCTCTCCAGCATTTATTCTTTCTAGATTTTTTGATGATGGCCATTCTGACCGGTATGAGATGATATCTCATTGTAGTTTTGATTTGCATTTCTCTAATGATTAGTGATGTTGAGCATCCTCTCATGTGTTTGTTGGCAATCTGTATATCTTCTTTGGAGAAATGTCTATTTAGGTCTTCTTTCCATTTTTGGATTGGGTTGTTTGTTTTCTTGATATTGAGCTGCATGAGCTGCTTGTATATTTTGGAGATTAATCCTTTGTCAGTTGCTTCATTTGCAAATATTTTCTCCCCTTCTGAAGGTTGGCTTTTCATTTTGTTTATGGTTTCCTTTGCTGTGCAAAAGCTTTCAAATTTCATTAGGTGCCATTTGTTTATTTTTGTTTTTATTTCCATTTCTCTAGGAGGTGGTTCAAAAAGGATCTTGCTGTGATTTATGTCATAGAGTGTTCTGCCTATGTTTTCCTCTAAGAGTTTAATAGTATCTGGCCTTACATTTAGGTCTTTAACCATTTTGAGTTTATTTTTGTGTATGGTGTTGGAGAGTGTTCTAATTTCATTCTTTTACATGTAGCTGTCCAGTTTTCCCAGCACCACTTATTGAAGAGACTGTCTTTTTCTCCATTGTATATTCTTGCCTCATTTATCAAAGATAAGATGACCATATGTGCGTGGGTTTATACTGGGCTTTCTATCCTGTTCCATTGATCGATATTTCTGTATTTGTGCAGTACCATACTGTCTTGATTACTGTAGCTTTGTAGTATAGTCTGAAGTCAGGGAGCCTGATTCCTACAGCTCTGTTTTTCTTTCACAAGATTGCTTTGGCTATTCAGGGCCTTTTGTGTTCCCATACAAATTGTGACATTTTTTGTTCTAGTTCTGTGAAAAATGCCATTGGTAGTTTGATAGGGATTGCACTGAATCTGTAGATTGCTTTGGGTAGTAGAGTCATTTTCACAATGTTGATTCTTCCAATCCAAGAACATGGTATATCTCTCCATCTGTTTGTATCATCTTTAATTTCTTTCACCAGTGTCTTATAGTTTTCTGCATACAGGTCTTTTGTCTCTTTAGGTAGGTTTATTCCTGGCTATATTATTCTTTTTGTTGTAATGGCAAATGGGAGTGTTTCCTTGATTTCTCTTTCAGATTTTTCATCATTAGGGTATAGGAGTGCAAGAGATTTCTGTGCATTAATTTTGTATCCTGCTACTTTACCAAATTCATTGATTAGCTCTAGTAGTTTTCTGGTAGCATCTTTAGGATTCTCTATGTATAGTATCATGTCATCTGCAAACAGTGACAGCTTTACTTCTTCTTTTCCTATTTGGATTCCTTTTATCTCTTTTTCTTCTCTGATTGCTGTGTCTAAAACTTCCAAAACTATGTTGAATAATAGTAGTGAGCGTGGGCAACCTTGTCTTGTTCCTGATCTTAGTGGAAATGGTTTCAGTTTTTCACCATTGGGAACGATGTTGGCTGTGGGTTTGTCATATATGGCCTTTATTATGTTGAGGTAAGTTCCCTCTATTCCTACTTTCTGGAGAGTTTTTATCATAAATGGGTGTGGAATTTTATCAAAAGCTTTTTCTGCATCTATTGAGATGATTATATGGTTTTTCTCCTTCAGTTTGTTAATATGGTGTGTCACATTGATTGATTTGCATATATTGAAGAATCCTTGCATTCCGGGGATCAACCCCACTTGATCATGGTGTATGATCCTTTAAATGTGCTGCTGGATTCTGTTAGTATTTTGTTGCGGATTTTTGCATCTATATTCATCAATGATATTGGCCTGTAGTTTTCTTTTTTTGTAACATCTTTCTCTGGTTTTGGTATCAGGGTGACGGTGGCCTTGTAGAATGAGTTTGGGAGTGTTCCTCCCTCTCCTATATTTTGAAAGAGTTTGAGAAGGATAGGTGTTTGCTCTTCTCTAAATGTTTGATAGAATTTGCCTTTGAAGCCATCTGGTCCTGGGCTTTGGTTTGTTGGAAGATTTTTAATCACAGTCTCAATTTCAATGCTTGTGATTCATCTGTTTATATTTTCTATTTCTTCCTGGTTCAGTCTCGGAAGGTTTTGCTTTTCTAAGAATTTGTCCATTTCTTCCAGGTTGTCCACTTTATTGGCATAGAGTTGCTTGTAGTAATGTCTCATGATCCTTTGTATTTCTGCAGTGTCAGTTGTTACTTCTCCTTTTATATTTCTAATTCTGTTGATTTGAATCTTCTCCCTCTTTTTCTTGATGAGTCTGGCTAATGGTTTATCAATTTTGTTTATCTTCTCAAAGAACCAGGTTTTAGTTTTATTGATCTTTGCTATTGTTTCCTTCATTCCTTTTTCACTTATTTTTGATCTGATCTTTATGATTTCTTTCCTTCTGCTAACTTTGGGGGTTTTTTTGTTCTTCTTTTCTAATTGCTTTAGGTGTGAGGTTAGGTTGTTTATTTGAGATTTTTCTTGTTTCTTGAGGTAGGATTGTATTGCTATAAACTTCCCTCTTAGAACTGCTTTTGCTGCATCCCATAGGTTTTGGGCCATCGTGTTTTCATTGTCCTTTGTTTCTAGGTATTTTTTGATTTCCTCTTTGATTTCTTCAGTGATCTCTTGGTTATTTAGTAGTGTATTGTTTAGCCTCCATGTGTTTGTATTTTTTACAGTTTTTTTCTTGTAATTGATATCTAGTCTCACAGTGTTGTGGTCAGAAAAGATACTTGGTACAATTTCAATTTTCTTAAATTTACCAAGGCTTGATTTGTGACCAAAGGTCACAAATCCATGATCTAGGATAGGTCCATGATCTATCCTGGAGGATGTTCCATGAGCACTTGAGAAGAAAGTGTAATCTGCTGGTTTTGGATGGAATGTCCTATAAATATCAATTAAGTCCATCTCATTTAATGTATCATTTAAAGCTTGTGTTTCCTTATTTGTTTTCATTTTGGTTGACCTGTCCATTGGTGAAAGTGAGGTGTTAAAGTCCCCTACTATTATTGTGTTGCCGTCCATTTCCCCTTTTATGCCTGTTAGCATTTGCCTTATGTATTGAGATGCTCCTATGTTGGGTGCATAAATATTTACAGTTGTTATATCTTCTTGCATAGATCCCTTGATCATTATGTAGTGTCCTTCTTTGTCTCTTGTAATAGTCTTTATTTTAAAGTCTATTTTTTCTGACATGAGAATTGCTACTCCAGCTTTCTTTTGATTTCCATTTGTGTGGAATATCTTCTTCCATCCCCTCACTTTCAGTCTGTATGTATCCCTAGGTCTGAAGTGGGTCTCTTTTAGACAGCATGTATATGGGTCTTGTTTTTGTATCCATTCAGCCAGTTTATGTCTTTTGGTTGGAGCATTTAATCCATTTACATTTAAGGTAATTATTGATATGTATGTTCCTATTATCATTTTCTTAATTATTTTGCATTTGTTATTGTAGGTGTTTTCCTTCTCTTGTATTTCCCGCTTAGAGAAGTTCCTTTAGCATTTGTTGTAGAGCTGGATTGGTGGTGCTGAATTCTCTTAGCTTTTGCTTGTCTGTAAAGGTTTTAATTTCTCCAGTGAATCTGAATAAGTTCCTTGCTGGGTAGAGTAATCTTGGTTGTAGGTTTTTCCCTTTCATCGCTTTAAATATGTCCTACCACTCCCTTCTGGCTTGCAGAGTTTCTGCTGAATGATCAGCTGTTACCCTTATGAGGATTCGCTTGTATGTTATTTGTTGCCTTTCCCTTGCTACTTTTAATATTTTTTCTTTGTATTTAATTTTTGATAGTTTTATTAATAAGTTTCTCAGCATATTTCTCTTTGGTTTTATCCTCTATGGGACTCTCTGTGCTTCCTGGACTTAATTGACTATTTCCTTTCCCATATTAGGGAAGTTTTCAACTATAATCTCTTCAAATATTTTCTCAGTCCCTTTCTTTTTCTCTTCTTCTTCTGGGACCCCTATAATTTGAATGTTGATAGGTTTAATGTTGTCCCAGAGGTCTCTGGGACTGTCCTCATTTCTTTTCATTCTTTTTTCTTTATTCTGCTCTGTAATAGTTATTTCCACTATTTTATCTTCCAGGTCACTTATCCTTTCTTCTGCCTCAGTTATTCTGCTATTGAGTCCTTCTAGAGAATTTTTAATTTCATTTATTGTGTTGTTCATCATTGTTTGTTTGCTCCTTAGTTCTTGTAGGTCCTTGTTAAATGTTTCTTGTGTTTTCTCCATTCTATTTACAAGATTTTGGATCACCTTTACTATCATTACTCTGAATTCTTTTTCAGGTAGACTGCCTATTTCCTCTTCATTTGTTTGGTATGGTGGGTTTTTACCTTGTTCCTTTATCTGCTGCATATTTCTCTGTCTTCTCATTTTGCTTAACTTACTGTGTTTGGGTTCTCCTTTTCACAGGCTACAGGTTTGTAGTTCCCGTTGTTTTTGGTGTCTGTCCTCAGTGGGTAAGGTTGGTTCAGTGGGTTGTGTAGGCGTCCTGGTGGAGGGGACTGGTGCCTGTGTTCTGGTAGATGAAGCTGGATCTTGTCTTTCTGGTGGGCAGGACCACGTCTGGTGGTGTGTTTTGGGGTGTCTGTGACCTTATTATGATTTTAGGCAGCCTCTCTGCTAATGGTGGGGTTGTATTCCTGTCTTGCTAGTTGTTTGGCATCAGGTGTCCAGCACTGGAGCTTGCTGGTCGTTGAGTGGAGCTGGGTCTTAGTGTTGAGGTGGAGATCTCTGGGAGAGCTCTCACCGATTGATATTATGTGGGGCCAGGAGGTCTCTGGTGGTCCAATGTCCTGAACTCAGCTCTCCCACCTCAGAGGCTCAGGCCTGACACCCAGCCAGAGCACCAACACCCTGTCAGCCACACAGCTTTTGGGAAATCTGAGGTCTTCTGCCAGCATTCAGTAGGTGTTCTGTAGGAGTTGTTCCACATGTTGATGTATTTTTGATGTATTTGTGGGGAGGAAGGTGATCTCCACGTCTTACTCCTCTGCCATCTTGAAGGTCCTCTATCTGTCTGCATATTTTAGAAAACTGCTAGAGACATTATATGTATGCCATTACAAAAGTATTAGGAGGCCTATGTATTTTACTGTTTACTATTGCATTAACCTGCACAAAGTTTATGCATTTTTTTATGCATTTTTCTCTTCTTTCTAAGCTCTGTATTCTTGTAAGCTAACGTTTCCTGAATGGTTTCTTCTCTCCTCCCTCCCTCCTTTTCTTCTCCTTTTTTTTTTTTCCTTTCATCTTTCCTTCTCTTTCTTTCTTTTTCAGAAACCACGTTATCTATTTTTAGGTGTTTCAAATTCTTAAAATGTGAACTGTTGGGTGGTCTGCAATTTGGCCCTCTAATGACTCTGGGCTTTCATGGCCTGTTTTTATCTGTACCACATGATTTTATTTCATCAGAACATCATGTATTTGGACAGTAATAAACAACACAGAGTCTAAGCAGTTCTGAAAAGTCTTTTCAAAAAAAAGAAGATGAAAGGGTGTGACTGCTCACCTGGGGCAGCAGGAAAGAGAGAGAAGGAAGGGTAATTGCTGCTGGGCTGGGCAGCAGCCATGCTCCCCTCCACCTGCAGGGCAGAGGCCCGTGGACCTGGGGTCCTTGGGGAATCACGGGAGGAGTGTCAGGCAGTGGTCAGTGTAAAACGGGTCCTGGTCCCCCTCAGAAGGTGCAGGAAGAACAACAGACAGAGTTGGTGATGTCAAGTAGACCTCAGGAAACCAATGAGGAAGGGGCTGGGGGAGGGACAATGTGAGAACAAGGCCTGCTGGTTGGAGTCTCAGCTGGAGCGATGGACCAGGGGGCTCCAAGGACCCCACAAAGAGCCCTGGGATAAAAGTCACCTTGAAACACCTGCCAGTCTCAGAGAGAGTGGAGCCATCTAACACCAGCACCAGTCAGGGGAAACTTTCTGAACCCTTCTGACACTCAGGCAGAAGTCTGGAGGTGGGGAGGGGAGGGAAAAAAGAAGGGGGAACCCTTCCTGGTCCTTTTTCAAGACAGCTTGAAGTCGACCTAACAGACAAAGAAAAAAGATTCAATTCCAAAGTGCACTGAAACTTACATTTCTTATGACTGGCCATCCTACTCATTATTGGTCTTTAAAATGTGATCTTGGGCTTCCCTGGTGGCGCAGTGGTTGAGGGTCTGCCTGCCAATGCAGGGGACGCGGGTTCGAGCCCTGGTCTGGGAGGATCCCACATGCCGCGGAGCAACTGGGCCCGTGAGCCACAGCTACTGAGCCTGAGCGTCTGGAGCCTCTGCTCCGCAACGGGAGAGGCCGCGATAGTGACGGGCCTGCGCACCGCGGTGGGGGGTGGCCCCCGCTCGCCGCGACTTGGGGAGGCCCTCGCACGGAGACGGAGACCCAACACAGCCAAAAATAAACATAATAAATAAATAATAAATAAAAATTTTAAAAAAAAAGTGATCTTAAGACTATTATTAATCAAGGCTGAACAGAAAAGACTTGGGGTCTGTGGGAGATTTTATCCCCCATTAAATATGTTTAAAGGCACAATGGGTGGGAAAAAAGAGTTTTTCTTCAATTATAACTCATGAGCTGTTCAGCATTCCTCTTAATTAAATGCTTACGGATTGATTTTTTTGTGTTTTCAAAATCTTGGAAAATCAAATTTAAGTAAACTATCTTCTAATACAAAAGTTTGAACTTTTCGTAAGTTCAGTTAAATGAAACTTGCATTCTAACATTCCTTTAAAATATAGCCCGTAATTTCTGTGTCGGTTCTGTTGCCTATGAGGATGATTATAGATCACATAAATCAGTTTGATTTAGTTTTATTTTTTCTACTCATCCAGCTTTTTATAACACACATATGCACAGCACTGTGCAGGGACTGTGGGAGACTCTAAGACTGTAACACTTTCCCTCCTTTCACAGAGCTTGAAATACTTTTGGAATAACAAAGATTGTATGAAAGTAATCTAAGTAAAGTAAAATATAAGTACAGGAGGGTCCAATCAAGGGTCTAAATGTATGGTACATAAATGGCTGTGGGCAAAAATTAACATTGGGTAAATTTATCTGAAAATAGACACAAAAAGAGCACTTTGAGCTCTGGATTAGATCAGGTTAAATGCAGTATAAAAATTTTAATCACCTTACAAAGGTCGTCATTAATCAATTCATACAAAAATTAATTACCGAATGCCAAACGTGAGCCAGGCATCGTGCTGTGGTTTAGACATACGTTGGTAAATCAAACAGCTTCCCTTCCCTTGTGAAGAGCGTGATCTAATGAGATTCCAGCCTAATATGCTGTCCAAGTAAATCTCTCATTATGTAAAGTTATGCAATTTGTGGGTCATTCCGTATGCCCACACTTTCTAAATAGTCTCTCTCAATGATGACGGTGCTATTTGATTTTGTCATGTGAGGGTAATTTCTTTGGTTATTACTTTTTAATTACAGCCAACACTTACTGAGAAGTCACTTATATGTCAAGCAATGTTATGAGCATCTTACGTGTCTTTACTCACTTAACCTTTAAAAAGCCCTGTGATACAGGTGCTATTTTTAACCCCATTTTATAGATCAGAAGACCTAGACACAAAAAATAAATGTAACCTGCTCACTGCCTAGCTGGGATTCAGATCCAACATTATCAATATAGGAGCCTTTGGTTAAATTTATGAAGCACACATTTAGGCGTGGAGTTAAATGGGAAAATAGGACAGACATGTTAGTAATAACAAAAAACAAGAATGCACTAAATTATCAATTAAGAAACAGAAAGTGTCAGACTGGATTTTAAAAACCAGATTGTAGAAGTGCTTTGGAGTTTAGACGTCAATCTTTCTAAGCCTCAGTGTTGTCTGTGAAAGAGAGCTAAGCCTATCTGCCTTGAAAACCTCGGGAGATTGCTGTAAACACAAACGCATAACGTGGATGATGGTGCTGTCGAAGCCACAGAGTCCTATACATGTGTCAGTTTTTGTTAACACTATTTGTTCATTTGAACTTCATTAAAAAGCAATAGCCATTACTCTTAAAAAGTGTTATAGTTCTTTTTGTTACCTGGATTAAATGAATTCTAACAATTCTCTAATTAGATACCTGTTTTTGACTTAGAACCAGGAAAAAGAGTAAAAGAAAGTAAAGAAACTAGAAACCAGAACTTGTTATTGGATAGATTTCATGGTTTATACTAGACTTGTGGCGAGGAGGTTATGGGACCTTCCATTCTCCTCAGAAGCCCTCCACAGAGAGAGTTGTCTGGACTGTCTGTGTGTCTAGGGATTACAGGGAGGTGCAAAAAATGGAGAAGGCAGATCTCTGTTTCCAAGTAGAATAGAGTGAAATTAGCAGCCCAGGGCAAGACAAACAATATCTGGGAATTAAGTCCCCAAGTAAATAATTTGTGTCTAGCATTGGTCCCAATAGCAATCTATTTCTCTCTCTTTAAAAAAAATTTTTTATGATATTCAGTGTCACATATATATCTGACAATGATAGTTTGAGTCAACCACCCTTTTTGGCAAATAACCTATTTCTAGAGGGAGAATTCAGGGTTTGCCATGACTGCACTTCTGTGCACCATCCATGCAGAATGATAGAATAGGTATCAGCTCCTCAATCTCTGTTCACATTTCACTCTGTTAACAGTCCTACACCTGAGCCGGTTCTGCACCTCCAAAAGACTGTACATGAAGATTATGTGAAAGTTCTATTTTTGATCTGAATATATGTAATTTCAATCTATTCTTTATCATCGAACAGGGGTCCACTGTGAAGAGGACGTCGATGAGTGCTCTTCAAGCCCTTGCCAAAACGGTGGTACTTGTGAGAACTTGCCTGGGACTTACACTTGCCGTTGCCCATTTGATAACCGTTCGGGAGCATTTTATGGAGGAAGGGACTGTTCTGATTTGCTCCTCAGCTGTACTGATCACGCATGTCTAAATAATGGAACATGCATCCCTCACATCCACAATGGCCGGCATGGATTCGGCTGCCTGTGTCCCTCTGGCTATACTGGGTCACGGTGTGAAACGGTCACCACACTTTCTTTTGAGGGTGATGGCTTCCTGTGGGTCCCAAGTGGCTCAGTGACAGCCAAGGACTCCAGTTGTAAAATAGCCCTCAGGTTTCAGACTGTCCAGCCAGTGGCACTTCTACTTTTCCGAGGTGACAGGGACATGTTTGTGATACTGGAGCTGCTCAGTGGCTACGTCCACTTATCAATTCAAGTCAGGGATCAGCCAGAGGTGGTCCTGTTCATCTCCCACAACACCAGTGATGGGGAGTGGCATGCAGTGGAGGTGACGTTTGCAGAGGCTGTGACCCTTGCCTTACTCGACGAGTCTTGCCTGGGGACATGCATCACGAGAGCTCCTTCTCCATTTGGAAGCGATGGGTCAACATGTGCTTTACAAAACTCCTTTTTGGGGGGTTTACCAGAGGGAACAGCCCACAGTGATGTTGCTCTGCTTAACGTCTATAATAGACCATCCATACCTTCGCTTGTGGGCTGCCTCCAAGATGTTCACCTTGACTCGAATCCCATCACCCCGGAGAACATCTCGTCCGGCTGGTCATTAAATGTCAAGGCGGGCTGCACGAGAAAGGACTGGTGTGAGAGCCAACCCTGTCACAACAGAGGACGCTGCCTTAACTTGTGGCTTAGTTACCAGTGTGATTGCTACCGGCCCTACCGAGGCCGGAGCTGTCACAGAGGTGAGAGGGGCCGGGCGCCAGGAAGGCTGTGCCTCAGAGCAGAGCCGGGACAAAACAGCTGGGCCGCTCCTGCTGGTTATGAATCATCAGGAGCCCTCAGGACTCTGCGGCTGGCTGCCCACTGACAGGAAAATGAAGAGGCTGATGATGTACCTTAATTAAATCTGAGTGGATTCATAGGACACCAGGGTTTCACTCATGCAGAGAAGTGAAAAATAAGCCCATAGCTCCCATCCAAATGGGTTTACATCTTGGTGTTTACAAAATGCTATTACAATTTTACCATTTGTTGTGTATCAGAAATTTATTGTAAGTCTTATTTGAAAAAGGAGTGATCTTTTTGGAAAAACAGGACCGTTAGACATGAAACTAGTCAATGCCAAATTCTAGCACAATGCCGCGTGCATAGTAGACTCTCAGTACATAGTTACTTCCTTGCCCTCCTCTCTATGCAATTCACACTAGCTCCAAAATCATGCTTAAGTTTAGCACTTTTATAAACCACCAATTTTATTCAAAGGTGTATTTTCCAGAGTTGCATTGGAGAAAACAGGTATTCTACCTACGTGTCTTAAGAAAAAAAGAAAGAAAAAAGTTTTAAAAAAGTAACAACACTGAAACTTGGTAGATGCCATAAACTAATTGATCTAACTTCTCTAGCAAATCAGTTTGAAATGCATTTCAAAATCCTTACTTCCGACATTGTTCCAAAGACTGCTGTTGATAGTGATCAGTACATACCTGTTTCTTTTTATTATTCTCTTGCATTGCAAATGTTGGAAAAGTAATTGCAACAGACTGCTTTGAAGTGCAGCTGTAATTTACCCCAAGATTTGAGAGTAACTTGAAATAGGACAACATCTGGTAAATAGTCTTCTTTGCTTTATATGAAGTAAAATTGAAACCAGTCTTGGTCTATACCCTACTCTGTGTACGAAGGGCTAAGAATTATTAGAAGCTATTCACGGGTCTCCCCCTGACCACAGTATTCATTGCAAGTCATGGACCTGCTTGACTATGAGGCCTGGCGTCTACTAGCTCTATGTAATATTTTAAAGGGAATGGCAAGTTGTTTTGTGATTTTTTTAAAGGAGAAAAGGGGAGATTATGCTGAAGCAATGTTCACTTTTTGAAGAAAAATTTAATTGACCCAAGGCAATATTTTTACTACATATACAAAATAACAAACAGATGCTGACTCATTTTGACCAGCTTCCAAGTGCAGTGACCCCTGAGGCTAATACTGACCGTGGCGATGCTACCTGTCCTGGTAAATAGATTCAAGGGATGCCAGTCCAGTGGCTTCTGGTTTCCTTTAATTTATTTTTTCCAACTTGGAAAATCACAGAGTCTTTAAGCCCAGTTCCTGAATTGGTTAGCTGTCCCCTCTCTTCCTCCAGTTTCCTTTTCCCCCCGCTGCCCCCCACCTCTCCACTATTAGAAACTGTTTAATCCTCATGAAAATGCTTAGCTTCAGAAGATATCTTTTTAGGGAGTAAGTTCTGTAAAATCATCCCTTTCTGAAAATTCTTGGTATAATTTTAAGAAAAGTTATATTTCTCATATCACCTCTTAGTCATAAATTTAAAGTATTTTGTATTTGCTATCCTCCTTGAGGAATGTTTGCTGGGGAGTTTATTCCCATCACAAAAGATGCTTACAAGCTGTAAGGACAACCTGGAATCTTCCTGTCATTGTACATAGATGTTCAGGAGGAGATGGACTAAAAAGTACAAGGCAAACTTCACCCAGTTCATGATCCTGGCTCAGCGTTTCCCAAACATGGTACCCATTGCAAGGAGCAAGCAGACTGGATGGAGGATTTAGCTGGCTGACTAAACATGACAGACAGACGGGCTTCCTATATTTTAAAGTTGATTTTTTAAAAATGATCAAGTGTCTCAATAAGAAGAGTTCAGAAAAGAGTTTCTCAAAGCTTAGTTCCCAGAGCTGTCTGCAGGGTCATCGCAGTGGATCTTATCGCCCTGGCTGTGTCCAGGAACATGGAGCTTCCAGGATACTGTTCAGGATAACGGTATCACTGACCTCGTCCCTCCTAGAGAATATTTAATTAAGAGAGGCAACTGACATATGTTTTATCTTCAGTCGTCCATCTAAGCTTTGACACTCTTATCTGCTTGGAATTAGAGTTTCTTAGATATAGAAGGAGCTTCACTCCATTACTGAAGTTTTTACACTGCTGTGCACCCAAGTATAGTGGCCCAAACCTCTGCTTCCACACCTTCAGGAATGGGAAACTCACTCATACTCCATCTTCCCAGAAATCCCCTAGAAGTTGTCTTTTCTGTACTAAAATAATATATGATGACCTATAGCTTCCATTCATTGGCAGCATTGTAACTCTTGAAGCCAATGTCAACCTTACTTACATGTCTTCTTCTTGAGAACACAAATATTTGAAGAAAAGTGTCTTGTACTATCCGAGCCATCACTCCTATCATGCTGAACACACCCAGTTTCTTCTAATGTTTTCCACCTGACATCGTTTTCAGACACTCCGTCAGCCGCTTGCTTGCTCTGGAATACATTTGCTTATCTGGCTCCTAGATGTGCCTGACAGTGAAGAGTGACACAGGACTGGAACCTTCTCATTCCAGAGAATGTTCTCCTGTTCTGCAGCCTAATGCCCCATTGACCTTTGGCCAGCCACCTTCTATGACTGGTTCACTTTGAGTTGTTCTCCCTCTTGGTGCCACAGATCTCTGCTTCTTCCGCCCTAAACCAATGAAGTACACTTAGACCCAAGTGGCTTTTATTTATTCTAAATAAGTTTCTTCTTGTTGTAGTCCATCAATCATTAAAACTTGGTTATTTCATATCCCTATTTGTCGTCCCTCTTCATGATACATCAACAACACATATGAGAATCATTCTTTCTGTGTCCACAGACAAGTCATATATGGCGTCAGGTGTTTCTAAAATCATGTAGTAAATCACGGGCTCTGACTACTTGCTTGTGATTTCTGAAGAATAGGACTGCTGGAGAGTCAAGCTTCTGAGAAAAAGAAACAGCTCTGTGTTCTGTCTGTCTTTTCATCTGGATCCACAAAGTGATGCTGCAGGCGTCCCAGGATGACCAGCGGGGACCACCCCTGAGGCAGAGCAATTCTGTGCATATTCCCAAACCTCGGGAACTTCAAGAGCCACATTTTCTTACTGAGCATTTTATCTCATATGAAAGTGCTGCCGTGCATTCAGAGATGTTAGCCTCTTCAAACAGATTGTTACATCTAACAATACACTTTGAAAGCTACCTGTAGTTGCCTGGAGCAGGTGGTCTCCAAATGCAGATTCAAAATGTAATGTTCCTGTAGGAAATCAAGGTAGAATTCTGAAAATGCAGACTTTTATGCAGAAGGTCTTCAAACACAGATGGTTACCTAAGCAAGCTTCACTATAATTCAGCTAAAATAAAATATGTCCCACCTTTGCTCAAACTTCAGTGGAACCATATGACAACATTTAAACATGGTGGAATGTGCTTTTTTTCTGGTTAGGATTGGGATGTGAAGACTTGAAGATAGCAATATGCTTAAGACAATGCTTTTGTCAAGTTCATCAGTGATTTCCAGATTGCAAGATTCAGTGGTCATTTTTCAGTCCTCATCTGCCTTGACCTCTCAGCAACAGTTACCACAGTTGAATACGCCCTCTTCCTGAAAACTCTTTCCTCACTAGGCTTATGGGGTGTCACTCTCCCTTCGTTCTCTTTCTGTCTTACTCTTTTATCATCTCCTTTACCTCCACATGTCTGATGCTTAAGGGCTCAGTTCTTGGACCTCTTCTTTTCTCTCTCTAGATTCACTCTCTTGGTGATCTCTTCCAATCTTAGGGCTTTAAATGCCACATTTACACTGACATCCAAAATTACTATGACTAGCCCAGAATGTCTCCCCTGAACCTCTATATCTAACTGCTGACTAGAAATTTCCACCTGGATATCTAATAGGGCATCTCAAATTTAATATGGATCTCATTTCTCCCCCAAATCTGTTCCTCCTGTTTTCTTCCCCATCTCTGCAAATGGAAACTCAATGCTTCTAGTTACTTGGACCAAAAGCCTTGGAGAGCAACTTGCCCCAGAAAATCCTGTTGGATCTACCAAAATATTTCCAAAATCTGACAACTTCTCCCCATCTGCACCATGACCACTGATCCAAGCCACCATCATTTATCTCCTGAATTTTTGCAGTAATATCTCTACTTTCTTCGGGGTTCTGCTCAAATATTACCTTCTCAGAGAGTTCTTCCCTGACACCTCCATTTAAAATGACAACTCCACTCCCACCCGCAGCTCTCCCTAGTCCCTTTCTCTGCCTGAGTTTTTGTATATCAAAGAACCTATCACCACCTGACAGACTATATAACCTCCACCCAAATGGAATGTAAGCTTTAGGAGTACAAGAACTTTTGTTCTTACTATATCATCAATGATTTTGAAGGTCAGCATTTATTTTTATACTTCTCAAGAGTTTTCTTGTGGTGATGCACATCAATAGCATTGCCACATCAATGCATTAGAAACCTCTCTGTCCACAGGAAATGTTGGGTGAGTTCAAAACTCAGGTTTGCCCTAGTACTTTGTGCCCCATGCCTCTCCTTCACCCACCCAGGACCACAGAAGGAAGAGTCTTCCTCTTCCTTTGTTCAACTGCCTTGCCTCTTAATATTATTAGGGGTATCTTCCCAAAAGAGGATTTGCAAATCTAATTCTTGGTTTCTGTACTTTACAAGGAACAGTCACGTTTGATGCCATTTGTTTGAGCATGCCCCCAAATAGCAATGATGACGATTGCTCAAACAGTTTGCTTACATGTGTTGCAGGAAGAGCTCTTGCTCCCCAAGTTTCTCCAAATCAAGTTGGAGTGCAGTAGTATCTGATATTCCACGTTTAAGCCCCACCTTTTTAGGGCAGTGAGGAAGAGGTTCAAAAGTTTATCGGTGCAGAAATCTTCTCTTTCTCATTGTGATCAGTGGACTTCCACTATAAACTATAAACCAAAATCTAGTTATTTTCAGAATAAAGTAAACTCAGAAGTTCAGAAAGTCAGGGATGGCTTTTCAAATTGTTATTCTATTGAATAAGCCTGTCTTGAACTTTTAAAAATATGAATGTATTTGTGCATATATGTATATATATATATATATGCATTACTTGTGGGTCTTCAGATGTTTCCTCTTTGTCTCTCCTCCTCTATTAAAGCGTATGTGGCAGGCAGATTTGGCCAAGACGACTCCACTGGATATGCTGCTTTCCATCTTGACAAGAGCTACGGAGAGGCCTTCACGCTCTCCATGTTTGTTCGAACACATCGTCCATCGGGCTTGCTTCTAGCTCTGGAAAACGGCACTTGCCAATACATCCGTGTTTGGCTAGAGCATGGCAGACTAGCAATGCTGACTCCAGGTTCTCCCAAATCATTAGTAAAATTTGTTCTCAGCGATGGAAATGTCCACTTGATATCTTTGAAAATCAAGCCAAATAGAATCGAACTGTATCAGTCGTCACAAAACCTAGGATTTATTTCTGCTCCTACGTGGAGACTCCAAAGAGGAGACGTCCTCTACATTGGTGGACTGCCTGACAGACAGGATACTGAAGTTAATGGTGGATTCTTCAAAGGCTGTATTCAAGATATAAGGTTAAACAACGAAAATCTCGAATTCTTCCCAAATTCAACGAGCAACGCAGCCCAAGATGCAGTTCTTGTCAATGTGACCCAAGGCTGTCCCGGAGACAACCTGTGTGAGGTAGGATTATTCATACCAACTATGTCCATAGTGTGTGCTAAAAGTTTCATTTTGTTAAATAGATAATTTATTATAACTGTTCTTTGTATGTGAATATGGTGTTACTGACCCACCAGCCGTAGAATAATGCTTCATCCATACTTTCCCAGCAGGACTCAGGGATTTATGTTGAGCCATGAAAGTACGGCCTTGATCTTATTGCCATTATGGTCCATTTAACCAACCAAGATATCTACATCTTCTACAACCAAATGACTTAAAAATAATTGTATTTTAATTCCCAGATTCTTAATGGCATCCCAGAGGTTTAACTGAATTAATTCATTTTGAAGATACAATTAACTTTATCTTAAATGCCCACCTACCATTGTTTTGAACATCTACTAAGTCAATAAGGAAAAAAAATCTGAGAGGTAACTTCCTTCTGGGAGTTGGATTTGAAATTTTCCGTAATATAATTACTCAGAGCCCATGCTTTACTTTGTATATTTTGTATGCTCTTCTGAAAGCTAGTTCAATATGTAAATTTGTCAGCTCTGCATGAGTTTTCAGAGGAAAAAAAGGAAAGGCATTTATATCTGTTGAATATTTATTGAGCTCCAGCTATTGCCGTATACTGGACTTGCTTCTAAATATATAAAAATGAATCATTGTAGCATTACTATAGGGGCACCTCCCATGTGCCTGGCACTATTTTCCATGGATCAATCCATTTCATTCTGTGGAAGGACTACTGTGCAAAGCAGGCATTTTTATTCTCTCCATTGATGTTATTTACAGAGAAGTAAATTGGCGTTTAAAAAGGTTGGGTCACTAGCCTAGATCACATGTTAACAGTGGAATGGGCATAAATAAAGACGGAGCTCTCAGAAATTCCTTTATCAATACTTCCGTTTTGAACACTTTGTGAGACACCTTGTGAGAACTCAAATTATGATACGCTTCTGATTCAGAGGCAGAGCTGGAGGGGAGGTGGTGTCGCTCCTCTGGGGACCCAGAGGATCCAAGTACCAACCTCGCTGTTTGACTGTTAATAGAATCTTGGACAACGAAAGGGACCTCAGTTTCCTCACCAGTAAAAACAGGAGGAAAAGTCTCTAACTCAAACGATCATTAGTGACAGTGAAAGTGCCTGGTAATTTATAAATTACAGAGAATATTATTACACCTTTGAAAATCCTCCTTGTGCTACAGGAGATCAGTATTATATATTTTTCTTTATTTCCCTTTTCCTCTCTCTCAATGGTAGCAGTAGGTTTTATTCTATTTATCAGCCAATGGATATAAAAAGTTCGAAATGTAAATATGTAGGAAATTAGCATTCACAGATTAACGGGGTCTTTTCCATATTTAGTTGCCAGAACTTCTTATGCCTTTGATGTATTGTCTGCTCAGCCCAACCCCTGTCACAACGGAGGCATCTGCCACTCCCTGTGGGACGACTTCTCCTGCTCCTGCCCTGCGAGCACAGCCGGGAAAGCTTGCCAGGAGGTTCGCTGGTGTGAACTCAGCCCGTGTCCTCCCCGGGCCCAGTGCCAGGCGGTGCCTCGAGGATTTGAATGTAAGTGCAGTTCAAACTTATCACCATCCAGTTCAGCTGGGCATTTCAGTTGTTCCATGAGTCAACCCAGAAAAAGAATACAGACAACTCCAGCTCAGCAGAGAAACATGTAGCTGCTTCTCCCTACGCGAGTAGTGGTATAACAAACCTAATGGGAGTGTAATAAGCCAAAGTAGCCTCAGCCTGCCCCTGGGTTTCTGAGTGGGAAACGGCGGCCATAGCAGCACCAAGCCTAGATCCTTGATCATTTAAGACTAATTTCTAGAGAAAGAATTAACCGGGTGATGTTTGGCTTTTCTTTTCTTGTTACTGGCAATACAGAGTGAAAGTGCCAGTGTGAGCACATTGTCATTGGTTAACTATGAGGCTTCTGGCAATTCATACGTCTCCATAATCTGAAGCTTCCTCTGTAAGAAAAGGATAAAACGTCTACTTGATAAGTAGGTAACTCTGGGTGTGTGTGTGATGATTATATGACCTCGTGTGTAGAGAGCCAAACGCAGTAGGCACTCGATTGATGTTTGCCATGAGTATTTCCCTCAATCTGAACGGTTTTCCTGCCCAAATTCAGTACTACTGAACAGAGTTTCCCAAATGTTAGCAATTTGAATACTATCTTTACAACTTGGACAGGTCTACATAGTAGCCACACTATTATTTATAGTATGTCTTTTCTCCTAGTTCAAATAACGCACAGTTCAGTCTATAGCCAACCATCTATGTTCGCACTCAATTCTAATCTCTTCCCCTTGTTCAAAGATTTTGCTTCTGAAATTTTTCTCTCACCCACCAGCATCATCAGTTTCCCCCTCAGTATATAAACATACTGTCAAATTTCCTCATTGCAAACTATTTCCCTTGATATCCCTCCCATTCCCACCAGCCACCATCCCATGTTCCTGCTTCCTTTCATAGTGGGAGAAGCCCTCTAAGAGTTGTCCTCAATGTGCGCCCGATGTCCTTCTGTCCAGTGTTCTTTCACCCAGCAGTTAGCTCCCATGCACCGTCACCATCTCTACCCTGAACTCTCTCAGCCCAGAGCTTCCCAAGGGCCTCATCCCTCCCTTCCCTTTTCTACCCAAGTGCCCTCTTCCCTGGCTTTACTTTTCTTCCTGGCTCTGATCATCCTTGGATGTTTTGTTACACAGGTATTTGTTCACTTGTTCATCATCTTTTCCTCGATGGAATATAAGTTTCAAAAGGGAAGGAGATTTTCTGTCTGGTTTCCCACGTTACTCTCAGCACTTAGAATAGTGCCAAACATGTAGGAGGTTGTCAGTAAATATTTGTTAAATGAATATATATTTTTCTTCAATTTAGCTCAGTATTTTCACTTAACTGCTCTAGACTTAAATTACATTATCTGCATACAATTTAAAAAAATACATAAAATACCTTGGAAAACACTGCACTAAAATAATGGTCTGGAGCTAGGGGGTAGATTGACCTGAGGCCCAAATCAGCAACCAAGCCCCAAAGTGGCTGAGAATGAGAATACAGTTACTTTTATGTTTCTGTATTTTAAAATCATATATCAAAATGGTATGTGAAGTGTATTGCACAGTGTATATACTTGGGGGGGCGGTTTCTAAAAGAATACACATACTCTTATGTTTCATATTTAAGAAATAATATGCTACACACATGAATAAAGCATGATGAATTTGTGTAAAGAATGAAATCAGGCCTCTAATATGACACAGAACTTTAATGACACCTGTTCCATTGCTCTGCCCTCTGAATTGCTTGTTTAAAATAGTTTACTACTTATTAATTTTACTGTTAATCTTTTGACAGAAATACTCAAGTTCTCAGTCCCAGTTATATTCTACAATAGGGTTTAAATCATTTTGAACATTTTCACAGGGAAAAAAAAGAGTAGGGTTTCTAAAAACAGTGGCAGTCCAAGAACCATACCCTGGGTGCGTATTGCCCTCCGTCTCCACATAAAGGATTTGGATGCCCCATGTCAGAAAGGTGTGAATGATCTTCTCTGCTACTGCATTGCCACTACAGAAAGTGGAAAAGTTTGCCTCTGACCTTTCAAAAAGTCTCAGTAACATTTTTTTAAGTATGACTTATCTTAATGAAGGGAGAAAATGTAAATTAGTAGGAGGGGTGAAAATTTCCTAACTGATAGGTATAAACCCTAGCATTCACTTTTGCTATTTTGTATAATTTTCATTTGATGTGACTTCATGACACTATTGTATTTATTTCTAGTGAGATGTGTTGAGAAGATAGTTCTGCTAGAATAACATACTCTTGAGAGTATAGCTCGTGCATTACCCCGAGTTTGCCTTTAGTACTTAATCATTTCTATCTCTGTATCCTATCCAAAAACAGACAATTAAAAATTACAACCTACCTTAGATACAGGTGTGTTTATTATGATAAAGTTCCCTGAAGAAAAGGCAAAGTATAAATGTTAACGTGCACTGCGGTTTTTACTCAGATCACAAGAAGTGATTTCCATATGCTCAGTCTGTCAATGAAACTAGCTTATACAGCATGACAGACAGTATTCTTCCTTCAGGAGTTGGAGGGCTACTGAGATTTGTCATGTTAACATTTATGCAAAACCATGTAATGAGACACTTCTTGCTCTTTTCCACCTAATCCCAACCCCAAACTTGCTGGGAAAAAACACCACAGTCAAAAGCAATAAAATCAAGTGAAATGTTAATCCAGTCAAATGATACACTTGAACGATACCCTTGAATTTACTCCTGCTGTGGTTTCTAACACTTTTCAGAATTAAGGATTGAGTTATTTTTATAGATTATTCATTTAGTAATATTTACTGAGCACCTGTTCTCTGCCAGGCAATGTTCCCTGCATAGGGTTTAGTGAGAACCTAGACAGAGAAGTTCCGTGATCTTGTAAAAGCTCGTGTTCTAGTGAGGAAAGACAGACAAGGAACAAGTAGGAAAGTTAACAATATAATTTCAAATAACTACAAGATGCTATGAAGAAAATAAAGCTGAGTAATTAAAAAGAGAGTGGATTGGGTGGGGGGAACATTTTCACTTGGATAGTTGGGGAAAGCATCTCGGAGGAGGTGACATTTGAGCACATATTTTGTTGAGAAAGAGTCCGGTATGGTAAGATCGGGGGCCAATATCATGTCTAAGTAACAGCAAGTGTAAAAGGGCTGGTTTGGGAACAAGCTTGGCGTCTTCAAAAAATAGCAAGAAGTTTTTGTGGCTGTAGCACATGCATGAGGAAGAGTGGCAGGAAATGGGATTGGAGAGTGAGGGGTTGGGTCACATAAACTCTGTCCTCCATGTTTAGGCTTTAGGAATCCTTTCTAGATGTGATAATAACCGTGGAGGTGTTGAGCTAAGGCATGGTTGGTACATTGCTCTGCAGAGCAACAGAAGCCAGGACACTGAGAAGTGGTTGGAATAGGCTGTATAATAAAGTGTTTGAGGTTGGGTGTGGTGACCGACACATGAGGTAAAGACAGTATCTTAAGGTCAATTTCTACTGAAAGCTGGAAGATAATGAGAATAGAGAATTGGCTGCTGGATCGGGTAACACAGAGGTCACCGTGACCTTGACAAGAGTGGTTTGAGGGACGTGATGGGGAACAAGGCTGAAGGTATTAAAAAGAAAATGGAGGATGAGAAAGTTGAGACAAGGTGAATATAAAACTATGTGGAGAAGTTTTGCTGGAAAAGGAACTAGAGAAATAAGAAAGCAACAGGGTAGAGGGAGGTCAGGGTAGTGCTCTTGGGTCTTGCCTGTGTTTTTATTTTTTAAGATTGGAGCAATTACAACATATTCTTATTCTGATGGGAAGCAACAGAAAGGGAGGGAAAATGATGATGCAGAACAGAAAGAGGTTACGTGTAGAAGTAATATCTCAAAAAGGTGAAAATGAAAGGGACCCAAGGCGTGACTGGGAGAGTTGCCCTTGGATGTGTGCTGGAGCACCTACAGTTTCCCACCTGAGTAGGGAAAACCCACAGTAGGAATACACGCACAGCACTGCTGACACCTGATACACGGGGGTCCCCCCACCAAGCATTTCTGCTACACTAGCTGGGTGTCCTACAGGTTATCTCAATTTAATTCAACTCTGACACTACCTGCCCAGACATAGTGTCAGATCTCACAGGCTAAGGGCTCAGTCCCACTAGAAGACGCCCCACTGCACTTCAGATGCCAATCACAAGTCCAGGTTGTCACCTGTGTTCCTGACCGATCAGCTATAAATCTGAGGCTCCCACGACCCCCGCCTCGGTTCAATTAATTTGCTAGAGCAGCTCACAGAACTCGGGGAAACCCTTAATTGTTTACCAGTTTATTAAAGGATATGATAAAGGTCCCAGATGAACAGCCAGATGAGGAGATACATAGGGCGAGGTCTGGGAGGGTCCCCAGTGTAGGAGCTTCTGTCCAGAGGAGTTGGGGTGCATGACCATTCCAGCGTGGGTATGTTTAACAACTTGGAAGCTCTCTGAACCCCATGCTTTGGGGATTTTATGGAGGCTTCCTTATGTAAGCGTGACCAACTATTAACTCTGTTTTCTGCACTCCTCCTTCTCCAGAGGATGGGCTGGGGCTGACAATTTCAAGCTTCTAATCATGGCTTGGTCTTCCTGATGACCAGCCTGCATCCAGGCTCCATCCAGGAGCCCACCCAGAGTCGCTGTCTCATTAGAACAAAGATGCTCCCTGTGCAACGGTCTTATCACTTAGGAATTCACCAGGGTTTTAGAAACCCTGTGTCAGGAGCCAGGGGCAGAGAACAGGAGATCTTTTTTCTATTATTGTACAGATGAGAATAAGGACAAGGCAATCATTATAACAAATGGAAAGCAGAGTGGATCCAGATTTGTTAGGTTTACAGATTAGGTGGGAAATTGAAGCAGTTCTTCTTTCTCCTGTTTTCTCAAGAAAGTGACAAAGGAGATCATAAACAGATAGGGTTAGATATTTTAAGAGATACAGCAAGCTGTGAACGAGTGATCCTGTGGAATTGGAAAAACAGTCTAACAGAAAAATGCAATAAGATTGCCCAAAAGTGGTGTGGTCCCACGTGGTCACATGTATGCGGGCGTGTGTTAGAGCGGAGGGTACGGTTGTATAATTTCGCCCAGCCACAGGATGCTACTTGGAGTTAGGCACAGATTGGTAACTCGGCACGTAACTGGAGTTTGCCAGGTAGTAAATCAGTCGTGTAGAATGCTACTTTTAAGTGCCTCCCGGTCAGCTTACTCAGAAGCCAGACTCCACTGTTAATTAACTGTGTCACTTGAGGCCCAGTTTATAGCTAGACTTGTGAGTTCTTTGTGCTCGATTTCTTTATGTGTAAAATGGGTAACCAATGCTTTATTTGTGGGAGCAGCTGTAAAATAACATGAGAAGGTACTGCATTTCAGCGGAAAAGAAATAAATGATTTGGGTTTTGGCATCTGACCACCCAGGTTTGACATCCTGGCTTAATTATCTATTAGCCACTTGACCGTGAGAAAATTACTTAACCTCTGTGAGTCTCAATTTCTTCTTCTGTGAAATAGAGATGATAATAATAATGAACCTGTATTCGATAACTTTATACTAAAAATAATATAAAAGCAACTAACAGAGTGCCTAGCCTGTATCAAACAATCAGTACATGACTGTAGTATCGTGATGATCATTAATGTCAATAACGGTACTTAGGCAAACATTACAGATTTAGTAAAGTTGCTGATTGGCGTTGCCTTCTCTCTTTAGGTATTGCAAATGCTGTTTTTAATGGACAAAGCAGTGAGATATTATTCAGGAGCAATGGGAATATTACCAGAGAACTCACCAATATCACATTTGGTTTCAGAACAAGGGATGCAAATGCGATCATATTGCACGCAGAGAAGGAGCCTGAATTCCTTAATATTAGCATTCGGGATTCCCAGTTATTATTTCAGCTGCAAAGTGGCAACAGTGTTTACATGCTGAGCCTGACGAGTCTGCAGTCAGTGAGTGATGGCGTGTGGCACCAAGTGACTCTCTCCATGACAGACCCACGGGCCCAGGCTTCCAGGTGGCAAATGCAAGTGGACCAACGAACCCCTCTTGTGACCAGCGCAGTTGCTACTGGGAGTCTCAACTTCCTGAAGGATGATATAAACATTTATGTGGGTGAGCGAGCTAGTGACAACACGCAGGGCCTGCGAGGGTGTCTAAGTACAATAGAAATCAGTGGCATTTATCTCTCTTACTTTGAAAATGTTCATGGTTTCATTAGGAAACCCCAGGAGGAGCAGTTTCTCAAAATCTCCTTACATCCAGTGGTTACTGGCTGTTTGCAGTTAAACGCCTGCAATCCCGACCCCTGCTCGCATGGAGGACGTTGTGAAGACACGTACAGTTCTCATCACTGCACCTGTCCCGTGGGATGGTCAGGGGCACACTGTGAACTCGACATTGATGAATGCCTTTCAAACCCCTGTATCCATGGCAACTGCTCCGACAGAGCTGCAGGCTATCACTGCAGGTGTGAGCCTGGCTACACCGGTGTGAACTGTGAATCAGATGTAGACAATTGCCAGAGTCACCTGTGTGCAAACGGGGCCACCTGCGTCAGTGACGCCAGTGGCTATTCTTGCCGCTGTCCTGGAAATTTCACAGGAAGATTCTGCAGGTGAGCATAATATCCACATAAAGTGTGTTTGGAGCTGTGTTCTACATCTTCAAACTGGAAAGCTCTCCGCCCAGGTGTGAACATACAGGCTGTGCCGAGCAGGGGGTGACAGTCAACGGCCATCACAGTTTGGTCTTGCGAAGGCAGGATCTCACCTGCTGGCATGTTCTACAAAGAGGAGGGGCAGGGTTTGGACCAGACTTTGAGCAAAATGTTTTCTCAGTCATCTCTGTTAGAATGTCTCAGGAACTGCAGCCCCAGAGTCTGACAGCCTTAAGGCCTCAGGAAACAAATAACCTTTACAACAAATGCAAGAGCTGAATTTTAGTATTGTTGGAGGAAGCATGACTCCTACCGCTAAGAGAATGCTCTGGGGTATTTCAGGCAGGTAAACTCATATAATTCTGAAAAGACTATGTTAAAGTATAATTTCAAAAATGTGAAATCATGACTCTCAGAATGAACGTTTTGATGACTTTGTCATTAATTAATGAGGGAACCAGTAAGATAAAAATCAAAATGTCAAAGGATAATCTAATCATATACATAAATATGTCCATATAATATATATACACACTTGTAAATAGGGATGAGGAAATGAATTTACCAATAAATGCAAAATTGTGTAATAGCCTATAGGGCAACAAAATTAGTATTTGAACCACACTATTTCTACAGTGTGACAATTGACTGTATCGCTTCAAATTCATTTGCACTTCAGTGAACAAGATCCATTAGTATTACTATAATTTTCTACAACTTACAGAGTTGTGAACTAGCTTGGTAAAGAAAACCTGAGTCATACACATGAGAAAAATCAGATAATCTTAGAGGGTCTTTTATATAACACCCAGCATTCCATTGAAAGAATACCCAGTGATCTCTTTTGCCCATTTCAAAGCATTTCACAGTTTTTTCTAAAACTATAAAACTTAGTTCTGGCAGTCATATCCGTTTCATGTAATATAAATAGAAACAGGAATGAGTATTTTCCTGCCAAGTCACACTGCTTTAGTATTTGTATGTAAGTAGAATTCATTATTGTTTTTATAACTTATACTTGTTTTGAATTCACTAAACAATTGAGTTGTTACAGGCACGTGAGACGGTTATTTCTAGCAAGCAATAGATTGCAGAACGTGGGCGGGAAGGCCCGGAGTTGGCTGGCAGCCTGCAGACGTTACACTGATTCAGAAGCGGTACCTTCGCTGGGTGAATCTCCTAGTAGACAGAATACGTAGCCACACCTGTAAGGAGATGTATTTGTCTCCGTGACATTTATTGCTGTTCAGAGTCTGTGGAGGCATGACACAGGGTTAGGTGCTGAGTGTTGACATTCCAATAAAATGTCACTTCTCATGAGTTAACCGACTCATTTGCCAACAGGTAATCTGAATGCTTAAAAGCAAAAGACATTCAGGATCAAAATTAATAGTACTGCCATGGTGACTTTGGATAAGTAAAATAAACATATATGCCCCAGTAACCAGTGCTCCAGTATTTTTTCTGCCTGATTCATCAAAGTCAAGTTTTCAAAGATTAAAATTTTGATTCAAGAGTACTTTGTAATGAGATTCAAAATTGTTTATTGAACATTTGATGTATACAAAGCTTCATATTTGCATTGCTGATTGACCTCTTTCAACGCTGGTTGACACTTTTGGCTCCTTTGAAAAGTCCTTAACGATATTTTCTTTTTAAAGTCGAATTGATTAGCTCTTGTGGGAAGAGACACACTTAACATCATATAGACCGGTTTCTCCATGTTAGCTGCAGCGCGCACAGAAGGACAAATTAAATTCATCTGATATTTCCTGAATATTAACTATGTATCCAATTCCATGCATAACATGCACAGTGGGTCGAAGGACCTGAGCACCATAAAATCTTTTTAACCAGTCCCTTCACACCACTGGATTTTATCACACAGTAAAGTTCTGCTTAGCTTCTAACAATTTGTTCTGCCCCTTATAAGGATTCCTTAATATATACAGCTCTGTTGATGAACAAAAGAGCCAAGCTCAGAATTCACATGTGGTCACCACTGAGTGCCGTGTACAAGCCTCCTGGACAGCACTTGGCTTGCATTCTGCTGAGCTGTGTGTTATTAGATGGGGGCAGCAAGTGTTGGCAGGGCAACTGGAGTTCAGCTGTGAAAGGCAACGGAGAAATCACATGAGGGCTTGGGTACCAGAGTCCTGTCCTTTCTTTCCTGGCCTTTATAGAGATGCAATTTTCCTCTGGCCTAGCTATAGCAAGTTTCTCTCCGGCGCTAAATTTGTTGCCACCCCCGGCCTAGATCTTATCTCACGAACGAACACTGGGTAGCAGTGGAAGATGGATAGCCATGCTCCGTACAGCGCAGGCCTCCAGCAGGAGCTGTGGACTGAGAAGGTGATTCTGGAACAAAACAGCACAGTTAAGCATTTGTGGCTCAGCCAGCCTGAGTACCTAGTTAGTTTGGCATTGACTATATACATGAACTTTTCTAAAACGTTTCCATAAATGAAATGCACAAGATGAGCAGTGTGGCTCTTACTTTTCTCTCTAGATACACCCGATTACCCTCAGCAGTCTGTGGGAATGAGAAGACCAACCTCACGTGCTATAACGGCGGCAACTGCTCAGAGTTCCAGGGTGAAGTAAAATGTGTATGCTGGCCGGGTTTCACTGGGGAATGGTGAGTCGCAGCAGAGCTTTATAGGAGAAAAGTCTGGGCTGAACAGCAGCGAGATTATGCAAAGTTTATTTCTCCTCTAATTTTTCATCTCAGTTCCCATAGGAAAATCCATGCTGAAATATAGGTCCGGACAGAGACAAACAATAAAAAAGAAGAAAAATTACAGTTTAGGTCAAAGTCAAGAACACTTTTTTAGCCAAGACTTAACTAAGGAAATATGTCTTCGAAAACTGTAAAATGTGATATTGTTTATTCTTAGAGGTACTTCTGGATGCGTGTTTCTGTCCCACTAACTCTAGTACATGATGCAAACACGGTTGTTGGTGAAGGTAAAATGTAATAAACCTTAAAGATTGCCCCTAGAATTACCTTCAACCCTAAAAGTATACACACTTTATCCAGATGAATCTACCTTTCCCAGAGAAACCCTTCAGCTCTGCTGTACCTTATGCCGGGATTGTCGGTATGGGGTTGATCGCTGGTTTCAGTCTGTGACTTGCTGAACATGCAGGCAAATTTGCATATGCGTTTGACTGGCCGAGGTGAGGTCAAGTGCAAGAAGGTGCATATTCCGTAGCTTTTATCGGGTTCCCAAGGGGATCAATGTTCCCAGAATGGTAACAAACTGGGGCTCTACAAGGTAGAGATACTATAACAGCAGGTAACAGATACTTAGCCATTTTTTTCTAGTGCTATGCCAGGCACCGGACAAATTGTTATTATTGTGTCTAATTGTTATTATTTCCATTTTGCATTTGTGTAAACGGAAGCCAAGAGGTTAAGTGACAGGTCAGGTGCCAATCCAGACACGTGCTGCTGCAAGGTCGCACTGCCTTCAAAGCCTCTGCTCACCTGTAGATGTGCTGGCATAAATGTATGACTAAATCTTTACTTGCAACACTTAAAAGAAAAGGGAAAGAGTTCTCCTCCATCTCATATATCATCCAGGGTAAGATAATACTGATCTCTCATCAAACTTCCTCCGAACAAATTAGATCAATTCAAGTCCAACACATTGGACAAAGAGATCTCGACTGAATTAATTTTCCCCAAAAGAGTAGTTGATAAAATAATGGGTATATTTTTGCTCCACAACAACTAGAGTTTGGATTAATTTGAATTTTCTTTTATTCAAGGCACAGGCGGTCCGAGTATCCACGTGCACGGAGGTGTGTAGCCGAGAGTCACGTCCCACTTTTCATTGCACCGTATTATTAACCCAGAGACCATTCGGTTGGCCTCCAATTCCACATATATCAAAAACACTGCAAAGATTTTCTTGTCCTAAAATTCGAACAACACTTTAGCTACGTATTTAAGTGCTGGTTACGTCCAGCCTTCGACGTCACCATTTAATGCTTAATGGCCAATGCGTAGAACTCACTCAAAGCCTTGGCTTATTTTTCTCCGCTACTCACACCTTATTCCTATTTACAACAAACATTTCCCTTTCCTCCAACGTTTATTTGTTTTAAAAAAAAAAGAGAGGGATCTGGCATTTAAATGCAAATTGTTGGCTTGAAATGTGGTAAAAAAAAGGAAGCTCAGCATTTCTGTTCCTCTCCCAGGAGTCTTTTCATCCAGATAAACTTCTCTACTGAAAATGGATTTCTAAAATAGTGAACACATGTCCCATGGATTCTGTGCTTTCAAAGTCCCTCTCCGTCATTAGTTAATGCACTGGATGCCAATGGATTTATTTGTTTTGACTTTCTACCTATTCATAACCTCTAATGAAAGCTCCAATAATGTTTATAATGATTGTGTGTATATTGTGCACTGTTCAGCTCAAAAGAGAAGTAGATAAGAAACAGAGAAAGAATAGCTGGAGGAAAGCTAGAAAATACTGGGCAGTCTCCCAAGGCCTAGGGGGATGTGACTTCCATGAAGTCCAAAGATATTGAAAAGCTGTCCTCTAACCAACTGCCTTCTCCTCTGTCGGGTGAGACCTCCAGCTCCGTGCTGTCCCCCTGGCAGGCTGTGCGCGATGGATGCCGTGAACACCCTGGCCCGCCCAGGGCAGGCAGTACTCGGCAGGCTCCCTCGGACCGCCACGTCATGCTCTGGTCTAATCAGGGGAGCCTCCTTCCAGCCCAGAGGCCTAAGCCAAAAAAGGAAAACAAAATGCCTCAGCTATGCTTGGTATCTAAGGGGATAAGGAGCTGTTTTTCTGGGAAGAAATCTTTTTCCCTGTATGCCTTGGGTTGGCCCTGCTCAACCTTCCACCTCATCCCTTCAGTTTGAGACCAGGGATTAGTGGATGACCCAGGCATGCACGCTTACCTCTTAGGAGGTGGGGAATGAAAACTTGTTTACAGTGGACTTCAACCGTGTGAGCTGCTCTATAGAGATTCCCGAAGCTGAGGTTTTGTATGAATTTCCCAAAGTAAGAAAGACGCCTCAGTTACCCGTCTATCCCAAGGCCTAGCAGGGGGTTTGGCACATGGTGAGTGATTGGGGAGTGATTGGGTAAAACACGTAGTAGTTCATGGAAAATTAGGGGGAAAATGACAGTGTCCTGGGGAAGAGGAAAGTTTCTGTTTACCTTAGAATTGATATCACTTGTTTTTGGAAAATTTGGCTTTTGAAAATCATTCTACCTGAACATGCAAAAATTACACTTAGCTATGAAACTGATTTATTAGCAAGTGCAAGCTTCTAATTACCTATTTTGGCTTTTGGTTAAAAATGGGTTTCCCAAGGATAATAATCCCAAATCTCCCAGAATAAACCAAATACATTTTTCTGTTTCTGAGGGGCTTTACCCCTTCGCCTGGGGGCACTGATGCATTAGAATTCTCACAGCTTCAGTGGAGGTCTGCTCTGTAGATGCTAGGTTGAAAAACTACAGCTCACTCTCCTGGTCCCCGTGTACCCCAATAAACTGAACTTCTATAAGGTGGCAACGACACTAACACTCTTGAGGGAGAAATTGACTTATGCATGGCCCCATTTTGTCTTGGTTTCTAGACATTTGCACCTGTTTTCTCTTTCTAATTAACTGTGTGTGTGTGTGTGTACAAATTATTTTCATTAAAAGAAAAATTTGTGAAAGGAATTTTGAAGATTATCTCCCATGTTATCGAGCATATACAACAAAGGGCATGGGGATTGGTCAATCACACCGCGCTGTTCTAGGTGGATCAGGCCAGCGTTCTCCCTCCCCATTCATTTCACAGCCAATTTACTGAACTGGGGCCCGGGTTTCTGCTGTTTCTGTTTTCAAGGTGTGAAAAGGACATTGATGAGTGTGCCTCCGATCCCTGCCTCAATGGAGGCCAGTGCCACGACTTGCTGAACAAGTTCCAGTGCGTCTGTGATTTGGCCTTCGCCGGCGCACGCTGTGAGCTGGACGTAAGCGGCCTCTCCTTCTATGTCTCCCTCCTGCTCTGGCAGAACCTCTTCCAGCTTCTTTCTTACCTCATTCTGCGCATGAATGATGAGCCCGTGGTCGAGTGGGGTGAACAGGATGATTATTGACGTACCTGTGAACATTCCCGAACTTTAAAGCCATGAATTTCAAGAGATGCCTTGAAATAAAAACCATCTTGAAAATTAAAATAAATTCAAGGACTATTTTAAGCATATTGCAAGCACTTTATGAGTATGTCAAATATTTACCTATTCCGGCTCTAAATGCAAAAAACGAATTGTTCTTAATATGAGCAGAAACATCTCACTGTTGAGAGTATTTAGTACAAATATGCCATCATTCTTAGCGCTTCTGTATTTGGATGACCACTGCAGTAAGAAACAACTTTCTCCCACACCCCATTCTTTTTTTTTTTTTTTTTTAAAGAAATTCACGTTCTTTTATTTATTTATTTATTTATTTATGGCTGTGTTGGGTCTTCGCTTCTGTGCGAGGGCCCTCCCCAGCTGCGGCAAGTGGGGACCACTCCTCATAGCGGTGCGCGGGCCTCTCACCATCGCGGCCTCTCTTGTTGCGGAGCACAGGCTCAGTAATTGTGGCTCACGGGCCCAGCCGCTCCGCGGCATGTGGGATCCTCCCAGACCAGGGCCCGAACCCGTGTCCCCTGCATTGGCAGGCGGACTCCCAACCACTGCGCCACCAGGGAAGCCCCACACCCCATTCTTGTGTGTACTTTTACAATATAAGTTGCCCTTATTCGCCCTCATCCTCAGTCATTTATGTTCTTTCATTCCTATCTATTATTCATGACATGACAATTTGAAAATTACTGATTAAACTATTTATATCCATCTATGCTCTTATACAAGCTATTCAGATGAAGTGTTGCCACTTCTCTGGTAAGTTAAAAAATATATATAAAGAGAAAGTGGGAAATTCCATGAAATCCCTCAAAATCTAGAAAGAAAATTTTCTGATACAATTGGTATCAATTCTCAAGTTATATACCTCACCAGTATAATTTACAATTCCATAAAAACCTTCCTTCTTCAGAAAAAATGACAGATAAAACCTTTCTCCATTTCTTTTTCCTGCAATATTTTCTATCCAAATAATAACTTTTTGTTAATTGCTTATAGATTTATGAGCTTATTGACATTTCTATCAAATGGACTAATCTCAATTGCTTTTCAATGCATATTCAGTAAAGAAATAAGCATTATTATATATGCATACACTAAAAATGTAAATTATAAAACTTGAATTTCTTGGAGGCATATTTTTCTAAAATTTGCAAGTAAATTTATCCTCTTCAACTATCTGAGAAAAAAAGCATAGTACCTATTATAATCAAAGTATATTTGGCATTATGACTCTTTTAAGAAATAAATACCTGAAATGACAGAGCTACAAAGTAAATTAATAAGGTATGCAAAGATTAATATATTCTTGCTTAGAGTATATAAAATAGTAATTAGAAAATAACTTTATTTGCTAATATTTTTATTGCTTCCACACTGCATGTTATCATTTATGCTAAATATCTTTGTGTGGATATTCCTTCCAAAGGAGCCGTTATCTGTGTTCATTTAAAGGGAAAATATGGGCTTCCCTGGTGGCGCAGTGGTTGAGAATCTGCCTGCTAATGCAGGGGACACGGGTTCGAGCCCTGGTCTGGGAAGATCCCACATGCCACGGAGCAGCTGGGCCCGTGAGCCACAACTACTGAGCCTGCGCGTCTGGAGCCTGTGCCCCGCAGCGGGAGGGGCCGCGATAGTGAAAGGCCCGCGCACCGCGATGAAGAGCGGTCCCCGCACCGCGATGAGGAGTGGCCCCCACTTGCCGTAACCAGAGAAAGCCCTCGCACGAACCGAAGACCCAACACAGCCAAAAATAAATAAATAAATAAATAAATAAATAAATAAATAAATAAATAAATAAATAAATAAAATAAATAAAGGGAAAATAATTTGATCCTATGAATTAATTTAGAAAGCAGCTATAATAACAATGGCCCACCAAATATCATTTTGTAAATGTGTTTGTGTCTTTAGGAGCTGCCCTGGTTTGAAAATGTGAGGGTAATTTATCCACTGTGTGATATCCAATACTCATTTAGTTCCAATTGTTTTAAGAAATTTGATTTTCTGTGGAAATTACCAAGGTAAACTTAACTATATACCATGAAATCAGAATTACGAAGTAGTATACTATAAAAGCAAAAGAAATATCTTCAGTTTTATTTTTCAACAATAATAGAGGATTTTATGCAGCAAATTTATCCTGTGGAGTGCTGGCAGGCACTTAACTGGGAGAGTCTCATGTTGAAGTCTTTCCTTTCTACTCCCCGCTCCCCTCGCCTCCACACAGTACGTGCCATCCTGCCATCTCAGCTGATCTGTTCCAAAGCTAGATTTCATGGCAAGAGACACGGGGAAAACCTTCCCATCAATATCTGCATTCCCAGATTATCTTAAGTAAGCATAAAATTGATACAGCCAAAGACCACGTGTACAGTTTTCACATTTGCTCCCATTGGGCATATCCGTAATTATATACTTATAAGTCATTCCAAATGTAACATGTTTCCTTCCAAATATATTTCAGAATCACTCACCATCTCTTTCTCTGTACAATTCTGATGCCTCTGTTGTCACTGTAATTGTCAGTAGTTGCTTTTCTGTTTTCCAATGTCTTGTCATAGCTGACTTAAAAACACTCCCTTTTCTCTGTCTTCTTCTGTATTTTCAATTGCATTGTGTGTGACTATGGCTTTTGCACATTTGCACAGAAAAATAAAACCATTGTTTCTGTATCTCTACTCCTCATCCTCTGATAACTGTCTTCATTTGGCTTGACTGTGTCTTGCATGTTAAGATGTCCACAAGCCAGGCGCACACACACACACACACACACACACACACACACACACACTCCACATAATGAACACAGAAGTACCTGTGCTGATCACCCTGAATTGTGGTCTCTTTCCCCGGATGTGTTACTGAAGGTAAACACCTGCGGCAGTCAAGGTCAAAGTTCCATGTATTGATACTTTCCCTCTGTGGCAGGTATTCCTCTAGTTGTAAGTCTAGTATTGATGACATCCTCAATTATTCTTACTGTTGATTTGCATCGTCCCCACCAGCGCTAGCCATAGTTAACTTGGCTCTGAGGAGGGGCCATCTCACCTGAGTGACAGAAATTCACACAAACTCCTCTAGACTCCATTTCTGAAGCATAACCTATAGTAGTTGAATTTAAATTTTTTTTATTTTGTTCTTTTTTAAGGTTCAATATTTGAACTAAACAAGGCTATATCTCTATCTTTGGCCATGCCTCTTCCTTCTGTGTGTGTTTACATGGGGAGTGGTTTTTATCACCCTCCTTTTTGGAGAACAGGGAAGTTGAGAAAACAGGGAGGTTTGGAGAAATTAGTGTTTTGACAGCACAGAAAGACAAATTCACTTAACACTATCAAGAAGCTTCTCTGTGCCAGGGACTGTGATAAACCTTTTATAAATACATATTTTTTTCAATCTAAGGGCAACCAATATCTCTCACCTTCCAAATTCTTCACTAAATTGTGTTTAAAGATCCTTTTGCCATGTCTGAGTTTTAAAGCAGAAGTTATTCAGCTTTAATTTCGCAAAATTTAAATGGAACCTCTTCTAGAAATGGTTATACATAAAATTTGAGTTTAGTGATTTAGGAAGAAAACCTGTGAAAGAAATACGAAAATTATTCTCAATTACCAAAATTATTACTAACACGGACTGATTTCATTTCTCTACTTTAGTCTTTTGATTTATTCAACAAATACCTGATGAATACCTACTATGTGCTGTGCCCTGGACTAGGTACCGAGAATACAACTGTAGATTAGACACAGCACTTGCCCGTAAGTTAAGGGTCTTGTAGAGCAGGGGTCCCCAACCCTGGTACCGGTCCACAGCCTGTTAGGAGCCCGGCTGCCCAGCGGGAGGTGAGCGGTGGACAGGTGAGCTGAAGCGTCACCTGCCGCTCCCCGTCGCTCACATTGTCGCCTGAGCCATCCCCCCATCACTGACATTACTGCCTGAGCCATCCCCCTTCACCCCCACCCCCGACCCGTCCTCCGGGGTCAGTGGAAAAATTGTCTTCCATGAAATGGGTCCCTGGTGCCAAAAAGGTTGGGGACCGCTGTCATAGAGGATGTAGGTCAACAGAGGAGGAGAGTTCCTGGGTCTGTGTTAGGATGGAACTTAGTGCCAGCTCTAGAGGAGCACAGAGGAGGGGCATTTTTGCCCAGTCTTAAAGGCAGAAGGTCAAAGAAAGTCCCCAAGCCTAAGCTGAGATTCAAAGGCGAACAGACGTGAGGTTGTGTCAGGAGGGCTGGAATAGCAGGGGGCATGTCAGCAGAAGGGGCTGCAGAGGTGTGCGGTGTGGCCGTGTGAAGTGGCGGGGGGCGGTGCGGAGTAAGCCTGAGGCTGCAGAGTCAGCGGAAGTGAGTCCTCGGAAGCCGTGTCAGGGACCTAGGCTTTTCTTCCTAAGAGCAATGGAGAGTCTTTGATAGGGTTCAAACAGAGAGGTGGCATGATTACGCTTGCACTTTAGAAGATTACTTGGGCTTCTAGGGAGAGAATGGATTCAAAGCAGGGCAAGACTGGACCCATAAAGACACATTTAGGAGGCTGTTGCAGTGATACAGACAAAAGGGCAGGGCACTTTGAGCTACCTTCTATAGTGAAACGGGATGTAGAGAAAGGGCTTCATTTAACAAAGTTTGAAGCAGTAAGATCTTACGATTGTTTGGGAGAAGCTGTAGATCTGACTACATGAAAAGTTAAATTTGGTGAATCTTATTTTTTAAATTTTTGTTAATTGAATAAATGAATACGTGTAAGGTCAATGGACTATCCAAGTACAATTATTAGTTTGTGTGAATATTCCAGTCTGAAGTTCAAGAGACATGGCAAGCTGGGAGTATACATTTGGGAGTCTTATTATAGATCTGTTGAACTTTTGCATTTTATTCTCCATATCTGTATTTTTTATTTTTTATTTTTGTATTTGTTCACTTGTATTTTTTTAGTATTTTTCCAGCTTTGTTGAGATATAATTGACACATAACATCCTGTAAGTTTAGGGTGTCCAGTGTGTTGGTTTGATACACTTGTATTTTGCAAAATGATGACCACCCTAGCATTAGCTAACACCTCCATCACATCACATGATTACTATTTCTTTTTTGTGGTGAGAACATTTAAGATCCTCTCTCTTAGCAACTTTCAATAATACAGTATTATTAACTATATATGGTCACCATGGTGTTCATTAGATCCCTGGAACTTATTCATCTTACAACTGAAAGTTTGTACCCTTTGACCAGCATCTCTCCGTTTTCCCCACTCCTCAGCCCCTGGCAGCCACCATTCTGCTCTCTGCTTCTTTGAGTTCAATGTTTTTAGATTCCATATATGAGTGAGATCATACGGTGTTTGTCTTTCTCTGTCTGACTTGCTTCACTTGGCATAATGCCCTCCAAGTCCATCCATGCTGTTGCAAATGGCAGGGTTTCCTTCATTCTCACGACTGAATAGTAGTCCATTATATATACTGTTGACCTTGAACAACACAGGTCTGAACTGCGAGGGTCCACTCACTTATACGTGGATTTTTTTTGAATAGTAAATATAGAATGCTAGAGTCTGAGGTTGGTTGACACCCAGGATGCAGAGCCATGGATATGGAGGAACCACGAATATGGAGGAACGGCACATATGGAGGGCCGACTATAAGTTATATGCAGATTTGTTACTTTGAGGAGGGTGGGCACCCCTAACCTCCGCATTGTTCAAGGGTCAACTGTATGTATATAAATACACTTATCTCTGCAAGATCCTATTTTCATTTCCTTTGGATAAATACCCATGAGTGGAATTGCTGGATTATGTGGTAGTTCTATTTTTAATTTTTTGAGGAAACTCCATGCTGTTTTCCATAGTGGCTGCACAAATTTACATTCCCACCAACAGTGCATGAGGGGGTTTCCCTTTTGTCCACATGTTCTCTAACACTTGTTATCTTTTGTCATTTTGATGATAGCCATTCTGACAGGTGTGAGGTGGTATCTCATTGTGGTTTTGATTTGCATTGACTGAATGATTAGTGATGTTGAGCATCTTTTCATGTATCTTTTTGATCATTTGTGTGTCTTCTTTGGAAAAATGTCTATTCCGATCCTCTGTCCATTTGTTAATTGGATTGTTTGGGGTTTTTTTCTATTGAGTTGTATGAGTTCTTTATATAATTTGGATATTAACCCCTTATCAGATATACAATTTGCAAATATTTTCTTCTATTCTGTAGATTCCCTTTTCATTTTGTTGATGGTTTCCTTTGCTGTGCAGAAGCTTTTCAGTTTGATATAAAACTCACTTATTTTTGCTTGTGTCAAATCCAAAGAAAACCATTGGCAACACCAATGTCTTGGAGCTTACCCCCTATGTTTCCTTCTAGAAGTTTTACGCTTTTAGGAGTTTTATGGTTTCAGGTTATACATGCAAGTCTTCAATCCAGTTTGAGTTGATTTTAATACAGTATGGTATAAGACAGGGGCCCAGTTTCATTCTTTTGCATGTAACTGTCCAGTTTTTCCACCACCACTTACTGAAGAGATTATTCTTTCTCCATTTTATATTCTTGCCTCCATTGTCATAAATTAATTGGCCATATATGTGCAGATTTTTTCTGGGCTCTCTATTCTGTTCCATTGATCTATGTGTCCATTTTTATGACAATACCATACCGTTGGGACTACTCTAGCTCTGTAATATAGTTTGAAATCAGGAAGTGTGACGCCTCCAGCTTTGTTCTTCTTTCTCAAGATTGCTTTGGCTATTAGAGTCTTTTGAGGTTCCCTACAAATTTTAGTATGTTTTTTCTATTTCTGTGAAATGCTGAAATGTTGGTCTAATAGAAGCTACATTGTCCTTAACAGAAGTGGGAACTATAACTTTAAGAAGCTAGTCTTAAACCGTATTAACATAAGCATTTGGTCCCAGAACAAGGGTTATTGTTTTCCTTCTGACTTATGTACTGACCAAGTCACTTCAGAAGTGTAGGTTTTACTTCCAGGCACCACATTCAGAGGAAAACCTTGATGACTTCCAGGCCTAGAGAAAGGCATTTTAGAAACAGTCTAAGGATAGGGGATGTTTTCTCTAGAAAGAGAAGACTTAAGGAAAGCATGAAACTGCCTTCAGATGCTTGAATTGTTATCATGAAAATGAAAAAGTAGATTTTTTCTATGTTAATACAGGGAGCAGAAATAAGACAGAGGAATAGAATTTATAGGAAAAATATTTCAAGTCAGCATAAGGGAAAATAATTTAACACTGGAACTATTCAATAATGTAATGCATAGACTTGCACCAAAGTGAACTCCCATCCCTGGAAGCATTCAAGTAGAAACTAAGTGACAATATGTCATAAATATTGCAGAAAATATTTGTCACTAATTGAGAGCGATGCATGGACCTGACCACTCTTAAGCGTCTATGATTAGCTGATTAAGCACAATTAATGCACTTTGTACATATGAAGTTTCTCAAGATTCCTATCTATATTACTCACGACAGCAAGACTATAGGCTAGGTTTAGAAATGACATTTGAATTTTTTAGTTGAGCAAAGTGTGGTGTAGAGAGGCAAGTAACTGACCAGGATCACCTGATACTGCAGTTAAGAGTGAAGATTGGAAAGGGTACCTCTGGGATTTTTATATCATTAACACCTTGGGCCTTGTTATAGTGAAGAAATTTTTGACAATGAGAAATTTCCTTAAGAATATATTTTTAGGGCTTCCCTCGTGGCACAGTGGTTAGGAATCTGCCTGCCAATGCAGGAGACACGGGTTCGAGCCCTGGTCCGGGAAGATCCCACATGCCTCGGAGCAACTAAGCCTGTGAGCCACAGCTGCTGAGCCTGAGCTCTAGAGCCTTTGAGCCACAGCTACTGAAGCCCACGTGCCTGGAGCCCGTGCTCCGCGGCAGGAGAGGCCACCGCAGTGAGAAGCCCGCGCACAGCAACAAAGACCCAACGCAGCCATAAATAAATTAATTAATTAATTAATTAATTAATTAATTTTTTAAAAAAAGAATATATTTTTAGATACAATAATCTATTATGCTGCTTCCTTTGAAACTGAAAGACTAACACCATCAGTTCTGCCTCATTCACCCTCTGAAAGGCATCTTTGTCATCCATAGCAAGAATGGACTGGGCCTGGATGCTTGTGCTGTTCTTCACATGCTTTTGAGAACAAACTTTGAGGTTGGCATTGCTCTGCAATCAATCAGTTTCAGGCAAGATCTGTAATAGAATCAAGGCAATAGCCGGGGGTAAAATAGAGCATCTGGGAAAGTTTATTTGGGTGGTGTTTTTCTTTTTTAACTCTTATGGTAAAATCATGATGTTAGAAAAATATTCCATTGTAAGTGTAGGGTGTCCTCTAAAGGAATATTAAGTTAATTCTCTTTCAGTCATTACACGGAAGTACATGACACTGAAATATTAGACAGAACCACATGAAATTGCATATTTTGCACACATGGCAACTTCATATTGTTTTACCTGGCACATAAGAAGGGCCTGATAAGTGCCAGGATGCTTCTCCTGAATTTTGAGTTATTAATGCAGAACAGAGAGTCAAAGAGTTAAAAAGTTCTCGTAAACCATGTAGTCCAGCTTCTTTCTATAAAAGATGAAGAGTCTAAGGCTCTGAGAGGGTGTGCCTTACTTGATGTCTATTCATGTCCTTCCCCCCTTTTCTAATTAGCTTATGTTTTGTTTTTTTTTACTACTGAGTTGTAGGAGTTCCTTACATATTCTGAATATAAATCCCTTATTAGAAAGAGAGTTGGCAAGTATTTTCTTGGAAATTTCATAGGTTGTCTTTTCACTCTGTTGTTTGTCTCCTTTGCTGTGCAGAAGTTTTTAAGTTTGATGTAGCTCTACTTGTCTATTTTTGCCTTTGTCGCCTGTGCTTTTGGCATTGTGTTCATGAAATCATCGCCAAATCCAACGTCAGGGGTTTTCTCCCCTATGTTTTATTCTAAGAGTTTTACAGTTTCAGGTCTTACGTTTAGGTCTTTAATCCACTTTGAGTTCGATTTTTGTGTATGGTGTAAGAGTCTAATATCAGTTTTTTGCACATGGATTTCTGTTTTTCCTAGCACCATTTGTTGAGAAGAGACCATCCTTTCCCTGTAATGTATTCTTGGCACCTTTGTCAGAGATCAGCTGACTATATATCCAAGGGTGTATTTCTGGGCCCTCCATTCTGTTCCATTGGTCTATATGCCTGTCTTTATTCTAGTACCATACTATTTTGATTACTTTGTAGTATATTTTGAAATCAAAACTTGTGAGGCCTCCAGGTTTCTTTTTTCTCAAAATTATTTTGGTTACTCAGGGCCCTTTGAGATTCTGTATAAATGTTAGCTTTTTTTTTCCTGAAAAAAATGTCATTGGGAATTTAATAGGAATCATATTGAATATGTAGATAGCTTTAAGTGATATGGACATTTTTAACAATATTAATTCTTCCAATCCATGAACACAGGATGTCTTCTCATTAGTGTCCTCTTTCATTTATTTCATTAATATTTTATAATTTTCAGTGTGCAAGTCTTTCAGCTCCTCGATTAAGTTTATTCCTAAGTGAACTATTCTTTTGGTGCTATTATACATAGGGTTATTTTAATAATTTCCTTTTCTAATTAGTTGTTCATTGTTAGTGTATGGAAATTCAACTGATTTTTGTGTGTTAATTTTGTATCCTCCAACTTTGCTGATTTTGTTTATTAGTTTTACAAGTTGTTTGTGGAGTTTTTACAGTTTTCTACATATAAGATGTCATCTACAAACAGACAAATTTTACTTATTTCCAATTTGGAAGACTTTTATATCTTTTTCTTGTCTAATTGCTCTAGCTAAGACTTCCATTACTATGCTGAATAGAAATGACAAGAGTGGGAATTCTTGCCTTTTTCCAGATTTTAGAGGGAACGCTTTCAGTTTTTCACCATTGAGTATGTGGTCTTTTCATTTATGGACTTTATTGTGTTGAGGTAATTTTCTTCTATTCCTAGTTTTTTGAGCGTTTTTATCATAAAATGGTATTGAGATTTGTCAAATGCTTTTTCTGCATCAGTTGAGATGATCATGTGATATTTTTCCCTTTATTATGTTAATGTGGCGTATTACACTGATTAATTTTCATATGTCAAACCATCCTTGCATCCCTGGGATAAATCTAACTTGATCATGGTGTACAATCCTTTTCATATGTTGCTGGATTTGGTTTATTAGTATTTTGTTGTGGTTTTTGCATTCATATTTAGCAAGGATATTGGCCTGTAGTTTTCTTTTCTTGTGGTGTCTTTGTCTGGCTTTGGTATTGGGGTCATGTTGATCTTATAAAATGATTTTGGATATGTTCCCTCCTCTCCACTTTTTTGGAAAAGTTTGAGAAGAAATGGAGTCGATTCTTTTCTTTATTTTTATATTTTTAATTTTTAAATAATAATTATTATTTTTTTTGGCCACACTGCATGGCATGTGAGATATTTGTTCCCTGACCAGGGATCGAACCCGCACCCCCTGCACTGCATGCATGGAGTCTTAACCATTGGACTGCCAGGGGGGTCTGGAGTTAATTCTTTTTTAAATGTTTGGTAGGATTTACTAGTGAAACCATCTGATCCTGTGGTTTTCTTTGGTGGGAGGTTTAAAATTGTCACATTTTCTACTACTAAAATAATTGCTGTGAAAAGGTAGAAAAGGAAAAGGAATACATGACTCCATGGAAATTGAGAATAAATGATATGCACAGCTATACTAGCACTGCTTTCAATTTAAGAGCGGCTCTTACATTTATAACTCCAGTTTTTCCCCCTCATAATCACTCTGAGAGGCATTATTATCTTTATTTAAAGATAAATAGAGACTTAAAGAGGTTACCTGAATTGCTCAAGGCCAAATGTATAGGAAACATCAGAGCTTGGGTTCATCAGAGTCTTCCATTTCCAAATCTCATGCTAAAGAAAGGTTTGAGGTCACCAATTAGGAAGGGGATGTAGGGATAATTAGCAGGAGTTCCTTTGTTATTGTGGTCCAAATTGGCAAAAATAAAAAATGTTAGCCATCATCAAGAATGGTTTGGAAAACCAAACAGGAACTTCTTTCCAATTCAACCCTAAAACTTTGGTGTCTATGACTGTTTGCGACACCTCTAGAAGGAAAAGGGAGGTGACTGTATAATAGAAGACAGGGTATTTGAGGAGTGGGCAGATGTGTCTAACAACAAAATTACTCTTTATTCTGGCTAAATGAAGAGTCTGAACATTCATGTAAATGAATAGATGGCCTGATTGAGGGAACCTGTTCAGAAAGTCCCAGATTTTCAGGGTGGGAACCATTCATTGAAACACAGTAAATCTAGCAAGTGATAGGAAATTCTTCTTTATACTCATAAACTTAAGCAAAATTCATTAAATTAAGAGAGCAAAGCAGAAAAGAAAAATAAACTCAGCAGGGACTTGGGGTCGTTTGTGAATGACAGAGTCATGCATGGTTTCTGAGAGGATTAAGGTTGTGTTTGATCCAGAGGGCTGATGTCAAGGGTGGCGCCAACCGGCCCACATCCTCGGGCTCCTGATGGGAACAGAGCACTGGCCAAGGGCACAGCATCTTTCTCTGAACAGCAGTCTCTCTGGGCTCTCAATTTGACTTTCAGGAAAGCGGCACCCAGAATGACATTCTCTTCAAATCACAATTTTAAAAAGCCCCGTCACTTTTCACTGACTTTCCACTAATTAGCATTCAGGAAGGAGTAAATATAGCACTAACACAGGAAAAGGTTCTTAAATATTATTTTGATGTATCTCAATCACTGAAATCAGGTCTGATTCAGTTCACTAATCTGTTTTCCTTTCATCTTTTCACACATTATTAAGATTTCTGCTTCACCAACTATAATTAATGCTCTTCATTTCTTAATGTGAGGTCATCGCCACCGGCTTCACAGAAATCATGTAACATAGAGTTTCACCTTCAGAACACATTTCTTCATGTGTGCAAAGTAGAACGGAAACCGGCGATAGAGAGCAGGGCTCCTGGATTGCAGGCGAAAGTGAATTAATTGGTTGGTGTAGGTTGAAGTTTGCCGCTGAGTTGACTAGCTAACCAAATCATACAGCTTTTTAGCTACCTGTCAAACCAATTCTCATCATTTAAAAAAAAAAAAAAAATCTCCCTAAAGTGATCATTGCCTTGCTACAATATTGGACTTTGTGGAAACTGATTTTTAAAATCCGTTATTTACCCATTCATCCACCATTATCAAGGGTCTGCTATAAACGAGGCTCTGAGCCAAGCTTGGTGAGAAGCTAAAATATATGCAAAAGATGTGCTCCTGCTCTGAAGAGCTTAGACTAAGGGAACTGGGTGACTTCCATGCATAGCTCCACCCACGCAGTTCTCCAGTTTCGTAAACCATGGAGATATTTGAAGTGAATGTAATGACATGTGTTGGTTATGACACGGACGACTGTACTATTTATTGTTCAACTGGAATACTTTGAGAGGGAAAGGAAGCACTATTCATAATTACATTGGCACAACAGCCTGAACTGACATTGTTCTAGGAAAACCGAAACACATCCTAGTTATTCCCCCCGGAGAAGCATCATCTCTACCTGACACACTTCCATTCTCTTCAGAACGTCACTGAAGTCGATCACAGATCATTTTAGAAATCAGATGACCACATTACAAACCAATTAACTTACCAAAATGACTCAAAGTGAATAATGAAGTTGATTACATCTTGTTGTCATTTTCTTGAGTTATTCCCCTTGCTTTTTACTCAAGAAAAACTTTTGGCATTGGTTCCATCTACTAAAAACAGAGTTGTGATCAACAAAACTGAAGACTACTAGTATGCAAGTGAATATCATGATGTCGTCTAGTTTAACATAACATGAATTTAGTTTCTCCTAATTTTTCTTTTCAAAAATGGAGTGTGTAAATTCTTGTACAGTATGGATTTTCTTCTCGACTGACTTATACTGGCTTTAGGAAAGGAGGCTGCAGCTCACTGAATCCATTGCTAATCTTTTTTGTGAGAGCCAAAAACTGGGCACACTCTAGGAAATTTCATATGTGAACAAATTTAAATATCAAGATACCTGACTTGAAATTGGTACTTGTTTTGTTTTGTTTTTTAATTTTATTTATTTATTTATTTATTTATTTATAGCTGTGTTGGGTCTTCGTTTCTGTGGGAGGGCTTTCTCTAGTTGCGGCAAGTGGGGACCACTCTTCATCGCGGTGCGCGGGCCTCTCACTATCACGGCCTCTCATTGCAGAGCACAGGCTCCAGACGCGCAGGCTCAGCAATTGTGGCTCACGGGCCCAGTCGCTCTGCGACATGTGGGATCTTCCCAGACCAGGGCTCGAACCCGTGTCCCCTGCATTGGCAGGCAGACTCCCAACCACTGCGCCACCAGGGAAGCCCTTGGTACTTGTTTTAACTTTGTTTTTCCTTGACACTTTTGTGACTCATAATGTATATTTATGGGTTATATGTATATTATTTTCCCAACCTTGATGAAAATAGAAAAAATTCTTTCCTTATAAAAGGGCATGAAGATCATGGCTATTATCTTCTTCTCACATTCTAATTACTGAACCACAGATTATTTCATGTGGGATGGAAATCTATTGGAGACTAACTGTATAGAGGAAGGAAGCGCCGTATTAAATATAACTCCTCCAAAAACAAACAGGCTATTTGCAAAGAAATATATTTGATCATTTGGAAAGCATATTCATAATTGTTTCATTGTCTACCTGACTTTAATTTAGTTGCACATAAATCTCTGAATAATATTACTTCCACCCACTTCCCCTAACATTTTTTGATAATCCTATGCTGATAGCAAGACTGTGTTATAAAGGAAATTTGAGGTACCCATATATTTGTTATTCAAAGTGGCAAAGCACATATTAATTTCTGATGAATGAATGAAATCACTCTGGTTGATACCTAAAACTCAGGAAAACATCTGTTTTAAAGCTAGTATGTTCCCTCACATTTTTCAATAGCCAACTTGATGTCGTGTATAGTAGATAATAAATATTAACTAACTTACTAATATAATGAATGAAGTGTTTTTGAGGTGAGTTCAAAGTGGCAGTTTCTAACTTTGAGAACCGTTTGTGTGTATGTGTGTGTATTCAGCCTGTCCCATAGTTATTAAAATTAAGATGAAACTGATAGTGCGTATTAAGTACAGAAAGTTGGCCCACTTTCCCCCGCCAAATTCACAGAATGAAAAAGGCAAGGCTTGGTCTTTAGTAACCCCTTTGGTGATGGTAGGGTCTTGAGGATAAGTGATCTACATTCTCCATTAGGGGAACATTACTTCCATCCAAGAAACAAATGCACAGAAACCCTATTATTCATGTTGAAGTGAAATTTGATATAAATTGGCTCTTTCCTGAACCATTTCCCAGAGGAAGCTTAGATTCATAAAGATGTGGGCTCTCACCTGTAACATAGTCACGTGGACACCCAAGGACACTCTCAGAGCAGCCCTCCGGGATATATTTAATATGACTTCCTCTTTGCTTTTAGGAAAGCATTCCCTTATAGCAGAATGGATAGGGACCCTAAAAATCTTAGTAATTCAGGAGAGGAGTGTAAGTTTTCTTCTCTTCAAAGATGAATATGTTGAATTGTTAAAATCCATGTCCTTTTAATTCACCTCCTCTAAAACCAGTAGGAACTGACCACTGTTGCAACTTTGAAAAAAGGCATTTTAAAGAATCTGTTGCTCTTTGCTCTGTGAGCTTTGAATTCTCATTTCATCCTTCTTTGCCTGGTCAAGTATATATGTGCTCAGAACTTGCCAGTGAAGGCTTCCTTTCTCTTCTCCCTCCCCGTCAGGCCTGGGAGTGCCTTCACGCTCCCACACCATCCCAAACACACCTCCATCGTAACATTTAATGGTAACAAGGCTAATAAAGTTTTAATAACTGTAGAGCTTACTCTGAGCCAGCCACTATGCTAAGGTCATCTCACACATTATCTTAATTATTTGTCACAAAAATGCCAAGACTTAGGTGGTATTATCTTCCCATTTTACTGATGAGAACACAAAGTCAGAGGTTAAGCACCTTTCCCAAGCAGATCCAGTTCAGAAGGTGTAGCACCGAGCATCCAGGCTCTGGGTCGTGTGCCCCACTTACCCAGGAGCAGTAGTGCAGACGCTCCTCCAGGCTGTGAGCTTCAGGAAGGCTGTTGCCAGTGCCTGGCAATCCTGCCTGGCAGAGCAGGTGCTTCAGTACTTACTGAAGGGATAAATAGATGGACAAATGAATGATTTGTGGTATGGGGTTTACACAGAGGTGGGGAGGGCAGGGAAGGTTACGCATGGAAGATAATTGACCCAGGTCTTAGAATGAGTCGGAATTTTCTTAACAAAACAAAAACCTCATGTTTTCCTGACATGGTTTTTGGTTTTGTTTGATTGTTTGTTACCAAAGGGCTAATTAAATTGGTTTTCACAGAAGAAATTAAGTCACAGATAAAGTTGTGTGCCTGTTAGCAAAGAGAGCTCAGGATCCCAAGTTCTCGTTTGTGTGTAAGGGCCACGCTGCATTTATAATTACCCACTGCCTAGATGATCATGAATTCTTCTTTGTATAACTACATCTGCATCTCAAGGGTTTGACACAGGAAACCTGGAGAACAGCCATCAGAGCCATCGACTTCCTTCGGGATCACGGAAAGAGGCTTTAAAGACCTAAGAGAGGGAAGGAGATTTATGGCACTGATCCCAAAAGATGATAAACATCGGACAGACTGTTGAAGAGCCCTACGCAATGCGAGAGGGAAAGCGGCCGAAGAAATTCAGGCGGTGCCAGGAGAAAAGGAGGACCCGGGAAAGAGCTAGAATTCTTCTCAAGTAGAAAGGGCCCTACGGCTGCCACACGTGCCCAGGGACGTGGATGAAATGCCTATATGTGCCTGGAGAGCACCATTAGCAAGACCAAAACTTATCATTTTTCACACTTTGTCTGGTTGTCAGACAAGCCTCACAAAGAAATTTCCTAATGTTCTACCCTTTTCGAGTTCAGCTGCACCTGAAGGCTTGAGCCGTCCACTCCCTCCTCCTCATTGCCAACTCATCCTCCCTCTGAGCCACCTTCTTCTGCAGTAACTGCTCCCGTGGGATGAGCTGACATTCTGGGCCTCTCAGCAGGAAATCCAAAGTTTTGTCCTTTCACAAGTCCCACGACGATGCAGGGAACTGCCGAGTCCGTGCTGTCGCCTGCCCCCGAGAGTCAAAGAAGTAACCGTCACATCCCAAAGTAACCATGCATCCACACATGCATTTCTACAACCTGTCTGACAGTGGGCTGGACACAGGGAGTGAGGAAGGAGGGCAGGGAATCAGGGAAATATAATCTATAATCCCTACTCGAAGAATTTCAAGAAAACAACAATCTAGTTTCAGAGGAAAAAGAGAAACTACAAGACATATTGAAAACAGCCCCTAATTTATGTTAGTGAGTAAAAGCACAGTATGAATTCACAGAAGTCTGGTCACTGTGAGCTATTCCAAGAGGGGGAGTTTTCATGGAGGTTATGGGAATTAAACGAGGCCATAAAATACGAGAAAGATTATTTGGAGGACAGAAAACGGGAGAGCATTCAAGAGAGAAGAAAGGTCACGAGAAAAGATGCGATTGTGGGAACAAAGTTTGGATGATGTGAAGTACACAGAGTGACCAGGCCTGACTAGGACAGATGAAGGATGCTGGGAAGTGATGGGGTGTAAAATCAGATAAATTCAACCTAGGGCAAGATTATGGATCCAAGCTCCTGTTGAAATCCAGCCCGAGAAGGAAGAGTCATTTCCTAATAACATGATTTAGGCCTCTCCATGCTTTCCTCTAAATTATTTCCAATAGGTTGTGATTATCTGTGGGCTGCCACTCACTTTGATTAGAAGAATTACCTTCCACCAGAAATAGTAGCACCTTTCTTTAATGATGGTTTTATTTGACTGATGAAAACGCCTCACTGATATTCTCAGTCTTATTCTTTCCTATTGGAACTCAAACTAATACAAACTGTTCCTTGCTCCAGATATTCTATTTTTTTTTTTTAATAATGCTGTTCAGGCAGGAAGTTTTGTTGAATAGATTTGGTGGGGTGGGGGGCTGTTTTTTCACTAGCGTATTAAAGGCACATATTCAGTAACTTAATTTTTGATTTCTACTAATTAAAATTTCCTCTAGGCATAGTTTTGTTAACTACGATTTGCTTTAAGCATCTTTTTTAAACTTCATTTGTATCTTTCTAAAGTTCTTATTCATTAATTGAGGATTTTCAGGCCCATGATGCTCTCCCTTTTCTTCTCAAAGGACCAAAGGCATGTTTTGGTCTGAGGAGATACAGATTGTCTCCCTTCCCTAAAAATTGAGCAAATTCCCTGGATCAGCACCATGAAAAAAAGATTCTTTGAGGCTATAGACTAATGCTGCTATCATTCATCATCTTAAAGTACATAAAATTAATAAATACATTTAGTCACTTTTTCTAAATGTCCCAATTGTGCAAATCCTTATAAAATGTACCCTAGACCAAGCAGGAGGTGGTTGAAGCATTTCTGTGGTTAGTGCCATCTATTTTCAGAGCTAAGGAAGCCAGAAGTTTCTGAAAGTGGACCATCAACTGCCCAAGGAGAGTCACCAGCCCAGGAAACCCCACTGGCTCAGGGACCAGGTTACCAGGGCCCCCTGGTGTCTCTTCCTCCGAGAGCTGGGCCTTCTCTGATGTTGAGCTGTCCCGATGACCAAAAGTGCCCAACGTGTAGTATCTCATTTAATCCTAACATCAGTAGGAATGTTATTGCCACTTTACAGATGCCAAAACTAAGGCCCAAACAAGTTAAGTGATTTACTCAGACTCATCACTGATTTTCCTCCAAAATACAATCTTGGGTTTCTGTTTCCTAAATTATAAAACACAACGCTTGGAGATTGTTTTTAAGCAGACTGCCCTACCCAAATATTTCAGAAATGTTAGCATTTCTTAATTGTAAAATGGGTGTTTGAAATAGGTACCATTATATATAGTTTACAGAAATGCAAGTTTTTCATGAGACAAACTGCATCCAGGGAACTCTGGAATGTTTTGAAGAACATTTCCAGGGAGAAAATGAAAAAATGGAAATGGAAAATAGATTGTAAAATCTGCTCTGTGACTCTCATGGAATCCGGTACCTATTTATTTTTACCAATTAAGTCCTGTGAATGCTAAAGATAGTCACAGCTGGCAGTATGTACATTATCCTAATTTGCAGCTTCTTGAGGGTAAAGGTCATGTGTGTTTGAACTGGGATAACTCCATTGCCACTTAAATTACCAAAATAAATGCTCTTGAGTTACAGAAACCAATATAAGCATCTCAGTTTAATATTGTATTTGCAGAACCCTAAGTGATGACTGTGAGCTTCCCACTCACCTTGTGGGGTGAGCTCAAGAGGTACAGCTTCTGAGTAATTGCATATAATTTGTCTTCTGCCCTGAGACAGAAATGGTGGCGTGATTGGCAGGGTTCCCGCCACGGCGGCGGGAGAGGTTGGGACTACAACGTGCACCTTTGTACAGAGGCATTCTGGGATGTAAAGAGCCTGGGAGGCATTGTGAGAGTCATGAAGGTGATGTGCATTTACAAAGGGCAAAGCATTTGAGTGGCTCCCTGTTCAAATAAAATATTCTGGGAGGGAAGAGTAGGCTGTGTCCCACTTATTAACTCACATGGCACTGTTAGCTAGAGCAGATTTGACGAGGACACCATCCTTGGTCCAATTCCCTTTTAAGGATTTGTTCACTGATTTACTCATTCCAGTGGTCACGGATTGCAATCACAATGACAGGCCCCTGCTGAGTTCTCTGAGTTCAAAGTGGGGTCCAGGTGGGCCTTGACGTGCAGATCTACAAGGTCTTCCTCTCTACCTGACAAGTAAACCAAGTATCACCTGGATAGATCAGGAGCTGCTCGTCATCTATGTCAAGTTTGCTTTTGCATTTGTTTTACAATGCTATCTAATTTGTCAATTCAGTCAAAAAGAACTCGAGCACCTACAATGTATCATGAACTCTGAAGTTGACAGGAGAGCAGAAGATGCTATATTCTGTTTGAGTGCAGCTTTCTAAGTATAGAAAAGTATGGATCTTGAAATCACACAATAAGACAGAAATATGGCATGTAATGAACTGTAGGAATCCATGGCCGAGAATATGCCAATTAGAATTTTTGCTACACAATTCAAAGCGTGTTCTTATAAATAAAAGTAGGTAGACTTTATAACATTTTTGTACCCAGGTAATGCTGCCTTCCTTGATTTTGTACATGGTAGTGTAGGATAACCTTTTTGCGTCAGACTTTTTATGGGTAGTAATGTGCCATTGCAGTGGGACAGCTTAAGTGCATTTTAGGGACTCCTGTATCACCATCCTCATCAACCGGCATTTATTGAGTGCAGGAACTATAAATCATACTTATATACTTTATATAGAGTAAAATATGCATGCGTGTTTTCACATAAACAATGTTGAGTCCACTTTTTTAAATCTACAATAAAATAGGAGCTCCTATATAATGGTTTTGAAATTAGTGTCTCAAAAGGAGTATAAAAACAACCCTGTCATTCTTCCAAGCTCATGGAAACCTTAAATCCTTTGGCAGTGGGTGAAATGTGAAAGGCCTTCTTAGTTTGCCCCTAAGTGTTCCCCAGTGTTCTAAAAGCATTATAGACTTCTTCATCCAGGAGGAAGCAAAAGAACCGATGTGCTTTGGGGAACCAGGTATAAATGCTGTAGCTTCCAGAAGGATTAGCTCCTTTTACTTGGAAATTAGCAAATGGATGTACAATTTTTAATTATAAATTTTAAACTTTCCATCAAAGTCAAATTGTGCTGATGTTAGTCAAACCTAATCTAGGCATTGATTCAAGAACCTGCTGATGGAGTAAAAAATACATGGAAACTTGTTAACAAGAAGTTCAATTATCTACATCTCAGCAAATCATGCCAGAGTGTCATGTAATCTGCTGAGCTCAGGCAGCCCAGAGCCAGGGAAGATCTCTTTCTTTTCTTCACCATTAATATTTACAGTTGGAAGCAATACGTGGCTGCAGTCTCAGTGCTGCACCTACAAAGGGAGTTGTTGGCTTGATACCTTGTTTTCTGACACTGTGAAGCGAGGAAACAGCTACCTTCTTAATCATCGCCTGATAACATTGTGTTGAAACTGGAGGGTAGCACAGGGCTGTTTTATACAAGCAACAACCCTGGGAGATTTTCTGCATTGTTTCCTTGTTTTATTTCTTGATAGACATGCTGGGGTGTTAAAAGCATGGGACTGAAAGTTGTGAATTATGGGTCCTTTTCTTTGTTCTCCCCCTGAATTTTTCAGGGTCTATGCAGGCACAGTATATAGAGACAGCTTACCTCCCAGACAGCCTCTGTGTGCTGGGCACCTTCCTAGAACTCACAAACAAAATCCTTCCACCTCTCAGCCTACTTTGTTGGAGCTTATTCTGACATGCAAAGTCCCAAAAAATTAAACCAACACCAATAAGCAGGGAAACGCAGCGGGTTATATAAGTGCTGTCCATAGCAAGAGACCTGAAGTGTAAAATAAATATTATTACTCATCTCTCAGTGTGTAAATATGTCAAATAAGGGTAACTTAGTTGAAATTCAGGGTAGATTTGGGGTTACATCTCTATAGTGCTCTACCTAGGGTGCATCTGTGCATAACTGAACAAGCCCTGACCATTTGGGTACCGGATCTGCTGCTTAAGTAATTTGTTCCTTGGGACAAATCGCTTAAAAGATCTTTTAATTAAGGGCAATGATCTCTGTATCATTAGACTATTGTGAAGATTAAAATGAGGTGACATGTCAGATGCCAGGGAAAGATTAAGTCCTCAGGTTTTAATTACTTTTCCTTTTTCCCCTATGTACCACCTTTTAGTTCCAAAGTGTTTTACAGCTGATCTCATTGTAGAATATCGAAAAGATGAATGGCCTGGGTAGAATGCACAAATAATCAAAGATCTAGTTGCCACCTTGTAGTAGAAATACTAGATTTATGCTAGGTTCCTGAGACCAGGGTAAGAGGCCTAAAAAACGGTAGCAAAGACATTTTAATAAAAGAGAACAATGAAACCATTGGGTAGAGGGCCAACCTCTAAGAACCTCTAAGGATAAAAATGCCTCTTAATATGGAGGTGATTCCTCCCCAGGTCCGCCACACAGAGGAGTGGTTGGCTGAGGTGAGCCGCGTTGTAACTCTCTTTCTCTTCTCGGAGCCGTAGCTATCCCTTGTGTCGGTAAATCAGAGCAGATGGCTTCCTTTGACACCCTGCGCTGTCAGTGGAATGTAAATGCTTCTCCTCACAACACTGAGAGTCCCGAGGCTGTGTGTTTAATCTGTGCTGTGCGAGCAGAGTGACCCTGAAAAGAACATGAGTGCAGAGCACGTTTGGAGAATTGGCAGCCATCCTCGTAAACAGAATCGGGGAGGATTCTGCAAGCCTGGTGACTAATCTTGGTTTTCTTCCTGAGGCTCTTAGCACAGCCATATCCCTGAGGACAAGTCATCTAAATGGTGGTGGAATAGAAAAGTTATAGACCCAAGGGAAATATTTTATAAAGGTGGGAGAGAAGTGTTATTCTGGGGTCTGGGAAAAAGAAGCAACAAAACTGAAGAGGCTTAGTTTATAGTTTGAATTCTCAGTTCTCAGTCTCTTTGGGAGTTTAGAAAACAAAATTTCCATATGTTTCAAATTATTTAAGTTAGTAAGGGGAATATTCTTTAGGCAATCACTCCAAACTTCAGGAAAAAAAAAAGAATGTAAATAATTAAAATTTCAGTATGAATATGAGAAAATGCAGCAATCAGCAAAGATTATCCAGAGAAAAGTCTTACATTTTGGAATATTAACGACAAATTATAGAACTAAAACACAATTTAACATGTTAGCTGGGTTATCTTATTTCTTCTTAAAAAGGTCTCTGAACTGGATAGGAAACAGAATCTGATCTTCATTTTATTAAAACAGTCACTAGAAATTAGTCAGTGGCAAAAGGAGAAGATTCGTCCTTTGAGCCCTTTGTAGGGAAGGAAGAGAACTGCTCAGGCAAAAATCTCCTAAACCGTTATTTCAAAAGGCAATGCAGACACGTTGTATATCATAATTACTGTGTACATACACTTAGAGCTCCAAAAGTGTAAAATAACCAGCACAGCTATATTGTCTGGTCTCATTTTATAATAGGCTGTTAAATTCTATGCTACGTTAATACATAGAGATAGGGCAACTGTAGTTCAGCAGGATTTTTAGACTGAGTTAAATGCTGTTAGACTTTATTTTTGTCCCTCCAAGAAGGAAGGCTGTACATCCTCAATACCAATGTAAATAGATCTTTACCCCCAGTTGCATTTTGGGACATTTAGGTGGACTATTAACAAAATCAGACATAAGGTTTTTGTGTTTGTGTTTTGTTTTGTTTTAATCCTGCCATAGAGTTTTACCAAATGGCTTATTTGGAATTTGAAAGCCTGACTTCTGAAAGAACTCTTTAGTTCTAAAACTAAATACTACTTTAATCCATCTTCCCAATATGAAGGTTTCTATCTTTGCTGGTGGTAAGATACCCTGGTGTTCTAAGTGGTGACAAGCTCATAGATTTAGGAATGTTCACTTTGGATCCGACCAACCTCAGCATGGCAGGCTCCTTCCCTGTTTAGACGTAGCAAGTCTCAAACGATTTGGAAGGGAGAGAGCTGCGCCGTGAAAGGATTCCCGTTAAAGCACGCAATGCATCTTTCATCTTCCACGAGGCAGACTTTGAAACTGAAAATCTGATAATTTCATGTAAACTGACAGTGACAATAGAAATAGCCACTTCTGAGATTATTTAAGAGAAGGTACAGGGTATAGACATTCGTCCATGAAACACTGGAAGCAAGGGTTTTTATTTCTATGTTTGCTTTGTAAAATAAGAATAGAGTAAACGGCACAATAGATTATATAAACAAGGACTTCAATGACAAGCTGTCAAAGTTAAGGTAATATATTTCACATGGGTGACTTGATGCCACACTTTATCCCCTGCACGAGGGGAAACCAATTTGAGTCTGGTCAATAAAATACAACCTCCAGAGCTGGGCCTGGGGCACAGCTGACATCATGTGGCCGAGCCTGGTGACTTGGCACTCACTTCTGCTGGGACCCAGCAGGCGCTGGCACGGCTGCCATGTGGGGGAGGTCAGACATTTAAGCTCGATTTGGTTAATAAACACGGACGCAGGTATGTCAGGAGAGAGGATGCCGTTGATCTTCGTGCTCTGCTAATTTAATGCAGGTCTGAGGTATCAGTGGAACTAGTTATTCAAAAGCTGGATTTACTGCAGTCTCACAACTGTTGAAAATTAAACTACATGTGCTGCAAGTTAGGGGTTACTGGAGTATCTCATTATAGAGGCTGCTTTTTTCAGAGGCTGGAATCTTTGCTGAATTACTGAGGGACCTATTTGAATGTAGACTTGGACCAAATAATTTTCTGATAAGTTGGCCATAAATCCTCAGTAAAATAAGCTTGGTGTTCTCAGCATATCTGTTAGCGTTTTTGATCATTTTTATGGCTTTCCTTTTGCTGCTCAAATTATCCTTATATGCCCCTAAAGCCCCCCTGACGTGGATTAAGCCAACACAAACCAATAGACCTTCATTACTCTGGCAACTGGTTCTGATTTGGGGGCAATAAATACAATGACACAGACTAGATTACCTTTGCCAAAAGGACATGTGATAAGCCATAAGGATGTTGGGGATTTGGCATTCTTTCTCCTGCTTAATGTGAGAATGAATTAATAGCAGCTTTTCACCGACTGAAGAAAGTTGGTAAGAAGAAAGAATTCCAAGTGAGGAAAGGACCAAAGTACAGCTTTTAGGTCAGGAAGGACGATGCCAGGAGATGGTGAGAAAGTCCATGGACGCCCACTGTGTGCCTGGCACTGCGTTAGGCTCCAGCAGGAGGGTTAGGGCCAAATGTGTGAGGAAACTGGCATGTGATATGATCCATGAATGTTTCAGTGTCTAGATGGGAGATAAAACCATCGATGGGAACAAGATTTACTAGGCAATAAAAGTATAGCAGGGAGAGAAATCAGCAAGACCCAGAGTAGCAGAAGAACAAACAGATAGTGAAGAAGCAAGATCCACAAATTGGGGGGTTAGAGGAATTATTTTTGCTGTAACATCATATTTAAAAGTATTACTTTTCTAACTTTTTTGGGAAAAAAATGAAAGCTAAAGAAAATCAGAAAAAAAAATAGTGCAGTGAACACATACCCTTCATCCAGTTTCAACAGTTTTTTAATATTTTGCTCCCTTTCTTACCTCTATATACATACATTTTTTGCTCTAGCTTTAGAAAGTAGATTGCAGATGTTGTAACACTTTACCACTAAATATTTCAGCAAGTGTCTCCGAAGAAAAAGGACTCCCTTCTACAACCATATACCAGTATGGCATTCAAGAAATTTACCATCTCATGTACTATCCACATTCAGATTTCTCTAATTGTCCCAAAATTGTCCTTTAGATTTTTTTTTTTTGATCAAGGATACAATCAGTTGCATTTAGTTGTTAGTTGTCATGTCATTTTAGTATGATTTAATCTCAAAAGTCTCCCTGCCTTTTTTAACTTGTTTGCTGGATATTCTCTTGCTTTTGAAATGTTGTATAAAATCAGTTGATATACTTATCAATCACCTTCTAAAATCTATAGACCATGGCAGAGAAGGGGTACAAAGAAATTTAAATCCTTCTGTGTCCTACAAAACCCAGGTGAGTAGAGGACTCCTGGCATATGAGGCTGATAGGTTTCTTAGAAGAGGTGTAGGTCAGATGTGCTAGGAAAGAACCTGCAGAGAATATCCATGAAATTGCGTGTGCGATTCTGGCCTCTGCTTCGCTGAGGGAGAGGAGAGAAGCTTCCGGGAGGGGAATCTGTTTGGGTTACTGCCCAGGTTGGGTGAACGCTTTCCTGACACATGGGCTGCTGCTTCTCCTCCGCGTGTGGCTCTGCAGAAGCAAGAAGCACTTCTCTCCACCAGCCTCCCAGGCAAGCAGGAAAGGCCCAGGCCCGCTTCTCCTTCTCTCTCCCGCTGGATGGTGGTGTTTCCTTCTGCCCTCAACACCCTTCCTTACCTCCTTCTCCCAGCAGCTCCCTTTAAGAAAACTGGAGCATGTCATGAAGTCCACCTTCTGGCCTTTCTTTCTTCCCTTCATACTCGCCTCTAACAGAGTGCCCCCGTCGCCTGAACTGTGGCGGTTTGTGTAGCCGCCCGGCCCGGGACCGTCACTCCACGGTGAACTCTAAAGGCGCTGCCTATGCCTTTGGATCCCGTGTGTCCAGGACCTAGGGAGCTGCCTGCCACGGTGACGGCGTTCACTGACAATGCGTGAGTGCATGAGCGCGTGAACCAATGGGTGAACTATGTCCCCACCAATAAACTCCCGGCAGTAGAGAAGTCTCCCGACGACTGAAAAAAGAATCGAATCAAGGCGTTAAACAGAGCCACGAGCACTACCAGTGGGTGAGTCAATGACAACTGATCGGCCACTCTGTGCAAAGCGCTGCACTTTGTCGTGTCAGAAAGTTCCAGAGGAAACAGATACTCATCCGTACAGTCCTGAGGGGCGGGGTGGAGGGTGGCCTAACCCCCGATGAACAGGGCAGCACGTTCAAGTGCACGGGACAGGTCACGCCGGGCAGGCCGGGCCGCAGCTCTTCTAAACGCTGCTGAGCCCTGGGCTTCCGGGCATGAGATGCTGGGAGGAGAGCCCGCGGGGTCCCCGGGGGATCTGCAGAGGGCAGCTAAGCCCCAGGGTGCTCTGAGCAGAGGAGAGGTCTCCCGAAAGGGCGTGTTCAACCTGGAGGAGCGGCATGGGCGTGGGAGGGGCGAGGGAGGCTGGTCCCTGCTCGAGAAGGGCGGGTAAGGACAGTCGCTTTGCTGACGTGCAGGGCGTAGCTGATGCTGACCTTCACAGGGAAACGGGGGCAAAGTCAAAAGGAGCCTTGACTTAAAACTCAGCAGGTTAGGCTTGACACGGTTAGCACTGATATGGTTAGCACCCGTGGGCTTCCCAGCCAGGTAAGCAAGCTCTTTTTTTATTTTTCTGTAGGGCTGTCTGGCTGGGGTAGATTCTGGGGCAAGAAAGAATGGCTAGAGGACCGTTTAACCAGCCACGGAAGAGACAGTTACTGTCTTAACCAGGTTGTGACCCTGAGAATGAACCAGAGAGCAATGCGAGCGGAAGGGCAGGGGCCTGAGTTCTGAGTGGATCCCGGTGTAAAATAATGAAGACGGAAAGGGTGTCCGATTGACAAACACAAGTGTGGGCAGCTCCCAGTGTGGTGCGCACTACACACCCGAGTCTTCAGCTGGCGACCACTGTTTTCTGGAATGCAGAGAGAAAGAGAAGGAGAGGAAAGGAAGTATGACTGTCTACCCAGGTTTTCTGAGACCAAAATGGGCCATGATAATGTCCAGGGGGTCACCTAGCGGAGACAAAAAGAATGTTTCACACATAGAAAATGGTATTAAAAAAAAAAGAGATCTCTCGCATCTCCTGCTTGTGTCACCTGACGACATTCCCATCCGGGCTCTGGGGCAGGAGAAGGTGAAAGCAGACTGTTTGTGGCTGATTCCACGGAAAGGAATAGTAGCCAAGTTGTATAATAATAATAGCCCCCTTCACTCTTTGATCACGTGGTTTCTGATCTGCCCCCACCCCCTGCTCCCCCGCCAGTGTCTGCCCGCAGCCCCTCCGAGGCGCCCTGACCCTTCAGCGGAGTTAGAGAGCGGCTGTCTCTCCCCCTGTGGGTCACAGGCCGAGGGTTTCCTCCTGCAGGAATCCCCGGGGAGAAGCTCTGTGCGTGAAATTGAGAGCTTGCCACGTGCTGCTGGGTAAGCCTTCCGCCCAGCGGCGATCACCGCGGGGTCCCTGGGGCACGGATGCCGGTCCAGGGGCTGGGAGGCAGAAGGATGGAGCTGCACCTTGATGGAACTTCTGCCTTGGGAGGGGAGGGACGCCCCCCATGAACTGTTAGGTGTCCCAGGGCGCGACGTGCTGGAGAGAGATGAAGCTGATTACAGTTAAAGAGGGCGATCAGGCAAGGCCTCCCTGAGAAGGTGACAGGATGTGATAATCCCTACCTGGAATTTAAACGTTTCTGTGCATACAACATCTGGTAACCCCCCTGACCCAGGGTCAGCAGAAAGGGCAGCAGTTCTCTTCAAACAATAAATTTACAAAAACATAATGAAATCTGAGTTTGGGCCGATGGGATTTGGTTCTTGTATGAGGCAAAGAGCGAATTTTTATTCATAAGGCCTGGTCTTCCAAGGAGAACAGTTATATCACTTATACCACCTGCTTAAGGAGAGAGACACAGGAAAGCCGTGTCTCCAGACTTCTAGCTGCATCTATGCTTCTGCTGAACACGTGGCGTCCTGCGTAGGAAAGAGCTTGGGAGACATCGGGGCAAGAATTCCAGACCCAACACTGGACGGGTGGGGTTGGGAACTGCCGGGCTCACCGCTGTATTCTAGCTCCCACTGTGCTCACACAGAGGGCGTGCTCAAGAACCACCTGCTGAATGCAGGAATAACTGTGTCCCTTCACGACCAGTGTCACAGCACCCCTCAAATCGCAGAATTATGGTGCTCTTCCCCTAAAAGCCCACACACGTCATGCGTGGGCTGGTGGTCAGTTGTGAGAGAAGCGATGGTTTCAACTCGGGCTGGAACCCCGAACGTGCAGCCTTGTGCTGGACCAGCTCCTCTTCTGATTTGTCTCCCGTGTACCAAATTTCCAGTAGCAATTCCAACGTCTTCGGTGGGGCCTGATGCGGAAATCACATTAGAAGCTTCCCAGGACAGCACCCCTCCGGGGGCGGGGCTGGTGCCCGGAACCACCTCGTGTCGCCGGGTTTCTCCATCACCAGGCTGTCAGGACGGTCCCCAATTAGTAGAGTTGTAAGGAATTGTAATTACTTGGTGAGAATTGGTTGAAAGACTATGCCGGTTTCCTTTGAGAGCCTGTGTGTCTTCTGGGAGAGGCAGAGCAGCGGCTGAAGAGATGGGAGCACCAAGGAGAAAATGCTACTGCGCTTGCAGTTCAGACGCCCCCTGGTCCCTGGTCCCTGCAGCCGTCAGCGGCCTGGAGGGGCTCCGTGGCTGCCACGCTTCCGGGTCCTGAGCATTTTACAAGGTGGCAGGAGCATCTGCTGGGTGGTCCCCTGCCCGTGCCAGGATGCTGCCCAAGGCCCCGCATGCAGCTTCTCAGTACCCTGTTTCCCCCCTTGTAACTGTAAAGTGGACAGTGTATTTATGGTTGAAAATTGGCTGCTGCAGCAATATTCATTTTAAAAACAGAGTTCTGGCACATATTCAATATTACTATGGAAACGGCTGTTCCTAGCAATTCACTAATAAGAGATAGTTCAAGGACCCAGGTCTGTGTGGGAGTTTTTTACCATCCACCAAATTGAAGACCTACTTGTTACAATAGTAATTCACAAGAACTGCTTGCTCTCTCTCTCTTTCTCTCTCTCTCTCTATCTCTTCTTTATTTTTAATTTGAAGGATGAGAGTCAAAGAGATGTCCTCATTTCACTTTAGATACACAGATGGAAGGTAAATATTATAACCGGCTTTGTAAAAACACATCTTTAAAGTATTTTTCCCATTAATCACTGATGTTCATAATAGTACATAACGTACTATTATGTACTTGTGTAACACTACACACACACACACACACACACACACACACACACACATTTCAGAAACTCACACATTGAAGCTGGAATATAACCTGTAATCAACTAGTACATCCAAACATTCTAACTTCCTGTCTTCAACTGTCTCCACATATTTCCACACAACGGACATATAAACTGAATTCTAAGAAGGATTTGGGGAATTCACTCCACCCTAGTGTTTTTCAGGAGCCAGTTTTTAACTCCCAACATTTCTGCTTTTTTCAACTACAAACGTACTTCCGCTGATTTTACAAAATCCGACGTGAGAAAGATATGCCCCTAAGGGGGAAACCACGGCCTCAGTCCTAGAATTTCCTCACTTCAAGTCAAAGCTTTAATGTCTTCACCTCCTTTCACCTGGAAATAGGAGGTCAAGTTTCCCAAGGTATCCTGTTTTTCCAGGCTCCTTCCAATGTGTTTATTGTTTTCACATTTTTCCAAATTGGCCCTAAATATTATGACAGGCGGATCCTGGTGCTGAGGACAGAGAGAGTCTCATTACTTTTCCTTTCCAGACAAGCCAGCTCGTTCTGTGCTTTCAAAATCAGATGAACTGACCAGCAGTCAGCTAGTGAGGGGCTGTGGGCCCTGACGGCCGGATGGCCCAGGCCCCTGCCAGCTCCGGGTCAGCGGCTGCCCCTCTCGGCTCCCAGGCTGGGCTCTGAGTCCCGACTTGTTGCCAGAGTGGGTGGCATCTGGTGGGTGTCCTGACGCCCAAGCAGGGCCGGGGAAATCAGCCGGGGAAGGGTCATCACTCTGAAGAGTGCTGAACAGGAGTGACCGCAAGGACTGACTTCCCTTCTGAGCCTGCCCCTCAGAGAAGCTCCGCACACCTGGAAGCTCCACGTCTCAGAGCAAGCCTAGGACACAGAACTGTCACCCCCGCTTTACAGGTGGGCAAACGGCAGAGATAAGTGTAGGACACCAGTAGCAAAACTGGATTCAAACCCATTTCCGTCTGTTTCGCAAGTGCATTTTGTTTCCAGTCTCCCCTCAGAGGAATCACAGTATAGAATTCCTCTTCTGGAGTTTAAGGGAAAAAAGCGAATGTGTATTTCCAGCGTGTTCTAGCCTAGGCTCAGGTCAGAAGGTTCAAAATAAGTTTTGGCAGTTTCCCCTGAGAATGCCAGCTTGCATCCTTGCCTTGGGTCACATTTCGCCACAACCAGTCAATGTTTCAGAATGAATCTTCCATGGAGGAAAAAAAATGAAGCACCTATTTATTTTATTCTGCAGATGGGGAGTTCAAAGTCACCACAGTTTAATGTGATCACGTATAAAATGTACATTTAAACAGGATGGTAACAATACAGATTGCAGCATAAGCCATCTGAAAAGTAATTTTACATGAAGTTTTCATGAATTTGGGGTCTATCTTTTCTGAAAAAGGTTATTCAAAAGTGCAGCATGAGCAGCACAACCCATCCAAACAGGCCTGGCCTTAAACTCACGCTGTTTTTCAGGACGGTCCACGCCTGGCGGCCTTGTCAGTTCCTGTGTCCCAGCAGTTTCAGTTATCAAAGGATCCATTCCAGGGCTGTGTATTTTAAGCCCAGTTGAAGAATAGCAGAGCAAAAAAGGCCTTTCAGCCAGGGGAATTCAAAAGCAAAGGACCCTCCAGAGGCGATTTCAAACTCCGACTCCCTCGGCTCCCCACCAAAGCTGAGTGATGCGCGCTATCTGATATCGCTAGGCCAGCCATTTCATCCAAACCTTTATCTGAAGCTCGGAATTGCCGAGTTAGGTTTGTAGGTTGGCTCCCGGGTCGTATCCCGAGGCATTGAGGGAGTTCTAGCTCATCTTTCAGAATTAAATGAAATCAGCGAGGTGATGCATCACATCTTCACGGCTGCTCACATTCTCCTGTGCTGAGAACTTACTCTGGGACATTCTCTTCGGCTTTTGCATCTGTTGCGTCTCCTGACTCCCATCCCTGGGAGTAGATGCCAGGACCTGGTGTTACAGGTGATCAAACCCAGGGTCTTGCCGGGACTGGCTGAGGCCCGCCGCTCAGCGCACAGCCGGTGGAGGCAGGGGGTTTCTCTCGGGTCTGGAGCTGGCCCTTCCATTCTCTCCACATTGCTGAGAGCAGTGGAGCCTCTACAGACAAGAGCCTTGGTTCCCCGCAGGTCCCGAGATAAGTGAAGCGGATCAGTCCTCTGGTTCTGCCAGAACTGGGGTCCCAACGAGAACTCAGCGCCTACACCTGCCATGTCCCCTCCTCTCCAGCTGCAGGGCAGCAGGTGCGAGGGTCTGGGCGGCATTAGCTTTCCCCGTGCAATCGTTCTCAGCCCAAATGAGAAGACGCCAGAGAAGTTTAGAAAACAGAGACAAACCAAGTTATTCGTCTCCTCTCTGTGTGGGTGTGGACCCTCCCAACTCACCCACCCAGTAGAACAACCATTGACTCCCAAAGATGACACAGTTTACTGGACAGATTAAGGAGAATTCAGCATCTAGGAACAAGAGGGTTACACAATCTAGAGGTCCCCAGATAACACCAAGGGGTCCATCTGTCCTGCTGAGACCCAGACTCTTGAGCTTTCAAGGCCAGGTCTATGGCTGTATTCATCTGTCCCAGCCCACAGTTATCCCTACAGATAAAGGATGTCATTGCCACACAGTGTGGCCGGAGAACCTGCCCTCTAGTTGAGGTAAACAATTTTTCTCAAGAACGACTGAATTCTATGAAACTCTATATGCTTTTCTCCAATAACTGGAAAAGTTGCTGTGACCCAGAATTTTAGACAATAATGTGGAGAGTAGCAGCGCACACCTGAATGTTGCCCAGGAACCTGACGCTAGCTTTTCCCAGCCTAAGGACAGTCTTCCCGTGCACGCCTGTTTCTGCTCCTGTGTATCTTACCCCAGTTAATGAGACCCCAGCCAACAGGGTCACCTCCTGTGGTGACCATCCTTGTCTTCCCTCCGCTCCTCCCCAACCTCGCTCGCACAGTCTGCCGTGGAGTGACTCCACCTCCCAAGTCTCTCTCCACCTTTTCCTCTTCAAGTCTCACTCCACTGGCAAACTTAGACCGAGGTCATCTCACTACGACTAATACAATAAACTCCTATTTCCTCCACCTCCAGCCCCACCTTCACTTCCACCCACCCTCCACCCTGTTACCAGAGCCAAGTTTTAATGAAACACAGACTTGATCATATCATGCTCTCACTTAAACACCTTCACTGGCTCCCACTGACCTCAGGACCAAGTCCGAATTTTAGTGTGGCTTTCAAATTTCTTGTCCAGATTCATCTACCTTATAGTTCTATCTCTCACCAACTTTTAAAATCCTTTTCCCACTCAAACGTACACATTTATGGACAATACATTTGGTCATGCCGGATTTCCTACTGTTTCCCCAAACTCTAAGGACTTTTATACACTCTTGCCCTTTTGATTTCAAATTGTTTCATCCAAGTAGGATTTCCTGCTCGAACTATTTGAATGTTCATTTACCCTTCAAAAGGTAATCACATGCCACATTCCAATATTACTCTACCTACACCCCTATGCAGTTCATTTATGACATTATCATAACGTGTTTATAATGTATGATTATCTGTGTATATGTGCGTGCGTGTCTGAGCTCCAGATTTCAGACTTTAACTTACCTTCTATTTTTATCTCCTAGCTCAGTTCAATGTTTATAGCAGCTAGTCAATAAGCACTGTTGAATGAGTGAGGAAACTAATGAAGCACATTCAAACAAGGCTCATAGTGAGTACACCCAAGACAATATTATGAAGAGGTACAGTATTATAGGATTATATTAATTATATAATGTCTAATTCAAAGCACAGTGAACAACAACAGCAAAATAAAAAACACAAAGGAAAACAAAGGTGTTTAAAATTCCCTAGGGTGTTAAACTAACAAAGATTACATTTATAACAGTAGCTTGGTTAGATAACAGGGAATGGGTCCTAGAGAAAGCTAAATGAGAAGAAGGTAAACTAGTTTACTTCTGCTTTTACTTACCCTGACAGAAATATTTCCTTGAAAACCTATTAAAAATTCAAATAGCAACTGTGTCCTGTCTTTAATATTTCTGTGCAGCTAAGTCAGTTTCGTTTCACCCATTGCTAAAAAGTGCTTGGCAAACACATTGGAATCAACATTAGGCAAACCATCTGTCCGAGGCACACCCCTGAGAGTCCAGGACCCAGCTCCTCCGTGCGGGGCTCTGCCTGCAGTTTTCTGTTCCCAGGTTTGGTTCCACGTGGTGCACCTGTGTTTTCACAACCATTCAATTGTCACATCGAATCCAAGTCAAAGTGATGACTGTGGAAACCAGCGCATTGCAGCCCAGCCTATGTCTCGAGATCTTTCCCATGAGACCCAACTAATTTAATTTGCTTCCTTTCCCAAGAAAGGCTGTAAAACAACCATTTTTTTTCAGTGCAAAATCAGAACTTTTTGCAAGGGAGTCGAAAGACTGTGAGCCATACACCTCTATAGATGCAGAACTATTTTACAAATAAACGTGTGGGTTCATCCTTTGGCCTTGATGTCACACAAATGACCTCAGTCACTGAAATTAAGACACAGTAGATGTCTCCTGCCTCTAGACCTTGGACTCTAGAGACAGTCACATTCTCATGATCTGGGAATAAGGACACCTGACCTTCCTTCCACACCTTGATCTTTCTCCAGCACTGAGTGGCACCTGCGCTCTGCTTGGTTTCCATTCCAGGGTAGTTCCTTGACCTGGACGTTCTCCTTTGCTCTGTAACTCACATCACAATTATTTCTATCCTTGCAGCTGGCAGACGACTTGCTCTCAGACGTCTTCGCCTCCATCGGTTCAGTGACTTTAGCCTTGTTGTTGATCCTCTTCCTGGCAGTGGTGGCCTCCGTCGTTGCCGCCAACAAGAGGGCAACTCAGGGGTCCTACAGCCCGAGCCGTCAGGAAAAGGATGGCTCTCGCGTGGAGATGTGGAGCATGACATCTCCCCCTGCAATGGAAAGGCTGATTTAGGACCATCCTGTCTCTAGAGGAAGAGATCCACACACTGCGAATGGGACACTTGTACCTGAGTGTTTTTCTGACAAACCTGGAGACATCAAGTTACAACTGGGACCACACTGAAACTGTGGGAAGGACTCCTTTGACCACCGTACGGATGTTCATAGTGGTTCAACTTCACACCATCATTTTATTGTATTATGTTAGCCAATCATGGAACAGTGTGCCTTGTGCCAATAATTTCAGCCTCATAATTAGCAAAGATACCTTCCTTAGGATGTGACTTCTGGGAAAAGCTCCAGTGCCTGACATTTACACTCTGTACTCTTTGCACCTTGGGGACACGTTTTTAGTTTGCCCATCAGCTGGCAACTGCATTTTTTTCACACAGAAACTACAGAAAAAAAAAAAAAATAAACACATCTCTCACTCTTCCTGTCATGTGGTGAAAGGTTTTAGTTTGTACCTATGAGGAGATGCACATTTTTTGTCCTTCAGTCATGGATTCGAGAAAGTTATGGGAAAGACCTATGGTTAAAAAGCGACTCACCATCCACAAATAAAAATTGACATGTGGTTGTTCCTCTTTCTGAGGTTTTTTTTTTTTTTTTTTTTTTTTTGCATTTTGTGACACTACATGTGACAAAAGTAACCTCTAGGAGCATTTGAAGAACGTTTTAACTAAATCACCTCAAGCGCTACGTTTAAAATCCTTGCCCTTTGTAAGGTGTTGCTTAAGGTCGAAACACTTTCCGAGGCAGAAAACAGAATAAAAGGAAACCTCGTATTCTCAAACCTGAAGGACCAAGCTCTTTCCTTCCAACTGCTTTTTGATAAGTCAGTGTCAGACAGTGACCTTGTCTAAAGGTAAGAACCCCAAAGTACAGTGCACGCACCTCAAGGAGCATGTGTGTAAGACTATCTGTGTGGTTTGGAGGGAAAATACTGGGCCTTCTATTTATGTATTTTTTCTGTCAAAGATTTAATTAGATTTTTAGATGTGTTTTGAAATGCATATAGCATGCTATTAAAGTAGTATATAAATAAAAAATTTAAATGTATGCATATATTGGTTTGGCCAAAAAGTTCGCTCGGATTTTTCTGTGCCATCGTATGGAAAAACCCGAACGAACTTTTTGGCCAACCCAATATACTTTGGATATATGCTCAAAAAATTAATAACATGAATTTTTATATATGTTCTAGAGCAAGCCATGCTCCTCAACTACTCAAAGACACCACTCCAGAAATCGCCCCTCTACCTTCCACATCATCAGCATTCCCACTGTACTAGATCATTTCCAATAGCACCAAACATGCTGCCATATTTCCTGTCGTATAAAATTACCTTCTGTGGCCCCATCTGCCTCCAATTACCATCCTGTTCCTCACTATGCCTGTCAGCAAAACGTCCATAAGAGAGTTTTATATTCTCTGTCTCCCCTTCCTCTCCTCCCATTCTCTCTTGAGATCAAACTAATTTGGCTTTTCTCTGCACCACCCCATGAAAGAGCTCGTGTCAGGGTCACCAGTGGACACGTTGCCGAACACAGCAGCCCATCCTCAGACCTCAGCAGCCTTTGAAACAGCCGTCATTCCTTTCTCGAAATACTTGCCACCCAATGGGACACCATTTCTTCCTGATATTCCTTTTACCCCACTGTCCAGCCCCTCTCCGACTCTTCGCTGGTTTCCCCTCATCTTCCTCTGCTTTATTGTTTTTAATTTTTAAATTTTTTTAGGAGTTGTGCAGTGAGAAAATTCCCTTTTGTCCTCCTGATTTTTTATTTTTTTAATTAATTAATTAATTAATTAATTATTTTTTTTGGCTGTGTTGGGTTTTGGTTTCTGTGCAAGGGCTTTCTCCAGTTGCGGCAAGCGGGGGCCACTCTTCATCGCGGTGCGCGGGCCTCTCACTATCACGGCCTCTCGTTGCGGAGCACAGGCTCCAGACGCGCAGGCTCAGTAATTGTGGCTCACGGGCCTAGTTGCTCCGCGGCATGTGGGATCTTCCCAGACCAGGGCTCGAACGCGTGTCCCCTGCATCGGCAGGCAGATTCTCAACCACTGTGCCACCAGGGAAGCCCCTTTATTTATTTTTTTCCATACTGTTTATCACTACCTGACAAATCACGTATTTTTTGCTGTCTGTTTCTCCTGACTAAAATTTAAGTTACATGGGGACAAGAACTTTTTTTTCTTTCACTGCAAAATCCCTCATTTAAAACAGGCCTAATGTACAATAAAAACAGAATGAATATTTTCTGCATAAATGTACAAATAATGAATGAATGTTATTTGTGCCTGCCACCAGCAAAACCCCAAAGTGCCCAAGATTTGTGTGAGTTGACATTGGATGTTCCTGCTACTAAACTGTTAATAGCTTTGTAGCTATTAATGGCTTAATCTTTGGCTTTCCCTCAAATTTTCATATTGTTTTAAGTGTTTGTCCAAGAAAATGGATGTCTCTGGGTGTCTGCATGTGGAGTATGCCATAAGACATTTTCTTTACATTTACATCCCATTAGAGTTACAACTTCTTAATAGAGGCTTATATGGAAAGGACAAAAAGAGCTCTTGCTTAAAGAAAAAATAAAAGTAGCTGACTTTAAAAAACTACAAACTAAAAAAAAATCACAGAGGAGAAGTTGGTCCTGTTGGGATCAGCAAGGGTAAGAAGAAAAGGATAACTGTCAATGGTAATACTTTAAGTGTAGAAAAGACGTCTAACTAATCTGGCTACTCACCCTCCTCCAGTGCCTAGTTCAGGGCTTCACATAGGAATGCATGTTCAAATATATGTATGAATGAATGCATGCAGGCATGAATAAATGAATGATTCCATGTGAACGTGCCAAACATATAGGAGGTTACTTACTGACTAGCCCAGCAAGTCAAATCTGCATCTTTGAACAAGCTAGATATACAATATCTTATGTCAGAATGCTTCCAAGTTAGCCCTATGGAGTATTTGTACTGAACCATCTTTAAAAAGATAAACCTCATCTTAAGTAGAAAAGTCTAGTAATTGCATCACCAATGTTGGGGTGACTTTCTTCTTTTTTTTTAATTAACTTTTTTTTTTTAATAGTAGTATAGTTAATTTACAATGTTGTGTTAGTTTCAGGTGACAGCACAGTGATTCAGATATATATATAATATGTATTACAGTATATATATATCTATTCTTTTTCAGATTCTTTTCCATTATAGATTATTACAAGATACTGAACATAGTTCCCTATGCTATACAGTAAGTCCTTGTTATTTACCTATTTTATATATATTTTATATATAGCAGTGTGTATGTGCTGATCCCAAACTCCTAATTTACCGCCCCCCCCACTATCCCCTTTGGTGACCATAAGTTTGTTTTCTATATTTCTATATTTGTGAGTCCATTTCTGTCTTGTAAATAAGTTTATTTGTATCATTTTTTTAGATACAAATAAAGTGATATCATATATTTGTCTTTTTCTGACTTACTTCACTTAGAATGATAGTCTCTAGGCCCATCCACGTTGCTGCAAATGGCATTATTTCCTTCTTTTATTATGGCTGAGTAATATTCCATTGTATATATATACCACATCTTCTTTATCCATTCATCTGTTGACAGACATTTAGGTTGCTTCCATGTCTTGGCTATTGTAAATAGTGCTGCTATGAACATTGGGGTGCATGTATCTTTTAGAATTAGAGTTTACTCCTGATATATATCCAGGAGTGGGATGGCAGGATCATATTGTAACTCTATTTTTAGTTTTTGAAGGAACCTCCATACTGTTCTCCACAGTGGCTGTATCAATTTACATTCCCACCAACAGTGCAAGAGTATTCCCTTTTCTCCACACCCTCTCCAGCATTTATTACTTGTAGATATTTTAATGATGGCCATTCTGACTGGTGTGAGATGATACCTCATTGTAGTTTTGACTTGCATTTCTCTAATAATTCATGATATTGAGCATCTTGTCATGTGCCTGTTGGCCATCTGTATGTCTTCTTTGGAGAAATGTCTATTTAGGTCTTCTGCCCATTTTTGATTGGGTTGTTTGGTTTTTTTTATATTAAGGTGTATGAGCTCTTTGTATATTTTGGAAATTAATCCCAGAACTGGAACAAAAAAATTTTTAATTTTTTCGAAACACGAAAGACCCCAAATAGCCAAAACAATCTTGAGAAAGAAGAATAGAGCTGGAGGAATCATACTCCCTGTCTTCAGACTACCCTACAAAGATATAGTAATCAAAACAGTATGGTGCTGGCACAAAAACAAACATATAGATCAATGGAACAGGATAGAAAGCCCAGAAATAAACCCACACACCTATGGTCAATTAATCTACAACAAAGGAGGCAAGAATACACAGTGGAGAAAAGACAGTCTCTTTGATAAGTGGTGCTGGGAAAACTGGACAGCTACATGTAAAAGAATGAAATTAGAACACTCCCTAACACCATACACAAAAATAAACTCAAAATGGATTAAAGACCTCTGACGTAAATCACAGCAATATTTTTTTGGCTCCATGTCCTAGAGCAATGGAAATAAAACCAAAAATAAACAAATGGGACCTAATTAAACTTAAAAGCTTTTGCACAGCAAAGGAAACCTTAAACAAAACAAAAAGACACCTACAGAATGGGAGAAAATATTTGCAGATGATGTAACATTCACATCATGTGTATTTTTGCAATTTGTGTTAGCTTGGTTTCAGAGATGGTGGAAACAGTTCCTCTCATGCTTGTTTGTATTGTGATGTTACCACTGCTCCTCTCAAGAGGTGGGTCTGTTTGCCATCCCCTGAGTCAGGGCTGGCTTTGTGACTTTCTTTGACCAACAGCATGTCATGGAAATGATGCTAGGTGCAAGAGACTTGCAGGTTTTTTTCCTTCCCTTAGATGGTTGTCCTGAGACTTCCATGCTGTGAAGTCTGGAGTGAATGTACCAACTGGAGAGAGGCTCAGCTCTGCCAGGCTCCCAGCCACCCTCCCTGCTGGATGCAGCCACATGGTGACCCCTGTGAAACCAGCAGAGGGACAACCCCATCAAGCCACAGAATCAAAGAGAAATCATAAATCATTGTTTGACGTCACTAAGGTTTAGGTTGATTTGTTACATGGTGGTTGGTGACTGAGACATACCTGTCCACACCAACAAGGCAAACCAAAGAACACAGCAGGATGCAGGACTCATCTGCTTCTAATTCCTTTGCTTCCAGAACTGCTGCTCTGGGAACCAGTGGGCCATGCAGTATTCATCTGCAGAGTAAGGATAATTAGCCCAATATTAATAAAAGATGACAAACGCATGCTGATTTCTCTCAGAGCGGGAAATATGGTGAGAATCCATTCACTCCAAGCCCTGGTCTGGGCGGCTGAGGGTCCCCTGTCCTTCCAGCGCAGCCATCTACAGGCTTAGGGGCTGGGGTGTAAAGGGGACACAGCCGTCCCGCTTCCTGCCCGGGGCGAACCCTGGCCGGGCAGCCAATGCAAAAGGCACATTTGGTGTGTGTTTACAAGGAGGGACAGGAAGGGCCCCTCAAGGGGCCTCTCGCACGGCTCCTGTAGGCGCAGTGAGTGCCAAGGGCAGCAGGAAATGACAAACGACTGTAACTTAAACCAGCCGTCAAACCTGCCCTATTTCACTTCCTTAAATGACCACTGTTTAACAGGCCTTCATCTCAGACAGAGGAAGGTGTGGTCCCGGAGTTTGGCCCTGGGTAGCACAATTATTATCATTATCAATCAGTATTAGCTGCAGTTATTGAAGAGTAACTGGTACAGTACCTAGAGGCAGAACTAGAATGAATCAATGTAATGAACACTTCCATTATTACAGTGACAGTGAGGGATCCTTTGGGGAGCTCTTGCTAAGGACCAGGACTATATTTAGCTACTCTACATGCATCCTGGCTCATTTAAACCTTACGACAGCTCTTGGAAAGAGGAACTTTTATCTTCACTTTAAGAGCCTTTGGAGACAAACATAGGTTTAAGTTTCTGCTCTGCCCCATCCAGGTGACATGAACTTAGCCTGAAAAACAGGCTCCCACCTCCTACTCATTGGTCTGCCAAACCAATGCCATGGGTAACTTCTCCTCCAATCCCCTTCCCATCCATCTTATGATGTATTTGTAAAATAAGCAGATTTCGTGCAAAGAAAGGTTACTTTTTCATGTTGTTCTCATGTCTCAGAATTGCCCCTGTGATGGCAGCCCCATCCGACTGGGGACATCACTTCATCTATAAGACTGGCATGAACTGTATAGACCACCTGTATGTCCTCAATAAAACTGTCAGAAAATAAATCAAAGGTCGCAGGTCTCTCAGTCCCCCAAACAACTGACGATAAGAATGAAAAAAAAAAACAAAAACAAGTTTTCTTTACAGAGAGTACTTTATTTTACCCAGCCTTTTAGCATCACTCCTTAAACCTCTTGTGTTAAGGAATCACAATCATCTACAATCATCACCAGCAAGAAAGACTGAGTTTAAATCTTTCTCGGTTTAAATCGTCCTTTTGATGATGATTAGCTAGCCAACTTTACCTGGTTTTATGCTCGACAGGGGTATGATTCAAATCATGAAACTTTCCTTAATTCTGGAGTGAATATGACCTTTCACATTTCAACCAGCTTCCAGCAAAAGTGCAACTTTTACTGCTGTGCATTGCATTGAAAAGCAATGTCAAAAATGCAAGTCTCCAATTTAAGCCCATTCGTCTGTAATTTTGGTGCCCAGGCTTTGCTTTATGTGGTCCCAGAAACCTGGGAACGACATCCATCAAATATATTTGGCAGTACCTGCCTGAGGACAGCCGCTTTAAGAACCAGCCATGGGGTTGGGTGACAAACTCCCGAATCCACCTCTCTCAGCTCTAAGAAGCACCTCCTGGAGGTGTTCATGGTTTGCAGCTCGAGGCTCCAAAACTGAAGTTTATTCAGCCTGAAATAAAGTAAACACCAAATGGAAACAAGTATATGTGTTGGTAAAAGTCCCCAAAGCATAGGTGCTCCTGAACCCTGTGGTGACTCAGCCCTTCATGTCATGGATTTGGAGATGTCATAGGTCAGCTCATTCAGTGACACAGTCAACATCCAAAAGCCTTTTACTGGCGGGGACTGGCATCCACAGATACCTTCTAGGTGAGCTCCCCCAGAGATCATTCAGAAACCTTATTTTGCCAGGCCAGTCCTGTTTCCAAAAAACAAACAGAAATATTGCTCTCCATATGAATAATTTTGGGATGTTTAATTGTGCAAAAAAGGTAAATAACGGGGCTTCCCTGGTGGCGCAGTGGTTGAGAATCTGCCTGCCAATGCAGGGGACATGGATTCGAGCCCTGGTCTGGGAAGATCCCACATGCCGTGGAGCAACTAGTCCCATGAGCCACAACTACTGAGCCTGCATGTCTGGAGCCTGTGCTCCGCAACAAGAGAGGCCGCGATAGTGAGAGTCCCGCGCACCGCGATGAAGAGTGGCCCCCGCTTGCCACAACTAGAGAAAGCCCTCGCACAGAAACGAAGACCCAAACACAACCAAAAATAAATAAATAAATAAATAAATAATATTTTTTTAAAAAAAGGTAAATAACTAAATCCTAACCACCAAGAGGAGGTTTAATTTGAAAATACTTTGTCATATGAAAAAGTTCAGTTAAGCCTAACTCTTAAGGTTGCTTTTATGAGGTTCCCAAAATTATTAAATCTCTGAGATCTGGAATATAGGTATCCCCACGTGAACTCAAGCTCAATTTTTTTCTAAAAGTCTTTGCTGTTTTTCGAATGAATTGGTATTTAATTCTCTGATAGACAGAAGAGAAGCCAGAAGATCCTCTTGCCTGGTGATCTGAACAGTACATGGATTTCAATTCAATATCCCTGCACTGCTAAGTACTAATGTAGTTCAATTATTGAATCTGCAGTAATAGGACTTAAATATTCCAAACCTGAAGAGGAGCAAGGATGATCAATTTAATAATTAAGTATCTGAAGCATCTAATGACCAGAATTACTGATTAGAGGAGATTCCAGTTATGTCAGCTTATTTAGCATTTGGTAGAATATTATTACTTTGGTAGAATGGGAGGCCTTGTCATGGGAAAAAAAGAATAAAGAAAATATTGTTTTCAATTAGAAAGTAAAATATGATATTGTCATCCGAATTGGTAGAAGCCACTTTAAATCATTTGAAATGAAATACAAATTAATTCCAGCACCTCTCTCTTGAAGAAACTAGCCAAATACGTCCATGTGATAAAAATTACATTTATTTAGATTTAATGGAGTTCCAGTAACTTACATGAATATTGTTTCGACCTTCTGAATGCATTTCAGTAGATCTAATATCTGCCCTCAAGAGTTACTAGTCCAGAGATGAGACAGTTGTAAAAGACTCAGAAGGGCTATAAAAATAAACACACTGTTGCCATGAATAGTTAGTTAATCTTAAAACCTGTGTAATAAATATTCTGTTTGTTTTAAAGAGGATGATTGGACCTCTTCTCAGAGGATGTTTCTTTCTGTGTTCTCTGACCCAGAAATTAAAACTAGAAATAATGAAGCTAGGTGGGAAATGCTTCAAGATGGTAGATCAATTCTTAGCTCAGCACTCAAGATACATCCCAGTAGTGTTCAGGAATAAATTTGATCAAAAATAGTCACCTTGGGCTTCCCTGGTGGCGCAGTGGTTGAGAATCTGCCTGCCAATGCAGGGGACACGGGTTCAAGCCCCGGTCTGGGAGGATCCCACATGCCGCGGAGCAACTGGGCCCGTGAGCCACAACTACTGAGCCTGCGCGTCTGGAGCCTGTGCTCCGCAACAAGAGAGGCCGCGATAATGAGAGGCCCACGCACCGCGATGAAGAGTGGTCCCCACTTGCCACAACTAGAGAAAGCCCTCGCACAGCAACGAAGACCCAACACAGCCATAAATAAATAAATAAATAAATAAATAAAAATTAAACTTAAAAAAAAAATAGTCACCTTGAATGAAAGCCATTGCTGACAAGAGACTAGGCAAACAGACTTCACATTATTTAATCAATTACACAGACAAAATAAAAACAGATTATTGGGTTGCTGTGGTATTTTTCATCACTGTTACAAGTTAGATATCCAAAATTCAGTTCTTACAGTCAGTTTATTTTCTCAAGACTATAACAATTTCTCTTTGCTGCTATCAGATGCCAGTCAGGGTGTGTGGAGGAATTAGCAAGTCTCTGTCCTCAGCTGTGGAGTAAGATTTATAATCCAGTAAGTATCATTTCTCTCCAGAAACGGCTCTCTTTATTTAAAAAAAAAAAAAACAGGTATTTGTGACCATTAACTATTTGAAGCAATAATTGAAGAAATGGGGCACTGGACATAAATATGAACTTTCTGACCAACTGTGTTTAATCCAACTGTGTGTTGTAACTTCTGTTTCCCACTAAACTTTTTTTAAAATTGGGATATAGCTGCTTTACAATGTTGTGTTAGTTTCTGCTGTACAGTGAAGTGAATCAGCTATATGTATGCATATATCCCCTCTTTTTTGGATTTCCTTCCCATTTAGGTCACCACAGAGCACTGAGTAGAGTTCCCTGTGCTATACAGTAGGTTCTCATTAGTTATCTATTTTATACATAGTAGTGTGTATGTGTCAATCCCAATTTCCCAATTCATCCCACTCCCCTTCTCCCCTTGGTGTCCATATATGGACATGGAAGCAACCTAAATGTCCATTGACAGATGAATGGATAAAGATGTGGTACATATATACAATGGGATATTAGCCACAAAAAGGAACAAAATTGGGTCATTTGTAGAGACGTGGATGGACCTAGAGACTGTCATACAGAGTGAAGTAAGTCAGAGAAAAACAAATATCACATATTAATGCATACATGTGGAATCTAGAAAAAATGGTACAGATGAACCTATTTGCAAAGCAGAAATAGAGACACAGACATAGAGAACAAATGTATGTTTCCCACTAAATTTCTGAGTGTAATCCTCTTTTGCCAGCCATATTCTTCTGGTGTCTATTAGTAAAAGACTCATTAACTCAAAGCCCCCTCTAGAACCTCTGAAACTCCAATCCCTATAATGTTCTTGGGGCAAAGTTGCTTTTTCTTATCTTGATGAGAGATATCGATCAGTCATCTCCACTTTCCCTTTTATGACAAGATAATAAAGGGCACCCCCCTCCCTGGAAGGTGCTCTATTGGGGAGTAGAGGGGGGTGGGTCTCCCTAGGCTGTGCTGACTTTACAGGTGTCTCCTCCTTGTCAGGAGTGGTGGTGCCGGAGCCCCACCCAGGCTGCAGTGCCTCCTGCGGGGCAGCCCCGACCCCCCCCCAAGAGGCCGCTGCTGGAGGAGGGGGGTGGCATGTGCTTCTGCGTCCTCTAAAGGTCCCTAGGCCAGCAGCTGCCTCACCCAGCAGCACTGTCCCCTTACCCCGACCTGGATCCCACAGGTGACTCTGCCACCCTCACTAGCAGCGACAGTAACTCAGCTCCCGCCGTGCTCAGCACTTCCCAGAATTTTCAGTCTCCTCAAGCGCACTAGGAGGTTAGGCTCTCCTGCTGCCCCCCACCTCACGTCTTCAGAGTCCTCTGTTCTGTCCAGACCACCTTCCCAAGCACGTGCACCGACTCCCTCCAAGAGTTCAAGCGATGCTCTCCACCTGCCCCAAAGGGCTGCCCAGTCTCAGGACACAGAGGCGGGGGCCTGGCTGCCCCAGGATCCTCCAAGACAGACACGCACACAGGACTCTAACTGATGACCTGCAGAGGCATGTGGATGGTGAAACTCTGTCTAGCAAGAAACTGGCAGGATAACGTAAACATCCTTACGCAGATGTAGCCATTTTCCCCCACGAACTGTTGTGTCCCAGTCCTCCGATATCAGCATAATCGCCCTTTGTAACCTGTGAGAGGACACGTCATCTGACTTTTTCTTGCTCGGTACTATTTACTTTTCAACATAAATTCTTCTGTTCTGAGTTTAAAATCCACTCCTTGATCATTTTCTTCCTTCTTCTTCCACCCAAAACAAGGAAGCAAACTGAGTTAGCTGGTGGCTCCTGGATCTCTGGTAGATTCCCTGACTCTCACATTCTACGTATTGATTCACTGCAGTTAAGTTAAATACACTGATTTGATGCTGTCTGAAGGGTCTCCTCCTCCTCCCCTCACACCCCAACCCGTTCTTTCGTTGACAATTTCATGAATGTCCAGACCTCCAAGGCTTTTAGCACTCCCCAACCCACAATGAGGTTGTTCAAAATGCACATCTTCTGAATCATTCAAACATATCTGGAACATACAAATCTGACTTTAAAACCAGTACATATAATAATACTTCCCTCACATTCATTCTAAACAGCAGAATTATTCATTTTGCTCATTTAATGAAAAAAAAATCACCAAATGTCTTGCATTTGCTGCTAAGTACAACATAATTAATTGAAATCAAACATAACATCTGAAATCTTACCTAGGAGGAAAAATGGTGAGGTAGAGAAGATTGCACAAAACACAGAACACAGAAATTTCTGAAAGGAGTTGATTATCCTGAAAGGAGATTGTTTTACTGTCCAGGGAGGCATAATGTCCTCTCATGTGGAGGGAGGTATAATGGATGTAAAGGGTGGGAAGGGAGAATTATATAAATTATATACAATGATATATATAATTATACAATCTATATATACAATTATATAAATACTGGCCTGGTGACATTTAAAATGTGACAGGAGGAGAAGGGTTACAAAAAAAAATTCATCCCTCAATCAAGGGCACCCAAGACATATCACAAAATAAGATGCAACGAATTATGTTGAAATTCTAATGTTGCTGACCATGTCATTTAAAGTATTCACAATATCAAAAAATGAGAACATGACTTACTTTACAATGTGCCAAAGGTCAAGTATGGCCATGATTCTATCAAATAATTTAAGCACAAATAAGCTTTAAACAACTTCTAAATTTTTCCCATTATGCTAACATTTTCAAAATCATTAAAGAAATGTGTAGAGCAATTATGGAACAAATGAAATGTCAGTTGCTTGTATATATTATTCAGTTTAAATCTTAAAATACACAATAATCTCTACTGTTAACACTTTATTAATGGACAAAAATATGTAAAGAAAGAAATTATGCTTAATAAAAAGTTTCACATTTACATTCATTTCCAAAGAACATGTAATAATACCTTCCTGTACTGTAATTTGAGAACCTTTACCCATAATTCACGCAGAAATGACTACAGGATTAACCTCCTCCTGGGCTTTGAGTTTTAGAAACAAGTTCCTGACTGCTTGCTTCTTTCCATCCCACTTCCATCATAACTTCAGAGTTAGTTTCAGACTTTTAGTTTTACTGCTACTAAGCTCAACACCATTCCTTCTATTTTGAGTTTTGCATGCCTGGTGTGAATATTTAGTGGACAGCCATCTCCAAATGAAGGGATAGTTAATTTATCAGACTCATGTGAGAGTTAACAGAGAGGTATAAGACTTTTCCAAGGTTCTTCCATCTTGATTAGTGATATTCTATTCAGTTTCATTCAACACAAAGCTATTAAGTATCTACTGTAAGACAGATGTCGTGCTAAGAACTGGAGATTCAAAGATGAACAAAACAAGAGGTAGCCACGATGGTGGAGCAGGAAGACCCTGAGCTCACTTTCTCCCACAGGTACACCAAAATTACAACTATTTACACAGCAACTATTGATGAGAACAACCTGAAGACCAGCAGAAAAGATCTCCTACAACTAAAGATATAAAGAAGGAACCACAGCAAGATGGGTAGGAGGGGCAGAGATGCTGTATAGTCAAAACCCACACTCCCAGGTAGGCTACCCACAAATAGCAGGATAATCAAAATTGCAGAGCTTCCTCCAAAGGAGTGAGGGGTCTGAGTCCCACATCAGCCTCCTCAGCTGGGAATCCTACACTGGGAAGACAAGCCCCAGAATGTCTGGCTTTGAAGGCAGGCAGGCTTGCATTCAGGAGAGGTGGAGAGCTATGGACACTACATAATGATCAAGGGATCAATCCAAGATGAAGATATAACAATTGTAAATATATATGTACCCAACATAGGAGCACCTCAATACCTAGGCAAATATGAACAGCTATGAAAGGAGAAATGAACAGTAACACAATGATAGTGGGAGACTTTAACACCCCACTTACGTCAATGGACAGATCATCCAGACAGAAAATAAGGATACGTAGTACTTAAATAACGCATTAGACCAAATGGACTTAATTGCTATTTATAGAGCATTCCACCCAAAAGCCACAGAATACACATTCTTTTCAAAGGCACATGGCACATTCTCCAGGATTGATCACATGCTAGGCCACAAGACAAGCCTCAGTAAATTTCAGAAAATTGAAATCATATCAAGCATCTTTTCCAACCAAAATGCTGTGAGACTAGAAATCAACTACAAGAAAAAAAACTGCAAAAAACACAAACACATGGAGACTAAACAATATGCTACTAAACAACCAATGGGTCACTGAAGAAATCAAAGAGGAAATCAAAAAATACCTAGAGACAAATGACAATGAAAACACGATAAACCAAAACCTATGGGACACGGCAAAAGCTGTTCTAAGATGGAAGTTTATAGAAGTACAATCTTACCTCAAGAAACAAGAAAAATCTCAAATAAACAACCTAAACTTACAGCTAAAGCAAATAGAGAAAGAATAACAATCAAAATCCAAAGTTAGTACAAGGAAAAATAAAGTTTAGAGCAGAAATAAATGAAATACAGACTAAAAAAAAAAATAGAAAAGATCAATGAAATTAAAAGCTGGTTCTTTGAAAAGATAAAATTGATAAACCTTTAACCAGACTTATCAGGAAAAAAAAGAGAGAGGGCCCAAATCAATAGAATCAGAAATGAAAAAGGAGAAGTTACAATGGGCACCACAGAAATACAAAGGATCATAAGAGACTACTACAAGCAACTACATGCCAATAAAATGGACAACCTGGAAGAAATAGACAAATCTCAGAAAGTCACAATCTCCCAAGACTGGAACCAGGAAGAAATAGGAAATATGAACAGACCAGTTACCATTCCTGCAATTGAATCAGTAATTTAAAAACTCCCAACAAACAAAAGTCCAGGACCAGGTGGCTTCACAGGTGAGTTCTACCAAACATTTAGAGAAGAGTTAACACCTATCCTTCTGAAACTATTCCAAAAAAATTGTAGAGGAAGGAACACTTCTGAACTCATTCTACGAGGCCACCATCACTCTGATACCAAAACCAGACAAAGATACCAAAAAAAAGAAAATTACAGGCCAATATCACTGATGAACATAGATGCAAAAATCCTCAACAAAATAGTAGCAAACCAACTCCAGCAAAACATTAAAAGGATCATACACCATGATTAAGAGGGATTTATCCCAGGGATGTAAGGATTTTTCAATATCCTCAATCAGAGTGATACACCACATTAACAAATTGAAGACTAAAAACCATATGATCATCTCAGTAGATGCAAAAACAGCTTTTGATAAAATTCAACATCCAAATTAGGCATATTTTTAAAAAGCATTTCTCTTTTTGTTACTTCCCTTTACTTTTGACAAGGATGAACTAGCTATAAAAAGAATGTGGTAGATAAACAGTACATTTTAATCCTATATTAATGAATTAGAACAAACAGAAGAATTTCCATTTTTACGTATTGTGTTATATGCCTACTTATAAGTCAAAGATAATGGCCAAAGATGGATAGTTCTTTATTCTTAATTGAAGCATGAAAATTATAAATTAAGAAATGTATAACTCTTCAAAAAATAGAATATTACTTATCATCAGCATTATGGACTGAACTGTATCCCCTCCTCAAATCCATTTATTGAAGCCCTACTCTTTTCTCCCCCAATACCTCAAAATGTGCCTGTATTTGGAGACAGCCTTTAAAGAGGTTATTAGGTTAAAATGAAGCCCTTAGGGTGAGGGCTAATCCAATCTCACTGATGTCCTTATAAGAAGAGGAGATTAGGATATACAAAGAGATACCAAGGATGCAAGCACACATGGAAAAGGCCCTGTAAAGAGGCTGAAAGAGGGAAGCCATCTGCAAGCCAAGGGCAGGCTTCAGAGGAAACTAACCCTGCAGGCACCTTGATTGTGGACTTCCAGCCTCCATAGCTGTGTTTAAGCCTTCCGGTTTATAATAATTTGTTATGGCAGCCCTAGAAAAGTAATACGATCATCAAGCCAGAAAGAAGAAAATTAGCCTTGAAAAGGAAAAATGAGGCAAAGAAAAGTAAGTGAAAGAAAAACCTAAAGAGAGTTATTTTATCTTGGCAATTAGTTGGCCATATGCCTTTTCAACTCTTTCATACTGTTGGTCGTTCAAAAACAGTGGAGAGAGTAGAAATGGACCACAAAGTCTTCCCTCAACTGTTAAGTTCTAACAAGTCTCTCTTACATTCACAGTGTAATGAGGCAAGTTAGAAGTGAGAGTGCGTGGAAGAGTCAGAACCAGTGTTTCTCAACACTTCTTGGGCTAATTTTTATCACCTTGAGGCAGGGCTGTAGATGGAGCGAAAGCACACAGCTGCTGCCTCTTCTTGCCTTGTGAACCTTATCAGACTTCAAACCCCTGCCTGGTGTGAGACAAAATATATTCAATCAACAGTAGAGAAACCACACTGAATTTGCTAATGTTCTTTTAAGATGCTCATCACATCAAATGTTAAATACTCCCTACAATTTAAAGCTGTGCTGTCCAATGTGGTAGCCACTTGCCAGATTTGATTATATAAATTTAAATTTAATTAAAATGTCAGTTCCTCAGTCACATTAGCCAGATTTCAAGTGAGCCACACGTGGCCAGTGGCTACCACATCTGACAGCAGTGATATAGAACATTCCCACTGTCATGGGAAGCTCCACTAGCACTGCTTTAGAATATAAAATTTGGCCAACTTTATAGCTATAGCAGCCATCTCCATTTAAATTATTTAAATCCCTATATGACCTGTATCTTTCTTTCAGTATTTCCTCTGTTGTAGGGAACGCATGATTTCCCTGTGCTTGGGTTTAAAACAGAAACACAAGTTTTAATCTGTACCAAAAAAAAAAAAAAAGGTATGTTGGCAACTTCTGAGTGAAAGCAAATGTGGTCAGGGCACAGGGGGTTTCCCACCCCTTTTCCCCCAGAAAGACGGTCCTTCACACAGTGTTAAAAATCGTTCCAGTTGGTTGAGTCCAGACTATTCACTTACAGACACCTGCTGTCCACTCAGGGCCATCAGAGGGGCTCGTGGGGTGGGTGTTTCCGGTGGTCTTAGCTTGTCCACCGGCACATTTGGAGAAACAGAGGGTGCAGTGCCCTGTCCCGCAGCACCTGCACCGGAGCATCAAAGTAAAGCCCACATTCCTCACCACACATTTAACTCTGCAATCCTACACCGGGAAGTGTTTTCCCTGACCCAGACTGGTGATCAGCTTCTGCCCTAAAGCATGAGAAAAGGACCATTAATTCTACAGTGAACTGGGTTTTACAAGGATCACTTCAGTATGAAAAACAGAATACAAACAGCCTTTAACTCGTGTTTCTATGCCCCTCCCCTTAAAGTGGAACATGGGAGGGTTTATACTACTTATTTTAGAAAGAAGGAAATATTGGCCCCTAATTAAGAATATTGCTGGAGGCTGTGTAGAAAAATGGAAATGTGAGAGGTTCAAGTGGAAAGTATCTAAGTGTCTTGCTAGGGGCGCACTATTCTTTCTTCTCTTTTAACTGCAAAATGTATAAAAGGTGTTAGGGCTTACAGAACCTTTTTATTGTTTTGTTTTACAGCTCAAAGAATGGCCCATGGAGATTTAACCCCCTTTACCTCTAAGAGAAATGTGAACCTTCCCATCTGAAGGATGGGGGAAGGGAAGAGTCAGGAAGAGAAGGATCGCTTTCTAGTCCTTGGCATGAACTGCCCCGAAGCTGGCGTGGGTGGCCGCCACCCAGATGGCTGTTCCCTTTGCCGGCGCACTGGAGAGCAGACCCCTAGGGCTGCTGTGAGAGGGGAGAGCTCCCGTCCCACCCGGGGCAGGTCAGAGTGCGCTGATGTCAACAGTCTCAGAATCTATAGAGAGGCTGGGCCAGGCCTGGCATGCGGGGGAGACAGGAGGCCTGTTGTCTTTGGCAAAGCTCTGTCTATCTGAGAAGCTACCACCGCCTCTAACACCCTCCCCGTGGACATAGTGCGACGTAGGGGGAAACACGGGCCTGAACGCTGCAGGCATGGGGCCCGCACGCTGCCTGCTGTAATCAGCCGGAGATCATTTAGGCTCCCTGATTTTCTCTAGTTCTTCAGCTGCAAAGCAGGGATGATAAGATCCATCCCATCACATCGCTCGGAGGAAAACTAAAATTCGTAAAACTCCCGGGCGCGTAGGTTTCTAATCAGTGGTGGCTCTGAGGTTAGTCACGACTCTGTGGGTGCTTTTCCTGGACCCACAGAGACTCTGCCCTAGATTCTCAGCGTCACCTGCACCCAAATACTTAGGGCTCTATGTTCAGCTTTCGGAAGTGACAACTGTGCTGGGGCAAAAATTAGTTTTTGTCCAAAACGTCAAATGTTTAGAGTGTCCCTCTCAGGGCCCTCCGCTTCTGCACCCCCACAGGAAAGGTCTGCCGGCTCCACACCAGCTCTCTCACTTTGGGCTCCCGTGACAGGATGTCGTCATGAAGCGACTGCACGTGGTGGTGAAGCAGAGAAAGGGGTCTCTGTGCAAAGGCAGGAATCATGGCCGGAAGTGGGAGAATTTTGCCGCCGAAGGTAAGGAGCAGCTGTGGGGGCAAAAGAGACGCAAGAGGAAAGGGGGCTTGTAAGAAACGTTGCAGGGAGTTTAGAAATGTCAGGTGGGGGGGGGACTTACTACTTTGAACGTCCTGCTCTATTTGCCAGGGTGGGTTCTGACTACATCACCGCACCGGCATGAAGCCCCGCCCTCACCTGTTCAGCTGGGTTTACAGCTGGGCGCGGCCCGCTGACCGCTCTGCGCAGGCGCGTCTGAGGGGGTGGAGCCCTCTCCGCTCTCCTGCCGCTCAGGCCCCTCCAGGCGGACGCGAGGCTCTGCGGGCTGACGCGCCCCGTCTCCCCTGACCTCAGCGGGGGCTACTTCAGACCAGGAGAAAGGTACGGAGGGGGTCTTTGCACACCCTGGGTACCCCTGGTGCACCTCAAATCCGTGCTCTTGTGCGTGGCATGGGGGAGACGGGAAGGCTGGGGGCCAGGCCCCTTTCAAATGCGGGACGTGTTATTAGGAGACGGGAACCGCCCTGCGGGTGGAAAGCTGCTGCGTACTGATGCCGGCGCCCACAGGAGTGGCCTCAGGTTTGCAAATATCCTTTCCTGTCCGTCCGGCACCATGTGTCCGCCTTCGGGGTCCAGGGCAGACATGCTCAGAGAATGTGGCGTCCACTCTTCCCTCGGTTTACAATGTCCCGCTGCCTCTCCTGGCGTTTAGAACCGCAGGAAACTGAACGCTCTTTGAAATTCCCGGTTGGGGCAATTGAAGACCTTTCGGGAGCCTTAAACACCGAAACTTTTGGGGTACCTCTCCCACATGTCTTAAAAATAAAAACAATTCTTAATTCATAAATGAAGACTAAGATAATGCAACGGAGTTTTTGTTTTAATGTTTAACTTCGATGCTTCTAATTGAAATATCAAATATCCTTCAAAAATAGTTTTGGGGTCTCTAATTTGTTGGCACCCTAAGTCTGGGTGTAGGCTAGCCGCTGGGTAACTTTTTGCGCCGACCTGTGGGTGGAGAAAACAGATGAAGGTTAAAGCCGCCTTGTAGAAACAGGGGAGCATGGCTGGACCCTGAAATTCCATCGCGTTAACACCAGGTGGAGGTCATTGTAATTTCTAAACTAGGTGAGATAATCTAGCCTATTTGTTATTTTGTCTCCCTGGTAGCACAAAAGGACTTCTTTATGACAAAGTTTTCCCTGATAAACCTTTTTGGAAGTATCCACTTTGAGGTAACATAAAAATATTTCAAAACCATTTGTGTTTTTCGATTTTCTCCAAGTTATGTTTCCAGGGTCCAGAAAACTGATAAAATAATCCTTATTACGGTAAGAATGGTATTACTATGACAATAGTAATAGAATCACAAATATCTAACAGTTGCATTGTACTTTATAATTGACAAAGAATGTGATTTTCCAAATATCTTATCATTTGAACCTCATATCAGTTGTATGATGTAACAGGAAAGTTATTAAAAGTCCTATAAATGAGTTAATGAGCCAACCTCCTTCACATTTTAACAGGGACTTTCTGGAGATGGAATTTCTTGACACACAAGATCAAAGCATTGTTACTAGCTTACAATCATGATTTTATTTTATTTTTTTATTTTTTCAGTGGGCAAGGGAGAGACCCCATTGGCACAATAAAGAACACACTATAAAAGGTACCAATACTCCTTTTCACAGAATCCTTGTTCTTTAAGGCCTAGGGTAAGTGTTACCTCCTCTGGGAAGCCTGCCTTGCTGCCCAAGGAGCATTCTTTGTTCTTTCCCTTGCTGCCAGAGGTACTTGATCAAAGCTTCTATGTTTGTGTCCTCCATGGATTGTGAGTTCTTTCAGGATTGTTTTATCCTCTTGTACATGAGCAGCATGTAAGCCAGTACTTACAGCACAAAATAGATGCTCAGTAAATAATATTGACTGACCCATGACGTAAATGAGGAAATGAATTAATAAATGATTCATAAGTGGAACCACTTCTGTGTGTTGAAGATGGTTCACCAAGTCAAGGCTTCTAAATTTAGCAAGGATTTAAAAACTGGAGGATCGGGAGGGGCTCTGAAGTTTTAACTCAGAACCCCACTTGTCAGGGTCAAGTGTACCTTGACATCAGCACCCTGAAAGCTGCATCTTTTGAAATGCTTCAGAATATGATAACAGTCTTAAGAGATATGCAGATATACAGAAAATGATTAGAATATTAGATGTGACTAATGTTCCCTACGAGGACACCTTATAATTCCGTCCTTCCCATAAACTAAGAAATTCATAAGGAATGGAATGCATTCTGGTTACTCTTCTAAAGGCTTGCAAACATCCTCAAAGGCAGCCGCTTGCAGGCAAGGCTCCTGACAACAGTCTACTGATTTCTTAAGTATTCAGTTCTGAAAAAGGGAAGGCAAATGTGGAAAGCGTCTTCTGATCCTGGCTGCTGAAACACAGCGGTTATCACTAACGCTGATAAGCTGCTTGTCAGCACTCTTGACTCCACGTTATACGAAGCTGCAGGCTCTCCTCTCTGATTAGCACGAGAGCTAGTAAACGGCTTCAGTAGAGACATTCAAGACAGATCTTCTGTAGCTTCAAACACAGAGTCAACAGAGTTCTTTATGGAAAGCCAGCTGAAGTTCATACTTCACACCTTGGTAGATTAAAAACATTAATTTCACTCAGCCTTTATAATCAGAGAGTCCCACCTACAGACATTTATTTGAAGATGTCTGAGGGCCCGCACAAGTAGGGAAGTAATAATAATTCTTCTAAAGAAAACTGTTCCATGGAAAAGGTAGAGATTAGGAAGAGTAATAATTATACCTGAAATGTTAATAACTGGATATCTTTTTCTGTAAATACTCTTACAAGTATTTACATTTAAAAAGATAAAATTGCTAAAAAGAAATTAGAAGAATAAGAGCAGTTTTAGTGAAAACTGGATAATTTTCACAATTTTCCTTAGTGATTTTTCTAGGTGAGCCAGAAAACCTGAAGGAGACCATTATTATGCAAAGCATTCTGGTACAAATGACTTCATGTATCTCATACGATAGGGGATTTCTTGGGGAAAAAGAAGAAGAAAGAAAAGAAAAATGAAGCATTCAGTGTTGGGGGTTTTCAGTGAAAATTCATTGCTGTGCTTGCCAATACTATCCTGCAGCTGGATGTATGCTACTGCTACATCCAGTTTCATCCCCAGGAGGGGAGAAACTAGAAATTCAAACAGCTTCATATTAAGCACTTAAATTCAAGTTAGGGGACAATAGAATATAACTTTTAATAAATTTTAACATTTCTCCCTTCACAAAGATTATGTAAGAAATATTATTCAGAGATTGGAGAGTATAGGTAGAAAACATCAAATGTCTTTAAAATTATTGTGAGATAATATTAGTGAAAATTAGAAAAGCAAGCATTGTAAGTTTTTAAATTCAGTATAAAGGAAACAAATGATGTAGTCCCATTAACAAAGCAATGAACTCAGCTACTAAGAACTCTAAATCTGTAATATTTGCAACATCTATCTGTAGCTTCCCTCTTGGCCCAAATGAGGGTTGGGTTTACTCAGTGTAAAAAGAAAATCAATCATGTCTATTTCAAATTTAGATTCAAGGCTAACCTGTCTCAGAAGAGAAATTTCTGGAGGGCTGCTGGGTTATGACAGCTCTTCCCTTTGACCCTGTGCCAAGGCTAAGCTAATCTTGTCTCAGTCCTTTGTTGCCATCTTCCTCATCCATAATCGTCAGTCTGGAAGGGGGGAAGGAAACATAGTTAAGAGGGAAATGTTCGTATATTGGGATCTCCAATTCCATATACATTATATTCCAAACTACTTAGAGATCTTAAAATGCTTCGTGATGTTATTCAGTAACACTTACAGTAATCTTGAAGAATGAAATAATCATCAGAAGGCTAGAGAAATGCAAATACTATTTGGATTTTTTTTTTAGATATTTTTATTGTTGAGAATTTCAAGCATATTTGAAAATAGAATAATATAACAAAATCACTTATTACACAGCTTCAGCATTTATCCACTCTTGTACTATACCGCATTGCCTATAATGTATCTACTTTCTCCAGCCTGTAAACTTTTGAAGTAAGTCCCAAACATCCTATTATTTCATCTCTCCATTTCAGTATGTGTCTCTAAAAGAACTCATTTTTTTTCAACATCTTTATTGGAGTATAATTGCTTTACAATGTTGTGTTAGTCTCTGCTATGTAACAAAGTGAATCAGCTATACATATACATATATCCCCATATCTCCTCCCTCTTGCGTCTCCCTCCCACCCTCCCTATCCCACCCATCTAGGTGGACATGAAACACCGAGCTGATCTCCCTGTGCTATGTGGCTGCTTCCCACTAGCTATCTGTTTTACATTTGGTAGTGTATATATGTCCATGCCACTCTCTCACTTCATCTCGGTTTACCCTTCCCCCTCCCCGTGTCCTCAAGTCTATTCTCTACGTCTGCATCTTTACTCCTATCCTGCCCCTAGGTTCTTTAGACCTTTTTTTTTTTTTAGATTGCATATATATGTGTTAGCATACAGTATTTGTTTTTCTCTTTCTGACTTATTCACTCTGTATGACAGTCTCTAGGTCCATCCACCTCACTACAAATAACTCAATTTCTTTTCTTTTTATGGCTGAGTAATGTTCCATTGTATAAATGTGCCACATCTTCTTTATCCATTCATCTGTTCATGGACACTTAGGTTGCTTCCATGTCCTGGCTACTGTAAATAGAGCTGCAATGAACATTGTGGTACATGACTCTTTTTGAATTATGGTTTTCTCAGGGTATATGCCCAGTAGTGGGATTGCTGGGTCGTATGGTAGTTCTATTTTTAGTTTTTTAAGGAACCTCCATACTGTTCTCCATAGCAGCTGTATCAATTTATATTTCCACCAACAGTGCAAGAGGGTTCCCTTTTCTCCACACCCTCTCCAGCATTTATTGTTTGTAGATATTTTGATGATGGCCATTCTGACCGATATGAGGTGATACCTCATTGTAGTTTTGATTTGCATTTCTCTAATGATTAGTGATGTTGAGCATCCTTTCATGTGTTTGTTGACAATCTGTATATCTTCTTTAGAGAAATGTCTATTTAGGTCTTCTGCTTAATTTTTGATTGAGTTGTTTGTTTTTTTTGATATCGAGCTGCATGAGCTGCTTGTATATTTTGGAGATTAATCCTTTGTCAGTTGCTTCATTTGCAAATATTTTCTCCCATTCTGAGAGTTGTCTTTTTATCTTGTTTATGGTTTCCTTTGCTGTGCAAAAGCTTTTAAGTTTCATTAGGTCCCATTTGTTTATTTTTGTTTTTATTTCCATTTCTCTAGGAGGTGGGTCAAAAAGCATCTTGCTCTGATTTATGTCATGGAGTGTTCTGCCTATGTTTTCCTCTTAAGAGTTTTATAGCGTCGACTTACATTTAGGTCTTTAATCCATTTTGAGTTTATTTTTGTGTACGGTGTTAGGGAGTGTTCTAATTTCATTCTTTTACATGTAGCGGTCCAGGTTTCCCAGCACCACTTATTGAAGAGGCTGTCTTTTCTCCATTGTATATTCTTGCTTCCTTTATCAAAGATAAGGTGACCATATGTGCGTGGGTTTATCTCTGGGCTTTCTATCCTGTTCCATTGATCTATATTTCTGTTTTTGTGCCAGTACGATACTGTCTTGATTACTGTAGCTTTGTAATATAGTCTGAAGTCAGGGAGCCTGATTCCTCCAGCTACGTTTTTCTTTCTCAAGATTTCTTTGGCTATTCGAGGTCTTTTGTGTTTCCATACAAATTGTGAAATTTTTTGTGCTAGTTCTGTGAAAAATGCCATTGGTAGTTTGACAGCGATTGAATTGAATATGTAGATTGCTTTGGGTAGTAGAGTCATTTTCACAATGTTGATTCTTCCAGTCTGAGAACATGGTATAGCTCTCCATCTGTTTGTATCATCTTTAATTTCTTTCATCAGTGTCTTATAGTTTTCTGCATACAGGTCTTTTGTCTCCTTAGGTAGGTTTATTCCTAGGTATTTTATTCTTTTTGTTACAGTGGTAAAGGGGAGTGTTTCCTTGATTTCTCTTTCAGATTTTCCATCATTAGTGTATAGGAATGCAAGAGATTTCTGTGCATTAATTTTGTATCCTGTTACTTTACCAAATTCGTTGATTAGTTCTAGTAGTTTTCTGGTAGCATCTTTTTTTTTTAATATTTATTTATTTTGGCTGAGCTGGGTCTTAGTTGCGGCACATAGGATCTTTGCTGGGTCATGTGGGCTTATAGTTGTGGCATGTGGGCTTCTTAGTTGCGATATATGGACTTTTTTTTTCTTAATTAATTAACTTATTTATTTTTGGCTGTGTTGGGTCTTCGCTTCTGTGCGAGGGCTTTCTCTAGTTGCAGCAAGCGGGGGCCACTCTTCATCACGGTGCGCGGGCCTCTCACTGTTGCAGCCTCTCTTGTTGCGGAGCACAAGCTCCAGACGTGCAGGCTCAGTAGTTGTGGCTCACGGGCCCAGCAACTCCGTGGCATGTGGGATCCTCCCAGACCATGGCCCGAACCTGTGTCCCCTGCACTGGCAGGCAGACTCTCAACCACTGTGCCACCAGGGAAGGCCAGTTTTCTGGGAGCATCTTTAAGATTCTCTACGTATAGTATCATGTCACCCGCAAACAGTGACAGCTTTACTTCTTCTTTTCCACTTTGGATTCCTTTTATTTCTTTTTCTTCTGTGATTGCTGTAGCTAAAACTTCCAAGACTATGTTGAATAATAGTGATGAGAGTGGGCAACCTTGTGTTGCTCCTGATCTTAGTGGAAATGGTTTCAGTTTTTCACCATTGAGAATGATTTTGGCTGTGGGTTTGTCATATATGGCCTTTGTTATGTTGAGGTAAGTTCCCTCTATGCCTACTTTCTGGAGGATTTTTATCATAAATGGGTGTTGAATTTTGTCAAAAGCTTTTTCTGCATCTATTGACATGATCATATGGTTTTTCTCCTTCAACTTGTTAATGTGGTGTATCACATTGATTGATTTGAGTATATTGAAGAATCCTTGCATTTCTGGGATCAACCCCACTTGATCATGGTGTATGATCCTTTTAATGTGCTGTTGCATTCTGTTTGCTAGTATTTTGTTGAGGTTTTTTTGCATCTATGTTCATCAGAGATATTGGCCTGTAGTTTTCTTTCTTTGTGACATCTTTGTCCGGTTTTGGCATCAGGGTGATGGTGGCCTTGTAGAATGAGTTTTGGAGTGTGCCTCCCCCTGCTATATTTTAGAAGAGTTTGAGAAGGATGGGTGTTGGCTCTTCTCTAAATGTTTGATAGAATTCGCCTGTGAAGCCATCTGGTCCTGGGCTTTTGTTTTTTGGAAGATTTTTAATCACAGTTTCAATTTCAGTGCTTGTGATTGGTCTGTTATATTTTCTATTTCTTCCTGGTTCAGTCTCGGAAGGTTGTGCTTTTCTAAGAATTTGTCCATTTCTTTCAGGTTGTCCATTGTATTGGCATATAGTTGCTTGTAGTCATCTCTCATGATCCTTTGTATTTCTGCAGTGTCAGTTGTTACTTCTCCTTTTTCATTTCTAATTCTATTGATTTGAGTCTTCTCCCTTATTTTCTTGATGAGTCTGGCTAATGGTTTATCAATTTTGTTTATCTTCTCAAAGAACCAGGTTTTAGTTTTATTGATCTTTACTGTCACTTCCTTCATTTCTTTTTCATTTATTTCTGATCTGATCTTTATGATTTCTTTCCTTCTGTAACTTTGGGGTTTTTTGTTCTTCTTTCTCTAATTGCTTTAGGTGTAAGGTTAGGTTGTTTATTTGACATGTTTCCTGTTTCTTGAGGTAGGATTGTATTGCTATAAACTTCCCTCTTAGAACTGCTTTTGCTGCATCCCATAGGTTTTGGGTTGTCATGTTTTCATTGTCATTTGTTTCTAGGTAATTTTTGATTTCCTCTTTGATTTCTTCACTGATCTCTTAGTTATTTAGTAGTGTCTTGTTTAGCCTCCATGTGTTGGTATTTTTTACAGATTTTTTCTGTAATTGATATCTAGTCTCATAGCATTGTGGTCGGCAAAGATACTTGATACGACTTCAATTTTCTGAAATTTACCAAGGCTTGATTTGTGACCCAAGATATGATCTATCCTGGAGAATGTTCCATTAGCACTTGAAGAAAGTGTAATCTGCTGTTTTTGGATGGAATGTCCTATAAATATCAATGAAGTCCTTCTTGTTTAATGTATCATTTAAAGCTTGTGTTTCCTTAATTATTTTCTTTTTGGATGATATGTCCATTGGTGAAAGTGGGGTGTTAAAGTCCCCTACTATGATTGTGTTACTGTCGGTTTCCCCTTTTATGGCTGTTAGCCTTTTGCCTTATGTATTGAGGTGGTCCTATGTTGGGTGCATAAGTATTTACAATTGTTCTATCTTCTTCTTGGATTGATCCCTTGATCATTATGTAGTGTCCTTCTTTGTCTCTTGTAATAGTCTTTATTTTAAAGTCTGTTTTGTCTGATATGAGAATTGCTACTCCAGCTTTCTTTTGATTTCCATTTTTATGGAATATCATTTTCCATCTCCTCACTTTCAGTCTGTATGTGTCCCTAGGTCTGTAGTGGGTCTCTTGCAGACAGCATATATATGGGTCTTATTTTTGTATCCATTCAGCCAGTCTATGTCTTTTGCATGGAGCATTTAATCCATTTACATTTAAGGTAGTTATCAATATGTATGCTCCTGTTACCATTTTCTTAATTGTTTTGTGTTTGTTATTGTAAGTCTTTTCCTTCTCTTGTGTTTCTTGCCTAGAGAAGTTCCTTTAGCATTTGTTGTAGAGCTGGATTGGTGGTGTTGAATTCTCCTAGCTTTTGCTTGTCTGTAAAGTTTTTAATTTCTCCGTCAAATCTGAATGAGATCTTTGCTGGGTAGAGTAATCTTGGTTGTAGGTTTTTCCCTTTCATCACTTTAAATATGTCCTGCCACTCCTTTCTGGCTTGCAGAGTTTCTGCTGAAGGATCAGCTCTTAACCTTATGGGGATTCTGTTGTATGTTAATTGTTGCTTTTCTCTTGCTGTTTTTAATATTTTTTCTTTGTATTTAATTTTTGATAGTTTGACTAATATGTGTCTTGGCGTGTTTCTCCTTGGATTTATCCTATATGGGACTCTCTGTGCTTCCTGGACTTGATTGGCTCTTTCCTTTCCCATAATAGGGAAGTTTTCAACTATAATCTCTTCAAATATTTTCTCAGTCCCTTTTTTTTTCCTCTTCTTCTTCTGGAACCCCTGTAATTTGGATGTTGGTGGTTTAATGTTGTCCTAGAAGTCTTTGAGATTGTCCTCAATTCTTTTCATTCTTATTTCTTTATTCTGCTCTGAGATAGTTATTTCCACTATTTTATCTTCCAGGTCACTTATCCGTTCTTCTGCCTCAGTTATTCTGCTATTGAGTCCTTCTAGAGAATTTTTAATTTCATTTATTGTGTTGTTCATCATTGTTTGTTTGCTCTGTAGTTCTTTTAGGTCCTTGTTAAACGTTTCTTTTATTTTCTCCATTCTATTTCCAAGATTTTGAATCATCTTTACTATCATTACTCTGAATTCTTTTTCACGTAGACTGCCTATTTCCTCTTCATTTGTTTGGTCTGGTGGGTTTTTACCTTGCTCCTTCATTTGCTGTGTATTTCTCCATCTTCTCATTTTGCTTAACTTACTGTGTTTGGAGTCTCCTTTTCTCAGGCTGCAGGTTTGTAGTTCCCGTTGTTTTTGGTGTCTGTCCCCAGTGGGTAAGGTTGGTTCAGTGGGTTGTGTAGGCTTCCTGGTGGAGGGGACTGGTGCCTGTGTTCTGGTGGATGAGGCTGGAGCTTGTCTTTCTGGTGGGCAGGACCACGTCTGGTGGTGTGTTTTGGGGTGTCTGTGACCTTATTATGATTTTAGGCAGCCTCTCTGCTAATGGTGGGGTTGTGTTCCTGTCTTGCTAGTTGCTTGACATAGGGTGTCCAGCACTGTAGCTTGCTGGGTCGTTGAGTGGAGCTGGTTCTTAGCATTAAGATGGAGATCTCTGGGATAGCTTTTGCCGTTTGATATTACGTAGGGCCGGGAGGTCCCTGGTGGACCAATGTCCTGAACTAGGCTCTCCCATCTCAGAGGCTCAGGCCTGACACCTAGCCAGAGCACCAAGACCCTGTCAGCCACACGGCTGCTCCTGGCATATGGTCTGTGAAGGTCACTGCTGAGCCATCCTTTGTTCCTGCCCTATAGACCCCTTCAGGTCCAAGACTATTGTTGCTGTTCTTTCAGCACCACTGGAACATGCACAGGGAAAGTGATGTGCAGTCATGGGTATGTTGTTGACTTCTCTCTGCCTTCTTCAACTCTGCTAAGTTCTTCATTTCTACCATGAGAGATGCTCCTGGGAGAACTAGGAAGTGACACGTGAGAGGGGTCAGAATGTTGTCCCAGTACTGAGGCTAATCAAGTCAACCTTAGACGGCACATAATACCCTTTGCCCTGGATTCGAGGCAATTTTATTTGCTGGGACACAAAGTCCAAAGCCACGGACTCCTCCAGAAAGCTGGTGCGGGGACACTCCTGCAACCTCTGACTTCTCCCCGACAGGATGACGGGATCGAACTCATTAATATAATAAAAATATCAATATCCTAGCTAAAAAAATTGAACAACACTTTAAAAAATACTATCAAATATCCAGTATGCATGCAAATCTCCCATTATCTCATAAATGCTATAAATGTATTTATTTTATAGTTTTTTTGAATCAGAACACAAATAAGTCCACATGTGAAAGTTGATTTTTTTAAAGTTTTTTTTTTTAACATATATTCTTTTTCAGATTCTTTTCCCTTATAGGTTATTACAAAATATTGAGTGTAGTTCCCTGTGCTATATAGTAGGTCCTTATTGGTTATCTATTTTATATATATGGTAAGTCCCCCACATACGCTGTGAGGTTTCAAAGATGCAAACATGCCCCTGTATGCCAGCTGTTGTACTGTACTACTGTACTTTTCAAGATACTGAGATTAAAAATGATTCCAAGATTAAAAATGATTTCTTTATTTTTTGTGTTTGTTTTTTATGTATTATTTGTGTGAAAAATATTATAAACCTATTACAGTATAGTGCTATATGGCCGATTGTGTTAGTTGGGCACCAAGGCTAACTTTGTTAAACTTATGAACAAATTGGACTTACGAACGTGCTCTCGGAATGTAACTCATTCGTATGTAAGGGCCTTACTTTGGTAGGGTGTTTATGTTAATCCCAAACTCCTAATTTATCATTCCCCCTGCCCCCTGCTTTCCCCTTTGGTAATCATAAGTTTGCTTTCTATGTCTGGGTCTATTTCTGTTTTGTAATTAAGTTCATTAGAATCATTTTTTAAGATTCCACATATAAATGATACTTGTCTTTCTCTGGTTTACTTCACTTAGAATGATAATCTCTAGATCCATCCATGTTGCTGCAAATGGCATTATTTCCTCCTTTTTTATGACTGGTTAATATTATACATATGTACCACATCTTCTTGGTCCATTCATCTGCTGGTGGACATTTAGGTTGCTTCCATGTCTTGGCTATTGTAAATAATGCTGCAGTGAACATTGGGGTGCATGTATCTTTTTGAATTAGAGTTTTCTCTGGGTATATACCCAGGAGTGGGATTGCAGGATCATATAGCAGCTCTATTTTTAATTTTTAAAGGAACCTCCACACTGTGCTTCATATTTCCTGCACCAATTTACATTCCCACCAACAACTGAGTTTCTTTTAATTGTTGGCTTTCTTCTCTGTCTCTACTTCTTTCTCCCTCTTTTATTTCTTGCTTTTGTTGTGTTGCTCTTAAAGTAATACAGGTTGTTTTTATGTACTTGAACAGCTTCCTCTGTCTTCTATATATCCTGAACATTGGTAGTTGATCTAGAGGTTTGATCAGATTTGGATTAGATATGTTTCCAAGACAATTTCATGGGTGGTGGGGTGTTCTATCAGAAGGCAAAAATTATCTGATTTTCTATCTTTTGTGATGTTAGCAGACTTTGATGCTCAATGCTTAGATCAAATAGTTCATTAGGGAAGAAAATGGTGATATTCTAGCTCTATTCTTCCCTCTTCATTTATTAGCTGGAATACTATTATAAAGTGAAACTTCGCTGATCTACTCTTAGGTTACCCAATGGTATAGTAGTATGGGAAAGGCAGGATAGATGTTTGATTCTTTCTCATTATGTACCCATTTCCAAAATAATGAGTTCAGTTCCTAGTATAATCTGATGATGATCAGTTAGCTCTTTTTTTGGTATTATAATAAATTCATGGAAGTAAATGTTTAATATACTTCAGTACATTGCATCTACTATTTTCATTGGTGTTCAAATTAAATCATTTTAGCCCATGGGAGGCTCTTCAATTTGGCTCTTGAGGTCTTTTGAAACGAATAGTTTTTGATAGATTCATGGCTATGTTGTATTACAAGATATTTCAGGTATCTTGCATGTTTCCTGTCCCAGACCTGGACAACATTTTTTTCTAAAGATCCTCAGGTTCTTTTCAGTAGAAAATGGTCCAGTCTGTGGAGAACAGCTTGGATTTTAGGAACTAGTTTCACATGCCACACCTGGGTTGGTCATTTTTTTCCTTTTCAGTAGACAGAACTAGGTAACAGTTCTTGTTTTTTAAAGAGAAAATATTTCATGCCTTGTATCATATTTTCTTTTAATATTCAGATTTTACATTTGCATTTTCTTTCTCCTATGCTATCAATCTTAGTTTTAAGGACATAATAGTTTTTATGTTGATGTCTCCCTAGTCATTTTTGTTCTCTGAAGCTCATTTTCTGGAATATTCCTCAGGAAAGGTTTAAGGGTATTCATGAACTTGTATGTTGTTAACAATTTGTTGGTAACTGGATATAATTTCCTGTCTCACACTTTGCTCTTTGGGCATCCTAAAGAAGTTACTCCATTATCTCCTGTCATTGCTGTTCTTCAAGAGCATTGCCATTGTAAAGTCTAATTGCAATCTGAATTTCTTTCTTGCTTGTAATTTTTATCTTTAAGGTCCAGTGATTTTACTAAATATTTCTGGTGCATTAGTTTTTTTTATTGCTGTAATAAAATGCCACAAAGTTAACAACTTAAAGCAACACAAATTTATCATCTTACAGTTCTCTAGGTCAGATATCCAAAATGGGTCTCACTGGGCTAAAATCAACATATCAACAAAGAAGCATTCCTTTCTGGAGGCTCTACGAGACAGTCTGTTTCCTTGTCTTTTCCAGCTTCTAGAGGCTACCCACGTTCCTTTAGTCATGGACCCCTTCCTTTCTCTTCAAAGCCAGCACCATCATATCTCCTTCGATCCTTTTTCAATAGTCACATAGCTCTCCCACCACAGCCAAGAAAAGTTCTCCTCCATTCAGGATTCGTGTGATTAGATAGGGCCCACTCAGATAGCACAGAATAATCTCATCTCAAGGTCCTTAACCTTTCTTTTGACTTTTTTAAATTTAATTTTTATTTTATATTGGGGTATAGTTGATTTACAATGTTGTGTTAGTTTCAGGTGTACAGCAAAGTGATTCAGTTATACATATACATATATCCGTTCTTTTACAGATTCATTTCCCATATAGGTTATTACAGAGTATTGAGTAGAGTTCCCTCTGCTATACAGTAGGTACTTATGGATTATCTATTTTATATATAGTAGTGGGTAAATGTTAATCCCAAACTCCTCATTTATCCCTCCCCACTGCACGTTTCCTCTTTGATGACGATAAGTTTGTTTTCGAAGTCTGTGAGTCTGCTTCTGTTTTATAAATAAGTTCATTTGTATCATTTTTTAAGATTCCACATGTACGTGATGTCATATGATACTTGTCTTTGACTTACTTCACTTAGTATGATAATCTCTAGGTCCGTCCATGTTGCTGCAAATGGCATTATTTTGTTCTTTTTATGGCTGAGTAATATTCTATTGTACATATGTACCACATCTTCTTTACCCATTCCTCTGTCAGTGGACATTTAGGTTGCTTCCATGTCTTGGCTATTGTAGTGAACTGCAATGAACTGCAATGTAATGCTGCAATGAACACTGGGGTGCATATATTTTTTTGAATTATGGTTTTCTCCAGATATATGCCCAGGAGTAGGATTGCTGGATCATATGGTAGCTCTAATTTTAGTTTTTTAAGGAAGCCCCATACTATTCTCCATAGTGGTTGTACCAATTTACATTCCAACCAACAGTGTAAGAGGGTTCCCTTTTCTCCACACCCTCTCCTTCATTTATTGTTTGTAGACTTTTTGACAATAGCCATTCTGACCAGTGTGAGGTGATATCTAATTGTAGTTTTGATTTGCATTTCTCTAATAATTAGTGATGTTGAGCATATTTTCATGTGCTTTCTGGCTATCTGTATATCTTTTTGGAGAAATGTCTGTTTGACTCTTCTGCTGAGTTTTTGATTAGGTTGTTGTCTTTTGATATAGAGCTTCTTAAGCTGTTTGTATATTGTGGAAATTAATCCCTTGTCAGTCACTTCATTGCCAAATATTTTCTCCCATTCTGTGGGTTGTCTTTTCATTTTGTTTATGGTTTCCTTTGCTGTGCAAAAGCTTTTAAGTTTCATTAGATCCCATTTATTTTTGTTTTTATTTTCATTAATCTAGGAATTGGGTCCAAAAGGATATTGCTGCAATTTATGTCAAAGAGTGTTCTGCCTGTGTTTTCCTCTAAGAGTTTTATAGTATCTGGCCTTATATTTAGGTCTTTAATCCATTTTGAGTTTATTTTTGTGTATGGTGTTAGAGAATGTTCTCATTTCATTCTTTTACATGTAGCTGTCCAGTTTCCCCAGCACCATTTAGTGAAGATACTGTCCTTACCCCACTTTATATTCTTGCCTCCTTTGTCATAGGTGAATTGACCATAGGTACATGGGTTTATTTCTGGGCTTTCTATCCTGTTCCATTAATCTATATTTCTGTTTTTGTGCCAGCACCATACTGTTTTGATGACTGTAGCTTTGTGGTATAGTCTGAAGTCAGGGAGCCTGATTGCTCCAGCTCCACTTTTCATCCTCAGGATTGCTTTGAATATTCGGGTTCCTTTGTGTTTCCATACAAATTGTAAAATTTTTTGTTCTAGTTCTGTGGAAAACGCCACTAGTAATTTGATAGGAATTGCCTTGAATCTGTAGATTGCTTTGGGTAGTATAGTCATTTTGACAATATTGATTCTTCCAATCCAAGAATATGCTATATCTTTCCGTCTGTGTCATCCTCAGTTTCTTTCATCAGTGAATTATAGTTTTCAGAGTACAGGTCTTTTGCCTCCTTAGGTAGGCTTATTCCTAGGTATTTTATTATTTTTGTTGCAATGGTAAATGGGATTGTTTTCTTAATTTCTCTGTCTGATCTTTTGTTTTTAGTGTATAGGAATGCAAGAGATTTCTGTGTATTAATTTTGTATCCTGCAACTTGACTGAATTCATCGATGAGGTCTAGTAGTTTTTGGTAGCATTTTTAGGATATTCTATGTACAGTATCATACATGTCACTGTTTGTCATCTGTAAACAGTGACAGTTTTATTTCTTCTTTTCCAATTTGGATTCCTTTTATTTCCTTTTCTTCTGACTGCCATGGCTAGGACTTCCAAAACTATGTCAAATAAAAGTGGTGAGAGTGGACATCCTTGTCTTTTTCCTGATCTTAGAGGAGATGCTTTCAGCTTTTCACCATTGAGTATGATGTTAACTGTGGGTTTGTCATATATGACCTTCATCATGTTGAGGTAGGTTACCACTATGCCCACTTTCTGGAGTTTTTTATCATAAATGGGTGTTGAAATTTGTCAAAAGCTTTTTCCACATCTATTGAGATGATCATATGGTTTTTATTCTTCAGTTATTAATGTGGTGTATCACACTGATTGATTTGTGGATATTGAAGAATCCTTACATCCTTGGAATAAATCCCACTTGATCATGGTGTGTAACCCTTTAAATGTGTTGTTGGATTTGGTTTGGTTTTAGTATTTTGTTGAGGATTTTTGCATCTATGTTCATCAGTGATATTGGCCTGTAATTTTCTTTTTTTGTGTGGTATTTTTGTCTGGTTTTGTATCAAGGTGATGGTGGCCTCATAGAATGAGTTTGGGAGTTTTCCTTCTTCTGCAAATTTTTGGAATAGTTTCGGAAGGATAGGTGTTAACTCTTCTCTAAATGCTTGATAGAATTTGCCTGTGAAGCCATCTGGTCCTGGAATTTTTGTTTATTGGAAGTTTTAAAATCACAGTTTCACTTTCAGTACTTTTAATTAGTCTGCTCATATTTTCTATTTCTTCCTTGTTCAGCCTTGGAAGGTTGTACCTTTCTAAGAATTTGTCCATTTCTTCTAGGTTGTCCATTTTATTGGCATAAAGTTGCTAGTAGTAGTCTCTTACGATCCTTTGTATTTCCAGTGTGTCAGTTGTAACTTCTCCTTTTTCACTTGTAATTTAATTGATTCAATCCCTCTCCCTTTTTTCTTTTATTTATTTATTTATTTATTTATTTATTTATTTATGGCTGTGTTGGGTCTTCGTTTCTGTGCGAGGGCTTTCTCTAGTTGCGGCGAGTGGGGGCCACTCTTCATCGCGGTGCGCGGGCCTCTCACTATTGCGGCCTCTCTTGTTGCGGAGCACAGGCTCCAGACACACAGGCTCAGCAACTGTGGCTCACGGGCCTAGTCACTCTGCGGCATGTGGGATCTTCCCAGGCCAGGGCTCGAACCCGTGTCCCCTGCATTGGCAGGCAGATTCTCAACCACTGCGCCACCAGGGAAGCCCCTCCCTTTTTTCTTAATGAGTCCAGCTAAAGGTTTATCAATTTTGTTTTTCTTTTCAAAGAACCAGTTTTAGTTTCATTGATCTTTTCTTCTCTATTTCATTTATTTCTGCTCTTATCTTTATGATTTTTTTCTTTCTACTAACTTTGGGTTTTGTTTGTTCTTCTTTCTCTAGTTGCTTTGGGTGTAAGGTTAGGTTGTTTATTTTAGATTTTTCTTATTTCCTGAGGTACGACTGCATTGCTATAAACTTCCCTCTTTCTAAGTTCTACTGCTTTTGCTGCATCCCATAGGATTTGGATTATTGTGTTTTTGTTTTCCTTTGTCTCTGGGTATTTTTTGATGTCCTCTTTGATGTCTTCAGTGATCTATTGATTGTTTAGTAACGTATTGTTTAGCCTCCACGTGTTTGTGTTTTTTACAGTTTTTTTCTTGTAGTTGATTTCTAATCTCAAAGTGTTTTGGTCAGAAAAGATGTTTGATATGATTTCAGTTTTCCTAAATTTATCAAGGCTTGATTTGTGGCCCAGCCTGTGATCTATACTGGAGAATGTTCCACGTGCACTTGAGAAGAGTGTGTATTCTGTTGCTGTCTAATGTAATGTTCTATAAGCATCAATTAAGTTCATCTGGTCTAATATGTCATTTAAGGCCTGTGTTTCCTTACTGATTTTCTGTCTGGATGGTCTGTCCATTGATGTAAGTGGGGTGTTAAAGTCCCCCATTATTATTGTGTTACTGTTGATTTCTCCCTTTATGTCTGTTAACATTTGCCTTACATATTGAGGTGCTCCTATGTTGGGTTCAAATATGTTTAAAATTATTATATCTTCTTCTTGGATTGATCCCTTGATCATTATGTAGTGTCATTCATTGTCTCTTATAACAGCCTTTACTATAAAGTCTGTTTTGTCTGATATGAGTATTGCTACTCCAGCTTTCTTTTGATTTCCATTTGCATAGAATACCTTTTTCCATTCCCTCACTTTCAGTCTGTATGTGTCCCTAGATTTGAAGTGGATTTCTTATGGACAACATATATATGGGTCTTGTTTTTGTATCCATTCAGCCAGCCTATGTCTTTTCGTTGGAGCATTTAATCCATTTACATTTAAGGTAATTATCGATATATATGTTCTTTTTGCCATTTATTTAATTGTTTTGGATTTGCTTTTGTACATGTTTTTTCTTCCCTTCCTCTTTTGTTCTCTTCTCTTGTGATCTGATGACTATACTTAGTGTTGTGTTTGGATTCCTTTTTCTTATTTATATTAGATTTTTTGTTTGCAGTTCCCATGAGGTTTTGATATAGCAGTCTGTATATATACAAGATTATACTAAATTGCTGGTCTCTTAATTTCAAATGAATTTCCAATATCCTGCATTTGTACTCTTCTTTTCTCACAATTGCTGGTTTTGATATCATATTTGTGTGTGGATGATTTTCTACCTTTACTGTATGTTTGCCTTTACCGGTGAGCTTTCCCACTTGTAATTTTATTGTTTCTAGGTATGGCCTTTTCTTTTCCACCTAGAGAAGTTCCTATAGCATTTGTTGTAAAGCTAGTTTGATGGTGGTGAATTCTCTTAGATTTTGCTTGTCTGTAAAGCTTTTGATTTCCCCATCAAATCTGAATGAGAGCCTTGCTAGGTAGAGTATTCTTGGTTGTAGGTTTCCCCCTTTCATCACTTTAAATATATCATGCCACTTCCTTCTGACCTACAGTATTTCTGCTGAAAAATCAGCTGATGACCTTATGTGAATTCCCTTGTATGTTTTTGTTGCTTTTCCCTTGTTGCTTTTAGTATTCTTTCTTTGTCTTTAATTTTTGTCAGTTTGATTTATATGTGTATCCTCATGTTTCTTCTTGTGTTTATCCTATATGGGACTCTCTCCTGCATGCACTTCCTGGACTTGAGTGAGTGTTTCCCTTACTATGTTAGGGAAGTATTTGGCTATAATCTCTTAAAATATTTTCTCAGGCCCTTTCTCTCTCTCTTCTCCTTCTGGGAGCCTGATAATGTGAATGTTGGTGTGTTTAATGGTGTCCCAGAGGTCTCTGAGACTATCCTCATTTCTTTTCATTCTTTTTTCTTTATTCTGTTCTGCAGCAGTGATTTTCACCAATCTGTCTCCAGTTTACTTACTCTTTTAGGTGGTGTTCTGTTGCCTGAGAGCATGCATGTAGGGAAAGACGCTCCTATGGCAGTCCTGCCCCTCTCCCTCATGCCCCCGAACAATGGTGCCTTGACTCTCCAGTGAGCCCAGGCTTCTTCCTAGTGCACCATCACTTGCCACACTCCAGCCTCTTCAGGCTGGCTCTGTGCAGCCAACCCAGATCCTCTCCCTGAATCTGACCTCTGAAGCCCAGGCTTCAGCACTGAGCCCCTGCAAACACCTGCAGATGAGTGTCTCAGGCTGGGGAGCCCAGGGTGGTGGTACTGACCACCTGTGCAAGTTGCTATCCATTTTGCCTTCTGCAGATTGGTTGGTTATTATTGAACTCTCCTCTGTGGCTCCAAAGCTCCCCTTCCATCCAGGCTGGTCTCCCCACCAGTGAGAGGACTTCCCAGGGTGTGGGAACGTTTCCGCCTTCATAACTCCTCCCCTGGGGCACAGGTCCCGCCTGAATTCCTTTCTCGCTCTCTTTTTTTTTCTTTTGTACTACCTGGTTACATGGAGGTTTTCTTGCTATTTTGGAAGTCTGAGGTCTTCTGCCAGCATTCAGTAGATGTTCTGTGTGAATCGGTCCACTTGTAGATGTATTTTTGATGTATTTGTGGAAGGAAGTGAGCTACAGGTCCTCTGCCCTCTTGATTCCTTCAAGGTCCTTAACCTTAATTACACCTGTAAAGTCCCTTTGTCAGGCAGCTAACACACAGTTCTGGAGATTAGGGTGCAGACATCTTTGGGGGACCATTATTCTGCTACCACACTTGATATTATTTGTTCTGGGTCAATTTCCCAGGAATGTGGTGGATCATTTCAATATGGGGTTTCAAATCTTAACCTTATGTTTGAAACATTTTCTTGAATTACAGCTTTTTGTTGTTGCTCTTGTTCTATTCCATTGCATTGTTTTACTTTTCCAGGGACTTCTATTATATATGTTGGAGCTTCTTTACTAGCTCCTAATTTATCAATTTCACTCTAATACTTTTTATTTCTTTCTACATTTCTCTTTTATTTCATTTTTTTCTTTTCACCTATTCCTCTTAAGTTACTGTATATTGAGTTTTTTTACTCTTGTGTTTCTTTTGGCTTAATCTTTATTTCTGAATGCTTTTTTCTTTTAATTCTCTTCTGGCTTCTATCACTTTATTTACAATACACTTTTTTTTGGAACAGTTTCAGACTAACAGAAAAACAGAGGAGATAATACAGAGAGTTCCCATAATCTCCCCTCACCCAAGAGAGTTTCTCTGTTTATTAGCATCAAACATTAGTGTGGTATATCTATTATAATAATTAACCAATATTTATATATTATGACTGACTAACATCAATAATTTAAATTAAGGTTCATTCTTTGTGTTGTACAGGGCTTTGGGTTTTAGTAAATGCATAATGTCACATAATACCCTACAGAATAGTTTCTCTGCCCTAAAAATCCCCTATAAATGGGTGTTACACCTATTCATCCCTCATTTCTTCCCCTAAGCCCCTGGAAACCATTCATCTTTTACTTTCTCTGTAGCTTTTCTCTTTCCAGGATGGTCATATAGTTGGAATTGAAGAGTATTTAGCTTTTCAGATGACTTTGTTCAGGTAGTAATATGCATTTAAAGTTCCTCCATGTGTCTTCATGACTTTGTAGCTCATTGCTTTTTATTGTTGAGTAATAATCCATCGTATAAATGTACCACAGTTTGTATATCCAGTTATTAACTTCTTGGTTGCTTCCAGTTTCTGACAATTATGAATAAAGCTGCTATAAACATTCATGTGTAGGCTTTTGTGTGGACATAAGATTTCAATTCCACTGGATAAATATCTAGGAGTAAATTGTTAGGTAGTAAAACTATGTTTAGCTTTCTAAAAAATTGTCAAATGGTCTTTCAAAGTGCTGGTACCATTGTGCATTTGCAGCAACAAAGATGACAGTGCCTGTTGTTCCACATCAGAGCCAATGTTGTCAGGTTTTTGGAATTTAGCCATCCTAATAGGTATGTAGTAGTACTTCATTGTTGTTTTAATTTGAAATTAGTATATGCTGTTGAGCATCTTATTTTATTTTATTATTTATTTATTTATTTATTTACTTATTTATTTATGGCTGTGTTGGGTCTTCATTTCTGTGCAAGGGCTTTCTTCTAGTTGTGGCAAGTGGGGGTCACTCTTCATCGCGGTGCATGGGCCTCTCACTGTCACGGTCTCTCTTGTTGCGGAGCACAGGCTCCAGACGCGCAGGCTCAGTAGTTGTGGCTCACTGGCCTAGTTGCTCCGCGGCATGTGGGATCTGCCCAGACCAGGGCTCGAACCCATGTCCCCTGCATTGGCAGGCAGATTCTCAACCACTGTGCTGCCAGGGAAGCCCGAGCATCTTTTTTTTAATGCATATTTGTGAGCCATACATCTTCTTTGCTGAAGTGTCTGTTCAATTCTTTTGTTCCATTTTTTCAATTGGATTGTTTTTTGTTTTTTATTATTGAACTTTATGAGTTTGTTGTATATTTTGGATGCAAGTTCTTTATCATATGTATGTTTTGTAAGTATTTTCATCCATTATGTGGCTTGTCTTTTTGTTCTCTTAAGAGTGTCTTTAAGTAGAGCAGAAGTTTTTAGTTTTAATAAAGTATAAATTATTAATTTTTTTTCAAGGAAAAGTCTTTTGATGTTATATGTAAAAATTTATTGCCAAATAAATTCAAGGTCATGTAAATTTTCTCCTGTGTTATTTTCTAGAAGTTTTATAGCCTTGTGCTTTACATTTAAGTCTATGATATATTTTGAGTTAATTTTTGTGAAAGGTATAAGTTCTGTGTCTAGACTCAACTTTTCTTTGTGTACGGATGTCCAGTTGTTTTAGCATGATTTCTGGGAAGGACGATCCTTTATCCACTGAATGACATTTTCTCCTTTGTCAAAGATGAGTTGACTACATTTGTGTGGGTTTATTTATGGGTTCTCTATCCTGTTCCACTGATCTATTTGTCTAGTCTTTAGTGAATACTGTCTTGATTAATTTAACTTTATGTTAAGTGTTGGAATTAATTCTCCAATTTTTTTCAACATTGTTTTGGCTCTTCTGGTAATTTTGCATTTCCATATAAACTTTATAATCAGTTTTTCATATCCACAAAATGAGATGTTAATTGGCATTGCTTTAGATCTAGTTGGGAAGAATTGACATCCTAACCATATTGAGTCTTTCTGCCAATGAACATGGAATATCTCTCCATTTGTTTCGAATTTCTTTGATTTTTTATAAGAGTTTTATAGTTTTCTTCACATAGCTCCCGTATAGTTTTGTTAAATTTATGCCTAAGTAGTTCATTATTTTGATGCTAATGTTACTAATATTCTAATTTTAATTTCAAATTACAATTGTTTATTGCTGGTATATAAGAAAGAAATTTACTTTCATATATTGACCATATATCCTGAAACCTTTATATAGTTGCTTATTAGTTCCAGTAGGTTTTGTTTTGTTTTTCTGTTCTTTGGATTTTTCTTCATAGGACACTCATGTCAGCTGCAAAGACAGCTTTATGTCTTCCTTCACAATGTATATATCTTTTATTTTTTAAGTCATATTGTATTAGCTAGAAATTTTCATACAGTATTGAATAGGAATGGTGAAAGGGGTCATACTTGACTTGTTCTCACGTTTAGGGGAAAGGCATCTAATTTCTCACCACTAAGTATGATGTTAGCTATAGGTTGTTCACAGATGTTGTTTATCAAGTTGAGGAAGTTCTCCTCTGTTCCTAGCTGATTGAGAGTTTTTATAATGACTGAGTGTCTAATTTTGTCAAATGCTTTTTCTGTGTCTATTGATAAGTTTATGATTCTTCTTTAGCCTGTTGATGTGATTGATTACATTGACTGATTTTTGAATTTTGAACCAGCTTTGCATACCTGAAATAAGTCCCACTTGGTCATGCTGTGTAGTTCCTTTTGTACATTGCTTAATTTGATTTGTTAATATTTTGTTGAGGATTGTCTCATCTACATTCATGGGAGATTGGCCCTTTCTTTTCCTTTCTTGTAATGTCTTGATCTGGTTTTGGTATTTTCGTAATGCTGGCCTCATAAAATACGTTAGAAAGTAATCCCTCTGCTTCTGTCTTCTAGAAGAGATTATAGAGAATTGATTTCATTTCTTCCTTAAATATTTAGTCTAATCACCAGTGAAATCATCTGGGGCTGGTGCTTTCTTTTTGGAAGATTATTATTTATTGATGCTTTCTTTTATCCATATTGGTGTATTCTGTCTCTCCTGTGTGAGTTTGAGTAGTTTGTGTCTTTCAATAATAGGTCCATTTCATCAAAGTTATCAAATTTGTGATCACAGAATTGTTCATAATATTCCTTCAGTGTCCATGGGACCAATAGTGATCTCCTCTCATTTCTGATTTTAGTAATTTATGTCTTCCCACTTTTTTCTTAGTTTATAAATTTTATTGATCTTTTCAAAGTATCAGCTTTTGATTTAGTTGATTTTCTCTGTTGAGTTTCTGTTTTAAATTTTATGATTTTTGCTCTAAACATATTGCTTCTTTTCTTCTACTTACATTTATATTGCTCTTTTTGCTCTATTTTCTTATGTGGAAATTTATGTTATTGATTTTAGATTTCTCTTCTTTTGTAATATATGCATTCAATTCCATAAATTTGTCTCTAAGCCCTGATTCCACTGCATATTACAATTTTAGATACATTTTATTTTCATTTTCATTTAGTTAAAATATTATAAAAATTTATGAAACTTCTTTTCCCACCCATGTGGTATTTAGAAGTAAGTTGTTTAATCTCCAGATATTGTGGGATTTTACAACTATGTTTCTGTTATTGTTTTCTACTTTTGAGGTCTGAAGGCATCCCTTGCATTATTTCTGTTCTTTTTAATGTCTTAAGGTGTGTTTTAAGGCCCAGAATGTGGTCTAACTTGGTGAATGTTTCATGTGATCTTGAGAAGAATGTATATTCCATTGTTGTTGAATCCAACTGATTGGTGGTGTTGTTAAGGTCACCTGTATCCTTAAAGATTTTTTGCTTACTGGATCTATAAAACTGAAGGAAGGGTATTGATGACTCCAACTATATTTGGTAAATTTACCTATTTCTCTTTGCGTTTCTATCAGTTTTATTCCCATGTATTTTAGTGCTGTGTTGTTAGGTATATGCATGTTCAGTATTTTACTCTTGGGGAATTGACTCCCTTAACATTATGTGACACCTTTCTCTATCCCTGTTATTTTTCCTTGTTCTCAAGTCTGCTTTATCTGAATTTAATATAGCTATTCCAGCTTTCTTTTGATTAGTGTTAGCATAGTATATCTTTCTCCATCCTTTTACTTTTAAGCTATCCCTGTCTTTATATTTAAAGTGGGTTTCTTTTAGACAGTATACACATTTTTTAATCCACTCTGACAGTCTCTCTCTCTCTTAATTGGTATATTTAGGCCATTCACATTTAAAGTTATTGGTATAGTTGGGTTGATATCTACCATAATTATAATGATCTTGTATTTATTGTTCTTATCCTTTTTTTCTCTGAGTCTTTCCCTTATTGTCTGTTTCTCTGGTGTTATTTGAATGCTTAATATAATTCCATTTTCTCTATTGTCTTAGCATTGCAATTATACTTCTTTTTAAATTTTTGTTAGTACTGTTCTAGAGTTTGCAATATACATTTACAATAATTTAAGTTCACTTTCAAAAAACACTATTGTTTCACAAGAAAGGTAGGTACTTTATAACTGAGTTTTCACAATTCTCCCTTCCTATTCCATATAATATTGCTGTCATTACTTATCCATATAACATAATCACCCAATTCATTGTTCTTATTACTCCAAACAAGTCATTATCTGTTAGATCAATTAAGAATCCAAAAAAGAAAATATTTTATTTACCTGTATTTATTCCTTTTCTAATGTGCTCTCTTTCTTTTTGGAGATAAGAATTTTTGACCTGTATCCTTTTCTTTCTCTCTGAAGAACTTTTTATTTTTTATCATTTCTTGCAAGGCAAGTCTACTGATGACAAATAGTCTCAATTTTTACTTCTCTGAGAACTCTATATTTCTACTTCACTTTTTAAGGATACATTTGCTGGATTCAGAATTCCAGGTTAGTTTTTATTCTCTTTCAATGATTTAAACATTTCACTCTACTCTCTTGTTGCTTGCCTAGTTTATTATGAAAAGTCTGATGTAATTATTATCTTTTTCCTCTATAAATGTATTAGTCTACTAAAGCTGCCATAACAAAATATCACAGGCTCGGTGGCTTTCACAATAGAAAATTATATCCTCACAGTTCTGGAAGCTAAAAGTCCAAGATCAAAGTGTTGGCAGGTTTGATTTCTCCTGAAGCTCCTCTCTCTGGCTTGCAAATGGCCATCTTCTTGCTATGGCCTCACATGGCCTTTTCTCTCTGCATGTCCATCCTTGGTGTCTGTCTCTCTTCTTATAAGGGCACGAGTCATATTGAATTAAATCTACCCTTATAACCTCATTTAACTTTAATTACCTACTTAAAGGCAGTCACATTGGGTGTTAGGACTTCAGCATATGAATTTTGGAGGGGACACAATTCAGCCCATAACAACAGGTAGGATGTTTTATCCTCTCGCTTCTTTCAGGATTTTCTCTTTGTCTTTGGATTTGTGCTTTTGAATATCATAACTCTGCGTTTGGATATTTTGTGTTTTATCCTCTTTGGTGTTGTCAGAGTTTGCCAAATGTGTTGCTTTGTGTCTGTCATTAATTTTTGAAAATATTCACCATTATTACCTTAAATATTTCTCTCTTTTTTAGTTTCCTTCCTCCTTCCCTGCCTCTTTCTTTCTCCCTCCCTCCCCACCTCCATCCCTCCCTCCCTCCCTTCCTTCCTTCCTTCCTTCTGATGTAATTATTGGTGTTGTCAGAGTTTGCCAAATATGTGGCTTTGTGTCTGTCATTAATTTTTGAAAATATTCACCATTATTACCTTAAATATTTCTCTCTTTTTTAGTTTCCTTCCTCCTTCCCTGCCTCTTTCTTTCTCCCTCCCTTCCTCCCTTCCTTCCTTCCTTTTTTCTTTTTGCCTTGTCTCTCTCTTCCTTGTGGTATTACAATTACATGTATATCTTTTATAATTGTCAAGAATTCTTGGATATTATGTTCCATTTTTAAAAGCTCTATTTTCCCTTTGCATTTTACATTAGATAGTTTCTATTGACATATCTTCAAGTTCAGTGATTCTGTCCACAGCTATCTATGTTCAGTCTATGGTGAGCCCAGAAAAGGCATTCTTCATTTGTTACAGTGTTTCTGATTTGTAGCACTTCCTTTTGACTCTTTTTTTAAAGTTTCTACCTCTCTGCTCACATTACCCATGTGTTCTTTCATGTTGTCTACTTTCTCTGTCAGAGCCCTTATTAAATTAATCATGGTTATTTTAAATTCCCTGTCTGATAATTCTGAAATCTATATCAAATCTAAGTCTGGTTCTGATGCTTGCTTTGTCTGTTCAGACTGAGTGTTTTATGCCTTTTAGCATGCCTTGTATAATAGTTTCTTATGTTGTTGAAAGCTGGAAACAATATATTGTGTAATAGAAACTGAGACAATTAGGCTTTTAGTGTGAGGTTTTATGTTAATTTGGCTAGGAGTTGAGCTGTGTTTACTGTTTGCTGTAACTGTGGATGCCAGAGGAGTCAGTATTCTCCAGTTTTCTTATTTTGTTTTCTCCCCTGCTGTCTTTGGATTTGCCTGAGAACTTCTTGAAGAGTCTGTTTCCTGCAGCTCTTCCCATTGTAACTAGCTGTCATTATCCTGGAGCCCTATCAAATGGTGGAAAGGTGGTGGGAAGGAGAAATCATGACATTTAATCTTATGATTAAATCTTTGTTATTTAGTGGGCCTGGCCTTCAGAAGTGCTTCTTAGCCTCTTTTATGTGTGTCCCCCCTTATTTGAGATAGGAAAGCTGGAGGAGATTAGAGCTGACTAGGTGCCCCTCCTGCATGTAGATAAGGCTCTGGTAATACAGTTTTCCTTCTGGGTATATTTTAAAATAGTCACTTTTCCCTTCTTTGGCCAGAAACAGGAGAGGATTTTTCTCTAATTGTAACCATGAGAACCTAGTTGGATTTTTGGATATTAAACTCACTCAAGTGTGAGAGTCCACTGGCCCCAGGAGTTTTTAATCTCTCATGCTAGCCTACTCTCACCCTCCAGAAATTCATCAAAATTGCTATTTAACTGTTTCCACTGGTTGCTGGCTCCAAAAGCTTCTGCTTCAGATTTGCTGGTCTCCACTTGGTTTTCTGCATTCATATGTCTCTTAAGATTTTGGCTAGGCAGCTCTGTAACCTCCGTTCTCTGATGAATCTAAGAAATATCACTGATTTTTAGTTTGTTCAGCAATTTTGTTTTTGTGATGGAGTGATAACTTCTAAGATCTTTTTGTGTTGGAACTAAATCCAGAAGTCTTCCTTATTTACATTTAATTCTGATTTATGTTTTTATTTTCCCATCTTCTATAATATTGTAATTTTTTAGCTGAGTTTGAAATACAAGGTTACAGTTTTTACCCTATTTTGCTAGCATGCCTTTCTGGCATTTTTTTTTCTTCTTATAAGGGTATTATCTTATTTCTTATTATTCTTTTGCCTGCAGTGAAATCACTTAGGATTCAACCACAATTATTTGCTGCTTTTTATTCTTGCTTCCTAAACTTTTAAAAAATAGAGAATGGGTCAGGATAGTCATTTTAACTTTATTACACTAAAGTTCTATGTTCTATTATTTTCATGAAGTGTTAAATTTCATATAATATAAATGTATGGTCCCGGACTTCTTGAGATTTCTTGTCTTTGTTCTTCTTCTGAAGTGTTTTCTAAGACTTCTTTTTTTTTTAATTTAATTTTTATTTTATATTGGGGTATAGTTGATTCATAGTGTTGTGTTAGCTTCAGGTGTACAGCAAAGTGGTTCAGATATTTATATATATATATAAATATATAGTGGGTTTATTTCTAGGTTTTCTATCCTGTTCCATTGATCTGTATTTCTGTTTTTGTGCCAGTATCATACAGTTTTGATGACTGTAGCTTTGGAGTATAGTCTGAAGTCAGGGAGCCTGATTCCTCCAGCTCCATTTTTCTTTCTCAGAATTGATTTGGCTATTTGGGGTCTTTTGTGTTTCCATACAAATTGTAAAAGTTTTTCTTCTAATTCTGTGAAAAATGCCATTGGTAATTTGATAGGGATTGCATTGATCTGTAGATTGCTTTGAGTAGTATGGTCATTTTCACAATATTGATTCTTTCAATCCAAGAACATGATATATCTCTCCATCTGTTTGTGTCATTTTTTATTTCTTTCACCAGAGTCTTATAGTTTTCAGAGTACAGGTCTTTGGTCTCCTTAGGTAGGTTTATTCCTAGGTATTTTATTCTTTTTGATGTGATGGTAACTGAAATTGTTTCCTTGATTTCTCTTTCCGAACTTTTGTTGTTAGTGTATAGGAATGCAAGAGATTTCTGTATATTAATTTTGCATCCTGCAACTTTACTAAATTCACTGATGAGCTCTAGTAATTTTCTGGTAGCATTGTTCGTTGACAGCTTTACTTCTTCTTTTCCTATTTGGATTCCTTTTCTTTCTTTCTTTCTTTTTTCTCTGATTGCCATGGCTAGGACTTCCAAAACTATGTTGAATAATAGTGGCAAGAATGGATATCCTTGTCATCTTCCTGATCTTAGAGGAAATGCTTTCAGCTTTTCACCATTGAGTATGATGTTAGCTGTGTGTTTGTCATATATGACCTTTATTACATTGAGGTAGGTTACCACTATACCCACTTTCTGGAGAGTTTTATCATAAATGGGTGTTGAATTTTGTCAAAAGTTTTTTCTCTGTCTATTGAGACAGTCATGGTTTTTATTCTTCAGGTTGTTAATGTGGTGTATCACCCTGATTGACTTGCAGATACTGAGAAATCCTTGCATCCCTGGGATAAATCCCAATTGATCATGGTGTATGATCCTTTTAATGTATTGTTAGATTTGGTTTGCTAGTATTTTGTTGAGGATTTTTGCATCTATGTTCATCAGTGATATTGGCCTGTAATTTTCTTTTTGTGTGTGTGTGTGTGGTATCTTTGGTTTTTTGTATCAGGGTGATGGTGGCCTCATAGAATGAGTTTGGGAGTGTTCCTTCCTCTGCAAATTTTTGGAATAGTTTCAGAAAGGTAGGTGTTTACTCTTCTCTAAATATTTGTTAGAATTCAACTGTGAAGGCATCTGGTCCTGGATGTTTATTTCTCGGAAGTTTTTAAATCACATTTTCAATTTCAGAACTTGTGATTGGTCTCTTTATATTTTCTATTTCTTCCTGGCTCAGACTTGGAAGATTGTACCTTAATAAGAATTCTGGGTGGTCCATTACATGGGCATATAATTGCTTGTAGTAGTCTCTTATGATCCTTTGTGTTTCTGTGTGGTCAGTTGTAACTTCTTTTTCATTTCTGATTTCATTGATTTGAGGCCTTTCCCTTTTTATCTTTTTTTTTTTTTAAAGGATCTTTATTTATTTATTTTTGCTGTGTTGGGTCTTTGTTTCTGTGCGAGGGCTTTCTCTAATTGCGGCAAGCGGGGGCCACTCTTCATCGCGGTGCGTGGGCCTCTCACTATCGCGGTCTCTCTTGTTGCGGAGCACGGGCTCCAGACGTGCAGGCTCAGTAGTTGTGGCTCACGGGCCTAGTTGCTCCGCAGCATGTGGGATCCTCCCAGACCAGGGCTCGAACCCGTGTCCCCTGCATTGGCAGACAGATTCTCAACCACTGCGCCACCAGGGAAGCCCTCCCTTTTTATCTTGATGTCTGACTAAAGGTTTATCCATTTTATCTTTTCAAAGAACCAGCTTTTAGTTTCTTTGATCTTTTCTATTGTTTTCTTCTTCTCTATTTCATTTATTTATGTTCAGATCTTTGTGATTTCTTTCCTTCTACTAACACTGGGTTTTGTTTGTTCTTCTTTCTCTAGTTGCTTTAGGTGTAAGGTTAGGTTGTATATTTGAGATTTTTCTTCTTTCCTGAGGTAAGATTGTTCCGGTAAACTTCCCTCTTAGAACTGCTTTTGCTGTGTCCCACAGGATTTGGATTGTCCTGTTTTCATTGTCATTTTTATCTAGTTATTTTTTACTTTCCTCTTTGAGTTCTTCAACAGTCCATTGGTTGTTTAGTAACATATTGTTTAGCCTCCACGTGAATGTGTTTTTTACAGTTTTTTTTTCTTGTAATTGATTTCTAATCACATAGCATTGTGGTCAAAAAAGATACTTGATATGATTTCAGTTTTCTTAAATTTACCAAGGCTTGCTTTTTGGCCCAGCATGTGATCTATCCTGGAGAATGTTCTATGTGCCCTTGAGAAGAATGTGTATTCTGCTGTTTTGGAATGGAATGTTCTTTAAATATCAATTCAGTCCATTTGTTCTAATGTGTCATTTAAGGTCTGTGTTTCCTTATTGATTTTCTGTCTGGATGGTCTGTCCATTGATGTAAGTGGGGTATTAAAGTCTCCCACTATTATTGTGTTACTGTCAATTTCTCCTTTTTTGGCTGTTAGCATTTGCCTTCCATATTGAGGTGCTCCTGTGTTGGGTGCGTATATATTTAAAATTGTTATATCTTCTTCTTGGATTGATCCTTTGATCATTATGTCATGTCCTTCTTTGTCTCTTCTGACAGTCTTTATTTTAAAGTCTATTTTGTCTGATATGAGTCTTCCTACTGCAGCTTTCTTTTGATTCCATTTGCATGGAATACCTTTTTCCATCCCCTCACTTTCAGTCTGTATGTGTCCCTAGATCTGAAGTGGGTCTCTTGTAGACAGCATATATATGGGTCTTGTTTTTGTATCCATTCAGCCAGTCTGTGTCTTTTGGTTGGAGCATTTAATCCATTTACATTTAAGGTAATTATTGATGTGTATGTTCTATTGCCGTTTTGTTAATTGTTTAGGATTTGTTTTGTAGGTCTTTTTTCTTTCCTTCCTCTTTTATTCTCTTTGTGATTTTATGACTATCTTTAGAGTTGTGTTTGGACTGCTTTTTCTTTTGTGTGTGTGCATCTATTGTAGATGTTTGGTTTGTGGCTACCATGAGTTTGTGATATAGCTGTCTATATATAGGCAAGTTTATTTAAGTTGCTATTCTCCTAAATTCAAATGTATTTCCAATATCCTGCATTTGTACTCTGCTTGTCTCATGATTATTGGTTTAGATATATGTGTGTGAATGATTTCCTAACTTTACAGTACGTTTGCCTTTTCTGGTGGCTTTTCCATTCATAATTTTCTTGTTTCCAGGTGTGCCCTTTTCTTTTCTGCCTAGAGAAGTTCCTTTAGTATTTGTTGTAAAGCTGGTTTTGTGGTGCTGAATTATCTTAGCTTTTGCTCGTCTATAAAGCTTTTGATTTCTCCATCGAATCTGAACAAGCATCTTACTGGGTAGAGTGTGCTTGGTTGTAGGTTTTTCCCTTTCATCACTTTATTTTTTGTTTTGTAAAGTGTGTTAGTTTCTGCTCTATAACAAAGTGAATCAGCTTTGTTATAAAGTGATCACGCTGATCATCACTTTAAATATATTGTGCCACTCCCTTCTGACCTGCAGTGTTTCTGCTGAAAAATCAGCTGATAACCTCATGCGGATCCCCTTGTGTTATTTGTTGCCTTTCCCTTGTTGCTTTTAATATTTTTTCTTTGTCTTTAATTTTGTCAATTTGATTAATATCTGTCTTGATGTATTCCTACTTGGGTTTATCCTGTATGGGACTCTCTGCACTTCTTGGATTTGAGCGAGTGTTTCTTTTCCCATGTTAAGGATGTTTTTGGCTATAATCTCTTCAGATATTTTCTCAGGCCGTTCTCTCTCTTCTTCTTCTTTTGGGACCCCTGTAATGTGAGTGTTGGTGCACTTAATGTCCCAGAAGACTCTGAAACTGTCCTCATTTCTTTTCATTATTTCTTCTCTATCCTGTTCTGCAGCAGTGATTTTCACCAGTCTGTCTTCCAGCTCACTTATTCGTTCTGTCTCATTTATTCTGCTATTGATTCCTTCTGTTGTATTTTTCATTTGTTATTGTATTATTCATCTCTCTGTTTGTTCTTTAAATCTTCTAGCTCTTTGTTAAACATTTCTTGTATCTTCTCTGTCTGTGTCTCCAATCTTTTTTCTGAGATCTTGGTTCATCTTTACTATCATTACTCTGATTTCTTTTTCAGGCAGATTTCCTATCTCCACTTCACTTAGTTCTTCTGAGATTTTATCTTGTTCCTTTGGTGGAATATATTTCTCTGCTGTCTCATTTTGTCTAACTTTCTATGTTTGTTGTCTCCGTTTCTGAGGCTGCAGGTTTGTAGTTCTTCTTGCTTCTGGTGCCTGCCCACTGGTGGGTGGAACTGGGTCTTGTCCCTCTGGTTGGCAGCCCATATCAAGAGCTGTGTTTAGAGGTGGCTCTGCACTCAGTACAACTTTAGGCAGTCTGTCTGCTGGTGGGTGGAGCTGTGTTCCCACCTTGTTGGTTGTTTGACCTGAAATGTCCCAGCACTGGAGTCTGCAGGTTGTTGGGTGGGGGAAGGTCTTTGTGCAAAAATGGCCACCTCCGGGAGAGATCACGCTGATCAGTGTTTCCTGCAGCCTCAGCCACCAGTGTCCCTGCCCCCACTGTGAACCACAGCTGACCCCCACCTCCCCAGGAGACCCTCCAAGACCTGCAGGTTGGTCTGGCCCAGGTTTCTATGGAGTCACCACTTTGCCCCGAGTCCCATGCACGTGAAACCTTGTGTGTGCCCTCCAAGAGTTGAGTTTCTGTTTCCCCCAGTCCTGTGCAGCTCCCGCACTCCAGCCCCACTGGCTTTCAAAGCCAAATGGTCTGGAGTCTCCTCCTCCTGATGCCAGACCCCCAGGCAGGGTAGTCTGCTGTGGGACTCAGAACTCTCACTCCTATGGGAGAACCTCTAAAACATAATTATTTTACAGTTTGTGGGTCACCCACCAGCATGTATAGGATTTGATTATACTGCAGAAACGCTCCTCCTACCACCTCATTGTGGCTTCTTCTTTGACTTTGGATGCAGAATAACTTTTTTGTAGGTTCCAGTCTTTTTTGTTGAAGGTTGTTCAGCAGTTAGTTGTGAGTTTGGTGTTTTCATGACAGGAGGTGAGCTCACGTCCTTCTGCTCTGCCGTCTTGTCTCCAATTTACCATCTCTGCAACATTCAGAGTTATGACTGCTGCTTTTTAAAACATACCACAGTAACAAGAAGGTTTTATATGAAGCCACCTCTTCAGGTTGTTTGATGTAGTGCAGCCAGAGTGATGTTTCTAGACATGTGTTCTCTGTGTCAAGTTACAGCAGGGCACAATTGGTCAAACCAGGTCCGTTTGCCCCACAAATGAGCCCAACACTGAGATGCCCACTGAAGTTTGTTATTTTTCCCTATGACTTCTATTTCCTTTGACCAATGGACTGAATCATGTCCCCCACCCAAATTCATCTCTTAAAGCCCTAACACACAAAATGAATGCACTTAAATGTAGGACCTATAAGAAGGTAATAATGGTTAAGTGAAGTCATAATTGGGGCCTTACTCCAATAGGACTGGTATTCTCATACCAAGTGAGAGAGACACAAAGGATCCGTGTTTCTTCATGTGCACACGGAGGAAAAGAAAGGTCATGTGAGGACACAGCAAGCCAGAAAGAGAACTCTCATCAGTATCAAATTTTCCAGCATCTTGATCTTGGATTTCTATCCTCCAGAAAATAATTCCTGTTGTTAAGGCACCCCATCTCTGGCATTTTGTTATGGTAGCCCTACCTGACTAATACACCCCCTTACCCATGTCCTATTCAATTTATTTTCTGTTCCTGTGAGTTTCTCCTTAGTGTAGGACTTTGTCTTGGAGGGGAGATTTGGATAATTAGTTTGGGGACATTATAGGGCCTATACTACTTTCATTTCTGCACATCTTACGAATATTGGCCCATCACCCTTTACAGTGTGTAGCTTTGGCTATTTGGGGTTCTCCAGTTTTCATGTTTTTCAGAATACCCCATTGCTTCCCTCTTCTTTTTTATGCACAGATACTATATGGATCCTGCCCTACCCCTACCCCTAGTCTCACCACTATTATTCAACATAGTTTTGGAAGTGTTAGCCACAGCAATCAGAGAAGAAAAAGAAATAAAAGGAATCCAAATCAGAAAAGAAGAAGTAAAGCTGTCACTGTTTGCAGATGACATGATACTATACATAGAGAATCCTAAAGATGCTACCAGAAAACTACTAGAGCTAATCAATGAATTTGGTAAAGTAGCAGGATACAAAATTAATGCACAGAAATCTCTTGCATTCCTATATACTAATGATGAAAAATCTGAAAGTGAAATTAATATGTTTGTTTTGATGGTTAACTTGGAAACATTAAAAATGCTACTGCCACTCCTATTTTCCCAGAATTCTCAATTTTTAAAAAAATGACACTGGAAATTAGTTATTACTGGACTTGATATTTATACCCACTGATATTTTAGAAATGAATGTTAAATATATTATTTCCAAGCACAGAGAAAAAGAAGTAGAGATTAATAAGTTCCAGGAGTTGTCATACCAAGTTTATTTGTTTAATATGTTTATCAAACTATTAAAATCCTTCATCAAAGTGTTCTTGATTTTTTCAGCAATATATCAAAAGAATATATTTCATTATCTCAATGATAGTATCATGTACTAGTCCAGATTTGCTAAATTGCAGGGGACAGAAATTTAACTCAGGCTAGCATAATAGAAAGATTTCTTGGCTCAGGAAACCAAGTTGGTTTTCCTTACAGTGAGCTAGGTCCCTGTAGGGATCTTACAGAAGGAAACCAGAGCCGCAAGGCAAAGAGAACGCTCCCTCTTTTATACATTTGCCTTTGCTTGACTTTGTACTCACTTAGTATAAGTTTTCCTGATATAATAAAAAAGACTACTAGCAGTCCCCAATGTATATACATCTTTTCAGGAAGATACTCAAAAAAGAGAAAGTCCCTTTTCCTCTAACTCTAAATAAAACAATCCTGGAGAAGCGCTCTTTTGACCTAGATTGAGTCACCCACCCGTGCTGGAACAGTCACTGGACAGAGAAATTAAATGCTTTTATTAGACCTGGATCATTGGTTCAACTTTGTGTCTGTGGAGGAAAGGTATTGCAGCTCCATTTAGCGCCACAGCTGTAGAGGGAGAGGAGCAGACTTTGGACAGAAACAACCTCCTAATAGAACTAGGTATGACTGAGTTTTCAGCCAACAACTAAACATGACATATTTGAGATTAACATAGTAATTGTACACTAAAAGTGTTGATTAGGATTCATGACCTGCTGGAGGTTAAATTCTAGTGGTGACCAGAATGTTGTAGTGCTTACCAAATCTGATTCCAAAACTTTACCAACTGCAATGGAATTAATAAGTGTAATTGAATAATTTGCAGAAGCCACAAACCTTGAGGGGCATAACTAGTGTGCTGGTAGATATTAGTCTTTATTTTTACATTCAGCACTGATGTTTATTTGTTGAAGTATAAATACAGTGATAATGGACATCTTAAATGTACAGGTTAATAAGTTTTGACAAATATAACTCAAATTTCAATCAAAATATACAGCGCTTTCATGACCCAGAAAGTTTCCCTTCTGCCTCTATCCGTTCAATTCCAATACTGAGAGGCCGCTACTCCTACAATTTCCATCACCATTGCCTGTTTCTGAACTGCACGCAGTGGAATTATATGTAACTACTTTTTGTGTCTGATTCTTTCTCTCAACATATGCTTTTGAGACTTATGCATATTATTCTGTGTATCAATTGTTCGTTCATTTTTTTATTGTCACAAAGTACATTCTTATGAATTTCGTTTATCTATTTTCCTGTTGTTGGATGTAGAAGTTGTTTTTGTTACTCACCAGGGTTCTTGGCTTCCTTAATCAATAGAAATTGATAAGAGGCCAAACAAGAAATTCAGGCAAGGCTTTATTGGGACTCCTGCTGCAGCAGTGGGGAGTGGTAACAAGTAACAGATTCCATTAATTGCTTGCTCATTCCCCGACGGGGGTGCGAGCTGGTTCCTTATATGGGGTGAGGGTAGGGGTGTGTCCAGGGGTCAGGCTAGCTGGGTGGCTGAGGTGGTCCGCCCACCCCTTTGTGGTGTTGTGTGCAGGGGGCATGCGCAGTGCCCTGCTTTTGCTTCTGGCTCTTCAGAAGTGGCAGTTGGTCTTTTTGGTCTTTTTGTATCTTGTCATCCATAATTTGCCCCAGCTGCACATGCACACAGTTATTTTTAGTCCTGTATGGTTTCTTTGTATTTTGGTGCTCAAGGAGACATTTGCCCAGGTGCAAGCACTGCAACAAAAGGTCCCAGATCCCAGCCTGTCTCATTCCCCACTGAGGGATTCCACACCCCTTATTCTTAAGGGGTAAGGGGCCGAAGGTCTCTTCTGAAACTTCTTCCTGCTGGATAGGGGCTGCAGATCGTAGCCTACCCTAGAGGTATAGAAGTCCCTCACTGACTTTTCCAAGAACCTGTAGGGACCTGGGCCACTCTCCGCTGGAATGGGTTGAATTCCTTGAGGCATCATGAGACTTACTTCAAATTGTTGGAGCCTAGAAGACACAAACTTAACCAGAAGATTAAATAAACAAGCACCCAAAGGGAGAAGAACAACAATAGTTATTAAAGGGCCTAGAAGGGGAAGGAACCAGGTTAACTTTGGGAGGGCTTCCTTAACCGTTAACCAGACAGTGGCGGTGATATCACCCCTGCCAAAATTGTGAAGCCACTCTACCTGGGCATATATTTCCTTGATATTAAATTCTACCTTCCCTGTTGCATTGATCCAGGTGCAGCTGGAAGTATTAATTATCGCACAGACTCCACCTTGTTCTGCCAAAAGGTAATCAAGAGCTAGCTGATTGTCAGGAACTACATTAGCCAAAGAAACAAGAGAGGTCTTCAGTCCCACTAAGGCTTGTCCCATCTGTTCCATCACATAACCAAGCTGTCTGAGGTTTCTCAGCATTGCTTCATGATAGGTAAAGCCTTCCCATGGAGCTGCCGGTCTTATGGGCAGGTCTGCCCCTGCTAAGGTCATTCCCAGTGCCCTCTGGGTTTGGTGGTGAGCTGGGATGGGCCTTCCTATCTCTGTAGTCCCTGCAGTTCACTCTCCTACGAAGTGGACATTATCAGTGCATTTATAGGCTATAGCTTGGTTGGAGAAGGACAGGGGTCTTGCCATAATTCCGTAACATATGATGGTTTAGGTGCCCACAGAGGAAAACAAACCCTTCAGGGGTGCAGACCTGAATGTCTGTTTCACAGTTGTCAAGAGCGGACAGTCCTTGAAGGACATAACTGTTGTCAGTACTTGAACAATTAGGGGACATCAGACCATTATGTTAATAATTAAGCATATAAAGCTCTACAACATTATTTTTTTTTTACAAGATGCTTATGTATGATCCCGCTGAGTACAAGAGCAAGAATGGCAAATAGGAGTCCAACTCACTACATCACTTTACGTATCTGTTGATGATTCCTATCTTTTGAATAGGTATCTCAGATTTTCCACTGACTCACAGATGGATTGCTCTTCTGTTGTGACCTGAGGGGTTTCTGGAGGGAAAAGCTTTAGTCTGGACAAATGTACCCAACCTGATATCCCTTGCAGTTTGACAGTAGTGGGGGTGGCTAAAATTACTTTGTAGGAGTCCTTCCATCTCATCAATAATTGGTCTTGGGGGGACCCCTATTTCCAGGTTTTAAGAAAAACTTGGTCCCCAGGGCTTATTTGTGAAGGAACTGCTGCTTCCTCTGTGTTTTTAGTGGGAGCTGGCAGTGCCTTGTGGACATAGTCCTGGATTGCTTTCTGCACTTGCCCTAGATTAATAATATATCTCAGGGTCCGGTTCACTTCCTCATCCAGTGGAACATCAGTAGTAAGAAATGGCCTCCCATAACTCATTTCAAATGGGCTAAGCCTCACACCACCCCTGGGGAATACACAGACCCTAAGGAGTGCAGTAGGAAGCAAGTTGGTCCAGGGTTCGTGCATTTCTTGGTAGAGCTTTGCTAAAGTTTTCTTTAAAGTATCGTTAATTTTCTCCACCTTCCATGACGACTGGGAGTGCCAAGAGGTATGTGGTTTGTAGTCTATCCGTAGGGCGGTCATGAGCCCCTGTGTGATTTTGGCTACAAAAGAGGGCCCATTATCACTCTGGAGGGACTTTGGAAGTCCAAACCGAGGAATTATTTCTTTTAAAAGGGACCTACAGATGTCCATAGCCTTTTCAGATCTGGTGGGGAAGGCTTCAGGCCATCCCATGAAAATATCAACAAACACCAGAAGATATTTATATCCTGACCGTGGGGGCATTTGGGTGAAATCTAACTGCAAGTCTTCCCCTGGATATGTCCCTTGGCATTGAATTGGCCTGAGTAACAAAGGGGAGATTGGATGGGTCTGTGGGTTATTACAGGCACATAAATCACAAGCAAGCATTACTCATTTTACTGTTCTTTTAAGCCTCTTCCCTGAAAACGCCTTTTGCATCAAATCCCAAAGTGTATCCCTCCCATAGTGGGTGGCATCATGTCAGCTCTTAGTGAGTTTGCATTGTTGGGACTCAGGGATTAGAACTTTATCCGCCTTTTTCATACCAGCCTGGGCTTCCTTTCTCATGGCCGCATTTCTCAGCATCTTCTTGTTCCTGTGGGGAACACTGGGGGAGGCTGGGGAGTTCAGGGGGCCAATCACTGGGGCCATGACTTGCTCAGGCTTCTGCACTTGAGCTGCCTGTTCTGCAATTTGATCAGCTCTGCTCTTCCCTTGACTCACGAAAGATCTATCCCTCTCATGGCCCCTACAGCGGATACTGCTACCTGGGTCAGGAGCTACACTGCTTCTAAAAGAGCAAGAATCAAATCTTTATGTGTCATGTGGGAATTTCTAGCAGTTAACATCCCTCTTTCTTTCCCAATGGCAGCATGTAGCATGTGGAACCCATATTTAGAATCAGTAAAAATATTTAATTTCTTATCCTTCCCTAATTGCAAAGCTCTCATTAATGCAATTAGTTTGGCCTTCTGGGCCAACAGCTAGCAGGGATCAAAGGCCTGTGGACGACGTGTGAGCTTGGAAGTGGACCATCCCCAGCCCAGTCTTGTATTAACCTACTCTTAATAAAATCCATTTACCTAATTAAATTTAATACAACCTTAGAAAGTCCTGACCACATACAAAATTCTTTTACCAATGTTCTTTTTCCGCATACCTTTTGCAACTTTCTGTAGCCCTATTATTTTGTCCTTTTTCCGCATACCTTTTGCAACTTTCTGTAGCCCTATTATTTTGTCCTTTATTCTTTTCCTATTCAGAAATAACCAGCTTTAGGACAAAAATCACCATTTTTCCTTTAACAAAATATATTTTCATTCCTCATACTTTCTTTTTCTGAAAACACACATCCTACTTTCCTTAAGCAACCATGAACTGTCTTTTACATTAGCATTCCCTGATTGGAGTATCCCATAACCTCTAGAAATATGTATCTACCCAAAGCACAATTTCTTTCTTTAATGTGGTACAAGATATGTGTCTAATAAACCCAAACATCTTTAGTTTCGCTCTCAAAAGAACACAAAAGTGGGAAAATTTAGACCTAGTTAGCAATTCATGTTCTAATATTTCATTTTATTTTAAATGGCCTGGATACTCAATAGATATCTATCATTTACCTTTGTTTAGTTTCAAGTTACCAAAATCTCGAGGTACTATTTTAGATGGACATTTCCAAAACATAATTATCCCTACAGAGTTTACCAAAAAGCTCTTATCCTAGTTATTTTTACTTAAAAGTTTAATCGTATCAGGTTATTTTCCTTGTTGACAGATTTTATAACAGAAACAATATACACTTATTGACTTCCAGTAACCTTAGGTACAATAAAAGTGTTATACTTAATGTTGATGACTATAAACACAGGTCTGTATTAATTAAACCCACAAGCTTAAGCTGGCTTTAATACCAGATATTATTATTGAATATTTCCCAGCTCACATGAACCTGAAGTGTATTCTGGCGAGTTTTCTTTTATATTTCTGAGAAGGTATATAAGCGCTCAATTTCCTTTATGCCAATTAAATACAACTCATTTATAAGCTAATTTTTACATAAAGACAGAACCAGGGGTCTCATAGTTTTCCCACTTGAATTTAAAAAGGCCTTTTTTCTTCCCCTCTGTCTGGGGGACTACAGGTAGTTCCTGAGAGCCCAGGCAGAATAGTTACATTGCAAAGGCAGAGGAGGGAAATGCGAGCTCCTCTCTTTTTCTTTTGCTCTTTAAAATCTCATTAAGTAACCCAAGGCTGGAGTCTCAGGGAACATGGGCTGTATTTGTATTTCAAGTCTTAAGTGTTCTGCCATGCCCACAATGTTGGCAGAGACTTTCAGGAGCAGTTGGACAGACAGACAAAACTACATAAAACAAAGAGCCTTTTAAAAGCATGCACCAATGGCAGGAACTTAAAGACACAAACAAGCAGTCTTCAGGATGAAGGGCATGGGAGTGTAAGGGTGAGGACCAAGGGAGAGGTAAAGGGAGGAGGGACCGAAAAGACTGAAAAAAGAGAAAGAGACAAAAAGATTGCTGTTTCAACCTGCCCCCTGTGGGTGTCTATTCAGACACCAACCTGCACACTTCCAGAAAGGGCCAGTGAAGGAGAGCAGTGGTGGACAGAAGCCAGAAACCCACCAGTTGTATGTCGTCTGTGGGACTCTGATCCACAGGTGTGACTCTCACCCGTGCATACAATTTGTATATCATCTGTGGGTTCCCAACCCACACGTGGGACTTTCACCCATGCATACAGCAGTATGTAGAAATCTGCCGCTTCAGCCCATTCCCAGTGGGACTTCTCTTGGTGGCAGGAAAATAAAGGTGAGAATATTGGGATGATTGGACTTCCAGCCACTACGTGATACGAGGTTTGAACCTCTATCATTCTCATAAACCCCCCATCAGGGAGAGCCCCCTGGACCAAGGTGTGCATGGTGTGAGGCGAGCCTCTTCCACCTCTGCTTGTCACCCGTGAAGGTGAGCTGCTGCCAGCCAGAGGGAGCATGGTCCCATAAGCTGCAAGATGTGATGCTGTAGCCGCCCGACGTCCGCTCTCTTGGAAGAATAGGACAGAAGTAGGAGAGGACAGAGAGAGGAGATGTAGAGAGATTTCAGAAGAGGGAAAGGGACAAAAGGGGAAAGGGAAAGTGGTGAGGGAAAAAGGACAAAGGGGAGAGGAAAAGTGTTGCCTGAGTGAGAGTACTGAGGCCCCCAGGGGACAGGACGGCAGACTTACCAAATGCGGTTACGCTGAAACAAAGGTTCAGGTGGCCACTTGTCACCCACGGGGAAGCTGCATTCAGTGGTCCCAGAGGTGCCCAGATCCTCTCCCGGGAAGGGGACAATTGTCCCTTCGTGGTTGCCACAAAGTATATTACCAACCAGGGTTCTTGGCCTTGTTAATAAATAGAAGTTGATGAGAGGCCAGACAAGAAATTCAGACAAGGCTCTATTGGAGCTCCTGCTGCAACAGTGGGGAGTGGGAACAAGTAACAGGTTCCCTTCCTTGCTTGCTCCCCGAGAGTGGGGGAGAGCTGGTTCCTTATATGGGGTGAGGGTAGGGGTGTGTCCAGGGGTCAGGCTAGCTGGGTGGCTGAGGTGGTCTGCCCACCCCTTTGGTGGTGTTGTGTGCAGGGGGCGTGCGCAGTACCCTGCTTTTGCTCCCAACCCCTTGCTTTTGCTCCTGGCTCTTCAGAAGTGGCAGTTGGGCTTTTTGGGTTTTTTTTATCTCATTGTCCATAATTCGCCCCAATTGTGCATGCACGCAGTTATTTTTAGTCCCTTATAGTTTCTTTGCATTTTGTTGCTCAGGGAGACATTTGCCCAGGTGCAAGCACTGCAGCAAAGGGTCCAGGTCCCAGCCTGTCTCATTTTCACTTTGGCTTTGAAGAATAAGATTTCTTGTACAAGTCTTTTTGTGAACAGAGCAATTTTACTCCTGGAGAAGTAAGACCTAGGGCATGTGCATGTTTAACTTTATAAGAATTTACCCAATAGTTTTCCAACGTGATTTCACTCCCACCAGCAATATAAGAAAAATCCAGTTGCTTCACATCCTCACCAATATTTCCTATTGTCAATTTTCTTAAATTTAGCCATTCTTGTGGGCGTGAAGTATCTCATTTTGGTTTTAATTTGTATTTACCTGATAACTAATGCTGTAATATACCTTATTGAGTATTTAGTAGAGATTTTGTGTCTTTTTAAAAAAATAAGTGTCTGTTTAAGTGCTTTATTTGCTCAGGAGTTATTTATTTTTGATATAATTTCTTTATTAGATATTTGTAATATGCATATTCTTTTGGCTGGCAATAAATTCTTTAAGGTTTCATTGATTTTCAAAGGATATTTATGATGGATATGGAATTCTACATTAATATACTTTCTCTGACATTTTAAAGGTGATGTTTCATTGTATTCTAGCTTGCATTTTTTTTTTTAAAGAAAGTAATTTTTTGGGCTTGCTTGCTTATTTATTTATGTATGTATGTATGTATGTATGTATGTATGTATTTTTGGCTGTGTTGGGTCTTCGTTTCTGTGCGAGGGCTTCCTCCAGTTGCGGCAAGTGGGGGCCACTCTTCATCGCGGTGCGCGGGCCTCTCACTATCGCGGCCCCTCCCGTTGCGGAGCACAGGCTCCAGACGCGCAGGCTCAGTAGTTGTGGCTCACGGGCCTAGTTGCTCCGCGGCATGTGGGATCCTCCCAGACCAGGGCTCGAACCCGTGTCCCCTGCATTGGCAGGCGGACTCTCAACCACTGCGCCACCAGGGAAGCCCTTATTTCTTTTTATTCTTACAAAGTCTCTTTGTTTATGTGAGACTTATTCCACCACCATCCACGTGTTCTCAGACCTGAGAACTCTCAGGTTTGGAAGGAGCTGAGGTTCTCTCATCACTGTGAAGGGCTTGTTTCTGTCTAGAATTCAGTTTAACAAGGATTCTTTGCATCCTCTTCCTGCTATCCTCATAGAAAAGAATTGTTTCTCTGTTGTCCTGGCTTTTCTTGTGATTACCGTGGGACCACAGGTATTTCACATTCGACATCCTAACTGGAAGCAGAAGTTTGATAAACGGTATAAAGATTTTAAAAGGTCAGATTGACCTTGAAATATTGCCAAAATCACCAAAACTTCCTATGTGAAAACAACTCTTTCTTCTTATTAAAAGTCTTGATAGAAAACTTACAAAACACAGGGAAATTAGAGTGAACTTGATACAATCCATAATCTTATCTTGCTAAGTCAATCATTCTTAATATTGTAGTAGGTTTATCGAATATAAAAGCACACTCAGATACATACAGCTACATGTTTATAAAAATTGGGATAATACTAATCTTACAGTTTTGTTAGTATTATTTATTAAAATTTAGTTCAATTTAATTTGTTTTTATTTAACATTTTTAAGTACAAATATATTAAGTATTAAGAATGGAAACATGTGCAAGACCCAGCTCCTGTTCTCCAGGATTTTGCCATCTGATGGGAGAGATACAGATATGGATACAACAAAGTATATGACAGTATTTGTCCTTGTCTATCTTAAGGACATTTGACTAGACTCTGATGTCACATTAAGATTCCATGAGTATGGGTGTGGGTGTTGTATTGTGTGTGCGTGTGTGTCTGTGCACACCTGTGTGGTGAGCAGTTACTCAGAAGAGGGATGAGACACTCCAGTTAGGGTGAGTGATGTAGAGGCAGAAACATTTAGGATATACTCAGGGAGCAGCATGCCGTGTCCTGTATGGCTGGAGGATAGAGTCTGTGAAGGGGCTGGTGAGAGAGTAGTAGATGAGGGTAGACAGGAAGATCAATGGCAGGTTGTGAGAGGGTGTGGAAGCCTGACCAATGATTGCAGATTATTCCTTATAATAAAGACTTCGCATCCCTAGGGAGACATGTCAAGTTTTTAAGCCCAGGAATCATATAAATATATCTGTAACCTAGAGATGTAGGTCTGTCTGCAGTGTGGATGTCCAGGTCAAATGGGAAGAGACCAGACTGGAGGCAGGGAGGTTCATACTCAGGCTGCTTCAGTAGCTGAGGGTGAGGATGAGGAGAAACTGAACTAAGAGGCCATGGGGCATAAGGGTTAAGATGTACTTAGAGCAGACTGCCTGGGCTTATATCCATACATTAGACGGTGACAGTGGGAGCCTCCTGTAGCCTCTCTGTGCCTTGAGGATAATAAAAGGGTTGTTCCTTGTGAGATTGTTAGGATAAAATGAGTTAGTATTTTTAAAGTGCTTGGAACAGTGGCTGGCACTCAGTAAGAGTTATGCATTTGCTAAACAAAGTATAAGTAAATATAACTAAACAAATAAGGCAGTAGATATTAAAGAAGTCAGATATGAGGCAATTTCAGGAGAACTGACAGTGTTTGTTGGTTTTGCAGATATGGCCATGACTCTGAATTTTCTAGCTTCAAGTGTAGATTGTGACACCAGGACATGAGAAGGAAAGCAGAGTATCCCATGGTTTAGAGGAATGAAAATAAGTTCAGCTGAATGTACTATTTTAGATTTGTTTTTTTCTTTGTTGTTTGATCATTCCTACAAGGCCAGGATTGAAGAGGCTTGGTGTGAAAATAATTTACGTAACAAACCCACAGGGGTTGGGTGACCACAAGCTTCTGGGAGCAGCACTGAGGCTTGGCTTAGTCTGAGTTAATAGACAAGTGATGTTTACCCTGGACTCGACCTGAGCTGGACTGCATTCTAAGGTACAGTGTTGGAAATTTTGAGCCCCACATGAGGTCTGGCATTTACACTCTGGAATGTAGCCAGAGAAAAGTGGCAGACAGTGAGAAAGCGATTTGCAGTTGTGTATGTTGCATAGTTAAAAGTCCTGGGAGTATTTGGTCTATATGTCCCCATAACACTTTGCTTCTACCACTTGTATAATATAATATACCTCACATTGTGTTGTAGTGAATTACATTTATATCTGCCACTTCCAGTATATTATAATCCTGTTTTTCATTACTGAGCACCTACTGTATGCTTGACATTGTAATGGGTAGTTCACAAAAATTATTGTATTCAATTCCTACAGCAAACTTATGTGGAAAGTATCCTAAATAGTCAGTCACGGAATGGATTTTATCTGAGTATACAAATATAGGATAAACACACAGTACACTAGAACTGAGATAGGAAAAATCATCTGAAAGAGGTAGGGGGTTATATGGGCCTTGTAATTAACACACTTAAAGAGATAGAATTTCAATCAGAAGAAGGCTTGATTGTAGAGGTATAGGAAAAGAAATATTACAGAAGTGAGGAAGTCTTGAATTTTCTGGTCCCAATGGCTCAGGCTCTCATTAAGGTAGAGATGATGTAAAGTTGGCAGCATTAGCCTTCAACTGTTTCTGCTCCCACGTACATAACCACCTTTATGGTATATTGAGTGCACCCAGAGTCTTTGAATGTTTTGACGCCATTAAATATCCAGTTCTTTGTACTTCCTTTATTCTGTGTCCATACTCAACACAGCATTCTCATCCCCACACACGTTTACCTACAAGGAAAAAGCACTAATCGTATAGGTATTTTTGTCCTGCTTCACGGTAATTTTTCCTGAGAAATCAGTAAAGTGGTTCTGATTAAGTTTTGGCTTTCCTTGCAGCTTGACTGCAGGAGAGCATTGCTGAGCAGATGGCCGGCACGTATTTCTGGTCTGTGTGACAGGAGTTTCTCACTGTAAATCAGTAAGTTAGCATCCTGATGTCTGAGCACATCTTGTGTATGTTTCTGTGCTCGTGAATCAGGCTGTCAGGGTCTGATTACCCCTTGATATGACAGGAGTTAGTCCCTGGGTCTTCTAAGCAGTAGGTCAGAACACACTGCTGGTTTTCTTTAGATCACATTGAGATATATGTATAGATACTGATATATATATGTATGTATGTATGTGTATATATAATACATATAGTATAATATGTGTATAATATATAATATGTATAATATTATATGTATATAATATATGTGTATATTATATATACACATACATACATATACATATGGCATATTATATATATAATTTTTTTTTACTTTTATTATTTTGATACACAAAATAAAGCATGATATAGACTCTAAGCTGGGTGAGGCCCACATCTATTTTGTTCAGCCTGTTTAGTCTGTGGTTTGTGAAACCCTGACATGTGTCAGAAGCTTCATGACTGTGTTTTCCTGATTGACTAATCAGCGTGTTTGCTAAAGAAGAACTAGAGAATGTGAATAAGCAAAGAGAAGACGAGAAAACAGAGTTCAGATACATGGAGACAAGACCAGAGGCAGCCTAGGCCGGGGGGCAGCAGAATGTATCTGTAAAGGGCTAGATAATCAATAGTCTTGCCAGCCTGCAGTAAGGTCTCTGTCACAGCCACTCAGTTCTGCGGTAGGGATATGAAAACTGCCACAGATAATATGTAAATGAAAGAGCATGGCTGTGTTCCAATAAAACTTTAAACAGGTAATGGACCATATTTGGCTCATGGGCTGTAGTTTGCTGACCCCTTGTCTAGACTATTACATCCTGGAGTAAGGATGATGAGAAGTTGAAGCTTATGTTCATAGATGCTAAACACACAATGTACCAGCAGGAATCCAAGGTTTAAGAATGTTGGGGTATGTTTATCATGTACAACCTCGCATCTAGTCACTCTGCTCTCTCCCTTATCCCTTCCCCACTGCACATGAATTCCCTGAGAGGGTCCAGAGGATAACTTCACAACGCCATTGAGGAAGGCAGCAGGCAAGGGCACTGACATTCTCGAAAGGCTGGGTAGGGTCTGTCCTCTGTGGAGGGAGAGTCTGCTTTGGGGATGGGCTCCTTTACTTCACGGGGACCATGGGGTCCTGGAGAGCCCCAGACCAATGCGGCAGCACTTAAGTGCCAGGAACATGATGGCATATTGACCATAAAGGGAAGCAGGGATGAAATGGTAATAAGAGCTTGTGACCTTCAGTGGGATTCCACGTTGGCTAGTTAGTTACAGTTGCCCTGTGGGCTTGCGACCCTCTCTGTGGATGTCAGTAACCTTTTCCCCAGAATCCCCAGTGTTGCTCAGTGGGCTCAAGTACAAATTATTCTTTGAAGGTGGGATGAAGTTTATATATGTACTTAACAAGGACATGCCCTCAAAAAGACTTGATACAAATAATGTCATTTTTTAAATTTGTATTTTATTTTTTAAATTTTTATTGAAATATAGTTGATTTACAGTGTTGTGTTAGTTTCAGGTGTACAGCAAAGTGATTCAGATATATATGTATATGCATACATACACATATATATTCTTTTTTTTTTTAACATTCTCTTCCATTATAGGTTATTAAAGGATGTTGAGTATAGTTCCCTGTGCTATACTGTAGGTCCTTGTTGGTTATCTATTTTATATATAGTCGTGTGTATATTTTAATCCCAAACACCTAATTTATCTCTCCCTCCACCTCCCCTTTGGTAACCATAAGTTTGTTTTGGATGTCTGTCAGTCTATTTCTGTTTTGTAAATAAGTACACTTGTATATATATTTTTTTACATTCCACATATAAGTGATATCATATGATATTTGTCTTTGTCTGGCATACTTCACTTAGTATGATAACCTCTAGGTCCATCCATGTTGCTGCAAATGTCATTATTTCATTCTTTTTTATGGCTGAGTAATATTGCATTGTGTGTGTGTATGTGTGTGTGTGTGTGTGTGTGTGTGTGTGTGTATAAAATCTTCTTTATCCATTCATCTGTCGATTGATGCTTAGGTTGCTTCCATGTCTTGGCTATTGTATATACTGCTGGTATGAACATTGGGGTGCGTGTATCTTTTCAAATTATGATTTTCTCTGGATATATGCCCAAGAGTGGGATTGCTGGATGATATGGTGGTTCTATTTTTGGTTTATTAAGGAACCTCCATACTGTTCTGCATAGTGGCTGCACCAATTTATATTCCCACCAACTGTGTAGGAGGGTTCCTTTTTCTCCACACCCTTTCAGCATTTATTGTTTGTAGACTTTTTGAGGTTGGCCATTCTGACTGGTGTGAGGTGATACCTCGTTGTAGTTTTGGTTTGCATTTCTCTAATAATTAGTGACGTTGAGCATCTTTTCATGTGCTTTTTGGCCATCTATATGTCTTCTTTAGAGAAATGTCTTTTTAGACCTTCTGCTCAATGTTTGATTGTTTTTTTTGGGGGTTTTTTTGTTTATATTGAGCTGCATGAGCTGTTTGTATATTTTGGAGATTAATCTTGTGTCATTCGCTTCATTTGCAAATATTTTCTCCCATTCTGTGTGTTGTCCTTTCATTTTGTTTATGGTTTCTTTTGCCATGCAAAAGCTTTAAGTTTGATTAGGACCCATTAGTTTATATTTCTTTTTCTTTCCATTACTCTCAGAGATGGATCCTAAAAGATATGGCTGCAGTTTATGTCAGAGAGTGTTCTGCATATGTTTTCCTCTAGGAGTTGTAGAGTATCCAGCCTTATATTTAGGTCTTTAATCCATTTTGAGTTTATTTTTGTGTATGGTGTTAAAGAATGTTCTAATTTCATTCTTTTACATGTAGCTGTCCGGTTTTCCTAGCACCACTTAGAGGCTGTCCTTGCTCCATTGCATATTCTTGCTTCTTTTCTCATAGATTAATTGACCATAGGTGTGTGGGTTTATTTCTGGGCTTTCTATGCTGTTCCACTGATTTATATTTCTGTTTTTGTGCCAGTACCATGCTGTTTTGATTATTGTAGCTTTGTAGTATCGTCTAAAGTCAGGGAGCCTTATTCCTCTGTCTCTGTTTTTCTTTCTCAGTATTGCTTTTGCTATTCATTGTCTTTGTGTTTCCATACAGATTTTTTTGAAATTTTGTTCTAGTTCTGTGAAAAATGCCATTGGTAATTTGATAGGAATTGCATTGTATCTGTAGATTGCCTGCGTAGTATAGTCATTTTGATATTGATTATTCCAATCCAAGAACATGGTATATCTTTCCATCTGTTTGTGTCTTCTTCGATTTCTTTCATCAGCAAATTGTAGTTTTCAGAGTAAAGGTCTTTTCCCTCCTTAGGTAGGTGTATTTCTAGGTATTTTATTCTTTTTCATGTGATAGTAAATTGGATTGTTTCTTTAATTTCTCTTTCTGATCTTTCATTCTTAGTGTATAGAAATTCAAGATATTTCTGTGTATTAATTTTGTATCCTGCAATTTTCCCATATTCTTTGATGAGGTCTAGTAATTTTCTGGTAGCATTGTTAGAATTTTCTATGTATAGTGTCATGTCATCTGCAAACAGTGACAGTTTTACTTCTTCTTTTCCTATTTGGATTCCTTTTATTTCTTTTTCTTCTCTGATTGCCGTGTCTAGGACCTCCATAACTATGTTGAATAATAAAAGTGGCAAGAGTAGACATCCTTGTCTTGTTTCTGATCTTAGAGGAAATGGTTTCAGCTTTTCACCATTGAGTATGAAGTATGATGTTAGCTGTGGGCTTGTCATATATGACATTTATTATGTTAAGGTAGGTTCCCTCTATGCCCACTTTCTGGAGAGTTTTTATCATAAATCAGTGTTGAATTTTGTAAAAAACTTTTTCTGCATCTATTGAGATGATAATGTTTTTATTTCTTCAGTTTATTAATGTGATGTATCACACTGATTGATTTGTGGTTATTGAAGAATCCTTGCATCCCTAGGATAAATCCCACTTGGTCATGGTGTATGATCCTTTTTATGTATTGTTGGATTCAGTTTGCTAGTATTTTGTTGAGGATTTTTCCATCTATGTTCATCAGTGATATTGGCCTGTAATTTTGTGTGTGTGTGTGTGTGGTATCTTTGTCTGGTTTTGGTATCAAGGTGGCAGTGGCCTCATAATATGGGTTTGGAAGTGTTCCTTCCTCTGCAATTTTTTGAAATAGTTTCAGAAGGATAGGGTATTAACTCTTCTCTAAATGTTTGATAGAATTCACCTGTGAAGGTGTCTGATCCTGGACTGTTGTTTGTTGGGAAATTTTTTTTTTGGGGGGGAATTTTTAAATCACAGATTCAATTTCAGTACTTGTGATTGTTGTGTTCATATTTTCTGTTTCTTCCTGGTTTGGTCCTGGGAGATTGTACCTTTCTAAGAATTTGTCCATTTCTTCTAGGTTATCCATTTTATTGACTTATAGTTGCCTGTAGTAGTCTCTTATGGCCTTTTGGCATAAGAGACTACTTTGGCATAAATGCCTCTTATGGTATTTCTGTGGTGTAAGTTGTAACTTCTCCTTTTTTGTTGCTATTTTTCTTGATTTGAGTCCTCTCTTTTTTTTTCCTGAAGAGTCTGGCTAAAAGTTTATCAATTTTGTTTATCTTTTCAAAGGACCAGCTTTTAGTTTCATTGATCTTTTCTATTGTTTTCTTCTCTATTTCATTTATTTCTGGTCTGATCTTTATGATTTCTTTCCTTCTACTAACATTGGGTTTTGTTTGTTCTTTCTCTAGTTGCTTTAGGTGTAAGGTTAGGTTGTTTATATGAGATTTTTCTTGTTTCTTGATGTAAGACTGTATTGCTATAAACTTCCTTCTTAGAACTGCTTTTGCTTCATCCAATGGGTTTTGGATTGTCACACTTTCGTTTTCATTTGTCTCTATGTGTTTTCTGATTTCCTCTATGCTTTCTTCAGTGATCCATTGGTTGTTTATTAGCATATTATTTAGCCTCCAGAGTTTGTGTTTTTTGCACTTTTTTCTTGTAACTAATTTCTCATTTCATAGCGTTGTGGTCAGAAAAGATGCTTGATATGACTTCAGTTTTCCTGAATTTACCAAGGCTGGCTTTATGGACCAAGATATGACCTATCCTGGAGAATGTTCCATATGCACTTGAGAAGAAAGTGTATTCTGCTGCATTTGGTTGGAATGTTCTATAAATATCAATTAAGTCCACCTGGTCTAATGTGTCATATAAGGCCTGTGTTTCCTTATTGATTTTCTGTCTGGATGATCTGTCCATTGGTGTAAGTGGGGTGTTAAAGACCCCACTCTTATTGTGTTACTGTCTATTTCCCCTTTTATGGCTATTAGCATTTGCCTTATATATTGAGGTGCTCCAGTGTTGGGTGTGTGTGTGTGTGTGTGTGTGTATATATACACACACACACACATATACATATATATATATTTATTAGATAGTCTTCTTAAATTGTTCCCTTGGTTATTATGTAGTGTCCTTCCTTATCTCTTGTAACAGTCTTTAAAGTGTATTTTTTTTATATGAGTATTGCTACATCAGCTTTCTTTTAATTTCCATTTGCATGGAATACCTTTTTCCATCCCCTCACTTTCAGTGTGTAGGTGTCCCTAGATCTGAAGTGGGTCTCTTGTGGACAGCATATATACAGTTCTTGGTTTTTTATCTATTCAGCCAGTCTGTGTCTTTTGGTTGGAGCATTTAATCCATTTACATTTAAGGTAATTATCGATATGTATGTTCCTACTGACATTTTAAAAATTGTTTTGGACTTGTTTTTTTTCTTCCCTTCCTCTTTGTTCTCTTGTGATTTGATTACTATCTTTAGTGTGGTGCTTGGATTGCTTTTTCTTTTTTGTGTGTGTATCTATTGCAGTTTTTTGGTTTTCAGTTCCAATGAGGTTTTGATATAGCAGTCTGTATATATAAGGTTGTTTTAAGTTGCTGGTCTCTAAATTTCAAATGCATTTCCCATTTCCTGCATTTGTACTCTCCTCATGGTTACTGGTTTTGATATCATATTTGTGTGTGGATGATTTCCTACTTTTACTGTATGTTTGCCTTTACCAGTGAGCTTTCCCATTTGTGATTTTGTTTCTAGTTGTGGCCTCCTTTTTTTTCCCCCACCTAGAGAAGTTCCTTTAGTATTTGTTCTAAAGCTGGTTTGGTGGTGCTGAATTGTCTTAGTTTTTGCTCATCTGTAAAGCTTTTGATTTTTCTGTCAAATCTGAATGAGAGCCTTGCTGGGTAGGGTATTCTTGGTTGTAGGTTTTTCCTGTTCCTCACTTTAAATATATCATTCCATTCCCTTCTGGCCTGCAGAGTTTCTGCTGAAAGATCAGCTGATATTTTGGGGGGAATTCCCTTGTATGTTATTTGTTGTTTTGCCCTTGTTGCTTTTAATATTTTTTCTTTGTCTTTAATTTTTGTCAGTTTGCTTACTCTGTGTCTCTATGTGTTTCTCCTTGGGTTTATACTGTACGGGACTCTCTGTGCTTCCTGGACTTGAGTGTTTCCTTTCTCATGTTAGGGACTTTTTCAGGTATAATCTCTTCAAATATTTTCTCAGGCCCTTTCTCTTTCTCTTCTCCTTCTGGGACTCCTGTGACCCAAATGTTGTGTTTAATGTTGTCCCAGAGGTCTCTGAGACCGTCCTTATTTCTTTTCATTCTTTGTTCTTTATTCTATTTTGTGTCAGTGATTTCCACCCCTCTGTCTTCCAGTTCATTTATTCTTCTGCCTTAGTTATTTTGTTATTGATTCTTTCTAGGGTATTTTCATTTCAGTTATTGTATTGTTTATCTAGGTTTTTTGTTCTTTGAATCTTCTAGCTCTTTCTTAAACATTTCTTATATCTTCTCGGTCTGTGCCTCCATTAATTTTCCGAGATTTTGTATCATCTTTACTATTATTACTCTGAATTATTTTTTCAGGTAGATTGCCTATTTCCTCTTCATTTAGTTGTTCTTGTTGGTTTTTATCTTGTTCCTTCATCTGCAACATAATTCTCTGTTGTCTCATTTTGTCTACCTTTCTGTGTCTGTGGTCCCTGTTTCTCAGGCTGCAGGGTCATAGTTCCTCTTGCTTCTGGTGTCTGCCCCCTGGTTGGTGAGGTTGGTCCAATGGCTTGTGCAGGCTTCCTTGTGGGAGGGATGGTGCCTGCCCTCTGGTGGGTGGAGCTGGGTTTTTTCCCTCTGGTGGGCTGGACCATATCCAGGGGTGTGTTTAGAGGTGGTTGTGAGCTGGACCATATCCAGGGGTGTGTTTAGAGGTGGTTGTGAGCTGAGTACAACTTTAGGCAGACTGTCAGCTGATGGCTGGGGCTGTGTTTCTATCCTGCTGGTTGTTTGGCCTGTGGCATTCCAGTACAGGAGCCTGCTCGCTGTTGGGTGTGGCCAGGTCTTCTTGTCAAAATGGGGACCTCCAGGAGAGCTCACACCAATCAATATTCCCTGAGGCCTGCGCCACCAGTGTTCTTGCTCCCATAGTGAGCTACAGCCAACGCCTGCCTCCCAAGACCCTCCAAGACCTGTAGGTAGGTCTAGCCCAGGTTCCTGTGGAAGTACTGCATTGTGCTAGGTCCCAGTGCACGTAAGATCTTGTGTGCACCCTCCAATAGTGGAGTCACTGTTTCCCCAAGTCCTGTGGAGCTCCTGCAGTCAAACCTCACTGTCCTTCAAAGCCAAATGCTCTGGGGGTTCTTCCTTCCAATACCAGACCCTCAGATTGCCTTGGAGGGTTATTTTCTTGTGGCAATGTCACTGTGTAGCCTGTGTGGGTTTAATATTTCTTGTTGCAAGGGCTGTTTTTGATGTCTTCCACCACTTTTTTCATTGTATGCTGGCCATGATCCCCTTGGTAGGTGGTGTGACTGATGTTGTGGTGACCAGAGCCTGCACTGGTTATTGAGCGGAGCCTCTCCTTTGCTCTGTGGTTTTCACTGCCCAAGCAGGGACAGGGTCTGCTCCCTAGTTGTTGGAGTAGAAGCCCCCACACCTGTTTCTGAGCTGTTTCTGATCTGCGGGGTGAGGTAGGTGGGATTGGAGCACTCCCACTGGGAGAGAAACCACTGAGTAGTCCTCCTCTGGAGCTGTTCACCTGTGAGCATGCTCTGTTGTGTTACCTTTCACCTGTTGTGTGGGCTCACAATGTATGCTGTTGTTGGCACTGCTCTTGGCTCCACCTTAACCGTGAGTATGCTGGCAATTGGCCCTGTTGTCTCTCAGGTGTTGTTTTCACCAGGCCACCAGCGTAGATACACTGAATTAAGGTCCCAGGACTGCAGTAGTTGTGCTGGTGGACCCACTGTGGGAGCTATGGAGGCCACTGAGACTCTGGTCTGGCCCAACCCCCTTGTGTTCATGCCCAGAAACCCCATAGCTGGTAAAGCCAGACCCATCTCAGCTGTGGGAGCACTTGTTGTGCATTCGGATGTTCCACAGGTGCTGAATTTAGAAAGCTAGCAGCGAGGTGTAAATCCCTGGTTTGTGCAGCTGTGAGGAAAGATTTCAGCTCTTCTTCCTTAGTCACCCGGCCCCTGTGGTCTCAGCCCCACCTCTTCATGTGGGCCACCCACTGGCATCTGCTCCTGAGCTGCCCTGGTGCATATGAGCCTGTTCAGGCAGGAAGGGGCTGGGGCAGCAATCAGGGTGCCCAAGCCTGCTCAGTTTGGAGGGGGCCAGAGAGGTTACTGGGGCATGCAAGCCCACTCAGGCAGGAGAGGGCTGGGGTGGCAGTTGGGGCACGTGGGCCACCCAGGTGGGAGACCCTCCCAGTGCCCGCAGAGGCAGGGGCCATCACGTGGAAAAAGAGGGTGCAATGGCTGTCCTGCCCTTTATGAACCCATGGGAGGACTTCTGCGATATAATTATTCTCCAGTTTGTGGGTTGCTCACCCGAGGGTTATGGGATTTGATTATAGTGTGAGCGTGCCACTCCTACCATCTCATTGTGATTTCTTCTTTGTCTTTGGATGTAGAATACATTTTTTGGTAGGTTCCAGTTTTTTTTATTGATGGTTGTTAGACAATTATTTGTGATTTTGGTGTTTTTGTGAGAAGAGGTTAGCTCAAAGTCTTCTACTCTGCCGCCATCTTGTCTCATGGTAAGATCTTCCAATCCAGTACTCTTTCAAGACTTAAAAGTCAACCCTAGAGGTCCATGTGTTTTCTTAATCCTTGTCGGGATCCCTAGAGAGCAAAGGTTCCCTCTAGGCTTAAGGATTCTGGTCCTTGAGAAAAACACCATGAAGAAAATGAAAGGTTTCTCTGAGGAAGTGAAGTCCCATTAACAACCAGGCAAAAGAGGTGGGAAATGCATTCCAATAGAGGGAGGTTTTATCCGTTAAATGGGGCCCCATATTTCATTTGATGAGTCTCCGTCGTCTCCCCATCCCACGGCATGGGGCAGCAGCAGGGCTGGGAGGCATCCACTGAGGAGACGAGTGCCTGGGACTCTCCGGCTCTGATCCAGACCAAGACTATAAATACCGTCATTTGCCAAGTGCCTAACTAGCCTACAGCATAGACCAATGCTCAATCCTTGATATGGACCATTCTCTAAGGAAATCAAGAAACCAACTAGTGGCAGGTTGAGTAACTTCCATCATGCAAGAGGAAGAAATTCCTTACTGTAATAAACATTTATTTGGAATATAGATTTTCTTTCCTGGTGGCAATACTTTTGCTGGCATATAACTGCCCATGGACTTGACAAAGTTCTGATTCACCATCATGGTCTTCTATACAACGTTGCTTCTAACCAAGAAACTTATTTAACAGAAGAGAAGTATAGCAATAGGTTAATTTTCAAGAAATGTCTTGATGTCAATTACATACCCAATCACCCAGCAATAGTTCAATTAATAGAAGATTCAGTTAATATGCTGATTATAAGAAATACTTACAGGATTGGGACGTTATCTCATAGGATATGCCTTAAACAAGCAACCAGTAAAAAATACAGGGGTCTGAAAGCAAACAATGGAAGTTGGAGAAGCATGTCTCATTATTACATAAAATGGACCATTTTAATAACTTGGACTTACTAAACCAGTCAAGGGCAACTCTGGCTTTAGTTTCCAGCTTCATTGCACCCTCATTGCCAGTCGTGCCAGGCCCCTTCCGAGTTCCAGAGCCAGCTGGGCCCTCTGCTTTTGGTGGTCCATGAACCAGTTACACAGCATCCTTACCCCTAGGGAAAGCTGAGCACCAGCTATGCTGTGCTGCCCGCAGAGGTCTGAGCGCCCACCACGAGGTGGCACAATTCTGTTAGCTCCACCTCTTCCTAACGGTGACCGCTGCTTCCTGCAGTTACTAATGTCTGAGTTAGCTGAGCCGTAGGGGTAGTAACTGCTTCCTGTAGATACTAATAACTGGTGACCTCAGCATCCGAACCCTTTTAGCCTTTCAACCCTTAGTAGTCAGTTCCCTGTATTAAATCCTACTCGCTTGAAATTTCTACTATACTTTCCGTCTCAATGTTTTACTTCGGGGGGCTAACCCCTGGCTGGTACGCTACTTGAGGACAGGCATTAGCTCTGTTTAATCTTTAATTCTTGGCACTTAGCCCAGTACTTGACACATAACATTGCTGAATAAATGCAAAAGGTGAGGCATCACAAGTTTTCAAAGCACTGCCAGATAGATGAGGGAATAAAGTTTTCAAGCATTTTGTCTGGTTTTACTAGAAATTAAGGAGAAGATTTCAATTCAACCTAAGGAGCAAATTTTTATTTCCATTAGCAGAATAAAGTACCTAAAAATCACCAAATTGCCCGTCACTGATATAATTGAAGCAGAAGTTAAGTGACCCTTTGTCAGGGATGCTGTAGAGGGCAATTCCTCAAATGTGTTGAAGATTAGAAAACATCATGTTTGGATTACATTCTAACACTAAGATTCTATGACCCTTGTTTATGAAATATATCCTAATTCAACTCCAATATGCTTTTTCTCTTGATAATAATGCTGACACTCGTACAGCACAAGAATATGGTAATCATTTATATATTTGTATAGTGCTTTACCATTTGCAAAATGCCTTATATTCATTTTCTTTATATTTCACTAGTTTTTGTGAGGTAGAAAGAATAGTAATTATATGTTGCAGATGAAAAGACTGAGATTCTGAAGGTACAACTCATCCATTGTTTGTTTACCTTAAAAAAAGGTCAAGATTGCAACTAGAGCTCTGTGTTTGGACTCTAAACTCTGTCCCTATGGCTGGGTAGGTGTGTGTGTGTGTGTGTGTGTGTGTGAGAGAGAGAGAGAGAGAGAGAGAGAGAGAGAAGAGATTAGTCAGAGCGTACCAAGATAGAATTTGGAATTTCTGGATCCCTAGAGGCTTTGAACTTTGATTTGTAAAAATTTTTAATGTCACTTTCCAAATCATTATTCCTGTTTTCCAGTACAAAATACATTTTAAGATCTAGCCATTTGCCCAGAATTCCAAGAACAGCTGAGTTTTTGTTTAAAGAATGTTCTACTAAAAAGCAAATTTCATACTCCATACTTGTGGAGTATCCATTTTTGAAATATTGAGGTTAGGACTATTCCTGATTTTTGACCTTTCTTCTGCCTTTGTCTCAGTGGTTCTCTAGTTTAGTTTTACATCTGAGAGCTAAATGGTGTAACCCTTCTGATGATTCTATGTGTGCAAAAACAGTAGAATGACACCAAGCAAATATTTCTGCTAATATATGGAGGCTATGGAAGCATGCTTTGGTACCAGTATCTTTAGAACTCAGACTTTTCTGACTTCTCCAAACAGTGTAACATTTAAACACTGAATGCACACAAGCACTTAGTGTTCATTAAAATTAGTAATAGGAAACACAGAGCTTTGGAAGTCTGCTCAACGCTGAACTCAACACCAGGAGTTTAGTATGCACTTGAACTAGGAAAGATTTCAGAGAATGTAGTTTTAGGCCCAAGAGATATCTTGTAGGTTAATAAATATTCCCTCTGTTTCAGGGATACCCTCCTAAATTTAAATGTTGAACTACTTAAAATTATATTTGTGTTTTTACCTTTGCATCAGACAAATATAAGCATACACCACTATTCTATAACTTTTTTCTTTAACATGTGTTAAAATTAATAAGCACTGATTTCAGGAAATAAACCAGTAGGCCCAAAGCTATTTTCCACTTGCTGACTAGCATTTGAAACTGCTTCTCCTCACTGTTCACAGTGACTTTAATGTATGAGGTATTGTTTGTCCCCTTGGGGCCTCTCTGTGCTACTCTTAGTAGTAGGATGATAGGTTTCTACTAAGAGGGAAATGGGTCTCAGGGATTTTAAGTCAGTGACTGGACCAAATCCATGAAATTATTAAATGGTGGAGCAGGAATTAAAACCAAATGCTTCTGAAGTCTCCAATAACTTCTGAGTTATTCTGCCATACTCAGGAAGTTCTTCCATCTGTTTTCTTAAATTACCAAGCAAATATTCATTGCCTCTTCCCATTGAAAAGTAACTGATCTTGGCAGTTTGTGCTGGGTAACACATGAGTTATCATTCTTTCTAATTCTTTCCATTTTGGAATTACCTTGAGGCTATTCTTGTTTCAACTCACAAATATTTATTGAGTGCCTACTTTTTTTTGACACTAAGGGTACACTAGTGGATAAAATAGATGAAAGAGAGGGAGAGAGGCCAAGCTGGTGGAGCAGGAAGACCCTGAGCTCACCTCCTCCCACGGACACACCAAAACTATAACTGTTTACAGAGCAGCTATCAATGAGAGTCACACGAAGACTAGCAGAAAAAATCTTCTACAGCTAAAGATATAAGGAAGAAACCACAAGGAGATGGGTAGGAGGGGTGGAGATGTAGTACAGTCAAGATCCACACCCCATGGGTCCATGACCCACAGATGAGAGGCTAATCACAATTGTAGAGGTTCCTCCAAGGAGCGAGGGGTATGAGCTCCATATTGGGCTCTCCAGCCAGGTGGTCCTGCGCTAGGAAGACAAGCCGCTAGAACACTTGGGGCCAGCAGGGCTTGCTTTTGGGAGACCCAGAGGGCTGTGGGAAATAGAGACTGCACTCTTAAAGTTGCACACAAAATCTCACACGCTCTGAGACCCAGGGTAGAGGCGGTAATTTGAAGGGAGCTTGGGTCAGACCCATTTGTTGACCTTAGAGACCCTCTCAGAGAGGCAGGAGGCAACTGGGAATCACCAGTGGAACACAGATATTGGTGGCAGCCACTATGGGGAGTTTTTTCTACCATGAGGACACTGGGGCTGGCAAGTTCTGTTTTGGAATCCTCCCTCTAGCTTATTAGCACCAGGACAAGGCCCTGCTAATAAGCTAGTCAGATCAGTCCTAGGATGCCCCAGGCCAAGCAGCTAGCCATGCAGGTATACAGCCCCACCCACCATCAGACTGGCTGCCCTTGAGCTCCCCAATCCCTCAGTTACCCTGGGACCCTGCCCTGCCCACCAGAGGCCCAGGGCCTGGCCTCAACTACCAGCGGATGGGCACTAGCCCTGGGAACTCTGGGGCCCCACAGCCAGCTGTTGGGACCTGGCCTCAGCACCAGCCGGCCGACACCAGTTCTGGAACGCCCAGCCCTGCAGCCAGCCACGCTGGGACCAGGCTCTGTCCACAAGTGGGCTAGCAATAGCCTCAGGACCCCCAGGCTCTGTAGCCAGCCAACTCATGACCCAGCCCCACCCACCAGTGGGCTGGCAACAGCACTGGGACTCCCTGGACATGTAGTCAGCCATGGCAGGACCCGGCCCCACCCACGAGTAGCCAGCAGCCTTTGTGCTAGGTGGGGCCTGGCAACCATCCACACCTACCAGTGTTCCCACAGCTCATCCTCCTACCACATAAGGGCCCACACAGCCTGCATAGAGGGCACCCCTAGAACATATAGCTCTAGTGACCAGAGGGGAGTGCACTTCTTGGTCCCATGGACATCTCTTACATAAGTTCACTTCTCCAAGATTGGGAAACATCACTGCCCTACAAAATATATACAAATAAAAACAGAGAATTAGGCAAAATGAGGTGACAGAGGAATACGTTCCAAATGAAGGAACAGATAAAAGCCCAGAAGAAGAACTAAGTGAAGTGGAGATAAGCAATCTACCTGATAAAGGGTTCAAGGTATTGACCATATAGATGCTTCAGGAGAAGAATGGATGAAAGAGTGAGAAATTAGAAGTTTCTAACAAAGAGTTAGGAAATATAAAGAAGACACATCAGAGCTGAAGAATGCAATAAAAATACATGACAAGGAATTAGTGGTAGATTCGATGATACTGATGAACAAATCTATGAACTGGAAAACAGAGTAGTGGAAATCACCCAAGCTGAAAAGAAAAAAAGAAGTTTTAATGGTGGGAACAGTTTAAGAGATCTCTGGGACAACATCAAGTATACTAACATTTGCCTTCAGGTCCCAGAAGAAGAAGGGAGAGAGAGACAGGGGCAAAGAACATATTTGAACCCATAGTAAGCTGAAAACTTTCCTAACCTGGAAAAGAAAACAAACATCTGTCTAGGAAGCACAGAGAGTCCCAAACAAGGTAAATTTTGTCTACACCAAGACACATTGTAATTCAAATGGCAATAATTAAAGATAAAAACAATATTAAAAGCAGCAAGGAAAAAGCAACTAGTTATGTACAAGGGAACTCCCATAAGACTATCGGCTGACTTTACAGCAGAAATTCTTCAGGCCAGAAAGAAGCGGTACAATATATTTAAAATTATGAAAGGAAAACACCTACAACTAAGAATACTCAACCCAGCAAGGTATAATTCAGACCTGAAGGAGAGATCAAATGTTTTACAGACAAGCAAAAGCTAAAAGAGTTTAGCAACACAAAACTAGCTTTACAAGAAATGTAGAAGGGACTTCTGTAAGCAGAAAAGGTCACAACTAGAAAATTGAAAATTAGGAAAGGAAAAATCTCATTGGTCAGGGCAAATATACAGGAGAGGTAGTAGATCAACCACTTATAAAGCTAGCAGGAAGCTTAAAAGACAAAAATAGTAAAACCATCTATATCCACAGTAAGTAGTTAATAGATACACAAAACAAAAATGTATGAAGTATGATATCAAAATATTAAACATGGCATGGGGTAGTAAAAATGCGGAGTTTTTCAAATGTGTTCAAATTTAAGGGATCAGCAACTTAAAACAATCACGTATATATGTAGATTGCTATATATAAACCTCATGGTAACCACAAACCAAAAACGTATAATAGATACCCACACACAAAAGAGAATGGAATGCAAAAATAACAGTAAAAATAATCATCAAATCACAAGGGAAGAGAGCAAAAGAAGAAAAAAGGAACAAAAAAGATTACAAAAACAACCAAAGGCAATTAACAGAATAGCAATACATAGATATCTATCAGTAATTACTTTAAATGTAAATGGACTAAATGCTACAATCAAAAGACAGAGTGGCTGAATGGATACAAATATAAGACCCATATATATACTGCCTACAAGAGACTCATTTCAGATCTAAAGACACACACAGGCTAAAGGTGAGGGAATGGGGAAAACTATACCTTGCAAATGGAAATGAAAGAAAGCCAAGGTAGCAATACTTATATCAGACAAAATAGACTTAAATCAAATATTGTAACAAGAGACAAAGAGGAACATTACATAATGATAAAAGATCAATCCAGCAAGAAGATATAACAATTGTAAATATGTATGAATCCAACATAGAAGCACCTAAATACGTAAAACAAATGTTAACAAACATAAAGGGAGAAACTGAACATAACACAATAATAACAGGAAACTTTAACACTGGACTTATATCAATGCACAGATCATCCAGACAGAAAATCAATAAGAAAACACTTGTGTGAAAAGACACATTAGACTAGATGTCCTTAAGAGATACATATATGACATTCCAACAAAAAACAAGTATATAATACACATTATTTTCAAGTACACAGGGAACATTCTCCAGAATAGATGACATGCTAGGCCATAAAATAAGCCTCAGTAAATTTAGGAAAATTGAAATCATAGAAAGTGTCTTTTCCAACCACATTGCTATGAGACTAGAAATCAACCACAGGAAAAATACTGCAAAAATCACAAACAGATGGAAGCGAAATAGTATGCTACTAAACAACCAATGGTTCACTGAAGAATTCAAAGAAGAAATTTAAAAATACCTGTAGACAAATGAAAAGGAAAACACATCCTACAGTTCAAAATTTGTAGGATGCAGCAAAAGCAGTTCTAAGAGGGAAGTTTATAGTGATACAAGCCTACTTTAGGAAACAAGAAAAATCTCAAACAATCTAACCTTAGATATAGGGGAACTAGAAAAAGAAGAATAAATAAAACACAAAGTTAGTAGAAGGTAAGAAATAATAAAGATTAGGTGGAAATAAATGAAATAGAGAGTAAAAACAACAGAAAAGGTCAATGAAACTGAGAGCTGGTTCATTGAAAAGGCAAACAAAATTGATAAATCTTTAGCTAAACTCTTCAAGAAATAGAAAACCCCAAAAAATAATTTCAGAAATGAAAAAGGGGAAGTTACAATGGACACCACAGATATAAACCCATACTTACATGGTCAATTAATCTATGACAAAGGAGGCAAGAATATACAATGGGGAAAAGACAGCCTCTTCAATAAATGGTGTTGGGACAGATACATACAAAAAATAAAACTGGACTGCTAAACAAAGATGAACTAAACAAGATTTGTGTTTTCAAGGGAATGAGCCACAAGAGGGTAGAATGGGCATTTCAATGTAGAAATAAAATTAATTTATATCCATGAAAAGTAGTTGTTTACTTGTTTCCCTTTGATTCCTAGCAGAGCAACTAGGAGCAGTAGACACAAATGTTTGTTTAAGCTGTTTGAAAGACTGGGTTGAAGGAAGAGAGTAAATAAGTGAAGAGTCACAAAACAATGGGGCAATTGTGGCAATAGAAATTGTGTCAGGAGGCTATGGGACCTTTACTAATAAGGCAGGAGATAAAGTTATAATACCTAGAGTTGTAGCTTCATTTAGCTCAGCACATCCAGCAAAACTACTTGCTTATGGATAAAGTCTTCTTGAGTTATATCTTGTGTAAATAATGACAATTTTGTTCTTCAGTCTTTAAATATGTTTACCATATAGTCAATTTCAAGTTGCTTTAATTTTTCTCGTTCGCAAGGAGCAAAATTTCTTCATATAATTTACTTTTCTAAGTTATCATCAGTGGGAGTTGTTTTCTGTGATGGTCCAATGTACCTTGAATTTTGAAGTGCATCTACGGAATGACTTTGCTTCGCTTTACTGTGTAGGGCTCCCAGAGTTGCCACTCTGTGTGAACAATATTTTATCATAACTTATTTTGGAATTGATGAGGATGATTATAATTTTTATGACTTTTTGTTTGAAATATTGTTGGATCTTTAATGTTTTGTTTTTCCTGATTAATTTCTTTTTTTAAATTGAAGTATAGTTGATTTATAATGTTGTGCTAATTTCTGCTGTATAGCAAAATGACTCACTTATATACACATATATACATTCTTTTTTTAATATTGTTTTCCATTATGGTTTATCCCAGGAGATTGGATATATTTCCCTGTGCTATACAGTAGGGCCTTGTTGTTTATCCATTCTAAATGTAATAGTTTGCATCTACTAACCCCAAACTCCCCATCAATCCCTCTCCCTCCCCCCACCCCCTTGGGCAACCACAAGTCTGTTCTCTATGTCTGTGAGTCTGTTTCTGTTTTTTAGATAGGTTTATTTGTGCCAATTTTAGATTCCACATATAAGTGATATCATATGGTATTTGTCTTTCCCTTTCTGACTTACTTCATTTAGTATGATAATCTGTAGTTGCATCCATGTTGCTGTAATTGGCATTATTTCATTCTTTGTTATGCTGAGTAGTATTCCATTTTATATATATATATATTCCATTATATGTGTGCGTGTGTGTGTACGCCACATCTTCTTTATCCATTCATCTGTCGATGGACATTTAGGTCGTTTCCATGTCTTCACTGCTGTGAATAGAGCTGCTATGAACACTGGGGTGCATGTGTCTTTTTGAATTATAGTTTTGTCCAGGTATATGCCCAGGAGTGGGATTGCTGGATCATACGATAGTTCTATTTTTCGTTTTATAAAGAACCTCTATACTGTTTTTCACAGTGGCTGCACCAACTTACATTCCCACAAACAGTGTAGGAGGGTTTCCTTTTCTCCACACTCTCTCCAGCATTTCTTATTTGTAGACTTTTTAATGATGGCCATTCTGACCAGTGTGAGGTGGTACCTCATTGTAGTTTTGATTTGCATTTCTCTAATAATTAGTAATGTTGAGCATCTTTTCATGTGTCTGTTGACTATCTGTATGTCTTCTTTGGAAAAATGTCTATTAAGGTCTTCTGCTCATTTTTTGATTGGTTGTTTGGTTTTTTGTGGTTGAGTTTTATGAGCTGTTTGTATATTTTGTATATTAAGCCCCTGTAGGTCACATCATTTGCGAATATTTTCTCCCATTCCATAGGCTGTCTTTTCATCCTTTTATGGTTTCCTTTGCTGTGCAAATGCTTGTAAGCTTGATTAGGTCCCATTTGTTTATTTTTGGTTTTATTTCTATTGCCATGGGAGACTGACCTAAGAAAACATTAGTACGATTTATGTCAGAGAATGTTTTCCTATGCTTGCTTCTAGGAGTTTTATGGTGTCAGGTCTTATGTTTAAGTGTTTAAGCCATTTTGAGTTTATTTTTGTGCATGGTGTGAGGGTGTGTTCTAATTTCATTGATTTACATGCATCTGCCCAACTTTCCCAGCGCTACTTGCTGAAGAGACTGTCTTTTTCCCATTTTATATTCTTGTCTCCTTTGTCAAAGATTAATTGACCTTAGGTGTGTGGGTTGATTTCTGGGCTGTCTGTTCCATTGAGCCATATGTCTGCTTTTGTACCAATATCACATTGTTTTGATTACTGTGGCTTTGTAGTATTGTCTGAAGTCTGGGAGAGTTATGCCTCCTGCTTCATTTTTTCCCCTCAGGATTGCTTTGGCAATTCTGGGTCTTTTATGGTTCCATATAAATTTTTGGATTATTCTAGTTCTGTTTAAAATGTCATGGGTAATTTGATAGGGATCACATTAAATCTGTAGATTGCTCTGGGTTCTATTGCCATTTTAACAATATTAATCCAAGAGCATGGGATATCTTTCCATTTCTTTGAACCCTCTTTAATTTCCTTTATTAATGTTTTATAGTTCTCAGCGTATAAGTCTTTCACCTCCTTGGTCAGGTTTATTCCTAGGTATTTTTTTTTTGATGCAATTTTAAAAGGTTTTTTTTTTTTTTTTACATTCCCTTTCTGTTATTTCAGTGATAGTGTAAAGAAATGCAAGCAGTTGCTTAATGCTAATCTTGTATCCTGCTGCTTTGCTGAATTCAATTATTAGATCTAGTAGTTTTTGTGTGGAATCCTTAAGGTTTTTTTTGTATATAGTATCATGTCATCTGCATACAGTGACAGTTTTACCTCTTCACTTCCAATTTGTATACATTTTATTTCTTTTTCTTGTCTGAGTGCTGTGGTTAGGACTTTCAATACTGTGTTGAATAGAAGTGGTGAGAATGGGCATCCTCATCTTGAGTAGTTTCACCATTGAGTATTATATTAGCTGTGGGTTTGTCATAAATGGCTTTTATTATTTTGAGATATATTTCCTCTATACCCACTTTGGTAAGAGTTTTTTTATCATGAATGGATGTTAAAATTTGTCCCATGTTTTTTCTGCATGTATTGAGATGATCATGTGGTTTGTGGCTTTTGTTTATGTGGTGTCTTACATTCATTGATTTGCATATGTTGAAACAACCTTGTGAACTTGGAATGAATCCCACTTGGTCGTGGTGTATGATCTTTTTTATGTGTTGTTGAATTCGGTTTGCTAATATTTTGTTGAGAATTTTTGCATCTATAGTCATCAAAGATATTGGCCTGTAATTTTCTTTTTTGGTGGTATCTGTCTGGTTTTGGTATCAAGGTGATGGTGGCTTCATAGAACGTCTTTGTGAGTGTTCCCTCCTCTTCAGTCTTTTGGAAGAGTTTGAGAAGGATTGGTATAAGTTCTTCTTTGTATGTTTGGTAGAATTCTCCTGTGAAGCTATCTGGTCCTGGACTTTTGTTTGTTGGAAGGTTTTTTTGTTTGGTTGGTTTTTGTTTTTTTAAATTACAGATTCTATTTCACATCTGGTGTTCAAATTATCTATTTCTTCTTGATTTAGTTTTGGTGGGCTATATGTTTCTAGAAAGTTGTTCATTTCTTCTAGGTTGTCAAATTTGTTGGCATATAATTGTTCATAGTATTCTCATGTTTTTTTGTATTTCTGTGGTATCAATTGAGATTTCTCCTTTTTCATTTCTTATTTTGTTTATTTGGGTTCTCTCTCTTTTTCTCTTCATGAGCCTGGCCAGAGGTTTGTCAATTTTGTTTACACTTTCAACGAACCAGCTCTTCATTTTATTGATTTTATTTTCTATTTTTTTAAAATCTCTATTTTATTTATTTCCTCCCTGATCTTTATTATTTCCTTCCTTCTGCCATCTTTAGGTTTTGTTTGTTCTTCTTTTTCTAATTCTTTTAGGTGGTACGTTAGGTTGTTTATTTGAGATTTTTCTTTTCTTTTTTTTTTTGAGGAAGGCCTGTATCCCTATGAAATTCCCTTTAAGAACTGCTTTTTATGCATCCCATAGATTTTGTATGGTTGTGTTTTCATTGTGCTTTGTCTCAAGGTATTTTTTAATTTCCTTTTTGATTTCCTCGTTGACACATTGGTTTTTTTAGTAGCATGTTGCTTAGTCTCCATGTAAACATTTTTTCTCATTTCTTTTCCTGTGGTTGATTTCTAGTTTAATGCTGTTGTGGTCAGAGAAGATGCTTGAAAATATTTCTGTACTCTTAAATTTGTTGAGGTTCGTTTTGTGCCCTAGTATGTGGTCAATCCTAGAGAATGTTCCATGTGCACTTGAAAAGAATGTGTATTCTGTTGTGGGTTTTTTTGGGGGGGGGTTGGGATGTAATGTCCTGAAAATATCAATTAAGTCTAACTGTTCTGTTGTATCATTTAGGATCTCTGTTGCCTTATTGATTTTCTCTCTAGAAGATTTGTTCATTGATGCTTAGGGTTTAACGTCTCCTACTATTACTGTATTCCCACCAATTTCTCCCTTTATGTCAGTTAGTATTTGTTTTATGTATTTGGGTGCTCCTATATGAGGTGCATATATGTTGACAAGTGTAAAATTCTCTTCTTGTGTTGATCGTTTTACCATTATATAGTGTCCTTCTTTATTTTTCTTTATGGCCTTGTTTTTTTTGTCTGATATGGGTGTTGCAATTCCCGCTTTTTTGTCATCTCCTTTTGCATGAAATATCTTTTTCCATCCCCTCACTTTCAATCTATGTGTGTCCTTTGCCCTAAGGTGGGTCTCTTGCAGGCAGCACATTGGAGGCTCTTGTTTGTTTTTATCCAGTCTGCCACTCTATGTCTTTTGATTGGAACATTCAGTCCATTGACATTTAAGGTAATTATTGATACATAAATATTTATTGCCATTTTAAACTTTATTTTCCAGTTGATTCTATGTTTCTTCTTTGTTCCCTTCTTTCTCTTTTTGTGGTTTGATGATTTGCTTTTATACTTTCTTTCTCTTCTTTTTGGTTTTTGTGACTCTATTTTATGTTTTTGATTTGTGGTTGCCCTGTATTTCAAGTATGTTAACCCCTTCCTATATCTGCTTTCTTTAGACTGATAGTCATATAGGCTCAAACACATTCTAAAAAAAGAATCTACATTTACTTACCCTCCTTCCGCACATTTTATGATCTTGATGTCCTTTTTTAAATCTTCGATTTTATCCTTTTCCTATTCCTTGTGTTTATCATTGCTTTCACAAATAGTTTTTTTTTTCTTTTTGATCTGTATACTGGCTAATTTAAGTGATTTACTTCCCAGTTTTGATTTCATCCTTCCTATATCTTCTTGCTTCTTTTCTATTTAGAGAAGACTTTTCAATATTTCTTTTAGAATAGGTTTAGTATTGCTGTATTCTTTTAGTTTTTGCTTGTCTGAGAAGTTCTTTATTTCTCCTCTTATTCTAAATGATAATCTTGCTAGGTAGAGTATTCTAGGTTGCAGATTTTTCTTTTTCAAGACTTTGAATATATTTTGCCATTCCCTTCTGGCCTGCAGTGTTTCTGTAGAGAAATCAGCTGATAGCCTTATGGGAGTTCCCTTGTAAAGAACTCTGTTTTTCTCTTGCTGACTTTAGAATCCTCTCTTTATCTTTAATTTTGCCATTTTAATTATAGCATGTCTTGGTGTAGGCCTGTTTGAGTTCATCTTATTTGGGACCCTCTGTGCTTCCTGTATCTGATATCTGTTTACTTCTTTATGTTTGGGAAATTTTCAGCCATAATTTCTTCAAATACATTTTCAATCCCCTTTTCTCTTTCTTCTCCTTCTGGAATCCCTATTATGCATAGATTGGCACACTTTATATTATCCCATAGTCTCTTATATTGCTTTCATTTCTTTTTCATTTGGTTTTCTGTCTGCAGTTCTGACTGGGCAATTTCCAGTATTCTATCTTCCAGATCACTTATTCTTCTGCATTATTCATTCTGCTATTCATTGCCTTTAGCTCAGCTTTCATCTCAGCAAATGAATTTTCTAATATTTCTTGGCTCCTCCTTATACTTTCTAGTTCCTTTTTACAGTAATCTGCATTTCTGTCAATAACATTTCTTAATTCCTTCAGTATCTTCATTACCTCCTTTTTGAACTTGGTGTCTATTACACTGAAGAGGTCTGTTTCATTGTTCATTCAGGGGAATTCTCTTGGTCTTTTAACTGGGAGTGGTTCCTTTGCTTCTTCAGTTTGCTTATATTTCTCTCACTCTGTGAGTTTAGGAGAAACAATTATCTCCTGTAGTCTTGGAGGGCTCTTTATATGAAGGTGCATCCCTGCATAGCGTGTGTGGGTTTAATTTTTTTTTTTTTTTTTTTTTTTTTTTTGGCATGAAGGTTGTTTTTGGTTTGGATGCTTGCTGTCTCTTTCCTCAGCATGTGCTGGCCATTATCCCCTTGATAAGGGGTGAGCAGGTGCATGGCCCATGCACGCTCCCAGGAAAGTGGGGGCAGTGGTTGGTGCCTGGTAGCAGGACCCTTGGCAGCAGCAGCAGTCCATGCCTGCCTCTGGAATCAGAGATGGCAGTGATGGCTCACACCTGCCGCCGAAGCTCGTGTAGGCAGTGCCCTGCCACCTGAGAGCATGCGCGCAGAGAAGGAAGCTCCTATGGCTGTCCTGTCCCTCTCTTCACGTGCCCCCCAGCAATGGCGCCTTGCCCTTCTGGCGGGCCCAGCCTCCTTCCCATACTCCCTCGGTTGTGGCACACCACACCCTAGCCCCCTTAGGCTGTCTCCGTGCAGCCAACCCCAGTCCTTTCCCCAGTTATGACCTTCGAAGCTTGAGCCTCAGCACCCAGCCCCCACGCACCTCAGTGGATGAGTGTCTCAGGCTGTGGAGTGCCAGGCAGTGGCACCAATAATCTGTGCAGGTCTCTCTCCGCTTTGCCCTCCAGAAAGCGGTTGCTGCACTCTCCTCCAAGGCTCCAAAGCTCCCGCTCTGTCCTGGCTGGTCTCCCTGCTGGTGAGGGGACTTCCCAGTGTGCCGAAAACTTTCCTCTGTCACAGCCCCCTCCCAGGGGGACAGGTCCCGTTCTGATTCCTTTCTCTCTCTTTTTTTTCTTTTTTCATTTGTCCTACCCAGTTATGTGGAGATTTTCTTGCCTTTTTGGAAGTCTGAGGTCTTCTGCCAGCATTCAGTAAGTGTTCTGTGAGAATCGTTCCACATGTAGATGTATTTTGATGTATTTATGGGAGACGGTGTGTTACATGTCCTACTCCTCTGCCATCTTGATCCAGTCGCCTATGATAACTTCTTAGTTTGAGGGTTCTGTGTTGTGTGCATTGTATACAGAATTTAGGTACATGGTACTATACCATAAAACCACATGAAGCAAAAGCTGAAATTTGATTTCTCACACAAACTTTTTGGGTCACTTCTGGTTTAATTTTTTATCCAGATCCCAGACAGACAAAAGAGTCTTTTGTCATGTCTCTGGGTCAAAGAGTAGAATTTTTCTATTCCCAACGTAATAGACTAGACATGCCTTCAAGTGTCCTGATACAGGAATCTTAATTTTCCATCCACACCTCTTGTAAACCAAATGCTTCATTTGTTGAACCTGTGAGAGTAGTATTAGCCAGATTTTAGTTCATATGAACTATACCCATATCTACCACTTACTACTTTATTAACTCTAATTCCCTGATTTGGCTTTAAGTTGCTTCAAAATTAAAAAAAAAAAAAACTCAAGATACTCCTTTTTGAGATCTCAGTAAATGCTTTCAATATGCTTGGTAAGTTTTATTTAACACTCTCATGTGAACTGCTGAAGAATGGTTAATACCTGGCCATCTGCCCTGATGTTGAAAGTCACTAGACTCATCCATTCTAAAATGCAAAACTAAAACAAACAAAAAAACATGATTTATTGGTGACTTTAGGAATATAGTTTCTATGGAGTGGAAGAAAAGTTCAGTAAGCAGAACTATTGAAAATTACATCTGCCTTCCTAGAAAGTTGCCTATAAATGGAATGTTTATAACAAGACTTTTTCAGTGATTAACTATAAGGATACACTTGTATAGGAAAATTTAAGAATGCAACCGTCTTTTTAAACTGCATATTGAGAGATGTCTTCTCCCACCCACAAAAGACTAATTGTCATGGTAATTGCCTGCCACTATAAGCAACAAGAAATTTGGACAGAAAATATGAAACATTGGTTTCAGATGTAAGATAACTGGAAAGGACTTTGATCCACAGAGAAGAAAAACAAGGTAAGCCCTATGATTGCACAGGCTTCCTGCCTGAAGGCAGTTCTCAGGCTGCAGCAGTACAAGGGGGACCCAAAAAAGCCGTGTTCTCACTCAGTTGAAGAGACAGAGATTGAATTTGAGGAAGCCATGGCAGCTAGAATTTGTGGAGCAGAGAACTAGAGAGAGGAGATGTAGAGAAATCTGCAGAGAGGTCCCAATGGGTCTGGCTTATATCTGCACATGTATGTGAGGAAGTTACCCAAAGCCAGGAAAGATTTACAAGAAAAGAGTAAACAGAGCAATTCCCAGATATCACACTGGGTTGGGAATAGTTTATGTCCTCATCAGAGTGGAAAGACACAACCTAACGCATGGGGTCACTGAGAAGAGTCCTCAAATAGGTATTGACTCAGTAAGAAGACCTAAACTAGCTCCACAGAAAATGCTGTTCTGGACTCACAATAATTCAGCTTAAAAGAAACCTTTTAAAAGATCTACCTAATTTGAAAGGAATTTAACTGCATTCCAGAATAAAATTCCAATACCATTTAAAAGAATATAATTAAATCTAGCATCCAAAAATATTTGACAGCCAATCAAAAATTATTAGGCATGCAAAGAAGCATGAAAATAGGCCTGATAACCAGATTAAAAAAAAAATCAATAGAAATAGGCCAGGAAATGACAGACGATACAATTTGCAGAGAAGGACTATAAAACAGCTACTACAAATCTTTAAACATAATATAATGAGAAAATAAATTGAAGATAATTTTAAAATACTCAAACTGAAATTCTGTAGAAGAAATATACAATATCTGATATTAAATATATATTCTGGATATGATTAATCAATGATCATGAGAAAGTTTTAAATATAGCCAGAGATAAAGGCGCACTATATACAATGGAGATTGAATCAGTAATCAAAAACCTCCCAACAAAGAGAAATCCAGGACAAGATGGCTTCACTGGTTAATTCTATCAAAATTTAAAGAAGTATAATGCCAGTCCTTCTCAAACTCTTCCCAAAAACTGAAGAGGAGGAAAGATTTCCATACTCATTTTATGAGAACAGATTTACCCTGATACCAAAGGCAGACAAATGCACCACAAGAAAATAAAACTATGGTCGATATCCCTGATGAACATATATGCAAAAATCCTGAACAAAATACTAGCAAACCAAATCTAGTAGTGTAATGAAAGGATCATACACCATGACCAAGAGATGCAAGGATGGGTCTATGTATGAAATTAATTAGTGTGATACACCACATCAACAGAATTAAGGATAAAAATCATACGATTGTCTCAGTTGATGCAGAAAAAGCAGTTGACAAAATTACACATGGTTTCATGACAAAAACTCTTAATGAACAAAGCTAGGAATAGAAGGAAATTACCTTAACATAATAAAGGCTATACATAAATGAAAAGTCTACAGGTAACATTGTACTCAGTAGTGGAAAAGTGAAAGCTTTTCTTCTAAGATCAGGACCAAGGCAAGGATGCCCACTCCCACAGCTTTTATTCAACATAGTAATGGAAGTTCTAGCCAGAGAAAGTAGGCAAGAAAAATAAATAAAATTATACAAGCCAGAAAGGAAGAAGTAAACTTTTCTCTGTTAGCAGGCAACATGATCCTATAGCCCTAAAGACTCCATAAAAAATTGTTAGAACTAATAAATGAATTCAGCAAAGTTACAAAATAAAAATCAACATACAAAAAGCAATTGTGTTTCTATACAGTAACAATGTGCTATCTGAAGAGGAAATTAGGAAAACAATCACATTCACAATAGCACCAAAAAGCATAAAATTCTTAGGAATAAACTTCACTAAGGAGGTTAAAGCCTTCTATACTAAAAACTACAAAACATTGATGAAATAAATTAAGGAAGACATAAAATAATGGACAGTCCACGTGTGTTCATGGGTTGGAAAACAATATTGTTAAAATGTCCATATTTCCCAAAGCAATCTACAGACTCAATCCAATCCCTATCAAATTCCTAGTGGCATTAAAAAAAAATAGAAAGAAACAATGCTAAAATTCATATGGAATCTCAAAGGACCCTGAACGGCCAAAACAATCTTGAGAAAAAAACAAAACCAAAGGCCTCACATTTCCAGATTTTAAAATATATTACAAAGCTACCATAGTTAAAACCATATGGTACTGGCATGAGTCATATAGACCAATGGAACAGAATAGCAAGCCAGAAATAAACCTAAGCACATACAGTCAACTGATCACTGACAAGGGTGCTAAGAATGCACAGTGGGAAAAGGATTGACTTCAACAAATAGTTCTGGAAAAACCGGATATCCACATAAAAAGAGAAATTTGATCCTTATCTTACATCATACACAAAAATCAACTCAAAATGCATTAAATGCCTAAACATAATACCTGAAACTGTAAAAACACCTAGAAGAAGCCATAAGGAAAAAGCTTTATGACATTGGTCTTGGCAGTGATTTCATGGCTATGATACTAAAAGCACAGACAAAAAAACCCAAAAACCAGTAGACTGGTTAATCCCGTACATCCGATAAGGGTTTATTCTCCAAAATATATAAGAAACCCTTACAACTCAATAGTTAAAAAAAAAAAAATCTCAATTTTAAAATGGACTTGAATAAATGTTTCTTGAAAGAAAACATAAAAATGGCCAAAGGTTATATGAAAAAAGGTTGAATGCCATTAATCGTCAGGGGAATGCAATCAAAACCACAGTGATATATCATCTTACACCTTTAGGATGGCTGTTAACAGCAAAAACAACAACAACAAATGTTAGTGAGGATGTGGAGAAATTGGAGTCCTCGCACACCATTGGTAGAAATGCATTATGGTGCAGCCACCATGGAAAACAGAATGGAAGTTCCTCAAAAAATTAAAAATAGAACTACTGAATCATTCAGCAATCCCACTTCTGGGTATTTATCCAAAAGTATTGAAATTGGAATCTCAAAGAGGTTTACCACTCTTATATTCATAGCAGCATTATTCACAGTATCCAAGGTGTGAAAATAATTTAAATGTCCATCAACAGATGAATGGATAAAGAAAATGTGACATATAAAAAAATGGAATACAATTCAACCTTTAAAAAGAAGGCAGTTCTGCAGTATCTGGTAACATGTTTGAATTTTGAGGACACTATGTTAAGTGAAATAAGCCAGTCATAGAAAGACAAGTACTTCATGATTCCACTTACATGTGGTATCTAAAGTAGACAAACTCATAGAAACAGAAAGTAGAATGCTGGTTGCCAGCATCTGGCGGTGGTGGTGATGAGGGCAGTGGAGAGTTGTTGTTTGTGCAGGTAGTTTTAGTTGTGCTGAATGGGGACATCCTAGGAATCTGGGCACAACAATATGCATGTAGGAGACAATATTGTTCTGTACACTTGAAACTTGTTGGAATGCTGAAAACTATGTAATGTGGTTTTATTTTGGCATGACTAAAACTCTACACATACCACATAGATGAACTTGGCATAAATCTTCATAGGCACAAATTACAAAAGCTGACTTAAAAATAGATAGATTACCAGAAGAGCCCTGTATTTAGAAAGCCCTATATCTACTAAAGAAGTTGAATTCATATCAAAAGCCTTCCCCTAAAGAAAACTCCAGGCCTAAATGGCTTCACTGCTGAACCATACCAAACATTTCATGAAGAAATTTATATCAACTGTGCTCAAAATATTTCAGAAACCAGATGAGGAGGAAATTTTCCTGACTCATTCTGTGAGACTTATGCTAACACAGTACTGAAACCATAAAAGGCACTAGAGAAAATTACACACCAATATTCTTCATGAACATAAATACCAAAAATCTTAACAAAATATTAGCAAATTTAATCCAGCAATAGATTTTTAAAAATCACTAAGTTCAGTTGATCCTAGACGTGTAAAGTTGTATTAACATTCAAAAATCAAGCAGTATAATTAACTATTAATAGACTAAAAAAGAAAAATCATATGATCTTCTCAATAGATAGGGGAAAATTTTTTTACAATATTCAACACACATTTATGAAAAAAAGGAAATCTCAGCGAACTAGGAATATAAAAGAACTTCCTCAACCTGGTACAGTGTTTCTACAAAAAACCCTACAGCTAACATCTTTAATGGTGAAAGACTGAATAAATTTCACCTAAGATCAGGAACAAATTAAGGATATTCACTTCTATGAAACATTGTACTGTAGATATTAGCAAGTGTAATAAGGTGCAAAATATATATACACAGATTTGAAATAAAGAATTAAAACTCAGCAAAGCCTCAGAAACATTTATATGTCTATATGTTAAAAATGAACAGTTGGAAATTGATATTTTAGGAAGAAACCATTTCCAGTAGCATCAAAAAACATGAAATGATTAGGGATAAATTTAACAAAATATGTACAATACCATACATTGAATGTTACAAAACATTACTGAGAAAAATTAAAGATGTAAATATTTGGAGAGCTATAACATGTTCACTAACTGTAAGCCTCAATATTCTTAAGATGTTAATTTTTCACAACTTGATTTATAGATTAAACCCAATTCCAATCAAAATCCCAGCAAGGTATTTTGTAGTATGAAAAAACAAGTTCTAAAGTTTTTTTTTAAGGGAAAGGCAAAAGACCTAGAATACTGAACATAAAACTAAAGAATCACAAAGTTGGAGGATTCATACTATCCAATTTCAAGACTTACTATAAAGCTAGAGTCATCAAGACAGTGTGGTTTTGCTATAAGGATAGACGTATAGATCAATGTATCAGAATGGAGAGTCCATACATAGACCTATACAAATATACTCTATTTATTTAAAATATACATTCAGTGTGGGAAAGGAGAGTCTATTCAATAATGGTTGTTGTGAAAAATGGATATTAAAATGAACCATGGCCATTACTTCACACAATATATAAAAATTAACTCAAGATAAATCAGACATCTAATTGCAAGCACTAAAAAAATAACCCAGAAGAAAACAGAGAAGAAAATTCTAGCGACATTCTGGTTAGGCAACAATTTCATAGAACAAGAAAAGCATATATCATGAAACATAAAACTGATAATTTTGGACTGCCTCAAAATTAAAAACAGTTTTTGAAAGTCACTATTAAGAAAATGAAAAGGCAAGCCACAGACTGGGAGAAAAGATTTGCAAAACATATCTGAGAAGGAACTTTTATCTAGAATATATATTTTTTTAATTTGATTTTTATTTTATATTGGGGTATAGTTGATTTACAATGTTGTGTTAGTTTCAGGTGTATAGCAAAGTGATTCAGTTATACATATAAATATATCTATTCTTTTTGAGATTCTTTTCCCATATAGGTTATTACAGAATATTGAGTAGAGTTCCCTGTGCTATACAGTAAGTCCTTTTTTTTTTAACTTTTTTTTTTAAGTATTTGTTTATTTATTTTTATTTTATGGCTATGTTGGGTCTTTGTTTCTGTGCAAGGGCTTTCTCTAGTTGTGGCAAGCGGGGGCCACTCTTCATTGCGGTGCACGGGCCTCTCACTATCGCAGCCTCTCTTGTTGTGGAGCACAGGCTCCAGATGCGCAGGCTCAGTAGTTGTGGTCGGGCAGTGTAGGCTTACGGAGACAAGATGCTCCGAGGAAACATGGGACTCAGGCAACAGTGTCAAAGAGGCAGATTCTCAACTGCTGTGCACATAGGGAGCAACATGGAAGACAGTAAGTCCTTCTTGATTATCTATTTTTAGATGTATATGTTAGAATTCGAATTGTTATATCACAAAACACTTCATGGTAACCAAGGGGTTATTGTTGGGGTGTTAAAGTCTGTGAGTATCTTTCTATATTACAAATAAGTTCATTTGTATCATCTTTTTAGATTCCACATATAAGTGATATATGATATTTGTCTTTGTCTGGCTAACTTCATTTAATATGGTAATCCCTAGGTCCATCCATGTTGCTGCAAATGGCATTATTTCATTCCTTTTTATGGCTGAGTAATATTACATTGTATATATGTACCACATCTTCTTTATCTATTCCTCTGTCGATGGACATTTAGGTTGCTTCCATGTCTTGGCTACTGTAAATAGTGCTGCAGTGAACATTAGGTTGCATGTATCTTTTTGAATTATGGTTTTCTCCAGATATATGCACAGGAATGGGATTGCTGGATCATATGGTACCTCTAGTTTTAGTTTTTTAAGGAAGCTCCATACTGTTTTCCATAGTGGTTATACCAAGTTATATTCCCACCAAGAGTGTAGGAGGGTCCCCTTTTCTACACACCCTCTTCAGCATTTATTGTTTGTAGACATTTTAATGATGGCTATTCTGACTGGTGTGAGGTGATATCTCATTGTAGTTTTGATTTACATTTATCTAATAATTAGTGATGTTCAGCATCTTTTCATGGGCTTTTTGGCCATATGTATGCCTTCTTTGGAGAAATGTCTGTTTAGATATTCTGCCCATTTTTGATTGGGTTGTTTGTTTTTTTAATATAATGCTGCATGAGCTGTTTGTATATTTTGGAGATCAATGCCTTATCAATTGCTTTGTGTCCGAATATTTTCTCCCATTCTCTGGGTTGTATTTTCATTTTGTTTATGGTTTCTTTTGCTGTGCAAAAGCTTTTAGGTTTAATTAGGTCCCATTTGTTTATTTTTGTTTTTATTGTCATTACTCTAGGAGGTGGATCCAAAAAGATATTGCTGCAATTTATGTCAAAGAGTGTTCTGCCTATGTTTTCCTCTAAGAGTTTTGTAGTATCTGGCCTTACATAGAGGTTTTAATTCAGTTTGAGTTTTTTTTTTGTGTACAGTGTTAGGGAGTGTTCTGATTTCATTCTTTTACATGTAGCTGTCCAGTTTTCCCAGCACCACTTATTGAAGAGACTGTCTTTTCTCCACTGTATGTTCTTGCCTCCTTTGTCATAGATTAGGTGACCATAGGTGCATGGGTTTATTTCTCAACTTTCTATCCTGTTCCATTGATCTATATTTCTGCTTTTGTGCCTGTACTATACTGTTTTGATTACTGTAGCTTTGTAGTATAGTCTGAAGTCAGGGGGCCTGATTCTTCCAGCTCTGTTTTTCTTTCTCAAGATTGCTTTGGCTATTTGGGGTCTTCTGTGTTCCCATACAAATTGTAAAATTTTTTGTTCTAATTCTGTGAAAAATGCCATTGGTAATTTTATAGGGATTGCACTGAATCTGTAGATTGCCTTGGGTCGTATAGTCATTTTGATGACATTGATTCTTCCAATCCAAGAATGTGGTATATATTTCCATCTGTTTGTGTCATATTTGATTTCTTTCATCAACATCTTACAGTTTTCAGAGTACAAGTCTTTTGCCTCCTTAGGTAGGTTTATTCCTAGGTATTTTATTCTTTTGATGCAGTGCTAAATGGGATTGTTTCCTTAATTTCTTTTTCTCATCTTTTGTTGTTAGTGTATAGAAATGCAACAGATTTCTGTATATTAATTTTCTATCCTGCAAACTTACCAAATTCATTGATGAAAGTCTAGTAGTTTTCTGGTAGCATTGTTAGGATTTTCTATATATAGTATCATGTCATCTGCAAACAGTGACAGTTTTACTTCTTCTTTTCCATCTTGGATTCCTTTTATTTCTTTTTCTTCTCTGATCGCCATGGCTAGGACTTCCAAAACTATGTTGAAAAAGGGTGGCAAGAGTGGACGTCCTTGTCTTGTTCCTGATCTTAGAGGAGATGCCTTCAGCTTTTTGCCGTTGAGTATGATGTTAGCTGTGGGTTTGTCATAGATGACCTTTTTTATGTTGAAGTAGGTTCCCTCTATGCCAACTTTCTGGATAGTTTTTATCATAAAAGGTGTTGAATTTTGTCAGAATAATTTTCTGCATCTATTGACATGATCATATGGTTTTTATTCTTCAGTTTGTTAAAATTTTAATCACACTGATTGATTTGAGGATATTGAAGAATTCTTGCATCCCTGGGATAAACCCCAATTGATCATGGTGTATGATCCTTTTAATGTATTGTTGAATTTGGTTTGCTAGTATTCTGTTGAGGATTTTTGCATCTGTATTAATCAGTGATATTGGCCTATAATTTTCTTTTTTTGTGGATCTTTGTTTGGTTTTGGTATCAGGGTGACAGTGGGCTCATTGAATGAGCTTGGAAGTGTTCCTTCCTCTGCAATTTTTTGGGATAGTTTCAGAAGGATAGGTCTTAACTCTTCTCTAATGTTTGATAGAATTCACCTCTGAAGCCATCTGATCCTGGACTTTTATTTGTTGTAAGTTTTAAAATCACAGATTCAATTTCAGTACTTGTGATTGGTCTGTTCATATTTTCTATTTCTTCCTGATTCAGTCTTGGGAGGTTGTACCTTTCTAAGAATTTGTCCATTTCTTCTAGGCTGTTCATTTGATTGGCATATAGTTGCTTGTAGTAGTCTCTTATGATCCTATGTATTTCCATTGTGTCAGTTGTAACTTCTTTTTCATTTATAGTTTTGTTGATTTGAGCCCTCTCCCTTTTTTCTTGATGAGTCTGCTTAAATTATCAATTTTGTTTATCTTTTCAAAGAACCAGATTTTAGTTTCATTGATTTTTCTTTTTTTTATTTGTCTGCACCAAGTCTTCGTTGCCCCATGTGTGATCTTCACTGCCCCATGCGGGATATTCATTGTGGCATGCAGGATCTTTTAGTTGTGACATGTGGGATCTTTAGTTGCAGCATGCAGGTTATTTAGTTGCAGCATGCCAACTCTTAGCTGAAGCATGTGAGGTCTAGTTCCCTGACCAGGGATTGAACCTGGGCCCTGTGCATTGGGAGTGTGGACTCTTAGCCACAGAACTACCAGGGAAGTCCCTCATTGATCTTTTTTTATTGTTTTCTTCATCTCTGTTTCATTTATATCTGCTCTGATCTTTATGATTTCTTTCCTTCTACTAACTTTGGGTTTTGTTTGTTCTTCTTTCTCTAAGTTGCTTTAGGTGTAAGGTTAGGTTGTTTATTTGAGATTTTTCTTGTTTCCTGAGGTAAGATTGGATTGCTGTAAACTTCCCTCCTAGAACTGCTTTTGCTGCCTCCAATACATTTTGGATTGTCATGTTTGTGTTGTCATTTTTCTCTAGGTATTTTTTGATTTCCTCTTTGATTTCTTTGGTGACCCACTGGTTGTTCAGTAACAACTTGTTTAGCCTCCTCTTGTTTGTGTTTTTTGCACTTTTTTTTCTTGAAGTTGATTTATTTTATAGTCTCATGCCATTGTGTTTAGAAAAGATGCTTGATATAATTTCAGTGTTTTAAATTTACTGAGGCTTGCTTTGTGGCCAACATGTGATCTATCCTGGAGAATGTTCCATGTGCATTTGAGAAGAATGTGTATTCAGCTGCATTCAGATGTAATGTCCTATAAATATCAATTAAGTCCTCATGGTCTAATGTGTCATTTAAGACCTGTGTTTCCTTATTGATTTTCTCTATGGATGATCTGTCCATTGGTGTAAGTGAGGTGTTAAAGTCCCCCACTATTATTCTGTTACTATCAATTTCTCCTTTTAGAACTGTTAGCGTTTGCCTTATATATTGTGGTGCTTCTAAGTTGGGTTTGTATATATTTATGCTTGTTATATCTTCTTCTTGGATTAATACTGTGATCATTATATAGTGTCCTTTGTCTCTTCTAACAGGCTTTACTTTAAAGTCTATTTTGTGTGATATGAGTGTTGCTACTCCAGCTTTCTTTTGTTTTCCATTTTCATGGAATACCTATTTCCATCCCTTCACTTTGCATCTGTATGTGTCCCTAGATCTGAGGTGGGTCTCTTGTAGACAGCATATATATGGTTCTTGTTTTTGTATCCATTCAGCCAGTCTGTCCTTTGGGTGGAGCATTTTATCCATTTACATTTAAGGTAATTATTGATGTGTATCTTCTGATTGACATTTTGTTAATGTTTAGGATTTGTTTTTGTAGGTCTTTTTTCTTCCCTTCCTCTTTTGTTTTCCTCTTTCTATTTGATGTATATCTTTAGTGTTGTGTTTGGGTTGCTTTTTCTTTTTTGTGTGTGTATCTAATGTAGACTTCTGGTTTGTGGTTCCCATGAGGTTTTGATGTAGCAGTCTTTATATAAATAAGGTTGTTTTAAGTTGCTGGTCCCTTAATTTCAAATACATTTCCAGTATCCTGCATTTGTGCTGTCCTCTTCTCATGATTGCTGGTTTTGTGTGTGTTTGTTTGTGTGTGTGTGTGTGTGTGTGTGTGTGTGTGTGTGTGTGTGTGTGATTTCCTTCCTTTCCTATATATTTGCCTTTACTGGTGAGTTTTTACAATTGTAATTTTTTTGTTTCTAGTTGTGGCCTTTTCCTTTCTGCCTAGACAAGTTTCATTAGGATTTGTTGTAAAGCTGCTTTGATGGTGCTGAATTCTCTTAGCGTTTTCTTGGCTGTAAAGCTTTTGATTTCTTTGTGAAATCAAAATGTGAGCCTTCTTGGGTAAATTATTCTTGGTTGTAGGTTTTTCCCTTTCATCAATTTAAATATATAATGCCACTCCCTTCTGGCCTGCAGAGTTTCTGCTGAAAAATCCTCTGATAGCCATATGGGAATTCCCTTGCATGTTATTTGTTGCTTTTTCCTTTTTGCTTTTAATATTTTCTCTTTGTCTTTAATTTTTGTCGAGTTGGTTAATATGTGTCTCAGTGTGTCCCTTCTTGGGTTTATCCTTGATGGGACTCTCTGAGCTTCCTGGACCTGAGTGTTTCCTTTCCCACATTAGGGAAGTTTTTGTCTATTATCTCTTCAAATATTTTCTCGGTTCCTTTCTCTTCTCCTTCTGGGACCCCTATAATGCAAATATTTGTGCATTTAATGTTGTCACAGAGGTCTTGAGACTGTCCTCATTTCTTTTCAGTCTTTTTTCTTTATTCTCTTCCATGGCAGTGATTTCCACCATGTTTTCTTCCAGCTCACTTATTCATTCTTCTGCCTCATTTTTTCTACTATTGTTTGCTTCTAGTGTATTTTTTCATTTCTGTTATTGTATTGTTCATCTGCTTGTTCTTTAAATCTTCTAGGTCTTTGTTAAAGATTATTTGTATCTTCTCAGTCTGTGCCTCCATTCTGTTTCTGAGATCTTGGGTCATCTTTACTATCATTACTCTGAATTCTTTTTCAGGTAGATTGCCTGTCTCCACTTCATCTAGTCGTTCTTCTAGGGTTTTATCTTGTTCCTTTGTCTGGAACATATTTCTCTGCCACCTCATTTTGTTTATCTTCCTGTGTTTGTGGTCTCATTTCCACAGGCTGCAGGATCCTAGTTCCTCTTGCATCTGGTGTCTGCTCCCCTGGTGGGTGAAGTTGGTCCAGGGGCTTGTGCAGGCTTCCTGGTGGGAGGTACTGGTGATTGCCCACTGGTGGGTAGAGCTGCGTGTGGTCCCTCTGGTGGGCAGGGCCTTGTCAAGGGATGTGTTTAGAGGTAGCTGTGAGATCAGTACAACTTTGGGCAGCCTGTCTGCTGATGGTGGCACTGTGTTCCCACCCTATTGGTTGTTTGGCCTGAGGCATCCCAGCACTGGAGCCTGCAAGCTGTTGGGTGGGGCCAGTTCTCAGTGCCAAAATGACGCCCTCTAGGAGAGCTCATGCTGATCAGCATTTCCTGGGGCCTCCACCACTAATGTCCCTGCCCCCACTGTGAGCCACAGCTGACCCCCACTTCCCCAGGAGACCCTCCAAGACCTGCATGTAGGTCTAGCCCAGGTTCCTGTGGAGTCAGTGTTTTGTGCTGGGTCCCAGTGCATGTGAAATCTTGTGTGCACCCGCCAAGAGTGGAGGCTCTCTTTCCCCCAGTCCTGTGAAGCTCCTAAACTCAAGCCCTGCTGGCCTTCAAAGCCAAATGCTCTGGGGTTCCTCCTCCTGATGCCAGACCCTCAGGTTGGGGAGCCTGACATGGGGTTCAGAACTCTCACTCCTGTGTGAGAACCTCTGCAATATAATTATTTTCCAGTTGATGGGTCACACACACAGCAGGTATGGGATTTGATTATATTATGAAAGCACCTCTCCTGTCTTCTCATTGTGGTTTCTTCTTTGTCTTTGGATGTAAAGTATCTTTTTGGGTAGGTTCTAGTCTTTTTTATTGGTGGTTGTTCAGCAGTTAGTTGTGATTTTGGTGTTTTCGTGAGAGGAGGTGAGCTCCAGTCCTTCTACTCTGCCATCTTGTCGCCTTCATGTCTCAAGATTGCTAATTCAAACTACACTGAGAACATCAACTAGGAGCGCTGGTTGAAGAACTTTATCTCAACATCGAGTCAGCACTATCCACCGACCGGAGAGAACAAGCAGAGATTCCTCTTGTGTAGCTGAGGAGAAGCAGGCAGTCACACCCTCTCCTCCCTGGTGGCACCTGGAGCCCTGAGAGCATTCAGTTGCCCACAGCATGGGAATAAAGCAAGCATATATTTTAAAAACTTTTCCCAAGTCAGTAATCAGAGAAACAACTCAATACAAATATGGGTCAAAGATTTGAATATACTCTTCTCCAATGAAGCTCCACATTATTGGAGCAACTGAAACTCCCACATTCTTTTTTTTTTTTTTTTTAAAGGATTTTCTTATTTATTTATTTATTTATTTATTTTTGGCTGTGTTGGGTCTTCGGTTCGTGCGAGGGCTTTCTCCAGTTGCGGCAAGCGGGGGCCACTCTTCATCGCGGTGCGGGGACCGCTCTTCATCGCGGTGCGCGGGCCTTTCTCTATCGCGGCCCCTCCCGTCGCGGGGCACAGGCTCCAGACGCGCAGGCTCAGCAATTGTGGCTCACGGGCCCAGCTGCTCCGCGGCATGTGGGATCTTCCCAGACCAGGGCTCGAACCCGTGTCCCCTGCATTAGCAGGCAGATTCTCAACCACTGCACCACCAGGGAAGCCCACTCCCACATTCTGATGGTTACAAACTTATTGTGTGACCCAGAAATTCCACCCCTAGTTATTAATTCAAGGAAATGAAAACAAGTGTCATCACAGTAACTTGTACTGATTCACATGTACAGAGCAGTGTCATTCATAAAGACCCTAAAATTGAAACAATCAAATGTGCTTGGACAGGAGATCAGATGAATACATTGTTTCCTATCCACACAATGGAATATACTCAGCAATAAGAGTGAACAAACCGTTGGTACCTGCAACACCATGGAGACATCTCAGTAGCTCTATGCTAAGTGAAAGAAGCCAGCCATAAAAGGCAATATTGTATGATTCCATTTGTGTGAAATTCTTGAAAAGGCAAAACTATCTATTGATGGCCAGGAGCCAGGATCAAGAGGCGGGGATAATGGCAAAAGAGCACAAAGCAAGTCTTTGGGTGATAGAATGTTCTAAGTCTTAGCATGGTAGGGGGTAGATGACTTTGTACATTTGTTAAAATGCATTAAATTATACTCTTAAAATGATTGAATTTTGTTGGATATAAATTTTAAAGTTGATTTGAAAAAAATGTGAAATACATACCTTGAAAGGAAAATAATGTTTACATAAATCTATAGCAGTATTGTAATCTTCAACAAACTTACCTACAGCTTATACTAAAAGAGTGTAAGCAAAGCAACTTGAAAATCCTTTCAGAACCTTGAAATCAAAATGCCCAGGGACCTTTAGTTCACCTTACAATTGCTGATTAAAAATCAGTATTAATCCTCCACAACAATCCTCAAGAATAGTGTTCCTTTATTTTTATGCAGTATGTTCTTTTGCTGCTGTATGTGTATGGTCACCATGTGTTAAATATAAATATTATTGATGAGAAATAATTGTTTAAATTGCTCTAGTAGAAGGTTTTTTTTAAAAAGACAAGTTTTGGGGCTTCCCTGGTGGCATAGTGGTTGAGAATCTGCCTACCAATGCAGGGGACACGGGTTCGAGCCCTGGTCTGGGACGATCCCACATGCCGCGGAGCAGCTGGGCCCGTGAGCCACAATTACTGAGCCTGCGCGTCTGGAGCCTGTGCTCCGCAACAAGAGAGGCCGTGATAGTGAGAGGCCCGCGCACCGCGATAAAGAGTGGCCCCCGCTCGCCACAACTAGAGAAAGCCCTCACACAGAAACGAAGACCCAACACAGCCAAAAATAAATAAATAAATACTTAAAAAAAAAGACAAGTTTCAAGCATCTATCATTATTTGCTTAGAAATTCAAATGGTTTTCTAACAGTTTGTCATTAAGCTTGTCCCTTATGCAGGAAGCCTGTAATACAAAACAGAGCACTTCTTCCTAACACCTGTTTCACAAATTGGAATTTTTGCCTAATGGGTTGTATCCAATTTGGACATTTATTGAATCTCTGAAAGCTCAGCTCTTAAGTAAAATTATTTTTTAAGTTTATATTTCGGGGGAAACTAGATAAAATACTAAATGAATACCATCAGTGTATTTTGATATTCCAAGTTGAGTCCTCAAATTAGAAACTACAGTTGTAAAAAGTAATTTGTAAATTTTAAATACATTGCTTTAATGTTTAAATGGTGTTACTACAACACACCATGAATATGAATGGTCTCCATTTTTAAAGTGGGTTTGATTTTAAAATACAAAACTGAAGAGTAAGAAGTTTATCTTGAATGCTGGTTCTTGACCATGAGAAAAAAATTTAAAGTAGTAGATAAACATCTGTGGAGATTTTGAGAAGGACATTTAGGTGCTCTCAAAAACTTTGTATGTCAATAACAGGGGCACCACAATAAAAAAAATTCATATTATGCCTTTCCTTTTCCTCCACATTGCTGTGTCACCAGGTATTCCCTGCGTTATCATGCATAATCAAGGCGAGGCTGCCCTATCCGCTGTCACTCATGCCAATAAAACTAAGAGGAAGGAAGGGAAAAGAAGAGGGAAACGTACCGCAGAGAACACGTGTACACACAACAAGGGTTAGTGGAGACTGAATTAACTGAGCTGGGGAGAAGGCAATTAATTAATACCATCTCCCAAAAAGCTATCAGGAAATTCTGTACTCAAAATTTAAAACTTGCCTAGTGCATTTTGTCAAAAAGCCTTGTCCAATACTTACAGGAGAGACTGTGTGTTAGGCGTGCTATTTAATTTCTGTCCTGCATTCCTGCCCCACAGCACAGGGCTGAAGCCACCATCAGGCTCCCGTCCCAGCCAAGCCACCTGTTGCTCTGAGACGCTAAGGGCTCACTCACCTCCTTCGTTCATCAGTTTCTTCATGTCTACAAAGGACTAATTACAGCATCTTCTCCAGAAACCATAGGAGCGTGGTCCAGGTTTGTTCTTTTCAACTGTAGAGCTGATTCTAATGAAATGCTAAGTTTGAGAGCCACTGGATTAGACAAAATCTAAGATTTTTATAGTTTTATTTTATATTTTATGGTTTTATACTCCAAACATCCATCAGTTCTAATGAAATCGGGTACTTAGGCATATTTTCTACCCCTCAAATTATAGTCATCCTTTGGTATCCATGGGAGATTGGTTCCAGGACAACCCCTTCCAACGCCCCTGCCACATACCAAAATCCAAGGATGCTTAAGTCCCTCATATAAAATGACATAGTATTTCCATATAACCCATGCATATCCTCCCATGTACTTTAATCTCTAGATGTCTTGTAATACCTAATACAGTGTTAAGTGCTATGTAAATAGTTGTAAAATACAATGTAAATGCTATGTAAATAGTTGTAAAATACAATGTAAATGCTATGTAAATAGTTGCCAGTGGGGGACAAATTTAGGTTTTGCTTTTTGGAACTTTCTGGAATTATTTTAAAAAAGTATTTCCGATCTGGGCTGGTTGGATTTGTGGTTGTGGACACAGAGATACAGAGGGCAGACTGTATATGGCAGCTGCAATGTACACAAAGTGCCTCAATATTACGAATTCATCCTAAGAACAGACACTTCTATTTTAAATAGAAATAAAGCTTCAGGGAAATTAGGTAACAGGACCATACCAATGACAGAACTTGGGGAAGGTTTTAATTCACCTAGAAACTTCCACAGTACACTATTTAATTTGTATGCTATTAATACTATATTTTCCATAAATGTATAAATTTTTGTGTGTCCTATAATTCATTGCTGCTTCCAGGCAAGAAGATTCTCAGACTCACTACAAAATAATACTCCAAAAAGAGTATTCTCTTTCATTTATATATAAGGAAAATCCAACTGGGTTTTTGTATTTGCATCTATAAAATTAAGATATGACCATCTTTCTCAGACAGACACTAAGAGGTACTGAGACTAACCCCTATGACAGTGGCAGGCAAAGTGTTTAAAATCAAAATCAATCACAGCTACATCTTAGGCTTCCAAGGATACTCTCTCCTTTCTCAGGGTCAGACCTTTGCTCCCGCTATGGAAACAAGAAAAATTCAAGCATATTATTCACAGAAATTCTGCACCCAAGGGAAACTTTGTGCTTATTTCCAGTTTGACTTTTGCTCTAGGTTGGACCTTCAGAGCCCCTGGATGAGAAGCGCATCTTCCCAGGCTTGGGGGCACTTCCTGTCCGTCCTCGACTCTTACGTGAAGGTCAGTAAACAGTCGTTTGGCTTGGCTAGACCTGCTGTGCTGTCCTTAGTGACACTGATTACCTCTTCTGTGGTTTCAGAGCCCAATGAAATTAGCTGACCAGACACAAAAGAATGGATGCCTCCCCAGCAAACCCGCCAGAAAGGTTTAGGGCTCAGTTTACACTGCAGCAGTCACGAGGCTCCGAGATGGAGATGCAGGGTCCTTGCGACAGTTCCCCGGGAGCACTAGCCAATCATTAAAAAGACTCACCACCAGGCAGTTTTGATTATGACCAACTTTATTTTAAATCTGCATCGTTGGGCACTTTATGGTAATGTGTCATTCATCCAATATTTACTTTTGCATATATTTTTTTAAATTCCCCAAACAATACTTTTACAAAGTCCTCCCAATAGTAGTCAGCTTTAGAGATGACTTATCCTGTAGCCTCAAGGATGCAAGAACAATGACGCACATCTTGACGCTGGGAAGGTGTGTACAGATCCCAGTCACCATGGCTAGCAAAAAGCTCGAGTTTTTCAGTCCTTCCAAATAGTTATTCATTTAAAGAAAGAGAAATAAGCTTTGGAAAAGTAAAGTTTTTAACCTCTCATGTACCTTTTGTGTAAAAAAAGCTTTATGCATTTTAAACTGTAGGTTTTAGGCAGTTCATACTTGTTTGCTGTTTTAGGCATTGCTCTAAGTACTGAATCATGACAGATTCAAGAAATCTCATTTTTGGTATATGATTATTAAATGGTTCTCAAAATAACCACATGGAAACTAGACTATGTGAAGGATGGTGACTCAACACACGTGGTGCATTTAGGATGCACAGAGTCTAATTTTGTCCTGTCCTAAAAGTCATGTAATCAACCAAAGGGCAGATTTGTCAATGTACCTCAACAAGGCTCTCTTCCGAAACATGAAATAACACAGAGACGAAGAGACTCAGAGGTTTATCATATCAAAGAGGTAATCATTTGTGACTTGGCAATCTTCTAAGATAAAAGATTGTGTATTTTAAATTACTTCACTTAAATATGGTTTGAAAAAACATAGCTTTCTGGATAGAAAGCATCTGGTTGTTTGCTGTTCAGTACCTGGATAGAAAGCATCTGGTTGTTTGCTGTTCAGTACCTGGATAGAAAGCATCTGGTTGTTTGCTGTTCAGTACCTGGATAGAAAGCATCTGGTTGTTTGCTGTTCAGTTCCTTGTTTTATTTTTTTGGTATGTTTGCATGTCACATCCAGAGCTACAGATTTTCCACAGTGCTTCTGCCTCATTCAAGTATAATAAAAGTAGAAATCTATAGAAGCTCTAAGGTTAAACAAACTGTACATTATACAAAAATTAACTTAATTTACACAAAAAGTATTGGCAATGCCCTTTATAAATCTTACCAAAGAGTCATCACAAAGGATATTACAGCCGACATATGTTTTGTCATCACCATAGAAATGCCATCTAGATTTATGTGGTACAGAACTATTTGAAGAATCAGCATTTTGCACTATACACATTTCTTTTAAAGTAACAGTATTGTCAATAGTAATCTAAGGTTCATAATTTTCTTATTGCATATTTATTGTTGCTGAGGCAGTTAGTTACGATATATTAATGCAATATTCATAATTATTTTAAATAAAAACATTTCTCCTGCCAACGGTATAAAGAATATTTTTTCTCTAAAATCACATGGAACGTTGCTACATACAGTTTTACACAAATACTGAACAACATGACCTTAAGGCATCTGCTAGAAAAGCAGATGTGTGTATTTATATGAACTAAATTATGCAAGAAAAAATATTGCACAAAATCCTATTATTTTCAAAATAAAACATGCTTCTTTCTAAATACACATAATTCCCTACCTTGACCAAATCAAAATGTTAACTGATTTGCTCAAAACAACTCTGCCTCTTAAACAAGATTTAAGAAACAGACACTAACAGGTTCCTGGGCTCGACAGAGGAAAGACGTCAATACTGACACAGTTTGTAAAAAGCATTTCATATATTAAGAAGTGGTCTGGGGGAATTAGGTTTGGGTGTTCATTTTACATTCTTCAATTTATATTCTGATATACAAATATCTACCCAGAATCAGGATCTTGTATGCTAAACAAAATGGAATTCAGATTAGAAAATTTATTCATGAAAATAATCTTTTCCTGAAAATTCAGGTTTTCTAGAAAAGAAGGAAGATCTACTAATTATGAGAATAGTCACAGTTTTGTCCTCTTTATCAGCAGTCTACTTCTTCACCTTATTTCAGAAACGACGAATTCATTAGCATTCCTGGGTCCTGTTTATTAGGACATGAGCACAAACTCCTCCCAACAGCACTGCCACAGACAGTTTTAGTTTAAAAGTGTATGTGTGTGTGTGTGTGTGACGGGAGGCCGTTTCTAGAGAATGCTATCATCAAGGTAAAGACAGTAACACGAGATCCCATCAACATGCATCTGCATGCTCAGTTAATCCTGATTGGAGTGAGGTGGCCCTAAGTAGTGCGAAGGGGCATGGTTTCATCAGAGCCTCGCTGCCTGGTGATGGGAGAGCAGAGTGGTGACGGACAGTCAGGTAAACAAGAACACTTAGTTTCTAAGAGCCTCTGAATCTGTCCTTTAAAAGTAGGTATCCTAGATAGCAGCATTACTGTACTTCGTGTAACAGTAGAGAAAGTTACTCAAATTAGAAAATGGTACAATGGTTCTGTACTTAGAGCATGTTTTATATTAAGCAGCTTTAAAAGGCCTTTTTTTTGGTGATAGAATCTTGGCTGAATAACTTCTAAGCAAAATACATTATCATTATTATTATTAACAGGGATTTACAATTCCTTTTAATTAGTTCCTGCACAGCAGGGACCAGGCCAATTCTCTTATTTCCCTACGTCCACAGTTACTGCACCTTGTGTATGACCAGTACAAACAGCTGGTAAATATTTCCTAAATAAGTTTCTAATTTTTAATCAGAAAAGTCATCATGCTATATTTTGGTGCCTTTCTAAAATATGCTAAAGTAGGTAGCCATCAAAATATACCACTTAACACAGTCTCACTTAACAAAACAAGAGCTCCTAAATTCACACACGACTCTTCTATCCCCCTGAAATACCATGGATGCAATACCCAAGGGCAAAAGGATAAAAACGAGAGTGGGATTTGGGTAGAATTGTGACATTGTCCAGAGGTCACATAAGGACTGGGCCTCAGAGCCAAAGGTCTGATTCGTTTCTACAATTCTGTTGTAGAACAGGTGTTGCTCCTTGGGGCTTAAAAAAAAAAAAAAAAAAAGCAGCAGGAGAGTTTACACATATTTGGTTTAGTTATAATAGAAAATATGAAGATAGTAGGAAAAAGAAAATACTTTTATTTCAGAACTCACCTCAATGTCACTTTATTCTCCCTACAGCCACCATAATACTGGAAGTCTAGTTTCAGAGCAGACTTTGAATACTTAAAATGTTCACGGTTTGAAATATGAATACTTGCTACTAGTCTTTTGGATGTTTTCCAAGAATAACATGCAGGGTTTTTGCTTTTGTTTTTAACATGAAATATAAGAGCTGATTTTGTATGTTAAAATAAGGCACAAATTCAGTTTAAAATGTCTTGACACAAACGTGACTTGTCAGTGGATGAATACCCTCACCACACACAGCGGTGCAGTCGGACATCTGGTGAGGGGACCAAAAGACAGAAGAGAACTCACGTTTCTGAGGCCGTGAGACTTATCAAGCAAATGGATTAAAACCCAAATTGTGCCTATGCTTCACTCACAATGATCCCATTCTCCAGACAGTGAATTCTGAAGGAAAAATACCTCATTCCAGTATTCACATGAAAGGGCTGCTTTACATTCTTTTCAAAAATTATGAAGAATATTTGCCAAGCAGATTAACGACCAGAGTGACAGTTTTTCCTTATTTAAAATAGCTCTTCTGATAAATGGACTTTTTTACATATTTCAATTAAATAAAATGGAATTTTATGAGTATATAAAAGCAAAATTTGATAGGAACCTTGAATCTTCTGTGTTTTAAAAAAAAAAAGGATTAAATTTAAAAAAGGATTAAACACCCTTTTCCTTAATACATACAGAGTCCATCCTTATACGTAAAACAAGGTCTGTCTTCCTTCATAAACATGAATGAATAATTGTCCTCCCAAAATATATCCATTGAGATTTTGGAATGTACTTTAGAAAAGCAAAACTTGGTCATTTTCTTTAAATTATTCAAAGACTGACCTGATGAATATTTTAAGCAATGTTTTTAACAAACCCCCTTCCAGGATTTTAACTGAAAATTAAGTTATGATTTCAGTAAATATTTTAGAGCACAGTCTTGATGAGGGTTCTTGAATGGGTTCTCAAACACCTTTCCTAAAATGATAATGTAAAAAAAAATCCTGAGTGGGGATGTATAGAGTGGATATATTGAACACACTAACAACAAATGAACCATAACATCACTGGGTTTTTTTCCTGATTCCTGTCAATCCAGCCAATCATCAAGCAGTCAATGCACGATTCCTTCTCAGGTGAACGTCAAAGCGTGACAGTGAATTGGAGAGAGAAGAGACAATGTCCCATGTAGAAGAATTCCAAGTAATTTACGTGGATACCGTGCCCTCATGGAGGGGAAGCAGGAGCCCCAAGCCTCAGTGTGGGCTGCACACGGTGACTTCCTCCTGAAGACGGCAGTAGGAGCGGGAGGGGAAGGAGCGGCTGTACAGGGGAGGAACCCCACAAACACTACCTCAGCCTGGTGACCAAGGCCAACATCAACATTCACAAATCATGTGGACGGCAAGGACCCTTGATAGGATGTAATGATGAAGACGGCACTTTTCTTCCGTAACCCCCTCCCCAAAACCCACGGTCCCATTACAATCAGTCAATCATGAGAAAAACACCAGACAAGTTCCAGCAGAGGGGCATCCTACAGCATATCTATATCTGCCCAGTCCTCTTCAAAACTGTCAAGGTCGTCAAAAACCAGGGAAGTCTGAGAGAGGGTCACAGCCAAGAGGAGCCTAAAGAGCTGTGACAGCCAAGTGTGATGTCCCCGGGTGGGATTCTGGGACAGAAGAAGGATGGTAGGGAAAAACTAAGGAAATGTGCATCGAGCATGGTTCATGAATTGTGAAGACGTACCGCACTGACATCACAGGATATTAAAAACAGCGGAAACTGAGTAGGGAGACATGGGGACACTGGACTTTCTCCGCACGGTTTCTATAAATTTGAAACTTCCAAATTATAAAGTCAATTATTTTAAGAAGTCCATTTGAGATGATATGAAGCATTCTGGTAGAGAATTATTAGTTAAGAGAAAAACAGATAGGAACACTTTTTTATCAGGACAGTTTGTTGCATTTGGCTTTCTGGGGGTGACTCCTACTTAGCAAAGTCATACAGAAAGACTGTGAAAAAACTTAAAAGTGTCATTTGTAAACAGAAGTCATTAATTTCACATTGTAATTCAGCACTTCATATATTTCACTGAGTGACATGTAAGGTAAATGTGTACCTTTATACTTTTTGGGAAACATGGCTGCAGTGTCCACAAGAGAGCTTTTTAACTTAGAAAAAACGAATTTTGTCCTTGATTCGATGAATAGAAAAAGGCATTATTGCTCTGCAGAACACTTATAACTTATCTTTCAAAATTTACCTGTAATTCCGTAAATTATGTAAGTATGCTTAATATAGGCTTAAGATTAAGGCAGTTAGTTGGTCAACAGTTTCAGGCTAGTTCTGATAGGTTTTGGTATCTTGGCCAGTTCATGCTCAACCAGGTTAGTACAGTAGCTACTGGTTATGTGCAAGGGTTAGATGCATACTTAGTTTAAATAAAATAAGTGGCGTTAAGCACCAAATACTGGGAAATCATATGTTCAATATATACTTTCAACATACATACAAACTAGTACCTGATTTAAGAGCACAGTAGAAGAATTAGCTTTACATTTAAAAATCAATGGATAAATCTATATACCACGAGACAGACGAGTGGGAGAAATGTCCCAAGTGAAAAACAATGTTTAGACGGTAGTAAGAGTTGTCTTTTCTACCAATCCTTGTTTATGATAGGGTACATGGACTCCTAAAATGTCTCCGTAGAAGCTTGAATGCAAGCGACGGACTCTTAATTTGTTGATTTAAGCTTGGTTTCCACTTGCTTTTCCTTCTGAAATGTTTAAGTCTTGTTGGAAGGCAGATGTTATGTGACATAACGATACCACTTCTTGAAGCAGTCCAGAACCTTCTGAAGTCTCTTTGGCTCCTTTCCCTTCTTTCTCCCAAGGAACAAAAGACGGACGGCGCCCAAGGCTGGGTACCGGCGGATCATCTGGAGTCTGGCTTAGTGTTTCTTTCTTCTCTGTCTGGGAGGCTCTGGGCGAAGCCAGCTGCAAACCCAGTCCTGGAGGAGGGGCCGGCGCTCCCAGCTCCGCGGGCTGGCTCACGGCACCAATGCCGCGGTGTCGCTCACCGTTCTCCTCCTTTAGGATGGACAGAGAGTCCATCCCAGCGCTGGAGGACACCCGCTTCCTGGGCGAGGGAGGGAGCTCCCTGCCGTGGAGGGCACTGTCGTCCTGCCCCAGGTGCCACTCGGCCTGCTCACTGGAACCACTGCAAAGCAGGGCCAGGTTGTTCTCGCTGGGCGTGTTGGATTTATTCTGAGAGAAGAAACAGCATATTTAGAAAAAATGGAAGAAAATTATAGCATCACTTCGGCAATACCGTTTTCCATTTTGAAATCAGTATCTTTCAAGGCTGGGAACTCAAAGTCCCTCCCAGAGGAAATGAAGCATCAACAGTTAGCTCTGAACACCTCCCAGGGCGCCCCCAACAGGAATGAAGTGAGATGGATACGGGTGCCCAGGCCCTCGCAACTATCGATCACCTATAAAACTCAAACCAGACCATAAGTGTTGGCGAGGGTGTGGAGAAAAAGGAGCCCTCGCACACTGCGGGTGGGAGTGTAAACTGGTGCAGCCACTGTGGAAATCAGTGTGGAGGGTCCTCAAAAAACTAAAACCAGAACTACCATACAATCCAGCAATATATAATACACCCACTTCCGGGTATGTATCCAAAGAAGATAAAATCAGTATCTTGACAATACAGCTGTACCCACATGTTCATGGCAGCATTATTTACAATAGTGAAGCTATGGAAACAACCTAGATGTCACTGATGGATGAACAGGTAAAGAAAATGTGGTACGTATACACCATGCAATGTTACTCAGCTTTTAAAAACGAGGAAATCTTGCCATTTGTGACAACATGGATGAACTTGGAGGGCATTATGCTAAGTGAAATAAGCCAGACAGAGAAACACAAATACCGCATGATGTCACTTATATGTGGAACCTAAAATAGTCAAACTCAGATGTCGAGAGTAGAATGGGGGTCACCAGAGGGGGATGGAGGGTGGGGAAATGGGGAGATGCTGGAGGGGCAGGTTTCAGTCGTGCAGGTGGGAAAAGTGCTGGGACCTAATGTACAGCACGGTGACCGTAGTTCTTTGCTAAGAAGGTAGATCTCAAGTGCTCTCACTGCAAAGAAAAGGAAAGAAAAGGTAACTGAGGTAAGGGATATGTTAATTAGCTCGACTGTGGTCAGCATTTCAAAACATCAAGTTGTACACCTGTATACAACTTTTATTTGTCATTATACTACAAAACTGAAAAATAAAAAGGATTTGCAAAACAATCCTTCGAAATAACACAAAAAACAAGCAGACAAACTATATTATATAATCAATGCCAAGTTCTGGAATTTATTACCATCAGAACAGAGTGGAAATTACTTATACTTCTCTCTCTCGTGTTCTTAAAGCAGCCAGTTCAATCTGTTTAAAGTATTATTTCTAAAGCAATACAATGAAACATTACTTGAATTAATACATTTATTAAAATTTTTTTGAACATCCAGAAAATACAGAAAAAAAGTGGGAACATTTCACATTTAAAAGTTCCCCAGACGGGGCTTCCCTGGTGGCGCAGTGGTTGAGAATCTGCCTGCTAATGCAGGGGACACGGGTTCGAGCCCTGGTCTGGGAAGATCCCACATGCCACGGAGCAGCTGGGCCCGTGAGCCACAACTACTGAGCCTGCGCGTCTGGAGCCTGTGCCCCGCAACGGGAGGGGCCGCAATAGTGAAAGGTCCGCGCACTGCGATGAAGAGCGGTCCCCACACCGCGATGAAGAGTGGCCCCCACTTGCCGCAACTAGAGAAAGCCCTCGCACGAACCGAAGACCCAACACAGCCAAAAATAAATAAATAAATAAATAAAGTAGCTATAAAATTAAAAAAAAAAAAAAAAAAAAAAGTTCCCCAGAAAAGACAGACAACTATAAAAATTAGGTTGTAGGAAAATACCACTGCTTGACACAATAATTTCAATTAATGACAATAACCACCAGAATTGCATAAATAAAAGGGAAAATGCTGGAATTTTGTTACTAGAAATAATTCTTAATGATTAACTGTTAACAGTATTTTTGGAGGTTTTTTTTTTTTTTTTTTTTTTTTTTTTTTTAATTTTTGGCTGTGTTGGGTCTTCGTTTCTGTGCGAGGGTTTTCTCCGGTTGCGGCGAGCGGGGGCCACTCTTCATTGCAGTGCGTGGGCCTCTCACCATCGCAGCCTCTCTTGTTGCGGAGCACAGGCTCCAGACGCGCAGGCTCAGTAATTGTGGCTCACGGGCCCAGTTGCTCCGCGGCATGTGGGATCCTCCCAGACCAGGGCTCGAACCCGTGTCCCCCGCATTGGCAGGCAGATTCTCAATGACTGTGCCACCAGGGAAGCCCATTTTTGGAGTTTTGACACTTATCTGAGGTCAAACGTTCCTACCAACTAAGGTGATGATGACAGCCATCACAGTGAGTGCGAGAATTTTATCAGTTGGAAAATCGACTCACCGTGGGCTTGTAATCAATGTCGTCCATCGACCTAAAGAAGTCCAGGCTCCTGGCTGCCGCCAGCTTCCCCTGGTCCGTGCTGTGCGTGCTCAGCGTGTCCAGGATCTCACCCAGCAAGTCCATCTCACCCGAGGAAGGGGCCTTTGCTCTGGTTTCAAGAGAGTCGTCACTTTCGTAGAAATAAGCAGACACTTCTTCTCCGTCTTCAGAGGACAACCTGAAGAAACAGAAAATACGTGCTGGTGATTACGTGACCACGAATGCCACATACAAGCAACCTCTCACCAATGACCGTCAACTAAGGCAGGAGTTTTAAAACCAATGTAACATTTCTGTAGAACAGTGAAGTGGATAATTGGTTCATGGCCAAATTCTTTATAGTGATGTACACACCGATTCAGATACTGGAAATCTTGAGTACGTGCACTGAGAGCAAACAAACGTTTACGGTTCCTTATCAATCTGGAAGCACAAGCAGGGCTTTTCACAGTCTAATTCTGGGGAATTTGGGACATTAGCCTTAGAAATATCAGATTCCCAGAATACCTGGGAAGTTGGCTGTACTCCAAGTTCACTTTCAGTATTTTTATATGGTTTTCCTTTTGTTTATTCACTTGTTTTATATAAACAAAGATATACTTAATGCAGAAAAAAATTTTGATTCTGTCATCCCAAAATATCTTAAAATTGTTTTAAAAGTTCAATTATTATTTCCCTTATTTTGTGTTAAAATTAATTTTTAACATTTTGCGTTAAATTCTCCTCTTCTGATACCAGCATGGAGTTAGGTCCCGCCCCTTGCCTATCTGGTTTGTTTCGATTGACTACTTTCACTGTTCCTGATATCTACCTGGCCCTCTTCAGGAGGAGGGTAGCAGTCTAACTTAGTGAGTGGGCTTCTGTTTCCCCTTTAACACTATCCCAGGTATCGCTGCAGACCTTACTGCTTCCCAAGAACAAGTTATTTCAGGTCTATCTTGCTTTCCCATCTCAAGATTCATCCCCCGTGAGACTCCAGTTAATGCTGGTTCCTCCTGCTGAAGAATATACCGCAAGGGAGTAAAACCTGATCTCTGGGAGTGCATGTTCTCTGAAATCGCTCTTGTAACCTAAAGCTTCTGCCGCCGAGCCACATCGCGTAACAGCACAGGAGACCCCGCGACTTACTTGCTGGCTCTTTCTGCGTCCTCATCATCGTCAGCGCACAGAGCACCATCCAGGCTCTGAAGAGGCCTTCTTAGGCGTGACTACAGAGAGAGATTGACACACTGGCATTAAGTTGTTAAAGTATGTCTCTTCCATAAATTTTAACTGACAATTTGACCTGACAAGGAATACTTTTTAAAGAAATATGCATTCAGGGTTTTGGAATACTAGCCAGTAACTTGACTAGCTGGGCAGGAAGAAGGGGAGGATATCAGACAACATTTATCTCAACGCTTACATCTCAAACCAGTCAACAAAAAACAAATCAGTGGGCTGAGTACGTAAACACTCTGCCCGCTCTCCCAGTCTGTCGGTCCCCGATTTAGGAATCCCTGACTCACAGTCAATCACTTCACCAAGCACTAAGCCCCCAGTTTCAATAATAATCAATACTTGCAATCTTGTTTCTTTTATCCCTTACCCACACTCTCCCTCACGCCAAGTACTTTGAAGCAATGCTTCTCAATCGTTAAAGTGCATGTACATCTCTTGGAGTTTGGTACAGGTTCTGATTCTAACATGCTCTTAGGTGAGGCTGGTGCTGGGTCTCAAGGTCACAAACCCTAGACAATGCATCATTTCACCTGTAAATACTTCACTATGTAGCTTTAACAGAGAAAGATTTTTTTTAACACAACCAAATATCATGATCATTACATAACAAATTAATAATTATTCTCTAATATCTCATATTCCTTTATTGCCCCCAAAATGTTTTAGTGAGTTTATCTGGACCAGAATCTCAACAGGGTAGCACTGGATTTGGCTGACATGTCCCTCGTCTCAGAGGACGATCCCTTCCACCTTGCCCCCCTCCATGCCATCTGTGTCCTTTAACGTGTTATTTTACCCTCGTTTCCTATAAACTGGCAATTACATCTGGAGCTTGGTTAGCTTCAGGTTCTGGGTTTTCTGTTTTTGGCAAGAATTCCCACAGGTGTTGATGTGTGTTTCTCAGTGCATCACATCCAGAGGCACCTAGTGATCAGATGTCTCACTTTGGGTGGTACTAAGACTGATTAATGGCTTCAGGTGTGGTTGGCCAGTGCATCCACTACAAACTTTATCAGCCTTTCACCTGATGGTTTTAGCATCCTATAGTAACCGCTGGCTAAATCCATTATTTCAGTAGGCACTTCAAAATTATGCTTTTCAAAAGCATTTCCTTTATATTTATTTGTTGGCATTTTATAAAGAACTGTCTTATTAACTATTTGGCTATCCTGAAATACAATGTGTACCAGAAAAATAGGATAATTCCTTCCTTTCATTTAACAATTTTTAGAGTAATGAGCTAATCTAACAGTCTATGAAGGTGAGCCAGGAGGGGTCTTTAAAAATTATCATTTGTATATATTTGATATGCTCACCCCATAACGGTTATTACTCTTCTTGAGGTTCAATCGGTCCCATTTTTGAACTACACTGTGCTTATGTGTTTTAAGTAGTTATCTTTTACAGATTTATCTCGAAATATCTGCAGGGTTAAATGATATGCTATTGGGTATTTACTTCAAATTAATCCAGAGGTGGGGAGGGATCATGGGTAGGGCTGGCACAGAAATAAGATTGGCCGTAAGCTGATAATTGTTGAAGATGTATGAAAGGTACCTGGGAATTCATATAAGCTTCTCTTTACTTTTGCATGTTTGAATCATGTTAAGTGTTCATTCCACAAGAAAATAAAAACCTTTTACAGTTTTTGTTATGTGTTCCCAACAAAGTGGACCAAGATGGCAGAGTAGGAAGATCCTGCATTCGCCTCACCCCATGAACAACACGCCTCACCCCATGAACATGCCTCACCCCGTGAGCACGCCAAAACTACAACTACACAGAGTGACGCATCTGAGGATGACGTGAGGACCAGCAGAGCAGGTCCCCTACGACAAAGGCTATAAAGACAAACACACCGAGACAGGTCAGAGGGACAGAGACCGTCGAGTCAGGACCCACACCCTCCACGCGGCGACCTGTAAGCAGGAGGGAATATCACAAATATTAGAGGCCGTCCCTAAGGAGCGAGGGGTCAGGGCCCATACGGGGGCACCCCAGCCCGGGGGACCTGCACATCTGACTTTGACACCCAGCGTGGCTTACATCTGGGAGAGCCACGGGACTCTGGGAAACCAAGACTCTGCTCTCGAAGGGCTTGTGCACAGACTCGCTAGCTCTGAGTCCTGGTGCAGAGGCAGCGGTTGGAAAAACACCTGGTCATATGTGAAGGAGAGTCACTGACTAACTTCAGGGCAAGTGCCGAGGGGCAGAGATCTGTTAGAACTTTCTTCAGGGACCAAAGTGCTGGTGGACACCATTTTTTAAATTATTATTCTCTACCTAGCTGGCCCAGCACTGGCAGCTGCCATTTCTGACATTCTCCATCTGTCTCGTGAGCACCGTAGCCCTGACCCGGCGTTCTCCAGCCCCACCCAACCTGCCCATCCTGGCCACTACCCCTCCAAAGCGGCTCCTGTCCTGCCATACCTGGCAGGTAGACTCGCCAGGGTCCAGCATCCCCTAAAGAGGCTCCCGCCCTGAGAGGCCAGCCCTACCCACCAGCACACCTGCAACTGAGTGGCTGGGCCCTGCAGCCAGCCACACCAAGGGCCAGGGTGCCTGCAGCAGTTACAACCAGCTGGGCCTGGAACCAACTTGCCCACCAGTGGACCCAGAGCAGTTGTGACTGGGTGGGCGTTCCAGCCAGTGGGCAACCTCGGTGCCACCACAGCAGGAGGACACATATAGGCCACAGAGGGGGACACCCCTGGAGCATCTGACTCTGGTGACCAGGAGGGACTGCTTTTCTGGGGCCCATGGGAAACCTTCTACATAAGCCACTCCTTCAAGATGGAGAGACGTAGCCCATCTACCCAACACACAGAAACTATACAGAGAGTGAGGCAAAGTGAGGAGACAGAGGAATGTGTTCCAAAAGAAAGAATAAGACAAAAACTCAGAAGAAGAACTAAAAAAATGGAAATAAGTAATCTGATAAAGAGTTCAAACTAATGGTCATAAATATGCCCAATGAACTCATGAGAAAATAAACACAGAACTTCAATAAAGAATTAAAAAATATAAAAAAGAACCAAGCAGAGCTGAATAATACAATAAATGAAATAAAAAATACACTAGATGGAATCAACAGCAGATTAGATGAAGCAGAAGAATGGATGGATCAGTGATCTGGAAGACAGGGTAGTGGAAATCACCCAAAAGGAACAGCAAAAAAGAAAAATGAATTTTAAAAAAAGATAGTTTAAGGGATCCTAAGGACAAATCAAGCACACTAATATTCACATTATAGGAGTCCCAGAAGGAGAAGAGGCAGAGAAAGGGACAGAAAACTTATTTGAAGAAATAATGGCTGAAAACTTTCCTAACCAGGTGAAGGAAACAGACATCCAAGTCCAGGAAACAGAGTCCCAAACAGGATGAGCCCAAAGAGACCCAAACCAAGACACAGTGTAATTAAAATGATAAAACTTAAAGGGAGAATCTTAAAGGCAGCAAGAGAGGAAAAAAACTAGTTACATAGAAATCTCCATAAGACTATAAGCTGATTTCACAGCAGAAAATTTACAGGCCAGAAGGAACTGGTATGATATATTCAAAGTGCTGATAGAAAAAACAAAAAATCAAAAAAACCCTTAAAAACCAAGAATACTCTACCTGGTAAGGTTATCATTCATAATTAAAGTAGCAATAAAGTTTCCCAGGCTAACAGAAGCTAAAGAAACTCATCACCAGTAAACTAGCCATACAAAAAATGTTAAAGGGACTTCTTTAGACAGAAAAGGCCAGAACTAGAAATAAGGAAATATATGAAAAAAATCTCGTAAACATATAGTAAACATAGTGAGTGTATCAACCACTTACAAAGCAAGTATGAAGGTTAAAAGACAAAAGTAGTAAAATCAACTGTTGTAACTATAGTAAGTAGTTAAGAGATACACAAAATAAAAAGACATAAAATGTGATGTCAAAAAGGTGTGTTGGGAGATAAAAATACAGTGTTTTAAGAATGTTTGGACTTAAGTAACCATCAACTTAAAACAGACTGCTATATACGTAGGTTGTTGTACATGAACTTCATGGTAACCAAAAACCTATAACAGATGTATAAAAATAAAAGAGAAAAAGACCCAAAATTAACGCAAAAGAAAATCATCAAACCACAGAGAAGAGACTAAGAAGAAGAAAAGAACAGAGAAGGACTACAAAACAAACCACAAAACAGTTAACAAAGTGGCAATAAGTAATACCTATTAATAATCACTTAAAATGTAAAGGCCTAGGGTCTTCCCTGGTGGCACAGTGGTTGAGAGTCTGCCTGCCAATGCAGGGGACATGGGTTCGAGCCCTGGTCTGGGAAGATCCCACATGCCGCAGAGCAGCTAGGCCCGTGAGCCACAATTACTGAGCCTGCGCGTCTGGAGCCTGTGCTCCACAACAAGAGAGACCGCGACAGTGAGAGGCCCGCGCACCGCGATGAGGAGTGGCCCCCACTTGCCACAACTAGAGAAAGCCCTCACACAGAAACGAAGACCCAACACAGCCATAAATAAAATAAATAAATTAATAAATTAATTTTTAAAAAAAATGTAAAGGCCTAAAGGTTCCAATCAAAAGACAGAGTGGCTGAACTAATGAAAAAGCAAGGCCCATCTATATTAGCCTACAAGAGATTCACTCAAATATGAAAACACACACAGACTAAAAGTGAAGGACTGGAAAAAGATATTCCATTCAAGTGGAAACAAAAGAAATCTGGGGTAACAACACTCACATCAGACAAAATAGACTCAAAACAAAGACTGTAACAAAAGAGCACACATTACATAATGATAAAGGGGTCAATCTAAGGAGATAATATAACATTTGTAAATATTCGTGCACCCAGGCTCCCTGAATTCAGACTGTACTACAAAGCTACAGTAATCAAAACAGTATGGTAGCTGTCTACAAGAGACCCACTTCAGACCTAGGGACACATACAGACTGAAAGTGAGGGATGGAAAAAGATATTCCATGCAAATGGAAATCAAAAGAAAGCTGGAGTAGCAATTCTCATATCACACAAAACAGACTTTAAAACAAAGACTATTAAAAGAGACAAAGAAGGACACTACATAATGATCAAGGGATCAATCCAAAAAGAAGATATAACAATTGTAAATATTTATGCACCCAACACAGGAGCACCTCAATACATAAGGCAAATACTAACAGCCATAAAAGGGGAAAACGACAGTGACACAATCATAGTAGGGGACTTTAACACCCCACTTGCACCAACGGACAGATCATCCAAAATAAATAAGGAAACACAAGCTTTAACTGATACATTAAACAAGATGGACTTAATTGATATTTATAGGATATTCCATCCAAAAACAACAGAAAACACATTCTTCTCAAGTGTTCATGGAACATTCTCCAGGATAGATCATATCTTGGGTCACAAATCAAGCCTTGGTAAATTTAAGAAAATTGAAATCGTATCAAGTATCTTTCCCAACCACAATGCTATGAGACTAGATAGCAATTACAGGAAAAAATCTGTAAAAAGTACAAACACATGGAGGCTAAACAATACACTACTTAATAACCAAGAGATCACTGAAGAAATCAAAGAGGAAATAAAAAAATACCTAGAAAAAGTGACAATGAAAACACGAGGACCCAAAACCTATGGGATGCAGCAAAAGCAGTTTTAAGAGGGAAGTTTACAGCAATACAATCCTACCTTAAGAAACAAGAAAAATCTCAAAGAACCTAACCTTACACCTAAAGCAATTAAGAGAAAGAAGAACAAAAAAACCCCAAAGTTAGAAGGAAAGAAATAAAGATCAGATCAGAAATAAATGAAAAAGAAATGAAGAAAACAATAGTAAAGATCAATAAAACTAAAACCTGGTTCTTTGAGAAGAACAAAATTGATAAACCATCAGCCAGACTCATCAGGAAAAAAAGGGAGAAGACGCAAATCAATAGAATTAGAAATGAAAAAGGAGAAGTAACAACTGACACTGCAGAAATACAAAGGATCATGAGAGATGACTACAAGCAACTATATGCCAATAAAATGGACAACCTGGAAGAAATGGACAAATTCTTAGAAAAGCACAACCTTCCGAGATTGAACCAGGAAGAAACAGAAAATATAACAGACCAATCACAAGCCCTGAAATTGAAACTGTGATTAAAAATCTTCCAACAAACAAAAGCCCAGGACCAGATGGCTTCACAGGCGAATTCTATCAAACATTTAGAGAAGAGCCAACACCCATCCTTCTCAAACTCTTCTAAAATATAGCAGAGGGAGGCGCACTCCCAAACTCATTCTACAAGGCCACCATCACCCTGATACCAAAACCAGACAAAAATATCACAAAGAAAGAAAACTACAGGCCAACATCACTGATGAACATAGATGCAAAAATCCTCAACAAAATACTAGCAAACAGAATGCAACAGCACATTAAAAGAATCATACAACATGATCAAGTGGGGTTTATCCCAGGAATGCAAGGATTCTTCAATATATGCAAATCAATCAATGTGAGACACCATGTTAACAAACTGAAGAATAAAAACCATATGATCATCTCAATAGATGCAAAAAAGCTTTTGACAAAATTCAACACCCATTTATGATAAAAGCCCTGCAGAAAGTAGGCATAGAGGGAACTTTCCTCAACAGAATAAAGGCCATATATGACAAACCCACAGCCAACACTGTCCTCAATGGTGAAAAACTGAAACCATTTCCACTAAGATCAGGTACAAGACAAGGTTGCCCACTCTCACCACTATTATTCAACATAGTTTTGGAAGTTTTAGCCACAGCAGTCAGAGAAGAAAAAGAAATAAAAGGAATCCAAATCAGAAAAGAAGAAGTAAAGCCATCACTGTTTGCAGATGACACGATACTATACAAAGAGAATCCTAAAGATGCTACCAGAAAACCACTAGAGTTAATCAATGAATTTGGCAAAGTAGCAGGATACAAAACGCACAGAAATCTCTTGCATTCCTATACACTAATGAAAAATCCGAAAGTGAAATTAAGGAAACACTCCCATTTACCATTGCAACAAAAAGAATGAAATACCTAGGAATGAACCTACCTAAGGAGACAAAAGACCTGTATGCAGAAAACTATAAGACACTGATGGAAGAAATTAAAGATGATATAAATAGATGGAGAGGTTTACCATGTTCTTGGATTGGAAGAATCAACATTGTGAAAATGACTATACTACCCAAAGCAATCTACAGATTCAATGCAATCCCTATCAAACTACCACTGGCAGTTTTCACAGAACTAGAACAAAAAATTTCACAATCTGTATGGAAACACAAAAGACCCTGAATAGCCAAAGCAATCTTGAGAAAGAAAAACGGAGCTGGAGGAATCAGGCTCCCTGACTTCAGACTATACTACAAAGCTACTGTAATCAAGACAGTATGGTACTGGCACAAAAACAGAAATATAGATCAATGGAACAGGATAGAAAGCCCAGATATAAACCCATGCACATAAGGTCACCTAATCTTTGATAAAGGAGGCAAGAGTATACAATGGAGAAAAGATAGCCTCTTCAATAAGTGGTGCTGGGGAAACTGGACAGCTACATGTAAAAGAATGAAATTAGAACACTCCCTAACACTGTACACAAAAATAAACTCAAAATGGATTAAAGACCTAAATGTAAGGCCAGACACTTATCAAACTCCTAAAGGAGAACATAGGCAGAACACTCTATGACATAAATCACAGCAAGATCCTTTTTGACCCACCTCCTAGAGAAATGGAAATAAAAACAAAAGATAAACAAATAGGACCTAATGAAACTTAAAAGCTTTTGCACAGCAAAGGAAACCATAAACAAGATGAAAAGACAACCCTCAGAACGGGACAAAATATTTGCAAATGAAGCAACTGACAAAGGATTAATCTCCAAAATATAGAAGTAGCTCATGCAGCTCAATATCAAAAAACCAAACAACCCAATCCAAAAATGGGCAGAAGAACTAAATAGACATTTCTCCAAAGAAGATATACAGATTGCCAACAAACATATGAAAGAATGCTCAACATCATTAATCATTAGAAAAATGCAAATCAAAACTACAATGAGATATCATCTCACACCAGTCAGAATGGCCATCATCAAAAATCTACAAACAATAAATGCTGGAGAGGGTGTGGAGGAAAGGGAACCCCCTTGCACTGTTGGTGGGAATGTAAATTGATACAGCCACTATGGAGAACACTATGGAGGTTCCTTAAAAAACTAAAAATAAAACTACCATACAACCCAGCAATCCCACTACTGGGCATATACCCTGAGAAAACCATAATTCAAAGAGAGTCATGTACCACAGTGTTCATTGCAGCTCTATTTACAATAGCCAGGACATGGAAGCAACCTAAGTGTCCATCGACAGATGAATGGATAAAGAAAATGTGGCACATGTATACAATGGAATATTACTCAGCCATAAAAGGAAACAAAATTGAGTTATTCGTAGTGAGGTGGATGGACCTAGAGTCTGTCATACAGAGTGAAGTAATTCAGAAAGAGAAAAACAAATACCATATGCTAACACATATATATGGAATCTAAAAAAAAAAAGGCCATGAAGAACCTAGGGGCAGGACGGGAATAAAGATGCAGACCTACTAGAGAATGGACTTAAGGACATGGGGAGGGGTAAGGGTAAGCTGGGACAAAGAGAGAGAGTGGCATGGACATACATACACTACCAAATGTAAAACCGATAGCTAGTGGGAAGCAGCCACATAGCACAGGGAGATCAGCTCGGTGCTTTGTGACCACCTAAAGGGGTGGGATAGGGAGGGTGGGAGGGAGACGCAAGAGGGAAGAGAGATGAGGATATATGTATATGTATAGCTGATTCACTTTGTTATAAAGCAGAAACTGACACACCATTGTAAAGCAATTATACTCCAATAAAGATGTTAAAAAAAAATTATACTTTCAGGCACTAAAATTTGATAAAAATTAAAAAAAAACCAGTATGGTACTGGCAAAAGAAACAGAAATATAGATCAATGGATCAGGATAGGAAGTCCAGAGATAAACCCACACACATATGGTCACCTAATCTATGACAAAGGAGGCAAGAATATACAGTGGAGAAAAGACAGCCTCTTCAGTAAGTGATTCTGGGAAAACTGGACAGCTACATGTAAAAAGAATGAAATTAGAACATTCCCTAACACCAATCACAAAAATAAAATCAAAATGGATTAAAGACCTAAATGTAAGGCCAGACACTATAATACTCTTAGAGGAAAACATAGGAAGAACACTCTGACATAAATCGCAGCAAGATCTTTTTTGATCCACCTCCTAGAGTAATGAAAATTAAAACAAAAATAAACAAACGGGACCTAATGAAACTTAAAAGTTTTTACACAGCAAAGGAAACCATATACAAAATGAAAAGAGAACCCTCACAATGGGAGAAAATATTTGCAAACGAAGTGACCGACAAGGGATTAATCTCCAAAATATACAAACAGCTCAGGCAGCTCAATATCAAAAAAAACCCCAACCCAATCAAAAAGTGGGTGGAAGATCTAAATAGACATTTCTCCAAAGAAGACATACAGATGGCCAAAAAGCACACGAAAAGATGTTCAGCATCACATCTCTAATTATTAGAGAAATGCAAATCAAAACTACAATGAGGTATCATCTCACACTGGTCAGAACGGCCATCATCAAAAAATCTACAAACAGTAAATGCTGGAGAGGTTATGGAGAAAAGGGAACCCTCTTCCACTGTTGGTGGGAATGTAAATTGGTATAGCCACTATGGAGAACAGTATGGAGGTTCCTTAAAAAACTAAAAATAGAGCTACCATATGATCCAGCAATCTCATTCCTGGACATGTATCCAGAGAAAACCGTAACTTGAAAAGATACATGCACCCCAATGTTCTCTGCAGCACTATTTACAACAGCCAGGACATGGAAGCAACCTAAATGTCCATCGATAGAGGAATGGCTAAAGAAGATGTGGTACATATATACAATGGAATATTACTTAGCCATGAAAAAGAATGAAATAATGCCATTTGCAGCAACATGGATGGACCTAGAGATTGTCATACTGAGTGAAGTAAGTCAGACAGAGAAAGACAAATATCATATGATATTGCTTATACGTGGAATCTAAAAAAATAGTACAAATGGACTTATTTACAAAACAGAAGCAGAGTCACAGATGTAGAAAACAAACTTATGGTTACCAGGGGGAAAGAGCAGGGAGGGATAAGCTGGGAGATTGGGACTGACATATACACACTACTAATATATAAAATAGATAACTAATAAGGACCTACTGTATAATGCAGGGAACTCAATACTCTGTAATGGCCTATATGGAAAAAGAATCTAAAAAAGAGTGGATATATGTAAATGTATTGTATATGATTCACTTTGCTGTACAGCAGAAACTAACACAACATTGCAAATCAGCTATACTCTAATAAAAATTTTTTAGAATAAATAGCATGACAGTAAAAAAAAAATGTATGCACCCAATATAGTAGCACCTAAGTATATAAAGTAAATATTAACAGGAATAAAGGGAGAAACTGACAGTAATACAATAATAGTAGGAGACTTTAATACCTTACATCAATGGACAGAACATCCAACAGAAAATAAGGAAACACTTGCCTTAAACAATACATTAGACCAGATGGACACACACACACACACACACACACACACACACAGAACATTCCACCCCCAAACAGAGTACACATTCAAGTGCACATGGAACATGGAACATTCTCTGGGACAGATCACATGTTAGGCCATAAAAAAGTCTCAATAAATTTAAAAGGATTGAAATCATATCAAGCATCCTTTCTGAACACAACAGTACAAAACTAGAAATTCATTACAAGAGGAAAACTGGAAGAAACGAAACTCATGAAGACTAAACAACATGCTACTAACCAACCAATGGGTTAATGAAGAAATCAAAGAGAAAATAAAAAACCACCTTGAAATAAATGAAAATGAAAAACATTGTTCCAAAGTTGACGGAAAATCAGTTCTAAGAGGAAAGTTCATAGCCTACCTCAAGAAAAAAGCATATAAACAATCTAACTTTACACCTAAAGGAACTAGAAAAAAGAAAAATAAAGCCCAAAGTTAGTAGGAGGAAGAAAATAATAAAGATCAGAATGGAAATAAATAGAGACTATAAAAACAACAGAAAAGATCAATGAAACTAAGAGCTAGTTCTTTGAAAAGCTAAACAAAATTGATAAACCTTTAGCCAAACTCATCAAGGAAAAAAGAGAGAGGGCCCAAATCAATAAAATCAGAAATGAAAGAAGTTACAACCAATACAAAGAGTCCTAAGAGACTACTACTACAACCTCTTATATACCAACAAATTGGACAACCTGGAAGAAATAGATGAATTCCTAGATACATACCATCCTCCAAGACTAAATGGGGAAGAAATAGAAAATCTAAACAGACTAATTACTAGTAATGAAATTCAATCAGTAATAAAAAAAACTCCCAACAAACAAAAGTCCTGGATCAGAAGGCTTCACAGGTGAATTCTACCAAACATTTAAAGAAGAGTTAACACCTATCCTTCTCAAACTCTTCCAAAAATTTGCAGAGGAGGGAAAGCTTCTAAACTTGTTCCAAAAGGCCAGCATTACCCTGATAACAAAACCAGACAAAGATATTACAAAAAACAAAAATTACAGGCTAATATTCCTGATGAACATAGATGCAAAAATCCTCAACAAAATACTAGCAAACCAAATCCAACAACACATTAAAAGGATCATACACCACGATCAAGTGGAATTTCTTCTAGGGATGCAAGGGTGATTCAATATCCACAAATTAATCAATGTGCTAGTGAGTGACAGAAAGGAAAGAATGAGTAGAGAAATATGTTCTTGTAACCCCCGCTGGGAATGTGCAGTAAGTTTCTCCATAATTTTGGTAATCAGCAATGTATTGGGACTTATAACTGTAATACCACTTCACAACTATAAGTTTAAGGTATGTGAGTTAACTAGAAATTTGGGAAATAGCCTATAAACACAACTACCACTTACAACGTTATTTCTGTGGGAAAAATATATTTTACCCATTCACTCCAGAACTCACAAAATATAATGCAGTCCTCTGATTCTCAAGACAAGTCATTATTATTACACTGACCTCTGTGTATGCTTACCATTATGCCAGCTATGGGTCTTGCATTTAATTTTTTTTATTAAAAAAATACAAATCAAAACAAAAACCAAATGAACAAAAACTATGAGGGAGCTGGGACTTTATGCTGCTATTTAACAAATCATCATTGACTATTTAAGAACTAATACAAGAAGGTAAGAAACACATAACTTAATATTTATGTTTACAGCATACTTTGCAAAGCACTCTCACATACACACTGGGCTAGATTCTGGGAATACAGAGTTGAGTTAGGTTGAGTCTCTGCCTTTAAGCAGCTCAGAGTCTAAATAACCCCACAATACATCTGGAGGAACACCAGGGAGGCCCCATAATTGCTCAAGGTCACACCCCTTATCAAGAATAAGAACCAGAAAGTGGAACCTGACGTGTTGCCAGCCCCTTGTTCATTTTCTTCCACAAGTTAGTTTCATATTCTACAATCTGCCTGCATATACCATAGATTCTCAATTATTTCTTTATTAACTATATCTTTCGTTTAAATGAAGCTCCTGCTTTTCCACAGTCTAAGTCATTTAAGTCATAAGAGCTTCACAAGTACCTCTGTATTTAGTTTTACATTTTCTGTCTAGGCCAGGGTTCTATCAGTTTCTATATACATAGGGGTGTAAAAGTGTAACTTATGGTGAGTTTTCACAACAGAATGAGAATTAGAATCAGAAGTAAAACATTAATGTTTTGCTTTCTACGGGCATTACGCTTTGGCTAACTGAAATAATAAGCTTCTAATGAGCAGTTATCGAATATGTATATGCAATCATTCAATTCATTAGGACCTGCAATCTCCATATACAGTACGAAGTAACAGTGTCCAAACACATGGTGAATGTGTCAACTGCTTGATGACCTCATACTACATAACTGTTAAGGTCACAAAAAAGAAAAAAGGAGAAAAATAATTACAATTTGATCAGCATTCAAGATAGAGGGAAATGGCAGCATCTTTAACAAATCATCATCAGCTCCTGAGCTCACATGAACCCAGATTAACTCTGTGTCACTGTTTCTGGTGGGTCTGGACACAGGCACAGTGCTTGCAGAGGAAATAAAGAATTGTTTCCACTATACCCAGCACACATGACACAGGCAAAAAGGCCTGGTCATAATTTTATGAACAGAAGTCTTTTATGGGTAACTGGCAGCTAGTAAGCTTAGAGTGCAAAAAGTATACTGTGTACTCTTCAGGATGTGTGATACACAGCCAATACTAGGGCATCTTTATCTGGATTCATAAATCACAGATATATCATGACTGAAAACCTGCACACTAAACTACACAGAAACTAAACTATGACTAACAGAAAAATAATCACAACACAAAGAAAATTAAAAATATATACATTTTAATACAACTGACTATAGCTTTTGAAAAGCTGTGCATATCATTATTTTTCTAACTATAATATTAGATAGTTAACAGTTGCAGGGCTTCCCTGGTGGCGCAGTGGTTGGGAGTCTGCCTGCTAATGCAGGGGACATGGGTTCGAGCCCTGGTCTGGGAAGATCCCACATGCCGTGGAGCAACTGGGCCCGTGAGCCACAACTACTGAGCCTGCGCGTCTGGAGCCTGTGCCCCGCAACGGGAGGGGCCGCGATAGTGAGAGGCCCGCGCACCGCGATGAAGAGTGGCCCCCGCTTGCCGCAACTAGAGAAAGCCCTCGCACGAAACGAAGACCCAACACAGCCAAAATAAATAAATAAATAAAGTAGCTATTAAAAAAAAAGTTGCAGATGCCAGTGAAATGGACTTTGTATACTGTATGTTTTCAGAGAAAAATACTATTCTATTTCAGATCTGGATAGAAATCTCACAGTAACAGGTGTACAGTGGGAAAGTTCCCAAGGGCCAATGAACATGTTCATCATAAATTATTACCTAGAACCCCCTGAAATAAGTGCCAGGACAGTCATAATATGGCTTATATTTGGGAACAGGAGCTTTCTTTTAAAAAAAGTGATTATGAAATAGATTGAGTGAGAGCTATAAGCAGTCAACATGGAGAAAAAAGTGAGAAAAAGAAAAATTAAGTTGATTTACATTTTTAAAAGACCCTATAAATAGTTTTCAAAGTTGCACTAAATGACACGACATGGTTCTTGCCCCTGGAAAACCAGCCAGTGTCACAGGTAAGCCTCCCATCGCCTGTGCATCTGCCGTGTGCAGTTATGGAAGCTTCTCTCTTCTGTGTTTTGAAATGTGCATAGCTTTTTCCATGAATTTTTTCTGAAAAGGGGGAAAAGACTCTTTCCTTTTCTTCTTGATCAGGGTACAAACAATGGCCAGGTTTCTTTAATTTACTGACACAAGAAAGAAGACTGTAATCCTGTTTTTGGTGCCTCTAATCTTTAGGGAGCGTTAATAGCCTGTGATGACATTTTCTGGGTGTCCACAAAGTTAGCAATTGCTCCCTGGTTCACTCTGCTCTGACCCACAAGGCATCACCAGGGCCCCTTTCGGTGCCTGATACCTGCCCCGAGTTGTTCTACCACAGGACCTTTGCACAGGTCGATCCCCCTGCCTTGCAGCCTCTCCTCTTACACTGATCCCCTCCTCCCAGCCCCACTGTCTCTGCCACTACGCGTCTGTACTCACTGGAAAATCTGTAACTGCGCACCCGCATCTGAGCCTGTTTCGTCCCACTGTGTAGAAAAGCTACAGTCGCTAAGCTGCTGACAGAGACATCTTTTTAAAGGCAAATACAACAATGCTCTGCTCCTCTTTCCATAACGCCTTCAGTGGCTCCCCACTGTTTTGGGGATAAATCTCCGACTCCTCACTTTTGCCCAGACTCTGCCGCAGGGGTGTTTGCTCCGGCTCTACCAGCCGTCTTCCCTCCCATGCGTGCGGGTCCAGCAGAACCTCCCCCACCTGGCCTTTTCCCCACTCTCTCTAGTTGTCCTTCACGCTTTGCTCTCCCCTCCCGCCTTGCAGGATACACGTCCTCACTCATCCGTCAGCTTGCTGCTGCCTCGTGCATCCCTAGAGCACCTGGACGCACACCTGCCGGGGGGCCTGTCCCGCTGCACCGCGTCCTGGTTAGAGACCCTCCTCCCTGCTCCGCAGCCGGTTCCGAGGGCAGGCGCCTTGCTCCCTTGTCTCTCGTACCCTCAGAACCACGCAGCGTGTGGTACGTATTAGTGTCAGGAAAACTGCAAAAGACTTTGAAAGGAGCCAACGATGACGGCGTGTCCTGTCAGTGGAATCTGGATGATGTTCAGGAGACCTTGTGGGGTTACCTGATTCTACAGGGCTCTCCATCCTTCACCGTCTTTAACGACCTGCCCAGGATACAACCGGACAAACTGTGCAACCTAAGGCCTTACCTGGAGCCACTGCTGTGGACCAAAGGTTGTAGATTTATGGAGCCGAAGCCGACAGAGCCCTCCCGGGAGACCCGCGAGGTACCCACCTGACAGGGTCCAGCCTCAAAGGTGCCTTTCCCAGCAGGCCGGGAGCCTGAGCAAATCCAGAGAACCTCAAGAGGGATTCACCCCAATTTGTAGCTATTTCAGGTAAAACATATTTTTACCTGCTAGAAAGCTTTCTTGGGCTTAGTTTCCTGGCCTTCAGATAGCAAATAACAGAGACTTCTATCAGCCCAATCGGATTTCTTACGAAAACTTCCAGAAAGAAGTAAATTCTGTGGCCATAGCTGGCCTATACTGCATGGCTCTAGATTCACAAAACTGTGATGTAAATAATCAGGTCAAACCTGATGAGAACAGCCTTCTTTTTTGATCAAGAATAATCTTTGAGATCATGAGGATCACAGGTGGAGAGAATGTCAGGAAAACTGCAAAAGATACTGAAATGGGTCCAAAATTACCGGTGTCCTCTCAGAGGAATGTTAGGTACTGCCTAGCCTCCTGGGGCAGACTGGGGGATTGTCCAACGCTCTGGAGGTCTGCACGGCTCACAGGCACTATTAACAACCCTGCCGAGACCAAAGGTACCTTGGGGAGGACTGACGGCAATGGAAATCTTTCTTGTCCCCAGAGATGCAGCAAATTTTGCCCAGTGGAGCTGCAGGTATGCGGTGCGGACAATGATGGTTTTAGTACCTGTTGGCATGTACACTTCAGTATTCTTGACTGTCTAGGTGTCTGTTCTTTGAAGTATCCTTTGTATCCGTTTTTTCTTTACATCTTACTGGCTTTCTCATTAGCTAATGAACCAAATAAAATGAGGGCGTTATAATTCTACCCTTTAATAAAAAATTCTTCTTTAAAGCAGGCGGTTAGTGTTTCGTGAATAAATGAATACCTCCATACATGGTAGTAGTTTCTGTTGAGCACTTCAACGAATTTTAAAACTGATAAGAAAATACATTAACGCAAAGAAGACGGTACTGCGCTAACTGGCCGACATGGGCATTTTCAGCACCCGCGAGGCACAGAGGAGTGTTATGCTCATTCATTCAGTAAAGATTACAGAAATGTCTGCATGTACCAGGTAGTGGCCTACATGCTAGTATGAGTATGACCGACAACAGGGCTCCTTGCCCTCATGGAGACTGTGGTCTAGTAAATGAAACATGAATTAAGTTGAATAATATAAGCATCCAATTACGACAGCAGGAACTTGTACTAAACTATGACTGCCACGAGGAATCTGACCTCGTCAGGGAGGTCAAGGGAAGGCTTCCCCTGAGAGATGTTTGACTTCAGCTCTGAAAGGTCAGGAGGAATTAAGTAAATGATGAGAAGAGGAACTAAAACGTGCAAAGGTCCCGTGGTGGGACGACCAGGGCAAACACAATGGAATCAAAGACGCCTACGGTGCCCCGTCGGTCAGAGCCTGGGTCCCGTGCACAGGGTTACTGACGGGCCCACTGGTCTTGCAGTTGGCTGGCTGACCACTAGATGGCAGGTGTATACTAAGAAGGCACAAGGCTGGATGCAGGTAAGTTTACAGCAGGTCACAGAAACTGGGGGAGAGCAGAGGTGTAGCAGGAAAGAGTGGGCAGGCAGAAGGTGGTAGGCGGGATGGAGACTGGGACAGACCTAACTTGCAGGCCCCGACGGTGGAGGGTAACAGGAAGCCATTCATTGTTTTTTCCCTTCAACAAATATTTGAGGACCTCCTGAAAGCTTCTCTGTTCTCCTTGAAGGTAAGTAGCAGCCATACCTCATTAAAAAAAAAAAATTCTTAGCATCTCTTCGCACCATAAACATCTGTTAAGCACCTACTATATGTGAGCTACTGTCTTCCATGCTGTGAGGCACACAAAAGAAAAAGATGTTCCTTCCTCTCAAGATTTTCAAAAAAGGGTGAAAATGCCAAATACTGAATATAATAAAGCAGTTACAAACACAATTCTTCCTATGGATATAACTGCACTCAGCTTTTTGATCACATATGACAACTTATGTAAATGACCATTAATACTGATCATGATTTATGTCAAATTGTAACATTCCTAATAAGTAGGTTCCATCAGCAGGCTAACAATACTAAACATAGAACTGTAACTACATCCTTTAAATACTGGTAAACTCTGGGATCAATAAGGAGGTCTGGAAGTTTCTGAACTGTACAGACCTAGTGCAGCTGGAACTCTAGCCATGGTCAGGCACTACTGACCCCGGAGGCTGTGCAAACTAGCAAATAACTACTGGCATTTGCAACTCTCTTGGGAGCCAGTACTACACTAAAAGGGTATATTTTTTGGATGCAAGAAGACATCATAAGGAAACAAAACAAGCAGAGTTTTACATCCCTCTGACGCAAAGAATTAAAAATAAAGATGGGGAATTGGACGTCACATGTCTTCAACTGGACTCTCACTAGGTTCTAAACACATAATTGTGCAATAAAAATGTTCTCACATGAACATATAAAATATAAAGTGAAAAATTAATATACTATCAATATTTTGGAAGTAATAAGCACTTGTATAGCAAGGGATGCTTACTAAGAATGTGAAAAATACTAAACTAATGCAAAAAAGCTATCAGTGTGGAATGAAATTTATTAGACAAGATATTGTATTAGAGAAGTGAGACAATGAGTGAAGCAAAGAGAACGGACTGGAAAAGACCAGAAGGAAGAGAGGACCCACGAGGAGTGTGACAGAGGCAGGGGGTCCAGGTCACAATACCATCAAACCCCACGTCCAATGAGGCAGCAAGAAATGAGTCTGGTTTAGCTACAACAAGCAAGATAAGTGCTTCCTTTCTTTTCACTACAATGGTTTCCCCGAAGCATATCAGAGGGTAGAATGGAGAGGATCCTCCCCGGATGCACAAGGAGCCTGCTATCCTGCAGTTACCATTTTTGTCACTAGATGGCAGACAAACCTAACACGAGGGCAAAATCCTGGGTAAGGTGAAATTCATAGTTGGGGTTAAGGGGCCAGGGAAAGATAAGGGATACAGGCAGATGAATGGGAAAATACAAGTTTTTAGACTTCATAAAATTGAGATGCTTATAATATATGAATTTTTTGAAAGGGGGTACTCTCTGTGCTACTGTCCCCATTTTAGAGTTGAAGTGACTGAGGTCCAGAGCGTTACCTGGCTTTTCCAAAGTCTACAACAACTCCCTGGGCCTATGCGCTTTGCAGCATAAGGCAAAAAATATCTACGTGAAATAATATGGGAATAAATTATCAAGAAAGCTACTATACAGAATTATAATGCCAATACCTTAAAAATACATGGCAGTCTGCAATTTGAAAAGAGGTTTAAAAACGTGTGTTATCATTTTTATAGGCGGTAACTGAAGCACAAAGCGCCTTACCCGTGACTTACTTGCTTCAGTGTATTAGGTGTTTTATAGATCATACTTTAAATATCTACTTTACCACACACTTTGGTGAGCATTTTCCCTGTTTTACATATTAGGGAACCAAAGCTTAATGAAGTAAAGTATCCTGGGCAAGATTAGACAGTTAGTGACAGAGCCGAGACTGCAACCCAGGTGTCTATCTTGCTGAACGGAACTCTTCATTATAATTACACTAGATAAGTCAGTCCTCAGAGACTCAGAAGAAATAAATATCTGAGAATTAACCCAAGAAAGACCTTCTTAAAATGGCAAGTCTTAAGCTCATTTTTAAAACAGGTGGTAGTTACAGAATGATCAAGAGTACTACTGTCTGGGTAGGTGAAGAGACAAGAGATTAAGACACTCTTCCAAAGATATTTCTGTCAGAGCAAGAAAGTTAAACTGGAAGGATTAACAAGATACGTGTTTGGTGAAGTCGGATGAATTCAGGTTATGAAGGGCTTCTATTACCAGGCCAAGGAAATAAGCTTGAATAGAAGCGTCAGAATTCCGTTTCTGAGCAGGTGAGTGTCACGTGAGACTAGTTTCGGCGGGAAGATTCTGAAGTGGTCCAGACACACCCGTGACCACTTAACCAGTCTCCCCTCCTACAGCCACGGCCCCTTCTCTGCCAGCTTTAGCCACTTCATTCTCCATCACTCGGCTGTCACCTGATACGTACTCTCTTATGAAAGCAGTGTTCTGTGAGTACATTCCTGTCTTACCAAGTCCTCGAGGCCAAGAATCATATCTTTTAATTCATTTTGCTTTAAAATCCACTTCCATTTTGAATGCAAAAAGCAGCAAAAGAATGTTGATTCCCATCCTAACGATGACAAACATCTGGATGGTCTTAAAGAAAAATATATTTTTTTCTTGAACCTATCAGAATGCTGAGTTGTAAGGCAACCAAGTAAAATGAATCCCATGGAGTTAGAAGCCCCTCCAAAGAGAGACTGGAGACAGGATCTATTTCATCCCTGGCAAAGCACACACACAGAAGAGGAGCAGCTGGAAGATAAACAGGGAAGGAGACATGTGCTGAAATGCAACCAAGACCACGTGTGGACTAACAGGCCGGTCTGGAAGAGCTGGTAGACTCAGCGACAGGGGTGTTTGCACTCGCAAGCCCTTCTCCACAGGTAAAATCCTATAATTTCATTTGCCAGATCAGGCAACTCTACCACCTGGTGCTGCAGAGAAGGACTGGGGACAGACAGGAGTCTGAAAGCGCTCCCTTGGGGGTGCAGGCCTGCAGGAGACAGGCACGAAGCCCACTGACTCCTGAAGATCATTCATTTACATACAGCAAGAGCCTGAGCTGCTGGCAGACGTCAGCAAACTCAACCCCAAGACCACGGGGGCAGGTGTAGAAGTACAAACTGTACACCCCAGGGAGGAGCCAGAGGCCCTGATAGGCACAGGATTCTACACGGATACCAAGCATAAGTCTACCACCACTAGGGAGGGGCAGGCGGCCTGCAAACTGCCCCAAAACAATCACAGGTAAAGGGAAGTTTATCCACCACGAGCAGGAAGGGAGGGATGCTGAGAAGGTCCCACACCTGAGCCACAGGGGTACATGGCCTATGAAGACCAAAGCTAGACCAGAGCACAGAAAACCCGTAAGGCTAGGACCACGTAACTAGCAACAGAAATTAACTGCTGAGGGACGGCTGCAAACACGGAGAGAGACCCGCTATGTAGAGGGACTGCCGACAGCTGAGGGTGAAGGCAGAACACTGAGAAAAACCTTCCGGTACCTCCAGAAGTACTGCCGTCTACACACACTTACAATAACAGCAGCCACTGCAGGTAATGATGTCAACAACAAAATCCCAACCAGTCCAACACATGATGAACTCAGCCTCTTGTACTAACGGCCTCACACCATTTCTGGGTGTAAGTACTATTTAACTTACTCTCTTCTGCTTTTTTACACATGGGGTCCATCACCCAAGAACTACCAGACATGAAAAGTAAGAACAAAATAAAAAGAAGGAGAATATGCATAAACAGATGGGATGACAGCAGAGAGATGGAATCTATAAAAGAGTCAAGTTGAATGACAGAATTGTAAATAAAAACATGATATAAAAGATAAAGAATTCTTTTGATGGGCTCATCAGCCATTTAAAACAGGTCAATAAAAATTATTTAAACTGGCATTCCTATACACTAACAGTGATCTAACTATCTGAAAAAGAAAGAAAGACAATCCCATTTACAACAGCATCAAAAACAATAAAGTACTTAGAAATAAACTTAACCAAGGAAGTGAATGATCTATACAACAAAAACTTTTAAGACACTGATGAAAGAAACTGAAGAAGACACAAATAAATGGAAAGATATTCTGTGTTCCTGGACACGAAGAGTTAATATTGTTAAAATGTCCATATGACCCAAAGCCAGCTACAGATGCAATGCAATTACTATGAAAATTCCAACAGCATTTTTCATAGAAATAGGAAAAAGAATCCTAAAATTTGTATTTTATTTGTATTTGTATTTGAACCACAGAAGACCCCAAATAACCAAATCAGTCTTGGAAAGAGCAAAGCTGAACTTCCTGGTTTCAAACTATATTACACAGCAATCGTAATCAAAACAGTATGTTATTGGTATGAAATATACATAGATCAATGGAACAGAATCACGAGCCCAGAAATAAACCCATGCACTTATGGTCTAGTAAGATTTGACAAGGGAGTCAAGAATACGCAATGGTGAAAGGGTAGTCTATTCAATAAATGATGCTGGAAAACTGGATATTCACCTGCAAAAGAATGAAATTGCATGAATTTAACCTTACGTCACTCATAAAAGTTAACTCAAAGTGGGTTAAGGACTTAAATTTAAGACCTGAAACTGTAAAACTCATAGAATGTTAGAAAACATAGGGAAAAAGCTCCCTGTCATCAGTCTTGATAATGACTTTTCGGATATGACACCAAAAGCACAAGCAACAAAAGCAAAAATCAACAAATGGGGCTACATCAAACTAAAAAGCTTCTGCATAGCAAAAGAAATTATCAACAAAATGAAAATTTCTCCCATTCTCATGGGATGGAAGAAAATATTTGCAAATCATATATTGGATGGGGGTTAATATACAGAATATATAAGAAACTCATACAATAGCAAAAATAATAATTATCTGATTAAAAAGTGGGCAAATGACTTGAACAGACACTTTTCCAAAGACATACAAATGACCATCAAGTACACTGAAAAGGTGCTCAACATCACCAATCATCAGGAAAATGCCAATCACAACCACAATGAGATAACACCTCACACCTGTTAGAATGGCCATCATCAAAAAGACAAGAGGGAACGAATACTGGAGAGGGTGTGGAGAAAATGAGCCTTTGTGCACTGTTGGTGGGAATGTAAATTGGTGCAGCTACTCTGGAAAACAGTATGGAGGTTCCTCAAAACACTAAAAATAGAACTACCATATGATCAGTAATTCCACTTCTGGGAAATTATCAGAAGGAAATGAAATCACTGTCTCGTAGAGCTATCTGCAGCCCACGATCACTGCAGCACTTTTCACAACAGCCAAGATATGTAAACAGCCTGTGTCCAGGAATGGATAAAGAAAACGTGGTGTATGTTTATACAGAGGAATACCATTCAGCCACAGAAAGAAAGAAATCCTGCCATTTGCGACAACATGAATGAAGCTGGAGGGTATTAGGCTAAGTGAAATAAGCCAGAGAGAAAAACACAAATAGTGTATGATCTCATTTACATGTGGAACCTAAAAAAAGCTAAACTCAGAGAAACAGAAAGTAGACTGGTGGTTGCCAGGGGCTGGGGGGTGAGGGAAATGAGGAGACACTGGTCAAAGGGTACAAACTTGCCCTTACAAGACGAATAAGTTCAGGGACCTAATGTGCAGAATGGTGACTACAGTTAACAGCACTGCGCTGTATACTTGAGAGTTGCTAATTTGCTAAGAGGGAGAGTAAGTCTTCAGTGTTCTCGCTGTAGTAAGTAAGTGGTAATTATGGGGGGTGAGGGATGTGTGTTAGCTAACCTGACCATTATTAGACTCAAGTGTCAGAAAAACCATGAAGAAGTTCCAGAGAAGGCTGCACACAAAGTCGTCCCATTTTGTAACCTGTTAAGATATTTACGCATCATGCTACTACTTTATGTTCTATACCAGGAAATATAATCACGGGTAACAGACATAAATCCGGTTCAAGTGATAATAAGGTTCTATAAAATACTCTCTAGTTACACATCTCTTGACGCTCCTGGCAATTTCTCTCTCTCGGGGACACGCACACACAGCAGCAGCAGGAACACCTACAAGGACAAGACGGGCCTTTCCTTTCATCAACGCTAACGCTAACCTCTGACCAAACTTAAAAGCAGTTCTTATACACAGAACAGGAAGAAAATCATCATTTCTGTATGCCAGGATGCCTGGGAGAAAATAAGAATTTGTCTAGAAAACTTGGGGACTTTTGGAATAGAGAGCTGTTGTTACTTTCAGCAAAAGCCCTTAAAATAAAGATGTAACGAGAAAAAACTCTCACAAAGTTAAACGGAACAGAAAGATCTTAGTGATGTAATTACCGATGTGAAGTCTAAAATGGTAATACTCAATATATTTACTAAATGGAAAATTTAAGTACCTTTGTTTTTGTTTCAAGACTGTGATAAATGACATAGCCATTTGTGGCAATAAATCTGAAGAGTAAAATTATAACATTAAAAAGGTACATTTCAACCCCAAAACATCTCATAGAATATAGGGAACATGTTCACATAAGTCTTTATCATACACTAGGTATTGTTCATTTTAAAAATGAAGTCCCGGCCAGTTGCTGAAAGAAGGAGTTGGTTTTGAATTATCTCTTTGAAAGAACAGTGTTCTTGAACAATTTTATGACAATATAAATTTCTCAAATATGTATTCTATTGTGTTTCTAAAAGAGAAAGGCAAATTTTATAATTATAAATTTTGTCTTGCGTAACCATTCTTTCAAGGAAAGAAAATATTACCTAATGGTCACTAGAGGGCACCCTTGTCATCCATAACTGGGGTGTTGGGGAGGAGGGCTGGCGGGGCACAGATGTAACAATAATCAAATTTGACATGTTGGAAATTAATATTATTTCAACAGAAACAACAGAGAAAAATAACTTCCTTTAAAACAACATGGTACACATACTTTCAAATTGGACTGAAAGGATCAATTCTATAAATTAGTGGCATTAGTATAAGTTAGACTAAATAGACGCTATATGAAAGAGTGGCTTTTGGACAAAGACTGCTAAACCGTGTTTTCATTTAGGCAGTACTTTCTGTGGGCATCTTTTTTTTTTTTATTATTTTTTTTTTTTTATTTTTTTTATTTTTATTTTTTTTTTATTTTTTTTTTTTATACTATGTCATAATATTGACATTCAGTCCAGTAATCCTCCACTGTAACAGCTCCTTTACTTTGCAGTGAAAATTGATTTGTATATTCTTTTCCTCTGAGTCCTTGTGGGATTTTTTTTTTTTTAATTCAGACAGAAAGTCACAAAAATTATACTCATCCTCATCAGTTCACTCAGTCCCATGTAATTAATTTCTTTTTTTTTCATCTTGATCTTTTGTTAGCACTTTTATGAGTTCATCAGTTTTTCATTAGAGTTCTGAAAATGCTTATTCATTCAGTTCAGCAGTACAGTCAGTTACCAGAAACCTGTACTTGTCAGAGTCTTTTCCATGAATTTCTTGAAGATGAAACTCTTTTATAGGAACATATTTGCAAAATCATCAGAGTACACCCAGAACTGTCTGTAAATGACAAAAGACTTAAAAATGACCATGGTTAAAGATTTGATGAAAGTTCATAATAATGCAGTTGACGAGAAAATTAGTTATTTCTGAGATATACATTTTAAAGTAATAACTAGGATTATTACTTATAACATTATACCAGAACATATAAGATTTTTAGACGTTTCCTGTAATGTCTGAAACATTTATATTAACATATTTCCATACGGCATCTTTTAATAGAAACACACTTACTTAAATTATTTTTAAAAACATTTTATCATTTGAAACTCTCATACTTTAATACTTATACTTTCTGATCACTTTAATTCAGCACTTTAGCTTAATCATAATAACAGAATTCTCAATACTGAACCAAAGTAAACAGAATGCTAAAAATAAAAAACTAGGGTTTCTCTTTTTGTTTTGTTTTGGGTTTTTTTGGCTTACCATGATTTGGTTAAACTTATTTTTATTATTTTGTAAGATTTATATTATATTATGTTTTTTTTTTCCAAGTATCTGGCTCTCCTCCTTCATAAACTCATCTCTCCCCCTTCCCCCCGAGGTCACAATTATTTTTCTCATTGTGGTTTACAGTCAGTTTTTTTCTTGGTCAGAAGCAGCAAGTGGCTACTTCCCTCTGTAAACCAATGACGATGCCATTTCTTTCTTGACCAATAAAGCAAAGCTATTCAATGGACTATATTTTTCAAAGACCCCAACAAGTATGTCATTTTCTGAAGTCTATTCTGTCGCCTGAGAAACACTGTCCTTAATTACATTCATTTTATTCCCAGATTCCACTGAATTCCAATGAAGAAAAGTGTGTCATAAACACAATACTATAAACCACACCCTACTAGGTGTGAATATCCCATCACTTACAATGCTTAGGAACTAAGCAATTTAGAGAATCTAAATGTTTATCTTTTCTGGTAAATTTCACAGGAACAATTTCACTGGCAGTATTTTAAAATATGAGATTTATTCTGTGTAAAATGTAAGCCATCTCACATCTCATATTTAAAACATGCTTACATACTGGGATTTAAGTTCCCATTCAACTGAAATGTGGCTTTCAAATGCCTAACCTGCAAGTCACATGCCAAAAAAGGCATATACAACTTCTAAGCACATTTTTTAAAGATGAAATTACATTACTCATCAATTATAAAATGAGTTCATTGACGCTGTGCTATATTCCAAATCCATTAGGATGATTTATAAACCAATAAATACATAAGGACTCAAAATGATAGCAGTTTCATTTGAAGTGTACATTATCACCTTGTACTATGGGTAAAAAATGGAAAAATCACATATATCATATTTTATGGCATAAACTTTGTCCTTATTTCTTCACTCTAAAGAACTATTCATATCTCGGACTATTAGTCTATATGTGAATGTAATTTGAAAAACAGAATAAATGGCCACTAGTTTAATAGTACCTCATCTTATTAGGAGGCATTATGGCTATTGAGCCTATTTCTATTTGTAAACACTGTATTTGGGTTAAAGTCTTGACTACATTCCAAGTGACAGTGTTTGTCAGCAGTCACACACTTTATATTATAGTACAAATGCAAAAATAACCTTCCATTCATATTTTCTCATGCAGCTTTTCCATAATTAATTAGACAGGTTGAAAATAAACCTGAGTGGATTGCTACTCGTCCCAGACATGCAATAGTTAAGAGTGGTACGTGTGCCAGGGTTTTAATGGGGCTTAACAACAAAAAGCTTCAATCCTCCACTTTCACTCGATTTTGCTGCGGTGGTTTTGCTTGCTTAGGGCCATGCATCTGTTAAGGTTGACTTGTAATACAGCGACCCTCTTGCTCGCCATTCACTGGTCTAGTTGTGTGTGTGTGAGCCTGTGAGAAACACAGACACACAGACAGCACACATTACGATTACCAGAGTAAGTTAAGAAAGGCTATTATTAAATATGGAGCAGTGTCTTAGGTTCATATAAATTTTGCATATTATTTAAAGTTATTTCTCATTCTTAGAAAGTTTCAATAAATTTTTACAAGCAAATATTTTAAAACATAATTTTGAATGACAGACTTAGTCTAGACATTGCTCACTGAGTCTACAGTGTTTTGTTCTAAAATAAAATGGATGAAAGAAGGTAAGTATGTAGTCAAGATGAAAACGGTTCTGCACCATGGCCAGTGGCGGTATTCTCCCTGGACCCGACTGGCCCTATTTTCAATAAAACCAGAGGAGGAACCTTTCCCTGGAGTCCTGTTAGGCTGGGACTGCTGCTGGAACTGTCATCTCCACACAAAAGGGAAAAGGGTTGGGCTTTACAAATGTGAAGCCTAATTGGAAGATCTTCATGGCTATACCCCTGACATTTATTTAAGCCTCGTCAACAAAACGGGGAATAACCATACTAATTAGCAGACCAATACACAAATTACCATTTGTTGCGAGTAGATATAGATTCACAATCCATTTCAAAAATAAGCTAAGTAATGGAAGCTTAAAACACCACACATTTTAATTTTTGTTCTTTTCTAAAGTACCCAGATTATAAAATTTTATTTTTTTTTTACTTTAAAATACACTCTTGGAATTTAAATTACCAAAGTCTCATTTTTCTCTTTCGAAAAATGGATGAAGATAAAGTGTTTCATTTACACAAGTCTAGTTGGAAAACTGGAAATGTAAAGTTCTTTTTATATAGCCAAAATTGACTTTTCAAATGGATAAGCAAACAGGTTAGGAATGGGATGAGTCAAGTCCACATTCTTTATTTAGATAATCTGACAATAAAATGGCATACTTAAGGTCTTATAAACCAAGAGATTTCTTGGTTAAAAACAAAAAGTTGTATATTTCTTTCCAAATCATAAACTGAGATCTAAAGGTATCCCTACTTAGAATGAAGACAGATAATTTTAGGGTCCCCAGTGCTTCAGTGGCTACAGGATTGTTAGTGACTCTGGAAAGAGAGAACAGAGAAGAAGGTCAGATGATGCCACTGCTGTAAAAGACCTGAAGCTCAAGATATGTGTTTATGTATAAATGGACAGCGGCCAACTACTTAGTGCCCACTGTGTGGCAGGTGTTTTACATACATGATCTATAATGCCTACAGCATCCTCGGAAGATGACATGTACTGTTCCCACCGTTTCACAAATGTAGAAATTAAGGCTTAGAGATGGTGTGTTTGGCTTCATGCTAGATGCCAGCAGCCTCCTCAAAGTCAAGACTCTCTGGCTGTAAAGTCCATACCCCTGTCTCCAACAGCCCCTCCTCCAAGAGCACCCGTCTCAATGCAAAGCATGAGAGCAGTGGCCAGGGACTTACGTTCCGGAATCAGTCCGTCTGTCTGCTTTTCAATCCCTACTCTGCTATTTATTACTGTAGAACTTTGGACACATTTCTTAATCCCTCTGTTCCCCCGTTTCTAAACCTGAAAAATGGGGGTAATAGTTCCCACTCTGCTTGGATTGTTGGGAGTTTTAAATTAACCCTGTAGTACGTACAAACACACACAGACAGCCTGTTAATCAAGGAGCTGTCTCTTTTCCTTGTGTTTTCCAAGGCTGCTCCAGTGCACTTTAATGTTATCTCAACTCTATAACGATTGAGGTTTAGAAAATAGTAGTAAGAACATCAAAATTATCTGGATCACCAAATCCCATAGGTATCTACAGAATCTTGCCTTCAGGTAACTGAATTTACCACCCAGCAAGTCTTTTAAGAGAACCTGGTCACGTGAACAATCAAATATAAGACGCGGCCCAGGACATGGTTCCTTCCGGAGAAGCCAGTACTGACACGAGAGAGACGCTATAGAACGAAGGGAAGAGTGTATTCTAGGCTTATTCCTGCTCATAACCTTTGCATCTTTTTAAGCGGTTCAACACTCACGTGAAAGCTGAGGCCACAGTGAGGAAGCCGAGGGGCCTCTGAGGAAGGTTCTGATGAGCCTGAGCGCTTCACATCATGAGACTGCATGGGAGAGACCAAATAAAGAAGACCGACCTTCCCTCTCCTGACACAGGGATCCTCGCCAGGTACATCCCCGGGACTGTGTGCAGCCAGCCCCACGTCCTGAGACGGCGCTGAATCTCCTGGACAGCTTTCTAAATCTCTGTGCATTATGGACCACGGTAGCTGTGTTTTTTCATTTTGGCTGCCAAGCACGGCATGGGGCCTTAGCTTCTTACTACACTTACTTTCTCTCTGCCGTGACTCTTCTCTAAATTAAACGAATTTTAATTCTTTATTCTATGACTCTTTGTAAGATATCAATTTATTTTTGGAAATAGGTAGAATATAAACAAATAAACATCAGTGTCTCTGACGTATTTATTGGTATCTAGGTTCTTTCTTTAACCACATCCAACTATTCCCAGAATTGCTTCCATATTTAATTGAAAATCTTAATGTGCTCAGATCCTAATATTATTACAACCTGTAGAGATAGGAGTGAGAGAACATACTGATTTGGGAATCATCACAGAACAACACGCACATGGTTCTAGCATCAACTTTCTGTCTGCTCCACAGGATACTGGATCTTATTTTGATTAAATCAATGAGATTGGATTATCTCCAAAAAGTGAACCAAGGAAGCTTCTGCAATATCAGACCACAAAGAAAAGGCAGTGGACTATGCCTGATTGCTCTTTATCTCTTTGCCCAAAGTGCAAATGTTGCATCTGAAGCTTATTTTTGCTGAGGTCCTTTTGTTTGTGTAAGTGGCTCCTCTCTCCCGTGAGAATGGAGGCCACGGCAGCCCATCAGGGTAGGCTGACCTTAAATTTACCAAGCTTCCGATTTGTGGGACAAAGATCCAGCCTCTAACCACTCAAAAATGTAGATTTTTCTTTTCTTTTGCAAAGATGGCTTCTTGGCAAATAGCATTATAAGGCAATCAGAAACAGTAGAAATCCTTTGAGATACTGTCACAAGCCTTAAAACCCCTACTCTGAGAACTGCTTTCCCTGTTCACACCCACCACCCTCCCAGTGTCTGCGGTAACGTGGTCCTCTCCCCGCCTCTCTGGTTAGAGTAGACGGAGCCAAGGATTAATGCCCGATCCATGTGGGCTGATTACGTTCTTCCTCCAGAAACTGGATTTGGGAATTGTGGTCAATTTCTTTCTTTTCTTTAAATTTAAATTAAAAAATTTTTTTTGGAGTATAGATTTACAATGTTGTGTTAGTTTCAGGTGGGATTGACGTATACACACTACTATACGTAACATAGGTAACTAATAAGGACCTACTGTGTAGCACAGGGAACTCTACTCAATACTCTGTAATGGCCTATATGGGAAAGGAATCCAAAGAAAAGAGTGGCCATATGTATATGTGGTCCATTTCTAGCAGCTGTTTGAACTCAGGGCCTGCAAGCTCAGTGAAGGGACAAAGGAGCTGAGAAAGCCAATCTACAGAATGCACAGTGAACAAACACGCAGAGAGAACAGACCAGGTGAGACAGACAGAGAAGATGGTGGGGTCGATACTCTCCCCCGACTGCTTTTCCCGTTCTCCAGTCCCAATCCTCCCAGAGGTCTATATACACTCATGCACGTGGATGCAGGAACACCTAGATCCTCACAATAAATGCCCTGCTGTTGTCGTATTTCATTTGTATGTGTTTGCTAACACTATGAAATTAAAGAAATAGTTCAGATCTGGAATTAGATGACAATTTCAATTTGAATGTACCATGGTCTGCTTTTATAAATAAGCTGCTGACCACAAGTTGGCTATCGTTTCAGAGCCCTAAAACTTTCAGCTCAAAGAAGTAAAATTAGTATTGCAAGAAAACATGCATTCTGGCAGCTATGGGGAAAAAAAGTAAGGGTGGAAAGTAGCAAGGAAAAGAATTGCCAAAGGGCCCGAAATTTACCTCTTTGGTTAGTGTGTATGTGAATCTAAAGCTATCAAATTTCAATTATAGAAAAAATACAAGCAAAAGCAAAAAATTAAATTACAATAAATACTGGGTTGCAAACGGTTTGAAATATAAACTCAAAAAATTTAGCTGTTAACATGCATATACATAGATGTATGTATCTATTTACATAATGGGACAGATGTATACAAAGAAACATATTCTGGGTATACACATTGCCTGAAACTCAGGTATTTATCACTCGCAAAGATTGTTATGCAGACATTATCAGCATCTGCACAATAAATCTAAATATGTTGGTTTAACAAATTCCTATATACCAAGTAGGAAAATAATAATTCTCAAAAGAATAAGCCCTACTTCTTTTAATTCTTGTTAAAGTCATGTCATGTCCACCTGAAAACCATAAAATGCTAACTAATGAATGCAGATAATGACACTAATGATATTACAGTAAATGACAGCCATGAAGATTCAGGGTAAGTATGTGATGAATGTAACCTATTATCCTGTAAGGCTTTCTATTACCTAATGTAATTTTCTCTATCAGAAACTGTCTCTAGGAATTCGAAGAAAACAAACAAAACCAGAAATCAGTAATGTATTTTATAATTAAATTATCATAAAAATATTGTGCCACGTTAAAGAAAAGGCAGATTTAAAAATTTAAATATGAGGAGAGAAAAATAATTTTCTTAATTTAAAACTGACATTTACAACAGGGCTTTCTCCAATTTAAGTGTTTGCTTTTTATCTTAAAGCATCCTGCAGGTAACAAAGATTCCCACATTTCTTTCACATAAAAATCTATTTATCATGATAAATATAATCTAAGTGCTTAATCCAATATTAAGGCAGTAAACATTCTGGAAAAGTTTTTAAGATATCAAAGCTTGAGGACAAACAGGAAATGAACATTCTAGTGACGGGAGAAAAATTAAGAAATTGATTGCAAATCCATCATTAATTTACAAGTTAATAAATGTTTTCCAGTTAATGGTGCTAGCCAGAAAAGTTTCCTACCCTTGTGGAATAATTATTTCATTGAAACAATTCAGGTCATGCAACCAGCATTCATGACCAATACGCTGCAGTTAAGCAATACTAATGTATGAAAACGTAAGCTTAACAAATGGATAAATCATAGAGAAGGCACTTCGTATATTATAAAAACAGCCCCCTGAAGCAGAGATTTTATATGTTTTTCCAAAATACCTAGAAATGTGCCTGGCGCGTAATAGCTGTTGAACAACCGAACGAATGGGTCTTCCTTACAAAGGCTGAGGTTTTAGCACCGCTTCCGGGGCCCTCTCCCCATTCCTAAAGACACAGGAAAGGCCTGCACCGAGTGTCTGCACATCCAGCGAGCTACCTGAGCACCGGAGGTGGGCTCTCGTCCAGCCCTGCCACTAACTAGTTACAAGACTTCAGGTGAGTGATGGGACCATTCGGCTACCAACTTCCTCAACTGTAAACTTTGGTGACTGTGATAAATGAAGCTTTGCAGCTGCTTCCAGTTCCACGGTTTCATAACTATAATCCACTCGAGAATTCCTTTTACAAGCTAGTTTTCTAAGACCACTTAAAGTATGATCTGGCGTATGCAAATTTTGCTTCCTTAAAACCAGCAGCAACACACTTATGATGCAAAATCAGAGACACATAGAGCTATGATCCTGGACCCTTTCCTACTTTAGGACAGTATTTTAAGTAGCATTAGATAGAAGCAGAAGCTTTAACTACTGATAGCAAATAAAACATCTAACTTTAGAAAACGACAGACATACTTCATATTCTAATTTCTACAGATTACTTTAGCAGTCAAATCCCCACGTATGAGTTTCATCTTACTTTTGTAGTCAAGGAAGCCATCAATAAGCTACCCCCGCTCCCGGGCAAACACACACTGCCCTGTCTCTCTCCGCTCACCAGGAGGACATGACCCAGTGACGTGTGTACAGACTGGGACCTGGACCCTGGGCTCCCAGGCCCCTCTTACCGGCCCGGACGCCACCTACTCACCTCCTTGACCGGCAACGCAGGGTTTCTCACCATATGACAAAAAAATCAATGGGTTCCAAATTTTCCTGAAGAATTGATTGGAATTGCATGACTTTAGAATCTGGGAGATGGGAGGGTAAACAACCTCACCTGGGCAAGCTTACGCCTTGCTAGGTTTCTTCTCTTTTCACTGTGTAGCGTGTAGACGGGCGTATATTGTACAGAACCAGAACAAGTCCCATAATCGTCCTCATTTTCCTACACGTGAAGAAGCATACAAGTGGTTATTCTAAAATACTCATTTTATTACTCAACTTTTTTGCTTAATAGATAAAGTATCCGACACAGATGCAAATAACAAAATAACACTTGGGGTATAAGTTTAAAAAAACCTATTTAGGAAGAAAATGCATTTTTCTATATTATGAATTAATAAATTCCAAAATAATCTGACTCTTTTGAACAATTTCAATAAAATTATATGAAGATCGCTCACTCTCCGTTACTACAATGAAAGTTTTAAGTAGTCTCTTCCCTCCAGAGGCAGAAATTCAAAACACAACAACTGATAAAATCTGCAAAGATATTATATGTAATCAAATCAAACACACATATACATAAACGTAACTATTCACATATATGCAATATTCACAGATTCAAATACACCTTTGTAAATTAAGAACATTCTTCAATTTAAAGTAGCTACTATTGGAAATATCCTATAAAGCCAAACGATGGCATTCCTGCCTTAATTCTGCACCAAAGATCATCTTTAAAAAAAAAAAAAAAATCTCAGCTTGAAGCAAGAATTTCAATTGTGATATCAAGGCAATCAACTTTATGAAAACATACATCCTGTTAAAGCATCTTTGAAGATCTCGGTAGCTCTGTGATAAAATATGCAGACAATAAAGAGATTATTCAGGGGGTGCATATAGAATGGCAGATAGTTGCCAGAGGGCTTGTTATGAAAAATACATTCTTGAACAAAGGGCTAAGCATATTTCAAAAGTCATTAAAAACATAAATCTCGTGTGATTTGTAAGGCATAGCTTCAAACTAACGCAAGAATCAAGGTAGAATGAAAAGCAGCACAGGACGTACCTTGTGTCTCAGCTTACTCTTCACTTCCTTTATTCCCTGCTTTGCATGATTCTTTGCCTAGAAAATGATAACACCAGTGTCTGGCTCAGCGTGCTTCTATTACATTTAAGGAATAAGTACATGAGATCCCATTTAATGAAAATTACTAAGTCTTCATATTATAGAGAGAAAGAAAAAATTATAATCTAAAGCTCTATTTTCAGGGACACATACCACCCACTATTACACCTAAATGAGGTGGTGAAAGCATGATTAGTCTCTGTTGGCATAGGAATCATACAAAGGCTAGCAGTTAGCCTATTCCGCCTCCTAAATTATTAAAAAGCACAAGAGGCCACCAGAGGACTACCGCCCAGCCATAATCTGAAACTTTGACAAATGTGCAAGGAAAAGAGAAAGCACATCACAGCAGCAGGTTATTTGGGCAAATGTCCGGACTTTAAGAAACTCAGGCAACTTTATAAAGTGCTTTTATAGGCAGACACGAGTCTTGTTGTGTCTATGTCATATACACTTTTCCTGGAAAAAACTACAAGTTATTTAACAATTTAAAGGCTCTGTTCATGTTCCAGGGGAACCTGGCTTCAGCATCGGAGGCCGTGAGGTCCCGCCGTGGTTCCCGTGCGGCGTGAGTGAACTGAAGACCATGGGGGACTTTCAGAAAAGCTCGATTCCCACTGGAAATTCCCACCACAGAAGAAGTGAAAAGAAATTCACATTTATTTTGCGTTTCCTCGGCGTTTGTGCGCTGGGTACCGAGCCTGCTTCACCTCATTTAATCATCACAACGCTATGGAGTTAGTACTATTATTATTACACTTTACAAATAGGAAAGTGACTCAGAGGGTATAAGCCTCCACAGCCTAGATTCAAATCCAGGTCCAAGTCCAACTTCTTCCCATCTTCTTCCCAAGAAGAAGGAGAAACTAAGGTTTTTAAAATACATCCACTGAATCTAAGCCTCACGAAAGAAAAGGCACTGTGAGTCTTATTCTACAGACTCAGGTCATGCAGATGAAGCCAAGTTACTTCCAGGAAGGGTCTTCCCAAGTTCACGGAGGGGAAGAGGGACCTGTTAGTATCCGAAGTACTCAGCAAGCACCTGGAATACAGTAAGTGCTCAAGAAATGTTCTGAACTGAACTGAACAGTTACTTCGTTATTGTAAATGAGGCAAAACCAAGACATATGAGACACAGCAAAAGATAATCTAAAAAGCCACATAACACCAAATTATATTTCCATGGTTCTTTAGAATCAGTAGAGCATTTTCACATGCATTATTTTAGTGGTAAAGCCACGGAATCTATTTCAAGGGTCCTATATTAATGCCTACATTCCCGTTAGGTAAAAATGCATAATTACCCCCCCTCAAAAATGTTCCTGTTCTAATCTCCTCAAATTTGCACCTATCTTTACTCACATTTGGACTATATTCTAGTTTACCTAAATATCCTCTATTCTTTCAAAACCCACCTGATTCACACTCATCATTCAGATGCTTCTAATGCACAGAGTTGAGTGAGGTGTCCGTCATGGTCCGCAATCCGTCACGGTCTGCAATCCTTGTGCTGACTCACACGACTGCTGCCCACCTCCCCCTCACTGACCTCTTTCAGACCCTCCGGAAGGTGGGGTACAGGATCTCTCTATCCTTTTCAATTTATCAAGTGGAAACTTATCAACGAACAAGTATTCTCTGCATAAAAGCACCCAGCAAATATGGCTTTGGCTAATAATTTAAAATGCAAAGACCTAACAAGAAAGTTGACTCCGAAAATCTTTTAGCCAAATCAAATATGTATTCACTTTGCTGTTATTTTTAGAGGTATAAGAAGATATGTATGTCAACTCGAGTTTTCTTGATGGCTCCTTATTAGCATGGAAAAACATAAGATAGAAAAATGTTCTAAGCATAGAAAAGAGTTCTAAGTATAGGACAAAATCATTATTTCCTTCAATGAATCCATCTTCGGTACCTCTGTAGTGCGTCCAAAGCACCGAGAGTCACAGCAATACAGATACAGATACAAAAGCAGGGACAGTCCCTTCTCCTACTCACAGTGCCTGAATGGCTCCAATAACAGGATCTAGTACAAAGCCTAGATCATGACAGTGATTTGCTGAATGAATAAAACAGTTAAAAACATGGTTCCCAGGGTTTTTAAAAATGTATTATCTACAGAACTTCAAGGTAAATAAATCCTGTTATACCATACAAGAGAAATTGGGAATTTTGTTCATAGCAATCTGTGGTCAAAGGAGGAATTTCAGAGTTCATATTTCAGAATATGCGCAGTCTAGAAAGAAGAGTTTTAGGTACAACCATGAAGGTCACAGATTGACTTATCTGCTTGCCCCAAACCTCTTGATTCATGTTCAACCTGATCACAAAACAAATGCTAAAAGTGATTAAGTATATTCTAATTTGCCTGAAATTAACTTAGGGAATAATCTTCCAAAGAGCAAAATTTTAAATTTGGAAATATTTTACTGTTCTGCTGAGCAGGGTTCAAAATAAAATACTGATTAGAAGGATAAAAATTTAAATAACAAATGGGGTTTTGAATATGTTTATCTCTGTGCTTTTATGGAAGATATGAGTGAAATTAAGGAGAAGAACACATATTTAGCAAAACAATAAAATATAACCTCTCCAAGCCTGAAGGAAAATGTTGAACATTCTCTCAGGAATCAAAATGAAGGGTACTTGACTGTGACACCTTTTTAGAATCTTAAATGTGGAAAACGAGGCTCAACATTAGTTCGATTTTTTTAACATGGCAGCTATGTGCTATCTCATTGTGAAAAATTAACATCTCTTCAAAAACTGTATATCGATCAAACCACCAGTATTAATTAGAGTGAGAAGGTGATCTACTCAGAGAGCTTTCCTAGCAAGGCTTTGAACAAAGGCAGAGGCTGACACTTCCAAGACAAAACGTCACCTCTTCTTGCTTTTACTTCCTGATAAGGCATCATATAGTTCAGAGATTTGGTTCCGTATCTCTGAATCCACTCTGTAGATTAGCCTCGCTACTACAAAACATCACCTTTGAAACAGATTTTTTTAAACAGAAATGGCGGCTACATATATATCAAAATTATAAGTTAAGGAAAGAACATAAGTTCTAAAGTTATCAAAACATATTATTCTATCATTAATTCAATCACGTCGATTCATTACTGAGAAAGCATGTGAAGATAAATTCTTATAAAATCAAAACTAATGCCCGGAATAGTTTTAGAAATACAGAATATATATATGACCTATTGAATTTTAAAAGAAAGCTTTACTGAGTACCAACCCACCAGCTCCTACTCATCTCCTATATAGATAACAGATGCACAGACGCAACACGTGTTGAAGCAGAGGTCTGTCCACAGGTCCTGTGGAAGCACAGAACGGCTATATAAACTCTTTTTGTGTGGGGCTGGGACTTTTTTTTTGAGGGGAACTAATGTCTAAACTAAACTATGTCTATAGGATGAATTTAGTAGGTGGATAGAAGCCAAGAAAAGGACGTCCCAAAAGCAGCAGGAACGGCTTGTGAAGAATAAAGAGGCAGAAAAGAATGCCCTGCATTCACAAAATGAACAGGAGCTCAGGGTCTGGAAACACCAAGGCTGGGGGATTGGGGAAATGAAACAGGATGCAGGAGGGGCCGGGCCCTGAAGGGTCTCAGTTATCACAGTAAAGAGATTTTTATTTTGTTAATTATTTATTTATTGTGGTTGCTACTGGTATCATTATTATTTTACTACAAGCCATGGGGTATCACTGAAGAATGCTAATTTTGGAGAGTCAAAGTATCTTTGAGGGAAGAGAACTTGCCATATTTTTAAAAATTCTTTTCTACTTAAGCCTCAAGTGCACAATGAGAATTTAAAATATGTTGTTAAATGAAAGAATCAAATCTTTAAAAATGGCTCTTCATCATGGACTGTTTCGATTTGAGGGCACAATTTTGCTGATAGCTTTGAAATAAAATGAAGAACCGTTTTTAGATTATACAAAGGAAATATCCTGTCTGGACAATGATACAATTTTAATAATTGAGTTTGCTTCAGTCAATATTAACTCTAAATTTTTTTTAAAGCTTATTTAAAGGAAAATAGAAAAAGATTTTGGATTTACATGTTTATCATCTAGGAAAATGTTATAAAATTTTACCAGTAGAACTTTTAAACACCAAAGAGAACTTACAAATTTATATGCTGTTCGCACAGCGGGGGTTGCTTTGGTCATTGCTGTGTTGAGAAATGCGCCTCCTTTCTGCAAAGGAAAAACAGAAACACAGTCCTAAAAATTTTTGGCCAGATTGTCCTGAAAACAAAGCATTATTAATAGTACAGAAAAAGAGCTTTACTCACAGCTTAAAGAAAGACCTACAAAATTATTTCATGTTGAATGTTTTCAAGCTTTTATATACGCTATAGTAATTTCACACAAAATGTAAACATTCTACTCTGTTCTTTTAATTGGCATAATAAAATCCCTTCATCTTTGCAGTTTAGGCAGACTTGGGCAATATGACCAGTATATATTTAAAGTTTAATAAAAAAGAAATACAATCATCTGTTTCTCTGTTCGGTAATAAACTCTCAATCTGTGACAGAGAGTTTTATATTTTAAATAATCATATTAACAAAAGCACATTACCAGAAATAATAAAACTCCCATCAAATCCTACCACTCCGCCTAACTCCTTCTTCTGGAATATATTATAAGGTGACAGTAAAATCTTGCTTTTCAAATCAAGCCATTTATTTTGCAAACGGAAAGACAACAGCTTTCTATTTTAAAATTTTCTTTATAACTAGCAACAAACCATAAGCATAAAATAAAAATATTTAAAGTGTGAGAAAATATAGAAACATTTCAAATATTGCCAATAAACAGCATAAACATAAACAGTATACTTGAACTGAACATTTTCCCATGTATGTTAGAGTGAAAGAAAAAAAAAGAAACTGTGACGGTTTATTATTACCTTGACTGTATGCACCCATTGCTGATATGACCTCGAGTTCCCTGAAATATATAAAAATAAGATGTCAGGAATATCTGATCAAATATAAATCCATAAACCAAAATTCATCAAGAACTAGTATTTCTAGGATTTTAGTAGGCAAATTTTATTTATCTGCAATATTGTAAAAGAAGCAATTCACCATAAGAACTAATAAATGCTCTAATTCTTAGGAAAGTAATAACTAGCATTTTTAAGACTACTTTTTCTTTACTCATATATGAAGATAACATGTTAAGGTAGTCTACCTTCTTTCATTTTAACACTACTTTCAGAGGGAAAAAATAACCTCTCTTTCGAAATCCAAAATTCCTACATCTTTTAAACTGATTTTTTAATATTTATGTCTATGTTGTTTTGTAAAAGTTTGGCTCTTTTATACAATTAGGTTCATTTAAAACAATATTTAAAGTGTATAAGGAAAGGAAAAAACTAGAAGGAAATTTAGAAATGCAAAGATCCTTGAGGACCAAAAAGATTCCTCTATGGTTGTTAGACGTTAGTATTAATTGATAGCAAATTTTACTTTGAGGCAGTTAACCTGCAGTAATGTTCTGAAAATATTCTCTAGTTGTAAATCCAAATCTGAAGGATACTACCCAAGGAAATATGGTAGTACCTCCTCATGGTTATCAGAAAGTTCAAATGCCGACACAACCAGTCCTAGTAAGACTAGTAATCATATATTTGGCTCCAAATATGATAATTAATTTAATCAATAAGATGATATAAGAAGGCAAAAAAAAAAAAAAAAAAAAAAGAAAGCCACACAACTAAAGTACTGTTTTATATCAGCTGACTTTAGTTAGAGTTCATCTACCTTCCTGGTTGTTTAAATGCTTACATACTCCCACAAGAAAAAAACAAAGGTTACTCAGAGACTGACTACCCAGTACAAAGGATCCCTAAAGTAGACTGTGTTCTCCTCCTGTGTGTAGCTGTGGCTTTTTAACAAATGCATCACCTTGCTGTTACAGCACAGAGGCAGAATGATCCTTAGCCTAAGAACTTCTTTCTAGCTGTTACCTTTGCATCCCTAATCAACAGCAGGCAAAAAAATTCCAGCTCTGGATTCACTCCTATACTTAAAAATCTCTCCCTAATTTCAAAGAAGTATCAAGAAACAACCCCTATTCTGAAAAACATCTCTTACTACTCAGCACTGCACTGTACCTTTTCTGGAAGAAGAAATATGAGGAAAATAATATTTTTCTAATCTTATGAAATGACTATAGCAAAATGTATCTACCTAAAATAGCCTATGCATTGCTTAAAGGGCATGAGTTTCAGATAGTATACAGTCTGACCAAAATTTTTAAATTTTTATTTCCCTTGTAAAATGATGAAAAAAATCCAAGTTATTCTATTAATTTATTTCTCAAGGAGATCTTATTAACAAAAAATAAACAGTATGTCTTCATCCAGATTATTCATATACTTTTACTTCTCTACTAAAAATTCTCATCAGTTCATATACTTTTTACTTCTCTACTAAAAATGGTTGTGTGGAAATCACATATTTAAAACTTGGTTGTTATGCATAGTATTCTGGAAAGTGTTTTAATTCATTCCCCAAAATGAATTTAAGAAAGTGGAAAGAGAAACACCAACTACTCTATGATAACTATTTAGCATTCTGGAACACCTGTCATTCCAGAAAACGTATTTTTTAAACCTCTGAACCACAAAGAAAGTAACTATCATAAAACTTCAGAGCAGTTACAGAAAGGTCAGTTCTTGGAGAAAGCTGTGAGGAATAAAAATAGCTCATACGTGTTCAGCTCTTTACTGGTTGCAGAATGTTTTTGTCTGCGTTATATGACTTGAGTTGCATCTTTCTCCTGTAAAATAGGCCAAGCAGGTGGTACCACAGGCAGAGCAGCTGGACGGGAAGGAAGTGGGCTCTGCAGTCCAGTGGGTCTGTGGGTCAGGCCACTCTGCCCTTGTGAACCGTGCCACTGGGACTAGGTCTGTAACGTGGCAGCTGCAACGCGTAGCATGTGACAGCACACCATCAACTTAGTTATTCTGACAAATAACTTGCCAAGTGAGGAAACTGAGGTTCTGAGGTGATTATCTGCCCAAGTTCACAAAGATCGCAATTGAGAAAGAATAAGAATCTAGGTATTTTAATTCTTGGCTCATTAGTCCTTCAACTTTTAAGATTGCTAAATAAAATATGAGAAGAGTTAAGTTCTATAGAGATTTCCTCTGTATGACTTCAAAGCGATTATATTAGAAAGGAAAGGGGGCTGCTCAAAGCTGATACCTAGAGGAGAAACAGCTGATAGTAAAAACCACCTGTAATAATAATGCGGAATCATGTGGTATAGGGACAAACAGGAAGTCCCTAAGTAAACAGCTTAAGATAATAGGAAAACATGTAGTACAATTTAGGTAGATTCCTAGTAAAAAAATTTTTAAAGGCTTAATTGTCTCTTTCAACTCTAGTGCTTTTAAGTCTGAAGGCTCCTATTTCCACAAAATTTATGAGACAAGCACATTATTCTCTGATGATGTGTGTTTTTTTAAAAAGGCTGTTTTTCTTCTCAAAAAATAAATCTAAATGCCAAAAAAAAACCCCAACAACCCTCAGTCTTTCTTTTAAAGTAACTGGATTAATGGAAATAATAAGCATTATTGAGGAAATTCTTAACATTGTACTTGTTAATCAACAAGTGATTTTCTTACATTCAAGGACAAAATATCTTTCTCATTTGTGCAAAGACTTTCTCTTCAAATATATTTGCTTAAATTCCAGTAACCTGCAGTCACTTACCAAAAAATGTAAATTGGTCTAAATTGTTCAGTGAGGCCAGAAAAATGCCACTAAAACTAATGATTACCTACTACCCCTTCAAATTTCTTTGGTAACTAGTCAGTAAAAAAAGAAATAGGATTAAATAAATACAAGACTGATCAGATTATGCTATGAAACTAATGAAGAAACCAATGCTATTAATGGAGGGTAACCACACACTTCTATGTAAAATCAACCTGAAAATGTGTCTCCTTTTTAAAGTTCAGAAAACTGGATGTGGATTTTTAATAACTAGTCTTATTTTAAATGAAAAAAAAATAGAGGTACAAACTACTAGGTATATTGTAAAATAAACAAAATACTAGGATGTAATGTATAGCACAGTATAATATACAGCCAATATCTAATAATAACTTTAAATGGAGCATGATCTAGAAAAATACCAAATCACTATGTTATATACCTGAAACTGATATAACATTGTAAATCAATTTTAAAAAATTAAGGGGGAAAAAAAACATGTTCTTAACTACTCAATATTCCTCAGTTGCTTTTTCACAGACCGATATTTGTGTTTATCTAATTGCATCCTTTGTCCTATTCGTGGTCTCTTTGATGACCTTTTAACCTCTATGATATTCTTCCCTCTACACATTTTCTGATATTCTCTTTACTTTCCTCTTAGGATAAGGTTGAATGTTCTACAAGTCTCCCATGAAAGGGAGCAGGAGTAACATGGATTTCCTTAACAGTTCTGACCACAGGGATTCACAGGACAGAGGAGCGTTTTGGAAAATCCACACCCATTCACAGCTGTTAACCACAGTTCTAGACCCAATGTGAATCTAGATGTTCTACATGTGATGGGCTGCACAAGAGCCTCAGTAATTACACAGCTCCACTATACTCACATTCATTTTATCATAACCATGCATATTAGCAACAAAAATAGTATATAAACTGCCACTGTAATGGAATAAAGAGGAGAAATGAGATGCTCGTCTAAAATCTCCCAGTTATTTTTGCTTAAAGGAACATATGATTTTTTCTTTAGCTTCAGTGAATGTTGATTTCTCCTACAGTGATCTTTCTGAAGGTTTTATATATTAAAAAGTCTTCAAAGGATATTCAAAAGAGACAGGAATTTTGCTTTTATCCATCAGAGCAGAGAAGGCTTGAGCACTGCTCTTGTTTACTGAAGGTCTTCTAATTGAGAAGATCTCTTATCATAAGAAGGCAACAGATCACAGTTATTAAAGCAGGAGCTCTGAAGCCAGGTGGTCACGTGTGACCTTGGGCAAATTATCGAGGTGGGTACCCTCATAAAAATAAGGCTACACCAAAAAAAAAAAAAAAAAACCAAAAAAAACAACCTACTCAAAGTCCCTCACAGGGTGCTGTGAGGGTTAAGTGAGATAATGCTTGGAGAGCTCTTACAAGAGCTTCTACCACATACTAACATTCAATAAGTATGAACATTTATCATAATTTTTACTGTAACTATGGGAGAAATGAGAAAGTTATAACAGTTTACTTTTCGAACACCAGTTCGGTATCTCAGACCTATTCTTTCTCACAAATGTAGTCCAGATGACAAATGTTTGGAGCAGACTTCTAGGAACTATTTTTGGAACTATACATACACATATATCTCATTAGTAAGAACAATGCTAATTTTTAAAAGATTATTCGCCTTTTTATTTCAAATTCTAATGATTTTGCTTTTTTTTCTTCTAAGAAGAATCTCTATGTATCTCTAAGATAATAACCTAAAATATAATAATTAAAAGAATAACACTTGACAGCCAGGCATCATTTTCTAGTGTACTTTCTTGCTGTACCTACTGAAATGAATACTTGTTAAATGATGCTTTCCTTTTGGATCAGTATTGGCGCCTTAAAGTAAAATAAGAGTTCAAAACCTTTTTCATTTTTAGAAGGAACAACAAAGTGGTTGGCATTAAGTTGTACTGAAAATGCAGCAGTCTCTAAATCAGATGCTAACTGGTGATAAATATTCTTCTGTTCTTTTTTTAAACAGCAGGACCTTTCGTGAAAAAATTTGGTGACCCTCCTCCCACCAGAAAAGCCACCTACCCTCTACTCTGTTACAGAGGTCTGCGGACCAATGGTGAAGACTACAGAATTTCACTACACAAAAGGATCATAGTTCCACCCTATTACTGTCACACGATGTCATCCTCAATCCCATATAAGATACTAGCCCCACGGGTCATAGCGATAATGAGACGGCAGGTATGTAAATGCTGAGTAGGCGCCTCAAGCAATTCGTCCACGAGCTGACAATATTTTGCTTGTCTGAGTTGAAAAGTAAAAAAGCCTTATTTTAACACAAAAGTTCCATTGAAGCTAAATTTTTATCCATAAGCTGAGGAGAGCAAGGAGCTGAATGATTCCACATTCAGCTCACTTGCTGAGTCAAGGAAACAGTTTTTCCCAAAGCTGAAAGCTTTCAGTGAAATGCTATGCTTACATCAGAGGAAGGTCCATAACTGCTCAGTTCATCTGTACCTCTTATAATGAACAAATGATCTCAATGGTTTTTATATTTTTGTGGTGCAAAAATAAATCTTATTCAAGATTAGAATTAAATTTGGGGAAATTTGTAGATGAGGACTTATTACTCTTTGTCTTTTCACAGTTTATTTCTCAATGCTAGCAACTATTTATTCACACACAGACTAAAGGCTTCTTTTTCCCCAAATTAAACCTACATATAAGTGGAAAAACTACTATCACACCAGGTGAAAATGAACACACCAGGGATTATTTGTTTAGTCCATCCCAAATCTAGAACAGCACCTGGTACACTGGAAACACTCAGCAAATACTGGCTGAAAGAATGAAGAGGACATTTCAAGGTCTCAAGCAAAATTCTCTGCCAGAATCAGGACTACATACTGGAACATCATGTACAGAGTACCATTCCCTAAGTCATTAATTTCCTAAGTACTGTGACACTGTCTGAATTATTTACATTTCAAACAATGTAATCGCTCAATTATATTACAGTTAATTATATTAAATAAAAATGGGGCATCACCTAACGGTGTGTCACACATACAAAATAAGACACCTCCTTCCACTGCTTTAAGTGAGCACTTATTACAGTGACAAGTGTAAGAACATGGGACAGTAAACTGAAAAGTCTGTTCCTAACGCTGCAGGGTCTGCAAAGCAAAAAAAAGGTAGACTTCTACAATGACACTCTTACTACAGAAGCAGCTGTGGTGTTCAAACCTTTCTTTCTAGACTACATTAAAATCTACTATACCAACAACAATCTCAGTTCTTTCATTCTTAGTAGTAGATATCACTAGTAGTTTTCTAGTGGAGAAAACTAGTCAGGAGGCTGGAAAATACAAACTAATTGCATTTCTATGATATTCATCTCCAGTAATATTAAGAGACTATCCAAGCAAACCACTACCAACTCATGAGACCACCTTAATGCCTTGAATAACATACCAGGCAAAGTAAGTTAATACTATAGTTCTTATAAGATGAAAAAAATGTATCTAAGATATTAGATATTTAGGAGAAAATAGTTGTTTATGAAGTAGATTATATGAGACACAAGTGCAAATATCAAGATAATTGTTATTCAGAAAATGGATAATCTCACTGGAACTAGTCTTTACCTCCACAAAAGCCACCTGAAGTGATCTCTTCTTCAAATACATCAGAGAAACCCTTTCCTGCATTTAGTTTTGCCAGTCGACCATCGATAAACTGAAATTAAAAAGTGTCAAATATGTTAATTTTCCTTTACTTAAAAGATTTAATTTTTACTTACAACAAAAATATTAATAGCAGATACTCATATAAATTACACACATATGTGTGTACACACATACAGATACATGACAAGAAAATTCTCAAACCACTGAAACAGCAGGTACTCCGTAAATAGCAGCTTATTAGTTAAATGACAAATGTACGGCACAGACTAACTTCATTAACAAGAAATAAAACAGTGTGGCGGTAAAGGTCACAGCGTCTGTGAGGGTCTGCATGAGGCTGCTGCCAGGCGAGCCTTGGCCCGTGAGACTGTGTCCTCCCCCCAGGCCTCAGTTTTCTCAGTATCTGCCTCATGCATTGCTGCAAACATTAAATTAAATTAACACAGACTTACTAGCACAGCCTCTGATGCAGTAAGCATCCAAGAAACGTTAGACATTACTATTTTGAGGTTAATATTAACTTCATCCAGTAAAATAAAACACTCATCTAAACTGTTATGTTCTAAAGCATTAACAGAGCACCAGATAATTCTAACCAGTTAAGAACAAAATAAATATAACTTTCACAATTCCTGGCATATGTATTGACTGAATGATCAGAACTACGGTTATGAACATGAATATTGTTCAGGTAAACGCATGTTGACTTGACTTGCATGAGGCTGTTTTAAGCAGTATTTTTCAGCATTCTGAAAGAAGAGATTGGGGTGGGAAATAGATGCTACCAAGAGCACCTGGAGATCCTTTTCAAAACACAGTACCTGGAGCGTATCGCCCACCACCTGTTTTGCCCCATCTCCGTCCTGTTCCTACATACACAGCATAGCAGAATCTTGGGGTTTTGAAAAATATCCTTAGGTGATTATTTTGCTGACCAATCCCAGGCATAAACCAGTGATATATTCTACACGCACATGTACTACTGGCACTTGGTTAATTTTATACTGTTTATCTGTGGCATCTGACACTTGTATCACTTACATTATGAAAAATATTATAAATGTTTTGAGGTTTCTCCACTCATAAGGACAGTGAAGTATCTTTAAGGCTCCATTGCATGAGAGGCAAAGGATAACACAAGAAAGACTTAAATGATGTCTGAAGAGCAGACTTGAAGATTTAGGGATTAACATAAAATGTTCATTTTCATTCTGGAATTAATTAATGCTGGCCACAATTTTTTCACCCTAGAAATTTAAAGTTTAGTTAAAATAAGGTAGCTTATATTAGTTAAAATAAGAATTTTTACAAAATTCTCACAGTCTGCCCTAGTTTTCTGGTTAAATGGTTAGTGGACAAAGAAACTAAGGGGAGTGGTGAGGGCAGTGCTGTTCCCGGGCAGCAAGGTGAAGATCAGGAACAGCAGGAAGTCACATCAGTTGTAAGATTCTGAGACAGAAATGTCTTACAGATGCAAATTAATGAAGAATGGCAAATGAATCAAGAGATTCCTATTCAAAATGTGGTTTAGGGGGGAGGGGAAAAAATGTGGTTTAACTACCTTATTATCATGCAATGGTTTTAACCAAAAATGTGGTAAAATGGGTTTAAACAGACATAGTCTAAAAGGATACGGTCCTGGGGGGGACCTTCAAGATGGTGGAGGAGTAAGACGTGGCGATCATCTTCCTCCCCACAAATACATCAGAAATACATCTACATGTGGAACAACTCCTACAGAACACCTACTGAACGCTGGCAGAAGACCTCAGACTTCCCAAAAGATGCCTGAAGGCGACCTACACGCAGAGGCGGGGCCATATCCAAAGCTGAACCCCAGGAGCTGTGCGAACAGGGAAGAGAAGGGGAAATCTCTCCCAGCAGCCTCAGGAGCAGCGGATTAAAGCTCCACAAACAACTTGATGTGCCCAGCGTCTGTGGAATACCCGAATAGACAACGAATCAGCCCAAAATTGAGGTGGTGGACTTTGGGAGCAACTGTAGACTTGGGGTTTGCTGTCTGCAACTGACTTGTTTCTGATATTTATGTTTACCTTATTTTAGTTTTTAGTGATTGTTATCACTGGTAGATTTATTTATTGGTTTGGTTGCTGTCTTCCTTTTTCTAAAATTATTATTATTGTTTATGTTAATAATTTTAATTTCCTTCCTCCCTCCCTCCCTCCCTCCCTCCTTTCCTTCCTCCCTCCCTTCCTTCCTTCCTTTCTTTCTTTCTTTTTTCTCCCTTTTCTTCTAAGCCGTGTGGCTGACGGGGTCTACGTGCTCCTGCCTGGAGTCAGGCCTGAGCCTCTGAGGTGGGAGAGCTGAGTTCAGGACACTGGACCAGCAGAGACCTCCGGGCCCCATGTAATATCAATCGGTGAGAGCTCTCCCAGAGATCTCCATCTCAATGCTAAGACCCAGCTCCACTCAACGACCAGCAAGCTACAGTGCTGGACACCTGATGCCAAACAACTAGCAAGACAGGAACACAACCCCACCCATTAGCAGAGAGGCTGCCTAAAAGCATACTGAGTTCACAGACACCCCAAAACACACCACCAGACGTGGTCCTGCCCACTAGAGAGACAAGATCCAGCCCCACCCACTAGAACACAGGCACCAGTCCCCTTCACCAGGAAGCCTATACAAGCCACTGAACCAACCTCTCCCACTGGGGGCAGACACCAAAAACAACAGGAACTACAAACCTGCAGCCTGTAAAAAGGAGACCCCAAACACAGTAAGTTAAACAAAATGAGAAGACAGAGAAATATGCAGCAGATGAAGGAGCAAGGTAAAAACCCACCAGACCAAACAAATGAAGAGGAAACAGGCAGTCTACCTTAAAAGGAATTCAGAGTAATGATCGTAAACATAAGCCAAAATCTTGGAAATAGAATGGAGAAAATACAAGAAACATTTAACAAGGACCTAGAAGAACTAAGGAGCAAACAAACAATGAAGAACAACACAATAAATGAAATTAAAATTTCTCTAAAAGGAATCAATAGCAGAATAACTGAGGCAGATGAACGGATAAGTGACCTGAAGATAAAATAGGGGAAATAACTACTGCACAGCAGAATAAAGAAAAAAGAAAGAAAAGAATTGAGGACAGTCTCAGAGACCTCTGGGACAACATTAAATGCACCAACATTCGAATTATATGGGTCCCAGAAGAAGAAGAGAAAAAGAAAGGGTCTGAGAAAATATTTGAAGAGATTATAATTGAAAACTTCCCTAACATGGGAAAGGAAATAGTCAATCAAGTCCAGGAAGCACACAGAGTCCCATACGGGATAACTCCAAGGAGAAACAGGCCAAGACACATTAATCAAACTATGAAAAATTAAATACAAAGAAAAAATATTGAAAGAAGCAAGGGAAAAGCAACAAATAACATACAAAGGAATCCCCATAAAGGTAACAGCTGATCTTTCAGCAGAAGCTCTACAAGCCAGAAGGGAGTGGCAGGACACATTTAAAGAGATGAAAGGGATAAACCTACAACCAAGATTACTCTACCCAGCAAGGATCTCATTCAGGTTCAATGGAGAAATTAAAAACTTTACAGACAAGCTAAAGCTAAGAGAATTCAGCACCACCAAACCAGCTTTACAACAAATGCTAAAGGAACTTCTCTAGGCAGGAAACACAAGAGAAGGAAAAGACCTACAATAATAAACCCCAAATAATTAAGAAAATGGTAATAGGAACATACATATCGATAATTACCTTAAATGTAAATGGATTAAATGCTCCAACCAAAAGACATGGACTGCCGAATGGATACAAAAACAAGACCCGTATATATGCTCTCTACAAGAGACCCACTTCAGACCTAGGGACACATACAGACTGAAAGTGAGGGGATGGAAGAAGATATTCCATGCAAATGGAAATCAAAAAAAAGCTGGAGTAGCAATTCTCATATCAGACAAAATCGACTTTAAAATAAAGACTATTACAAGAGACAAAGAAGGACACTACATAATGATCAAGGGATCAATGCAAGAAGAAGATATAACAATTGTAAATATTTATGCACCCAGCATAGGAGCACCTCAATACATAAGGCAAATGCTAACAGCCATAAAAGGGGAAATCGACAGTAATGCAATCATAGTAGGGGACTTTAACACTCCACTTTCACCAACGGACAGATCATCCAAAATGAAAATAAATAAGGAAACACAAGCTTTAACTGATACATTAAACAAGATGGACTTAATTGATATTTATAGGACACTCCATCCAAAACAACAGAATACACTTTCTTCTCAAGTGCTCATGGAACATCCTCAGGATAGATCATATCTTGGGTCACAAATCAAGCCTTGGTAAATTTAAGAACATTGAAATCGTATCAAGTATCTTTTCTGACCACAACGCTATGAGACTAGGTATCAATTACAGGAAAAAAACTGTAAAAAAACACAAACACATGGAGGCTAAACAATATGCTACTAAATAACCAAGAGATCACTGAAGAAATTAAGAGGAAATCAAAAAATACCTAGAAACAAATGACAATGAAAACACGACAACCCAAAACCTATGGGATGCAGCCAAAGCAGTTCTAAGAGGGAAGTTCATAGCAATACAATCCTACCTCAAGAAACAAGAAAAAGCTCAATAAACAACCTAACCCTACATCTAAAGCCATTAGAGAAAGAACAAAAAACCCCCAAAGTTAGAAGAAGGAAAGAAAACATAAAGATCATATCAGAAATAAATGAAAAAGAAATGAAGGAAACAATAGCAAAGATCAATAAAAGTAAAAGCTGGTTCTTTGAGAAAGTAAAAAAAATTGATAAACCATTGGCCAGACTCATCAAGAAAAAAAGGGAGAAGACTCAAATCAACAGAATTAGAAATGAAAAAGGAGAAGTTACAACTGACACTGCAGAAATACAAAGGATCATGAGGGATTACTACAAGCAACTATATGCCAATAAAATGGACAACCTGCAAGAAATGGACAAATTCTTAGAATAGCACAACCTTCCGAGACTGAACCAGGAAGAAATAGAAAATATAAACAGACCAATCACAAGCACTGAAATTGAAACTGTGATTAAAAATCTTGCAACAAACAAAAGCCCAGGACCAGATGGCTTCACAGGCGAATTCTATCAAACATTTAGAGAAGAGCTAATACCTATCTTTCTCAAACTCTTCCAAAATATAGCAGAGGGAGGGACACTCTCATACTCATTCTACGAGGCCACCATCACCCTGATACCAAAACCAGACAAAGATGTCACAAAGAAAACTACAGGCCAACATCACTGGTGAACACAGACACAAAAATCCTCAACAAAATACTAGCAAACAGAATCCAACAGCACATTAAAAGGATTGTACACCATGATCAAGTGGGATTTATCCCAGGAATGCAAGGATTCTTCAGTATACACAAATCAGTCAATGTGATACACAATGTTAACAAACTGAAGGATAAAAACCATATGATAATCTCAAAAGATGCAGGAAAAGCTTTCGTCAAAATTGAACACCCATTTATGATAAAAATTCTCCAGAAAGTAGGCATAGAGGGAACCTACCTCAACATAATAAAGCCCATATAGACAAACCCACAGCCAACATCATTCCTAATGGTGAAAAACTGAAACCATTTCTTCTAAGATCAGGAAAAAGACAAGGTTGCCCACTCTCATCACTATTATTCAACATAGTTTTGAAAGTTTTAGCCACAGCAATCAGAGAAGAAAAAGAAATAAAAGGAATCCAAATCGGAAAAGAAGAAGTAACACTGTCACTGTTTGAAGATGACATTATACTATACACAGAGAGTCCTGAAGATGCTACCAGAAAACTACACTAGAGCTAATCAATGAATTTGGTAAAGTAGCAGGATACAAAATTATTGCACAGAAATCTTCGTATTGCTATACACTAAAGATGAAAAATCCTAAAGAGAAATTAAGGAAATACTCTCATTTACCATTGCAACAAAAAGAATAAAATACCTAGGGATAAACCTTCCTAAGAAGACAAAAGACCTGTATGCAGAAAACTATAAGACACTGATGAAAGAAATTAAAGACGATACAGACAGTTGGAGAGATATACCATGTTCTTGGACTGGAAGAATCAACACTGTGAAAATGACTATCCTACCCAAAGCAATCTACAGATTCAATGCAATTCTTATCAAACAACCAATGGCATTTTTCACAGAACTAGGACAAAAAATTTCACAATTTCTATGGAAACACAAAAGACCCCTATAGCCAGAGCAATCTTGAGAAAAAACAATGTAGCTGGAGGAATCAGGCTCCCTGAATTCAGACTATACAACAAAGCTACAGTAATCAAGACAGTATGGTACTGGCACAAAAACAGAAATATAGATCAATCGAACAGGAAAGAAAGCCCAGAGATAAACCCACACACCTATGGTCACCTTATCTTTGATAAAGGAGGCAAGAATATACAATGGAGAAAAGACAGCCTCTTCAATAAGTGGTGCTGGGAAAACTGGACAGCTACATGTAAAAGAATGAAATTAGAACACTTCCTAACACCATAGACAAAAATAAACTCAAAATGAATTAAAGACCTAAATGTAAGGCCAGACACTATAGGACTCTTAGAGGAAAACATAGGCAGAACACTCCATGACATAAATTACAGCAGGATCCTTGCTGACCCACCTCCTAGAGAAATGGAAATAAAAACAAAAATAAACAAATGGGGCCTAATGAAACTTAAAAACTTCTGCGCAGCAAAGGAAACCATAAACAAGATGAAAAGACAACCCTCAGAGTGGGAGAAAATATTTGCAAAGGAGGCAACTGACAAAGGACTAATCTCCAAAATATACAAGCAGTTCATGCAGCTCAATATCAAAAATCAAACAACTCAAATCCAAAAATGGGCAGAAGACCTGAATAGACATTTCTCCAAAGAAGATATACAGATGGCCAAGAAACATATGAAAGGATGCTCAACATCACTAATCATTGGAGAAATGCAAATCAAAACTACAATGAGGTATCACCTCACACCAGTCAGAATGGCCATCATCAAAAAATCTACAAACAATAAATGCTGGAGAGGGTGTGGAGAGAAGGGAACCCTCTTGCACTGATGGTGGGAATGTAAATTGATACAGCCACTATGGAGAACAGTATGGAGGTTCCTTAAAAAACTAAAAATAGAACTACCACATGACTCAGCAATCCCACTACTGGGCATATACCCTGAGAAAACCATAATTCTAAAAGAGTCATGTACCAAAATGTTCACTGCAGCTCTATTTACAATAGCCAGGACATGGAAGCAACCTAAGTGTCCATCGACAGATGAATGGATAAAGAAGATGTGGCACATATATACAGTGGAATATTACTCAGCCATAAAAAGAAACGAAATTGAGTTATTTGTAGTGAGGTGGATGGACCTAGAGTCTGTCATACAGAGTGAAGTAAGTCAGAAAGAGAAAAACAAATACCATATGCTAACACATATATATGGAATCTAAAAAAAAAAAGTGGTTCTGATGAACCTATGGGCAGGACAGGAATAAAGTCGCAGACATAGAGAATGGACTTGAGGACACGGAGAGGGGGAAGGGAAAGCTGGGACGAAGTGAGAGAGTAGCATGGACATATATACACTACCATATGTAAAATAGATAGCTAGTGGGAAGCAGCCACATTGCACAAGGAGATCAGCTCAGTGCTTTGTGACCCCCCTAGAGGGGTGGGAAGGGAGGGTGGGAGGGAGATGCAAGAGGAAGGGGATATGGGGATATATGTATATGTATAGCGGATTCACTTTGTTATACAGAAGAAACTAACACAACATTGTAAAGCAATTATACTCCAATAAAGATGTTAAAAACTAAAACAAAAAAAAGAAAAAGGGTCCGGTCCTGGCTTTTTTGTTAGAGTATGAGTTGCTCTCATAAACATTAGAACTGAGGGCAGGGGCTGTAGATTATCCATTTTTACAGCCACGTTATGCTTGGCACAGAAAAGGTTCTGATAGAACAAATGAAAATGAACGTGGAGTTTGGAGTCTGAAAGCCCTCCCTCACACTCTGCCACTTATTAGCTTTATGATCTCAGGCAACTTGCCATCTCTGGGAATCTGTTTCCCCTTGTATAAAATGGGAATAATAATACATAAATACCTTATGGGGTTTTGTAAGAGTTAACTAAAATAACGTGAAGTGCCTATATTGTAGACACAGCATAAATGTTAAATAATCAAGTTCACTTTCCCTACTGTCACCACCCTTTCCATCTCTGTCAACCCCTGAGGTTCCTGAGTGAGGGATCACGGCCCCTCAGGTAGGCAGCTTTAACACCTGGCAGAACGCCTAACACATAGTTGGAAATGAATGTTTACAAGGGACTGCATACACTGAAACAATGCTAAAGGGCATACACTTTTCATGGTTTTAAAGTTAAAGAACTATAAGTTGTGGAATTATTCATTTCATCTCGAGATAAAAGATAGTAACTTCCAACCTTGGGCACCTTTGCTACATACAATAAATGGTTAATTTGAAAATAATATAGTTTAAAATGCTTGCAGAATTTGACTTGCACACACTTTCAGCACAGTATGATAAATCAAACTAAAGTGATCTAAGGTGATGGATTTTGAAAAAATAAGGTGAAGCAAAATGATAAATTTAAAATAATATATTACTGACAAATGGAACAAACTAAGACATCCTTTTAAAGGACTTAATGTGCCTTAAAAGATTAAGACTACAAGACTTTTTAAAAGGTTTTCATTTTTGTGTTTACTGGAAATAATCCATTCATTTTAGTTTGAGTGGAACAGTTCAAGTCTAAAAAGAGATAAATCCCAAAACTATTTACTGATGATGCGTTTTTGAGGATGAGTAACTACTCTGTGTTACTAAACTAGTGATTTGAGCCAATAGAAATTCATCACTTGGTAAAATGCCCCATGTTATCACTGACTTTGCAAACAATCCTGTCAGTGACTGACACTTAATCAACATACATACTTAATGAAAATGTCTGTTCTTAAAAGATTAATTTTGTGTGCACACACACGCACACACATTACATACACATTATATACACACACATACCAATGCGGACACCCAGGAATAACTGAGAAGCGGTATTAATGGAGAGGAATGTTGAACCTAACAGTTCTCTAAACTCCTTTTTGTATTTTTGATTCAATAACAGCTTTTATTTTTTCCAAGTGAGATTGGTTCATGGTCACACCACTCTAATAACTCTGGAGCATTTCATAGTAAGGGAATACAGTAGCTACAGTTGTACAGACATAATTTTGAACTAAAAAGTATTACCTTTTGGAAAAGCAATGTCTATATAATGTACTGTAACCTGTCGCTTGACTAGTACTTACCCACATCACTTAGTAAACATGTATCTAAGACATAAGTTAAAATTAGGTGCAAGTAGATTTTTAAAAGAATTTATGAGTATGCTTTAAGTTAATGCTTTTTACATAAATCTTATATTTTGCTTTTTATTCCAAAAGTAAAAATTAATACTTGGAACTGAACATGCTAAATAATCACACGAAAACTTAAATAACATAACTGGAAATCCCAAAAACATTCATAGACATAATTCCATACTATAGATTCTATAATTTACTTATAAACTATAAATAGACAAAATTTATTTAATAAGAATAAATATAATTCTCAAGATCAATAACATCATCCCCTCTAAGTCATTAACAGTTCCAAGAACTGGATTTTGTTAATCCATACAATGTGCTCTTAAAGTGGTGTAACAGGTTACAAGATAAATGTAATTAAGCACCAAAACTGCTTCCTGCTGACTCTTTTGCTTTTGATATTGACATCACTAAGGCTTTCCAAAGAGTTTTTATCTTCAAACAACCATCTTAATAGGAAACTGAGTCAATCTAAAAAAATTATCTGTTGTTGTAAATGCCCTTCAGTAAGCACTATTGTTAAATGGAAATGAACATCTCCACTTCAGTTTTTAACATGTAATTAAATATAAAATGAATGTTTTACAAATGTAATAAAACATAAAGAACAGACTTGATGGCAAGCATCTTTACAAAAAATATATAAAGTATGTTCTGATCAGATTCACAAGTTAAACGTGAATAGATGGCCAGTAAGCCTGATGGAATGTATCTTTCCTCTGAGAGACAAAGTGTATGTTTTTCATAGTTCTTTGATTCTTCACCAGTCAGCGAGTTTCTGGCATTTAGTCCAAAAATCCAAAACAAGTTGTGCTATTAATCCGTGTTCTGATGACTTCAGTGGTCTAGGAATATGTCCTGTAAATATTTAATTGCAATTGATCCATCAAAAACTCTGAGGATGACAATAATTAAGTTTCAAGATTCTTATATCATTTTAAAAGAAATATTTGATTTTTTAATTAAAAGCTCATGAAAAGATTGTTCTGGGGAGAGGGGGCCAGGGGAGCACTTCTCTACCAAGCTGGGGAGGGGGGAGGGGGAGGGCTGTTTTTAGTGCCCACGTGACAGTCTTGTCCCTGAAGAAAAGCAACAGGTGCACTGGAGGCACACAGCACACAAACCCACACGCCCACAGCCCTTCTCCACCTGAAGGAGAAATGACCAAGCCTCAAAAATTTACCTCGCATTAGAAACCCTTCTTGGGCACAAAGATAACTATTAAAGTCTTGAGAGCTAGAGAAAAAGACATTTTTTAACGAATTGGAAATCTTTAGAAATTTAAAGAAAAGTTTAAATACTGTAAAAAAATTACTTTTAAAATATATTAATTTCTTATGGATCTTTAAATTTTCCTTTCTGTATAACGCTTTGGGCTAAAAAAAAAATAAGTAGTCTAATTTAAATATTTCTTCTTAAACAGGCTCAGTAAACCTTGACAGGTTAGTGAAAACTACACTGAAGTGCTACAATAAATTAATCAACAGATACTTACAGACATCTGCTAAATGCTAGGCATTCAGTTAGTTAGCTATATATAAACACAAACTGCTATAACAAGTGGGAAAAAGGTAGGTCAGCTTAAAGCTAAACCAAGAGAATTAAGTATGTGAAGGAACAGAAATAGTTATGTTTATTCCATTTCAAGGATTAGGTAATCATATGACTGTAGTATACCAAATTAGACCACCATGGTATAAGGAACAAAAAAACACTTTGAAGGGTATTATAAAAAGCCCACTCAGTGCAATTTATCATCAGAACTAATAACTTAATGGGACAACAACAGTCCTTCCAGGATATATCAACAGACACGAAATAATCTGCAACAGAATTAAGTCTTTTGAGCTTCATGACCACCAGACAAAAAAATTTCATTAATTTGTTCATTCAATGAACATTTAATTGAATGTTTACTATATGCCAGGCACTTTTCTAGATGCCTAAAAAAACAGAAATGAATGAAACAGACAAAAATTCAAGCCTTCGTAATGTTTAAACATCTAGTGTTTGGGGACGGAGGGACAGAACAGATAGCATGAAATAAGAAGTGTAATGAATTATGTAATGTGTTAGAAGGGAATGAGTGTTGGAAAATAAAACAGACCTGAATGAGGGAGCTCGGGGAGTGTGGGGCAAGGAGCTTTCGGTTGTCGACAGTGTGGTCCAGGGCAGACATCACCATGAGGATGACACCTGAGCCGAGGCTGGAGGGCAAGGAGGCAGCGAGCCCGTGGTCCGGGGGAGAAGAGGACCCAGGAAAGGGGAACCACGGGCATCAACAAGGCGCAGAGCAGGTGTGGACGCACCCAGCAGGCCTGTACCGAGGTCCAGGGGTTGAGAGAAAAACCAAGCAGCGGTGATGCCTGTTCTCACCTTGATTCACAATCTGCAGTCTCAACGGTGCTCTGAACGATGCCCAACAACCTCTTTTTTCTCCAGCCCGCTCACTCTCCATCTACTTCAGGTCTTCTCTCCCCTTAAAGGTCCAGCCACCTCCCCTTCCTCTCTCAGCCCATGACCTTGCTTCCTAATCTCACTGGGAAAAAAAAAAAATGAAACCTAAAGCAACTGAAAGAGAAATTCTGCCAGCTCCTAGCTCACGCCCCCGCCCCTTCCTGCTGTGCACGGGGTGTCTGCTCCTCAGGGACCAGCTCCTCTAGCGCTTCCCCCTCCTATCTCCTGAGTAGACCCGTCTCTGCCAGGTCTGCCCTACAGCCCACGAGCACGTGCCTTCTCCTCCTGACCCCATGTCTTCTCTGGCCTTGTCCACTGTGACGCTCCTCTTTAGGGTGAAACTCAGAAGCACGGCCAGTACTGCTGTCTCCAGGCCCTCCCCGCCCGCACCCCAATCACAAGGTCTCCCTCACCTCTCCGGTAAAGCTGCTCCTGCTGGTGTCATCCTATCTCCATGTTACTAAATCCAGTGCTCAAGTCCAAGTTCTTCCTTTAATCAACCTGTCACAAGCATCTGACATAGTTGGTCCCTCCACTATGGTGTCCTTTCTCTACTTGGTCCCAAAGGTACTCACTAGCCTGAATTCTCTCCTACCTCCAGGGTTACTCACTCCTTCTCGGCCTCCTTGGTCATTGCCCTCTGCCATTTCCTGGTCCCTGGACCTCTGGTCAATCCTATTTATACTCACTCCTTTGGTCATCTCACTTGGTCTCCAGTCTAATGACTTTAACTACTATCTACACGCTGATGACTCCCAAATTTATATCTCAGGTCTAATTTTCGCCTCTGCCTCATCTATCCATTTGCCTAATAAATATCTTACTTGGATGTCTAAAAGACATCTCAGACTTAACATGTCCAAAACTGAACTCTTATTCTTCCCACCAAAATTTCTCCTGCCCACAATCTTGCCCATTTCGATAAAATGCGAATACATCCTGCCAGTTTCTTGGATGAGAAATCATGCAATCATCCCTGACTCCTTTCTCTCACACTGCACGTTAAATCTTTCAGAACATCCATTGGCTATCTTCAGAACAGATCCACGGTCTGACCAGTTCTCTCATCTTCCACAGACCAGTTCCAGACTGCCCTCTCCTCTCACACAGATTACAGCACAGCCTCTCAATCTTCCTTCTGCTTCCCCCGTGACCACCCCACAGGATGGTGCCCAAATGCCACATTCCCCATGAAATCTACACTGGCTATGCTACTGTAAGGTGCAATCTCACCCCAACCCCTGGTGGTCCCCCTTCTTGTTCCATTTACTTTTCCACAGTCCTTATCATCTCTGAATATTCTACATAATTTAGCTAACTTATTGTTGGTCCCCCTCCCACTAGAAACACAGAATTCACAACGTCAGAAATTCTTTTCTGCTTTGTTCTCCAAAGTATCCCAGCGCCCAGAACACTTCCTAGTAGACAGCAGACACTCAAATTATACTGTTGAATGACAGAATGAATAAAGAATACTTAGATGAGTGTTTCTAAAATTTTAGTGTGCCTATTTTTATGGTATTTCATTATTAATGTAAATTTCTGGGTTTTAATCCAAGCCTCCTAAATCCAAAATTTTTGAAGGTGAGACTTAAGAAGATGCATCTTTAATAGACTTTCTAGCTAAATCTGATGCAGGTGGTTTGAGCCCACATTTAGACAAACGCTGTTTAGGATACTACTTGCAACTCATTAACAAAGGATGCTGAAAAAATGTATCCCTTGGGCTTCCCTGGTGGCGCAGTGGTTGAGTATCTGCCTGCCAATGCAGGGGACACGGGTTCGAGCCCTGGTCTGGGGAGATCCCACATGCCGCGGAGCAACTAGGCCCGTGAGCCACAACTACTGAGCCTGCGCGTCTGGAGCCTGTTCTCCGCAACAAGAGAGGCCGCGACAGTGAGAGGCCCGCGCACCGCGATGAAGAGTGGCCCCCGCTTGCCGCAACTAGAGAAAGCCCTCGCACAGAAACGAAGACCCAACACAGCCAAAAATAAATAAATAAATTTTTTTAAAAAATGTATCCCTTGTCCTAATAAGCTCTCTCTCCTTGTGTATTCCTTTTTCTACCAATAGGTGTCCATGTCTTCCCTATGTCACATGTTATTTTTATTCTTTTTTCATGTTATAAAATATGTGCTTGATACAATTACCATCTCCCATCCATTCATATGTCAAATATTTCCTAATACTCCCAAACTGTTGAATTTTTAGCACTAGGAATGCATGTGTTGATCTTAGCTATAGATGACATACCATAAATAAGTAACTATCGTGCTTCTTTCAAAAAAGATCAATAGGAAAATGTAGAAATGTATAAGAATTTATTATTTATGTTAAAAGCTTTCTAAAATCTCCAGCTAACATAAAAGGAAAATATTTGGCTTTTGACCCACTCCTTTTATCCAATATCTTATGAAGTCAGAGAAAGTGGGTCATAGCACAAAATACAGAGAGTGCGGAGGATCCCTCAGAATTTTCACTTTTACACACTATACCAGTAAGTGACTCTAGGTTTGAAATTACAGACACCACTCAGCTGAAACACCTGACTCCTACAATGTTTGGATTTTCCCAAATGAAATAGATGAAGAGCTTATAAAATATCCATTATATTCAATTTTATGAGCTCATCATCTACCAAAATCATAAAGACATTTTCCTGCCTATTTCTTATAACAGGAATAGCAGTTTTTATTTGATTTCTTTATTTAACAATATTAAGTGTCTACTATATACTAGATATTAGGATACAAACACTTTAAAAATGATCCTTGTCTTTACAGAGCCTACAACTCAAGAAGGAGCCAAACAAACCAACAAATATCATATGGTACAAATCCAAGATGCTAAAAGGCAAGGAATCTATAAAAGACTGAGATCAAGAACCTGCAAAAGGGACATCTGAACCAAGTCTTAAAGAATGACTGAGTAACGTAAAATGGAGAGAGAGCGTTCAAGCCAGAGAAGACAGGAAGGCAACAAGCACAGATGCATTTATTCATTCCTTTACTCCTGAAGGGACGGTAAGTCTTAGTGGCTCCGTGGATCCAAGTCCTAACTCTACCACATACTAGCTGCTGTGTACACTCTTAGCAAATTATTTAACCTCCCCATAATTTAGGTGTATAACCTGCAAAGTGGCAGTAATAAAGTAGGTCACTGTGAAGATTAAACTAGTCTAGATAAAGCACTCAAACAGTACCCTGCGTAAGTCAATATCCAATAAATGTTATTTTTATTTATTCATAATGATCATCATTCATTCTCTATTTATTAAGTATCCATTACAATTCAAGTGAGAAGCATAAAGAGGTGAAACCATTTTCAGAGACCTAAGAGCGAACATCCAGAATGGCTGCAGTAAGGGTATTTAGAGACGTATTAGAGAAAACACTAGAGAGACAAATGCCAGAAGATGACGGATTCTGGGTGCCAGGCTAGGGTGTGAACATCACCCTAGATATAATGAGAAAGATGTAAGATTTGCTTTTCAGAAAGAATGCTCTCAAAGCAGACTGGAGGATGGCTTGAAAGGGGGGGGCTAAATGAAAGAACACAAACCGGTTGCCCAACAAGTCACTGACACTGAAACGGGGGAGAATAAAATAGGTAAATCTAACATTTCGAAAGCAGAATCAACAGAACATAGTAAACAACTAGAAACTGGGTGCAAGAAAGGTTCGTGGTGATGGTATGAGAAAAGATGACACCTAATTTTCTGGTTTAGGCAACAGGGTAGAATTAGTTCTCAAAAGAAGGGGTGCAGGAGGGGCCAGTATGTGTGTGTATGTGCAGATGCACGTATGTATATGGGCGATGCACGTGTTTGTATGGGAGTGTATGTATATGTATACACGCATGTATACATTTGCACGGGTCTAAACATACGTTTAGGACTTCTCATAATAGGTAATTAACGCATGTACGGTCCTACATAAGGAAGCCCAGTGAGCTGGTATGAGCTAGAGACGTAGAGGTCTGAGGACAGAGACATTCAGGGTACAGACAGAGGCAAGCGTAATGATAAAGGGCCCAGGAGGAACTGCCTAGAGAAAGGGAAGAAGTTGGAATGTTGTATCACGGATAAAAAGAACAAGAGTATTCTAAGAAGTACTACTAGTCAATATGCCAGTAAGTGAGCAGAGAGACGACTCTTTTCCTATTCACTACAGCTGTAAAAACAAAGGCTACCCTCGCAGGAGAAACCACATGCCCACTCTTTTTAAAAACAATTTGCAACAGCCAGGACATGGAAGCAACCTAAGTGTCCATCATCGGATGAAGGGATAAAGAAGATGTGGCACATATATACAATGGAATATTACTCAGCCATAAAAAGAAACGAAATTGAGTTATTTGTAGTGAGGTGGATGGACCTAGAGTCTGTCATACAGAGTGAAGTAAGTCAGAAAGAGAAAAATAAATACCGTATGCTAACACATATATATGGAATCTAAAAAAAAAAAAAATGGTTCTGATGAACCTAGGGGCAAGACAGGAATAAAGACGCAGACGTACAGAATGGACTTGAGGACAAGGGGAGGGGGAAGGGTAAGCTGGGACAAAGTGAGAGAGTGGCATGGACATATATACACTACCAAATGTAAAATAGATAGCTAGTGGGAAGCAGCCGCATAGCACAGGGAGATCAGCTTGGTGCTTTGTGACCACCTAGAGGGGTGGGATAGGGAGGGTAGGAGGGAGACGCAAGAGGGAGGAGATATGGGGATATATGTATATGTATAACTGATTCACTTTGTTATAAAGCAGAAGCTAACACACCATTGTAAAGCAATTATACTTCAATAAAGATGTTAAGAAAAAAGAAAAGAAAAATTACAAACCAAAAAAAAAAAAAAAAAGAAAGTGTTCTCTTCCAGTATGCAGAATGAGAACATTGTTGGATGGGAAAGTTTGAGAAAGACACATTTATATTATCTTATGAGGAACACTAAAAGAGGTTTTGCCAAGTTGAATTTCCCTATCATTTTCCACTCTGATAAAGTTAGAATATGGACAAGCAGAATTATTTTGTGGAAAAAATGTATCTACTGTAATATATTTGAGCTCCAGATGTCCAACAGTAACCTAGGCTGCCAGCGAACAGAGAGTCTGTATTCATGGACATCCCACAGGTCTGTGGTTCTGCATGAGACTCTGGGATCTCCACACTAAGTTCAGCCACAGTCCTTGGCCATGGAGAGTGTATAGTAAAATGAGCAGAAACAACTTTAGTTCCCGTGGCCTTAATAACAAACAATACCCAAGAAAATAATTTCCTCTGCTCGGTTAGTATAATAGGAAACAAAAGGAAGAGACCTAAAAATAACAGCTTAAATCTCTGTAAAGCTGCAAGCTAAAGAAGGTGCTGTCAGAGCCATGAGTTTAAGAAGTGGTTTCTGGGATTCCTTCCAAATCCATTATCTAAAGAGGAATTTATCCAAATGGAACTTCCTATCATCTGTCTAAGCCATGTTTATTCCATGGTATCATGGAATGTTACAGCCGAAAGGTATCTCAGACTTAGTGACCTTTTAGTCTAATTCATGTTACAGATGCAGTAACTGAGGTCTAAAGAGTATAAGAAGTCAGCTGTGAGTGAAAACAAAGCCTATTACCGGCAAATCCAGAAATAGTAAAAAAATATATATATATATGTTTTTATACAACACTTAAGGAATTTAAATAATAATAACTTAAGTAATTAATAGCCTAATTAATAATGACAAAGCCAACTACCAGAACATTTCCTCCCTACAGAAAAGATCATAATCCTTTCAGCTTATCCTTTCCTTGTCTTTCTTTATAGTTTTATCACGTTTCCCTAAATAATACATTATTTAGTTTTCCTCGCTGTTGAACATTGTTACATAAAAGGACTCATCATATCAATTCTTCAGTGATTTGTTCCTTTAATTCATTCACATTTAGTTTTACTGAAGCTCCTTCATCTCCCTGTTGTGTAGCTGTTCTATTGTATGAATGTAACAATTTACTCATCTTAATACTGATGACTGTCTAAGATTACCAGCAGTACTTTGCTGTTATGAGTAATTTTAGTAGATGATTTTTGGTGCACAATTTAGAGTGAAATTGCTGGGTCAAAAGAAACTGAAGTTTAAGTCATAGCGCCAAAGTGTTTTGTCAATAAGTTGTGCAAATTTTCACTCCCCTCAACAGCTGAAACTTGGTCCCATGCTCCATGTCTTTGCCAAAATTTGAGATTTTCAGGTTTTTAAAACTGGGCCAGTCTGGTGAGTGTGAGGTGGTATTTCATTATGGTTTTTATTTGCTGTTCTCTGATTACAGATGAGGTTGAGCATCTTGTATATCTTTATTAGCCATTCAGGTTTCTTCATTCGCATGTGCTTATCCAAATCTTTTGCACAATTATATATGTTTTTTACTGACATGCAGGAGTTTGTTTTTTTATATTCTAGTTTCTAAACTCTTGGGTAGTTCAAAAGTATTGCAAATATGGAGTCTTTTGATGGCCAAAAGTTCTTAATTTCAATGAAGTCAAATTTATTAGGCTATTTCTTTATGTCCTAAGTAACTTGTCTTTATACTCAAAGTAATAATGTCAGTTTGGTGTCTTACTTTCTAAATCTTTATGGGTTTTTTGGCTAAATTATATATGTGAGGGGTTCCAATGGTAATAGATAGAACCTTTCTCAAAGGGAAACATTAGTGTTTTAAGTATGATGTTTATTGCAAATATCTTTAATCATGCCTTTTTGATTTTATCATGACTCTCATGAATATTACGAAAAATCTGTGCACCTGTTGAGATGATCTAATGATTTTACTCCTATAATCAGTTAACGTAGTGAATTACATTCATAGATTTCCTAATGTGTAACTACCATTTAATTTCTGGAAAAAAGTCAACCTGCCCATGAAGCAGTATCCTTTTTACACCTTGTTAGAATTGGCTGAAAATACTTTGTTTAAATTTTTGCATCTGTGGGCATGAGTGAGCCTGGCTTATAATGTTTTCTTCTCATGCTGTCTTAGGTTTTAGAATCAAGGTTATCCTGGCCTTACAAAAGAGACTGAAGAGTATCTCCCTTTTGCCATAGTCAAAACAGGAATTTTTTGGAATTTGAAGTGGAACCATTTGATTCTGGAATGTGTGGGAGAACCGGCCTGTCTTACACAGTAAATATTGGTTAAATTTAATTAACATATTTACCATTTATTTTGCTCTTCCTTCCTTCTTGCATTTCAGACATTCCATCTTGGATCTGAGAAAACTTTCTCTCTGAATTACTTTCTTAAAGTACTTCCTTAAGAATTTCTTTCTCCTGTTGGTAGGGTAGTCAGGGTTCAACCAGAGAAGCAGAACCAGGAAAAGATTTAAGAGACAGACAGACAGATACATATATACATATGAGATTTATTATAAGAAACTGGCTTACATGATTATGAGGGCTGGCTAAGCAGGTCAGAAATTCATAGGATAGGCAGTCAGGAAGGACAGTCCATGGGCAGGTGGGACCACAGTCAGGGGCCGACGCTGCCACCCACAGGTGTAACTTCTCTCTTTCAGGAAAATCTCAGTCCTGTTTTACAAGCCTTCCAACTGCTTCCGACAGGCCCACCCAGCTTATGTAGGATTATCTTCCTTATTTAAAGCCAAATGATTAGGGGTTTAAATTACACATGTAAAAATACCTTCACAGCAATACTTAGATTAGCATTTGATTAAATAACTGGGGGCCGCAGCCTCACCAAGCGGACACATCATTAAAGCCAACACAGAGGGCAAACTCAGCTTTAGCAGGGAAATGTCTTCATGGCACTCTTGCAATTAAAAGGTATTTCAGTTGGTGTAGGATTCTAGGTATTTTTTCTCAACACACTGAAGATATGGCAGTATCTTCTGGATTCCACTGCTGCTGATGTGAAGTCGTCTGTCAGTATTTGCTCTCTGAAAGTAATCTGTTATTTCTCTTTTAAAAAAATTTCCTCTTTATTGAATGTTTTAGAGCTGAATCTGCTGTGTGGGTGTAGATTTTGTCTTATTTCCTCAGTTTGGAGATGCGGGACTTCCTGAATTTATAAAGTGTGCACGTAACTGGCTCTGGCCCTGTCCTTCCAACCAGCATCTCTCCTCCACTTCCTGTCTGCTCCTTTCAGAACTGACTGTGTGGATTTCAGACATTTCCACTCCACCCTTTATGTTTATTAACCTCTTACATTTTCTACTTCTTCATGGCTCTGTACTATATTCTGGATAATTTCTTTTTCACATCTTCCAGTTTAGCAAATCTCTCTTTAGTTAGATCTGACTGGCTATTAACACATCAATTTCCTTTCATTTAAATTACATACTTCCTTACCAGTAGTTTATTTGCTATATTCTTAAAATTGTCTTTACATTCTTTTAAGTTTTCATGCCTTCAACATTTTTAAAGCTTGTCTTTTATTTCTTTGAACATCTTAAGCACAGCTATTTTATATTCTACTTCTGTTACATCCAGTATTTGAAGTCTCTGCAAGTCAGTTTCTGTCTGCTGTTTCTGGTTCACGATTTGTTTCCCCGTGTGTCTAATGACGTTTAGGAGTGAAATTTCTCTTTGGGATCTTAGCTGGGAGAATTCCTTGATGCCTGGATGAAGGTGGATTCCTCAAGGAGGATGCGTATTTGCTTCTGCCTGAGGGCACTAACAGTCAGGATAACTTTACACTTGACTTGAGTTTGCTCAGACCAAATCAGGAATTATTAATTCAGGCTTCAGAGTCCTGTGCATGCTGGTGAGTGGCAACTTCTCAGCAGCGCTCTTTCCTCCCCTCCACTCATGCCAGAGCTTCAGATGTACAATCCCCAGGAAGTGGCTGAAGGGAAGGAGCACCTTTATTTCTTGTTTACCTTTACACTAAGTCTTCCCAGATTTATGGGAGTTGAATCTCCTATCACACTTCTCATCTTGGAGAGTAAGCACTGGGCTTTGTCTCCGGTGACCCTCACAAGATGTTTTTTCAAATTCTGCATTTTAAATTGTTTCAGTACATAAGTGAGCACCGAATCCTTCCCTGCCATATTATCAGAAATCACAGTTCACTTTAATGCTTACCTTAAAATTATATGCTTCTCTCCTGGGTTCATGTTCTCTCAATTTTGATGCATAAGAATTGTCGAATAAAGAGAGGACCTGGGTAGTTCTTGACCCATAATGGATCACAAACTCATGGTCAGGAATATTAATCATTTGTACCTAATAAATATTTTTATATTCTTTCAGAAAGATCAGTAGTGTCTTTGAGAATTCATCTATGTTGATAATTTTTATCAATCGATTCCTATTTTTTTTCCCTTTTCCCCCCAAGCTTTAGTGAAGCGTAACTGGTATACAAAAAACTGCACATAATTAATGCAGACAATTTGCTGAGTTTGGGCAGATGTTTATACTCCTGTTACCATCACCACAAACCAGGTAATAAACATGTCCATCACCTCCAAAAGTTTCCTTGTGTCCATTTATGTTCCTGTTTGTTTGTGTGTGGTAAGGACATTAGCAGGAGATCCACACTCCTAACACATTCCAAAGCACACAACACGGTACTGTCGGCACCTCGGATGCTGACTCACCTTTACAACTTTGTAACGCTGTCAACAGAATCTCAAGTCCTTTCAGGGATACCTTCAACTATCTCTTTCTTAAGGTTCATAAAACAGTATCAAGTTCAAGAACACAGTCAATTGGTGTATGTAAAATTATCCAAGTTGTCCTATAATCGGTTCTACTTTGACCATTTTCATATTTTACATTTAGCCTTTTTGACCAAGTTATACTTTTAAAAAATCCTGCATAGATACGTATTTTGTTAATGTAACTGCTCTAAGGATGAGGCAGACCCTAAAATTTATGAGCTTCCACAAAGTTTCATGCACTGTTGAGCTGAGAGTGCACAGGTGTTAATTCACATAAACTGTATCACAACCTGTGGGGCAGGGTACGATCGATACTTGCTATTTTATAGAAAAAGAAACAGATACTTATGAACAAAAAGCTATTGAGTGACAAAGCCAAGGTTTAACCCAACTCTACCTGACTCCTAAAATACATATGCTTTTTGTAGTTATGTAAAAAAAAAAAGGACCATGTATGAACTTTATCAGACGATAAGACTCTAGTTACATAATCTCAAAAAGGGAAGTAACACGTCATTCTACCCAAGCATTCAGTCCTTGACCCCCATATAATCTGAGCTTCACAACTCAGCTTTGACAATGGGAGGTACAACTATCTCCTCTTGACAGACAAAAACACAGCAAGGGCACTGGTATTTAACTCAACAAGCATGCCCTGGACGACTAGCCTGGGACTGCACTGTGCTATACACGTCAGCATTTACAGACCATCACTCGATCCTGTTCCAGCCCTGGGAAGTAATGCAGTCTATACCGGAGCCCTCTAGGGACAGAGAGTTCCAAAGGGAACCCACTCCATCCTTGGAAATTCACAAGGCATCTTTAATCTGGAAACCCACCAAACCTGGTTCTTTCTGTTCCTGAAAGCTGTGTACTGGACAAATCTAACCCTTTCTTTAAGGTAAACTTTCACATATTGGAAGAAAGGTATATCCCCACAGAGCATTCTTCTAACTCAGATCATTATTTAGAACTTCCTCAGAATACAGATAAATAGTATTGGATTTTTTCACCATGCTGGTTTCTTTACTTATCTAATTTGAAGCTTATTTTGAGTTATTTGGTCTCTTTCCTCTTAACAGACAAAGGAATTTCTATTAACTTGTTCGCTTCTCAAGGGCATCACTGAGTTTTTATTCATGTCTGCATCCTGGCCCCGAGCACAGTTTATGACACACTGTAGGTCTTCATTAAATGTTGAATTCACATAGCTAACTTTACACTTAAAATTGTCATGTGGAATAAGAAAAGTAAGTGTTAAGAACTTAATTTAAATTACGTAAACAGAAACTATGGCAAGCCTAAATTAAGAAACTTGCCACGATCACACAGTGGGATGAAAGAGACACTGCATCTAAACTTTCTGAAATATGATGTCAAGCTGCTGATTTTTGACATGACAGTTTTATTTTCTGAGCCAGAAATCAAGACACACAGAAGGACTATAAATTTTTTCTGAAATTTTAATTTGTGATTATGGAAAGTTTTACAAAGCTTGAAAAGTTACATATTTATAAATCGTTTTTATAAACTGGATTGCATTGGGATGGTCCTATTAAAAAACTCAGTTTGTTTACCATACCCATCTAGCACACTACGATAAGCCCTTCTAAGATGCCTTACATAACCAGTCTTACTGCTTTTTCTGCTGCGCATGGATACTCCTCTGTGAGACCATCAGCTGAGCAACTTTCAGTGAGGAAGTTTTTAATAGCAAAGTTCAGACATAATTTTACAGTGACAAAAAAGTGTTATAAATTTCTGTTACATTTCTGTAACCTTGTTACATTATAAATTTGTTACATTTCTGTAACCTTGTTACAGAACAAAATGTGGAGGTCCACTCTTACCTGCTTAAAAAGCTGGAGGTTAACTGCGGTTTCTAAGAACTGTTTCATCAGACTTGAGCGGTGCTTTATGAAACTCTCCTCACAGAACGTGATGGGCTCACCCTGGGTAGAAAGAAAGAATTTCGGGGACGTCAACAGAAAGTCAGCACAAACCAGTCTATCTGAAGAGGCACCTGGGGGGTCACACAGGAGTGTAAGACACAGAACTTCAAGGTGTTCAGAGTGTAGAGGGAGTGAGACCCTTACACATAATGGCTGGGGGTCAGGCTGGTAGAAATATTCCTTGGGCCGATAAGCCTCTGCTATAGCTTCCTAATCAAGGATCCCTTGGGCTCTTAAAAATGGTCACTTTCACTCCCTCAAAGTAAGACTAAATCCCCTAAAAACAAAGATTTAATATCATTAGATTGATTGTGAGTATTAAAAATTGCACACAATCTGAACAAGTCCAACAATTATATTTCATTCCGATTAGAAAACATTCTTACCATAAAAATTGCTGCATGCTTTTTGCCGTTTATAGTATGATCATTCATTTCTTTTTGAATTAATTAAAAGGTCTTTCAATCACATTCTATTCATGATTGCAAATACAATTCTGACTGGATACTTTCTAGGATAAGCCTCACATGGCATTTGCCTGAACTTATCCCATTTGCTAAGTAATCACAACTCGGCAAGTGTCTTCTGGCAGCTTGGGCTGTTCGCCACTCCTCCTCCATCGCAAGGACTTTAATTCCAAACACAGATTCCACAGACTCCCACACGTGACCTCAGGAATCATCTCTCACTGGCGGACCCCCGCCACCTGCTGCTTCCCTCCACAGCCTGAATGGTCGGTCCTCTTGCCCATTCAACACAGATGAGGACAAGTGACTTAACGGTCAAAATGAAAACAGAGATTAGCGACAACGATTCAGTCCTTATAGTAAATCTTGTAGCAATCTTTACACTGCAGTAAAAAGGAAAAAACTGAGCTTGTCCACCTTCTAACAGAACTTTGAAAAAATATTAATTATAATTTAATTTTAAGAAAGAATTATGTCTTGATTACAGGTATCTGTAAGTAAAACTCTGAAAACTGGTTCCTGAATGAATAAAATAATGGGACTAACAATCTGTATAACTCAGCTGTTACCACTGTCTGCCGGAAGTTAATGCACTGCTCCACACAGCAGCCGTTAAGCACATTTAATGCCATTTAAATTTATTAAAGTTAAAACTAAAACTTTAGTTCCTCAGTCACACCAGCCACATTTGCAATGCTCAGCAGCCGCAAGTGGCTACTGCATCAGCCGGCACAGATACAGAACACTTCCTTTATCACAACGTTTTCTTTGACAGCACTGCTACAAAGGGAAGAAAATAAAATTCAAACTAAGAACTGGAGAAGACAATTCGATAATCTATTAATTGATGCCACCTAGATCAGCCATCAGCTGATGATCTATAATAAAACTAACATTATACATTTTCATATAGATTGTTGCCATTCTTAAGCGCTAGAGAATGATTTTTGAAAACATATTTTAAGAATTGAATTTACATAAATATATTTTAGATAATCAGAAATACACCATATTTGCCACTATCATAGAACTTACAATCTAATGGGGGAAAAACAACAAACAAGCAATCCTGTTAAAGGTAAAGATCTGTTGTTTTTGAATCCTTCATATCAGCAATATATCTAGTTACACTGGGAGCCCAATAAATGTTTTATAAGTGAATAAATGAAATAGCAAGTAAGCTAAAGCCTTGCTCCATATGACATATTATCTTTTCAAAAGCAAATATAAATTTTAAAAATAAACAAAATCATTGCCTCTAATGGCAGTTCCAACTATATCACTGCTATAACAAAGAAATCAGGACTATTGATAATTTTAATTTTTTTTTTTTTTTAAAGAGTATCTTAATGTTAAATTTATTTATTTATTTTATTTTTGGCTGTGTTGGGTCTTCGTTTCTGTGCGAGGGCTTTCTCTAGTTGCGGCAAGTGGGGGCCACTCTTCATCGCGGTGCGCGGGCCTCTCACTATTGTGGCCTCTCTTGTTGCGGAGCACAGGCTCCAGACGCGCAAGCTCAGTAGTTGTGGCTCACGGGCCTAGCTGCTCCGTGGCATGTGGGATCTTCCCAGACCAGGGCTCGAACCCGTGTCCCCTGCATTGGCAGGCAGATTCTCAACCACTGCGCCACCAGGGAAGCCCGATAATTTTAATTTTTATTTGATGGATTTTTCGTCCCCAAACATGTGAGAGAGATTTTATTACAGTCTGTAATATGTCTAAAAGTTGTCATTAACACTGCGGAATAGTCTTCAACTCAAATATAAAGTTCTATCTCCAGTTGAAAAGCTTAGACTTCTGATGTTACAAGCAAGCATTTCTTCTGATTGGAGGGAGCAGAGAGCGGGGGTGAAAGTCTCCAGGGAGAAGGGATGGGAGCAAAGTCTACCGACTCTTCCTCAAGAGTTGGGCGTAACTAGTCATCGGCCAACGTGAACTATCTGGAAGAACTCTGTCCTCACTAATCTTGTAGCAATTGCCTGCAATCTGTCAGGAGAAGGAGCAGAGAAATCTCAGATGTGCTGTCCCCCCGTCCTTGATAACAACCATCATGGTAAAAGCTTACAACCGAACCTTTAACTGATCAACAGTTTGTTCACTAAGAATCTCAATGATTACGAAGAAGACAAAGCCCTGACACATCTTAGAATTTTCTCTCAGGGGAAAGAAAAATAAGGCTTGTTTAACAATGCTGTAAAGTTTTATGTATTAATACACAAGAGTCTCAATTGCTGTCATCCTTGGGGTGTATCCTATGGAACAGATTCTTTTCAATCCAAGTCAAATTGGATGGCGTGGTAAGAAGGAACTCTGCTTAGGATCTTCTGGTTTATTTACGATCTGACTAAAAATCAGGATTAGGATTGAGTAGTTTCTCAAAAACTGTCTTGTTCCAAGTAAGGTGACTACATATCCAGTGCTGCCCACTAAATTCCCAGTTTATGCCTGCAGTATGAAAGGTTTAATCGGGGGGCATCTGTGGCTTCACAGAGGAAATCTGAGCTGGTTTTGAAAACGAATGGAAGCTTTATGAAACACAGACAGAAAAGACAGTCTTGAGAGAGGACAGACATGGACAAAACGTGGGTAGTGTGCTTGGGGTGGGTGTGAATTAGAGAAAGCACCAAAGTGGGATAATAAGAGGTTGGCTGAGGCCTAGTGGCTACTGGACACGGGTTACAGAGAGTACCAGAGGGAGAGAAAGGGTAGGTTGAGCCATCCTGGAAAAGGCCTGAGCCATATTCTAAGACGTTAGTTATCTCCTTGAAGGCCTCAAGCAGCTCAAAGAAGCGTGTGTACGTGTTTTGGAATGGAGAGCACATAGGCAAGAGGAAATAATGGAAACAGGAAGATCAGTAAATAGTACAAAATAAATCAGGCAAGAAAAGACAAACTAGGCAGCAGACAGGAAGAAACAGCAATGACTCTTATCACCTAACATTTATAGGGCACTTATGACTACACTAACAGTAATAACAGTAGCTAATGACTGCATAATACTTATTATGTGCCAGGCACTGTGGTAAGGCACTTTACACATATTAACTCATATAAACCTCAAGCTTATTATCATCATATTTTATACATGACTAAACTAGAACAAAGTTTAAGTAACTTGCTCAAGACTGCACAGCATTGTAATTGTTAGAGGCAGGATTCACTCTATGCTCTCAACCTCCAAATTATCCCATTTCTGGGTATCCAAGACTATATGAAATATTTTATTTATTCTACATCATGTAATCTGTAAAAGTACAATAAGCTGTGATAATTATTACATTTTACAGATGAGGAAGCTGAGGCTTAGAAAGTTTAAGTAGATTAACCCAGGTTGTGAGAGTTTGAAGTTCATGTGGTTAATTACGCTACTAAACATTTCATGGCAAAATCAACAGGACTTGTTTATCAACTGATACATAACAGTGGTTCTCAAAGTGTGGTCCAGGGACTCTGACCTGTTCATAGGGTCTGCAACACTAAAACTATTTTCATAATAGTGCTAAGATGTTATTTGTCCTTTCACTTTCATTTTCTCACGAGATCCGACTGAGTTTTCCAGAGGCTTCATAATTTGCAATAATGCAACAGACTGAAAGCAGAATCAAACGTGAGAATCCAGCCAGCTTCTTTTAAGCTGGGTAGTAAAGAGATTTGGAAAAATGTAAAACAGTGCCATTCTTCTGACCAAATTTTTTGTTTAGAAATAGACTTATTTTTCATGAAAATATGTTTTATGTTAAGCTTAGTAGGTTTGTGTTTTTACCTTTTCATTTTTAAAAATTATTTTTTTCTCCTTCCTTTTTTATTGGTTTGTATTGTTTTGAAATAAATTATCAATAATAACCATTTAAAATATATTCAGTTTTCATTTCTAATATGGTAAATAGTGATAGATAGACCCGACATAAACAAAAGTTCTTTGATGTCCTTGATAATTTTTAAGAGTATAAAGACATCCAGAGACAAAAAGTTTAAGAACCACAGATATACAAGAAAAAGACAAGCAGGGATCAAAGATGACTCCCAGATTTCTAGCTTGAAGATCAGAAGATGGTATTGTTTATTAAAGACTAGGAATACAGAACAAAAACCAGGTTTAAGAAGAATCTGGTAAAATCAATTGTGGCTTGTGTCTCGGCTTGGGTTCTAAGCCAAGCCTGGGACAGGGATTCTTGTTCAAGAGATTCGCTGGCGGAGAATTCTCAGGAAATAGGTACTAAGGGGAACAGGATACAGCAGGGAAAAAAGACAGGCAAGAATGTTGGTTTCATTTGGAGATCAGCTTCAGACTGAACCCATGGAAAAGCACTAATCGTGCGGCAGAACCCATCCAGCCTTGAGGCAAGGCCAGTTTCCTACTTCCTGTGTGGGTCAGTCACTGAACGTGGGCTTCTCGGTGGGAGGGGTGGAGGAGGAGGTGAGGTGTCTGGAAGGCCCTGCCCGTTTAGCTAAGGGCAATCTTCCTCTGAAAAGAACACCGGCCGATACAGCCTGCGGAGGGCCTCTAGGACAGTGAAGGCCGGCAGGGTGCTTGAAGGCCACCTGAAGGTACGTAACACAAGCTAGAAAGTCAGGCTTGGAACATGTGTTGTTTAACCTATATTCAGGAAATAGCTGCACAGAGCTAGGTATTAAAGTTAAGCGGATCACCCTACTGAGGGACAAAGATTTATGCAACTGAGAAATACTCATCTATAATCAAATTAATTTCTTAAAATTATATAGGTCATTGACAGAAAAGTAAGTAAATAAATATATAGTTCAGTGGAGACACAGAATAATCAGGGAGAAACATTAAAAGGTGGAAAAGAAAAACTCTTCACGGGAAAATTCTGACATGACGGTAAAGCAACTGACTCTTTTTGCTCATGGAGCAGTCGTGAGGCAACAGAAAGGAATCAAAACCAAAATCGCTGCACTGGGATGTCACACAAAGGAGCACGGAAGGATGTAAGAAAAATATGATGCATCGTAGAGTAGGAATGAAGTTCTTATTACAGAGACGAGAACCAGACTTTCCAGAAAGGAACCACCAGCACTGCTCACCATTACATTTAAGTATGTCAGTCAACAAACACTTTCTAAGGATGAATCAACAACACACCAGCACTCTACGATGAGGAGCCATTGACAATAGTAAAAACACCAAAGCTCATACTGATTTACCTTTTAAAACATAAAAAGCAGAGCAGAGTCATGATTCCCCACAGAACAATGTCACTCTCAGTCACTTGTACAATGACTAATGATTGGGAAGAAAAAGGGGGCCATCCCTGCAGGGTGCCGGGAAGTGCAAGTCACTCCTACCTGACAGCATTTAAATGACTCAGAACTGCCCTCCACTGGCATCAATCTGGCCCACACGGACCACGGGATTTACCTCTAGAAGTAAATTCTCCATCCTCCCAATATCCAGAGACATTTGTATCTTTCTTTTAGCACTCATTTTCTGCATTGTATTAAATGTACATCTTTGCATTCCCTGTAGCACCCAACACAGTACCTTGTGTCTTTTGTGTTCAATAAATACCCACGAGTTACTATCTGAATTACTTTTATAGGATAATTAAGGCACAGGTAAGATATGGATGAAATGGAGCTGTTTTTCCTACCCTATTACTATGTTCAGCTTCAGAGAAGTTATCGTTATTGAATTAATATAACATTTTTGTTTAGTTTGTTTTTAAGAATAGATGTGTTTAAAGTTCTAGACTATTCTCCGGAGTGGGAAACTTTGCAAGAGCAAGAAAATACTTAAAACATAGACTAGATCTTCATGCTTTAAGAATGTGTATGACTTAGCAAAAGTTCATATTGGAAAAAAAAAAAAAAGGAAAGTGTCAGGAAGAATACTACTGTACAAAAATGTGAAGTAAAATCCAAAGCATCAACATAGTACTTATTCAGTTCCTTAACACACTTGGACGTAATATGTCATGTCACTGTTTCAAAAGGAGTATAAACAAACCAAGCAAAAATGTCTGCATAATGATGGTATATTTACATTTTTAAATTCTCTGAAAGATTCGGCTACCAGTTGTCTCGTGGGAATGTTAAAATATAGTTAGGTTCTCATAGAAAACAGTAAGAAAGATTTTTCAGGCTATGTAGCGTCTGTCTTCCAAGTGTCCCAGTGCTATTATTATGGCATATCTACTCTCAGTTTAGTGACCATGAAAACAATGCTTTAATTGCTGAGAATCGTTCGTGAAAAGTCGCATGTTCACATCATAAACTTTAGTCATTATTAACAAAAATCTCCTCTTATGTACATATTATTACAGGAGTGTATCCTAAGTTATTAGATCTGTCTTGAAAAAACATAGCTGTCAATGTTCCACCGGCCTGTGATTCAGCAAGTTAAGATGGGAAAAGAAATTGATTTTTTTTTTAGGGACAGCTGCTTCTAGCACTTTGGATAAACACGAACACTTTAAAAGATCAATAGATTTATGTATTAATTTTATACATACTATGATAAAGTACATTTCTCTTCCCCACAATTTAAGGACAAACATCCTCTATTCTCATGACACATATTACCAGTGATATACAGATGGAACCCTTACTAGCCAAGTCCCCAGTTCTCCCTGCCCCATACTAGTTGTGCAATATTTTTACATTTTCGCTAAAAAATTAAGCAAAATTCCCTCTCTATTAAAAAAAAAAAAAAAAGAGCAGAAAGAGGATGCAACCATATTCCATCTGAAAGCCAAATACCAAATACTTCTTTTGTAGAAACCATCTTAAGGTCAAAAAGTACTCAAGGTTGGGTAATAAGATGAGTGGGTACCTCACATGCTTTGGGAACCACACCACTGCGAGGGGTGAGTACCTAAACTGTCCAACTCGGATTCTGAAGTCTCTAACAAGTTAGCAGTTACAAATTTGTTAAATGGAAGCTTTAAGGCAAAGATTTAGTGATTGGCCACTTAAATTATGGATGTCAATCCTGTACTTAAATTGCTTGAACTTAATCACAAAATATAACTCGCTGATAATGTTTTAAAGGAACATAATCCAAAAAATGTCTGAAGGACCGCTCTTGCTACCAGTCAAAGAGGGGCCCAGATCACTGGCTAATCTTTATTTTAAAAAGAATTTCCTTTTTATCCATTAGCAAGGCTCATAGCAGCCCAGAAAAGCTTGAGTGTTTGAAACTACAGACATCATCCTAAATATTCAAAGGAACAGATTTCAGCATTATCTCTATGCTGTTAGGGTAATAAAGTATATGCTTTTGAATATACTAAGCAATATTTTAACTCAGGCAAACATTTCTTTAGCATTAGCTGTTGGTCAAAAATTTGACTTTTATTTTTTAATAGCTTGTGATACAAATGATACAGAGGTACAAATGATGACCCTTTATTAGTTACTTAGTGCAATCATTTAAAAGTATTCTCATGTTTATGGCAATGTTTTTCTTTTGGGGGATCAGCAGAGGGTACTTTATTTTAGCTATGCTAAGGGAATTTTCCTTACCAAATTTACTACTTCTAAAATGTCATTTTTAATGATCATAGCTAATATATAGAGCATTAACTATATGCCAGGCACTGCTCTAGTAACTTACATATATGAACTCATTTTATCCTCTGAACAACCCAAGAAGTATTACTGCTTTTTTTTTCTTTTTTAAACACATGAGGAAACTAAGAGGTTATCTGCCCAAAGTCATACAACTAGTTAGCCACAGAATGAGGATTCAAGCTCTGTTTTAGAGTCTGTGCCCTTAGCACTTTTATTCCATTTATTTAGCACATTAGCTTGATCTCCCGTTTTTGAATTCTTAAAAAGTAGCTAACTTGCTGCTGGCTAAAATCCAAAACCAACAAAACATCCATTATTTTATTGAAATCACTTTCCAAAAACTTTAAGGAGTTCTATAATTTTCTCTGTAATTAAGAGCAGGTACCATTTATTTGTCAATCATGTCAGTGTGTCATTCAGAGAGTGTAAATTAGGCACTAGGAGAAAAGTGACAACATATTAAGTGTTGTCACTTAGACATTCTAAGTGCTTAATTTATAAAATAAGTTACTCTTTGGCAGTATTTGGCATGTGCATTTGAAAATGAATATTCATATCATCCTGAGGGCTTTCCCTCACAACCCACAACCAGCTGGTTCCCCAGTGCCACTGCAGAGGGTGCAGAGGGAAGAGGAAGAAGCAGTTTGAGTGGTGGCAGTCACCCCAGGTGGACAAAACCGTGCATGCAAATATATGGCATGAGTAACAAATTATTTCACCAACTTATATGTACTCTATGAGACACCTATACCATCGGCACCTTTTGAGAAAATTCCTAAGATTGTGTACTGTTTCCGCGCTGCAGCAGGACAGGGACCGTGGGAAGGACAGATCCAGATGCAGCCCCACTCGTCACCAGCTGGGGAACCTTAGCGGAGGCTTTTGAACTCTATGAGCATCACTTTTCTTATCTTTCAAATGAAAGGGGTAATATTTTGAGGCTTGTAAAGATTAGATGAAAGAGTTAATTCAAAGGGGCCCATCAACGCCTGGTATCCAGTGGGCGCTCAACAGCTATTCTTTTAATAGCAATTAATAAATTATTAATGTCAGGAAAAATAATAATATAAGAACTATAATAAATAATATATAAAAAAGGGAAAAGAAATGTGTTAAGGAAAGTAAATATAATCAATTCACAGAAAGAAAGTGTCACTATGAACTACTGCTTCAAGGATCAGGAAAGAACTAGATGGCCATTAAAAGCCAGAAAGGTAAAAGCACTGCCAGGAAGAAAGAACATTGTAAATAAGGGTTTGGAAGCCTGAGAAGCTTGGGACATTTAGAGCCTCAGGCAGAATTCTCTGAGTTGAGGTCAAAGTTTTGAAAAAAAATAAAGGAAGACACAGACCACCTGCCCATCACGAGGGCCTTGAACGCCAGGCGAAGGCAGGGCCCTGAGACTCTGGGCCGTCACAGACCAATCAACAGGTTCAAATTTTGTCAAACGTAAGGGAAGTACTGGTTCATTTTTTGTGTGTGTATAAACAATCATGAAATTTCAAAAAGTAATACCTAGTTAAAGAATTCATATCCATTAAAAGCTATTTTGTAATATTTCCCTTTCCAATTGTACTCCAGTAGCTAGAGGATACCAGTAAAATATATTTATGATGAAAAGAGACAAAACCATGAAATAATTGTAACTTCTAAACTTGGTTCTTTTTTTTTTTTTTTTTACATCAATCAGAAAATATATCAAAGATATATGCCTGCTATATAAATGTCCAAAAAGAGTCCATGGTTATTTGTAAACATAATACCTAAAACAACAAAAACAACAAATATTTTATATACAATAAATAATTTTCCTTAAAAACTATTTTGAAAATATATAAGAAAAAAATGTCCAAATACATTCAGTATACTTTAAAAATTGAGCTTTCATTCAAAGACTGAGTCAAAAGAAATATGAAGGCATACAGAATGAAAATACCATCCCCCAACTCCCAGAAAGAACCAGCAGTAGAAAGGGAAGGAGAAAACATCAAACATAAAAAGGAAAAATGTAGATAAATTAACAAATAAATTTATAAGATGTGATCAATAAACAGGAAAGACATTCTCTGACAAAATTAAATATTTTCCCACAGATGCTGAGAATCTGGCTTTCACGATCTTTGAAAAAAAAAGTCAGAGTCATTGAAATCCTGTACCCCTACTATCTGCTCAATTAAGCTCAGAGGGAGAAAATCAAGCTACAAAAACTATAGTAATTAATGTTCAAGATGGAATATTTTAATAATTTTAACCATCACCTAACAACACTGATAATTTAAATCGTTTAAGAAAATTTTCCCTTCAATCCGCTTTCCTCAAATCTGAAGTCTTCTACAAATTTAAAAAGGAAAATGAAAAGAAAAATGTAGCTTATAGATTAATAAGTATTTAAATGCGGCAAAATTCAAGCAAAGTGATACTTTTAACTTTCCTCCTGTACTGTAAAACTTGAAAGCAATCTCTTTCAAAGAATTTGATATCTAAAATCAATCACTAATTTTGTCTTTCAAACCCATTTTTGTTTCAATTGATGTTCACTAATTTTAATGACTATGCTCTACTGTAGTGTGGATGACTGGTTTCCAGTCTTGTGAAGAATGAGACCCTGTCACTGTCAATAATTTTTGAAGACTCCCCCATGTGAGATATGTATACTCTGTACGGTACTATGCGTTCTATATAATGTTTTTAAAAATACACACCTATTTCAAAAAGATTAGCATGCAAATTAGACCATATGCACTTTTCCAGAGACAGCAGCTGATCTGCCTAACTCAATAACTCCTCAGAGGTACAAGAGCCACTGGGTGGGAACCACTAATTTAGAAGTCAGTTCGGAAAGCATATAACCCGTTCACATTTGTTTAGTGCTTCATGGTTTATGACAGGATTTACACACCAACCCTGAAAGGTAGACAGAGAAGGTATAAGAATTCTCACTTTACAAATAAGATGGAAGTCGAGAGAGACTAAAGAAATGGGTCGAGGTTATACAGCCTTAACAATGGTGAAATTCCCATTAGATAACAGGTCTTATTACTTATTACTAACTCAATAATTTTAATCCATTTATTCACCTGGTCATGAAAGGGCAGTGTAATAATTTTCGTAAAATCAGACTAACATGCTTAACCAATAATTCCGAGAGAAAAAAACGTATTTTAATTTATACCTTGTTGGACCATCTAACAACTTGGGTTACAATTCTACATAATAATCATTTGGGGGGTATTAAAACAAGAAAGAAATGGCAAAGTGAGCTAGGATATGCTAAATAGATAAGCCCAGGTAGAAAAGTGTTATGAATTAGGAAGACAATAAATTTCCAAATGTTGCAAAATGTTCAAGTTCTAATATTTTTAAACTTTCACATTATACTTGTCATTTCTAAACTCTAATAAACCCAACTGTCTGGTTAATTTCTTAGTAATCTTAACAAGATTGGGTAGTTACTCTAAGAGGTAGTAACACAATTCATTAATTAGTTACGAGGAAGAATTCCAATTTTAGAACAATAAACAAGGTGCTATGCAAGAGAATGTGGGAAATATTAACTCAGGGTTATTTACTAAAAGAACTAAAACCATAAAGTCAAGAAACTGGAGGTGGAACATCATGTTTTAAAGCATATTATTTTGCATTCTCAAAAACCTTTACGATACTTTTTCAGGTGGAGATATTAAAATGTTTCTTTTTCTGCCCCATTCCAAAGAACCACACAAGAGCACATTAAAACAGTGATGAAATAAAACGCTTACAGGTTTGTATCTCAGGGCGTCTCTGTAGGATCCAAACAAAGCAGCCTGCGCCCTCAGGAAGGCCCTAGCCACTCCGTCCCCCGTCGCTGTAGACTGCTTCTTCAGTTTATTTTTCAGGGCCGAGACCTGCGTGACAGAGAGGAGCCGTTAAATTCACACCTCAGAAATTGGTACAGCGAGGCACGAGCCCAATGGGCAGGCAGAGCGCAGCGTGTGCAGGTCAGCCCAAGCCTCATCTTCCTCCCGACAGCTTATCTTCTAACTGCAGGGAGCACCTGCTGGTCTGTTAATTGAAAGGAAAGCAGGGGCCCACAGTAATGTGCTAATGCAAACTGGTTTGTGCTCTCTTTTTTTCCCAAGCCCTCTTGACATAAATAAGCTTTAATTATTTTACAGTAAACTGCTTGTGAGCCACTTTTCTGCAGATTTTTAGCAATTACAACATGTGTCTACTTGTTTGGAGACGAAGCCGGTTGGGTAGCGTTCAACTGCTTGCTATTTAATTTTATTTTTGGAAGCTTCGTTTGTATATGTAAATAATTTTCCAGTCATTTGTCGAATAGTTTTCACCATTATTAGATAAAAAGAGGGGAGGGAAGTTCAGGTTACTGAGAACCTTCCACAAGTGGGGAATTGTGTTGTGCCCGTTAGACACTGTCCCATCTGATCTTCAGAGTCTTCTACGAAAGGTACTCACGTTACCATTTATGAAGAAACAGGGGCTCAAGCATGGGAATCGACTTGCCCTCAATATCTAGCTACTAAGTGGCAAAACTGAGATTTCAACCCAGTTCTGCCCAGTTTTCTCCACCACCGCATGCAGGTTTCGAGGTCAACGTTATTGCCTTATGAACCAGTAATCACGTTAATAATGTTTTAAAATCAAAGAAAAATGTATTATCTAGGAATTTGTGAAATTTTAAAAGGCACCTACGTTTGTTATAATTTTTCATACACTTGCATCCTATAATTTCAGGTTGTGTGTATTTTAGAGAATGCATGCTATTTATGAACAGCCCTTACTCAGATGAGTATTTTCCAAGAGTAATCAACCTCCTGATGCACACTCTTAGTTTTTAAAGGGGAGGTGATGTGATCTGTTCCTATGCATCCAATTCACTTGACCAATTCCTTTCACAGATAATAAGAACTACACTCTGTACACTTAAAAAATACCATTGATGCTCATATACATTACTTGTCAACGCTCTACATGGGAACGTGAAGTCACGTAGAAATTCTGTTTTCTTAAGAAAAAACTGATGGGACAAAGTCTGGTTGGATTGTTCCCTTATCAGAGCATGTTCTTACCCGTACGATACTACCAGATAACAAAACAATGTCATTCCTCCTTTATATATATATGCAAGGAGGAATATTTTTATTTCTTTATACAAGCAGCCCTGACTACTCTTGTGGATGATGATTGTAATTGAAGTGTCAACCTAATTAACAACTAAACTTTGAATAATGCTAATGAGAAAGGAACACAGCATCAGAGGAAGGACCAGCTCTACAGGTGATAAACCTTCACAGTAGTGACATTTTCCAGTGTAAAGTCACAGTTACTGTGATCTGATCAAAGACAGAGACCCCCATTGGGTCCAATTATAACCACAGTTTTGAAAAAATTATTGAGTTATGATGTTCATAATCTATGCAGAAAGGCCTTTGCAGTATAGGTCTTTCCCCATAGCTGTGATCTTTTCAATTTATATCCAAGCTCCACAGATTCAGATAAAAGTTTAGAGCCTAATTCATTTAGCCCACAAAGTGCATAAATCAGGATTCATTTAAGAAGAAGTTTTTATTATTAAAATCTAACCTCAATTAATGCATATATTTAGGTAACCCACATATTCAAAAATAAACACAGCTGAAGGATGCAAAAACAAACCTCTGACTTAATGTCCTTTATTCTGAAATCTGTAATAATGTTATTTTTTAGGTTTCAAATGCCTTTAAAAAAAAACCAATGGGGATGAAAATCAACACATGTATTTCATTATTGCCCCCTAAAAAGGCTTATGATGGAAAGAATAAGATTCTAGTCTTCCAAAGTATTATAAAAAGAAAATGATTGGGTTATTTTTAATTTTACTTTAGAAAACAAAAAACATTTTAAAATGTCATGCCTTGTATCTTTGTAAAGGAAAATTCCTCAAGATGTATTTTTCTATAAAATCTGGAAGTGACAATTCGGTTCTCCACAAATTAAGAATCCTTAGGACAATCATGACACATGTGCTCCCAGAGACTGGAGGCAAGTCAAACCATCCCTCACCCTTTATTACCCCAAGTCCTTGATGGCTTAAGTGCTGCGTAAGTTATCCAGGGTATTCATCACGCTGCCTCAAGCCCTTCCTAACCAAATCATAACGAGGTAGCCTTCACTTCTAAAATTAGTCAGTGATAGCTCCTGAACTTCCTCAAGAGCTCTATAGAAAATAGGAAAGAAGAAAATACCTGTTCTAGAACTGTCCGAAATGGTAGCCACTAGACACACAAGCACTTGAAATGTGACTAGCCCAAATTAGGATTTGCTATTAGTGTAAAAAAAAATACACTGGATTTTGAAGACTTAAAAAGAGCAAAATACCTCATTAATAATTTTATTGATTACATGATGAAACAGTATTTTGAATATACTGGGTTAAATAAAATACATTATTAAAATTAATTTCACCTATTCTTTTTACTTTTTAACATGATTTCCAGAAACATTTTAATTGCAGATGTGGCTCATATTATATTTCTATTGGACCGTGCTATTCTATATGAGCATACTATATAATTTCATACAGACATGTGAGACTAGCAAGAAATATGGTTACGTTTTTCCTTTACCTATTTCTGCATTATTTCAACCTTTACAAACAGCATATAAGGAGTTCTTCCTTGACCTACTCTAGGTGGGCTTCGACTGTCAGTAGTTCTGAGGTGGTTCCTATTTTTCAGAGACCAGAAGGGCAGCTGAGTTAAGTGTTTCTGTATGCACCAATGAGTGCTCAAAAACAGCCTGTGAAAATGAAAGGGTTTTTTAATAGTCAGCTTCAGCTATTAGGACATTACTCTAACATAAAATGATTGTGTCAACCTTGCTATTCTCCTACCCTTTAGACCACTGGAGTAAATTACCACCAGTTACCACTACGCTTTGCAGAGCTAAATAGCTTTTAGCAGTTTTTATCTATAAAAAGGTGATATATCTTCTGCACTTATTTAAAATACTTGGTCTGGGAGATAGTATTTTCTGCTTTAATTTCCAAACTTCTAAGTTTAGTTATGAAATAAATGTACATCTTTCCATGAGATCGTAAAGTTTATACTCACATATAACTGAATTCAGAAAAGCATTTGGAACCTTGGTCACATGTCTATTATCACAAAATCCTATCATGTGATCCTGAAAAAGTATCAATTGTTTTCTCTTTTTATTCTTAACAAAGTAAGCTTCAATCTCCGATGGCTAAAGATGACTTGAAAACTGACATTTTATTTTATTATGACATTTTTTAGTCTGCATATAAATTATTTTTTAAGTCTAATTAGGTATCATACTAGACCTCCCCTGCAAAAAAAAAGTTAAACAGTGAAAAAAACTTCAGACTAAACGTCATTTCACTGCTCTTATCAAATGTTCAAATTCCTTTCATACAACGAGAATCCAGGCTTCTAAAGCAGCCATCCACAGGAGGAATTATAACCTGGATTTGAGCACAGTGGGAATTCACTGCAACATGAATAATATTACCACCAATTCTCCACTTTTACCCTCTTAGCACTAAATGACCATGAATAAAAGGAGGGAATTACATGAGTAAACACAGCAAACAGGTATAAATAAAAGAGTGCAAGCCACGTGCACACGGGCTGAGTAATGAAGCAATTATGCCAACCGGGGGTTAGGAAGGGAGGTGACATAAAGGAGCTGAGTTTTTCAGAGAAGTGACAGAAATTTTCTCTTGACTTTTAGATGTGTCTTCTCAGGAAAAATAAATCAATCACTGTAACCCATAAATTTTAATTTTACTTTTTAGGATCACAAAGAGAAACATCAGGGTAAAGAACAGAAGGTAAAAATAAATGTTCAGGAATAACATCTGGACAACCTACATGACCTGAAACATCTCTGTGATGTCTTTAAGTATCCTTTTTCCTAACTAAGCTGCACTCTAGAAACTATGTCCATTCAGAAAAGTTAATGCTTCAAATAATTATTTGCTTTAGAAAAAAGTTACAAGGTTAAAGTCTTTTATTCTTCCATGAAACATGTTATGGTCATTGTATGAATCAGATATCAAATCCCTACACTTCTTTAATCCTTCTAATGTTCAGTTTTTTAAGCAATAAAATTAACCCTTCCTTCTTAATATAATTTTCTAATATGCTTCTATCTAAGGATTAAAACAGTAACCTTTAACATTTATTAAATGAAAAACATATGATACACTCCCAGAGGGTATCATGACATTGTTTCTCTGAGTGCTTAAATTACCTTTCAAAACCTAAAATATGGTGTCGTCTACAACTATTTTCCCTTCAGAGGCATCTCAAAATGATCACAACCAAAACTGCTCTTACTCGACCTCAAGTCCAATGTCAGTGTCACTTCCGTGTATCTAGGTGCCTTGCAGGTCCTCTCAACGCGGCACCCTTTCTCATCTTCCATAAGCAGTAATCACTGAGCCCCAGCTGTTCGACCTCTGATATAGATTTCAAATCTGTCCGCTCTTCTCCAAATCCCTGCCACTATCAAGTTCAAGTGACTACCATCTCTCACCTAGACCCCTGCAAATGGTCTCTTAACTGCTCTTCCTGCTTCATTTCTGCTTCGTTATACCCAGGGATCTTCAGGACCTAGAACCCAAGATGATACTTTTAGAAGTCAAAGTGGATCTCACTCTTATTCCTCTGCTACAAATCGCCAGTGAATTCCCAGTAAAGTCTGGAGGTCCTGAACAAGAAGCACAGACCTTCCACGGTCTCACTCCTACCCGTCTCTACCCCCTCATTTGCGTAACCTCTCTTTTGTTCCTCTAAGCGCAGCTATGCGGGACTTCCTTCCATTCCCTGAATCTGCCAACAGCAGAGCCTTTGTATATGCTATTCCTCCTCCTCCCACCTGACTCATACTCATTGTTCAGGCCAGTTCTGCACTCAGATGTTCTGACATGTTGAGCTGAACCTCAAAACGCAGATCTCAGTTTGTAGGCGGGTAAGAGTGGCCTCTCAGCTTGGCTACCATTATTTTCATTTGGGCTCGCTTATGGCAGAGACAGCTGTCAGCCTACCAACGGCCACTCTCCCTCTCTTCCGTAATAGAAATCTTAAGTTGTGACCGGTGCTTGGTTAACCCAGCTATCTCCCAGCATCACCGTGACCTGGTGTGGCCCCGTGGTTGGGTTCAGCTAACAATGGGATGTGAGCTCCAGGACCACAGCTTCTATGTCTTCCCGTCCACTCCGTGCCCAGCACAATACAGGCATCCAGTAGGTGCTCAGTCAGCATCTGTTGAGCGAATGAACAAATGAACCTGTCCGAGGCATGCTGCTACACTAACTTCTCTAGTTAACTGGATCAGAATATCTGCAATGGTGCCTGGGAAAAAAATTCATTGAGAAGTCCACCAAGTCATCATACCAGCAATTGATTTGGAAACCACTATCATGACAGTGCTCACAACATCATGCACACAAAAAGTCTCTCAAATATGGAGAAGAACTTAAAAAACAAGGAACAAATTTTTAAATTATTTTAAAGTCAAAACATACATATACATACATACACACATACTGGCCATATGGAGACAGAGAAGCACATTATTAAGATGATACTGGAGGAAAAAAGACATCAGGAGAGGGGCTTCCCTGGTGGCGCAGTGGTTAAGAATCCGCCTGCCAATGCAGGGGGCACGGGTTCGAGCCCTGGTCCAGGAAGATCCCACATGCCGCAGAGCAACTAAGCCCGTGCGCCACAACTACCGAGCCTGCGCTCTAGAGCCCGTGCTCCGCAACAAGAGAAGCCACCGCAATGAGAAGCCTGCACACCGCAGCGAAGAGTAGCCCCCGCTCGCTGCAACTGGAGAAAGCCCGTGTGCAGCAACGAAGACCCAAGGCAGCCAAAAATAAATTAAAAAAAAAAAAAAAAACACACATTAGGAGAAAAGCTAATTTAGATGGAAATGAAAGGCCACGAGAAAGCCAAGGAAATTCATGAGCACTGAAAATCACTAGAAGTGGCAAACTCTAAATCAACTTTAAAATGGCAAACGTACAGAGACATGCAGGGAGGAACCGTGCAGGGCTGGGTCCTGCAGAGGGAGGCACAGATTCTCTCACGCAGCCGAGGGAAAAACAACAAAGACCTTTTAAATGTTGAAGCCCAATTAATTAAGATTTTGAGTTTTTTATTTTTGTTTTGTTATGCTTTGGTATTTAAAGTTTATATTAAAATATACACACCAAGAAAACAGTAGGAAAAAATAGCAGGATCTGTTCATAGTTTACTTACAAACAAAAAACCTTTTCGCAAACAATCTCATCTCTGAAAGTAACTATTTAGAAGAAGGGTGAATCCCCGTGACAGCCAAAGTCGGGTGCAGGAGCAGGGTGACCGCCATCGCAACCTGCTCTCCTTCTCCAGGGACAGGAAACACACAGTTGCACGCAGAGCCACAAAGATAGGTATTAAACCGGCTTCCAGGTTTCTCCCTTTCATTACTATGAAAGTCAGATGAAAATACCCTAATAAACACTACTCTCAGGGGCAAACTGAAAGCAGGATTTGTCTCCTGGAGGCTACTCTATTAAACAAAAAAATGTCCTCTCAATTACTCCAGAACCCCAGTGAAATTGTAACATAGTTGTAACCTGGACACTCTACCAGTTTGCTGGGGACTTCGTTCACTGCCGAAGGAGATAAAGATTACAGCATGGCTCTGGCAAACCTGGAACTAATATAATATTCTCTGGGGCCTTTTTTCTTCTCTTCATAACATATATTATGACAATTTAACATATTAAACCTTCACGTTAGATTAGAGGAAATATCCAATGAATTAAATATATTCATTGACTTATTTGCATGGTTGTAAGAGTTAAATTTGTTTATATATACTTTAATTTTTTAAGCTGATTTTTAAAATTCTCTGAAAAAGCCAATTCTTTTCCAAACTTATTCCCAAACTAATTAACTCACTTGAATACAGATCTCTAAAAATTTTAATTTAAAGTCCGAGTTGGGGTTTTTTCCTCTAGTTCTTTAAGCTTGTAATGATTTTTGGTTAATCGGAGCAATTTGTGTCTTTCCTTTTCATGTAATGGTAAAACCATTAACCTAGTCCTTGGTGTGATACTTGAAAGCCTCAGTAGAAGATGCACAGTATTTTAAATGACTCTATTTTATAATAAGGTCTTTTCAATGTTTTAAGAATTAAATATGCTTTATACTAAATGTTGCTGTCCTATAACATACTGTGGCCTACCGTGAATGGTACAATAACTCTTCAGCGTACATACTGTATTTTCTACAAAGGCTCAGAACAGAAAATAGAAAATCGTTTTCCAATAGCATTACATATAGCATGAAAATGAGTTTTTAAAACAGTGTTGACAATCCTAATTTAAATCAAATAGGTCATGATGATATTTCTTTAACAAGATTAGAATGGAGAGTAAGCTTCTATATCAAATTTTAAGAGTTACTCATTGCAATGTGTATCACGTTTATACGAGAGAGACCATGCTCTAGCGCTTGGGGAGTAAGTCTGAGAATCAACTTCTATGAACTAAAGCTCTAGACATACTATTAACAGCACAGTTTCTGTGGCTTTATCCTCTTATCTAACACAGGGGTACAAGTATATTGACCTGTCTCAGAGTATATTATTTTTTACAGTCTAATAAGTTAAAATTACTTAAAAACAGTTAAGCAATACAGGTCAAAATTTGTTTTCCTAGTAATGAATATTCTAATGCATGTAACTTTTTCAGATGTCAATTCTAACCTGCTTTCTTCTATAAGAGTTAGTTTATAATTGTTTTAACTTAATATTCACATAAAGACAGATTTCCTGTATCTCATTATAACTCTAATTAGCTTAATTTTCCCACAAATGAGGTATCCTATTTATTTTTGAAATAGTAACAATTTCCAAATTACTTTTTAAAATGTTAATGATGATAAAAATTTAAATGAGCACTAATACCTTAGAAATACAACATTTTAAATTCTTATGTAACTGAAACTAAAGTTGTGTATATATTTGCAATGGAGGGGGTCTCAATAATGCATTTTCTTAAATTAAAATGAACCCATTTGAGATTTCAAGTGTTATGTTTAATACAACTGGCTCTTTCTGCCCCCACTTAAAAACATACCACAATAACACTAACTGCAATCGATACTGTTACATAGCCCTAAAATTTACTTTTTTATTTCAAAACACTCAAACTACATATGTTTGAAGGTACCTATATTTGGCATAGCCACTAAAAAAAATAAAAATCACAATGTATTCACAGAAAAAACTACAAAAGTATATTTTAATGGATCGACTGCTTTTAAAAGTTATTCCATGTAATAATCAATATCGTTAAAATCACTCCCAATAAAATGTTTTTTTTCTTTTAATGATCCAGATCTAAAGTGAAATGATGAAATCGAAAAACAACTGTTCTTGTCAGAAGACAGGAAGAGAGTTTTTTCCCCTTCCCTTAAGGAAAACAAAGGATTCCTGAAAGCTTTGGCCTGATTTATTTTTCCAATTTTAAATACCTTAAGAGTAGCGGAACTGCTACTGGCATGGTAGTATTTCTAACAGTCAATAAATCTAAAATATTATGTGTGAATATTGGAATGAAGCCATTAAGAAGATTACAGCATGCAACACAGCAGAGGGTCCACAGGAAAAAAGAACTAGTAATTCAGGACAACTGTGACCACTGACCTTGGAACAGCCAAGACCACTGGTCAAGCTGACACGATAATAAAGTGCACATGCACAGAAAGTCATCTAGCCTGTAAGCATAATTTTAATGTTTTGGTGAATGATTTTAAAATGCCCCCATTTAAATATCAGTTAATTTATTAAATTATCAAACAATACCAACTGTAATATTTTTCAGGCTTCAAGTATATTTTATTAATTCAAGTCACAAAAAAATTCAGTATGATCATTTGTGATTTTTAACACGTCTCATTTAAAACATTTACAATTATAGCAAGTATGATGTGATACTTTATCGTATTTCCTACTATAAGAGATAGCTTTGGAAAACTGATGAAAAAGCTAAATTTATTAGAGCTGGGTTAAACAAACAATCACCTGAGACATTTTTAGAAAATGACTCTAACTTTAAAACATCCCATACTTTCAGTAGATAGTCCTAGCTCCACCTCAGAACTATTTCAGTTTATTCATACTTCAAATTTGTCTAAGTCTGCGATCCTTAATTCCGAGCATATATTTAGTTATATTTACATTACCTTGCAGAATTCCCTTTTATGAATATTTTTTACTATTTCAGTTATGTTAACTGTTGCTTATAAATAAACAATGAGATGGTCCCTCTTGTCATTTTATATATTTAGGCTTTTACATTTCATGAATATTGTTTAACTTCCTCACATATTTAAATAAATGTTTCAATATCAAACTAATTCTACTAGGAAAGTAGAGGTTCCCAATTTAAAAAGAATCACTCATCAAAAAATTACTATTAAAGATTGTTTTTCTCAAAGAAATAATCAGCTATCACTGGAGCTGACTATAAAAATTTTAATATAACACAAAAACGCTGATTTCTTTTTCTTTTTTCTTTTTCTTATCCTTCCTCATTTTTAAAAAAATAAACAATCCTTTCTTCTTAGGGAATTAATAGTAGGAACTACATGCACATAAGGAAAACATTCTTAAAAGTTGGGACTTTATTTTCATAATTACGTCCCTATCCAGTGAAGAATACTTTGATGGATTTCTAAATGAACAACTCTAATCCCTTCTAGCAGCTTCTGCAAAATCTTTATAATGAGGCAATCGAGTTATAATGAGCTAAAAAGATAATATAATTCTTCGCTGGCCTGGGTTTGGGTTTGTTCATACATAGCATAAATTTTACTACAGTTAGATAAAGTAGTTCGATTTAATTTGCTTCAAGGTCAGCAAGTATTTTAGGTTATTTATGGGCATAAATAATCTGATTTTGACTTTAAAGTCACATTTCCCCTATCACTAGCCATAAAAGCAATCAAGGCTAGTATTACTGTATTTTCTGAGTTTGAGATTTTTTTTATTCCTTTTTTTTTTCAAGCTCTCTAATAGTGATTTCAAAGTACTTAAAGTATTACAGAAAAAAAATATATTTTGAAGGTATTTTTATTCCCAAATTTTAATATGTCTGAATAAACAATGGATTTTTTTAAAAAGGGGAGTTATTTTAACTTAGAACTATGTTATAAAGATATTTTAAAATAGCCATTAGAATATATACAGAAACAGTACAATCTGCATTTTTACCCTGTTCTAAGGAATATGAAGGCCAGAAAATTTACTTTGGAGACTATTTAACACAAAATACAGAATATATCCTATTATAAGCTGCAGACCCACACATGCACACACACACAAACCTCTGCAAGATCAAAGACCAGAAGAGAGCTGGCACTTAATTTATCAGCCTTTACAGACAAAAGACAGTTTTCGTCATTTCAAAAGGATCAGATGTCTTTTATGACAAACTGGGTTTGCAGTTTAATTTACAAATAGAATTCTAAGTAAGCAGTCTTTGCTCTGCCAGAGCAAATGACAAACAGTGTAGGTTTTCATTCTTGCAGCCCTCAGCAGGATAGAAAGGATTAAAATAAAACTGAAATAATTTAGAGAAAACAAATAAATGTTTCAGAAAGTTGAGGGAGATCAAAGCCAGAATTTTCTGACCCCAACTGTACAAGCATTTCTTATTATATTGACCAGTGCCATCAGATCATTAATTAAAAGGAAAAGCGCTGGCAGGTGGCAGGGAAGCAAAAGCCGATAATTGGCCCCCTTCTTCTTCTTGCCTTCAAAAACTCTCTCATTCTTTTGCAAGACATGCCACTAGGCAGACAGAAATGCCTACTTTGTAATATAATGATTAAGATGAGATGAAGAGACTTATGTTTAAAGAAACTCTGCCTAATGAATGCATCTAGCTTTTTAATTACGATCCTACTTTTACAATAAGGAATATGATATTGCATCTGACATCCCCTCAACTGCCAAAAGGTAAAAATACGAAAGACAGACTCTACATTGACTCCTCTCACACCACATGCTCATATTCAGCCCTTTTATTTCAGGCAGAAAAATGGGAAAGTAACTCTTGGTGATTCAAGGGTCCAGGAGAAAACATACAAATGTTTGTTCACCACAAAATATCCTCCAGACTTACCACGTCACTCGGTAGGCTGCTCAAGTCATTAAATGGTGATTCTAAAGTGTTTGTGTCAACATTTAACATAACCACATCCTCCAATGATTTATTTTTCACTCTCTGTTTAAAAAACACAATTATAAACAAACATCTTAGTATATTTTCCTTCCAAAGCTATAATGAGCTTAGATATGTAGAGAAAATTATCTTAATGCATTATCCTTAGGAAAAGAAAAAAGGAAAATTCTACATCATAAAAGAATATAAACAATTTTGCCTTATGAGAAAGTCTGTCTAAACCATTCAAAAAGAAAGAGTAAAAATGCTTAAAATAGCATGTTTACTCATCTAAATATATTAATAGTTTGGAGACACTGAATGTAATTTAACTACCAAAGAGATACTACAACAAATACAAAATAGGCATGGCTATATTAAACTGTAAAAATTTATATCCTTTAAATTTTACCAATTGAATTTCAATCCTATGATACAGGAACGTGTGGTCAGTTCTATAGCTATTTTTAGCATAAATCATACTGTGGGGTTAACACAAAACAATAAATATGACTACTAAGTAGTAAAGTAAGTTTTAAATTAATATTTTCTCTATATCTCCATATAAATTTGGTATAAGTTGATGATGACAAGGGAAAGTTGAGTACGAAAAAATGACAGAGAGCAGTAATATGGAATTTATTGTTAGTAATGTTTATCCCATGAATTTAATATAAAGGATCAAATTTAATAGCCTATCAGATTAACTATTTGACTTGTCATATTTGTTTGAAAGCTTAGTCAAATGGTCAAATTATCTCAATATATGCACAAATGATAGTAAATTAGAATTTATTAAATTTTTATCCTTAAAGAAAGAAAATATTTATAGTTTATTTTTCCTATTTAAACTAATATGTCTACTTAAACACATCATATAATTCTGTTAGTCTTATCTAGATGATAGCAAATAATATTATTTCCTAATGAAAATAAGTAAGGTGTGCATTAATTGAATATATCCATCAACCCAGAATTCCATAACTGCATAGGTCAACTAGCAATTGGTCAATTAATTTCAGTGCAGTAGTTTTAAAAGTGACATTCTAGAATAATAGCCATTTTTTCAGATTATTTAAATACCTTAAATATTAAATTGGCCAGGCCAATTTTTTAAGTTAGCCAAGACTGGAATTTCTGTGATCCACTTAGGATTTCAAATCTCTGCGTATCAGGTAGAATGTTAAATTTGCTAGGACAATGGTAGTCTAGGGTAGGGAATTTTTATGTGTTATGATAGCCACAATGTCTATGTGGAATATGCATTCTCAAGGGGGCATGTGATTCTAAAACTCTATCCTGTAAAAGACATTATAATTATTCTAAAGTAAGACTCAGAAAATGGCCATTTCTAAGAAAGTAACTTATAACGTGATACTACTGCCAAAACATTTATAAATAAACTCATTTCCTTTCCATGTGCATACATATATGTAAAAAAGGTTTACATATATAAATATGTGGTTATCTACAAATCAACTATAGCATAACTACAAAAATAACCTATGAGCAAAAACTATATTTATATTAATGGCATTTGTATGTAAAAAGTATACCATAATTTTGATTTCCATCTTCAATTCTAAATTGCCCTTTTAACAGAAAATGTAAAGATAATCCAGAAACCTGATGTATTTTTCAGGGAACGAAATGAGTTCATCTAAATAGCCTAGAGTAATGGTTATGTGACCCCAAAATGTTTGTAATGATGCTAACACTAAACTCTGAATAGCTGAGTCACTTTGCTGTGCACCTGAAACTATCACAACATTGTTAATCGGTTATACTCCAATATAAAATTAAAAGTTTAAAAAAAAAAATCTCTGAATAAAGGAAATTAGCATTAGCATGAAATGTATACCTTTTTCAAAGTTTCTCTTAGTTTTAAGAAGTCTGATAATAGCTGAATATTAAAATTTGTTAACGGGAACACTCATTAGGAATGGAAAATGTATTCATTTCAATAACAGACTGAGCCTCCCTTAAACGAGAACAATTCTACATAAGCAAAAAAGGGGGGAGAAGATAGCATGTAATTTAAATCTTTTTTTAAAAAATTCATATTACTGTATTTTCTCTGTTATTTCCCTCCAAATCAGGCTTTAGCCATTTTTTTCTAAACAGGAGTGGAAAGTCATACGGCATATAAAGTGGCACCCTTTTCTCTGCCCCATATTTTTACGTCTCATAAAATTCATCAACTTGTTTGGATGGGGAGAGAGTAAGAAAATGTGAAAAAACAATGTGCTTTTTCTTCAAAAATAAGGAAATAATATTAGCACATAGACAAAGTCTTATTGGGAACAACAGCAGATGCTGAACCGGCGAGACTCCCGGCAACCTCCACACGCCATCCTCCTTCCAGGTGATGCCAGCACACCTGCACGCTCTGCACGCGGAGCGAGGAAGGGACGCGGTGGAAGCAGCCACACGATACTGTGAAACTGGGTCAGTGCTTTACCTAGAATCCTTTGTGTATTAAAGCAAATAATAGAACCCTCACATTTGTAGCCTGTACTGATTTTATTCCCAATCACTTACAGGCCTTAGTTTGCTTTGACTTCATCCCTAAAGTCTAGTTTTCAGGGAGAACAAAATGCCCTTGTCCTTTATTTTAGAAGCAAATTTACATTGTAAAAGGAGATTTCTAGTCATCTTTTACTTATGATCACATAAAAATAATTTTAAAAAAAGATTTAGGAAGACATTAATTTCATGTCTTTGAACAATTATGTTTAAAAGTCTTTGTAAAACTGATAAAAAGTGTTGAAACTGTCTTGACTGAGAGAGAAGAGAATATTTTGATTTTTCCTCCACAAAAAATCAGTTGTATTTGCAGCCAAACAAAATGTGAAAAATTATTCAGTTCTGTCTCACATATAAAATATGTAAATATATATTTATATTTTAATTATAATACCATTTATATAAAATAAAAAAGCACAAAAGATCAGAATTTTAGTGAAAATAATCTGTGTAATAATGTCATCATAAAAATGGAAACGTAGGATCTGTATCACCTGGTAAAAGATTAAGAAGAAAGTTACTAAATGGTACCCAACTGGTTTAAAGACATTCTTAAAGTTCCTATTATAGTTTCTCATTCACTATTAAACCAAATAAAACTGACTATTAAGACAGTTTGATAAGTCCAGAGTATAAAAGGTGCAGAGATTTCAGCCGATCTAATCATGGCTTTACACAGTCTCATTTAATAAGAGCCAATTTAAAGTTAGAAAGGACTGCTTCTCCAAGACAATACTCTAAGGACTAAAAAATTCTTAAATTTGCTCCTTTAAAAAAGGACTGATTTTCTCTACAGGTGTACAATAAACATGTGATAAATTGAATTGAATATTTAAAGCATGTACTCCTTTCTACAATATTTTGGAAAAGCTGAATCATTTGTTTTAAAAGTTGGTCTAGAATCATTATGTAAAAATAGTAACAACATCAACAGGTACAATCAACCACTTTAAATATTTTTCATCTGTATAAACAAATGTATTATGAAAACTACATATTCTATTAGGTATATTACATAAGAAGAGATACGTGCACTAACATCAAAATCAAATTTGATGACTTTTTTTGAAACCATACCAACCAACCATGGTTAGATTTTGCAAAAAGTCAAACTACTGATGAATAAAATGCCAGTCATATATTCCACACTCTAATAACAGATTAAATACCTATTTATTCATGTTTTATCTTATACAATTTGTCATTTCACTGCAAGTACCTTGGGCTGTAAGAAGCTGTTCTCTAAAAATTGACAAAATATAGAGTCATAATGTTATCCAACCCAGACTTCAAAATTAAAAAGGAATTAAACCTACTAAAAATTCATTAAAATGTACTCTTTATTAATGGTTAAAGCACGACTCTCTCCACAAAGGATGCTCAGGAATTTTAAAATAATCACCAGGCTCTTCCTCGATCAGCGAAGTGAGGACTGATGGTGTATACAATGACAACAGCTAATCAGAAAACCAAGTCTAACTCATGAAAGTTGCTTATTAGAAACTGGGTTAAAGTACAATATGCACAACCAGCAAGAAAAGAAATACATTTGAACAAATTATCTGGCATTATGATGCCGTGCAACTGACCCAAGTCTTTTGTTTACTTTTGTAGAAGCTAATCTTATAAGAAGTCCTCTCTGGAAATCTCCCTGATTTCAAGTTCAAGGTATTTAAAGTTCAAGGTTTTTCACTACAGTGATAACAAGTGACAAAAGTCATTTTCGAATGACAGTGCAAAAAAAAAAAAAAACAAAAAAAAAACACTACATTTTAAGTCCCAACAGGACTGAAGTTGAAGTCTTACAAAGCTATATTCTAATTTAAAAGTTCATGATTAGTGTATTAAAACACATTTTGAAAAACCCTGATACACTGAATTATAGTGAAGTTTGCAAAATAAAAACACTTTCCCTTTATGACTCATAATTACATAAATTCTCACTTTCAAAACACAGAAATATTTCTTCTGAAAGAGAAATAGATATAATAGATCTCAAGTTCCATAAAGTGGTTCATCAAAGACTAAGGTTTTTAGTATTTAAAACTTACCATATGACTTCAACCAAATAGAACCTACTTTCAATGGGTCTCATACCACTGAAGATGGTCATTTTGCATACTAATTAAAATAAAATTATTTTAACACTACCTTTTTGAAAATGATCATGTAAGTATACTCTAAATATGCAACTAGTCACTTCTTTGTACTATTCAACTGATATTCTTTCAAAACACAACTGTTTTAAATTAATTCATAAAAATAATAGTTATCACCGTCTCATGTCTGAAAGATACTCACCTCTATGAGGCTGGAGTGTATTCCGATCAGGTATGGCATTGGGGCACTAAATTAAAAATATATATGTACGTGTTGATATAGTTCATTAAAACTGAAACAATAATATAAGTAATTCAGAATGCTTTAAAAAATAAATTTATTAAATGCGTAGTTCCAACATAGTACATCATAGATATTTAAAATTATTCAGTATAGAAAACTCAAATAAAATCTTAGAGGTCATTAATATATTCAAATTAAGGTTGATTTATATAAAATCACAAAATCATTTATAATTAAAAGTTGTAATGTTTAAAAAACAAGAATATTAGGGTCTAGGCCGTAGTCTGAGATGAATCTTTTCTGTATACTTCCCATCAAATATATCCTAAATAATCATCAAATTTATTCACATTTCTTTGTACAATTTTTTTATTCAGTTAGATTCTTATATGATTTTCTTAATATATATTCATTGTTTCACACCTACTATTTAGTCACTCAAATTTTTGAGTCAGTCACAATATATTTACTGAGACCTACTATGTGCCAGGCACGGTTTGGGAACTAGAGGTGCAAAGATAAATAATTTCCTCCCCCACTGCTACCATTCTATTTCTGTGCTATCTTTCCACTCATGTATCTTGTCTATTATTTAAACTCTGTACGTTCTTATTTATCCCACTTTTCATTGTAATAATAATATAATTTTAATAAATTTTAAAATATTCAAGTAAGTTTAAGAATGCTATTGATTAATTCAACACAGTATGTGGAGCATACTCAGGTGCCAGTACCTGGCATAGGGGTTAGGGTACAATAATAAACAATACAGACAGAATATATTCCCTTCTAGAGCTTATACTCTGGCAGAGAATACAGACATTAAATAATTTTTTGTAATATACAAAATCAGACTTACTAGCAATTTCAAAAATATTTCTCATGAAATATAGGGCAGAAATTATTCAACTTGACATTTCAAAATTAAAAGATTATTTAACAAGAAAACATGAAAACGAACAACGTCTACAAATGTGATAGAAGATATGCAAATAAATAGCTATTTTAAAAATAAAACATTTTTGGCATTTCTTTTGTATACATCTTTGTGTTATATTTAATGCAAACCTTTTCTGTTAATGAAAACAGATAATCTTCTTTTTCAAGGGATTTGCATAATTTTCCAAACATCCCTGTCATTATTAGAACAGAGCTGTGCAAACTCCTGCATGTCCACTTTGCTACTGAGAACCAGTAACAGTTAAAAGAGGCACCTTGGTAGATCCACAGTTTTCAAAGTAACCTTAAACAGCTCCTACTTTATTTAAGGATGGCTAGCCACTAACTCCTATATCCAGAATTCACAAAAAATAAAAACGGTTCAAGTTCTTATTCCAATCCTTATTAGCCTGTTCCTTAAGTCATATTGTACTAGATTCTAATTCCCAGTTGTCTTTGTCTTCTATAGCTTTGTTCCTTCCTATTTTTTTTTTAATTTTTATGCAGCACACCATCTGGAATTGATCTGATATCCTGGATATTTCATTTGACTGAAAGTTGAGGACTATTTATAGGCCTTGATATCCCTAAGACCTAACAGATTTTCTGCCTTCAAAAGGAAACAGAAGGAATAAATGTGGACTGTTCCACTTTTGCTTAAATAAAAGAAGGCTAGTTGCTTCCCCAGTTCAAGTTCTCATCTCTGGAATTCCTTCTGCGATTCCACAGACGATATAAAATATGTGCCACTAACTACTCTGGGCTCCCATGACTGGGTTCCAGCAACTTTCACAAAACAGCGTGGGCAACTCCCAAGATCTTAAATATGTCAAGCCTTCTCCACACCCAAAATAGTACAAATTTATTAAAGTTACTGTGCAATTTTCCAATTCGCCCCAGGCTAGGTTATCCGACCAACAAGATTCATAATATAGAAAGATTCATAATATCTCAAACCTCAAAGCATGTTTTAATACAATGAGTGTTAATCAAAACCCTTAAGACTTCTAAAATTAATTATTACATCCATTGTACATATGTTGAAGGTACACTGAATGGATCAGATTTCAAAAAATCAGAGCCAAAAAGTCATAACTACCAACTGAAGTCCTACGAAATACATCTAAGATAACACTTTTAAAACTTCATGAAAGCTAGTTATCTCTTGAAACATAAACAATAAATTTACAGAAATTGTTAAACTAGAATAAAAACCCAATAAAGAATTCCTATGCAGAACTTAATAATAAAGTAACCCAAAACTTTTTCTGTGGGATCACTGGGTATCTCTACGTGTTTTTACCTCACTAATGTCTACAAAACCTAAAATATAAACATGTTAGACTGCAAACATTATTAACTAGAGCATACTTTCCTAAAATAAATGTGATGTTTTTTCAGAATATAGATTTAACTGAATAGTTATTTCATTGTCATGAAAATTGGATTGTATACATCCTAATATTAAGTCAGCCAAGTCTCATGAAAAGTAATTTTGCTACCTTAGCTGAAATCTCCTAATGAGACAGAGTGTTAATAAGTCAGAAAGAGATCCTTGGCAACACAGATGTTTTATCAGCTATGTGCAAAACTATCCTAGATCTTTCTGTCAATGGAATTATTTTACAAAGATAAGATACAGAAGGCTCTATTATGACTGCTGCTTCTTTTTGGTAGCAACTAATCTTTGCTGAAAAATAATTACTATGTAATAGCTTTTTTTCTTTTTAGGTCTTCTCATGGAGGCCACCCATGGGGTAGACTGTAACAGCAGTCTATTAACTTAGGGTAGTCTAAACAACATAATTTTCCATTTATGTTTTTAAAACACTATTCTCTTAGGAGCTAAATCTTCTCCTTTCATAGAATGAAGAATCAGATAGATAGCCTAAATAAAAAGGTGACTCAACCATTCTCAAACAAATAAACGATTATACTTCTACTGGTACTGGAATCATACTACCTCCGAGGTGTTTAAGGGCTCAGAAGGTTAAGAGTGTCTGGCAACATCACTTTAGACTTGCTATATTAAAGTACTTTCTCTTTGTTGTTTTGTTTTGTTTTGCTTTGTTTTTTCAGTATCAATACCTAACATGAGATCCATCCTCTTAGCAAATTTTTAGGTCTACAATAGAGTATTGGTTAAGTAAAGGCACAATGTTATACAGATCTCTAAAACTTAATCATCTTGAATAACTCAAACTTTATACCTGTTAAATAGAAACTCCCCATTTTCCCCTTATACTGGTAGATTAAGGGGAAAACAAAGATAGCGTCACTTCTTCCCAGTAGCCTTCCCTACCCTAGCAGACAGGTGGGCCCTTCCTCCTAGGTGTTCTGCTCAGCATTCTTTTATATGCCTCAGACCTAAACCCTATAGCCACACAGTATTCCTCTGTGCTCATCATGTGCGCGTGTGTACATGTGCACAAACGTGGGAATTTCTTCCTATCTGGGGATCCAAGGGGCCGAAGCTACGTCTTATTCATTACATTACATACTCGCGGCCTGGCAAACACATGTTTACTAAATGTCTGGTGTACAAATGGATGAATGAATGAGCCGACAAATTAGCAAGCCTTCGTCAGCCGACCAAGATGCGCTATTCATCCACGGTCACAAGATGGCATCATGGCCCTCCAAGTCTATGCCACACCAGAGACACACTTCCAGAAGCCAGGACTGCCTCAGGATTGGGAAAGTCCAATCACCTTGAAGAGTTGGCAAAATACACATCTACCCCTATCACATCTTCCTGGTGCTATTTTTGGAGTGGAATATAAAATTTTCTTTACTCAAAAACCATGAGATTGAAGGGATAATCTCTAATATTTTTCTCCCTTTTGCATATACGATCATTTGCAAAGATGTAAAGGGAAGAAAACCACTTTCCCTAGGAAACAGTTTAGTCCATGGAATTTTCTGACAATGAAAGAGAGCTGGAGTCATAGACAGCTATTTTGGGGGGGAAAAAAAGTATATGATACTACCCACTTCCTATGTTAGAAGCTGAGCCTATCATTGTGACCTTAAGGTTCAGGAACTCTCAGATAACTCCTTGTCTGACTATCACTGCTCTACTCTCTGGGCCAGGGAAGTGCCTGGCATGGCAGCTGTTAGAACTTGTCCTAAAGGGGCTATTTCAGAGGTTAGAAACTAGTAAGACTGAAATATGAAACAAGCTTCCTTCATCACAGTGGAAGTAGCAGAAAAAGGACTTGATGGCAGGGTTAGAAAGTATCAGGAAGACATATCTGGAAAGAGGTAGCAATAGTTTCTAAATAACAATATTTTAGAAAGTCCTAAGTGTGTATCATTACAGAGAACTGAACTTAAAAGGGATGTTAGGGCTTCCCTGGTGGCGCAGTGGCTGAGAATCTGCCTGCCAATGCAGGGGACACGGGTTCGAGCCCTGGTCTGGGAAGATCCCACATGCCACGGAGCAACTGGGCCCGTGAGCCACAACTGCTGAGCCTGCGCGTCTGGAGCCTGTGCCCCGCAGCGGGAGGGGCCGCAATGGTGAGAGGCCCGCGCACCGCGATGAAGAGCGGCCCCCGCACCGCGATGAGGAGTGGCCCCCACTTGCCGCAACTAGAGAAAGCCCTCACACGAAAACTAAGAGACCCAACACAGTCATAAATAAATAAATAAAATAAATAAATAAAGTATTAAAAAAAAAACTATAAAAAAAAAAAAGGGATGTTACCTCCTAAGATTTCAGAACATTTTTTATAGAAAAATTTAAATGGCACTAATATTACATATGATAAAATATAATTCTAAACCTCACAATTAGAAGTGTTGGTTCTTGAACCACTACTTTAATAGAGATTTTTAAAAATCATACACCAATATATTTTCAAATACTTTTGTCAACATTATTTAAAATAAGTTTTAATTACTGAGTACTATGTGGAAAGATCTACTATGCATGTCGACATGAAAGAATTGAGGTTCCTGCTTTCAAGGATGCCACTCTATTCTAGGTATACTGGTCAGAGAAGAACACTCTAAAGTGAATACCAAGAGAGCTATTTCTAGATCCAGCTTTACTCTCAGATTCATGTGTGTGGTGCTTCACAGTGTAATTAAACCACACACCTACAGTCTCCTGCCCCACTGTTTCTCCCTCCCAGCACCCAAAGGGCAGAATGGCAGTGGGAGGTCACTGGAAACCTGCTGCCCAGCATTATCAATACGATTACCCTGCTGTGGAAACACACAATTCACTGGTATAATCAATATGTGACCAAAGATATGTACTGTCATTAAAAATCATTTGTCCTGAAGAGGGCTAGTCTTGAAAACTTCAATGTTATGAACTTAGATCATTTTAACCCTTAAACACTTTAAGTGATCTGCTTTTCATGAAATCAGAAAGTTAAATAAATAACTACTTTGATTCTAAAAGAGCTTTGTTTTTTAATAACATGAGTTGTGATATAACCGAACACATTATGGTCCAAATCATTTCCTTCTTTCTGTGTGTGTGTGTGTGTGCATATGTGCGCACACACATGCATGGTTTAGAGTAAAAATCTCATCTGGTTTCTTAAGAACTGAGCTACGCCTGCAGAAGGTGATTACCCTACAGCCCCGAGGAAGATCCCAAGGCCGCTGTTTGGGAGTCTAATTCTTCCCTAACCTCCAGGAGAAGGGGACAGTCGAATTCAGACTGGGTGAGGTCACTGGCAGTTGTCTGCAATGCCAAGAAACTTTCCAGAATTGCTCCCGACACTCGTCAACATTGCTTTTCACAGTGGCTCAAGGCTGAGGCTTCGACTTAACCAGGAACTCAGGGAACCCCTGCGTCAGAGGCAACCCCTCTGCTGGTCTCTGGTACTGGATGTGCTACTGAGGGAAGAGGCGTGCGGGAAAGCGTGTCCTGAGGCGGAGGTAACGAGCGTGTGCTCCAACAGAGGCAACCTGGTGTCTGAAAGACGCTGCAGACAAATGCTGGCATCTGGGGTGTGGTGCTCTCACTGACACTGCAACTTCTGTAAGATGCTCCTAACCACAGCGAAGACTGGATCGGCTCCTATTTATGCATTCAATTATCTAGATGATTATCGAGGAAACTCACAAAATCTAAAGAACTTTACGTTTGCCAGGTATAAATTTTTGCTACCTTTGGAGAGAACTACTCTTCCCTTCATATAACCACCTTTTAATACTTGTTACTAATCTCCCCGTCACGTTTCAGAGATCTCATTCACAGATATAGACCCATGTACTCCAAGCTTACTTAATCTGCACATGAATCGACCTTTGTAACCCTAAAACCTGGACTAGCAGGAGCCCGGCAGAGCCAGCTTACCAGCAGTAGTCCAGCAGATGAGGAGGGAGCACCGGGATGTAGATGTGCTGCCAGTACATCGGGTAGAGCAGGGCGACCGATCCATGGAGACAGGCGGTTAGCTAAAATTTGCAAAAGGAAAACAGCAGTAAGTAGCCGCTGACCCTCCAAACAGAGAGACATGCTCAAGTTATCAAAGACTGATGATACTCATAGAACAATTTACTTAACGACCTGAATCACATTATCTTGACCAATTCTGCCTGTAAAAAGTCTCATGTTTCAGAAGGCCCTCTGCAAAATACATAAGCAGCAAAGTAGCTTCTTGGGCATCTTAGGTAGACGGTTATACCTTCCTGAAAATACAGTGTTTGGGGTCAAAACTTAGAACACATAAAAGGAAAACTGAAAAATTAGGCGAGCATCTTAGAAGGAACCGTAGGAAATTACAGCGTGTGCCGCCCAGGTTGCACGCACTCAGATTAATACACCACGATGCAATATGGGAAGGAGGAGAGGCTGAAAGCTCCTGGGGGATATCATTAGGGCAAATTGCCAAAGGATGAAACATGAGCCAGTCAGGAGAGTCTGGAAGCTGCAGTATCACCAGGGGATTCAACGTTCGACAGTTGGAGCTTCAGCAACGTGTGAACCGCGGGTGACGGTATCAGGAGACTCTGCTCACTGACACGGAGAATGTCACTATTGACCAGCGAGCTGCCCAAGCTTGACAGCTGTACCACAGGAAGCCAAGGATATCATAATTTCATATTTAAACTGTTCATTTCAGATTAACATCGTGTTTCCTAGCTTTATATCACAACAGCTGCAAATACACTGATGCTATTTTAAAGGTAATTGCCATTTTAATTGTTTTGTTTTGGCAAGCGGTTAATTAAATATTTTTTAAAGCTTAACAAAGGGATATCGCTTTTTTTTTCCTCCCTCCTACTGACCCTCATCAGAATTCTTTCTCTGACTTCGTTTACATTTTAAATTATATTTCTGTACGCGTTGAGTCATTTCTCTAGCATTTAAAGCAATAATTAAATCAGCATTCTTCATTTTAAAGTTTTGCTATGGTCTGCATTTTCAAGACATTTACTGAATAAGTCATTTTATTTAACTTGAAAATCAGAATTTAAAAATAAAACCATCTGAAAATACACCACAAAATTTCTATAAACCATTATTATACAAAGAAATTAAAATTTATACATAGTAATCAAATTAATTCAAAAGGATAAATGTAAACAAAGTAATTCAATCTTAATAGCAACATTTGTCTATATTTAAGTGCAAAATAGTTCCACTAAATTTTTTAAAAGTCAATTAAAATAATCTAATCTGAACCAAAAACATAAAAATTTTGATTAAAAGTATTTTCATCTTCGTCATATGTATTATATTTTTTTCCAGTTAAGATTTTTAATTAATTTTACATGGCAAAAAATTTATTTGTTCCATTTAGAATGCTATCATTAAAGGGTTTTATTACTTTGCACTTAGAAGTTTTAATAGTTTATCTACACTATTCTTTCAATAAATATTATTTTTAAAATTCCTTAATTACAGCATACAGTATACCACTAGGAGGCATTCAGATACTTCTATGTAACAATTACAGACCAGATTTATTTCTCTTACATATCTGAACTAGAGGGAAATGAAAATGGGGTTGATCTCAGTTGTGTCAATTCTTAGAGAGCTTGCATGTGCTCCCTGGTTGTAAATGAGGTAACTTTAAATGTTTCAGTGTAACTTGATGGGCTAAAAGCACTTATGTAGCTGTGAAAGGCAGTTAATTTACTCCATTTCTCCATCTGCAGATAGATGGCTTTTAAAAGAGCTCATTTAAAACCGTTTTAAAAAGGAAAGTATTCTTTTTTATTGTTGAGAAAATAATTAACAGTGTAACAAGAGGGAAAAAATGCATTCTCAAAATGCGGAATTATAATAATAGTAACTTATTTTACTAGGCACACCCAGGGTCCAAAGCACTCTACTAAATGCTATAGCTGTTCCCCTATGCCCTTAATGGTTCTCCTTAAGTGAAGCTATGAATTTCTCGCTAATAAGGCACAATATCATCTGATGAATTTGCCTGGTTTCTTAGAGGATGATTTCTGCAACGAGAAGCAAAGTCACAAACTTTCTGCAAAGGCCAGCATTCAGCAGAGGGTCATGTCAGCTAATCAAGATCTACCAGGAAAGAAGGAAGCTCTACAGGATTTGTTAGCTTCTTAGATGCAGGAGATCAGTGACAGGGACAGGTAAAACTACTACCCATCCCACATCCCCGCCCTGCCCCAAACCTCAGTTTCTGGCCTAAGCAGCCAGGACGAATTATTTAAAGAAATACAACAAAAGTGTCAGGTTCAGGTGGGACTGTAAGGAACCCGCTCTCACAAATATTGATTCTGTTAACTATGAGACATCCAAGTGGAGATTTCCAAAGAAGGCAGAGACACCTACCAAAGAAGATCTCCCTTACCCACCTAGCATCATGTAATAACTATGTGATTTAAAAAATAGAAGATACTATTACAGCATATACTTTGTAGAGGAGATAGTACAGTTGTAAGTAAAAAAAAAAAAAAATACAATTAAGAAAAAATAAATTTACTAGGAAATTAAACACAGTTATATGCAAGTTGTATAAGGTGAGAACAATGAAGTACATCGTAGGCAAAAGTTAGGGACTGGCCACTAAGAGGCTGTGCCACTCCGGCACACCTGCAAGTAGAACCAGATCCCAGTTTCCTAATCTTTAAAATAAGAAATAGGGCTTCCCTGGTGGCGCAGTGGTTGAGGGTCCGCCTGCCAATGCAGGGGACACGGGTTCGAGCCCTGGTCTGGGAGGATCCCACGTGCTGCGGAGCGACTGGGCCCGTGAGCCACAGCTGCTGAGCCTGCGCGTCTGGAGCCTGTGCTCCGCAACGAGAGAGGCCGCGATGGCGGGAGGCCCGCGCACCGCGATGAAGAGTGGCCCCCGCTTGCCACAACTGGAGAGAGCCCTCGCACAGAAACGAAGACCCAACACAGCCATAAATAAAAAAAATAAATAAATTTAAAATAAGAAATATATGCTAGATGACCTATATTTTTTTATTTTTTTATTGATTAATTGATTGATTGATTGATTGCTATGTTGGGTCTTCGTTTCTGTGCTAGGGCTTTCTCTAGTTGTGGCAAGCGGGGGCCACTCTTCATCACGGTGCGCGGGCCTCTCACCATCGCGGCCCCTCCTGCTGCGGAGCACAGGCTCCAGACACGCAGGCTCAGCAATTGTGGCTCACGGGCCCAGCCGCTCCGCGGCATGTGGGATCTTCCCAGACCAGGGCTCGAACCCGTGTCCCCTGCATTAGCAGGCAGATTCCCAACCACTGCGCCACCAGGGAAGCCCTAGATGACCTATAAACACCGTCTCTGAGAGATCTAACATTCTCTACTCTTAGATCAGATCAGTTCTAACGTTTTGTATTTTTAGGAATAGTTAAGAATTGTTTTTTCCATACGGGTGGTTAACACAACATTTTAACTAGACTATAATTCAGATCCACCTTCGAAATCTATCTAAACATAATCTCTAAAAGCTTTAAAGCACAGTAGGTAACTGTGAAATTGGAGACATTATAATTAATAATTTACTTGCTTAATTCAACAGAGTTTTTGAGTACCTGCCACATGCCATCATAAATCTCTACTAAGCAACAGGGACACAGAACAGAACAAGTTACAGATCAGTGGGGAAAGCAAACAATAAACAAGTAAAGCACATATGATGTCAGAGGTAAATTCTATGAAGAAACCTAAAGCAGGGTAAGAGCAGAAGGGCTATTCCAGACAGGAGCGTAGGGACAAACTCTGACGTGACCACATCTGCACTGAGACCTGCCTAGAATACGGGAGCCACGTATGGTGGACTTGGGGACAAGGGCATTCAGGAGTCCTGAGGTGGGAGCAGGCTTGGCACCTTCTTGGAGTAGTAGGGGGTCAGCTGATTAGATTAAACGGGAGGACAGCAGGAGTTGAGGTCAGAGAGGAAGCAAGGTCGGAACTGAAGAGCCTCCTGGGACACAGCAAAGACACCAGATTTCATTCTGGATAAGATCTGTCTGCACCTCTGAACACAGTGCTAACTGTCACAACAAATCATTTACCTAGAACATTTCCAGAACTTTGCAAATTAAGGAAAATAAACAACATACTTTAGAAGTTTGCTTTGCAGAATAAAGTTCTATAAAGAAATGAGATCAAATGGAGTATAGTCTATAAAAATACTGAATCACTATGTTGTACACCTGAAACTAGTATAATATTATAAATCAACTACATGTCAATTTAAAAAAAAAAGAAATGAGATCAATTTATAAGCCAAGTAAGAAGGAGAATCTTCTTACTTTTAGGTTATTTATGAAATACTGAATCTTTAAGCTTAAAGGGAAATGCTAATCGTATTTCTTTGGATCAGAATTACCCAAAATTCTACGATAGGTTCATGATACGGCTAGAACCCCACAGCACTCTTCTGACATTCTGTCAGCTGTTTCTCTAACACCACAGTTGTTCTTCATGAAAGCAGGGGAGAGGAGAGAAGAAGATTCGGTGTTTGGGTTAGAACATGTTCCCGGCACAACATCATTGAAACTGAAGGACTTATACATTGCTATCATTGAATAAAAATGAAGTGTACTAAATAAAGAAAAAAAATGTACCAAATAAAGGTTAAAGAAAAAAACATCTTCGTTAAATGGCATAGGAATATTTAAATGCACATATAATTTCACAAAGCACACTCAATATATTGAACTGATTCAGACCCAAAGTGTTGACTAACACAAAATAAAATCACTGGGATATTTATTTCCCATACAGTACAACTGTAAAATAAGTACATATGAAAACCATGTGAAAGAGACAAGAACTGGGGCCTGTGAAATCAGAGGGAGAAACCTGACAACAAACGTTGGCAACAGTGAGCTTAGTGGTGGAATAAAGGCACCTAGAGCTTCCCGTTTTGGCCACAGGTCTAAGGGAGTTGCTCTCACTGACAACAGTAACAACAGCAAACGTTTATATGATGCTAGCTCTGTGCCAGGCACTATTCTCAGCACTTGACATACTCAGATTTAATGCTACAACAACCTTATGAAACAGGCAGTATTATCACTACTCCCATTTTACAGATCAGGACACTGTGGCAAAGTTACACCAATTGCCTGAGATCACACAACCAGCAAGTGGCAAATCCAGGAGAACAATGCCAGCAGGCTCCAGAGTACAATAACCATTATATTAACCTGCCTTTTGATATACAAAGATTCAAAATTCCCATTCATTATAAGGCTCTGAATAATATATACTGGCTGAAAATATTTTATCCTAATTATATAGTGGAGAATGAGTCTCTGACTGAACAGACAGATAAGAACAGTTGACCTTTAAATGAAAAATTCAGGGTCTAGGATAGAGATGCAATTTACAAAACTTTCCCAGGCATCACAGTCTGCGCCTTCAGCAGGAAACCAGGAGAGCAGATTCTCTGAAAAATGTTACAAAGATAAGATACTTGATAAAAATTCTACGAGTTATCATCTCGATCTGCATCTGCAAGTATATTTAGTTGGAAGCCAAACCAAAGTTCTTTCCCTTTGTGATATGAAATCTCACCTATACCTTGTTCTTAAAGTATATATTTATTGAGGAGATCAGCCTACTAATACAACTAAGCAATGTTTTAAGCAATTCTGTAGACATCTATTTTGAGAAGAAAAAACCCACATTATCAGATTTCCAAGGAGACGACAGGAAAACGATCTATCGAGTGTGATGACCACAACGGAAAACAGCACGATTCTAATTCACACGCTTTACGAGTAAAGATCTCATCCTGACACGCCGCCACTCCTGTTGTTCTAGTCTCTGTGTATCTCTTAGCCAGGTTCTGCCTCATTTTAATGTAGGAGTCCCACTGCCTTCAACTAAAGTTCTACATGAATTACTGAGGGGCAGATTTATGTCCCCTAAGAATGTATTTATGCACAAAATCCAAGAAATATTGATTAGAGACTTCATTTGAGTTTTAACTGAATCAATGTTTACTTCAGAAATGTAAGCGCTACAGATACCTAAAGGTACACAGAATAAACTGTTGCAGATATGAACGTGATAAATTTCCTTGTGGAATGAAAAAAATTTCAGTGGAAAGCATAAAAAAACTATCTGTTTAAACACATTTAATTTACATTCACGTTTAAAAGTTGAGGACAAAAAAGGTAGCAGCACAGTATCTGAAAACTACAAAGCTATCCCAACTATGAGATATTCTTACTTGAGCAAAATTCTGACACTCAAATTAAGTGATAGTTGTAAAGAAATGTTTAGAGAAATAGCAATTTTGTATCATGAAAAAAGGCAGTATTTGGCTGTACATTTTTCTTTTTCAATACCTTTTTATACTAAAATATCATCTTATATTTCATTCTCTTTCTCCATCCCTGTAGGATGGTAAATTCTGCTGCTTCATTACTAAACTTCATCCTGACCTCTCTGCATCATATCCAAGTCCTTGGAAAGTTCTGCTCATCTCACGGCCAGTCACTGGTTAATTGGCTCTTCCGAGCCAAACAATTCTAATATTTTCTTGCTTGCTTGCTTCTTCCGTGTACTCATTCTTTCATTAATTTGACACACGGGGAAACCGAGGCAAAGTTAAACCAACTGCCCAAGATCACACAACGAGATGTGAGACACCAAACATGTGTCGGGCATCGCTGCAGGTGCTGGGGACAGAATAAGGAGCCGAGGAGACAAAGCCTCTGCCCTCAAGGAGCTTTCACTCTAGTGAGCCTCAACATGCACCATTCCTGTGGTACCAACCCCACCTCAATTCTGAACTTCTGTAGCTGTCACACTGCACATAAATGTCAACGCCTTCAAACACTTTCCTCCCCTATATGACTTTCCCCATCACTAAATTTACTGCTCTCTAGTTCACATCTTCAAGCCAATTCTGTAGCAGTTTAGCTTTTCCACTTTTCCAGGAGAAGGCCCATCTACCTTTCCACAACTTTCAGGAGTCTGACACTATAACACAGCTCACATGTATTTATCTTCTCTCCACACAAACTTCTAGACCCTGGATTCTAGAGGACTATAAGTTAGGCTGTTCGTGTGAATTATATAAAAACCGTATTTTTAAAAATAAGGCATTTATTTAAGAAATATACAGTACAGTTAAAGAATCACTGCATTTAACAATTAGGAAGAACCTTAGAAATCATTCTTGTTCAATTCTTTCACTTTTTATATAATAAACTTCAGGATAAAAGGAAAAAATGGCTTATATGAAGTCATCCAATTTTTTAGTTGAGTAGTCAGGAACTGAAAAACAAATCTCTAATTTTAGAAGATATTATTGATATAATCACACTACTACCATATTTGGGGACATAGTCCAAATAACGAATAAATAAAATCTAATTGACTGAACCTACTTTTTTTAACTAGTAGGCATCCCTGAAAATCACAACTTAAAATATCTCTCACCAGGAACAAAACTAATGGCAAACCACCAGCAACTGAAAGACAGACAACCACAAGCAGCCCCAAAGGACCTCTGAATCCTTACAAGTGAAGCGACTATTTGTAAATTACAGATATTGAAATGAGAATGAATAATTGTACATATATATTATATGCTGTATCATTCAAATTGTATATAATATTCCCATATATACTTAACGTACACATATGTATATTTACCAGGCATATCAAACACTTGTAAATATATACATCTATACACAAACACACACACACACTTTACAGAGTTACAATTTACTAGTAGCAAATGACATCAGGCTCTGCCTCCATTATATATCAGACACTAAGGAAAGAGCTGATGAATATTTGTCCTTTGTGTGTCACTGTAAACTTCTCCCTCTTATTTACCTACTTTCAAGCAGACTCTACATCCAACAGACATTTCCTTATTAGCCACGTTTCTAAAACCCAACTCCATCTACCTTTCACGGTCACTGTTAGGTTCAGGAGCTGGTCATCTCTTTTTCTAATCCCTGCGACTGCCTTTTAACGAGACACCTGTCAGTCAGAGGTTCCCTACTCTATTTTTTCTAATGCCACCAGCTTCCCTTCCCCAAAACAAAACTGGTCACAGCATGTCCCTCATTTGCCTCCCCACAATCTGTTGGATAAAATCCAAACCCCTTCACTTAGCAAACATGGTTCTTCACAATCTGGCCACTGCTCTCTCTCCAACTAGATCCTGTAGCATGACTTCTCTCTGTCACGCTCTTTGCGCACACGTACACACACACAAGAATATATTTCCTGGACAAAACACAAATTCGTTCCAAGAACCAGGTGTGATACTGAGGTCAACTCTTTAATCTACCACCCTCCCTCCTATATTTCCCACATGAGAGTTCTAGTCACACTGACTGGCCTTGATTGACACTATATAATTTACTATTTATTACGAGTCTAGAGAATCATAAATTAGTAACTTTGAAATTCCCACTACCTGGCAAATAATAATCATTATTGATACCAAATGAATAAATACCCTTATACTCTATGTTTGGAAAACTCTACCAATGTCAAATATCTCCTTCAAAATAAAGATCTATGTTTTTCTTCTCAAGTGGTTAACTAGTGTTTACTCTTTCCATTACACTATTTTATCATAGTAAATCACAACAAAATATGAGATTCATGGAAGCTGTGCCTTCAATTTATGCCTCTCGGATCCAAGTTCACTCTCTGCTACCCATCTGTGACAATGGATCTGGGCCCTTGAAGTATTTACCAGACGGAGGACAGAGTGCGCTCTGTCCGCAGAGGACGCAGGAGACGCGCTGCAGGAGGAAGGGACTGGGGCTTCCTGGTTCCGTGTGCTCGGGGGCAGGCTCCTGCAGGGCCTGTGCGTCTCCGGGGCCTGGCTCTTGGAGGACACTGGTTAGCAGTACCCAGCAGTAATACCTGGCACCTTCTTCAGGTGGTTCTATAGCAGAACGTGTCTAGGGAGACGTCTCCCATGGCAATCAGGTAAACTACCTGGTGGCAGGTGAATTACACTGAACCTCTTCCATCAAGAAGGAGGCTCGATTAGGTTCACTCTCACTGGAATAAATATTCTGGCTAAGGACTCGTCTTCTCTGCCATAATCCTTCTGCCAGCACCACCACCATCAGACTCACAGAATAACACACCTGTCAGCACGGCACTCCGTAAAGCACTGTATCTCACCAAGGTATTCATGTAACAGCAAAGTAAAACAAGAGGCTCGTGTCCATGAACTCAACTACTCTGGCCTACACTTATAACCTAGAAGCTGCTGGCCTAGTCAAAAGGTGGAATGGCTCACCTAAGACTCAGTTATGACACCGGTTGGGAAAGAGCACCCTTAAAGGGTGGGGCTCTGTTTAACATGATGCAGGATACGCTTTGAATCAGAAACCGTTTTACGGTGCTGTTTCTCCCAAAGCCAGAATCCATGGGACCGGGAGTCAAGGGGTAGGAGTAGGATTGGCCCTCTCATCATCACTCTTAACAGCCCACTTGCAGAAATTCTAATTCCTGCCCCGGCCATGCAGGGCGCTTTCGGTTTGGGGATCTGACCTCCCAACAGTGGAATGCTTCCACTTGAACCAGAAGATGGGACTGCCACCTGGCCCTCTGGGTTCCTTAATGCCACTGAATCAACAGGCTAAAAATTGGGGATAATCTACTGGCTGGAATGATTGATCTCAATAACCAGAAGTAAGTCAGGTTGTTTTTACACAACAGAGGCAGGGGAGACCATGTCTGGAACCATGGAATTCTCTGGGATGCGTCTTGGTACTTCCATGCCTGGTACTAAATGTTAGTGGGAAACTATGGCAATCAAAAAAAAAAAACAAAAAACAAAAAACCCAGAACTATTGAGGATCCAGCCCTTTTGGAAATGAAAGTTTGTATCATTAAACCAGGTAAAAAAAACTCCAACCAGCTGAGGCTCTGGCTGAGGTGAGGGGACTATGGAACAGGTAATGAAAGAAGGAAGTCAGAAATATCAATTATGGTCTCATGAGCAGTTACATAAACAAGGGCTGTAGTAGCTTTCCATATGTTTAATTTTCCTTTCATATGTTTATTTTTACCTGCTAACCATTTTTTCCTCTATGTCTCATCTTTATCTTACATATACGTTGTTAGTAGTTAACAGAAAATTAAATGTGACTGGAATTGAAGAGATGGACACAGTGACTCTTGGTACGGTGCTGCTTCTCATTTGGGGGAAAGGGTGAAAATGTCTGTACTTGGAAAAGGACAGGTACATCTTTTTAGGTAGACACAGAGCTTTGCTCTGCTGTTGTTCGGGAAGTGCAGATGATTTAGAGGGTGTCACTGGAGGATAAGCACCCAAAGGGGTGGACTGTACCGGTTACCGATTTATTGCCCCTCCCCTCCAAGTTCACCCCTCACTGTCAAATCTGAGAAAACAAATCTGTGCCCTTTAGATAGCTTTCCCTTTCAGCAGCCGGCACGATGCTAAGCTTTGTCCCGAGAGGACAATGAGGCGACGTTTCGGGGAGACAGGGCTTGCCCCGCCAAGCACGGGTGGGTGCCCTGTGACAGCAGCTCCGCCCTGCCGGCCGCAGGGGCCGGGGCCCCGGCTCGCCGCGGCAGCTCCGGGCAGGGTGCCTGTGGCCCCCGCGGCGCGCGGCTCCCGCGGTACAAGGGCTTCTCCTGCACCTGCCGGGTGAGAGTGCCACCGTCAGCGGCGCCCGGCGGCCGGAAGCCTCCCTCGGTGCCACCCTCCCCCAGCTGGCTTCCGGGGGTGCGGGGAGCGGGGGGCCTCGGCGAGACAGCCCGGAGGAGCGGCCTCTCCCAGTGGCTCCTGAGCAGTGTGCTGCCCGCACAGTGGCGCCTCTCTGGGCGCGGATCCCCAGCTCCCCGCAGGTTCCTGGCTGCTTTACACCTACTATGCCGGGTTCTTCACGGCTCCCGGCACTTCCCGCAGCCCCTGCCTGCTACCCCGGTCCCACGTGACAGTCTTAAATTCTTTCTATTCAACTTGCATCGTTCAGACGACTGTAGTTTCTCTCTCCTGGCTGGACCCAGGCTGACACAGAGGCTGTGACCTCGTTCCCTTGCCTGTGCATGTAGAACACTGTCTGGCATGAGTTAGGTGAGCCATAGATGGGGAGTGGTTCAATGAACGAACAAAGAAACCACCTGCCATGGGAAGGAAGGAGTACATTTTCTCCTTAGGGCTACGTGAAGGCCAAAAGATAGCAAACCAAGATCCTGTACAGATTGGACAAGAGTCAATATAGCAAGAGAAATTCATGAAGCTGAAAGTGTTTAAGATGTATTGATAACTTTTCCCCCAAGGAATTACAATTTTGGCATAGACTTCTTTAAAAATTAGAAATTTCTAGTAGAAAACAGCTGAACACAAATCTTTTTTTTTTTTAAGACAAAGGCCTATATGGAAATTATCCTCTAATTTATAAACTTCAGAATTTACAAAGAAACCTTTACTATTGTCATAATTATTATTATTTAAAGAGACTAGTGTCAAAAAAGGCAATCAAGGAGACACATTTTTACTTGTTAGAGACATGTTTCTACCCTGGCATTTGCAGCATCAGATGAACACTTCATATTTCATACCATAATTAGTGAAAATTTTATTATATTTTAAAAACTTTTCTCTCTGATATCCACAGTTCAAAAGATTAAGTTTACTGCACCCACATACACACACACATACCGACCATGGTTCTAACCCTTATTGTGCTCGTTTCTATGAAAAACAGCTCTTATCACCTCAAGAGTTGGAAGATACAAACACCTGCAGTCTTTCCCGTCTTAGAAGTTTCCTCCACACAAATCTTCCCACAAAGTGTCACATGACCACCTCAATAGTCCCATTTCCACGCTCCAGCCACATCCACTTAGCAGTGAATGAAAATGCAATGTTCTGAAGAGCAGTATCCAAGTCAAATAACACACTGGTAAGTAAGAGTCATTGTCTGCAGTTTCGGCTGACATAACTGGCTGCTATGGGCTTTGGGAAGAATTAAAAATCTAAAAATTGTTCCTAGATTCTCTCTCCCTGAGAGGTCTTGATGATAATTTTTAACCGCACCATGCTGCTGCAGCTTTAAAATCGTAAGGGGGAAAAATACACTTCAATAATCTGAAGCAGGGAGTAGATCTGGGTAATCTTTGTTCTCGCACCAACTGTTCAGTTCTTAGTCTCCAGAAAGATTCTCTGTGCTGCCGGTTTCAGATTAAATGCTGATAGGTGGCACTACTAAGAGATAAGTTAAGAATACGTAAAATCCAGATGGAGAGGTTAAAATCCTGCGGATTCCCCTTCAATCTAACTCAACCTATAACATCTACATTTTAATAGCTGATTTTCCGCGGATCACGAGATTTCTTTTTGCATAGGCCCTTGACGGTATTAATGACAGAAGGGGAGAAAAGCATATGCTTAAATGCCTGGGGGCAACTATAACAAAGGAAGAGATGACAGTGTATTAGCACAATTCCTGCACTCACAGCACACTGCTTGCTCTGAGCAGTCCAGACAGGACACGGGCTACACAATCACATCTCTGTAACTAATGTGCTTACAGACTCCAAGAGGGTGATATCTACCAACTAAATATTGGTCAAAATGGGAGCTAACACTCAGACATCTGCTCTAAAGAGAGCATCTCTTGTACCTGCTTCCACAGGCCACAAAGATACACTCTAGTTAACACATCACTGACAGGATGACGAGAGCTCCTGTCAGACGCTGGCCAGCTCAGTGTTGGAAACAAAACGCACGGCCCCAGCTGACTAGCTAGTGAACGTCTGGGGGACAATTACAGAGCACCTGACAAGGCTTCGTGCCTGACTGACTTGAGAGCCGATGACACGGCTTTAAACAGCAATCCTTCCCTACCTCTGGTCACAAAACAGCAAAAAAGTCAACTGATACACCCCTGTAATATCATGATTTATTCCTTTGCTTTGAATACATGAGACTCTGGGCCGATGTCCTGCTAGTCTGCTATTCACTCGGGGCTTAAACCTCTAGGACCTGCCTACGGCATGTACAAAATCAACATTCTTGTTCAGGATTACCAGGAACCCTTCCGTGTGTACCGGATAATGTACACATCAGTAGGATAAACACAAAACCGATGACATTCCAATTCATTCAACTCAAAACACGGAAAAATATAATAGTGAGTCCTAACAAAATACATTTTACTATAAGGAGGAAAAACCCACGAAAAATTTTAAAACATAACAATACTCTTGATACTTTTGCTAACATAGCTCAAAACTTTTTTATTTTAAAGTTTATCGCTATAAAGATAAATTACAAATTATAATTTTAACTACACACAATACCTGAGGAAGGAACACTCAGGTAGGTAGCTCATTACCTGTCAGGGTATCACCAGTAAAACCCCCGGCTAGCTATAAAGTTGACAGATATGATTCTAATAAAATTATGACCATACCAAAGTATAAATCCAAAGTTCCCAAAACTATAACAAAATTATAAATGCGAGGAACTTATACATGCTCTTCCAATAATTAAAAATTTGGCCATAGATTAAAAAGTGAAAACCGGGTAAAACACAATTTCTTGCATTAATTTTAAGTACACTATAGTCTTTGTGGTATATAAAATCCTATAAGGATGTAAAAAGCTTCACTGGCAGTAGTCTTAACCTCAATTCATTGATACGTTAACTATTCCTTCCTTGGTCGTTTCAGAGGTTCCACTAAACGCTTTCTAAAAAATATTTACTTCTAATTTATATTATGGTACTAGTCTTTGACCTTAAACATTACTGTGCATGGAATTTATAGCATGCATGTGTGTATATACATGAATTTTTCAAGCTAGATTCAAGTGAAGCAGCTTCCCCTACAGAAGGAGGGTGAGGAGATCATGACAGCAAACTTGAATTATGTTTCTTTTATCAGTCCTATTGCCCCAGATGGTGAACCAAAACAAAGCTGTTAACTGAGAGGTGACATCACCACCAAGTTTTCAGGAACTTTCATAAACAACTGGTATTACGTTGACCTCAAATATAAGAAACAACTCCCTGACTAATACCAAGCCTTTATTAAAATCATTTATTTTTTAATTCAAACAAAGTTAACGGGTAGGCATGTTCATTTTTACTCTAAACTGCAGATCTAGATTATTATAAATTTATAGCTGATAATCATTTAATCTTATGCAGATAAAATTCTAAGCACTTCATATATACACATATATGTGTGTGCATGTACACATATCCTTAATCTTTAAAGCAACCCTGTGAGATTAAAACTAGTATTACTCCCATGTTCCCAGTTTAAATGTGAAGAAACTGAGTGGAAGAGAGGTTACCTAGCCATTAAGAGGTGTTTACAAATTACAACAAAAAGAAACACCAACATTTTAAAATACTTACCAAAAAATGTTTTTACAAAATATTTACATATATTCAGATTTCTTTCCTTTTTTAATTGAAGTATAATTGACTTGAAATATTATATTATTTTCAGGTGTAAACACAGTGATTTGGGATTTTTATACATTACGAAACGATCAGCACTGTTAAGTCTAGTTACCATCTGTCGCCAGAGTTACGGCAACATTATTGAGTATGTGCCCCCTGCTGTACGTTACATTCCTGTTACTTATTTACTTTCTCACTGGAAGTCCGTGCCTCAGCCCCCTTCACCTGTTTTGCCCATCCTCCCACCCCACCTTCACCTCTGGCAACCATGTGTTTGTTCTCTGTATCTATGAGTCTGTTTCTGTTTTGTTACATTTGTTTGCTTTGTTTTTCTAGATTCCACATATAAGTGAGATCATACGGTATTTGTCTTTCTCAGTCTGACTTATTTCACTTAGCATCATGCCCTCAAGGGTCCATCCATGTTATTACAAATGGCAAGATTTTATTCCTTTCTGTGGCTCAGTAATATTCCATTGTATATGTGCACCACATCTTCTTTATTCATTCATCTATGATGGGCACTTAAGCTGCTTCCATATCTCGGTTATTGTGAATAAGGCTGCAATGAACACAGGGGTGCAGATATCTTTTTGAATTGGTGTTTTTGTTTTCTTTGGATAAAAACCCAGGAGTGGAATTGCTGGACCACATGGTAGTTCTATTTTTAATATTTTGAGGAACCTCCATACTGCTTTCCATCAGATTTATTTCTAATGTTTTCCTACACAGACCAGCTTAAAGATTCACTCACATAGCTCACTCCCACACTTTCTTCGGACCTCTGTTCAAATACCACCTCATGAGAGAAGGCTTCCCTGACCTCCCTACACAAAACTGAAACCTGCCCCTGACCTTTCATCCCACACTCACACTCACTTTCTCCCTTATCTCTTGGTACTCAGCACCATATGACATAACAGCTATTTATTCATTCATGTCTTTATCTTCTCTATCAGGTGGATATAAGCTCCAAGAGTGTTTGGACTTCGCTTTGCTTACTGCTGAATCCTCAGTGCCTAGAAAGTGGCAAGCACATAGTAGGTGCATAATAAATATGTTACATGAATTAATCTTGATAGGAATTTAGCTCCTAGGTCTCCAAGACAGCTTGTACAATCTTTTTAATCTTCAGGACAACATCCATATAGAAATATTCTTTATAATCTTGAAAAAACTGGCTTAAAAAAGTGATGAGGATAAGCTGTGTGGCACAGCTAAAAAAGAAATAAATTAATAAATAAATGCAGGAAATGTCAGTGTAACCAAAAAAAATGTAGTTAAAAAAAAAATGTGATGAGGAGGAGGAGAAGGGGAGGATAAATAAGAATGATTTTACCTCAATGGTAAGTTAAGCACAGCAGAAAAGCAAATATATAAAAAGTACCAAATAATTCAGATTGAATTTCTTAACATCACTTTAAGAAAATTCAGATAATTACCTGCATCACTGACTGGCACTTATTCTCTGATTGAACTACATCATTTCTCCACACTTACTCCTTCAAATGCATATAACGTGTTTTTCAATGTGTAAAATAATGTATTTTCAATTTGTTTTGAAAAGTGGGCATATCATTATTGCATTTCAAAATCTCAAAACTGTATTTTTTCAACTCTAGAGTAATGCAAATAACCCAATATTAGAATCAGGAGACCCAGTTTCACATTACCTGTCTCCAACTATCTTATTTGGCCTTGGGGTGGCCATTTAACCTTTCTCTGAAAACATCAATACCTTTCTCATCGTTACACCCGGAATAGATACCCTAGAGAAATCCTGAAGCTCCTTCCGCTCTAAAATACTAAAACTTTACAGAATAAGGTTTTTATTTCTACTATCAGAGAACAAAACATAAAGATGTTATCTTATGTTTTATCAGTTAGCCAAATTTGCAAGGAAGCTAATTCACAAAATATTAAATAATGTTTTTAATAAATATCTCATACATTACTCAAAACTATATTAAAATTTTTAGGTCAAAAATATTAAACTTTTAATGGTCAAAGTGAAAAAAATTAGAAAATCTAGCAAAATACTTCTGAATGTTTTTCTATGACCCAAGAAAACTCTATTCTCCCTGCCTTTAGCACAGTAATGAAGACCTTCCAGAAGAACATTTCAGTGAGTAGCATAAAACCTGTGATTTAAAAAAAAAATGCTATTTTGACTTTTAAGTTATTATCAGTCTGAAGAGCTCCTCCAAATCAGAACTATTATAGAATCCACTCCCAAACCACTACTTGGCAACAAAGATGAATCTACCTATTACCAGGTTAGGATAGCAGCTATTATCATGGTCCCTTCATTTCTTTCAAGTAGCTCCAATGGAAAAAGCCTCAAGTGAATAATAAAGATCTCATAATAGCTCTTAAGAATTCGTTAGATGGTAGAAGGCACTAAAATGAACTCCGGAGAGTTAAAAAGAAAAAAAAAAAAACTCTCATCTTCTGATAAGAAAAAATAATTAACCTGACTTAATGCACCCGCGAAGGCCTTCCATAAATCAGACCTTTGTACTCCAAGAGCCAGATTAAAACCATACATCAAAAGGGTATGTAGATATTGTCTCGTAAGCACACGCAGAGCGTTTCAGCCTCTGCGCGGCTGCAGGTCTCTGGGCGCGGGGGGGGGGGGGGGGGGAGTGTGAGATACGCACGGTGCTGAGTTTGCCGGAGGTGACGATGACGCGCCTCTCGTGCAGCATGCTGGCGAAGAGCTGCAGCATGTTGTTCGCGTCCACAGCCACAAAGTACTCCGTGAGGTTCCTCTGCGCAAGCCAGAGACAACTGTGTAAGTTACAGGGGAAGTACCTGATACGTTCGCCACACAGTCTGAAGTTCAAACAGTGTTAGGAGAATAAGTGGTATTCATTAAAACAACTGAATTTAATTCTATTCTGCTGCCACACAGGGCACGTACGTAGCCTTCTACTATTATTTGAAACATAGCCCTACTCCAGGAAAACATTCTCAGAGGGTGATCAGAGCATCACATCTTTCCCACCCTCCCTCCCCAGGCACCTGCAAAAGAAGCCTGTTTTCTGGGCCCCAACCTAGACCTGCTGAGTAGTAATCTTCAGAGTACAGACCCAGGAATCCATTTTCTAAACAAATACTGCCAGTGATTCTTACACACACTAAACTTTGAGAACTGCTGCTCCAGAAAATACATTTGAGTCTCCCTCTGTTTGCCAATCAGTTAGCAGGCAATATCATTGTCTGATACTATACACTATGTATAAGGCAATCACAGGATGAGATGGGTTTATAAAGCAGACCTTTGATTCTTTATTAAGGAAGATCTCGTTTATATCCCATGTCAGGCCTGCTTTATACCACTATAACCAAATAAAAGTTGGTGTTAATTTGATTCCTTAACACTTCAAATTGTTTTCCCCACATAGGAACAAAACTGGGGTAAGCTACGTTAACTTTCACTTTTAGATCCTCTCCTTCTTACTTACTTTTAATTTTCTGTACTCAAACTTAAGCCCATCAGAAAGCAACAAAGTGATAAAGAGACTGAATGAGAGATGACAATAGACTGAAACTGCAGTGCCAGGTGCACTATGACCCAGAAGGCTAAAACTTCTAGTTGAGCAAGAAACTAAGAAATCCAATTGTTTCTTCTATTTCTGTGAGGTACAAACTTTCCCAGAACAAACCAGTAATCACAGCAGGGCACATAAATGGAAACAGTGAGTGATGCTGAATTTGGTGGAGAGATTCATTTCCTGTTTTCTCTAGCTGAAGCACACCTCACCTTCCATTTCAACTCTTCATAATACAAAATTACTTTTATGTCATTCAACATTAATATTTTTCCTATAATCTCAAAGATAATATTTCTCAATGCAGAATGCTGCCTTATGTATAGGTCCTTGCTTTTTTTTTTTTTCCTCTTCCCTAAACAGGACTTTTTAAAAATAAAATATATTAATGGAAATGTAAAAATGTATATTCTCAGTGGCAGTTTTTCCTTAGAATGGTTCTTTAAAACTTTCAAAGTCACAGCGAAGTTCGTGAAGTTTGTTAAATCAAGCTATTAGCGGTTTATTAGTAAATTTAAGAAAGGTACGAAGGGGAGAGGCTAAAGCAAGAGACTGACTTGTATTAACAACCCTGATGTGAGGGGCAGGCGTGCATAAGTCAAGGCGGTCAGTCAGCCTCCAGGAAACCTAACAGACACCCCCAGCCCACGGTGGTCTCGCACAAGACTTGAGGGCCTGTGACGTGACCTGCTGATCTGATGGTCTATCCCAGGCCCACGGGAAGAGCGGCTGAAGGCAGTCTCTCACAGGAGTTAACTGGACTCATCTGTACCAAAAACGCCACTGACAGTCTCGGTTCGAAATTAGGAAATTTACAACTGTCTTCTTGGACTTTGTTCATTCACTTATAACCCACGTGCTTTTGGAAACCAAACACTCAGTAGGTTCAAAAACATTTTTGGAAGAACAGTAGAGTTCTGAGGAAAATAATACATATTCCTTAGGTTGATGTTTCCTTCACTTTGATTGAATTATTTCTACTAATTCATATTATCTTTCCAAAACAAAGCTGAAAAAAATTATGAAAGGAAATACTTCCTTTTCACACAGCGTCCAAAAGTGTACTTGTCAATTCCATTTATCCATGTAAACTTCTCTACAGAATTTTAATTTGTAATAACTACTAAAACACTGAAAATATTTCTAGTAAGCCTACAATCAGGACTCTAAATAAATGTCAAATGTAGCAATTTTATAATTTCTTGTAGTATCCTTCAAGCCTTACAAAACATGTATTACTTATATTAAAAATCAGGAAATCAAGTAGAGAACATCTAAAATTTGAACAGAGATATGTATATACAAGGAATCTAAATACTATGGTCATTTCACTAAAGTAACTATTTGCGTGAAAATATTTCCCACTGCACGTGTTCATTCCCCGCCAACAGGAGTCATCTCCTGAGACGTCTCTTCTGCCTGATCTGGGGAGCTCAGGACCTAACTGAACACAGACTATCCTACTGAACTATCTCAAATGGTAGAAATCGTTTTTCTCATATAATTTGTCTTATCTACAACCAGATACTAAGAAGGAGGTAAAGTAGCAGATACATAAAGAAGAAAAAGAGATAACATTATTCTTTATTTTTTCATTTTTTCTCACAGAGAGTTACAATGTTTTCTATTTCTCTACAAAGAAATCCTTAAACAGTGAGACCAAAATAAATAAATTTCATAATATCAGTAGAATAAAAACATAGAAAACTTACACTCTCTGGTATTGTTGGGAGTCCAGTTACATCAGGGGCAATGAAGTAGGAATGCTAATCAACAGAAATAAATCACATAAGAAAAGGAGAATTAAAATTTGGTAGCATTATGTATAATTTGAGATAAAAAATTTTAAAACATATCAACTAAATAAATACCAAGGACTGATGCTCAGGGTTTGTTGAATTTGAGAGATTCTTAAATGAGATAGCAGGTTTATATGAGATTTAACAATAACTTTCTCATACAAAAAGTTTAAGTGTTGGTTAAAAATATTTCATTTTAAAATTGAAGTGGGAATCCTAGAAAAAGTTTATTAAGACGAAAAAAAGCATATTACTGAAAAATAGATAGATAGATAATTGTAACACGTTTGGTTTAGGGAGCCTGGAAAAATAAGGCTTGTTTACCCAAGAATATATCAAAATCTATTGAGATTTTTGAGTTCCTACAGTTAAGTCCCCATAAATTTCTCTGGTACATATCAGCCACTATATTATTTAGAAAGCAGAAATAAAAAATAATTTTTTAATATTTAAAACTTCTTAAAAGGTAATTAACCCAAAATATGACTTTTATACACCCACTAAACAAATGTTAATTAGCTTCTATAATATTCAAAGCAATACAACAGTTCATAGACATATTTACACAAAAAGCATACTGTGCACACCTTCACGTTTCACAGAATGTTCCCAAATTTTACCACCCAGAATCAGAGTACAAGTCAATCATCAAAATCATTTTATTTTCTGTTCATATTCATCTACAAAATCATTTTACTATCTCACATAAGGACCTATTTAATATTGTCTTATAATTGAAGATTTGGGGGGAAAAACCCATTCTAGCCAATACTGAGCACCAGTGAACTCGTCAGAGCAAGGCAGGTTGGCACAATCATAGTGCATGACTTGCAGGGTGGAAGAACAAGGTCCTGAGACCTTGGACAAAACATGTGACAGACACCCATGTAGTGAGCCCACTGTGACATCACCACCACTGACATGAGGGTAAGCATGGATTTGGTCTCTATGAGCTACTTGTATTTGGATGGATTTTTAATAGCACTGTATTTCATAAAGCTATGCTTTAAAAAAGATAGTATAAACAGAAAATATAATCCGAATGATTAATTTTCTTAAAAGAAGCAAATTTACCACTTCCCAACGGACTAGAGTGAATCTTAAAGACATAGTGAAAGAAGTAATTAACTTCCCAATTTAACAGTGATTTTCAGAAGCCAATGTCCTTTGAACTCACCCGTGCTAGGGAGGGCTGATCTTTCAGAACTTGCTCACTGGCAATAAATATCTCTTGGTTCTTACAATACATAAGAGACAAAATGAGTATTTTACTTTCATGGGAGAAATTTACACAACAATTTGCTGTGTATTTGAGACAAACCCATGTAGTCACATTATCCGCTGAAAACATCTGAATAGCATTAATTACAAATGTTTTAAATGCTGATTTGCTAGTTCTATGCTAGAAAAATCTTGAAGTACTTTAATTCTCGACTGAGAGTACAGAATTCTGTGGATATTTAACGGCTTGGAAATGTACTTTCAAAATAAGCATTTACATTAGATATTAACATTTCATAAAATCTCTGTGATATTCTAGTGGTTATAATGTCAAGTCTTGAAAAACTCATGTGATGGAATTTTCATGAAATACAAAATTTTAAGAAAATCACAGCAGTTTCTCAAAACTTGTCATATTTTTATAATGGAAATTCTGCAGACAAACAAAAATTTCTTTTCCACTTATGGAGGAACAAAAATGCCTATGACCATCAATGTTAACCTGACATCACAATACTAAAACTGTACTAGTAGGTGAAGACAAGTGTTTTCATCCCAGTTTTGCTGGTCATTAACTGCACGGCACTGGCACGTGACTTTATAACCTGTTACTGAAGTCAAATGAAATTACTAAGTGGACTTTACATAAAGGTTTATCAACCAGTTGGATTTAACAATACCTAAGATATTGTATTGAGAACAGGTGAACAAGATTTGAAACCTATCACAGACTACTGATTCAAAAGCTTATATGTGAGGCTTAAAATATAAAAAATAACCATCAGACATAGAAATACAACACAGTCACTCAGATTCCTTTACCAAGATTATTTCAGATATAATAAAAATCCTCTCCTTATCAAATGAAACTTCGATTTACTAGCAACTAACATTCAAATAGCTTTTCGTGGTATATCTAAATATATCATTTCATAAAATTCCCCAAACGACTTTCTCAAAAACTGATTCACTAAATTTCTCAAATGGATAAAAGGGAACATCAAAAGAGATTAACTTTTTTGCCTCACATCACACATTTAGTGACTGTGATTTAAACCAAAATCTTCTAGTCTTTAGGTATTAAGAAGCCTAGACATCTTTGACTTACTTCTTATTAATAAAGGTAAAGTGTTTCAATATCCAGTATTTCTGAAATGTATTTTTATAAGATATTTAGTTACTCCTGAACAAATAAGACAGTCAAATTTAGAGAATACATTTTTATTTCTCAGCTCTCTGTTAATAGCTGCCTCTATCATCTTAGCACTTACATGTTTCCTTCACCAGTTAACAAAGTGTTAGAATCACTTCATACATACAACTCTCCCAAAGAAAAACACTTATTTTCAGAAAATCCAGAGCTTTTCTTCCTTCTCCGGGGCATTTTCCCTTGTCCTTTGTACTTCATTCCCACTAACTGTGGACCTGCATTCTTTTGGCTTCAGTGACTACAAATCTGAGTTTCTCCTTCACTGCCCCTTCCTCCAATCCTTTCCCTCCACCTGCTCTCTTCTTCCATACAACTTCTTTGGGCAATTAGACCTTACCCTCTGCTCTATCCTCTCTACATTCTGCCCTTTAAATCGCTCAGTTATTCCTACAACCACGTCTGCAGATGACTCCCCGATTTGGGTTAAAAATTCCAGGTTATCCTTAGCTTTCCAGCCCCCAATCTCTAAATGACTACATAACATTTATTTCCACTTTGGCATTAAGCAGCAAAAGAGGATGCAGACATAAAGGGGCAGAGAACGTTATGCTGTCACAACAAGGGAACATTTCACAAAGGTGGGAACTGAGCTAGTTCTAAAGATACACAGTCTACACGAGGTTTTAGAGAAAGCTGTACAACCGAGAAAGCACAATGTTCACTCGAGAAGATGAACAGAACACTGTGACCAGAGTAGAGGATCAATTCATGGGGAAGAAAACTGAGACAGAAAAGTGAAAAGCTGGATTGAGGCTAAGAAGTGGATGGTCCTGAAAGGCCAAATATTTGGACAAATTCTACTGAAAATGGGGGACGACTGAAGGTTTTCATCAGGGGACTTTATATAGTTGAAGGAAGTTTGATCTTACGGCCTTTAGAAGGGACTGGAAGGAGAAGCTGTAGACTAAGGGCTGCCTGAAGTGATGGGCACCCAGACCAGGCTGCTGCCAGTAGAAATATCAAGAAGGAAACCACAGAGGAGAGCACTGTGATCAAACAAAATTACAGGGGGAAATCTAAGCAAGAAGAAAGTTATTACCAAAGAAAGAAGGAAATAAGGCTAACAATTTCCTTATCTTGCAAAAAACCAAAAGACCTAGAAAGAGAAAAACAAATACCGTATGCTAACACATATATATGGAATCTAAAAAAAAAAAAAAAAAAAAAAGGTTCTGAAGAACCTAGGGGCAGGACAGGAATAAAGACGCAGACGTAGAGAATGGACTTGAGGACATGGGGAGGGGGAAGGGTAAGCTGGGACGAAGTGAGAGAGTGGCATGGAGTTATATATATTACCAAATGTGAAATAGATAGCTAGTGGGAAGCAGCCGCATAGCACAGGGAGATCAGCTCGGTGCTTTGTGACCACCTAGAGGGGTGGGGTAGGGAGAGTGGGAGGGAGACACAAGAGGGAGGGGATATGGGGATATATGTATACATAGAGCTGATTCACTTTGTTGTACAGCAGGAACTAACACACCACTGTAAAGCAATTATACTCCAATAAAGATGTTAAAAAAAAAAAACACCAAAAGACCTATTAACACGATTACATACATTTCAAATTGCTTTCTCCTTCAATTTCTCTTGCATCATTATATATTTTCCTTCCTTAATTAGAACAGTTTGTTATTTTGGAAGAACCAAAATCAACATAGGTAAATTTTAACATTCTATTATATGCCAAATTAATGAAGAAAATTAACGAAAACATTCATATTTTGTGATTATTAATTTTGAACACTTACAAAGCCTCCCAAAGTACCAGGGTGATTTTAGTTATAGACGGTACAGTTCATTAAAAGTTTCAGTGGTAAATAATCTATACCACCACAGCCTTACTGCTTTGAGAAACTTTAATCATATTTCCAGTATTTGGTGATTATATTAAAAGACGTATTGAAGTATGGGGAAAGAAAGAGTTTTTTAACCCAGAATCTTTATCATATAGTTGGTTATATAGTACATTTTCAATACTTATTATGTACTGTTTTCATTTTATGAAGGGTATTTGGTATTGTATACTGGTGTGGGTGTGGGTGTGTATTTCCTTATTATGGATAGATTTCACCTGAAAATCAATGTTCCTTGCAATCAAAATATTCTCAGATATTTGGTAACTTTTAGCATATAATTTAAAAATCTGTGATTTAACAACTACCGAAGTATACATCTATCGTATCATGTTACGATAGTTAAAGCATGTCAGAAAGCCTCAATATCACCATGTAGTAATGTCAGTACAGGCATTAAAGTCTTCCTGGGAGCATGGGTGGTGACTCAGCAGAGTTTCTAAACTGCTGTGACTCAAAACATCAATTACTGACTCAATACTTACCACACTCAAATTGACAGGAGTGTTTGCCTTTGGTACTGGCTGGCTATAGAGTGATTTGAGAGTTTCATTCAAATCATCTTCCTAGAGTTAAAAAAAAAAAAAAAAAAAAGTACATTTTATAAATGAAATAGGAACTAAGTAAATACAATTAAAACTACTTGACAAAATCAATCACTGTGCCTTCTCACTTCAGACATGTTTTATACAGGCAGACCCTGAAGATACGGCAGGCTCAGCTCCAGACTACCGCAATTAAGCAAATACAGCAATAACGTGAGTCTCATGCATTTTTCAGTATCCTAGTGCATATAAAAGTTATGTTTACACTACACTGTAGTATATTAAATGTGCAATACCATTATGTCTAAAAAAAACAATGTCATACCTTAATTTAAAATACTTTATTGCTAAACAATGCTAACCATCATCTGGGCCTTCAGCAAGTCGGAATCTTTTCACTGGCGGAGGGTTTGCCTAGATGTTGATGCTGCAGACTGATGAGGCTGGTGGGTGCTGAAGGGTGGGGCCGCCGTGGCAGTTTCTTCAAACAAGACAATAAACTTTGCTGCATCAATTGACTCTCCCTTTCATCGGCAGTCTGCGATGCTGTTTGATAGCATTTTACTCACAGTAGAACTTATTTCAAAATTGGAGTCAATCGTCTCAAACCCTGCTGCTGCTTCAGCAACTAAGCTCATGTTATATTCCGAATCCTTTGCTGTCATTTCAACAATCGTCACGGCATCTTCACCAGGAGCAGATTCCATCTCAAAAAGCCACTTTCTCTGCTCATCCATAAAGAAGCGATTCTTCTTCTGTTCAAGTTTTATCATGAGATTGCAGCAATTGTCACGTCTTCAGGCTCCATTTCTAATTCTCATTTCCTTGCTATTTCTACCACATCTGCAGTCACTTCCTCCGGTCAAGTCTTAAATCCCTCCAACTCAAAGTCATCCAATAGGGTTGGAATCAACTTATTCAAGCTCCAGCGAATATAGATATTTTACCTCTTCCCATGAACCAAAAGTGCTCTTAATGGCATCTAAAATGGTGAATCCTTCCCAGAGGGTTTTCAATTTACTGTGCCCAGATCCATCAGAGGAATCACTATCTGTGGCAGCTACAGTCTCCCGAAATGTATTTCTTAAATAATAAGACTTCATAATAAATTTAAAAATGATAAATACAATAAGTATAAATATAAACATAAATTTAAAATAATGATAATAATAAATAAGAGTCAAAATTACTTCTTGATCAACGGGCTGAAGAAAGGATGTTGTGTTAGCAGGCGTGAAGAAAACAATAATCTTGTTGTCCATTTCCATCAGAGCCCTTGGGTGAACAGGTGCACTGTCAATGAACAGTAACATTTTGAAAGGAATTGTTTTCTGAGCAGTAGGTCTCAACAGTGGGTTTAAAATATTCAGTAAACCATGTTGTAAACAGATGTGCTGTCATTCAGGCTTTGTTGTTCCATTTACAGAGCACAGGCAGAGTAGCTGCAGCATAATTCTTAAGGGTCCTAGGATTTTCGCAATAATAAATGAGCATTGGCTTCAACTTAAAGTCACCAGCTGCACTAGCCCCTAAGGAGAGAGTCAGCCTGTCCTTTGAAGCTTTGAAAAGTAGGCACTGACTTCTCCTCTCCAGCTATGAAAGTCCTAGACGGCATCTTCTTCCAATAGAAGGCTGTTTCCTCTACACTGAAAATCTGTTGTTTAGTGCAGCCACCTTCATTAATTATCTTAGGAGATCTCCTGGATAACTTGCTGCAGCTTCTACATCAGCACTTGCTGCTTCACCTTGCACTTTATGTTAAAGAGATGGCTTCTTTCCTTAAACCTCATTAAAGCAACCTCTGCCAGCTTCAGTCTTTCCTTCTGCAGCCTCTTCGCCCCTCTCAGCCTTCGCAGAGTTGAGGAGAGGTAGGACCTTGCTGTGGATGAGGCTTTGGCTTAAAGGAATGTTGTGGCTGGTTTGATCTTCTATCCAGACCACTAGAACTTTCTCCATATCAGCAATAAGGCTGTTTTGCTTTCTTACCATTCATGGGTTCACTGAAGTAGTACTTTTAATTTGCTTCAAGAACTTTTCCTTTGCATTCACAACTTGGCTAACTATTTGGTGCAGAGGAACGCTTGCATTTTCCATGTTAATTTTAAAATCACAAACCTAGTTTTTAAGAAATAGGTACAATTTAAGTAAGATTATTGTACTAAGATGCAACTTTGATGCAAGATGCAAATATTCTAAATACTTCTTTTCTAAGAAGCTCTTAGTTACTACTTGCCCCATGATAAATGGGATTATGTAAAATATATAACACATCTACTTTATGGGATTTGTACAGTAATAATGTACCTTGATGTGCACACTCACTTTTCTGAAATACACATACAAATGAAGTAATAAATATGTGAAGGTAGCTTCTCATATACATAGTTATTTTTATTCTCTCTTAAAATGTTTATGTTGGGAGAATAAACCAAAGGTAAAGGCAGTTGTTCAAAGAAGTTAATCATTCATTTTAAGGGATATGGATACAAGACACACATGACTTCTCACAATCTCTCTTATAACTTGACTATGAAAACTTAATAATTCAGATCTCTACAAATTCTTGCAAAAGTGTGTACTCAAAACTGCCTATTTGGGCCTCCCTGGTGGCGCAGTGGTTGAGAATCTGCCTGCCAATGCAGGGGACACGGGTTCGAGCCCTGGTCTGGGAAGATCCCACATGCCGCGGAGCGACTAAGCCCGTGAGCCACAATTGCTGAGCCTGCGCATCTGGAGCCTGTGCTCCGCAACGGGAGAGGCCACGATAGTGAGAGGCCCGCGCACCGCGATGAAGAGTGGCCCCCACTTGCCGCAACTAGAGAAAGCCCTCACACAGAAACGAAGACCCAACACAGCCATAAATAAATAAATAAATAAATAAAATTAAAAAAAAAAAAAACTGCCTATTTTCCTTAGTGTATATATGTCAATGTTACTCTCACTTCACCCCAGCTTCCCCCTCTCCCCCGTGTCCTCAAGTCCATTCTCTACGTCTACGAATGTAAAATAGATAGCTAGTGGGAAGCAGCAGCATAGCACAGGGAGATCAGCTCGGTGCTTTGTGACCACCTAGAGGGGTGGGATAGGGAGGGTGGGAGGGAGGCTCAAGAGGGAGGGGATATGGGGATATATGTATGCATATGGCTGATTCACTTTGTTATACAACAGAAACTAACACAGTGTTGTGAAGCAATTATACTCCAATGAAGATCTATTAAAAAAACCCAAAACTGCCTATTTGAAATTCTCTTTAGAATGACCTAAAAAGAAGGACTCTAAAGCATTCATCACTTGACCATTTAAGCAATGAAATATACCACAGGATATTCTGGATGATACTGATGTTCTGTGTGTACAAAATTCTTATGGAAACAAATTTTTTAAAAGTCTAGCTTTTAAGAATCCTTTGTAGTTGCCTAATGCTGATCAGGTAAGGATAACTGACTGTGAATCTAAATTCCAATCTAAATACCCTGTGGCACTGAATTAACAATGAAAAGAAAAATTATTACAGTCATAGATTTACTTCCAGTTATTGATTAATACTGTGAACTTATTTTTTTCCACTAATTAGGAACACAAATGTAGTCTCCCTCACGTCCTCTCTTCAGGAAACCACAGTATGTTTTTTTACATATTCCAGTACTACATATGGTCTCAGGGAGCATATGACATACAATAAGTATAAGTATTAAGTTTCTGAAGGTAACGTATTCAGAAGTTGGACATCTAATACAATTAATGTTGGTTCCACATGTTTACTCAAAAACACAAAGAACAAGAAACTATCATGAAGTAGAATTCTGGTTTTGAGTTTTCAATGCAATAATTGAATACTGTTATTTCCAGTTATTTTCTTAGGAAAATGAATAACTGAATAGTTTATATATAAAATTGTACAAGTGTAAAATGACCTTCTAATGAATATTTCACAGAATTAAGTACATCAAGTGTAGAGAGGGAAATGTTTACACACACAGCACACACACACAAACCCTGGACTTTTGACAAACACTAAAAACATGCTATTATGTTATAATAGTAAACTTTGATTGCCAAATTAGGAGATTGCTCACTAGAAGAGTAAAAGAAGTGTCTTAATTTATTAATAATACATTTAAATTCTATTTAATAAAAAGTATCTGGAGTAGTATTTGTATTGAGTTTAGGTCTGTTTTTAAAGATATTTACACTGAATCTTAAAAGATGAGTGTTCTACCAGTGTTCTAGGAAATTTAAGTGGCTCCAATAAGTGGATAGTATATTGTGTGTAGAAAAGTGGGAGCAGATAAGCCAGGAAGGACTATCAGATGCCAGATCATGAAGCTTCTAATATGTCAAGCTGCACACATGTTTAGATTTTATTCTAAGGAAGAAAAGGAGCCACTGAGAGGATTATAAGCAAGCAGTAAAATAATATAATCAGGTTTCAGAAAGATCATTCTTAGAGATCAGAATATGGTGGTACTTACAACTAAGAATGTGTATAAGATGCCCATAAGTCATTTCTAGAGAGAAGAGAAAAGAAAACTAAGAACATAAGAACACCAAAATTATAGGTGTAGATAAAGGAAAAAGTTCAAAGAAAGACTGAGGCTATAACTAAAAGCAAAGAAAACAATGTCAGATGACCAAACAAAATACAGTCTCAAGTGTGGAGGAGTATCAAGTAAGAATTTAAGCAGATAGCCAGAGACCAGAAAATATACCCTACATTTCAAAATTAGAAATCAACAACAGGCAATCATTGCAGATTTTTTTTAAAAAAACTTTTATTTGAATTAAATTGCATCAAATAGCACAGCTAATATCTTAGTAGATTAGTCCTTGTTTAAAATAGGGAAGAATGATTAAGGGGAAAATTTACAAACTATCATCCCAGAGAAGTTCATTAATTCAAAGCAAACTTCAGTTTCTGTTTTGTTTTTATTTTTAAGAAAAAAGGATAAAGATGTAAAGATAAATATAAGAGCTAAAGCTATAAAATTCTTAGAAGAAAAAAAGAAAGCTTCATGACATTGGATTTGAAAATTATTTCTTGACATGACACCAGAAGCACAAAGCAACAGAAGAAAAAAACAGATAAATTGGACTTCATGAAAGTTAAAAACTTTTGTGCATCAAAGGACACTATCAACAAAGTAAAAAGACAACCCACAGAATGGGAGAAAATATTTGCAAATCATATACCTGATAAAGGATTAGTATCTGAATATGTAAATAACTCCCACTCCTCAACAACATGAAGACATGATTAAAAAATGGCAAAGGACTTGAATAAATAATTCTCCAAAGAAGATATACAATGACCAATAAGCACATGAAAAGACTGTATTGCTAATGTTTACGGAAATGCACGTGAAAGCCACAATCATATACCACTTCACACCCATTAGGATGGCCATTATAAAAACAAAACAAAACGAAAACAAAAAATAACTGCTGGGGAGGATATGGGGAAACTGGAACCCTGTGCATTGCTCGTGGGAATGTAAATTGATGCACCCACTGTGGAAAATGTTACAGCAGTTCTCCAAAAAGTTAAACACGGAATTACCACGTTATTCAGCAGTTCTACTTCTGGGTATATACTCAAAAGAATACACGGACTCAAACAGTTACTTGTACACCCACGTTCATAGCAGCTTTGTTCACAACAGCCGAAAGGTGGAAGCAACCCAAGTGTTCATCTAAATATGAATGAATAAACAAAATGTGGTGTGTGAATAACGGAATATTATTCACCCTTAAACAGGGAGGAAATTCTGACATATACTACAACATGGATGAACTCTGAAACATGAAGTGAAATAAGCCAGTCACAGAAGGACCTATATTGTATCATTCTACTTATACGAGGTACATGGTCCGATGCAGACAGACAGAAAGTAGTACGATGGTTGTTGCCAGGGACTTGGCAAGGGCAGGGAGGAATGGGAAGTTGCTGTTTAATGGGTAGAGAGATTCAATTTGGGAAGTAAAAAGGTTGTAAAGATGATGGTATTGATGACTGCAGAACAATGTGAATGTATTTAATGGTACAGAACTGTACAATTAAAGACAGCTAAAATGGTAAATTTCATGTTAGGTGTATTTTACCACAATTTTAAAAATGGGGAAAAAACATGACTTACCAGTTCCTTAGCCAAGTAATCTGCCAGAGTATTTAGAAGCTTGTAATATACTTCAAACCATGGCAGGTAACTGTAAAAAAAAAAAAAAAAAAAAAAAACCTTTAAAAATGTGTGTGTGTGTGTGTATATATATATATGTATCATTTAGAATCAAGAAACAAGATGGCAAAATAAACACCAAATCTAGATTATTTCAAACAGGTTGATCCTGGAGGGCAAAAAAGAACTATACCCATGTTCTCTTTACTGTTACAGTAAAATTTTACATATAATCTACTATTAGTTTTCATAAAGTAATCAGAATCCAAAGTTCCATTATAAAGGTTATTCATTACACACTTCTATTTTATGTTAGCAGCACCGAAAATCACTTAATCCCATTGCGTAGTATGCATGGTATGAGTGCACCAAAAGCACTCATAGAATAAAAATTAACCACTGTAATAAGATAATATCAAATAAAAACTAATTTTAAAAAGCTTTTAAAACAAAGATATAATCATTTCTTTTTAAATATTACTGAATTAAGTATATAAAAAATAGAATTATGTGCTTATTAATTAAATCAATTCTTTGGAAATTGATGTTTACATAGGATGGTAAATTTCAAAATAAATCAATACAAGTAAGAAAGCCTATTTTTAAAATTGTAAATATTATAAATAGCATTTAAGTATCAAAAACACATGTAATTTAAAAATCATTTTGATTCATTTTGCTAGACACAAATATAATTAATTTTATGAAAGCAAAATACTAAATCCAAAAATCAATTGTACAAAATAAAATCTGTACTCCTTTTCAAATTAAGGTATGTATATTTAAAATCTATCCAAAGTTTTTAATTGTATATTAAAATGTACACTTTTCACATATAAGAAGAGTAAATCACAAAACACACCAGTGTAGTTAATTATCAGTTAACAAATACTCATTTTTTTCTTCAGAGAATGACTACAACAGACTACTTTTTAAGCGAAAAAAGTGTGATATTTTTACTACACAATTATATACTGACAAGAGTACAGATACACAAAACAGATTTAATAATCAATGACTAGAGCTTAGAAAAACAGCATCCTTTCTGCATTTTTTTCATATAATGTCTGATTTATTAGTGACCATGAATGATGCTTTTTAATTAGGAGTAGCCTAAAGTCATAACAAAAGAACAGTCAGGTAAACGACAGTATCCTTACTCAGCAGAATGCTATAGAGTTCTTTAAAATGATCATTATAAATAGTAAGTAATGATATAAAAGATGCCTATCATATTTAAAAATATCTACCAACTTTTCATTAAATCTAGCATATTGAGTAGTACATCCATTTATCTCTGTGCCCTTTGGAAATGCCACTAAAATGACTGTAAATAAATAAAAAGGGTATAAATTAATGAGGACAAGACAAATGCAATAGAAAGCAACACAGGTGAATGGCTTTGTAAAGGTGGTAAGCAAGCAAAGAATAACTGACTTTGCAGAAAAGAGAAAACCAAAACCTGAGTGTCAACAGAAGGGAAAATGACCATTAGCCAATAGACTGGCCCCCACAGGATCCTGAAACACTGACCTGGGAATCTCTCAAAGGAAAAAAACACCTCAAAGGCCCTATATTTTCTTGTGAAACCAACCACTGCACATACAATGATGCTAATTCAGTTTAGTGCCTCTATCTTAAATATAAATTAACGGTCCAACCACCAGAAATTTGAGGAAATACAGACATCAATACAAACATAAAAGGAACTCCAAGTAAACAAAGACAATACAAACATCAGGTGAAAGTTTTAAAACTTATCATTAATATCCACAGGAGCTGAATAAAGAACAGGACGCTTCTTTTTTTTTTTTATTGTTCTAATCTAGTATTTATTTTTTTTATTTTTTATTTTTTAACATCTTTATTGGAGTATAATTGCTTTACAGTGGTGTGTTAGTTTCTGCTTTATAACAAAGTGAACCAGTTATAACATATACATATGTCCCCGTATCTCTTCCCTCTTGCGTCTCCCTCCCTCCCACCCTCCCTATCCCACCCCTCTAGGTGGTCACAAAGCACCGAGCTGATCTCCCTGTGCTATGCGGCTGCTTCCCACTAGCTATCTATTTTACGTTTGGTAGTGTATATATGGAAGCAACCTAACTGTCCATCGACAGATGAATGGCTAAAGAAGATGTGGCACATATATACAATGGACTATTACTCAGCCATAAAAAGAAACGAAATTGAGTTATTTGTAGTGAGGTGGATGGACCTAGAGTCTGTCATACAGAGTGAAGTAAGTCAGAAAGAGAAAAACAAATACCGTATGCTAACACATATATATGGAATCTAAGAAAAAAATAAGAAAAAAAAAAAAAAAGGTCATGAAGAACCTAGGGGCAAGATGGGAAGAACAGGATGCTTTAAACAAAATGAAATCTAAAAAAGGAGAAAGAAGTGAAAAAATAAATTTTTGACAATAAGAACAAGTTCTTAGAAATTCAAAATACAAATGCTGAAAAAAATTAAAATCAATAGAAAGATTAGAAACTAAATGACGAATATCTCCTAGGAGCTAGGATAAAGAGACGAACTGATAGAAAATAAGAGTAAATATTAAAATATCAGTGTATCAATCTCGACTATCATGTAGTTGACTAATAGTGGTTCTAAAAAGAAAAAAGTGGGAAAAAAGAAAATTTCTTTTTAAAAATTACTAGAAAAATCCCAGAACTTTAGACATGAGTTTCCACATTGAAAGTGCCACCGGGGTAACTGTAAAATAAATGAGCCAAACCAGAGTATCACAGTGAAATTCCAGAACAGGGGCGACAGAAAAGCACCTAAGAATTTCCAAAGAGACAAAACAGGTAGCGTACGAAGGCATCAAATCCAAAATGTCCCTGAACCTCTGTCTCAACAGCAATTCTGGGAAGTCAGAAGATAATGCCTCCAAAAGGCAGAGGTTAAATCCCTTGCAACCTAGAATTCTTTGTCCAGAGAAACTATCAAGTTTGGAGAGAGACTAATAGCAGTTTCAGTCTTTCTAGAACTCAAAAATTTACCTTCTCCATAATATTCTTGGGAAGCGACAAAATGGAAGAGTGAAGCAGAAAGGAGGAATAGGGGGATAAAGAAACAAGAAATTGAATTCCAGGGAAGAACAGGTAAGTCTCAACGCCTGGCGAGCGACCAATCCAGATGGAAACAGGCATGAGGGCCTTGGGTAGGATTTTCTGGGACAGGGGGTTGCAACAAGCTGACAGCCTCATGTGGGAGTCTGGAAAAACCTGGGTGAGCATGTGCCAAAGCTCTGTCGGTTTGGGGAAAATCTGAGAATCAGAAGTTAGCATAGGTAATCTCAATTTTCACGTTTAAATTACTCAACGCTTCTAACCCTGGTGCTTAGATAGCTAATCTACTTTCTACCGCATCTTTCGCTTACAAAAAAAAAAAACCCAAAAAACCTTAAACATTACTAATACTGTTTTTAGATTATCAACTCAATATCATGCAAATTACCACATCATGTTTTCCATACTCATTATAACTCAATGAAATAATTTTCACGGAGGATGTCCTGCCAAGACACACTGTAGTTCCTTGGATACAGTACAATCTCTTTCATTTGAAGTCATTTCATAGTCACATTTCAACTTTTAACAGCCTGAAGAAATTGCTATTTCAAGAAAATGTCAATGTGTTATGTAATTCAGATCTATATGCTCAGATGAGATGAGACCTAATCTATTCAAGGAACATGCAGGTCTGTTTCTATCCTGCTCTCAAGAATCTTAAGATAAAGCAAGATTTATTGACTTTAGGTGGTTTGCATGTCTATCTGTTAATCCTTATATTGTCATTTTCACCTTACTCAAATACTGTGGAACCTTGTTTAAACTTCCTTCCTGGTTCACTATAAAAATAAGATATGTAATAAATATCTCATACGTTATTGCAAAGTGAGAGAATCTTTTTTTTCTAGACCAAATGTTCTGGTTTTCTCATCTTTACATTATTACTTTTCATTGATTATCTTCCCCTTCCAATTTCTTTTCAAATTATGAAAACAAACTGGAATCCAATTTTCCATTAAAAAGCTAGTTTATACCAAAAAACCACAATTTATTTGTAAGATTATGGACCTGTTTTTGAAAATGAAACAAACTGAATTAATAATTGATTAACAGTCAGTTTACTTTTCAAAATTTAACAGTGCTAGGTGTTTTGGTATCATTTTATAATTGTTATTATTTTTTATTATCTCCAAGAATACTTTCAACTGCATTACATCCTGATACCAGGCTATGTTTGTTCTTTATACAGGGATGCTGGATTTTGTTCTCATGTTCATTCAACTCTTGACTCTATTATATATAGATCACTGCTATAAATCAGACTAATATAATTTTTTAACTATTATAACAAGGCTTACACCTATGAGATATTTCTCACAGTGATCTCTAAGGCTCCATCATGCTTAATTATTTCTGTTTGGACAGTAAGACTTAGTAGTCAGGTCTATGCCCATCTAGGGAGTAGAGAGCAGAATCTAAGAATCAGAGATTCCACACATTAAAATAACTGGAAGTACAGAGAATAAAACTTCTTAGGCACTAACTATATGTATGAAAATACTCTAGGTACTTTATACGTGTTCTCTCATTTAATTCTTATAATAATACTATGATGTATATTTGACTAAACTAAGGTAAAACAACTTATCCAGGGTCACAAAGCTACCAAATGGCAAGCCTGAGATTAGAACTCTGACTGAGCAATACAAGCTCAGGGGTCTACCAATCACCCAATACAGGCATGTACTTCTATAATACCCAGCCTTTGAATAAACATTGTCCAATGAACAGATGTTTTCAGGATGCTGCATAAAATGTGACAAAATTCATTCATTCTGGTTTAATCTTAAATCAGCCTACTTATAATTTCTATCCACTAAAGTAAATTCTATCTTCTAAAATTTGTTTAACTAATGTTCAGAGCATTACCTTCCTTTCTGCCTCTTAAATTATATTTTATGCATATGGGCAAATTTCCCAGCAGATAAACATCTGTTTAATTTGATTCTTTCATTTCACGGATTGGTAATTCCTTCCAATTATAGATTTTAGTACTGCTTATACGTTCATCACTGTGGATAAAAATTTTGAAAAGGATATGGCCTGCAACATGGTACAAGATCTCTGCCCAAACAACATAAATCTATCAACATCTAAGTATATTTCGATCAGTAAGAAGACTCATAACTGCATTATCTATTGTCTAGCCAACATTTTTCTCTATATATAATGTGTTCATGAGAGATAATGGGACAGACTCTTTCAAATTTCTACAACAGCACTGCCTGATACACCAGTAAGTACCATCACCATAAAGAACTGAGTTTAGTTACACACAATGTGCTTTGTGAACATGTACCGGTTCTTGGTGATAACTAGCTCCTTTTTTTTTTTTTTTTTTAATATTTTTAAGTTGAGGGCATTCTTTTTTTTTTTTTTTTTTTTAAAGCTTCTTTCTTTCTTTTTGGCTGTGTTGGATCTTCGTTTCTGCGCGAGGGCTTTCTCTAGTTGTGGCAAGTGGGGGCCACTCTCCATCGCGGTGCGCGGGCCTCTTACTATCGCGGCCTCTCTTGTTGCGGAGCACAGGCTCCAGACGTGCAGGCTCAGTAGTTGTGGCTCACGGGCCTAGTTGCTCCGCGGCATGTGGGATCTTCCCAGACCAGGGCTCGAACCCGTGTCCCCTGCATTGGCAGGCAGATTCTCAACCACTGCGCCACCAGGGAAGCCCCCTAGCTCCTTTTTAAGAGTACATATCATTCATGTTTTTTTTTTAATGAAAACATCACTTGTATCCAAGTGGAACTACTCTGTAACCTAGTCACGCTCCTAGGATGTCAAGGAAACAGGGACACTTTCCGTTGCAAATAAACAACAGCATCCAGAGCGGAGGGTGCAAACTGGCTACATGCAGACATATCCAGCCCTCAGTCATATTCTGTTTGGGCAACGCACCATTGTTGTTGTTGAACTGAGTAAGTGGCCAACTTCTAAATCAGATAATTCACTTAAAAATCTAGATTTCTTCTCTTAAAAATCAAAAGAACTGGCAATACTGGTTACACTTTTTTTTTTTTTTAACTTTGCAACAAATACCTAAAGCTGGGTAACAGCTTCTGTCTTTGGATGGGGCACGTGCTATTTATTTGGATCACCCCAATTTCCTACTGTCAGCCAAACCTGCTTATCTCATTTTAGGCCCTTACCTTGTCCCTACAGGTAACTGAATTCACAACCCCTGGCATGGAGCAACTATTCAACAGGAAGTCCTGCTCACTTTTTTATATGACAAGAAAATGGTCCAGGGTACACAAAGTAGTCAATAAATCAAATATTTTAACAAGATTCCATTGCACACTTTAAAGATAAAACGTGTGCCCAAAAAATACATACACACACACATATATAAAACAAATATTATAAATTATACAAGCTTACCTTGCTCAGGTAAGAAATGTTATTCTCATGTTTTTATTTTTGTGGTTTCTTAGATAATTTTCAAACAACATATGTTCAAAGCAATGAATTTTTAACTAATGTATAAGCTCCTAAGCTGATTATCATTAAGTTAAAATAGTTTTCACTAAATTTTATAGTCCCAATCTGTTTTTGTACAACCAAAGACAAAAATCCCAGAAAGTTTTTAAAAATATATTCAACATATAATGACTAAATAAGATATTTTACTTGAATTTTATAAAACTGAAAATGTAATTCTTTAACAAAGGATTCCTGGGACTCTCATAGTCTTGTAAACATACATAAATGTAGAACAAATACATGAAGGCCAATTATTTTAAAACGAAAGTCAAAGAATCTCCTAAGATTATTTCCTTAATTTTTCATAAAGACATAAGGCAAAGGACAGATGTATATGTAAAGCCATGAGCCCACTTAGTGGCAGGGAGACTTCCCTCACACTTGTGCTTCCACTATCCAGCTGATAAAACTTTTACATCCAAAAGTCAAAGGTTAAATAAAGGAAAGGAAATGTTTTTTGTCAAATAGTCAGGTAACCACTAACAGTCTAAGTGGTCAGCAGGAACCTAACTTAGAGTAATCAAATAAAACTAAGGAAACTGCCTTTCCGCGGAAAAATGTCTAATGTCTAGAGGCTGTTTTTCTGTCTGGAAAACTGACACAAAATGTGTAAAACTGAAACATTCTGCTTCTAAGGGACTTGCCTCAAGGAAGAGTGTGAAAGCCTCAAGTTTGGTATGAGTTACAGGAGAGGGGGGAAGGGAGGACTACAGAGGCCGCAAACACCAAACTGTCTTCCTTATGCAAGTATTTCATTGTGAACCCTTGGCGACAACTTTATAGTTGTAAAATTATGTTAATCAAATTAGGGGAAAAGTTATTTCTTGCATTTTTGCTATTATACGAAAGCAATTCTAAATACAAACAATGGCATGATTTAAATTAGTAATATCTCAAGGTATTTTTGAAATCTTGTTAAATTAGGAGAGACATGCCATAGAAAAGGCTAAAGCATACAAAATTCAAAATTAAATATTGACTTTTATATTAAATAAACCTGAATTCTAATATTTCTTCTAAAAAGTGAATGAAACAAATACAAATTAAATACACTTACTTTCGAAACTTATAATAACATAAATCCAGTAGAAGAAGAACCCATGGTTTTGAGAGCATTGTGTGCAAATTTCCCAGCTTAGAACTCTAAGGTAAATCTAAATTACTTTCAAGTCTTATACAATGGCATCATCCAGGATGAAAAGTAGCTTTAAAGCTTTATGTGAAAATTTTCTAGCTCATAACTCTAAGGCATAGAGTAGTTTTTATTAATAATGTATATAAATCACTTAGCAAAATGCTTGGCTTACAGTAAACAAACACTAAATGATGTTGCTATTAATTTATTTGTTATTATTAGTATTATCATTGTCATCTCTAACCTAAAAGTCTTTGCTATTCAAGAAATCCAACACTCAGAGTTATTTTTTGCTTTTCTAATGAAATTTACTACCAATTTGTACTTAATTTTACTTTGTATTAAAAAAATCTTAAACATCCTTAAATGTATCCCATTTTCATTATGACTACTCTTTAGGGACCTAAAATATTTTAAACTGTTCGACAGCAACAAAAACTCAAGAGATATTTATACTTTTCTTTTAAAATTTAGATCATTAAAACACAAACATTAGAAGGTAAAATAAATGAAGTTTTTTGATGAAGATATAGTTGACCACAATAAAAAAAATTTAGTGTTTAACAGGATATAAAGACAACAGGAGAAATTATTAATTTCTATCTAAGAATCTTAAATCACTGATACTAAAAATGACCTCTGAATAATCAATCCAGTATTATCTCGCAACAGAATAACTAAAAATGCAGTATGTCTCAATATAAATGCACTAATTTTTCACAAAAGACAGCTTCAAGAAAAAGATGCTAAACTTTTTTCATATTTGAAAGTCACAATATACTCCAGGTAAAGAAATAAGTAACTAATTTTAAAAACTATAATCAGAAAGGGAATCATCTTTGTGCTAAATCTCAACTTTTAAGAAAAAAAAGTGAAATGACCAATTGTCAGATTAAGCATGTACAAAAATTCTCAGCACTTAACAGTGGATAATATGAAAGCCATAGAAGCTTTTTCAGTTTATTAACTGCTTCTATATATATATTCATTCACTTTACCAACTGTGAATAAACACTACAGTTAAATATTTAGTTTGCTATCCAATAGAAAGATTTATAAATGTGTCTTAACAAGTCATGGAAATAAGTCTAGAATGAATACCAAAATTTAAGTAATGGTTATGTTTTACATATATAAGTGCCTTTATTTTCTTTTTCTTTATTTTCTTCCAATTTTTCTATAGTAAAATATGTTACTTTTGTTAACAGAAAAGCATGGTTAAAGACATATATTTCTGTGTCTTGCTTATTCAAGTATTTTGTCATTTTTCTCAATAAATTTTAGCCCTATTAATGCTTAATTCTAAGAAGCCTTAGAATTTAGGACTTAGAATTAAGGCTGAATTCTAAGAGGACCAGGGCATTCCCAAAACACTGAATGCAAACATTACTCTAAAGCCCTGGCAGCCACCAGTGAACACTCAGAACACCAGCAGAGGTGGTCTTCTCTCACAGAACCCCTGGAAGCAGCAGAGTCTGGAATTCAAGAAATTAGCCTTTCAATGAAGAGACCTGATTGCCCCAACCAAGCCCATGAATAATTCGTTTGCTACTTCTACCTTCCCTTCCCACAACCCTCCAAAAATGACTACTTAAATTCTAAGTCCTGGTTATATATGAAACTAAACAAACTTTCTCCTAAGATGTATCTTAAAGATACGATGAAATTGAGTGTTGTTGGAAGAGAAAAAATAGTAGGAAATAAATTGTAGGTGTAGTCACATTTCTCCTGTCCTCTCACAAAGCATTTCCACCACGTTGAACATTCTGTGTTGAAATTACAGAAAAACACTAATATCTGGCTCTAACATGGTGATGGGAAGGTCACCTCACAAGTAATATTTTTTTCTCTTCCAAAGATCATTCTTTCGCACTGTGATTCCAAATTTCAAGTGTGTAGAATGAAATGCCTGCTCCCTTCCCATTCTTAATTCTGCTAGTCAACAATGACCAGCTGCTGCCTTTGGAGTATCTCCATGAAAACACACTTGTAGGACCATTTCCTGTCCTGGATGTCTTACCTGACAAAAGATGATCTGGGTAAATTCCCACACATTTTTAATATGCTCTTTATATAGTCCTGACATCTCAGAATTTTAGAGCAGGAAAAACTGCTTAAAATTACTTTGGCTCACTGCAAAAAGTGGATGAATGCTGAAGTGTACAAAGTAAAAGAATTAGAGATCTATCCTTTTATAAGTATATACAATCATATATTAATATATAAATCTGTTATTGACCACTCCTTAAAATATACACATTTATATATACATATAACTTGTTCTTTACAAATATAAGAACACACTATAAATATTACCTTGAAACTTTTCATCATTTCACAATATATCATAAACATTTCTCCAAGTCAGTATCTGTGTGTATAATTTTTCCTAACAGATAAATAATATTCCATAGTACTAGTCATTAATTCATTAATGTATTTAGTCAACAAATATCTATTAAGAGTTTACTACTGTAGGCACTGGGAATACAACGCATCAGTGAACAGCACAGATAGCGTTCCGGCAGGGAGGGGGCACAAAGTGGAGCCTGGGGAATGGACCATAAAGCACCTAATCAATTCCTCCTGAGAGACATCTACGTCCAGTGGTTTTGCTCTTATAAACCATGTCATAATAAATAACTTTGGTCACACTTTACTGCTCACCACTGGGAATCCTGAGATTTAAATTTCAGGAACTGGAATTAACTGAGTCAAGGAGAAGGAGACTTTAAAAATCTGATAGATATTTTTAAATTCCCCTTCAAAAAGTCATGTCATTTTACAGTCCTACAAGCAGCACATGAAATATCTATTTCCCCTCATGCTTTTTTTTTTTTTAGTTTTTCATTTCTGCCCATCATAATGTGCTCGTTTCTTTTACCTTTAGTAAGGCTGAGCATCATTCATAGGTGTGCATGTGTGTGTGTGTATATATATATATAAAATATATACACATATATATGTATATATATGCTATTCACATTTCCTCTGTGAATATGCTGTTCAGATGCTTTACGTATTTTTCTATTGGGTTGTTTCTCTCTCTTATTGTACTCTATGGTGATTAACTCTCTGTCACAGTGGTTGTAAATATAGTCCTACCAGCTTATTATTGGAATATTCAATTTCCTTACTATATTTGTCACCAAACAGAAGTTTTCGTCATTACGTAGTCAAAAGATGGCAACGTTTTTGGCTTCGGGATTCAATGTCAGGATTCAAAGGCTCTCACGGTTACAGTAGTTTTTAAAAATCAACAGCAATCTCTTCTAGCACGTTTAGAGTTGCATCCTTCCTTTCAACACTTTTAAAGTTAAATCTAAAGTGGTGAAGACTCAGTGTAGTCCATGGACAAACCAGAACCCGAAACACCATTATTCCTCTCACTATGGCACTCACCGAGACTTGCCAAAATTATTTTCACAGACATACACCGATTACACCTTAAAATAGGTATTTACCTACCCATCACAACTTTCTAAATAAATTGCTGAATTTGGTTATATTTTCATTCTCTGTTCTCTAATTTACTGGCTATTCTCTAAATTGGCTATGCTCAAAGAACACCGTTGCATGCTACTTTCCAGGACAATGACTGAGACATGCCATTAACACCTATGAGATGGCAGTCTTTTAATTTTCTAGGAAAAAATAAGCTGTAGGATAGAATTTTCTCAATTTAAGATTCTCATTCTCCTCCACGATTTTTTCATAAAGCTTTGATACCTACTATTTCTTATCTACTGGAAAGCACCGTCAAATAACAAAAATAAAAGGAACATTTACTCTTTTTAAAAAGACTAAATAACCAATAATGCTTATTGTGAAAAGTTTTCTTTATTGGCATAGACGATTTTTTTGTTTTTTATTACATTAATATAATAGAACCATATTTCCTGCAGGTAAGACTATTCTTAATGCAGAGAACTACAACATTCAAGTCTTCTTCCACATAGAGGAGTTTGAGAACTACGTAAAAATAACCTGATTATGGTAACTGCTCTAGAATCTGTTTCCTACAAACTAATGACAACTGGTTTGGAGATACAGACACTACACTAATCCTTCAATCATTTAACAAATTGCTATAGTTCATGTTTTGTGTAAATATTTCGAGGTTAACAATGGCTTTCCTAAACTGAAACAGAAATGTCTAAGAATGTTTATTCTACAAGCCCATTCATAGGGACTATTGTGAAAATTTTAAAACTACTTGCTAATTATTAATAGGTTCATTGTATTCAAAGTATGCTAAGAGTTCAAAACAAAGAGAAAGATTTAGACTCTTTAATTATGGATATCAGGAACTCACTTTGGAGGCAGTGAGGCAAGCTGTAAAATAGATTCAAATATTACATAAGAATGATGTCTATAACTTACTCTCAAGTGGGTCAGCTAAAACAATACTGCAACAGAGAGAGAGACATACAGAATTTGTGTGTGTGCGTGGGTGTGCGCGCATGCGTGAGCGTGAGTACGCGTGTGTGTGTGTGTGTGTACACAGAGAGTGGGGGGAGGTGGGGAGAGACAGAAGCAGGCTAACAACTGTCAATCTAGGGGATGTGTAGACAAGAGCTCATGGTACTATTCTTGAAACTTTTCTGTAAATTTGACTTTTTAATGAAAAGACTTAAAAATTCATAGAGAAAAATTAGAAAGCACGTACAGCTTCAGTCTTTCCATTAGGGCAAACTTGTCTTGGGCAGAGTGTATAAGATGATAGTCCCCTTTAAAGTGTAGCTTTGGAACTTTCAGCATGAAGCACAAGGATAAAAGGAGATCCCCCCACCCACTTTCCACATGGTCACTCCCAACCCCGCTGCCCAAAAAACTGGCTTCAAACTACAAGAATCAGCCTACAGCTTGAAGCATAACACTCTTCCGGATAAAACGTTAACTTTTAAGTACAACTGTTCCAGAAGAAAAAGTTGTGCCTGAAGAAAGAAAGAGGCACGTCCACATTCTATTACTTATAAAGCAGTTAAACATTTACTTTTGAATAAAGATTGAAAAAAATTCTCCAACTCTTAACAAATATTCTGAGTAGAATTTATAACTTAACCCTCAAAGAATGAGAGGAATGTAGCTAAACAGCAAATGAACAGAGCAGACATCAATTTTATACCAAAGTTCTCTTGCAATACTTTAATTATTAAATTTAACGTTATTTCTTTTACTACAAACATTTCTATAGAATCTAGCTTGACCAATATCCGTATTGTAATCGCAGTATAGAGTCCTATTTGTACAGAACACACCTACATTTCTGAGTCATCAGGACATATTAAAGGGAAGCTAACCTTCAGGACCGTCCTCCTCAGCACTAGCAACTCAAACCCAAGGTCCACAGACAGAGACGCGCTCTCAACTGCCTACCGAGTGAGTCCAGGCCAACCAGGTAAGCGATGGAGGCGGACAGGCAGGGCTTGTGAAACAAGCAGACTCCTGCCACGAGGAGACACCTGCTGCTCAGCACCAGCTCAGTGTTGCTGGGACAGCAAGACCAGCACTAGCAAAAGGAACGAGAAACGTGAACTTTATGCAAAATTTCACTAAAATTTATAAGGTTAGAAACACCTTCTAAAATTTTTAAAACACCATGTGGCCAAATAAAACACCTCTAAACACTTCTGCCCAGAATCACCGGTTTGCAACCTTTACCTTCGACCAACAATTCACTTTCAAAAATCCAAGTTCTGGGTCAGCAATAGAACACATATTAACTTAACTGAATTTCTCGCATCCTACTTAATATGTGAAGCATATATTATCTGACCTCGTATCTTAATTTTTCAAAAATAAACCCACAAAAACTAATCTGTAAAACGGCCAATTCTAACACAACATTGTAAATCAACTATACTTCAATAGAATAATTTAAAAAAAAAAAAAAGGAGCCAATTCTTTGAAGCAAAATTCTACTGTTACTGGTAAATCTTTAAACCGAATTGATGCCATATATAGAGAGTAAATAAAATTATTTTTCAACTTAGTTGGATTTAAAGAAAACAACTAAAAAAAATATATAAGCATATTTTTAAGCATCCCAAGCATAGCAAAGTACATAAGAAAGACACCGTTAATCTATCATGCCTCCAATTTTATTTTTTACTACAAATACTTACCTAAGGATGCATAAGCAGATTTTGCCTCCTGATGTGAGTCGGCAGAATCCAAATCTCTGTTTACTTTCAATGTCTGTCAGTACAAAGGCAAAGTGCTGTCCGACTTGATTCTGAGACACTCTAAAATACAGTAGTATTATAACACTTTAAGCCTTGTGTGAGAATTTTCTTAAAGAAAAGCAAACGCAAGAATAGATGTATGTGTGGCATTGTTTTCACCTTTCCAATCAGTTGGTTCTCAAAGCTACAATGACGTTTTAAAAACTAAAATGAGTGTGAAATGTGTAAACTAAATCATGAAGCAAGTACCAAGATAGGTTGTAACGCCTTACGGGCTGAGCAATTCAGCATATTCTAATCCCTTACTAGGGAATCATAAGGTATCTTACCGTAAGTTTTCACCTGCTTGAAAGTACTTATCAAATATTTCGTACGTTCCGAACGTGCTACTAATGGAAGCGGGGAGGTGAGAAGCTGGTCATATGACGGTCCGCCCGCCCCTCCGCGGCCTCTCCTCCGGGTGACTCTAAGGCTGCTCACACAGCAAAGCGTGTTGCTGCACAGCCTAAGCCACCACCAACTCTGTGTCACTGCTTCTTGTGTTGACACTCTCACCCAATAAAGTACCATACAAATTACTGTTGGCATTTTTTTTTTAGCATTCGCTTCTAGAGCTACCTGTATTCTGGTAATAAATTTCCAAGTACAAAATAAGAATACAATTTCTATAAAAAAAAGCTTACTACAAAGAATCTGAGCTAACGTGAACTGAGTACCATCATACGTGTCACACTGCCATGTAAGGTGCGGTATAAATCATTATGCTGAATCTTTACTATTATTTAAAATATACAAATATATTTCCTGTTACTGGCCATAACCTTGCCATTAGACAACAATAACTGAACATCTGCTTCCTTGTCCCAAAATAAAGTTTCCAGGACACCTAAGCTTTGGCTTTGAAATAGCCACAGGAATTAATGTACGAGGAAACAAGCTACTTACCCCTATTGCACCAATACTACAAATCATTTGCAATTGTCAGGAAATGCTGCAGTTCAAATGCTGAACATTTAACAAACACACTTTTATGGGGACAGGTTTGTTTTTGTTTTTTTAACTTTTACAAACTTCAAAACAACCTCTAGTGTCTACTATGCCCTCTAGTGCCCAATGTCCACAATTTACTTCCATAGCTTTTCTTCCTTTATTTCATCTTTGCTATTAATTTGGAAATTGCAACTTTAGCAGGCAGAAGTGATTCCCCAGAAAAGAGGTAAAACAAGGGGCATCATTCACCAGCAGTACTTATTAGTACCAATTAGCCCATCGTTCGAAAGGCTTTTATCTTTAACACTGTAAAATTTTAGATTTTTACGAATCTTTACTTTTAGCAAAATATTTTCCTAAAATAGATTTTCTTTTAATATCACCTCACAGCATACCCTTAAAAAAAACTGATAATAGGGTATGAAAATCACATGAAAAACAATAAATGATCTGTTATTATGCTCAAAGGGCTATATATTCTGTGACATTCCAGCTACACACAGGTAATACTCTATTCATTCAGCATTTGTTCAGTAAAATACAAACATAATGAGATTTTCAAAACTGCTAGGTAAGAGGGTTTCTCTGCAGCCTTCCATAATATTGCACTATTTCTATAAAGCTATTCTTGGGAGACAACCAGCCATGAGTTTTACAATATCACACAGATGGTCTTTTCAATGAGGGTGAAGTGAGATAGAAACCAGGATATATACATCTAATTTTAAAAGACACAATTCGAAGGCTCTGATAAAGGACATATTAATGTTTTTTTCTCCTAGTGCTTACAACATGTACCTGAAGAACAAAAGGAAGAAATGGAACCTTAAGACTAATCCTAACTGGCCACAGTGGAATAAACAGAAGGTATAATGATTTAGAAGGCTTCTCCATTTCAAATATTATTTAATTTTGAACTCTAGTCTTTCCTGTTAGAGGCAATGGAAAAAAAAATACATTTCATTTTATAAAGAAAACACATGTAATAATTTTAAAGTGCTCGCTGAGATAGGCTAAGGTTCTTTTAAATGATGACTTATACTGTACCTTTCAACGTCAAAGGGGAAACAGAACTTTGGCACAGTCTGTAGTACTTCCTGCAAATGCAAAAAAAAAAAGCTTTAGAATATTTTTAAAGATGCAGTTAAAACTTTTTTGGAGACATTCTTTAGGAAAAAAAAGTTTGTCTTTTTCTTAAGAAAAATAACAGAGGTTCTTGGACTAAAATAATTGATTATTAAAAAGGAATTAAGTGTGTGCTTTGGCAGATTGCACTGACAATGCCACGGAAGCCCCAGGAGGGAAAGGCCTGGCCTGAAGGGTATTAACACCCCTCACATCCCCGCTGGGACGCCCTTCAACAAGGCCATATGGATTTTACAAGAAGCACCGCACCATATGGGTAAGCTGCGTCTGCTGCTGCTTGTACCACAGAGTAGCCACAGGGACTTCTGACAGATCCTGGCTCAGAAATATAAATGTTGTTTCAATTAAAATGCAGGCAGAGAAAAGGGAATGAAGTTGGCAGCAATGAATTACTGAGAGGTATAACAACTCTATGTGCCCCAGAGTAAAACGGTTCAAAAAAAAAAGGATTTTCTATAGCTAAAGAAACACATTTATATGTTGAACTCTTGGTAAATTCAACATCAGTAACACTAAGTTTAATCCCAAATAACACTCTTAAAGAAATGTGTATCTAAAAATAAGCCTTTAATGTAAAACTACATAGCTTCTACTCTGTGCACTTTTATTTAAGAATTTCCTAATATGAAAATCAATGTTTTAATTAAGCATAGAAAATAATCTTACTGACTTGAAATCTGCAGTGATTTTATAGTTATTATAAAATAATTTTAAAAGCTTTTAGAAATCATATACATTAACAAGTATAACAAAATGCAGATAATTGTCAGATATTTGGCAAAAAAAATAGAATAAGATCTATTTTGTTATATATGAAAAACAACTTAAAATTAACTCCTGTTATAAAGTCAGAATTGAAGATACCATCACACGAGTTTTAAGCCAGGCGATTTTACAAGAGAAAGCAGAGATTTATGAGGAGGCTTCATATTAAAAGAGTAAAGAGCAAATATTTTCAAGCAGTAGCCACCCCCACCTAAAAAACGCCTTATCACTACCTCTCTACCAATAAAACTTACGTTCAGAGAAATCATCAGTATATGAATATTAAGCCCTATACACAGTCATAGGATTGAGTGTTTCAAAGCAGAATTTCTCACATTCTTTTAAAATGTAAATTGGTATAAAGTATCAAGTAAAAATAAACCATTGTAAAATTCCAATGCCAAAACCTAAGAAAGCTTCAAGAGCCTTGAGTCCCTGAAGCTGAAAGAAACGCATATGTAAAAAAGCTATCTTCTATCTCTAGGGCAGGGTACCCAGGTTTGCTTAAGAACATATACATTTGTAAGTACGAGTGCAAACCCCATATTTAGAAAAAGCTAACTGTTTTACTACTGACAATGTTTTATTATCAATAAATGGAACTGAAAGAGCTGCTAAGCTTGAAATAATTCAAATTACTTAAACTGAAAACAGGACATTACAAAAGAGAACAGTTCATCTGACCATTGCTAATCCTTATCTTGTGCTGCAAAAAGTGAAGCCATTTCCCATATTTACAACACATGTGAAGGCTATTCAGATACCCCCCCCCCCGCAAAGCTGTTCGTATCATTCCTGTAACAATAAAGACAGATATTCAAAATCCATTGTCTGCTTCCAAATATACCCGAATTAATAATATATTTCACATCGATTTTAAGACTCAAATAAAGAAGAATGTTTCCCAGTTAGTTGCTCAGTCGTGCACGCCCTCCCCCTCCCTCCGTCCAGAAGCGGCACACATGCACACACTTCGGCAGAACAGCCTCGGCTCGCTCTCCAACTGGCAGAAGCATCCCTCAGGGGACAAGTCTTTAAACCCCCGCACTCTTTAAAATTCAACCAGCCAGCAGGTCTATAGACTAGTGTATAAACAGTATAGACAAAAAAATCCTCTCTCAGCTTATGTCAGTGACAAAGCAGCTCAGCAGTTGACTGTTCCTCCCCTGACAGTATAAGCTGAGCTTACACAGATCAATGGCTGCAAGTCCCACCTAGCTCCCAGGGCTCGGTTTTCTTCCTTAATTACAGGTGCTATTTAAACTGAGGTTGAAAAAGAAAAGAGAGAGAGAGAGAGAGAGAGAGAGAGAGAAGGGACTTGGAGGGAGGAATAAAATACATGCAAATAGTTTTCTGGATCCTTTTAACAATGATGTTAATTGAAAACTGCACTTTTATATTGATTAGAAGTGCTCATAAACTCTGGTATTTCCACCGCACTGTGTTCTTGATATGACACACACACACACACACACACACACACACACACATTTCTGGATTGGCATCCGTAGATTATGTGAAAGGTTTAAGACAATACTCTTCAAAAGTTATGTTTCTCTATTCCTACAGGCTTTTGTTTTTATGAAATACCTAATTTCCTTAGGCAAGAAAAATTATCCGGGTTCTCAAAATCCTCTTAATTCTCTAAAATATTTTTTTACACAGAAAGAACACATTGACTAACATGTCAAATGTTAAAAATAGAAATAACAAAAAGAATGATATATTAATAGAATATAAAATTATGAATAGCAAAATACAAGAGGCAATAACACATATATGTGCATATGCCCTAAAAATAACACGTCTACTACTATATAAATAAACTGACTGGGAAATACATAAATGACTGAAAACAAGGACTAATGCAAATTTATACACTGTGGTTTTTTGGTACTATATCCTGTATCTGTACTAATAAGCATTATGATCCAATTGATCGTGTAAGAGAGAAGAAACTGCTCGTGTTAAGAGTGGTATATTGACTCTCTATCCATGAGGTTACCATTGAGCATTATAAATTGATCAAATAAAAGAGGAAAGGAGCCTTTAAGAATCTACTTTAAAAAAAAAAAAAAAAAGCTGAAATATGTAAAGTTTACCTCCTGATTAGAGTTCAGTAAGTACAAAGGTCTTAGAATTTCTCTGAAAAACATCTAAGAGGCAATGAGATGCACCACTGTTAGGATCAGTACTTGTTTTCCTTGTCCTCAGTGGCTCCTTCCCTGCCCTCCACTGAAATGCTGACGTTCCATTCGGTCCTCTCCACCACACTCAGTAAATCTCACCTACACCTGCCTAGGCAACCGCACCTACACCCACGGATTCAACTGCAACTTCCAAATTTCTTAGTCCTATAGCTCAGATATTTCTGTGAACTCCAGGATTATACTTCTAACTACTTTCTAGTATCAATCTCTCAACGTTCCCCAGACACCTCCAATTCAGAATGAACAAAACTGAAGTCACTCTTTCAGTTTTTACTCCTTATCCCCCAGAACGGCAGCACCGCCCACCCCGTTACCCAAACAAGCACACGGTAGTTGCCTAGACCAGTCCCTTTCCCTGACCCCCCATATACAATCAGTCATTCCTCAAATTCTGTTAGTTCAACTTCATAACCGTCTTTCTCCAGGGGTTCTCAATGGGAGGGCAGAAAGAATTAGACGGAAGATAAGAAGGTATAAGAATCACTTGGGGGCTTCCCTGGTGGCGCAGTGGTTGAGAATCTGCCTGCCAATGCAGGGGACACGGGTTCGAGCCCTGGTCTGGGAAGATCCCACGTGCCGTGGAACAACTGGGCCCGTGAGCCACAACTACTGAGCCTGCGCGTCTGGAGCCTGTGCTCCGCAACAAGAGAGGCCGCGACAGTGAGAGGCCCGCGCACCGCGATGAGGAGTGGTCCCCGCTTGCCGCAACTAGAGAAAGCCCTCGCACAGAAACGAAGACCCAACACAGCCATAAATTAATTAATTAATTAATTAATTATTTTAAAAAAAGAATCACTTGGTTTTTCAAAACACACTTGATTGCCTACAGCAAGGGTCTTGACGGTTTAACCTGGTTTGAATGGCACCTGTAACTAAGGAATAAGACTAACTGTATCAGATAAGGGTGCCTACCGTACACAGCAGTAGTTACCCTCTCTCTGCGAGCAGTGACACGGTGGGCTTTTCGGGGACTGATTCAGCGCCCTCCTCAAGGACTCAGGAGTCCTCCGTCCTTCTGCTCTGCTGTCCTCAGCTTGTGGCTTTGTCCTCAGCCGCCTCTACTCATGGTCACAAAGCGAGCTGCCAGCGTTCAGCTGACCACATGGAGACACCGCTGTATCCAGCGAATGCTTCCTGGGAGGCTCTTTCTATCAGCGAGGAAACCTTTCCCCGAAGGCCCACCGGCTGACTTTCCCGTCGCAGCTGACCAGCCAGAAGGTGGCGGCCACTCCTAGACTAACCACGGGCAGGGCAAAGGTTACCCATGCTTAGCTTAGCCTTAGACGGCTTAGAGGAGAAGTCAGAATTCAAACCCATCCATTTTCCACTGGCCGTGACACCTGTAATTAATTATAAAGAAGCTTGAGTGAAGCATCATCTTTTCTTTCTTAAGACACCTCGCAATAATTTTAATTAGATAAGAATTAAAGTTCTACCAAAGTCCTCAGGAAAAATATACACGATATTACATAAGGACAGTTTTCAAATATGCATAAATTTATTCATTTGAATAACGCTTTCAGAATCATTTTGTAAAAAGGGGGCTTTACTTATCGATTTTAATCTACTTTTTCACAAAGGCCACTGATTCCTAAAAAGATGGTTACTTAATTTTGAATATTCTCTCCCAAAACAAATGAGAATTCATTAATACCATGCATTCACTCAATCTATTGGTGCTTTACATGGGGGAAAAATAAACTTTTTTTTTCTCAAAAGAAATATTCACTGAGCTACTGAGTGACAAGCAGGTTGCACAGCGCAGAACGGGGATTCCCAAACTGCACCTGAGCTGCTCCAGGGCCCCACGGCACGCCCACAGTGGGACTGCGGGATGCTTTAAGTTTCCAAGGAAGCACAGCTACACTAACAGGGTGATTAGATTGGGATGCATTTTATTAAAAGGTAGAACTACAATTATACCGTACATTACACATACAGCCTCTTGAAACCTCGTCTTACTTTCTAAAGTTTTTTAAGCTTGGAGACTCTATTTTAAACTTAGAGCCAAGGAATAACTATCAGAATAATTGAGACCACTGCAGGATTTTTCTCTTGTACTATTTCAATCAGAACTAAATTTCTCTTTCATCCTTCTTCCTTAATTTAAGGAAAACACCAAGTCTGTGAATTCTGACACTAACAGTGTTTAGATTGTTAACTCTGATCAAGTTATTTTTCACTATCAAAAATTAAGAATGAATTTCTATTGTTGAAAGATTTAAATAACTGCCACGAAGCAAATACATTCGACTGTAAAAAGAACTGTATTGTAGAAATACGAATTTTGAGGATTTTGGTTCTACGTGTATCAGTCAGGTGATTAGAGGTCTGTACTCAACATTAGCTTAATCTAAGGTCAATGAAAAAGCCTAGATTCAAAGCAGTACGGCGTGACGTTACCAAAAATACATATACCGTACTTAATGATTAGACAGGTGGTTTACTTGGCAAATAAAAGGAACAATACATTTCCCTCATTAATTTAAGATAAAGAGAAGAATTCAAAAGGCATGAAAGTATATATGTATAAGCAAATGGGCTTCCAAAGTTTTTTTGTCAAAAATTCTATTACAAACTACCTTCAAATTTTTATGCCTAGGTTAACACTAACTTTTAATCAGTGATTCGAATAACAATCATCCAACTCTAAGACAAAGCCACCTAGGAAGACTCCCTTTCTTTTTCCCTAATAACCATGTAACCTCCCATTCCCTTCAGACTAATATACTTATTCTTTGCCTCACTCACCCCTATTTTAACTAGTAACATTTTCTAGATCAAAGGAAACACCTATATAATAAAATAGAGCATTGCCTATAATATTTATTTGCATTATAGACACTAAGCTACTTAAAAATGAATATCAAACTGCCATTAAATCAAGATTAAGTAGAATTAAGGTAAGTAGAAAAAAGCCTCAATTTTTAGAGAGAAACAAGTTTTACGCCAGTCAACTGATCCGCTACCACGACCCCAACCCACAGCTAGACACTGTGGAGAGTAAAGGAAACGTGATCACTAATTTTCAGAGCTACGACGAGATCCCAGAAATAGGCACAGGCACCAGGGTGCAGGCACACACCCTCGAGGCAGCAAAGCCCAGTGGTCAGTGCACGGTGCTCTGGAGCCAGGAGGTGACACTCAGACCTGGCCGTGCCAGCCCCCGGCTAAGCGCCCCCGTCACCACCTCTAGGAAATGTGCCAAAATTATCATCTATCTCGTAGGATTAAGTGAGGATTTACTTGGGATTTATATGAGGATTAAGTTTAAAATCCATGTAAAATGATTAGCCAGTGTCAGGTACATAAACCCCACTGACAACTGTTAACTCTTTTATTAATTAGTTACTTATTTTAAGAACTCAAGTGTCATATGAATTCAAATGAAGAAGATACTTATTTATTCAACAAATATTTACTAAATAACTACAACATTTAAGGTCCTGTGTCCGATGACCTATGCCGAAACATTAACATACTGAGATACAAAATACAAAGTATTATACTGAATAATTTATCTGCCTCCTTGGAAGATGGTTAACATGTTTAATTAATACAGGTGCCTAGGGATATAGATATAGATTTGAATATATTCAACTATTTCTGTTTAATCAAACACAATAGAAGCAAACTTGGTTAACGCTGCAAAATCATACACTGTGCATATCTGATGTTTTCAGTATGTACAGGAGCTTACTTTGGGCTACCACACTGGCGACTTCTTTGAATTAAAAATATCTTCAAAGAGTCACGCCAACAGACATTTTTCATTTAAGGGAGGGTTTACTAATAAAATTCTTTTTTCGTGTACTTACTTATCAATGCACTTAATAAGGATTAATTACCAACTCTGCACAAGGCACTGGCCAGCGTGAGGAACAGAGGGACTTCCTGCTCCCTTCACCACCTCAAAGCAGGCTTCCCTGCAACTGTCCTGGCGAAGACACTGATAGAGATGCCCTTAGAAAACACATCCTCTTTGTAGCACTGCCCTTGATTACTGAATTATGTTTTCCATGTTCTTTAATTGTGAGTCACTCTTTGTTCTTTGTTAACCTTTACCTGGAGTTTACATTTTCCCCAGTCTGGATTTTATATTTTCCCCAGTCCTGTGGACTGCCAGACCCTTGATTCATACTATTTCTCATATTCTTCAGACCTAGACCATGTGCAATCTTTCTGTCACTGTATTCATGTAAATAGTCTCCATTCATTGGGTAAATCACACATTAAAGAATGTATTTTGCTGTTATGGATGACAAATGAGGTATGATATGTCCCAGAGAAGTAAACTACAATTATCCTTTTTTTTTTTTGATCCTGCCTTGAACCTAGTTCAGAACTATGCCTGCACGGCTTGATTTTCCCTAGATAGTGAATCCTGCGATAAACCAGATGGGAATCTTGTTTGTCTGATGCTTTAAGAAACAACAGAAACTTTAGTTTTAGAGCATAAATCAGGGACCCTACACTTTAGATGACTATTGTATTCTGGGAGCAACAGTACACATACTAATTATTTCTCTATACCTTGAAGGTCCCTGGAGTCTATAAGGTCACCTAGTAGAAATGAGAATCACGGTGTCTTTTAAAAGTTTGGAAAAATCATGACTGACTATTTACCTATTTGGAGGCTTTGTCTGGAAGAACTAAATTATAATTACACAATTATAAAATACAGACTGTTCTATGAAGATTATTTACTTAGGTATAAAGTCTAATCAGTACTAACTCATATTTACAAACTCAACATGAACTTATTTATATGAATAATTAATATGCTTATGTACATTTATGTATATTCATTTAGCAAATATTTAACGTGTGAATAGCAATCAAAGACAATCACAATGTAATGTAATAAAAGCGTTGGTGGTAAAAGTGGAAAACACCAGGGAGTCTAGAAATCAGACATGTACACCAAAGTTAGCAGGGGTGCTTCTGGAGGAGTGTGGTGGAAGTCCCAAGGGAAGAAATCTCATCTATTGATAAACAGAGAAATACAGAGAGAACAAGAAGTTGGCCCGACTATTGTACAATGAGAGGGAGGTAGAGAGGAGTTAAGGGTGGTTTTCCCATCACAGGAAAGAATATTACAGAAAGGTCCAGAAAGGTCTGGAGATGAGAAAGAACATGTACAAAGTCTGGGAGGATGATAAGAGAATGTGGCTTGAGAAATAAGCAGGGGACTGAGTCTATCATCAGGCCTTTAGGCCAATTAAGAAGTTCTGACTTGATGCAAAGAGTAGGGAAACCACCCCTCCTGGTTTGCCCAGAACCCTTTGCATGCATCTTCTCAGCACAGTTAACAGCAGCAACCCCTGTTACTCTCAAAAGTGTCCAAGTTATAATTTATCATAACAGAAGTCAGAACAGTGGTATCCTGGGGCTGTGGGAGTGGGTTAGCAGGCACAGGAAGTAACCAGGAAGCCGCAAGAGGGAACTTTCTGGAGTGACAGAAATAGTCTGTATCTTTAAAGGAATGTGGGTTACACAGGCGTAGGCATCTGTCAAAACTCATTTCACTGTACACTTGAGATCTGCATTGAGCCATATACAAATTATCAGTGAAAAGGTAATAAATAAGTATCTCAGTTTGGACAATAAATCATGGTCACCCAACCTAAGAGAAATAGGGAAGCTTTGACAGGTTTAAAGCAATGGAGGGACATGACTGGACTTGAATTTTAGAAAGATCACTCTGACTACAGTTTGTAGAATGGGTTTTAAAAGGACAAGACTGAAGCCTGGAAAATCAGATAGAAGGCTTTTGCAATCATCGAGGTGAGGAGTGGTGACCTGAAGTTAGATAGTGCAGCAGGAATGCAGAGAAGGTACAAAATTGAGATATAAACAAGAGTAAAAATGGAGACCTCCAGGAGGTAGCTGGATAAAACATCTGGTGCTCCAGAGAGAGAATCTGGCCTAGATAGAGACAGAGAAAGGGACTGGCACCGATTAAAAGATATGGAAGTGATAAGAGATAGGACTCTTTTATTGTCCGCTGTTAAGGACAATTACTATTTTTATTCTTCATATTTTTATAGTCGCCTCAATAAGCAACTTTACTATCATATTCCCAAATTATGAAATCACTGTATTTCCTCATAATCCTGTCTTTATTTTTTTAGTGATTTGTATCAAGATATACATTATAGAGTACTCAACCACTTCCGGTATTATCACAGTATGTCATCAGTCAGTAACCAGAGATCAATGAAGTTAGTAGTGACCCAGAAAGTCCTAGTTGTTATAACTGACATGATCAATCAGAACAAACGAATCTCCAAAATCTTTGACGGCTTATTCAACTCTGGAGTTCTCCTAATGCCTAACCAGTGCCTGGAACACCACTCACGCTCTCAAAAAAAAAACCACTGTTGACCTCATATAAAATGACACTGTTTTAGCACCATCAGAATCAACCCACCTCAGTAGACAGTTCAAGGAAATGTGATGTAAGAGTCTGCGTGCTTTTTTTTCTGATTATCTTCCCAAATAAAGATATGATAAAATAATTGCTTACTCTGTGCCAGGTTCTAACCTAAGCACTTACATGTTTATCTCATTTAACCCTTACAACAACCCATGTTTTATTCCCTTTTCTATGTGGAGGGGAAAAAAGAGGTGAAAGAGACTAAGTAACTTGCCCAAAGTCACACAGCTAACAAATGTTGGAGTTGGGATTTGAACTCACAGGCTGAAGCTTCTAACCATTATTCCCCATGCCATGCATTTTTTTTCACTTTGTTTTCATGTAGGGTCCAACATATAATCAGCAGATGCCTGAATCTGATGCCTGCTTGGTCTCTAATATGGTAGATATTGTCCATACATATGAAGAGTTAAGGGTATACAGTTAATACTTGCGAACCAAAGTTCAGCTTGGCGTATGGAAAAATAAAGGGGGCCGAGATGTGAGGAAATCATGGGAGAAGAGATGGGATAACATGTCATCACAAATGTGAGTCTTACCTGCTCTGGGTTGTTCTATGCCCTTGAAATTAAGTCCTGAGGCAAAAAAGCAATGCTGCTTATGTCTACGCTTATTTATTACCACTGAAAATATTAGATTTACGGTATAAACATACATCTGATTTCTTTCAAGTAAGACTTATAAGGACTTAAGTAGATGCTTTCTCACAGAGGAGCAAAAGACCAAGGAATTAAATTTGAAGCCTATTATCTAAAATCTGAAACAAAATCATCTGTCACTTATCAGAACAAGGATCATACCAGAACAAGTAAATAATGCTCAAGTAACACAGGCAGGATGAGGTTAAACAAGGTTAATAGTAACAGAGGGGCTGAGGGTGGAGAGAGCACGCACTGATAATTATCTTAGGCTCAAGAGTAGGAACCTGCAGATCCGGCCAAAGCTGCCTCTACGTGGCGGCAGGTGAGGACGTGGAAAACTGCAGCTCAGATGGTAAACACCCCGGGTCACTGATGCCGTTAGCCATTCTATTCATGAAGTCGGCGAGACATTTTTATCCCCTTCAATCTAAAGCAGGAACTAAGTACTTAGTGATTAATATAAAACCTTATTCAAATATAGCCAGCAAGCAGGACTAAAAATCAAGAATCTAGGAACTCTGTTTCTTTTTTTGTATTTTTAAGTCACCTTAAATTCTACGAGATTTTTCCTTTATAAAAAATGTACATGCCCATAGTTTTTAATATGTCAAATTACAATTAAATTTGAAGTCACAAGTGGTCTTTTTTTTTTTTTTTGAATGATTTGCTTCTTGAAATTCTAAATAGAAATACTGCGAGCTATGATTTTGCAAACTTATTCTGCTCCACCCATTACAGGACATCCACCTCTTGGAATAAAAATTTAGTTCACACTCCCTGCTGATGTAATCTTTGGCCTCTTGCTGAGATTTTTAAGAAGAGGTGCCAATCTCGGTCTTAGTTCTTGTAATGCAGAACTCTTTCGATGAGAAATTCAGCTGTGAACACTGGTTCTTTTCACACAGAGAAAGCCACTGAACAAGCCTCACCAAATAGCAATGAGTTTTTGTCATTCCTAGTCTAGTCCGCTTCGGCATAAATGACCTTAAAGAGAACACACAATCTGCTGAGTTTCTTGTCTTTACAATAAAGGGTCTCTTTATTTTACTCAATAAACCAGAAACTACACACACACACACACACACACACACACACACACACACACATACACAGAGTGAGTTATTTGATAAATTTTCTCAGTTAAGGATTGGTAGTTCTCTTGAATAAATTATCTAATACCTTCTTATTTATTCTTTACAATATATTATTGTATTGGAATATATGGAATATAAGGAGTAAATATAAAAAACAGGAGTGACTTATTTGTAAAAGCAGACTAAGGTAAATTCTAATAAAGTAGAGGCAACCTTTGGTCAGCTAAAAAGTAGACTAAAATAGTTCTTCCTCTCACTGAAAATTTTCCTGCAAGTACGATGTAAGTCTATCACCGCTTGCTGTTGAGTCTTCTCAGCTGAGAGTCACCAGTGATCGCCAAGTGTTACGTTTAATAGCCATTTTTCCAGTCTTTATCGTAGGTGACTTCTGCAGTGTGTAACACTTGGTTCATTTAACACGTGTTTACTCAATACCTGCCAGGTATGAGACACGTGGGATTACAGGCTGACAGTGATCTGCCCCTTGGCTGAGGAAGTCAGGCTTCCTGCTCCCGACCATCCTCCCCAGACGTCTGCGCCCACGTCATCCAGCTCTCCTCCTTGCTCCCCAGGCTATTTCATGGTGCCTTCTCCACTGGTGCTCCCAGGGTTCTGTCTGCAGCCCTCACCTCTCCGTGGGGAATCTAACCTCGCTGCTACACACCTCGGATAAAGCCTGGGTTCTCCAGCCAGAAGGCGAGGGTCAGCACCCAGTGCAGCTACTCAACAGCTGTGTGAAGCCATGTCACCCTCCTCTCCTGAACCCCAGCCGGCGGCGTCCTACTACTTCGGAGACATCCCCACCAGCTTACCCAGCACATCCAAAACGCAAAGCACCCGCCCTCAAAGCCTCCTCCCAAACGCCTTATTTCTATGCTTTTACGCTAACTCCTTCCCAATCTAACTTTTCCCAAACTTCAGAATCAGGCAACGATCTTTCTTTCATTGCATACAAACACATCACAAACTAGTTAAAACCACATGGACCCTGTGTCTGCATTCGCAAAAATGACCACTAGACTGCATTGTTGTCGCTTCTGATCAAACAGGCTAAGGATAAAGATGTATGGTATCGCTTAGTACTAGCTTAACAAGACAAGCTGCAATGTGAATCACTTGTCTAGAAAAACACATACGAATAAACGTGTAACTATATATTTGAATAGCTAAGTTATAAAAGTAACAAAAAATAATTCATATTTTAAATATAATATTCACCATCACATTTAGTTAAAATACTTAACATATAACAACCATGAAGTTAATTTTTGAAATTAGGTCTATTTAAAGGCCAAACATTAATCGAACATTGTACACGGCTTGAAATATTTCTATGAAATATCATACCTAACATTATGTCTTTAAGATTTAGAAAGTCTAACATATGCAAAGTCTATTAAAATGCACATAATTTATCTCACTCAAAATGAAAATATATCTAATAAATAATACTATTCATCTGGCCTCTCCCTTAACATACAAATGCATTCCGTTTCTGCAAAACACAGCAGCTGGGAATGAAAGGAAAGATTTCAAGTGATCATTTTCACATCATATTCCATCATCTTTTCTTCAGTTTTTCCTAGCTTTCCTTTGAGTCCCATTCTTTTACACGGGATCTCTTTTTAGATCAATCCATATTTCCATAATCCACACTGCTGTTTCCTCCTCTTCTCCCCAGGGTGGACTAACCCCCACATCCAGAACTATGGCTTACAACTGTCATTAAGCCTTACAACAATAACAAGATAACAAAAGAACGGGTGGGGATGAGGCTAGCTGGTACCATATGTTGATCAAGTTCAACATTTTCAGCTAACAGAGGATATTTTTTAAATTTCAAAATTTTAATTGTGAATTACTTTCATATCTACTTTTTCTCCCCAACGGTATTTCAGGCTTAAATTTTAAACACTAGTAAACAACCTGGCAATATTACTTTAATAGGGCTTATCTATTAATAATGTACTGAGAGGAGAGAGAAAATGGAAATAGCAAAATAAAAAGGTAAGGTAGCAATTTATGGTTAGCTACTGATTCTTATAACCCACAAGTTTCACTCAACTTATACCTATTCCTAAAAAAGAAATTTCCCTGAAAGGCACTGTTTAAAGCACTATACAGTTATAATAATTAGGATTATTTCAAAGTAGCATACTCAATGTAAATTAATATTGACTTCATGCCAATTTGAAAGATTTTAATTTCTCCGCCAAGTAACATCTGAAAACATGCTACTTTTGTTTCCATCCTTTGTTTCATAGTTAATTAATTTTAACTTCTTTTTAAGCTAAAAATAAAGAAAAATGTGAAATGTAACATTTTGAACTGGTAGAGAGACTTTCATGCTCCTATATTAAATTTAACTTTTTTTTTCTCCTGATTTCAGGAGAATTGCTTCTGATTCATCAGCCTATGCTACGTCATCTTGAAAAAAATTATTTCCTAACGCTTTCTCTCAAAGATTTAGAACCCTTTATAGAACTAAATTCCAAAGTGACTTTTATCAAATGTTTAATGCTCAATACAAAGTAAGTTCTTGTGAAACCATATTTATCTTTTTCAATCTGCATCATCTATTATTACTTAACTTCTCTAGGTTGCTGAGTAATGCCAGACCTTCCAGGATTGGTCTGAATTATTTGCATAGTTAGAATATAATAATTTCACTGCTATAAAAATAAGTATAAAACCCCTCACCTCTAAGAGCTCATTAAAGTAAAACCTGTTCACCCTTCAGCAGAAAAATAAGGTCATTTTTTCAGGGGCTTTCAAATTTTATTATCTAAAATGTATGCAAAAATATTCTTTTCAATCGGAGTTTGCTAGATTACACAGTTCTGTATTCCAATAAATACCTCAGCTCTAAAGCAAAATTTCTAAAACATCACTATGTTTTTCCAAATTAGTTTCCCTGTTTGCAATAAAACTTTTAAACAGTAGAAAATATAAGACAAGCATGCAGGTAAAATAAGAACATGATCACATTTTGCCTTGTGCTTTCTAGCACTGCATTTACAAAGGAAACAGATCTTGCCTACATGAAGAAAGACAGAAAGATATAATTATGGTGATGATCTTGGATTTAATTTTAAGCACTTTCCCACATGCTTGCCACTTATGTTTTATTATGAGTCTTCTTTTTTTGACACAGGAATGTACAAAAAAGATAACACTATGTGTATTTACAAAGCAAATTGTAAGAAATAATTTATATTTTAGGGTTATTAAGATAAATCACTGATAAAATGGAATATGAAACAAAGTATAGTCTTGATATGATTATAATTCTCTTAAATTAGCCATCATCTCTATAAGATTTAATTTCATTAAAAATTAAGAAATCAAAAATACGTGTTCATATATAATGGAAATATTCATAGTGGTAGTAAAATAAAAATTAACCATCACACATCAAAAACTGGTTCAAGACAATTTGTTCTTTCCATTTGGAAAAACAATAGTTGGTATAGAATGCAATTAAATTTTTTTTCTGTGCCTGATATAATCAACTGGTAGTATAAAATGACAGAATCAAATCCAAACAAGCAAAAGAAAAAAATCCAGTTTTTAAAAATATCTGTAATTGTTTAAATATTTATTTTGAAAGTATTTAGATTTAATAAATTATTCCCAAATAATTTAGATTTTATGCTTGATGCAAGAAGCATAATTATAAAATGTCCAGCTATCAATCTACCGCAATTTCAAATCATGAAAGACTTTATTTATTGTGACCAAATCCCCTTAAAATTATTAAAAGAAATACTTTTTTGAAATGATGGATGTGTAAAAAACTTTTTAAAATAAAGAACAGGCACTCTTCCTAAACCATGCAGACCGACCACCAGATATTGCTGAACATGAAAACTGTATACAGTGCTGATGAGTATATTTGCTTTGGAATCAGCTAACTAGCTAGTTACCTACAGCTACAAAAGACCCACAAAGATACAGCTGAAGGGTAAGATTTTAAATGTTCTTTTATTACTGTATATTACATAGTTTCTTACTACTATTCGCTCAGAATTGCAATTCAAACTGTTGAATTCCACCAAGTCTTCTTAATTAGTTTCTACCAAGATTTGCTTAATTAATGGAATTTTTATTATTGTTGTAATTTAAAATAATTATGTAATATGTGCACGTTTCTCAATGCATGACCAACGGCGTTTTTTAGTTATCTAGCGTGGGAGCCATACTAGTGTGTCAATATATATTGATTTTTAATTTTTTTTAACCTTCAACAGAAATGGGAGAAAGAGAGAAGGTACCCACAGGCAGGTACTTGTCATGAACGAACAGCGGTAGACCTACTAAACCTTCATGTTGCCTGACCCCTCCACTGAGCCGCATTTTTTCATTCACAGTTTGATGAATCCCTATTATATGCGTCATAACACCAGTCGGAAATCTTTCTAAATTTAATATTCCACACCCTCTTATATCTATTCTGCTAAGTAGGTTATCTTGCTCCTATTTTTCCAAGAAGGTTAAAATAATCTATAACGAGTTTACTCAACTTCCTTTTATCTATTCAACTAGTCATTCAAAATACATTTATTCAGACCTTATTACGTATGAGCCACTGTGCTAGATGTGGTGACTGAAAAATACGAAGATACATACAGAGTAGGGGAGATAGAGACATTTGAAAAAAGAAAGAATGAAAATAAAACTGTAAAATATAGAGGTAAATGCAAGAGGCTACACAGAAGTACAGACAGGTTGCCTGGGAGGTCAGGAAAACCTTCAAAGAAGGATTAATTTTCAAGCTAAGGTCTAAGAATAAGTAGAACTCGACCACAAAAAAAAAAAAAAAAAAAACCGAGAAGAAGAAAAATGTTAATGGGCAGTAAAAACAGAAATGCCACCAAAAAAAGAAACAGGATCTAGGAAAAACCAGGGCATGGCATGAAGGGAATTTGACCATGCCCTCTCATTTGTTGAATGCCTACCCTGGAGTTTGATGGAGCCAAACATATAACTGACAGAATTCAAACTCCAATTTATACTATCCAAAAAAAAAAAAAAAAAAAAAGATCTTTTATTTAATGCAAGAAATAAAATTCTAATGTCTTTAGCTATCACTCCACGTCAATTCCAAGTCACAAAATAATTTCATCATTCTGCGCTTCTAATACAATAGGGTGTCACAATCAGTTACCCTAACTATATATGACAGTATCCTCCACTCTTATTCTAAAAGAGGACCAACTCCAGGAATACACTCAGTGGTCGAGGAACAAGGCTTAAAGATCTCCTTCCACACACACCTGCCGAACACCAACATCGCCACACGAATATCAGAATGCAAGCAAAACGCGCACCCAATGCCACAGCTACATTCTCTTCCCAAATATCCTTGCAATGCCCGCTTAGAGACCTGTAAACCACTTTCTCTTTAGTGCTGCCCTCAACGCTGGTCTCTGATAACTCTCAGTCCCAGAAGTAATGAATGAAGATTCACACCCTTCAAGTACACCAACTCCACTGCCATTGTTCTGCATGTACCAACTGACAACAATTCTTGGGGAAGCAAGAGACAATAATGTAGTAGGACCGAGGCAGAATATCCAGGATAAACTCTCCTCTCACATCCCATTACCCCTTTCTCTCAAGTCACGCCAGCATAAGAATGACAATCAAGAAGATTTAAGGAACAAAGGTACTTTCAACAACGCTGAAACTGAGTCCTCCCAGAATACTGTCTTTTATCAATAAGCCCCTGCCATCAGTCTTCCTTCCTTCTGCTTATCTTAAAGAGGGAGGTACACCTCACCACTGCCGTCCAAAGCTAAACCCTCCACTTGCAGCTGTGAGGCAATCTTGTAGGAACCACCGTTGCAACCTGTCCGTTAGTATTACAGAACAGACAGTATATTATGAACAATTTTGTCTCCCCTACTGGACTATGAGGTCCTTCTGAGCTGACAACTTCTTATATGTATCTTTATCCAGTACTAGAAAAAAATAATGCACGGTGTGTGTTCAGGTGGTATTTGTCATCTTGCCATCTCTGTCAATTCTTGCTACAGAAATTAGTTCTAGCTTCTGTTTTCAATGTCCTTTTTAAAGTGGCTTCTTGCTCTTCTATATAAACATGGTCTTCCCTCCTCAAGCCTTTTAATCCTAGAAACTAACAAAATACACTAAATACTGCCATCACCAGCAAAATTAGTCTAAACTTACTACTTCCCCTTCCTCGCTGACCACTTACCTCTTAGCCTGTTTAAATGTGTGATGTCTTCCTTCCCAGAACGTCTACACTGCACTGTGAGTAACTTCCATGGCACATATTACACCGGCCTTCTGTTGGAATTATACGTAGAAGCAAATATTGTAAAAACAATAAGCAACCTGTGTCCCCCATTTACAGAGGAGAAAATTGAACCTCAGAGAGTAAAAATGATTTCCTTGAAGTCGTACATTCAACTTAGAAGTAGAAACAGAATATTAGTTCACTACTGATTCCCAAACCAATCTTCCTCCCCAATAATAAGACTCCTGGAAGGCAAGGACCACACGTCTTTCTGTTTACAGCCTTATGTTGCCAGACCAGTACCTCGCAAAAAAAAAAAGAAAGTATTCTATGAGTATTTTTAAGGCAGCTTTAGGTACATGCTAATTGCCTAGGTTAAGTAAACTTGTTCAATATTTGGCAAAATTTTCACCTCTGATATCATAAAAGTAACAATCAAAAACGTAACTAAAAAGGCCTTGTAAAATATAGCATTGCTTTTAACAATGTATCTTTCAGCTTCCTACCTATCTATATTATCTGTTCACTATGTAAAGTATACCTAAAAATATGATCAAAATTGTTGGTGTCTGTGAGTCTCTACGTCTATAATTCAGAAAGGCCTTCGCTCTTACTGAGTTGGTGTGAAATGGTGCCCTATCTCCATAGAGTATCAATAAACTAGATTATAAAGTCTCACAAATTAAACTCCTGCACATGGATGTTTATAGCAGCTTTATCCATAATTGCCAAAACTTGGATGCAATCAAGATGTGCTTCAGTAGGAACATGGATAAACTGTGGTACTCACGACAATGGAATATTTGTCAGCACTAAAAAGAAATAAGCTACGAAGCCATAAAAAGACACGGAGGAACTTTAAGGAATCTTAAATGCATGTTACTAAGTGAAAGAAGCCAATCTGAAAAGGCTACATACTGTATGGTTTCTCTGTATGATATTCTGGAAAAGGCAAAACCATGGAGACAATAAAAAGACAAGTGGTTGCTAGGGCTGGGGACGGCAGGGAGGAATAACTAGGCAGAGCACAGAGAATTTTTAGGGCAGTGAAGATACCCATATTATAATGATGGCTATGTCATTATACATTTGTCTAAACCCGCAGACTGTACAACAGCACGAGTGAACCCTAAGGTAAATTACGGACTTTGGGTCATTAGGTATCAGTGTAGGTTCATCCTTGGTAAAGAGCGCACCATCTGGTCAATGATGCTGATAATGCAGGAGGCTATGCAAACGTGGGGCAGGGTGAATGGGAAATCACTGCACCTTCCTCTCAGCTTTGTCGTGAACCTTAAGCTGCTCTAAAAAACAAAGTCCTTTACAAAAATTTTAACTAAATTAAAGGAGCGCTATTCTGATTGGCTTGTAGAGAGAAATGAACATAAACTGATTATTCCTAAAAGTCCTATAAAATAAGGAAACTGAATTTTTTTTTTTCACACACACACACTGTATTTTATTTTTACAAGAGATAAATAGACTGACATCAAGCATTGTACATGGATGACCACAACAAAAGCAACAATGACTGCAATTACCAAACATGAAACACACTCATACTATGTCATAATATTGACATTCAGTCCAGTAATCCTCCACTGTAACAGCTCCTTCACTTTGCAGTGAAGATTGATTTCTATATTCTTTGCCTCTGAGTCCTTGTGGGATTTTTTTTTTTAATTCAAACAGAAAGTCACAAAAATTATAATCATCCTCATCAGTTCACTCAGTCCCATGTAATTAATTTTTTTTTTCATCTTGATCTTTTGTTAGCACTTTTATGAGTTCAGCAGTTTTTCATTAGAGTTCTGAAAATGCGTATTCATTCAGTTCAGCAGTACAGGTACCAGAAACCTGTACTTGTCAGAGTCTTTTCTATGAATTCCTTGAAGATGAAACCCTTTTATAGGAACATATTTGCAAAAGCATCAGAGTACACCCAGAACTGTCTGTAACTGACAAAAGACTTAAAAATGATTATGGTTAAAGATTTGATGAAAGTTCATAATAGTGCAATTGACAAGGAAATTTAGTTTTTTCTGAGATATACATTTTAAAGTAATAACTAGAATTATGACTTATAACATTATACCAGAACATATAAGAGTTTTAGAAATTTCACGTAATGTCTGAAACATTTATATTAACATATTTCCATACAGATAACCCAATGAAGGAAACTGAACTTCTAATACTTCAGATGGGCTAGACTTCAAAAAAATTCTTAGTGAATTCAAATTCACATAATTAAGGAAAATCCTTAGCAAACATCTAGTTTTATCAATTTACTTTAATAAATATAGCTGGGATTTCTCTGATGTATCAATATTAAGTACAATATAAGCATACATTCATTCTATTTGGGGTTGTTTTTCCTAAATGTATACAGGTTTGATGAACAAATGGCATACTGTTTAAGGTTCAAAAGGTGTAAATTTCTACTCAACCAAACTGTATCGTTATTCTGGTAAGCTTTATTTCAACAGTAACTATATTTTGTAATGTATCTGCTAAAACATAATTTTGAAAACCTTTAGGTAACCAAAATATTGAACCGATATTGAGTTAGTCAATGTATACTCATTGTATTATACATTGTATGATACATTATATATAATGTATTATGAACCTAGATAATTTCTAAGATAGAATACTAAAAACACTGATTACTAAGCATATTTAAGTCTATATACTTTTTATTTTTGTGTGCTGTGAAAAGCCTACACTTTTGGGTCATTTTAATAAACTTGTTCCTTTTGGCCACTATACAGAGATGTAAACGGGAATTGTGTGGCTTTAGAAAGTGGTATGATGGGTACCATGTCTGGTAGTCTTGTACAATGCTTGTGCAGGACACAAGGTGCTCAGTTATCTGTCCCCCAAGTGTTCTTTGTTTTTTCTTTTTCTGTGAAACAGAAGTTAGTTATTTAGGTTAAAAGCTGTGATTAATATGAGTGGTTAAGACTACACTAGGAACAACAGTATCAGATAAATACAACTGTGTGTTTTGTTTTGTTTTTTCAAAGAATGGTTTTATCCTAAAACAGCGATTCTTGGGCTTTTTTTATTTTTTACCTCCATATTCTTGGGACTTGCTGAGGATGGTGAAGAGCTAGTGTTTATGTAATAACTATTGAAATGTAGTGTATTAGAAATTAAAACTGATAATTTTTTAAAAGATACATGAATTCATTTGAAGATAGCAATCATGGATGCACGACATGTTAACACAAATGACACAATTATGATGGTGATGATAATGAAATTAGTTTGACCTTGCAGATCTCTGAGATATGTCTTTAAGTGTCAGTTTGTTCTTGACTATGACAGAGCACAATGAATAACACTTAAAATGTTTGGTTGGGGCTTCCCTGGTGGCGCAGTGGTTGTGAATCTGCCTGCTAATGCAGGGGACACAGGTTCGAGCCCTGGTCTGGGAAGATCCCACATGCCGCGGGGCAACTAGGCCCGTGAGCCACAACTACTGAGCCTGCGCGTCTGGAGCCTGTGCTCCGCAACAAGAGAGGCCGCGACAGTGAGAGGCCCGCGCACCGCGATGAAGAGTGGCCTCCGCTTGCCGCAACTAGAGAAGGCCCTCGCACAGAAACGAAGACCCAACACAGCCAAAAATAAATAAATTAATTAATTATTTAAAATGAATAATGCTTTAAAAGAAAAAAAAGTTTGGTAATACCTGACTGAAAAGAAGCTATAAATATTGTTAAAGTTCACTCAGTTTTCATGGGCTTGCTTCCTTGGATTCCTGATTAACGCTTCCGCCTACAACATGAAAATCTATCCTCACCTCCGTGTACCTCTGAGATAGCCAGAACTCTGTGTCTTAACAGAATAATTCTCTGTGCTTGATACTGACTTTACTATGTCTTCTATTATTCCGGCGGAGGGGGCAGGTACGAAAGTTCCTCATTTACGAAAGAATTATTCAACTGTGTTACCGTCTATATTTACTTTTAAATATTTTATTGTCACTTTGATTAAACAGATAATCAAGGGTTGCTTCTTAGGCACCTATGGACCCCATCTTAATCAAACAGCCAAATCTTCTAACAACTTTTAAAATTTTGCCTTCCCAAACCCAGATTCTGAATGCAGAAAAAAATCAAAAACTTTCATGGTATGTTTTATAACTAAAACTGTCTTGGAGATTTCCTAGAGATTCCCTAAAAATCACAGGAATGTGTACTCTTGCCTTATAAAATGAGATGCTAGAAGTAATTCGGTTTGTTTGATATGTTATTATCATAAGAGTTGTCTGATATAATTATTATTATTATTACACAGAAAGCGGGCAAATCAGAAGAGGTGCTTAGCCTGCCCTAGGTTAAATTTGTACATGTAAATTTTATGAATATGAATATTTCAGAAATCACATGCTTTATGGGAAGTTTCCAGAGAAATGCCAATGCCCCTGCTCTCCAGAATATGTTTTACTCTCCAGGAAAACAAGAGTCAAACTCTTATGAAATAGTTCTGCTGAATTTTCCTATACTTCTCAGACTACTGGCAGTGTTTTGCCTGATGATATTAGGCAACAACAGTATAATATTGCCAGTTATAATTTCAGTTATTATTTAAAATTCCACTTGGTCATAACCTTAGTTCTTTATTTTAAATTCTTCGTATCTTCTAAGCCAGTGGCACCAAACTCGATATGCACCTCAGACTTACCCTTGAAGTTTTACAAAAATATATTCGTCTAGGCCCTACTCCAGATACACTGAATCTCTTTACTTGATATTCCGGGTATGCTCCTGCTATATTATGCCTCAGGATTATTGTATGTTATATCTCAAGATCTTTCCTCTATAAATTTTGTTCACCCATTTTCATAAATCAGGCATAACCTGAACTGGCTCCTTCAAAAACAGGCTTACTTGTTGGTCTTACACACATTTTGTCTAAAACTTTTTTTGAATGGCTTTATTATCTTCACTTTTCATACAACTGAAACAAATTTCCTTTTCCATATTTTATTTTTATTATGAACTCTCAGTAGACATTTCACACTTGAGAATAATCATTAATAAATTAACCATAGCCATTAAGTCTCTGTCATCTACGGATAGTTTACTTTTGTTTCGGATACCCTGAGGACTGCCATAAGCTACAGGCCACAGTTTGTTTTCAACAAAGAGGGTCAGTCTCAGAGCTCTGTGGGAAGGGGTTGTATCAGGTACTTCAAACTCCTGACACTTCAAAGAACAGACTCTTGGGTACAGGTCTCTGAACTGACATCACTGAGACAACGTTCAGGCCATTCCACTGGACTAAGTCAGGATTTCCAAGACTCTTTTAGTCAAGAAGCAGAAAGTTTCATGTAACTGCTAGGCCAATATCCAGCAGAACAATAATTTACTGCATTGTGTTGGATAAACTAATGGAAATTTTATTGTTTGAAATACTGATGCTGTTTTAATGCTCTATTTTCTGGACGTATAAGGAAGCCCTTTCCTCTCTTCCTAAGCTGTCTGTAACCCACAACAATTCTGTAAACCCTGCTTCTGTAAACTGAAATATAATTTTTAAATTACATCTAGTTCTCACTGACTCCTTTCCCTCCCAGAATTCAGAAACTCTTACTAAGTCCCTTTACTTTTCATTGCAATATTATTATTTGCATACGTTTAATAAAAATCTGTCATTCACTTTACCAGGATATAAGTGGAAGAACTGACTAACAACCAAGGCCTTACTTAAAGTGTCCTTTTTGAGAAACATGCTTGTTTAATCAGCCATGTCAAGGCACTTGGAAGGAACAAAGGTTAACTATACTTACGGAGCCTACAAAGCCCTCCCAGGAAACCTGGCCTAATGCCCGCCTGACAGTGTTAAAGAAGGTCCCTTCCTCACAGCCCAGGAACCTTAGCAAATTTTGTTAAGCTTGACAGGAATTTATGAATATTATAGGCATAGGTAGTAGTATTATAGGTAGTACACATAAAGTCTGGGAAAGACACTTTCTTGGACTTGGTTTCCTAGCTTTGGGATTATCTAGAAACAGGCGCTTTTAAAAGTCTAATCTGAAATTCCTTATAAAAACTTCCAGAAAGAAGTTGATTTTGTAGACATAGTAATTGTTCTACACTGCATGGCCCTGGATATGTAAATTCATGGAGGCTTATAGGCTAAATTAACACTCCTGTCCTGCCTATGTAAATAATCAAGCCAAACCTAATGGGACTTGTTATCTAGAATAATCTTTGTTTGATATTATTATGCTTGCCGGATAAAGAGGAAGACTGCAGGGAAAAATTGTAAAACTTGACATGGACCGAAGGTTACTGGCTGCCTTCAATGGAAAACAAGCCATCATCTGACACCCTCTGTTCAGGGCCCTGCGTCTTTCACTGTCTAAGCTATTCTGTAATCCTGTAAGTTGTAGATAAATGATAGCAACGCAAATGATATTTGTCCATAGACAGCTGATGCCCCTCCTCCCTCACCCCCCCATGTAAAAAAGTCACTGAAAATTTATTACAATATTCCTGATTTACCTATATAATTGTGATACTTTGAACTCTCCTTTGAATAGGTTATAACATTTTACTGATGGCCTTGTCAGTTAACAAGTTAAAAAAATAAAACACTTCCACAAAATAAAATCTTCTATTTGTATAGGAGTCACGATTATATTTTCTTTTAAAAATTATTCTTTAATACTAGTCTCAGAGATCGTTGGTCTAATGTGGAAAATAGAAAGTAAAGAGATGACAGATCTAAGTGCCATAACATGGGGAACATAAAATGCTGAGGGAAATCCGATGAGGTACATCCAATCCAGACCCGTGACAAACAAAGGGCTTCTCGGAGGATGTGACCTCCGAGCTGAGACCAGAAAGACAAGCAAAGGGGAGAACAAGGAGGAGACTAGCATTTCAGGCCGAAGGACTCCCATGTTCAAAGGGAGAATGTAAATGGATGGTGGGTACATAAGGGAAACTGTTGTTCGCTATGAAATGCAGACCACTTTTGTATTAGACAACGGGAAAGGGAGACAGAAATATGAGGCTAAAGATATAAACAAAGGCCTTGAACAAGGGGCTTGATCATGGTAAGAAGGCTGGACTTTATCTTGAAGATGTCAGTGGGGAGAACTGAGTTCAATAAGCATTTAGTACAGCAGGCTCTGGGGTCACACTGGCTTGGAATAATGGCTCTGCTACTTATTGCTGTGTGACTCCTGCTGTATTAATTAAGTACTCTGCAGTCCTGTTTCTTCATCTGTAAAATGGGAATTACAGTAGTCCCTTAGGCTCATAAGGGTATTATAAGGATTAACTGGGCTAATACAGGTAAAGTAGTTAGAAAACTGCCTAGCACGTTGTAAGGAACCAGTGACAGTAGTGATGTTAGTAGCAGTGTTTGCCCTTTAGTAAGATCATTTGTCTTACAGATCATTCTAGCTACACTGTGGAGAATACATTAAATAGGAACAAAAATAGAGGTGAAAAGGAGAGTTAGAAGGATGTGAATTAAGGAAAGGACCCTAGAAATAAAGAGAAATGGACAGATTTACATGACATAAAAGAGGCACAAGCAATAAGATTTGATGACAGATTGAGTACAGCAGCTGAGTGGGGGACACAGAAGTCAAAAATAAATATATAAAGTCCATGGCTTGAGAAAGAAGCTTAAGGCGGAGCATTCACTGAAATCAGATGCACAAGAACAACAACTCCACGTCAGGTAACGCAGGAAACACAAAACACAAAAAATGCCCACGGAACACTGAAAGAGGAATGCTTCAATATATCGCAGCAGGTAAAGCATCTAAGTTGTGTTACAAAGGAAGTGCATCAGAGAAACGGAAAACGGCATCTGAGACCTAAGAAATGGCCCAGAATCATGAAAGGCCTGCAGTTTGTGTGAAAGCAGGAAAAGTACTGCAAGAGTGAAGGGTTAAAGGTAAACAAGAAATATGACCTGGGGTCAGCGCCTCACCATCTTATTTTTCCTATCTAGAAACCAAGCGGCTGGACCTAATGCTTTCTATGCGTTGGCCATTACCAGCAGAGGATGGCTCCGTGGTCCTATGACTTCTGCTGGGAGCCATCCTGAAGATGTCGCTCATGCTACCGTCGGGGAGCAATATTTGCCACCACAAAGTGTGTCTCTCTGGCAGAAGATTTATTCAGGCTGATTATTTTCAAGAAACCAAGACTCGGGAAGTTTTTCTTATTCCCTCCCAGGTAACTGCCTAAAAGAATTGAGAGAGAGGGCCTGTTCCCAGAATAGAGCCATCACCAGAGACACCTGCAAAGAATATGGGCCAGGTGTGGTGGGGGAACTAGACTAGAGATCAGAGCCCACTCTGTATCCCCTTGTCCCTGCCCGACCCAGCAAACACGTGTCTACCAAACATTGGCTTTTCCCTCTCCGTGTGAATTGCTTTCCTCCCCTTAGAGGTCCCAAACCACGACCCCCAACATCCTCTTTTGTCTTTAGCTGAAGATGGTATTGAAGGGGAGGGTTTCAGCCATTCTGGCCACTTACTAGTCTTCCTGGGTCTCTCCCACGTGTACAAGTTATTAAACTTTTGTTTGATTCTTCTCCTGTTAATCTGTTTCATGTCAATGTAATTCTTAAGCCAGCCAGAAGGACTTAGAAGGGTAGAGGAAAATTTCTTCTTCCCTGACACTATAAAATTATACATCTTTCTGGAGATCTATAAAGCAGTGAAATTCTCAAACTTGTTATCAAACTATAAAAACAATACATAAAACAGTTTCATCTATTCCTCGTCATAAATTAATAAACGTTCGTGGCATTACAATATAACAGTGAAACTATCAGCTCACATTTATGGAGTGCTTTCTATGTGCCAGGCACTATGCTTCGTAGACGTCATTCCTACCCGAACTTTGTCAGAGTAGCAACGTCAGCCCTATTTTGCAGGTGAGGAACTAAGAGAGAGAAAACCCCTGCCGAAAGCAACACTTCATGCAATCTGTAAATACAGAGCCATGATTCAAACGCAAAGCTACCCCCAGCATTTATAAGATTTTAGTTCTGACGACTCTCTAAAGGTATAGTTTGCTCCCAAAGACTGACTCCTCTCGCTCAAGAAATACAGACTGGCCATGGCCCTAAGAGGCTGATGGTACATGAAAGCAGCAAACCTATAGAAAAGTGAACCATGAAATGACAAGCAGAAAGTACAGGGGGAAAGTCCAGTATTGTGAAAACCAACGTCAAGCTATGAAGTGTACATGTGCGCAACAGGAATATAAGAACAATGGGGAGCTTAGCTTGACAGCAGCAAAAGGAAACAAAATTACTCATTTTATACAGAAGTGGTGAACTCACAAAGATAATAGGACATGTTGCAATTATCAGCAGCATGGATGGGAAGACTTGTTCTGCATTAATCTTCTCAGCCACAGCTCTCAATGTATTTGCAAAACATAAATCCGACATCAACTAAATCTGTCTGTAAATCCTCAAATTCATTCACACCTTTTTACTTCCTAAGGTTGCAAACCCTCCATTTTTCCTAAATCCCCAAAGTCCCTTCCCATCACTTGCATGGAAGATAATTCAAGATCTCTCAAAATGCCAAAAAGAAACTCATTCTCTCATTCCTCTTCTCCACCCCATGCTCCCAAAACACCTTTGCACGCAGTCTCTCTTTCCCCCCTTTACACTTGTAAAAAATTAATAAACAAAAACCTGAATTAAATAGAGTGGGGTGACCAGAAGGGGGAGCTCTCACACCCTGTGACCATGGTGGAACCCAACAGGAAGAAGAAATACTGTTCTTTCCTGCAAGGACTCAGCCAATGAAAAGCCACGGCCTCTTTGTTTACACAGCCCTCCTGTCTTCCTCTCTCCTCGATAAAAGGCTCTCCTTCCCTCGTCTCGCAGGAACTTGCACCTGGCTCGCCATGGTTGCAGACCCCGAGCTGCAGTTCTCTGCTGATCCCAAATAAACCCACCTTTGCTGTAGAAACATCTGGCAGTCTATTTGTTCCAGGTTGACACACTCACCCTCTGCTTCATTCCTCACGTAACCAACTCTTTCAGATCCTTCCTGCTCCTCAGCGGCACTACAGCAAAGCCAACTCACTTCCTTGCCTCCAGTTTCTCCCACAACCAATCCATACTGAGATCTTTTCCAAATCAATATTTCTAACAGACTTATCTTGTTATATCACACTCTCCTCAAGTTCATTTGAAGGACCAACTCCTTAGCAAGGCCTTTCATTGTTGCCAAGACCCAGCCCAGTTTATGTTTATAGTTTCAGCTCCTACTCTCCTACACAAAATTCTCCACTGTACAAAGAACAACAACAACAAAAATTAATTACAACTCCTGAAATGTGATTTGGGTTGTCCCATTGGTTCTTCTATTGCCAAAAGAAGGAAAACACATGCAAAGAAGTATATAATAAGCCAATGCCTATGATGGACCAAGAGCTGTATGTGGTAGAACTAAAGGACTAAACAGATTGGTATCATTTCTTTGGATTAAACAACACACTGCTTTCAAATTATAAAGATACTGGGGGAAAAACTTATAATAAACTTTTTCTAAAAGAGTTAAAATAAGTGAGTAGGGTTTGGGTCAGCATTCCAAGCAAAAAGAATAATACAGCTTCCTTGCTAATAACACATGCTTCTGAGTTAGACCAACTTGCCCTCAAGTCTCAGCTAGCTCTGCCTCTTCTAAGCAGTGTGTTATCAGGCAAGTTTCTTACTTAAGTCTCAGTTTCAGGGCTGATACTATCTCCTAGCAGTACTGGGAGAATTTGAAGATAAAATCAGTTGTGCACATAAGCACCTAGCACAGTGCCTAGTACATGTTAAGAGCTAAATAAGGAGAGATTAAGAATTATTCTTACTGAAGCAGTCTCAGATCCAGTGAAAAGGCTGTTTAGGAAAAAGTAGACAATTAGTATAGGAAAGCAGTAAAAGATAAGAAGGATGAGAAATACACACAGAGTACTTGTGTCATCTGTAGTACTCAGAATATTCACCAAAAAGCATATAGCAAAACCATTCTTCAAGGCCCTTGGCTGGATTCCCATATGAAGTTTTGTTTCTTTAAATATAAACTGAAGTAGTTAGATAAAATGGTATCTAAAGCTCCTTTCAGCTCTAACCTTTTCTGTAAGAACTGCTATGCCCTGGAATCCTGGGGGTTATGAATGCTCATCACCATTACATGGTCAAATGCTTTTATGTTTTACTAAGTATGTGAGCACTTATTAATGTTCCACTGACCTCACAGATCTGGGAGACAAAGCAACAGCTAAAACATTCCTAGCACCAGTTTATCTGTCACAAAGAGGAACAGCAATAGCTGGTCTCACTGAAAAATTTCCTGTAGCTGAACTCGACAAGTACACTATCACCCTTATGTGAACCCAAAGTTAGGAGCCTTCAGATACCCTCAGGGGCAGTTTAAGAGGTAGAAGTTAGAAAAGAAAAAAAAAAAAAAAAAGAATCTGGACAGGAGGTTAGACCAGAGAGAACCAGAAAGACCAAGAGAGGAATAGTATTGATATTTCAAAACAGTAACATTAGTCAACAAGTGTCTAACCTAACTTCCCATTACTGGGGAACAAACCCAACTAAGCCTCATATGTACAAATCATGTCTTCACTGTGGGGACTTATTTTATATACTTAAGATACTTATAAATCTATTCTTTCTCCAAGGGGCTAAAAACAAATTAAGAGTACGTGCTCTCTTTTTATGTGAAAGAACAGTCAAGGCCTGCACTAGATCTAATTAATATTTAACATGCTCATTTAACTCACTTTTTCAGTGACATTTCCTAATCTTCTATACTGATTTTCACATGTAGAAAATTATTCTTCCACATCAAAATCACATGTGTCTGTATATCTCTGAATGAACTGCTTTAAAATGAATACTTTTATCAGCTTTCATTTTGGTAAATTATGAGAATCATACCTGTGAACTTAACTTATGGTTAAGCTTGTAGTGTTATAATTTTATACTTTTAAGTGACAAGATTGTTTTACCCCATTTCTTTGTAGACAAAAAAAAGGAACCTGCTAATCAGATTTCCAGAAGGAGTACTTGTTTATATAAAAATTAAAATTTGTAAGGTTAACCAAATAATTCACTTCAAAATGATAAATCCATAGTATATATTATAAAGATTTTTTAAATTTCCATACATTATGTCAAAATAATTCATAGTTTTGGCTATACAAAATACTTAAGGAACTAGAGAATATTATAATTAAAATACAAATGCAGTAAATTCATTTCCAAGTCTCCCATTTCTTTTAAGAAAACAAAGCCATAGATAAGAATTATTTTAAAATAAGAAAATAATGTCAATTCAACTTTTATATGTTAATGATTCAAACATTACTGTAACAAGTGTAGAACTGACCTCTTAGTTTAGCAGTTACTACTTCTTACTGTCTTACTTACAGAAGGGTATCCCTCAAAGTACCACATCATCAAGTTTTCTGATGGGGAAATGTTTGTTTCCAAATATATATTCCACAGACACATTAAAAGAGTATAAAAACATGCTGAAACTGTAAACATTCACTTCCTAATAGCTTCACGAAAGGGCCTTTTCATCACGCATCTACCTGGTAACTTCAAAAAATTTTCCATGTATTCTGCACACGTGGCTTTTTATTCTCAGAGCTGATCAAGAGAAAATACTTAAAGCAATTCATATGTAGTAGTCATAGTAGTAGTAGTAACAGTAGTAATAATCATTAATGCTCCAATTTTAAATGCTTTTTAAAAATTATGTGGTTCCAACCTGGTCTGCAAAGTCCTCTGGGAACTTCCACAATACCTCCGGATCTGTAAATAATTGACACAGAGCTTTAAACAGAGAAAATAATACATTTATAGCAACAGTCTTGTTCAAATACTCTTAAAATTGTCAAAGCTACTTTTTTTAATAATTTAAAATTTTTTCTTTAAATATTTACAGTTGATGAGGTTCAAAATTAAATATTTTGATAGTTTAAGGGTTTTAATGACCTTTGGAACAGGAATAATAAAATGAATAACTTGGTCAGATTATTAAAAATATTATTTCTTTTAGCAACTCATTTTTTATTTATATACCTTAGATTTTAAGATTCTGAAATATAAGTTTTCAGATTTAACTCCACTTAATATACTGGTTTTAATTTGAAAAGAAAAATATAAATGTGGTAAATATGTAATCAAATATATTACAGCCCTCAGAAACTAGACTAAAATACAACATCTTAAATTTCCATTTAAAATCCTAAAAGACATTTTTCCAAAGAGAACATGCATATGGTGAACAGGCCCATGAAAAGATGCTGAACATCATTATCATCAGAGAAATGCAAACTAAAACCACAATGAGATATCACCTCACACCTGTCAGAATGACTATCATCAAAAAGAACACAAATAGCAAATTGTCGGCAAGGATGTGGAGAAAAGGGAGCCCTCCTACACTATTGATGGGAATGTAAACTGGTGCAACCACTGTGGAGAACAGTATGGAGGTTCCTCAAAAAACTAAAAGTAGAAGAACTACCATATGATCCAGCAATTCCACTCCTGGATATATATCCGAAAAAAAATGTAAACACTAATTTGAAAAGATACATGAACCCCAATGTTCACAGCAGCATTATTTACAATTACCAAGATATGGAAGCAACCTAAGTGTCCACTGACAGATGAATGGATAAAGAAGATGCGGTATGTATCTGTATACACACACACATACACACACACACACACACACACACACACACACACACACACACACACAATGGAATACTACTCAGCCATAAAAAAGGAATGAAATTTTGTTATTTGCAACAACATGGATGGACTTGGAGGGTATTATGCTAAGCGAAATACGTCAGAGAAAGACAAGTACTGTATGATATCACTTATATGTGGAATCTAAAAAAATAAACTAGTGAATATAACAAACAATAAACAGACTCACAGATGTAGAGAACAAATTAGTTACCAGTGGGGAGAAGGAAGGGGAGGGGCAAAATAGGGGTAGGGGATTAAGAGGTACAAACTATTATGTACAAAATAAATAAGCTACAAGGATGTATCGTACAACACGTGGAATATGGCTAGTATTTTGTAGTAACTGTAAATGGAATATAACCATTAAAAATTGTGAATCACTATGCTGTACACCTGTAACTTACATTTATTGTACTTCGACTATACTTCAATTTAAAAAATGAAAAAGAAAATAAAATCCTCAATAAAAGTGTATAAACACAGTAATAATGTTTGTTTTATATCAAGGTTCACTTTGGAAGTCCCATATTTGCAACTCCATAAATCAGCTTTTAAAACAATAGGTAAGGCTTCCCTGGTGGCGCAGTGGTTGAGAATCTGCCTGCCAATGCAGCGGACACGGGTTCGAGCCCTGGTCTGGGAAGATCCCACATGCCACGGAGCAACTGGGCCCGTGAGCCACAACTACTGAGCCTGTGCATCTGGAGCCTGTGCTCCGCAACAAGAGAGGCCGCGACAGTGAGAGGCCCGCGCACCGCGATGAAGAGTGGCCCCCACTTGCCGCAACTAGAGAAAGCCCTCACACAGAAACGAAGACCCAACACAGCCATAAATAAATAAATAAACCCAAAAGTTAAAAAAAAAAACCAAAAAACAACAGATAAGTTGGTAGGCATAAGGCATCAAGCTTGTTTACAATACAATTGACAAAAATAAATAAATAATAAAAAAAAAATTTTTTAAATACAATTGACATTTCCTGGGGTATTTCAGAGATATTTGTCTAATATATTATATCCAGTTATTCACATATAAAAATCAATGTTGTTTTATAAATATTTGCACTGGTTTTCATTTTCGTTATTTCTTCACAATATTTCTCTTCTACTTAGCATAATAAAAAGAAGTCTTTTTAATTAACACTAAAAATTATTTTGGTTGCATATGTATTTTTTAATTCTGTCAATAACATACTTCTGAATACTGCAAATGTGCTTTAAAAGGATACTGTACAAAGGATAATATTACTTCCGAAAGCCTTTGAAAGCCCAATATAGGTAACAAGCACAACCGACAAGACAGGATCAAAATATCAAAAATACCACTTTATGTACCCAGTCAGTAAAAAATTACAGCTCAATCCCATTATTTCCACTACACCATATTGCTTTTTAAAAAATACAGTCCAAGGATGCATAATTTCAAGTATTTAATTCCAAAACTCAGTAATTACCTAGCAACATTTTGAGCGTGAGCTGGCTTCTCTTGCTGTATTACTTATTAAGCTCCAAAAAATTTTTTTTCAAATATTTTAACTTAAAAAAAAAAAAAGGAAGCATACTTTCTACAATTAACCTTTTTACTAAGGAATAAAAAGTTTCTACATAAATTAACATAAAAATCATTTAAAACATCTTACATAAGGATAATGCATTACTAATTTATGGAGCTAATATTAAATGATTATGCCTTCATGTAAAACAAAATGTGTACATTTCTAAAATGACTGTGACATGTATAGATCACCTAAAAATACTGAAACGTTAATGTCCTGTAGAAATTATGTTGGAAAACATATATATGTGCCCATGTATGTACATATATGTGTGTGTGTGTTTATGTGGCAGTTTTACCAAAACGGTAGTTATTAAGATTTGCATCTCATAAAACAAAAGTGTATGATGGATTCTTCATGAAATATTAAACAAAAGTTATCTTGATAAATTAATACAATAACTAATGGCCCTATAAACAAGTCATCATGCAGAAATGTGGAATAGTCCCTTCTTATAAATAATGGAGTTAGAGAGTTTCAATGTGAACATTTTAAATATCCCTTTTAAACAACCTCAATTTTACAGTTACCATTTGAGAAAATGTGACAGATTCCTTACACTTATACCTTAAAACCAGGACATTTGTCTTGCTGGATAGCCCTAACAGTTTGCCCTGCTGTTTGCAGCATTTACCTAATTATGTTTTCCTCCCTCACTTTCCTTCATCCCTTACACTACGCAGTTTTTTTCTGTACCGTCTGGTCTGTTCTTTCACAGAGGATGAACAAGTGAATACATGAAAACAGCAAATATCGGTTTAGTCACATAGTGGAAAATACCCTATTTCTTTTCTTTTCATTAAATGCGTGTTACACTTCAGCACCCAAAAATGTATTATAATCATGTGCATCCATATCTGAAATGGATTAACTTAGTTACTGCCTGTGTGGTTAGGTTTACCCCTTATCTGACACATATTGGCAGCAACTCTTCACAAGGACTGCAGAGGAAGAAACAAAAGAGCTCTGAAAAAAATGGTAATAATCCAATTTTCAAATTTATGCACAACGACGGAATTTTCTGTTCCCTGGGGATTACTTTCCAGATGCGAGATCTGAGCTGGCAAAGCTAGGTCGATTTTCTGCTGATTTTATGGGTGAAAGGATGAGAACTGCTGGTAGGAGTCACCGCTGCCCGTGGTGACTGGGGCACACTGTGTTTCTCTTCTGTCCAGTGTCCACACGTAACTCAGAGGAGACGCCACATCTTAAAGAGAGACTTTGCCACCAACAATCCGGAAACCAAATAAACATGAAAGGAAGAACACGTAACTTAATTTTTACATAAATATAGTTAATCTCTTATTTTAATAAAAGAATGTTACAGTGTAGTGAGAAAAATATACAAATTTTTATTAAATCAGTAAATTTGGAAGGAGAGTATTTAATGTATTATTTGGGCATCACCATCACAAGTATTCCAAATTCCTGACTGAGGCATTTTTTTTTTAATGTAAAGTGAGATAAATTTAGTAATATTTTATTTTCCTTTGCAACCAGACCTTTCACATTTTCTGGCCTGTAACTAAAAACAAAAATTAAAATAACTTAAAATATTACTGTGATTCAACTACCCTATTTTTTTTTTTTTTTTTTTTGGCTGTGTTGGGTCTTCGTTTCTATGCCAGGGCTTTCTCTAGTTGTGGCAAGCGGGGGCCACTCTTCATCGCGGTGCGCGGGCCTTTCACTGTCGCGGCCTCTCTTGTTGCGGGGCACAGGCTCCAGACGTGCAGGCTCAGTAATTGTGGCTCACGGGCCCAGTTGCTCCACGGCATGTGGGATCTTCCCAGACCAGGGCTCGAACCCGTGTCCGCTGCATTGGCAGGCAGATTCTCAACCACTGTGCCACCAGGGAAGCCCTACACTATTTTTTTAATGCAGGAAAAACTTTAATTTACACAAATGAATAATATTTACTTAATTCTGTGGAATTCATAGATGAATATATTTAAAATTATGCATTTGTAAAACCACAGTTCAGAAACTATATACTTTTGAAAAGGCAGAATATATAGTATTAGTGTTTTGCTTGATTATAGCTTCAGTGCTTATTCACCTACATTGTAGAATCACAATTTTACAAATGAGGAAACTGAAGCCAACGCAATGAGGAGCATATTCTTTTTTTTTTTTTCATAAACTTATTTATTTATTTTTGGCTGCGTTAGGTCTTCGCTGCTGCACGCGGGCTTTCTCTAGTTGCGGTGAGCGGGGGCTACTCTTTGTTGTGGTGCGCGGGCTTCTCATTGCAGTGGCCTCTCCTGTTGCAGAGCACAGGCTCTAGGCGTGCGGGCTTCAGTAGTTGTGGCACGTGGGTTCAGTGTTGTGGTTCGCGGGCTCTAGAGTGCAGGCTCAGTAGTTGTGGCGCAAGGGCTTCATTGCTCTGTGGCATGTGGGATCTTCCCAGACCAGGGCTCGAACCTGTATCCCTTGCACTGGCAGGCGGATTCCTAACCACTGCGCCACCAGGGAAGTCCCTGGAAGCGTGTCTTAATTATAAGGCTAGTTAATGTCAGAGGCTAGAACTTTCTTAGTTGAGATCTAAGGAGCAGCTATTTTAAATAATTTCCAAAATCAATACATTTCTCTGTCCCACTTAAGTTCAATTTATTTTATTCAAAAATCTATGCAACGCTAAAGAAACAGAAAAAGTCCCTGACCTCCAAAGCCCTATAGCATACATGGAGAAAAATGTCACACAGCTACCTAGTTTTTGTGCAAACAAGGTATCCTGCAGGAACGCTTGAACTCAACTTGAAAATTCACTGGCTTAATAATTTCAAAAAATGTTCCTTAACAAAAGAATGGTGATGCCTCTTGAATATAAATGAGCAGGAATCATTAAAGAAAATCTTCCGCCTACGGAGATATAATGGTGAACTAAACAAAATAGGTCTCTACAATGTATAGAAAAGGACGGCATCTAAACCTATAGCTCAGTAAAATTTAATGAGTGTTATACTAAAAGGACAGGATACTACCGGACACCGCAAGGAAAGCCAATCTAATTTAGAAAGCCACTAGTTAGACAAGCAAAGGATGATTTGGGCTATCACGTGGGCAGAGGAGAACATTCCGGAATGGAGAAACAATATGCACTAAGTCTTAGAGGTTAAAAGAAAGCAGAAAACATTTGGAAACTGAAATAAAAAAAAGAAGTAATATATCTAGAATGCAGAGTAGGAGAGAGAGAATGTCACGGGATGAAGCTGGAGAGACAGGGGACAGACTACAGAGCTGAAGATGTACCCAAGGTATCAGAGGAAGTCACTAAACCAAGGGAGAAGGAACACCAGAAGTGTGTGGAGAATACAGTTAGAGCGTGTGTTTATGAAAGTCAAGGGAAGAGAGTGTATCCAAAAGATTCTCAAACAAATGTGGCAGAACATTAAGCGAGGTGATGGCTCAAAAAACGGTAAGTGTGTGTAAAGCATAAGCCACACACAGTAAAATGAGCTCCCGTGGCAGGATGGGAAGCAGAAGGCCAATGAAGAAGATCACGGAGGACGAGGGAAGAGAGGCACCGTGTATGCGGGCAACGTATTTAAGAGACGGTACAAGGGAGAAGAAAGTAAAGATAGGAGGAAAGAGGTGAAGCCAGACAGGTCTGTTAGTCATTTCTCTTTCCTTTATACTGGCGCAGACCTGAACATGTGTAGGTGATCATGGGAGTTAGTGAGGCAGCGGAGAGCCAGAGAAGAAGAGACGTACACCCCTGAGGAGGCAAGAAGAGGGCATCCTGATCAAGACAATGAGATGAGCCTTGGACAGAAGCTGAAGAGTATTTTCCCATTGTTATAGGAACAAGAAAAGAGGAGAGGAGATATGAATCCAAGGAGATTTTAGAATCTGGGGTACAAAGTTAAGAGTTCTGTGCAAAACGTCCTGATTATTTTGTGTGTATAGTAGGAGCAAAGCTTCCTCCTAGGAGGGAAGTTGTTGGCGGGCTTGAGGAGGTGTGAAACAACTGTTTCAGGCACTGCTGAGCACTCAGTTTGGTGGGTGTCCAGCCTAGTGCTTAAGGGCAACAATGTGGTATCTCCCCACCATCATCCAAGGGCCAAGGTGCAGGAGAGAACTGCTAGATTCGGTCAGGGCTGAGGTTTCTGTCAGTCATGTGTGATGGAAAGAGAGCCTCAACAAAAGAGTGGTTACAGATGTGAACTGCTGATCTAAAGCTAAAAAAGAGAAGTGGTTTTATTTTTTTCTGTAAAATCCATTAGTACTAAATGTTATACCAAGTCATGCTAATGCATTTTAAAACAGTGTATTTTCAGTAGAAAATCTACTGCATATATCTGAAGACTGTAGGACTGAAAAATAAAGTAAAATAAATAAATGGAGCATTTGTAATTATGAAGTTAGGCAGCCGAAGTTCCGGTCTTATACCTATACATAACAATGCTTTCTGTCTGTGATCAGGGGTAGGTACTGAAAAGCATAAAATCAGTTTCCCTCCTCTCTTCCCTGCCTTCCACTCCTCCCCGCTCTCTCTGGAATTATCTGAAAGAACAGTCTTATCTGTTTACCCAAGCTTACCATATAAATCTCATTTTCCACATATATATTATGTGGGGGGGAAAAAAAACCCCAGAAAACCATGGAATTAGATAACTACAGTTAAAATTACAATTTTTCCAGCTTTACTGAATTATATTTGACATATAACACTCTGTCAGCTTAAGGTGTACGAGATGATTTGATAAACGTACAGATTGTGAAATCTTTACCACAATAAGGTTAATTAACAACACATCCTTTACCACACATAGTTACTAACTTGTTGTTTTCATTATCATTGGTATGGTGGGAACATTAAAGCCCTACTCTCAAAGCAACTTTCAAATACACAATATAGTATTTGTGAACTATAGTCACCATGCTGGACATTAGATCCCTGGGGCCTACTCACCTTACAACTGAAAGTTTGTACCCTTGGACCAACATCTCCTGCCACCCCTCAGCCCCCCGCAACCACCATCCTACTCCGATTCTTTGAGTCCAATGTTTTTAGATGTCACATATGAGTGAGATCATATAGTACTTGTCTTTCTCTGACTTACTTCATGGAGCATATGTCCTCAAGGTCCACCTATGCTGTTGCAAATGGCAAGGTAGCCTTCCTTCTTTCTAGGGTGGAATAACACTCCATGCTACATATACACCACATTCTCTTTAACCATTCATTCACTGATGGACATTTAGGTTGTTTGCATATCTTGACTATTGAGAATAATACTGCAATGAACATGGGAGTGCAGATATCTCTTCAAGATAGTGATTTCATCTTCACTGGATAAATACCCAGAAGTGGGATTGCTGGGTCACATGGTGGCTCTATTTTTAATTTTTTGAGGACCCTCCATACTGTCTTCCGTAGTGGCTGCACCAGTTTACATTTCCACCAATAATGAACCAGGGTTTCCTCTCCTCCACATCCTGGCCAGCATTTGTTATCTTGTCTTTATAACAGCCATTTTGACAGGTGTGAGATAATATCTCATTATGGTTTGATTTGCATTTCCATGATAATCAGTGATGTTGAGAACCTTTTCATGTAGTTGTTGGTGGCTGTTATCTTTTCTTTGGAAAAATGTCCCTTTAAGCCCTCTACCAATTTTTTAACTGGATTATTTGGTTTGTTGCTATTGTATGAGTTCTTTATATTTTGGGTATTAACCCCTTATCAGATATATGGTTTGCAAATATTTTCTCCCATCCTATAGGCTGCCTTTTCATTTTCTTTTGCTGTGCAGAGCTTTTTAGTTTGATATAGTCCCACTTGCTTTTTGCTTTTGTTGCTTGTGCTTTTGGTACCATATCCAAAAAATAATTGCCAACAGTGATGTCAAGGAACTTACCATTTATGTTTTCTTCTAGGATTTTTATACTTTCGCATTTTATGTTGAAGTCCTTCATCCATTTCAAGTTAATTTTGTGACTTCTGTAAGATACAGGTCCAATTTCATTCATTTGCATGTGGATATCCAGTTTTCCCAACAATATTTATTGAAGAGACTATCCTTTCCACATTGAGTATTCTTGGCTCCCTTGCCAAATATTGCTCAGTCATACATGTGGGGTTTACTTCTGAGCTCTGGATTCTGTTCCATTGGTCTCTGTGTCTGTTTTTCTGACAGTACCACACAGTTTTGATTACTGTAATTTGTAGTATAGTCTGAAATCTGGAAGTGGGATGCCTCCAGCTTTGTTTTTTCTCAATATTGCTTTGGCTATTTGGGATGTTTTGCGGTTCCATATGAACTTTATAATTCTTCTTCTACTTCTGTGAAAAAAGCCATTGGAATTTTGATGAGTATTATATTGAATATACAGATGACTCTGGGTAGTATGGACATTTTAACAGTATTAATTCTTCCAATCCATGACCATGGGATATCTTCCCATTTATTTGTGTCTTCTTCAATTTCTTTCATCACTGGTCTTATAGTTTTCACTGCATGAATCTTTCATTTCCTTGGTTAAATTTATTCCTAAGTATTTTATTGTTTTTGATGCTATTGTAAATAACATTATTTATTTATTTTTCAGGTAATTGTTATGGTACAGAATTGTAACTTATTTTTGTATGTTGATTTTGTATCCTGAAACTTTACTGAATTTATTAGTTATAACAGTTTTTTGGTGGAGTATTTAGGATTTTCTATATACAAGATCATGTCATCAGCAAACGTTTTTACTTCTTTCTTTCCTTAAGTCATTAAGATGACTTTCTTTTCCTTGCCCAACTGCTCTGGGTAGGACTTCTAGCACTATGCTGAATAAGAGCAGGCTCTCTTGTCTTCTTCCTGATCTTAGAGGGGATGCTTTCAACCTTTCACTGTTGTGCATGATACCAGTTGTAGGACTGTCGTGTGGCTTTTATTATGTTGAGGTACGCTCCTTCTATATCCAATTTGTTGAGAGTTGTCACGAAAGGATACTGAACTTTATCCAATGCTTTTTCTGATCTACTGAGATGACCATAAAAATTGTATCTTTCATTCTTTTAATATGATGTATCATATTTATTAATTTGTGTATGTTGAACCACCTGTGTATCCATGAATAAATCTTACTTGATCATAGTGTATGATCCTCTTAATGTGTTGTTGAATTTGGTTTGCTAGTATTCTGTTGAGATTTTTTGCACCTATATTCATTAGGGTTATTGGCACTTGTAGGTTTCTTTCTTTTAGTATCCTCATCTGGCTTAATATCAAGGTAATATTGGTCTTATAAAATTAGTTTGGGAGTGTTCCCTGCTCTTCAATTTCTTGGAAGAGTATAATAAAAACTGGCACTAACTTCTCCTTCAAATATTTGGTAGAATTTACCCATGAAGCCATCTGGTCTTAGGTTTTCTTTGTTGGGAGGTTTTTGATTACTAATTCAATCTCCTTACTTATTATTGGTCTGTTCAGATTTTCTATTTCTTCATGATTCAGACATGGTAGGTTATATTTTTTTGAATGGTTAAATATATACATTTCTTGTTTTTCTAGGTTGTCAAATTTGTAGGCATATAGTTGTTCCTAGTAGTGTCTTATTATCCTTGTATTTCTGTGGTATTAGTTGTCAAGTCTCCTTTTTCATTTATAATTTTATTTGAGTACTTTCTCTCCTTTCCTCTTGATAAATCTGATTTGTCAATTTTGTTTATCTTTTCAAAAGATAAGATTATTATCTGTTTTATCTTTTCTATTGTTTTTCTATTCTCTATTTAACATATTTCTGCTCTAGCACCAGCACTAGCACTAATCTTTGTCATCTCTTTCCTTCTGCTAACTTTGGGCTTAGTTTGTTCTTTTTCTAGTTCCTTGAGGTGTAAAGTTAGGTTGTTCGGGATCTTTCTTTTTTCTTAATGTAGATATTTATTGCCATAAACTTCTCTCTTAGCACAACTTTTGCTGCATCCCATCAGTTTTGGTATATTTCCATTTTCATTTGTTTCAATATATTTTTTTATTTCCCTTTTGATTTAATCTCCAACCCATTGGTTGTTCAGGAGTGTGTTGTTTGATTTCCACTTATTTGTGAATTTTCCAGTTTTTCTCTTGTTACTGATTTATAGCTTCATACCACTGTGGTTGGAAAAGGTACTTTCAATCTTTTAAAATTTACTGAGACTTATTTTGTAACCTAACATATGGTCTATTCTGGAGAATGTTCCATGTGTGCTTGAGAAGAATGTATCTTCTGCTGCTGTTAGATGGAATGTTCTGTATATGCCTGTTAGGTCCCTTTGACCTAACAGGATATTTGTAGGCAGCATATAGTTGGGTCTTATTTTCTTATCAATTCAGTCGCTGTATGCCTTTTCATTGGAGAATTCAGTCTACTGGAGAATTCAGTCTGTTTACATCTGAAGTAATTAAAAGGCATAAAGTGACTGAATAGATAAGAAAATAAGACCCAACTATATGCTGCCTACAAGATACTCACTTCCACTCAAAGACACACACAGGCTCAAAGTGAACAAGTGGAAAAAGTTATTCCATGCAAACAAATGAAAACCAAAAGAGAGCAGATTTACATTTATATATATATATAGAGAGAGAGAGAGAGAGAGAGACAGAGACAGAGACAGAGAGAGAGAGAGATCACTATATTGGGCAAAATAGACTAAGTCAAAAACTGTAACAAGACAAGGTCATTATATAATAATAAAGGGGTCAATTCATCAAGAGACTATAATCATCATAAGTATATATGTATACTACATCAGAACACCTAAATAATCAAGCGAATACTTGCTCATTGTTTTCTGTTTTGTAGTTCCTTTCTTGCTGTCTTCCTTTGTGAATTCATAATTTTCCATAATGGTATACTTTGATTCCCTTCTCTTTATCTTGTGTGTATCTACCATAGATTTTTGTTTTGTGGTTACCCTGAGGCTTACTTGAAAAATCTTAGAGACACAGCAGTTATTTTAACCTCATCACAACTTAACTTTGATCACATACAAAAACTCTACCCTTTTATTCCTCCTACACACATTTTATGTTTTTGATGTCACACTTTACATCTTTTTATATTGTGTATCTAACAAATTGTTGCTATAACTATTAATTTTAATACTTTTGTCCTTCAACCTTTACATTAGAGTTAAGTGGTTAACACACCATCACGTTACAGCATCAGAGCATTCTGAATTTGACTACATATTTGCCTTTACCAGTGTGTTGTTTCTTTTCGTATGTTTTCATAGTTAGCATCCTTTCATTTCAGGTTGAAGAAGTCCTTTCAACATTTCTTGTAAGGCAGGTATAGTGCTGATGAACCACCTCAGCCTTCATTTGCTTGGGAAAGTCTTTATCTCACCTTTATTTCTGAAGGATGACTTTGCTGGGTAGAGTACAGTTGACCCTTGAACAACACAAGTTTGAACTGTGCAGATCCACTTATGCATGGATGTTCTTCAATAAATACATACTACAGTACTACACAATCTGTGGAACGGCAGATAAGGGGAGCCGACTGTAAAGCTATACGCAAGTTTTCTACTGCGTGGTGTGGGGGGGTCAGTCCCTCTAACCCCCACGTCATTCAAGGGGTCAACTGCATTCTTGGTTGGTGGTCTCTTTCAGCACTTTGAATATATCATTCCGTTCTCTCCTAGACTGCGAGGTCTCCGCTGAAAACTCTGCTGATAGTCCTTTCATGAGAGAAATCTTTTTCTCTTTCTGTTTTTAAAATTCTTTGTCTTTGATCTTAGACCATTTTATTATAATGTGTCTTGGAGAAGATCATTTGGATTTAAATTTTTGGGTGACCTATTAACCTCATGAACTGGAGGTTCAAATCTCTCCCCAGGTTAGGAAAGTTCTTAGCCATTACTGCTTTAAATATGTTTCCTACCCCTTTCTCCCTCTCTTCTCCTTCTGGAACTCCAATGCTACATGACTGGTTGTCTTAATGGTGTCATAAGACCCATAGGCTTTCATGATTCTTTTTCATTTCTTTTTCATTTTGCTCCTCTGAGTGGTTAATTTCAAATGATCTGTCTTCAAGCTCACAGATTCTCCTGCTTGGTCTAGTCTGCTGTTGAAGCTATTAAATTCTTCAATTCAGTCATTGTATTCTTCAGCTCCAAAATCTGTCCGGTTCTTTTTTGCTTTCTATCTCTGCTGCACTTCTCATTTTGTTATTGTATTGTTTTCCTGATATAATTAAATTGTTTTTCTGTGTTCTCTTATAGCTATCTAAGTATTACCAGAACAATTATTTTGAATTCTTTGTCAGGCAATTCCTGGAACTCCATTTCTTTGCAGCCAGTTGCTAGAAGCTTACTGTACTCCTTTGGCGGAGTCATGTTTCCCTGAGTCTTTGCGATCCCTGTAGCCCTGCACAGGTGTCTGTGTACTGAAGAAGCAGCCATTACTTCCAGATGTTATAGACCGACTTCTATAAGGGAAGACTTTCACGTGCAGGTGGAGGCATGCTGGAGTGTGCTGTGATTCTATGCCTAGTGGTGCAGGGGCATGTGGTGGCTCATCAGCTCAGGCCATTGGGGTGGACGGCACCTACAATCCCATGGTCCTTAGCAGGTACTGCAGGGGATCCACTGAGGCTGCCAAGGGCTGTGAGCGTCCTCAGTAGTGCCTCCAGGTCCAGTGGCTAGAAACCAGACTGAGCAGCAGTATTGCCAGTGCCAGTGGTATGCTCTCAGCGGTTATGCTATGAGCACAGGGCAGTGAAGGCTAATAATGAGGATCCCACCAGAGGCATGCAGGCACAGAGCTGGAGGGAGCAGCTGCAGGTCAGCATAGTGGTTCCGGCCAGCGACAGAATACAGGATCTGATCCAGGCCCACAACAGCAGGGGGCCCTGACTGTCAGCATGCTCTCCCATGACTGCATCGTCTTCCCTCAGGCATGCGCAGAGCAGTGGAGGGCAGTGACAAGCATCAGACCGGTGGCATGCAAGTGCACAGCTGGAGGAGCTAGCCCTGAGCGCCTGCACAGCAGTGGGGGTCAGCCACGAGGGTCTAGACTGGTGTCTTGCACTTGCATAGCTGTAGAGGCCTGGGCTGGCTGCCGGTGCGATTCCCAGGCTCCAGTAGGGGAGGCTGGGAGACTAGTTGGCAAAACAGGAGGGACTCAGGTGGCTGGTGTCAGCAAACACAGATATCCGTGGGGTGAAAGCCAGTAAAATATGCAGGGGTTCCGAACCAGCTGGGGTCACCTGCAGAGCAGGTCACAGGGAACTGCAGTTGCTCTTGCCACATGGGCTGGGTGGCCAGCTTTTCTTCCTCGTTCCTAGCTATCTCTATACATCTTGGCTTTGCCGGTCTCTGGATGGGAGAAACTGAGGCGGGACCTTTGTGTGGAGCCCTAAAAGACTGGTGAATCTGGTCACTCATCCCACTCTTCTTTCCCTACAAGGGGAACTCCTTCTAGCTGTAGAGGTCATTCTGGGTACCGAGCAATGCTGGCCTGGGGGATGGGATGATACAGTCAAAATGAAGCTGTTCTTCCTTCCCCACTGTGGTTATTCTCAAGTTTCTTGTTCCACTGTGTTGCTGAAGTTTCTTAAGTGGGCTCCAGAGCTCTCCCAGAGAGCAGTTTTTGTTTGTGAACAGCTGTCTAATTGTTTATATTTGGTGGGGGGAGGGGATGGAGGCTGAGGTCTCCTGCTCTACCATCTTGCTGACGTCACACCCCTAAAATTGTAATTTTCACTACATCTGTCAAAATAGCTTGCAAAATAATTAATTATTGTAATTTAATATCCAGCCTGATCACAAAAAAAGTATTTAAAAAAGCAACTCACTCCCTCATTTAGGGCCACAGATGACCCTGGTGAAGCCAGAGATCCAGAAAACATATATCCTCCCATTTTTCCTTGGTGTGCAACCCAGAAAAACATAGATTTACAGCCCTGGTAGAAAGATACCACTCATGCCAACAAGATATTAACAAAAATCTTTACCAATCCACCCAAAACACGCAGTACCATAGACTGCATAACATTACAAACTTTAAGACTACTAGCAACAGTAAAAGTAAAAACAAATTCATTGCTGAATAATGTTAAGTTCAGGCTACATCTTAAGAAAGCATACATAGTCAGGTGTTTGTACAAATTACTTTAAAGTTAACATGTTAATTTAAAATTTTAGCGTCTTCTTAAAAGCCCAGCTCAGTAGTTCCCAAACTTTAGTGTGCAACAAAAGCACCTAGAGAGCTTGTTAAAGCACAGACCCCAGGGTCCCACTTGCAGAACTTCTGAGTCAGGAGGTCAAAGGTGGGTCTGAGAACTGCATTTCTAACAAGTTCCCAAGTGAGGCTGATACTGCTCATCTGAGGACCACACTTCGAGAACTAATAGCAAAAGACCATGTATCTCTCACACTGATGAGCATTATGAACCCCGTGTTACAGAATTTAATATTTGTTGACTGAAAATATTCTTTAAAATGTGGCAATGAATAATTCAGAATTCCCTCTATTACACATACATTTTATCTGGCAACAGGTATATTTTCAGAGAGCTAGGAAGAAACATCAACCATGACAGTAATAGTGGGAAGTAATCTGAGCAAGAAAAATGTTACCAAAATGTTTTTTAAATATTTCAATGCTAATAGTTACTATTAAAATGGTAATTCTATTTCTATACAACAATGGAAATAATTTTATTTCAAAATTAAGTGTTTTATGACATTGGGACTATATGATCTAAGGAACAATGATGAGGAACTATATACACTGTCTGTTATTTCTTCTATCACTATATGCCAGATACATACACACAGATAGTCCATATCTAAATAAGATGTGTCTTTTTGAATGAAATCATGCCATTTGCAGCAACATGGATGGACCTAGAGATTATCATACTAAATCAAGTAAGTCAGAAAGAGAAAGACAAATACCTTATGATATGTGGAATCTAAAATATACCACAAATGAACATATCTAAGAAACAGACATAGAGGACAGACCTGTGGTTGCCAAGGAGGAGGGCGTGTGGGGGGCAGGATGGACTGGGAGTTTGGGGTTAGCAGGTGCAAACTATTACATATAGGATGGATAAACAGCAAGGTCCTACTGTATAGCACAGGGAACTATATTCAATATCCTGTGATAAACCATAATGGAAAAGAATATGAAAAAGAATATATGTATGTATAACTGAGTCACTTTGCTGTACAGCAGAAATTAACACAACATTGTAAATCAACTATACTTTAATTAAATTTAAAAAAGAAAAAAGATGTTAAGTCTTTTTGTACCATACCATCTAATATGTCTGTGAGAAATTATTTTTCTGTGCTTTCCTACAATGCTTTCTTTCGTAGAATTTAAGCAATTAGTTCCAATCTGAACAACAGAAAGGATAAATGCCAATATTTGTGAATATAAAAACTAATTTAGAGCCTCTGTTTTCTTTTTTTTTCTTTTAAAACATTCAAAAAAAGGTTCATTATGTATGGATAGAATCATAGAGTTTTCTGAATGGGAGAGGCCCTTAAAGATTCTTTTTTACCACTCACACTTAGGAAGTTATATTGTATTTCATGTCTGGACGTACTACCTACTCAAGCCAAGACCACGATCCACATATCCTTGTTCCTATTATACAGCCTTTCTAACATAAACTGCTGCGTATAAAAGCACACTACAAATAAGCCCAGTTTGCTCTACTTTGTTGATCTTTAATTTTGTTGTTCATTAAGTGGATGGTAGTTTAAGGCATATTCACAAGTTTAGAAATTTTCCTTATTATCCACAGGAAAATATTTTTAGCAAACCAAACATTTAAGCATTTTTGTAAAATAATGGCCTAAACCCTACAGACTTCCTCTGAACAATCTTTAGAAAAATGTATGTGAACAAATATAAAATAGAATATTAATTACTAATAGATTCAAATCAGTATCTTCTCATTCTAGAACCAAAATAATTCTTCACTTACTCATTTGAGTTTGACTTACATATACAGAAACCTTAAGGAAATGAAAATATTATTTCAAGATGTCTTACTTTATAACCAGTTACAAAAATGTCAGAGATCATGCTTCTACTTATTGCTTTACATCATGTACATATTTAAAATTAAAAACACACAATTCTGGAAATTTGTCAGTTTGTTGAACCTCTTAAAAATGTATACAAGCAATGGTGTAGAAACATCTGAATATAATAATGATCCCACAGTGATCATCTTCACTCTGAAGAATCATCTGGATAATTAAACAACTACTACTGTAAAATTATTTTGGTGCTTTTGAAACTTCAACTATAGAAGCAATTTAATGACTAGTTCTAGCCTTTACAAATGTTTCTTCCCAGAATGATCTAAAATTAGCATCACAACTCAAAACAATGAAGCTCTTTTTGTTCATATATAAGCAAATTCTAGCTAAGGTAATGAAAATGGAACTTCAAAGAACCTTAAGAAAATATAATCCATAGCAGCTTAGATATATCATTTTGCTACTTCTATTCCTTTTAAACAAGATCTATTATAATAAAATGAAAACCCTCATCAATCACCTGATAGAGTAATTCCAAACTTAACCAAACAAGGCTAATGGGTGAGAATTGAATTGAAAACACCTTGACAAAGAAAGCAATTTCTTTTCTTCGCACTCCTCTGAAGCTGTGGGTGATCATGGTAATCGAACCATCAACAGTGAGGGGCCATCTGTCCCAAGGGCCCTTCATGAGCGTTTTTAAAAAATCAACAACAAAAAAAAGAGAAAGAAATGCTGTACCACAGATGTTCAATCTTGATTAATCTATGACAAGGAACTTACAACTGAGAATCAATGTTTTGACGTTTTTCAGATACCAGTCATTAAAAGCCAACACAAAAGTTTTTATTAGAATGCAGGGGATAAAAGTTAGTAGGCTGCTTATAGAAAGATGATCTTCCATACAAAATCTGGAATACCTTTTCATCATATCCTAAAGCAATAGCTTCTATTATAATTCCCTTAAAGAGAAGAAGAGCAGGCAAGAGGCCATGCTTTAAGGTAGCTCTCAGACTAGCATTTTGAGACTGTTGCTCTTTATATATTCTTTCTACGAGTATATGATTAAGTAAAAAGAAGACATGTTTATGTTCTCAGTACTCACTATATTTAACTCTGAATTAGAATAGATTTTCAAGAAATAGCACTGACATGAAAACTCAGAAATGTAAAATTAATTGAGCCTCATAAAGCAGTTGTTTTATTTACAACATTTAAAATAATTTTCATATTACACCAAGAAATAATTTCAAGCACAAGGGCAAACTGGGTCAAAGCTTTTCTTATTTGATATATAGTTTGAAATACAGTAGACTCCTGGCACTCTTGGATATAACACAAGTTTCAATCACTTGGGAATAAGCCAAAGTTAATAGAGTATACTATTTAAATGACTCAAAGCTTACTAAAATCAAACTCTGTGTGAGCTTTATGAAGTATAACCACTAAAAACATTTAAAAACTAATTTTAAAATGAAAAATAAAACTATAAAACAAAATATTAAAGAACCAAATAAAACGATGCATCTCAGTTTTTTCAAAATACTTTCAAGCTAGAATCAAATTAAATGTAAAAAAAATGTAGTTTAAAGCTCAAACACATAAATTCACTAAGAGACTTAGTGTAAATGCCATAACTCCTTATCCTATTTATCTCTGTATTGCCAGAGCCTGAGAACGGATTCTGTGACCCCAGAAACACGGCATTCTCAGGCATATGACAGAGGCAAGCATGTTTGCCTCTAGGAGAAACACTCAGCCCAAGTCTTGCCAAAGATGGGTTCGCAATTCAAATTTACTACAGAAAATCTATAAGCCATCAGAAACAACAGAATTAGAACCCCTCCCCCTCAAAGGCTTAAGATATTACAATTATCTGAAACAGCATATATAATAAGGATTTTTTTAATAGTTAAAGAAATAAGGATTCAAAACATGAGCAATGAGATTCTTTTTTTGTAAAAAAAAAAAAAAAAAAAGGCAAATTTTGAAAACAACCAAAACTTTAAGAAATGAAAAAATATATAATCTATGAAATTAAAAGCTCACTAGAAGAAATAAACAGATCATATACAAGTGAAGAGGGAAATAGTGAAATGAATCAGACACAAAAGATATTAAACAGAATGAGGCACAGAGAAACCCTCCAAAATGAGAAATATAAATAAGGTCAAGAAAAATGGAGACTAGAATGATAATATAAGTCTATTTCAAGTTCTAAAAGATCAGATCTAAGAGAATGGGGTGTACAAAACAAGGGAAGGATGGAGATAACATTAGAAGAAATAATGACTGAGTTTTCCAAAAGCAGTGAAAGACATAAATCTTCGGAATTAGAAATCACAACAAACCCAAGCAACATCTCAAGAAAGACACATCCAGAGGCATTATAATGAAGTTACTGAGTACAAAAAGACATACACATCTTTAAAAGCATCCTAGAGGAAAAGAGGTAAACTCTAAATCTCTAAATATATATATATATATATACATATTTACACCTACAGCAGACTTCCCAAAAACAGCAATGGAATCCAGAAGACAGTGGAATAATATATCTGAAACTTCTGAAAAAGTATGCTTGTCCTCTGAGAACTGTATAAACAGGAATGTGGGTAAAATAAAGACATTTTTAGAAAGATAAAACTGGACACTTGCTAAAGAACTTCTAAAGATTGTAGCATCATCAGGAAAAAGGTTAATTCTCCAAAAGAAAAGTATGAAATGCAAGAAATAATATATTTCATGTACCCAGATATATATGCATATCAATATTTACTGAATCATTGTTTGCAACTAACAAACTCCTGGAAATAATGTACAGGTCCATTAGTATGGAAACAGTTATAGCATTATTATTCTATGAAATACTATATGGCCTTGTAAAAGACTAAAGCCTTGAAAAACATATTTGTTCACAGGAAAAAAAATCTCTGAAACACAGTGTTAAATGAAAACAAGGAGGCAAGATGAGGTCAGAGAGATAAGGAGGAGCCAGCAGAACAGGAGGGCCCTATAAGTCATCAAAAGGAACTCGGCTTGCACTCTGAGAAAGGGACACACAAGAGTTTGAGTAGAGAAGTGACAAGCTCTGACGTATTTAACTGGATCACCTGGCTGCTGCCTTGAGTACAAAACGAAAGACAACAAAATAATAAAGCCAGTTGCCAGACTACTGCAATAATCCCGATAACATAAAATGAACCTCCTGAGAAAAGAACTTAGATCTTATTATATTACTAATAATGGGCATATATCATTAACCTCTGGGACTGGGATTCAGACATTTATGGACAATTTGTGGTAAAATAGAAGGGAAGGGGGCAGATAAAACTTACGAGATGATCCACCCTCCTGAGACAGAACGGAGTAGGGCCTAAGAATCAAAGGGAAATTCTCCCAACAGATTACAGTAGACATTTTATGCATCTGACCTGACCCAGTGGCAGGTGAGTACTTTGGGGAGAAAAGAAGAGTGTTTCATAAAAACGAAAGGAGCTCTGCAGAACTCCTTTAACAGAATTGATTAGGGGCCGCCTCCTCGCCCACTTTGCAGAACTGCGATCCAGGCTGTGAGGTGACACTGAAAATGCAACGAGCTGTGATTGACATCGTCGCGAGGGGCGTGGCGGTCCAGGAACCAGGAGCAGCAAGTGAGCCCAGCAGCCCCGGTCGGCACCGACCAGCAGCACGAGCAGCTTCCTAGCGGGAGCGCTCCCAAGTCTACAGAAATGACTGCAGTGAGGCGTCGAGAGCAAAGGTAGGAAGCAGGGCAGGTGACGTCGACAAGCAACTCCTCAGCACCTGTGAGGCACCTCTGAGGGGTCCACAGAAATCCTAAAGAAGAGGGAACACTTCAAAATGGGACAGAGACCTGGAGGGTACTCAGCTAGGGGTTATCAAGCAGTCAACGTCTGAGTCTAAATATCAATGTGACGCCACCCGTACCCTCAAGCTAGAGAGGCCTACGGGCACTGGGACAACACCTGTAAAATGTCCACAGTAAAGATTACGAACCTTGTTAAGGAGAAGCGTAACGATAAGCAGAGTGTGCATAACCTAGATATTATAGCTCAGTTCTCAATTACAAGAGAGGAGCTTTTAGGTCTTTCTCGATATACTATAAAAGAACAAATGTAAATGTAAAAAAAAAAAAAAAAAAAAGAACAAATGAAAGGAAGAGATATGTGAATAGACATTTCACTCTGTTCCTAACTGAATTATGCTGTTTTCGTTCTAAAGTCTTCCCTATTGGTAGCGAGAATTTCTTTGAACTAATAATGGGCGTATATCATTAACCTCCGAGGCCAATACTGTGATTGGTAAATATAATACTGATATTGGCAACAAGAAACATTTTGTGGAAGGGGCAGAAAGCTATTAGTCTGAACTTGCTTGCAAATAATTAAGCCCTAGGGTAATTTTCACCCTTTTCCTTGGAACATATAATTATCAAGTTATTGAGGATACATTTAGAAGACTTTGCCGAGTATTTCAAGTAGAAAACAGTGATCTAGTTTGGGGGCCAACTGGGCTGGATTCTACTTCTAAGTAGGCTGCAGGAGCAAACACAAATTCACAAGAATAACTTGTCACGTGAGATTACAGAGAACGTGTGCAGAAGAGGCGGTTACTTATCACAGATGGAGATAATCACGCATTGTAGATCACGGGGCTGGAGGGGTCTTAAGGGGACTGTCTTCTCCCTGAGGGTCAGGCTCCTTTTTGCTCCACTAAACAGATGTACTTGTTCGTATTCTGCCCACACACAGGGTCGGCTCCAAATCTCCCAGCCTCCCTCCTGAAGTGTCAAATAAACCTAATGGTTGGAAATTTACATCTTTTTTTCTCTTCCTGAAAAACTGGCGGGGGGGGGGGCAGAGGGAATGGATCATACCCACATATAATTAAAAACAGAACAAAACAAAACAAAACTCAAAAACCGTTACTGAAACTCTATTTCCCATCACCAAGTATTTCCACTATGCAAAGGTAGTGGTTCTCAACCCTTTCTGCTCATTAGAAATTACCTAAGAAACATCAACCAAAAAAAAAAAAAAAAAGTGACACACACCCCCCCGCCTCTTGGCCACATCCCAGACCATAGGAGATGTCTGCGAGTTTTTAAAACTCCACAGGTTATTCTAAGGCGCAGCTTGGGCTGAGGATGACTGCCTCAGTCTTTCTGTAAAGAAATTTTTTCTCAAGCCTTTTAAAAGTTTTCAGTCTTCTTCAAGTTTCAAATATTGTTTCAGACACTGGACTCAAAAGTAGAACATATAATGCCATATATAAAACATAAATGCTGTACAGAGTCGTTCATAAGCATCAATAAAGCGAAGTTCTGTATCTCGTGCCCGATTTTTCCAAGGATTTCATTATACCAACACCTTACACTGGTATCTAAAACGGAATCCTATCCATCTCTACTAATAGAACCCAGGCACCAAAGTGTCTTCAAAAAGCTCAGAATCAGCCTTAATATGCCTCCTCCATCCCCTACATCCAATCAACTTCCTAATCGTGTCAGTTCTTGCTCTGAAATGTAGCTCGCATCCGTTCCTCCTCTTCCACATTCATGCCGTTCTACATCCTTATTACCTAAGTCTTCCCGCCCCCGGCTCTTCTCAATCCTCTGCCACTAAATTCATCTTCTTAAAAAAGTGTTCTTGTTATGTCTCCCTTCACAGAAAAATGTTCAGTGGCTTCCCGCTGCTGAGGCTAACAAAACTCAGCTCTTCAAACTTCGTAGGTATTTTGTGCCTCAGATAAAATATTCAGTTTTAACACAATAACTAACTCCACGTATTGAGACTAGTCAGTGTAGCAAAATTCTGCATTTTGCACCCGATTACTTAAGTCATCTCAAGTGTATTTCCCACCACACTCCAATTCAAGTTTTCTGCTCATTCCAGGCCTCCTGTCCTTCATATAAATAAAGTTTATCCCCAATTCCAAGCATTGACTCATGCTATAACCCCTGCCTTGATATCCTTTTCTCCATCGTTCCAAAGTTTCTATGCACTGCTCTGGACCTAGGCTCTGAGGCCTTCCCGAAACACTGCAAGCACGCAGACTGGCCCGCCCCTCGGGCCATGCACACCATCTGAGCCAGTTCTTCTGAAATACACTGCCTTACACTACGACTTCACTATGTTATTTGTGTCTCCTCATTTAAATAAAGCTCCTGAAGGCAGAAATCATGTTTCATATTCTTGATGTATACTGCCTAAAGGGCTTTTTCAGGTTTTTATTGAATCCTTCATTCTCTCCATTCAATGAACATATATAATGCATACAAAATTCTTCCCTATCATATCAATTTCTCCAGAGTAAATTTCGTGAATTTTCCTTATTTTAATTTGCTTCATTTTGAGAAGTAGCCAGCCTACTCTAACGTAAGTCTGATTAACCCTGACTGAAAAGTAATATAATGAATCAAGTATCTGTGCCAAACAATGTTTAAATGTGGCATAAAGCAAAAAATAAATAAAATAAAAATAAAATTTTCTTAAAAATCTGAGAAAAGTCAAGGTATAAGTATTTATTCATTTCACAAACATATTCCCTCTTTCTAGGCAGAAAAGGAATGACGATGTTTCAAGGTTAAATGCCTCCAGGGGATACACAGGGGATGGAACTGAGTGAGCAGGGAATTGGGGGCTGCTGGGGGGAGACACAGGTGGAGGGCAGACTCCCAAGCCCCTCCTCAGAAGGCAGCCACCACTCAGCTCCAGCCACGTGGAGCGTGGGCCCGGCGCTGACACATACCCTTGATTTTTCAAGAGAAGTCAGAATTTTCAAGAAAAAAAAGTTACCTAATTTTTAAATTGGGGAAGACAATCGAACATTTCATAAACACTGTGTGAGCCAAATAATGTGTTTCAGGGGGCCATTATTTTTTGACCTCTTTACTATGGTACGAGGATTTAAATTAGAAACGGAAAATAATTCTTTGAGGTTGATCATATGTTCAAAGTAAACCACTATTTTGAAATTTTTTTTCAACTGTTCTGGTGTCTTTTAGAATCAAGATGTTCCTGTGTATCTAAGTTCACACTCAGTGCAGGAGAACCCCTCCAGTTTGCTGATTCTAAGGTAACATTTTAAGATAAAATGAAAATGGATAGTATTAACAAACCAGTTTCCTTGGGCTTAAGAACCACACTTAAAAAAAAAAAAAGGCAGATACAGGTTGTTTAATCATACTTGGTACATATATACACATTACAGAAATTTAACGTTTTTGAGATGTCTCGATTTTACAGGCACACTATCCAAAGAAAATACAATCTCAAAGTAGAAGAGAGCTTATCACTCTCAAAAGCAGCTTACTAGAACTCATAAATGTTGATATCATCATGTGACAACTCCATGATTCAACATAAAGGACAATTGCTCCCAGAGAGTCCGAGGAACAGCGGGTGCTAGTTTATTCTCGTAACTGCCCAAGAGTATTCACATCACAGCTCGGAAGAAATGACAAAACCAGACGGCCAAAGAATCAAAGCAGATTAATAGAGGAATAAGAAAGAGAACTATGTCATTTGGAACAACAAACAGAATTACACATTTAGAAAAATAATTCACTGAGAAACTACACTAGGAAGAAAAGACAAAATGAAAGAAAAAAAAGAATTTGAAATTCACGATATACAGATCAAAAGTATCTATATTTGTGTATTTCAACACCAGGTTCTCCTCTTAAAAGGTCAGCAATTGACTCCTGTTTAGGTTATTCTACAGGAAGTACTAAGAAAGTAAAACAATTTTTTAAAAAAGTTGGGGGACTTTCGTTTGAAGTTCAAAACTTTAGGCAGTATATAATTATACCTTCTGTGAATTTTTTTTTTTTTTTAAAAACTTCTGATTCACATATTCACACTGCACAAGCTAACTCACATCCATCTCAATGTCAGTACCACTTATTTATTTATTTATTTATTTATTTTTGGCTGTGTTGGGTCTTCGTTTCTGTGCGAGGGCTTTCTCTAGTTGCGGCAAGCGGGGGCCACTCTTCATCGCGGTGCGCGGGCCTCTCACTATCGCGGCCTCTCTTGTTGCGGAGCACAGGCTCCAGACGCGCAGGCTCAGTAGTTGTGGCTCACGGGCCCAGCCGCTCTGCGGCATGTGGGATCTTCCCAGACCAGGGCTCGAACCCGTGTCCCCTGCCTTAGCAGGCAGATTCTCAACCACTGCGCCACCAGGGAAGCCCCCTTCTGTGAATTTTTAAAGAAGCATAGCATAGTGTTAGGAGGCCAGGTGGCTAAGTTCCAAAGTCAGACTTCAGGCAGACGGGCTGCTCACTGTCACCCATGAGCTACGTGTGATTTTTCTCAAGACACTTCAGGCTGGGCCTCAGTTTCCCCCGTGGTAAAGCGGTGAATTATCACTAGTACCTCCTTGTGGCATGTTGTTAGGATGAGTGGAGATTATATACATACACACGCACGCGTAGCTTATAAAAGCACCTGACACGTGAGAAGCCTCCGCTCCCTGTTAGAAATCACTAGCACTCATTACTATAAGGCGAGAGGGGAAAACACTGAGACACAGGTGTGGCCATGGTGAATAAAGATAACGCATCAGCCTAGGTGACAGGCCACTAGAGCTATTTCTTTCTCTTCACATAAACCCACCTCCCTAACTTGTGCGTTTCCGACGTCGCCCCCAGCCCCGCCTCCTTCCCCCGACTCTCTCGGCACCTCCACCTTCTAGCCTCTCTCTGCTCCTGTCCCTCACCATCACTGCCCAGCCAGCGTGCTCTCTCTCCCCCTCTCTTTTTCAAACCCTCCCTCTTTTCCCATTTTCTTCAGGGTGAAACTGGGCGACTGCAGGGAGAAGCATCTATTGTTACCAAAGGAAATCCGAACAACAGAGGGAATATTAACTCAGTGAAACCATGACCCCTGGCTGACTGAGCTTGAGAGCATGTCCCACATAACACGATGCAAGCGGCTGTTTACCCTGTATTGACATTCAGTTTTTTTTTCAGGAAAAAGTTACATACATCAGCACGGCCAAGCAAGGGGCCCAAATGCACAAGGCCTTAATGATCACCCAGGATTGTCAGACCTGATTGAGAGGAGAAGGAGAAGCAAACAGTCCATACTGGTTGAGACTGAGACGAGAGGGCAGGTGACCCAGTGATTAACTAACAACCTAATTTCCATCCGTTCTAATTGGATTATAACTAAATTCCCAGTATTGATAATACTGGGAGACAAACCCAGAGGCTTCTTTACACTAGGAGTGCAACTAGCTCCTGCCTGGAGTTGTATAATAACCCTGACCTCCCAAAGACCTGGAATTAACACAGTAGCTACGAAAATGCCACAGATCAAATGGAAGGGAGTCTTAAAATGTACAGAGATGTGCACAGTCCTGCTTCTCTCTGCTGTAAAGATGCAGAGTCATATCAAATAAAGAAACTGAGGGGGAAACGAATCAAGAAAAAAGGAGGAACAGGCTCTTATCCTCGTACGGCAAGGAAATAAAACATTCAGAACTTGGCAGTTGTCTGTTAATGGCACTTTTTAATTAGAGAGAGGGAGCAAAAGAAAAATATTACAATTCTACTGTTTCCTGCACTTATATTGTGGTCCGCAAGATTCAGTCTTCAAATAAAGATATTAAACACCGACATTTAAGACTATTAAGTCAAAAGACAGTTTCGGACAAATGCCTGCCTTACGAGAACCCGGGGATCCGTGTCTGACAGTCATCCTTCCGCTGGACCTGTTTTTGTAAACACAGCAGAGACCCCAGCGAACGGTCCTCCTGTTCTTCTACCTCACCCCTTCCCAACACTTCTTCCCCCTTACTGGCTTTTTATTCTGCGGTCAGAGGTTAAACGGCTCACCCCTCACCTTCCCGGGAAGTTTTTTTTTCTCTCCCTCACGAAGGGTTCCTCCCAGTGGGCAGCAAGCGGATTAGCCCCTCTTCTGGAGAACAAAGGCCATGTCTTTGTCTCCGGGGTTCGGGCATGGAGTCCCCACATCAGAGGAAGCTGCTCCCACTCGACCTGGACGATGACAATATCGTGAGGCCCCTCCACGGCCCGGCCTCTGCGTCTAGACTCCCATCCAACCAGCTCGCCCGAGAGAAAATCCTGTCAGGCACTCAGCTGAAAATTAACTAAGGTACCCTGTTGAGAACCTGACGAAGATGTTATTTGACCATACGGTAAAACTTTCCATTGTTTAACGTAAAAAGAGGAAAACTTTTAAAGCTCAAGGCTTGAACAATCTCAGTCACCAATTCGCACATGGGTCAGTAACTGTATTTTATTGACAGACAGGCACGCCTTCTTCCTCCATGCACGCTCTTAAAATAATACACAGGACTATTTATGACATTCTAGTCTCTTGCACTTCAAAATCTGCCTCACTAAAGGATACATTCAAAAAACTGCAACAGATTATTTTTGTTTGAGATTTTTACATTAGCTATTTCTCATTAAAAATTTTACTACTGCATTTATCACTGAAGGAGCTGGTCAAAATGCACAAGTCAAAAGAAAACATATCTTTTCACATGTCATAATATTTATTTATTTTACAAGTTTTTTCATGTTGAACAAAGGAGAAATCGTAAACCACAAAGCATGTATTTGATTAAAATTTAGAAACGGGAAGTACAATGGTACATGAGCCAAACCATACTTATGAAAACTATTTGTAAGTGTTTTTAAACCTGTAAGTATTAACTACCTCAGACAAATTTATATTTGGTCATATCATGGCAACAAAAGAATTCTCTCAAGCATGTTAAGTTATGGGTGATTCATGAATATTTACAATGGCTGTAGGGAGGAGAGCAGCTTTTTAAATATACATAATCTTGTAATTCACATCCATGGCAGCAACCAATATTGAAAATTATTAAGTAAAAACTCTATTCTATACAATTACAACCACATTAAGTAAGCTCACATTGAAATCTGAAAGGGAATGCACAAAAATGAATATTTTTATGTGGCTGGTATGAAAAAGAATAATCTTTTTTACTTTTTTTCAAAATTGTTAATAACATACTACATTAATAATTTAAAAAAATAGAAGAAACTACAAAATAATCAGAATAGTTCGAAAGACTACAAATGGAGAGCGATTAATGAGAGGCGTGCAACCACTGTATAAAGTATTCAGGATTCAGGAATAAGTCATTTCTCTTACATAGCCCATACAGCAATATAAAAGTTGATTTCCCAAATTTTAGGAGAAATAAAATGTGATTCTTTTTTAATCTATGATGCTGATTAGCCTGACAATTTCAAGAGGTTATGACCAACAAGCTTAACAAAAGGAATACATTTATCCTAGGGGGGCGGGGGGAGGGGTGTGGGGGAATCAATGCTTATACACAACAGATGTCTGGCTTGGAGAGGTATGTACTCACTCTTTTAAAAGTTACATAAAAATCTAAGTTTGGCAAAGGAAAACATTTAAATTGAAGACTCTAGAGCTTAAGCACATAGGCAATGACTGGCAGGAAATGTTAAATATTTTATTCTGACTGCTGCAGGAAAAAATGCACAACAATTTAACAAAATTAAAAAGGACAACATTTGATAAAACAGAAAAATACAAAACTCAAGATTGAATGGGTCTATCATGTCTACCATTAAATATCTTTTTTATTTATGAATTATGCCACAGTAAAATGAAGATAAAAGACAAACAATTGACCATGACTCTTAAAAATCAACATCATATATATTAAAGACACAAGGGAAACACCTAAAAATGTTAACAATGGTAATTTCTAGAATATGGCATTATAAGTGATTTATATTTTCTGATATATGCATTTTTTTATTTTCCAAATTTTCATCAATAAATATGCATATATGTACTCATACATACAATAGGTATATTTATATATCAGTATGAGACTACTATTAAAATATAAAAGTTAATTTATAGAGTATCTTAACTTGGTAAAGAAGAATACTTTGCAACAAAACCATTTCATTTAGAAGTATTTCTATACCTCAGTCACTTCCTCCAACATAAAATCAAACTGAAAATCCTAAATAAGAAATTCACTCTGTACTTCTGTTAAAAATTTAATTTTGACCAGGTTTAGGATTAAATATATTAACATTCCAGCTTTTCAAAATTAAAGAAAGCATAAGTTAAAAAGAAAGCCTTCTGTAAATAAATGAAGGATAGAGGGAGAAGAGAAAGATGGGGAAAGGAAATACCAGAGGTCACAAAAAAACAATGCAGTGACACGATGGTGACCAGCCAAGGTTTTTATCGTAAGAAAGAATAAAAATATATATATATATTAGAGCTAATATTTGGCACTTCTATAAAGCTTGTTCGTAGTTTTAAATGCTTTTCCACTATAATGGCCAGCTGAGCTAGTATCCGTGTAATCAGTAAAAAGAGTGACATCACTCCCACCACTCTTTCCCTGGTATTTCGTTAAACCCAGTGACACGCACGGCAGCTTATGTTTGGAAATTAGATGTGTTTGCACTGGAGGTGAGGGATGAAGGACAAGAGAAAGAACAGAAAACAGGTTTGGGCCTATAATGTGTTGTTTATTCCTCACAAGCTCCTTGGACTGGGGTGAGCTCCTGAAATCACAAAAGATGCCAATTGGATATGGGCACAAACAGCCGACTGCTAGTTGACCCCCTTAACTCCTCTCCCCCCTTCGTCGCCTCCTGACCGTAAAGCTGGAGACCACATTTTCCAACCTCCCTTATAGCCAAGGATCACTGTGTACTAAGTTTTTAACCAAGGAAAGTGATGTATCAAATTTCTCCCTGCCGTTCCATAGAAGAAATGTCTTGCTGGAACTATTTCTCTTGCCCATCCTGTGGGCTTGAACTTGGACACAGCAGTGACCCAGCTTTGACTCTGCAGATGAGAACAACAGTCTAGGAAATAGCGGGACATGAGTCCCTGAATAACTTCACACAACAGCGTCCTCCAGCCAGACCACCTGCTTCTAGACTTGTTACTTAAGCCTCTACATTTTGAGGTCTTTAAAAAAAATAAAAAAATAAAAACAAAGCAAAAAACATCAGGTTGGCCTTTACTCTTTAAAATAGAGCACTAACAAAAAACAGACAGTTTTGAAAGAGGAATAACTGATACGGAGAACAGCTTTAGGGATTATGCCAGAACTCATAGGAGGAAAAAAGGACCAGAAAAAACATAAGAGACACAAAGTTTAATTTGGCATCTAGCATAACTTTGATTCAAAAACTCATATCCCTACTACCTGGTACTGCATTTAGAACAAAGTATGCCATCAATTAATGTTTGTTGAATGAATGAATGAATGAACGAACGAACAAACTGGTCTCAATAAGAAAAGGGACAGTTCTTTTAACGGGAAACAAGATGGGCAAAATAAAATAGGTACAATGTCTCTTTTTTGAACAGCATAAAAATCTATATTGATTCCAAATAGACAAGTCACTTCTTTATACCAAAGCTGACATAATAAGTAAGGAAAATTCTTCTTTCTTTTCTGTACTTGCTCAAAGTTCAAAATTCAAGGTGTAGAATCTTACATTGTTCCTACAGGTCTGGGTCCTGATTTGTTTCTCCTTGATTACAGTATCAAGTGCATCCTTCCAAATGCTGGAGGGAGAGGAACTCTATTTTACTATGTCCTCTGCATAACACACCTGCTTCAAGGGTCTTTGCTGCAGAAGGCTACTCAGCTCCATAAGAAGGGTTTTATAAAATACCCTGGCTTTTGGCAGGAAGATAAAATTGAAATGAAAAAAATTCAGGCTGAGCATTATCTCCATCCGTTACATTTAAAAAAAAATCATCACTCTGAGGCTATTTCTCATGAGTTCATGAGCACATTTCCTTTTCTGGGTGAGTGATCTGGAGTTCTGCTCAACGGTTCATGCTCACTTTTGTGTGAGCCATAGAACATTCCATTTACAATGGGTATTTAGACTTCTACCAATTTTGAGATATTATTAGAAAACGCAGGTTGGAAAAACTGTAAAACAACCCTCTTGCTAGAGCTCAGCAGCAAGAGATGAGAACTTTTATTGAATCTGAATAGTAAAGACACTAAGAGGGAACCAAAGATAATATCTAATCTAATCCACCCATTTTGCGACCCAAGGAGATAAATGGTTTCCTGAATTCTTATATTTTAAGTTAAAGGGATAAATTCTATCTGTCACAGAGAGGATCCCTGAGATGATGAATGATGATGAGCGATACATCTGACGCACATGCCCGTGCTCCACGCCCACTGTGTGGACCGGCTACGCGCTAGCTTCAACTCTCCTGCTCTCATGACCTTCGCTTCCGACTGCTTTCCTTGCTTTTGTTGTACCACTCATTCTGAAAACGGCTTCCTCTTTTTTGTTAACTTCTGTGTACACACCCAAGCCTCTGTTTTTCTGAATGTCTCTTTGAGACTTATTTCATAAATGAGATTTCTCAATACTAGCGTTTATGCCAGACATCAAAAATCCGTTGCCACCCCTCTTGAAAGTCACCCGACTGCCTGATTACACAGTCAAAGGCCTGTTATGAGCCCAAATCCCCCCTAGTCTTTCTTGTTCAAGTACCATTGCCCACTCTCAGCCCGCCCGCACCCATTGCCCACTCTCAGCCATTGCCCACTCTCAGCCCGCCCGCACCAGTCCCCAACCAGATCCACTGTTCCTACCGCACACGTAGCGCCCTAGGGGAGACACTGCCCAGCCCCTGCAGCCAGCGACCGGCAGCGCACCCGCGGAGCAGGGGGATGAGACCGTAGCCTCTGCCCTCCGCCCGAGCAGCTGCACCTATGCACCACCACAGCCCTCCTCCTTTGGACAATGACTTCGAACCTCCATATGCATAACAGTCACCTGGGAAACTTTTTCAAAAATGCAGGTCCCACTTCTATCTCTTTCCTCCCGTAAAAACAATCTAAAATGTACCCCAGGAACCTGATTTATCAATCTGTCAAGCAAACAATCAATAGCTCCAAAACATACTGACAAACATTGAATAGCAGGTCTAAAAAAGCTCTGGACACCCACCTAGCAGCATTCCACCTGGACACATGACAGAACTCCAGAGGCCCCTCAGGATAAGGAGATGTCTGCATTCTCTTGTCAGACTCATTTGCCTCTATCTACTACCAAGTATTATAGGCAATTCTACTTAATCATTTCAATGACAGTACGGCCATTATCCTTACTAGTTTTTAGGCCTTTCCTTAGCTAGACAAGAAAGACATGCACAAGATAATAAGAATCTAATTTAGTAAAGGACGCAAAGCCTCTAGATTCCAATTATGTAAAATTTCAAAATAAGTATTTAGAATTTAGCTTTAAAAAAAAAAAAGGCTTGGCTTCCTTCCTTCATTCACACATCTCCCTTTAGTCTAGACAGAACTGTGTTTTCCAATTAACTAGCCTTTAAAGAAATAAATAAGGCATCACTTATTCTAATGGCAAAATTCCCAGTATAATGCTGAAACAGCATTAGAAAGGAAAGCGATGATGTACAGATACTTACTGGAAAGCACCTAATCCAGCTCCTTCTCTTCCAGCAGGACCTCTTTACTTGCCTGATTTCCTACGATTTACCTTCTCTACTTACATTCCTCTTCAACGGCTTTTACACTATTAATTTCTCTGATGCCTGTTTATTACATTTCCTCTTTTTCTCTAACCCAGTATGGATAAGCAAGCATGAGTACTCACTGTTTAGGACAAAGAGGAGAATTTAATATAATTACAACTGGAGAAGGAGTTTTCATGACAAATTATTTTGAAGTGATGTTGAGTTTTGAATTTAAGGTGCTATTTTTCTCATTTGGACTTATAAATCTTTTCCTTCCAAAACCAAAAACAGCAATATTAAATCCACAAAGGGAGTGAGAGCCCAGGTCACAGTTCCCTGTTTCCTGGGAGCTGCAGCCTAGACCCTAGGTGGGGTACAGAAAGCCACATCCACACTTGGTAAATCTGACCCCAGACCAGAGTTGAATGAGCCAAACACAGGCCCTAATCTGGGCCTGGTTCTCTCTCATAGAAGAATTCCGATTGTGAAGTGAGAAATACACAAAGTGGGAGGTGCTGACGCAGAATCACTTTCTTGGCAGAAAGATGACAGAAGATCCTCAGAACTACCATGAACTATATTTCTAAAAAGTATTTATCCCATATATCTAGTTGCCACCTCTTTTCCTCTAACCCAAGGTACGGAGTGTTAAAGCAGCACTTCTACGATCTATAAACAGGACATCTGCTTCCAGCCAAGAGAAAGGAACAAGGACTAGACTGACCCCCGACCCTAAACTAATGTTTCAGACATCAGTCAGCACAGGACAGTGATCCCTGACAGAGAACACAAAGAAGGCAAACCTTGCAGCTGACCCCGCTTACTGTCTGGAGAGCTTCCAGCCTGCAGCACAAGCAGGACAGAACCCTGTGGTCTTCCTGAGATGAGGAGGTGGGCCTGGGAGGCTGAGGCAGCTGGTGTGCCCAGAGAAGAGCATGGGGAAGAGAAAGCTGCACAGGAACGAGCTCTGGAGATCCGCAAGGGCTCACCACCGCCCCAACGCCCTGTCCTGCCCACCTCTTCAGTCAAGTCTGATCGGTGGGTACATACACATACGAGGAAACTACCTGAGGCTGGGGAAAGGACCACCCAAAGGAAGCAGAATGAAAAACCCCGGGACCAGGAGCAGCTGATGTTCACACCACCAGAGTAGGGGAAAACCTAATAATCAACAGGGTATGGGGTCCAGTCCCCAGAGGGTAGTACTGCTTTGAAAGCAGAACAAGTTCAGCACTAGACTGAAGGTCTCACCTGACAAAGCCTCAAAGCAAGCCTCAAACAAACTGTTTTCTATTTTTTAATTTTTTTTTAATTTTTTATTTTTTGGCTGCATTGGGTCTTCGCTGCAGTGCGCGGGCTTCTCATTGCAGTGGCTTCTCTTGTTGCGGAGCACGGGCTCTAGGCACACGGGCTTCAGTAGTTGTGGCACGTGGGCTCAGTAGTTGTGGCACGTGGGCTCTAGAGCGCAGGCTCAGTAGTTGTGGCCCACGGGCTTCACTGCTCCGCGGCATGTGGGATCTTCCCGGGACAGGGCTCGAACCCGTGTCCCCTGCATCGGCAGGCGGATTCTTAACCACTGCGCCACCAGGGAAGCCCTCAAACTGTTTTCAAATAATTTAACTGTGTCCTAAAACAAAAACCTAAATGCATACAGGATACTTAAGAGGAAAGACCATATTCTGGGTCATATAGCAAGTCTCAATAGATTTAAAAGGATTCAAATCAAACACACATATATTCTCTGGCATTACAATACTAAAATATAATGGAAAGATGGTTGGAAAATCCCCAAATAATGGGAACCTAAGTACTACACTTCTAAATAACCCATGAGTCAAAGAAGAAATCAAAAGGAAAACTAGATATATAATGAACTAAGTGAAAATGAAAACTAATAAACTGAACTTGACCAAAACTAAGAACTCCTCTCTGGGAAACACTGTTCAATTAAGAGAATGAAAAGACAAGACACAGACTGGAAGAAAAATTTTGCAAATCCAACGAAGAAGTCCTCTGTGTGTGTGTGTGTGTGTGTGTGTGTGTGTGTGTGTGTATTCCTTAAAAACTTAGCAATAAAAAAACAACCACCCAATTTTAAAAACTATAAAGAAAAGATGTGAATAGACTTTTCACCAAAAAAGATATACAGATGGAAAATAAGCACATAAATTCATTCTAATAGAACACAACTGAGTCTCCAAAATGTTTCCACAAATTTCTAAGAAATCAGACCTTTACTTGTAAATGAGAATGTGTAATATGCTAAGATATTGTTCATAATTCAATTACCCTAAGGAGTTCTGTAGTATCAAATTTCATTTTATATCAGAAACTCAAGGAAGAATATGCATACCTATATATGTATATACGTACGTACACACACACACACACACACACACACACACCAATATGGCATTTACCAGATAAATAGCATGTCCAATTTAATACCAACTTCATGACTGAAAGAGCACCTCTTACTGTCATATATATGTGGAAATAGGAGGACATATACAACATACTGAATCCATAACACCTTTTTCTAAAGGCCCCTGATTTCCATTCAGGGAACCATGTGGTTCCCAGGAAGTTAACATTACTTCCAACTCCTAGAATGAGTTCATCCCAATAGAACATAATTGAGCCTACAAATGCTTCTACCAGCTTCCAGGAAATCAGAACCTTACTTCTAAATTAAAATGCATAACATGCCAAGATACTGTAAACGGTTTCCCTTCATTACTCCAGGGGCTATCAAATTTCATTTTATATCAGCAAAGACAATCACTACAGCCGTGAACTAGTGTTTGATTCAGGGCTGGGCACATAATTGGACCATGAGTGCCAAGGGAAAAAAGTGTGCAATTTTCATTAAGTTGGTCAAAGCGGGTCTCATTGCAAATGAGCAAACAGTTGAGGAAGGTAAAGGAATTAGTCATGGAGATATCCTGGAGAAGAACACTGGCGACAGAGTAAACACCAAAAGGCTTCAAAGGAGCATTTTTGATGTGTTCCTGGTACGGTAAGGAGGCCAGTCTGGCTACAGCTGAGGGAGCAAGAGAAAGGAATCACAGAAGATACGGTTAAAAACACAAAAAAGAGGGGATTCAAATCAGACTGTAGAGGGCCATGGAAGGTCCCTGGAAGGTTTTTAGTTTTTATTTGAATGATATGAAAAGACAGAGGGATGGAAAAAAGAGAACTATGAGCAGGACACCCCTGTATGGGAAAAGTGATTCTTGTAAAGTTGAGGTTTGAGAATTGAGGTTGTGAACAAATTTCTATTATTACATCCAACATACCATACTACATGTTGCGCGCGAAGTACCAAAAGTAAGATAAAATCCTTGCCTTCTTGAGCTGATAATCTAGTTGAAGAACTAAAACACAAATACCCTTAAAATAACAGAATGTTTGAACTGCAAGAAGCTTTAGGATAGTTACAGTTTCCCTTTAACCAAAGCAATTTGAGCCAAGAAAGGGGAAATGACTTATGCAAGGTTATGTAACTAGTTATAGGCTCAAGTAGAACTAGAAATGAGTTATCTTCAGTTCGAAGTCCAGCATAGCAATGGAATGAAGGATAAGCTGAAGAAAAGACAATATTTATAAACCACTTTTGCAAAAACAGATAAACACTTGTCACTTTCACTTGCTGTTATGATGTCCAAAGAAACCGGCTGCTGGCCAGCCCCAAAGATTTGCCCTATAATTCTGAGGGAAGGAGTGAAACGCAAAGCTGATACCTATGTTGATAAGTAAATCCACTGGATCAAAAGATAAAGAGCCTTCTGTATTTTGATAAGAAAAGCATTCAAAGCTTTCATATAAAGACTGTATTTTCTTCCTAACAAAGAGACTCTGTTTTCTGGAATTTCTAAAGGCTACAAAGAAAAAGGATAAGGCAAGTAAATCATTATCCTATGTGTTGATAGAGCTAGCCTCTCTCAAATCAAGTACAAACACCACTGGCTGGAGGAAAACTAACATCTCATGCCAAATAATTCTCTCAATGAAAGTAGTGGTACTTCTGAAATACCCTAAGGTACAGTAACCAATATAATTCAAGCATGCATTCCAAATTGTCAACATCTGAACTCAATGCAGCTAAGGATATATTATCCAAATAAATACACACAGGGTGATTACAATGATGTCATACCTATTTATACATACTAATAATGTAAATAATCATTAAAGCAGTTTTAAACTAGTAACATGATTTAAGTAGATTCTAATGTTAGAATACTAATACCTACGGTAAAATAAGCCTAATATGAGGATGTGTCAACAAACAATTCTTAAGTTTTTCACATAATAGTTTGAACCTAATTATCAAATTGACAAATAGGACCATAAATATTTATGGACTGAGGTAACACAAAAGCATACTTTTTATGCCTTTAATAAAGTGTTTACTATTAACAAAAACCTTTAAGAGTAGTTTCAAATTTTAGCAATTACACAAAGTTTACAACATTAGCGCCCACACAATCCCACCAGATTAAGAATTTAAAGTTCTATGATCCCAAATAGAAATCAGAATACATAAGATGGACATAAACTGCACACACTCAGAAAATAAATAAAGCTAACGTGGTGGCCCACACATATGGTGTGCAACGAGACCACTAAAGTTCATGTGGAGACCCCATGGCAGCCCCAGATCCCCCACTTCATAGCTCTGGAACCTTAAGTGTGACTACTCTTCACTGAGCTTCAATTTCCTCATCAGTAAAATGAGGAGAGCTGCTGAAGCGCCTAACACAAAAGAGCTGTTGAGAAACTCAAAACTAACTTAAGATAATGTATGTAAAATTCCTTTTTGACCCGTAAATTACTATGCAAATTTAAATTATACAGAGAAATATCAATTATAATACAATGGCACTATTTCAAGTTTCAGTAAAAAGAAGTCCAAACACAGCACTCTAATTTTTACTAATTTCTCCAGGGATTTCTTTTTCTTTCAAAAAACTCAGCATCAGCTCATACAAAGTTTTCTGTTATCAACTTTAGACATCTGTTTACATAGAGGAAAACAGCTATAAACCAATCTGACATATAGTATCCTCATTCTCAACATTATCACAGCAATAATACCAAGGGGCAGCACTTTTGTACTTCAGTACACACTGTGTACTTCAGTCTCATCTCTACTGTGTGTTCTGTGGAACATGACATTTATTGAGCACCTATTTATACAACAGTCCGAAGAATAAAAAGAAAGATAAGATCCCTGACTTTAACAGTCTCATAGTCTGGATGCCATAATACATAATACATAATGCATAAATCAATTAAAGTGATAGGAGACTTCCACTTCTGGCCGTGAGGCAGCAACAGGTAAAAACTAGCCAGCCCACCATAAGCAACGTAAAGTAAAATAAAACTGCACAAAGTATCTGAAAAAAATGTTTTTAGACGCGGTCAAGCTGGCCGATAAGCAGGTATGAGGCGACAGGATACCAAAGTCAAGGAGCTCCAGAAACAGTCATAAGGGTCATACTAACAAGTCTTTAGCCAGACACTAGGCTGCACACATGTGGGGCGACAGTCTACAAAACCTGGCCGTGGGCAGGTGAACGGATTCACAGCACACAGACAATGCCACACTGAACACCGGGAAATCCCACTGACGCTACCCCGGAAAGGTTACACTGGTGGGAAGCAAGGCCACAGGGCTCTTACCTTTCTTCAGTTCTTGAGAGAAGAGCCGCTAACTCGGTTTCGTTCCAGACTACCTTTTCCGGGATGTTTTATTAATAAAGCAAGTAATCATTAAAGCAGGTCAAAACTATTAACGTGATACTAATGGAATTAAAGCAGACAGAGAGGGCTTCCCTGGTGGCGCAGTGGTTGAGAGTCTGCCTGCCGATGCGGGGGACACGGGTTCGAGCCCTGGTCCGGGGGGATCCCACATGCCGCGGAGCGACTGGGCCCGTGAGCCACAATTACTGAGCTTGCGCGTCTGGAGCCTGTGCTCTGCAGCAGGAGAGGCCGCGATAGTGAGAGGCCCGCGCGCCGCGATGAAGAGTGGCCCCCACTTGCCACAACTGGAGAAAGCCCTCGTGCAGAAACGAAGACCCAACACAGCCATAAATAAATAAATAAATAAACCCAAAGTTTAAAAAATTTATTTAAAAAAAAAAAAAAAAAAAAAAGCAGACAGAGACTCTCCCTCCAGGAGCAGAGGGCAGGCACGCTGACTGCACATTACAGACAAGCTGGGTCCCCTGACCTCAGGTCTCCTCCCCTAGAATGCAAGCAGTTGCATTTGCAGGCAGCCGTCTAGACCCATTCATAGCACCCCCATGTAACTCAGGGGCAAGGGAAACACGATGGTGCACATGCTGCCTAATGTGCCGTAAGCAATAAGGTCCTTTGTTTCTGAGCCGGGAAACTCCTGTCATCTGACAGCATCCATGAAATAGGGTAAGATCTCAGACCCTGCACAGTTCTGGAGATACACCTTGGGAGTAAAACATTCTAGACCCACCCAAACAAAGATTAAAAAAGAAATCTTAAGAGAAGCAAGCTGATCCATCCATCAAAGAACTGACTGCACACAAAAACAAAACAGTTACTAAAAGAAGGTAACAAATTTTAAGCTGTCAATGATATGACCTCCACAATGTTCAACATACAACTAAAAGTTATCAGATACGCAGAGATGCTATAAAATGTAGTCCATAACCAGATCAGGAGGAAAAAAACCCCAAATGAACCAGACATTAGAATTAGCAGACAAGAATTTTAAGAGAGTGATAATGGAAGGCAGATGACCCTTAAAGATGTCTATACCCTAATCTCTAGAACCTGTCAATATGTTACGTAACAAGGCAAAGGGGAATTAAGGTTGCAGATGGAATTAAGGTTGCTACTCAGCTGACCTTAAAATAGGAAGAGCATCCTAGATTATCTAGGTGGTCCCAATGTAACCACAAGAATCCTTAAATATGAAAGAGGGAAGCATAAGTGTCCATGTCAGTGGCACAGTGTGATAGACTCACTGGCCATCACACCAGCTTTGAAGATGAAAGGGGGCCATGAGTCAACGAACACAGGCAGCCTCTAGAACCTGAAAAATGCAAGAAAACCGATTATCTCCTAGAGCCTCCAGAAAGAAACACAGCCCTGCTGACACCCTGATTTTAGCTTAGTGAGACTCATTTCAGATTTCTGACCTCCAGAACTGTAAGATAATAAATCTGTGATGCTTCAAGTCACTGTGTTGGTGGTAATTTAATACAGCAGCAATGAGAAAATAATACAAGTTATTAAAAATATGTCTAAGAGGACTTCCCTGGTGGTGCAGTGGTTAAGAATCTGCCTGCCAACGCAGGAGACACGGGTTCAAGACCTGGTCCAGGAAGATCCCAAATGCTGCGGAGCAACTAAGCCCATGAGCCGTAGCTACTGAGCTCACAATCTAGAGCCCACGAGCCACAACTACTGAGCCTGCACGCCACAACTACTGAAGCCCGTGCACCTATATGCTGCAGAGCAACTAAGCCCGTGTGACACAACTACTGAGCCTGCACTCTAGAGCCCACGAGCCACAACTACTGAGTCCGCGTGCCACAACTACTGAGCCCGCACACCTAGAGCCCGTTCTCCGCAACAAAAGAAGCCACCGCAATGAGAAGCCCGCGCACCACAATGAAGAGGAGCCCCCACTCGCTGCAACTAGAGAAAGCCCATGCGCAGCAACAAAGACCCAATGCAGTCAAAAGTAAAAAATAATTTTTAAAAAAAGAACTTTAAAAAAAATAGTTTGTTTAAAAAAATATATGTCTAAGAATTTAAAGGAAAGGCTAGAATGAGTGAACAGAGAAAGAATTTAAGTGGAAAAATAGAAACTAACAAAAAGAACCAAATATGGAAAAATCTAGAACTGAAAAATACATTATTTGAAACAAAAAAATTCACCCTACGGGCTTAACAGCAACTGGATATTACAGAATAAAAGATTAGAGAACCTGAATACAGAATAATTGAAACTATACAAACTAAAGCACAGAGAGAAAAAAATACTACTAATAATAAAAAAAACTAATAAGAAATAAGAAATATAAAGCAGAGTTTCTGTGATTAGTGAAACACCTAACATACACGAATTGCAGTCTCAGGAGAAACAGAGTGCAGAGGAGGGTGAACAGAAAAACAGTTTGAAAAAAATAATGGTCAATAATTTTCTGAATCTGCACACACACACACACACACACACACACACACACATACACACATATCCAAGGAGTTCAACAAAGCCCCAGGCAGAATAAATGCAAAGAAAAGTAAATCTAGGCTCATGATAATCAAATTTCTGAAAACCAAAATAAAAAGAGAAAACCTTAAAAGCAGCCAGAGGGGAAAAAAAGACATATTATCATATAGAGGAATAATGATTAAAAATTTCTGCTGAGATCTCATCAAAAATTTGGCGAGCCAGAAAACAATGGAACAACATCTTTAAAATGCGGAAAGAAAAATCTGTCAAACTAGGATTCTATTTCCAAATAAATTATCCTTCAAAATAATGAATACATTTTCAGATAAACAAAAGCTGAGAGAAATTTCTCACCAGCAGACTTGACCTACAATTAATACTAAAACAAGATTTTCAAGCTGAAAGAAAATGAAACCAGATAGAAGTTCAAATCTACATAAGGAAGACTGCCAGACATGATAAATGTGTAAGTAAATATAAAAGACTATTTTTAATATTTTCTAATTTCTTTAAAAAGTAATTGATGGTTTAAACAACAATAATAACTTACTGTGGGGATAATAACCTATGTAGAAGTAAAATGTATGACAGCAAAGGCACAAAGGAAGGGAGGGAGTAAATATAATTTACTGTTGGAAGGTTCTTATAATTTTAATTTATGGTAGACTGTGATAATTGAATAATGTATAATGTAATCCTTAGAGCCACTGAAAACAAAGCCAACAGAAGAGAAAGGTATAAAATACTTTCTAAAATCCACTGATATAGAAGAAGATAGGTAGAAAAAAAGGAAACAAATTTTTTTTAAAACCTTATAGTACAACTAGAAAACAAATAACAAGACAGTAGATTTAAACCCAAACATACCAATAATTACACTGAATGTAAATGTACTAAACACTTGAATTAAAGGCAGCAATTGTGAGACTGGATAGAAAAAGGAAAACCCAAATCTACATATTTTAAATACAGATACAGAAATACAGCTTAGAAAAAAGAATGGAAAAGGAATTTCATGCAAACACTAATCATGAGAAAGGCAGAGCAGCTTATTCCTCAAAGTAAACTTAAAGACAAAAAGCATTACCAGGGCTTCCCTGGTGGCACAGTGGTTGAGAATCTGCCTGCCAATGCAGGGGACACGGGTTCGAGCCCTGGTCTGGGAAGATCCCACATGCCGCGGAGCAACTGGGCCCGTGAGCCACAACTACTGAGCCTGCACGTCTGGAGCCTGCGCGTCTGGAGCCTGTGCTCTGCAATAAGAGAGGCCGCGATAGTGAGAGGCCCGCGCACCGCGATGAAGAGTGGCCCCCGCTTGCCACAACTAGAGAAAGCCCTCGCACAGAAACGAAGACCCAACACAGCCATAAATAAATTAAAAAAAAAAAAAAAAAAAAGAATACCACTCTGAACATTTAAAAAAAAAAAAAGCATTACCAGATACTAAGAAAGAAATTCCATACATTAAGAGGGTTAGTTCATAAGGAAGACATAATCAAAATTGTGTATGCATCTTATAACAGAGCTTCAAAATACATGAGGCAAAAACTGCCCAAACTGGAAGGGGAAAATCAACAAGCACATAATCATAGTTGGAGATGTTAACACTTCTCTCCCAGTAGCTGAAAGAAATAGACCCCAAAATCAGTAAGGATATAAACGATTTGAAAAACAGTATCAACAACTTAACCTAATTGGCATTTATACAGCAATACATCCAACAACTGCACAATGTATACTGTGTTTAAGCACATATTGAATATTGACCAGGACAGAACACATTATGGGCCATAAAACAAACCTTACATTTTCGAGTATTGAAGTCATATACAGAGTATGTTCTCTCACCTAAATTAAACTGCATCATGAGTCAGTGGGGTCTGTCCTTGGGCACCAGCTGCGGCGCTGTGCTCACCAGCATCTGGGCTTGGATGGGCCAGAGGGCTGGGGGCGGGGAACAGACCGGGTAGCACCAGCCAGTGCCCCTAAGTGCGGCTGGGACCGCAGAGCACTGGTGCGAGAGCGAGGAACCCCAGCCCACCTTCCACATCCAGGTGCTGTCTGAAAGCGGTACCTCAGTTACTCAACTCACCCAGCCTCTACTGGGGGTGCACAACACACCAGGGATTGTGACAGTCCTTACACGGGCGTCTCATCTGGTCTCACCACAAACCTGTGGTGACAGGATTTTCCTAGTTTTATAAAGGAGCCCAGCCTAAATTACAGAATTCGGCCTGGAAGTCAAAACTGACTCCCGAGTGCAAGGGCCGGTGGCTACACCACAATGGCCTTGAGGTGTGTGACACGCAAAACTGGACAGAATAGACAAGGTTGTTTCAGTGTTACTCGAAGATGGGGCTGGGATTTCATTTAAACATCATTCAAAAGTGATACACAGAGCAACAGCAATATAATGAAGTCTAAGGTCTGTCCTGAATGAATTTACAGTGTAGCTGGGGAGAAAAACAATGATTATTAAATGTGCTAAATTTTTTTAAAAGGCAATAACAAGACGGAATCCCAAGTATTTAGAAATTAAGCACTACATTTCTAAATAACCCATGGACCAAGAAAGAAATAAGAAGGGAAATTAGAAAATATTTTCAACTACATAATGAAAACATAACATGTCAAAATTTGTGGGATACGGCTGAAACAATGCTTAAAGGTAAATTTATACATTTATGATTCTATTCGAAAAAAAGGTTTAAAAATCAATGCTCTAATTTTCCACATTAAGAAGCTAGAAGACACCTGTAACTCAAATAATATTGAACATCAACTATACTTCAATTTTTATAAAAGCAAAAGCAAAAAACAAGGCAATAAACAATAAAAAACCAAAAGGAGGAGGAGGAGGAGAGGAGGGGGGGAGGAGGAGGAGGGGAAGGGGAGGGGGAGGGGAGGTGGGGAAGAGCGAGGCGGAGGGGAAGAAGGAGGAGGAGAAGAGGAAGCAGCAGAAGCAGCAGTGGCAGCAAGAAGTTAAATGCAAGATAAGAAGGAAGAAAATAATAAAGAGCAGACATCAGTGAAACAGAAAGTGAACAAATAGTGGAGAAATGAACAAAACCCTAAACTGGTTCTCTGAAAATATCAGTGAAACTGGTAAACCCCCAGAGCTGTAATGATCAAGAAAAACAAGGGAGAACGCTCAAGTTACCAATATTGGATGAAAACAAGGGCTTATCATTACAGATCTCACAGAAATTAAAAAGATAATGAGAAATCTTATGAACAGGTTTGTGCAAATACATTTTACAATTAGATGAAACAGGGAAATTCCTTAAATGATGTAAATTACCAAAACTAACACAAGAAGAAACAAAAAAATCTGAATAGCCATTTGTGTGATAAAGAAACTGAAACCATAATTAAAATCCTTCCTACATAAAAAACTCCAGAAGCAAGCAGCTTCACTGGTGAATTCTTACCAAACATTTAAGGAAATACTATCAGTGTAACTCATTTAACTTTATTTTCTCTGTACACTAATACAAATATAACTGTAATAAAGCTGACCTATATCAGAAATATAGTCAAAACACTTGCTCCTCCTGATTTCTTCCTTGGGTTCAGCAGCTCCTTGGCAAAGATCCAAAAAACAGAAACCATAAAAAAAGACTAATCTGACTAGAAAAAAAATTTTTAACTTCTGAATAAAGATCATAAACAAGATTAAAATATAAATGTTACATTGGAAAAAATCAATATTTGATAAATAATTGGTGGACATAGATAAAATAAAGCCTTTATCGATCAAATGTGCAAAAGACAAAAATGGAAAATGTATCAAATAATAATGCCAGCATGAAATAATGCTAACTTTTCTAATCAATCAAAAGAAATGTAAATTAAAGTAAGACAGGTAAAAATGTTTTCAAAAATTTAAGAGGGAAGATGTCTCTGGAAAAGCAAAATTGTGGAGACAATAAAAAGATCACTGGTTGCCAGAGGTCAGGGGAGAAGAAAGGATGTATAGGCAGAGCACACGATTTTCGGGCAGGGAAGCACTCTGTATGATACTATAATGGCAGATACTTGTCAGTACACGTTTGTCGAAACCCACAGAATGTACAACACCAAACATGAACCCGAATGTAAACTATGGACTTGGGGTGATTGTGATGTATCAGTGTAAGTTTATCAGTTGTAGCAAGTGAACCACTCTGGTGGGGGGATGCTGATAATGGGGGAGGCTGGAGGGGGGTTTGGGGACCATACGTTCCACTCAATTTTGCTATGAACCTAAAAGCGTGCTTAAAAACACTGTATTTTTCAAAAATATACGTAGACTAAGTTGGAAAAAATAGTGTAAATTATTTCAGTAATGTTGTAATGTTGACTGCATATTGTAATGATGATGTTGTGAATATGCTGGGTCACATAAAATATATTAATATTTTAAAAAGAGTAATACCTAGTATTGTCGAGAACTGTTGTACTCAAACGCTCTCTTGCACTGATGATAATATATATCTTTTTGTATGATAATTGGCCAATACATATCAAAAGTCCAACAATGACACCTCTAAGAATGTATTTATTCAAAGTAGATAATAATAGAAGTGCAATAAGATGTATGCCCAGCAGGCCCATATAATGGAATTCTAGGCAGCTATTAAATCCGATGAAGTAGACTGCTATTTTCTGACACAGGAAGATGTTCATGATAAACCATCCATTGGTTAAGGTCAGATTACAGGACACTCTGGACAGAGGAGCCAGTTTATGAACAGGTACCTAATATTAATGCACACATATTCACTACACATTATACAGAGATGTGGAACAGACTGTTCAACAAAATTTTAATCATGATATTCTCTGGGTGATAAGATTTAGTGATTTTTAGTCTCTTCTCTCTATTATTTTCTTCTTTTATTTGAATTTTTTACAATAAGCCTGGATCTCTTTTCTCAAAACATAAGGGCATTTATAGTCACAAATACACATAGACAATTTAGCTACTCTAACTTCCAATTTATCCTAGCAAAGACAAAGTTCATTCTACCGAAAGAAATCATTCACTTGATTCTGTACTCTGGGGCAAGTGCCTCAATTTACTCTACTTTTCTGATATAAGATCAAGGTGGACTGAAAGAGATTTCAGGGTCAAAGTCATGGTTCAAGTCCGCCGACCCTGTGTGGTCCAGCCACTGCCATCCTAGGACAAGACTGACAGAGGATCAAACGAGTAGTTGCTGTGGAAAATACTTTCTACAATACGTTCCAACTAATGAATATTAGCAGTTGCAGTATACTGCAAAGCAGAAAAAATATAATGGTTCAGGACACCAAAACAATGAAAGGAAAGAAAAAAACAGAATTTTTAAAATGGGAAGAAAATTAGTAAGGGGAAATATGTGAATAAATAGATATATAGATATAGATATATACTGAGAAAAGAAAATGAACTTAAACTAAGAAATTTCCATTTTAAAAAGTTGACTGTTGGGCTTCCCTGGTGGCGCAGTGGTTGAGAGTCTGCCTGCCGATGCGGGGGACACGGGTTCGAGCCCTGGTCTGGGAAGATCCCACATGCCGCGGAGCAACTGGGCCCGTGAGCCACAACTACTGAGCCTGCGCGTCTGGAGCCTGTGCTCCGCAACAAGAGAGGCCGCGATAGTGAGAGGCCCGCGCACCGCGATGAAGAGTGGCCCCCGCTCGCCGCAACTGGAGACAAGCCCTCGCACAGAAACGAAGACCCAACACAGCCAAAAATAAAATAAAGAATTATTTAAAAAACAAAAAAAACAACAAAAAAAGTTGACTGTTGATTAGACTGCCTCAAAGACAAAATGAGAAGTAGTTATAACATGGCCATATAGAGGATAAAAATTTGAACTTTATCCACCATATGTGAAGACCTAAAGTATTTGAAATATGAGTTCCCTATAAAGTATCTTTTATACTTTTAATGAATAAGATGAATGTGATACCTGGCACCAGCCATCAAAGGAACCTACAGCTACTCTATAAAATATAAGTAAGCATTTTCATCACTGACTAATATACGTTCATTTAAACGCCTACTGAACACAGAGCGCTATGCTAAGCATATGGAATTCAGAGGTACCTGTGACATTATTTCTTGTTTTTGAAAAACTTACCATTTACTCAAAGAAGGAACTGGAGTACCAACACAAACTTAAACCCAATTACGAGAACTGAGACACCCATGGCAAAGGGTAGAAGAACGGAATTATAGCCCAGGAATAAGAGAGAGGCTGAGTCGTCATCACACCTGTGTCTGAGGTGTGTCAGCAGCAACTTGATGCTACAACACAGACCATGGGAATGGAGAAGGGTTCCTCCTGCTTCTGGTGATGACTGGGCCAGGCAACTGGAATTATTTAGTTACCAGATATTACTTCACTGGAAATAAAATACTAACCATTAAATAAGTTGTCATTCAGTACACCACCTGGTCAATGCTGGATTCCTGTTGAAACACTGCCAAAACTGAGAGGAAAAGGAAGCCATCAGGAAATAATGGCTGTCTCTATCTGCCTGACACAGAGGTCACCCAAGCATTAATTAAACAAGCGAAAAAGGTCGAAGGGGTAATTTTTTTTTAACAGCCTGCCTGGAGAGCTTCCCAAAAATTGTAAAAAAAAAAAAATTAAATTAAATTTTTAAAATAATGCTTAGACAAACCAAAGACCCGTTGTGATCCAGTACTTCTCACTGACTGATTCAGAATAGCTCTTCCTCATAGCCTCCTTATTAATAAACGAATCTTCAAATCAGAAGTGATCCCATTCAGAGAGGATATTAACATAGGCACTTCCATAAACTAAAAAAAGAATTAAAACTTTATCATATCCAGTTGTAATTATTGGCTTCTCAAGCATTCAATCGTCTACTGACAGTAGCAGTTACAGATGGGGTTTGGAAAGAGTCCAAAATCTAACGCATTCAATAAACCCGATGTATGTTCTCTCTCACTAAACTATAAATTCCTTGATGACTGCAGCCAGTATCATCTCTGCATTCCTTTTAGCAACAGGAATGACGTTTCATACACTCAGATGGATAAATGGATAGATGGACAAACAAGCCATGAACAAACAGATTGTGTCACAGAGATTAAAAGTTTAACAGAATACTCTGAATGTTTGGGAAACTAACTAGCTGGTTGTTAAAGACAGGTTCCGGGAAAGTGAAATGGTACGGAGTGTGAAGTTGGCTGGAACGGAGAGAGAGAAGATGTGATCTCTACAACACAGCCTCCACTGCCCAACAGAGGGAGGAAGGGGCACCGAGAGATGGCACGAGGCCAGGTAGAAAAGGTAAGGCAAGGACAATAAATGAATGAAGGAAAACAGCCAAAAAGGCAAAGCAAGGAGAGACATGAAAAGCAAATAGAACATTGAGAACTCTAAACAGAATCAACAGCCTCATGCCTCTTCAGGACAGAAGACATGCTTTTTTCCTTATCTTACTTGAGGGATTCAACAATGGTTCTCTCAATAAAAATAACAAGTTGTGTTCACAAATGCAGAAGAGAACAGGCATTATTAAAAAGTTAAACACAGTGTAACACAAACCATCTTACCAACTGACTTCCCAAAGTACATGGGAAAAGAAGAGGAAAAGCATTTAGAGTTGTATTGGCCATTAAGGTAGAAAATAAATAACTGCATACAATTTGACAATGAAAATATTTGATGACAAATATTATTTTGGGCTTCTTCTGGATAGATGTTGAGAAAAATCTTATATATTAGATGGTAAGTTGATTTTAATTTCTTATAACATTCGTACAAAATTTTACATTTGTCATTTTTCCACATGTATTTTCTCATGTGATAATGCAAAATGGATTCATTTATTATAAATGAGGAAAGAGAGACATAAAAAATGGATAAGTAATTTGCCCAAAGTCACAAAGACAGCAGAAGATGCAAATGGATTTTTGAGCCAAGATTTTCCACATTTTATAATAAACTAATACTATTAATAAAAGAATAATATTTTCAAAGTGTAATTTTAGGGAGTGAAGTTCTTTATATCATGGTGAAAAGAAATTAAATAAGAGGAAAGTGAAATTTTTTATTCATCAAAGCAAGCTTAAATATTTCCACTTTACAGAATTGATGGCATTAATAACAAATGAGGAAAAAGTGAAAATAAAAGCCTTCAAGAATCTGAACACATCACTTGCAACAAAATTAACTTAGAGGTGGAAAAACTATCTTACGCCCAGAAAATCTCAGGGAAGAAATTGTAAAGGGTAAGCAGATCACAGTAGAGTCACCGAGTTACCCCTCTACACAGCGATTAGCCAGAGCCCTGTGTGAAGAAGTAGAAGAATCTGCAAAGTAAACTAAATAAAGCAAACGGATAAGTTTGCATGGAATGCATCCATATGTGTCCAAGAGAACATTTATGTAAATATGCTGGCAAATGCACTGAAATTTCCTGAAAGGATGTACAAGAAATGGCCAAAACTATGTCTTCTCTAGGAAGGGGTGCTAAGGCACTTTGGATGTGATGTGGGGAGAGACTCTTTTTTGTATTCGCTTTTATATGATGGTAATAAAAAATTTTTTATCATTTGTGTTTATTTTTTCTCATATAAAAGACTGTTACCTTAAAAAAAAAAACCTTTTTAAATGATTGCCATTAAAACAAATATAAATTTTAGAGAATTGCCATTAAAACAAATGTGTAACCTGATGCTAGGTTTAATACACTAACGTGCATTTAGACATGACTGCCACGATCACCATGGCTGAGCTTTAAGAATGGGTACAAGCAGACCACAGTTGAACCTTGAACAACACACGTGTGAACTGCACTGGTCCACTTACACGCGGATTTTTTCAATGAATATACAGCTGGCCCTCCATATCTGTGGATGTGGAATCCGCGGATACGTAGGGCCAACCATGGACTTGAGCATCCTTGAAGTTTGGTATCCCCGACAGGTCCTGGAACCAATCCCCCGAGGATACTGAGGGAGACTGTATATAGAAGTGGAAGGAAAGAGAACTCTAGACAGAAAGGAAGTGTATCTCAGCATCACCTAAGATTTGTTTGAGTGGTGAGTGATGTGAAACAGGAATGTCAAGTCTAAAATGGTCATCTGAGCCCAGGTCACGGAGGATCTAGAACATTAGGCTTAAAGGTACAGCTTATTCTGGAGATCAGGGTCTCTTAACCATGAGAATTTGCAGGCCCTAGTTTGAAAAAAATGCAGTTAACAACAGAGGCTGACAGCTCCTTGGCTGGACAAGACCGCCCCACACACTGGTCACACGCTCAAAAGAGCAGCCCTGCTCCAGCCAGCAGGAGGCGCCCTCTGGTTCCAGAGAGCGTTACAGACGTGTGACAAAACAGAGACCTGATTTCTTCAATGGTACCAGGCTAGTTCTTCAATCAAAGTGCCAAGAGTTATCCCAAACACAGAGTCTAACATGATGGAGGAGAACACTTTGATTAGTCAATTGTGACGGACAGAACTAACATATTCACCCACTACTTTGTGGTCTTAGTCTGCAAGGCCAGAGGCTATTTATTCCCAGGTGTTTTTCCAGGAATTAGAATAATGCCATTAGACATTTAGCTTAGCTTTATTATTTAGGAAAAAAGTGGTATGAATATCCAGACTATCAGTAAGTGTGGGTGACAAATACTGAATTTTATGCATTATCCTTTTTATTTTAAAAAATTCATTAAGGGCTTCCCTGGTGGCGCAGTGGTTAAGAATCCGCCTGCCAATGCAGGGGACACAGGTTTGAGCCCTGGTCCGGGAAGATCCCACATGCTGTGGAGCAACTAAGCCCGTGGGCCACAACAACTGAGCCTGTGCTCTAGAGCCTGCGAGCCACGACTACTGAGCCCATGTGCCTAGAGCCCGTGCTCCGCAACGAGAGAAGCCACCGCCATGAGAAGCCCACGCACCGCAACAAAGAGTAGCCCCCGCTCGCCACAACTAGAGAAAGCCCACGCACAGCAACGAACGCACAACACAGACAAAAATAAAAAAATAAATTAAATAAATATTTTAAAAATTCATTAAAATAGATGAATATGAAAGTTGTTTATGTTTATCAGAAGCCATAATTAGAATTATTATCAAAAGTGTATGCTAGGCCTTAGCCTGAAACGCAAAGAAACGCATACATCCCTCATTAATCCTTATGTTATCACAGTCATTGTGAAATCTTGCAATTCACCCTCCTACCTTTGGAGTCAGCAGCCCTCACAGATGGACACTATGTCATTATATATTAAATATGTATGTGTATGTATATATATATATATATATATATATATATATATATACACATATATATATATATACACACACACACAATATACATATCAAACAAAAGCATCTAAGTATTACTTCTTCCAAGTTATGAAAGGCATGTACCTACACTTTGCTTAAATTACAATAAAAATAACTATTGTTTAAAGCATATTCATATGTAATATTTTATTATCTCTATTGGCCATCACAGCTTTATGGTGGAAAGAGGAAGGTTGTTATTGTTGTCATTTTAAAGAGAAAGAGGGACTTCCCTGGTGGCGCAGTGGTTGAGAATCTGCCTGCCAATGAAGGGGACACAGGTTTGAGCCCTGTTCCGGGAAGATCCCACATGCCGCAGAGCAACTAAGCCCGTGCGCCACAACTACCGAGCCTGCGCTCTAGAGCCCGCGAGCCACAATTACTGAGCCCGAGTGTCACAACTACTGAAGCCCACGTGCCTAAAGCCGTGCTCCACAACAAAGAGAAGCCACCACAATGAGAAGTCCGTGTACCGCAAGGAAGAGTAGCCCCCGCTCGCAGCGAGTAGAGAAAGCCCGCGCGCAGCAACGAAGACCCAATGCAGCCAAAAATAAAAATTAATTAATTTAATTTAATTTAAAAAAAAAAGACAAAGAAACTGAGGCTCAGAGACGTTAAGAGTCACACTACAAAGTCAGAACTCCAACCAAGTTCTTCCAAATCCAATCTAACTTTACAGTCCTGCCATACTAGCTAGCATCAAACAGCAGTGAACAAAAGCAGTGAATAAAAGAGCAGATTCTCCTCTCACCAAAGAAACCATAGAGAGAACATTCCTGCGTGTCTGTCTCATGGTTAAAAGAAGAGTGAGAATAAAATGATCCCCTCAACCCGGGGAGCCCCAGGCCAAATACCTCCTGACCACTGATAAAGTCCATCTGCCCAGATGTCCATACAAATACTGTCATTTTCTATGTGTCATGACATGAATACGGCTGAGAACACTGCTATTGAGAACTCAGGAATATACAGAATGCTCTTAAATTTGTTTGAAAAAATGTAAACTTCACAAACTTTATAAAAATGCCTATAAAAAGAGATTGATATCAATGATATAACAATTCTGCTTCAAGGTTAATTGCTGGACTTAAATCTTAACACAATGGTTCTCAAATTTTATCCATTATCACTCATATAAAAGACGATGTTCATAACCACAACCCACTCTTAGGCACATAGTCCAGATTTTTGTCAAAGCCTAAACAGGTTTTTCAAGTAATTAACACTGGAGTAACTTTTAATCATTAGTTATTTATCCAATCAGTGGCTTATTCTATTCTGTAGCATTGATAAGCTAGCCCGTGCTTTGCATACAACTTCTAATGCTCACCACAGCTATAGGATTCCTTTAGCATGCATTCCAGAAAGTTATACAGGAATGCAAATAAGTAAGAGTGATGGCATTACCGGGACGGCCCTGAATTTGCTATAGTCTTTAACCAGTCACACTGCAATGCTTCGTATCAGTTTACACAGAACTCATAACCAACTGCACCACACCTCCACCTGATGACACGTCCTTTGAGAACCCTACAGTTACATAATGTTACCCTTACTCTCACCTCATTATCATTGCTTCAGAGACGTGGGCCCTTAGTTTATTCCCATTCTGATAACCTTCCAGCTTGTCAATATTAACTCTTCAAAGTTTGAAATTTTACACATATATGGATTCCCCACTTCCCTGTTTAAGTGAGTGCATGGGAAAAATGTGGAAGAGTGTAAAGAAAAGTCACATTGTGATTTCCAAGGTCTGCTTAGTCCCTCCAGATGCCACAGAGCCTTTCAATGAGTACTGTCAGACTCAGTACTACAAATCTGTATTCTCTGCCAAACGTTCCTTTTCAAAGTGAAACTAACTCATCAGCCCAAAATACACTGGCATCTTCCATCCTCCTAGTGTCTGACCCTTCCGCAATACTAAATGGGGGCCTGGGAGGTTTCCTTACCACCTTCCTTTCTCATTCTTTCCTTCCAAGTTGATCACACACATCAAAACAGGAGGGAAGTTCATCACTGACACCTGACTTCTGTTGAAGCGATCATGCCTTTTTTCAAAGACTTTACGACCATGATACAGAAACCAAATAAAAGTTTCCATCTACACAGTGATTTACAGCAGTTTACAAAGCACTTTCATGCCATATTGTATCTGACTCTCATAGCAATTCTTGAGATATGCAGTGCAAACTTTTTATAACTGTGAAAAGTGAAATTAAAAGAAGATAAACAACTCTACCAAGTCACACAACTAATAAGTAGCAAAGCCAGGACCAAAAGCCATGTTTCTACCCTTAGTCCAGTATCTTTCTACTCCACCATGACGTCTGTGAGGTAAGACATTCTGTTTTATTCATAAGAGGATTCCAAACTTCAGGTTTTTAGAAAATCATGTCATCAGACCCATTTACTCCTGTTCACCTTGAAACACAGATTTAACTACCTATTCATATTCAATCAAAGGGTAAGCATCAGTTTTATGTAGAGTGTGTCTGCTCTGAGAGTTTCCACAACAATTACCTTTCATAATATTCACCCTCCCCTCCTGTACTACTGGGGGGAACGTACACTGGTGCAGCCGCTATGAAAAACAGTATGGAGGTTCCTCAAAAAATTAAAACTAGAACTACCATATGATCCAGCAATTCCACTTCTGGGTATTTATCCGAAGAAAACAAAAACACTAATTAGAAAAGATATATGCACCCCTATGTTCACTGCAGCATTATTTACAATAGCCATGATATGGAAGCAACCCAAGTGTCCATCAACAGAGGAATGTGGTGTGTGTGTGTGTGTGTGTGTGTGTGTGTGTGTGTGTGTGTATATACATGCATACCATGGAATATTTACTTAGCCATAAAAAAAGAATAATATCTTGTCATTTGTGACAACATGAATAGACCTACACGGTATTATGCTAAGTGAAATAAGTCAGAGAAAGACAAGTACTGTATGATTTCACTTATAGGTGGAACCTAAAAAACAAAACAAATGAACAAACATAACAAGACAGAAAAAGAGTTACAGATACAGAGAACAAAAGGTAGTCGAAGGAGACGGGGGTGGTAAGAAATAGGTGATTAGGGGAGGGAGATGAAGAGGTGCAAACTTCCAGTTACAAAATAAATGAGTCATGGGGATGAAATGTACAGTGTGGGGAACATAGTCAAGAACTATGTAATACCTTTGTAGGTGACATATTGTAACTAGACTTATCCTGGTGATCATTTTGAAATGTATATAAATACCAAATCACTATGCTGTGTAACAGAAACGAACATAGTGTGGTAGGTCAATTATATTTCGAAAACAAACTCATAGAAAAAGAGATCAGATTTGTGGTCACCAGAGGCAGGGAGTAGGGGAAGGAGAATTGGATGAAGGTGGTCAGAAGGCACAAACTTCCAGTTTTAAGATAAATAAGTATGAGGGATGTAATGAACCACAGGAAAAATACAAACAACACTGCTGTATGTTACCAAGTTGGTAGGAGAGTAAATCCTAAGAGTTTTCATCACAAGGGAAAAACATTCTTTTCTTTCTTTAATTTTGTGTTTATATGAGATGATGAATGGTCACTAAACTTGGTGTGATAATCATTTCATGAGGTATGTAAGTCATATCATTATGCTGGGCACCTTAAACTTATACAGTGCTATATGCCCATTATATCCCAATAAAGCTGGAAGAAAAAAGAAAACCTTATGCTATATTATATTATTTTTATTTTTCATTCACAGAAAACAAATAAATAAATAATCAGGTTAAGGAAATATGATAATAATATTCACTCTCCTCTACTAGCTTTCCTTGTCTCTTCGTTAGAAAAAGAAAAAATGTCCAAAGGGCACTCTGTATCAGAACAAGAAAGAACAAACCTTTTTCAAACAAAAGAAAGTATTTCATTAAATGATTTGTTAAACAATAAGAGGAATAAAACCTTTTTAAAAACTGAATAGGGCTTCCCTGGTGGCGCAGTGGTTGAGAATCTGCCTGCTAATGCAGGGGACACGGGTTCGAGCCCTGGTCTGGGAAGATCCCACATGCTGCGGAGCAGCTGGGCCCGTGAGCCACAACTACTGAGCCTGCGCGTCTGGAGCCTGTGCCCCGCAACAGGAGGGGCCGCGATAGTGAAAGGCCCGCGCACCGCGATGAAGAGCGGTCCCCGCACCACGATGAAGAGTGGCCCCCGCTTGCTGCAACTAGAGAAAGCCCTCGCACGAACCGAAGACCCAACACAGCCAAAAATAAATAAATAAATAAATAAATAAAAGGAATTATTCTCATGGCCTGTCCAAATTATTAAAAAAAAAAAAAAAAAAAACTGAATAAAAGGGCTTCCCTGGTGGTGCAGTGGTTGGGAATCTGCCTGCCAATGCAGGGGACATGGGTTCGAGCCCTGGTCTGGGAAGATCCCACATGCTACGGAGCAACTAAGCCCGTGAGCCATAACTACTGAGCCTGCGCGTCTGGAGCCTGTGCTCCGCAACAAGAGAGGCCGCGATACTGAGAGGCCCGCGCACCGCGAGGAAGAGTGGCCCCCGCTTGCTGCAACTAGAGAAAGCCCTCGCACAGAAACGAAGACCCAGCACAGCCATAAATAAATAAATAAATAAATAAACTTATTTTAAAAAAACCAAACTGAATAAAAGAATATAAAATAACAAAAGCAAAGTACAATTAAAATTACAAACTAAAGAATTAAAGTTAAAACAGTCCAAAGGAATATAAGAATATTAAATGTCTAAGAAATGAAAGAATAAACACGGCATACACCAAGAAGTAAAAGCGAAACAAGGCAAATACAAATTCCAGAATTTAACACCTCCATGGTGTGAGGTGTGCAAACAGCTCGCAGGCCTCAGGGGGCCAAGTCACTGGTTACAGATCCCAGAAGCAGAAACAGGGCCTCTGGCCTTCGCTTTGGTTGTAGAAGATTCAGCACCCCTGCCCCTATGGGCCGTAAACCTCTGTACGGGAAGAAGACATCTCTCAGGGACCATTGAGCTCCAGCATACTCACCTCCTCCAACCCATAAGCCAAGCAAAAGCACCCACTGTCCACTCTCCTCAAGCCCAGCTTTTAAATTAAGAGCTGTGACTCAGAATATGAATCGATAAGTCCCTTAATAACAATGCATAAATAATTTTTGTGTTATGAACAAATTAAATTCAGCCATATCAAAGAAAGGTGAATTCTAGTCAAATTTAAAATTATGTTAAGTAAATATAAATTATGTGTGTTAAATCTGTCATACATATTAAACGTAATACAGATCATACATTTTCAAAGAACTACAATACCATGAAAATATAAGCTGTAAACCATGGTTAAATATAACTCAGTCCTACTGTGATGGCTTGGCCATTCTGAAGTGTTCAGTGACCTCACTGTCAATACTCTGGACACCATGTGAATGAACCACAAGGAAGAAAGTAGTGGTATATGATACAAGGTTTAATGTAGAAAACTTGATATGAGGGGCATCTCCACTCTTCTTTCCATACCCATCTATAAACAAAATGGTCATTGCCTATCTGGATAATACCTAAGGGAAATGAGTCAAAAAATTACCGAGAGATTATATGAATTCCCAAATTGAGTAAACTATAAGCGAATGGATTTTATAGTGGCTACACAAAGAATTCCGGACAGCTACATCAGCCTCAAAAACCAAATGCAAAAAAAAAATAAAAAATAAATAAAAAATAAAAAATAAATTAAAAAAAAAACCAAATGCAGAACAATGCCACATGAAAAGCGTTATACTGGAGGTTCATTTATGTCTTCAACTATCGAGCTAAGAATGAAATAAATATTTACAAATTAAAATTCTGGCTTGCAAGTCATATTCCATTTTAATATTTCCACTTTCTAGAGTAAACACTGTTATGAACAAACACAACAGTAACCATTGAAAACTTGGAAACTAGTATTTTTGTACATAAGAATTCTTAGCTTACTATGTCTTTTGTACCATGTCGAAACCTGTACACAGTAAACACAACCAACACATAATCTTGATGAAACTGTGTTGCCCCTTACTATCACAATGATTATTCTGCAGATATTCATCACCAAAATCACACATTGCACAGCAAAACGACAACTCCAAAACTTAGTTCTCATGTCCTCTGAGGTAATAAGAACAAAATAAAAGGCGATAAAGCAGTATTTTCTAAAAGTAAACTCATTAATTGCTTATAATTATTAAATACAAAATATCATTTTAATTTATATAAAAGACTAACAATGACCAAGACCTTGAAAAAAAATTCCCCAAATATTACATGACTTCCTCTTCCAAATATCATATCCAAAATACACTGGAATCTCAAAAAAAAAAAAAAAAAAACCCACTTAAGAATCCTTCCTGAACCACTTCCATGTATTTTTAATGTGCAGACCTTGAGGACATTAACACACTTCTGAACTTATTTGTGTTTCATTTCAACCAATGTTTTCTGCACAAATTCATGCTGCTTCAAATAATCTTTTATCAGAATAAATAAGAAGTCTAAATTTTATAATTACTCAGGTGACAAAATTTTAAAGGACTGCTTAATTTTCATTAATGATAAATGTGAACACTAAACATATCTTTATGCCGGTGCATCTCTGCTACCAAACCAAGACAAAATTATTTGTGAAATGACTAATTTCTGGATGCTTACACATTTGCAGAAGACCATCAGATGTACTAAACTGATAGTTCTATGCTTTATTTTCAGATTCAAATGATAAATAAGACGGAACTGAAAGAGGAAAAGGCTCTATCTGATCTTTACCAGTTCTGCCTACTAAGTTACAGAGTTTGTGGTTTATCAACAGTTCTACTAAAAAAAAAAAAAAAAGCACCTATTGCTTGTGGTAATAAAAATCTATAGCCTTTCAAAGTTCTACACATTAAAGTTTTTTAAAAGATTTAAGAAATCTAAAATAGGTGTTGGAAATACAGCACAACCTTTTACTAACTTCACCTTAATAATAGAGTATAGGGCTTCCCCGGTGGCGCAGTGGTTAAGAATCCGCCTGCCAATGCAGGGGACACGGGTTTGAGCCCTGGTCTGGGAAGATCCCACATGCCGTGGAGCAACTGGGCCCGTGAGCCACAACTACTGAGCCTGCATGTCTGGAGCCTGTGCTCCGCAACAAGAGAGGCCACGATAGTGAGAGGCCTGCTCACCGCGATGAAGAGTGGCCCCCACTCGCCGCAACTAGAGAAAGCCCTCGCACAGAAACGAAGACCCAACACAGCCAAAATAAATAAATAAATAAATTTTAAAAAAATAATAATAATAATAATAGAGTATAACTTAAGTCACTATTGAGCATCATGCATACAGATGACACCTCCCGAAAATCTACAAGAGATCCAAAGAGACGCCTGTCCTCAGAAACCTAAAATCCAGTGTTCACATAGTCAGGACAGTAAAGATCAAGTTCAATATACGATATAACTGCCATGAGGCAAATATCAAAAGGAGTATTACTCAGCAACTTCTTTTTATATCTTTTACTTCTGTAGCTTCGCTTTCACAAATTTCACCTGTTTGATAAAGTTGTTGTATTTTTAAAGAAGAAAAGATTTTAACAGCAATACCTCTCAACACCCTTCATAATTTTCATTCCTGTTCCTTAAAAGCCATCTCAGTACCTTAAAAATAGTGCTTCAACAATTGAGCAAATACTCACTGAACAGATATTTTGGGTTCTGAGTAAACCCAACAATCCCCTGCCAAGGCAGATCGCACTGTAGCAGAGAGAGTGCTTCTTAATCATCTTCCTCAGTTCGAAATATTTACACCAAAAACAATATATTCGTTACTCTTAATTATTCACACAAGATTCTGAATACGAAGTACAACAAACTAACTTTGGGAAGAGATAACCTCCTGGTGCCCAGCTGAGAGCTGACAAGACATCTGTCTCTCCCTCCATCCCGTCAGGAACCCCCCCCCCTCCCCATGGCCCCCGTGACCCCCACAGACCAGAGTGAGATGCCCTTTTCACACTCGGTGCTGGGCACTGGGCGAGCCCGACCACAGCCCTTGCAACATGATTACAGTCACTGATTTGGAACTGACACACTCTCTCCGAGAATGTCACCTTCTCAACTGCTTTGCATCTGTGTCTGACACATAACTGCCACTCAGAAACACTCACTGAATGAATGAAAGGGGGCTGAATATTTCCTATGTCGTTTATACTTTTCTTCCCATTTTCGTCTTTTGACTGATGTTTGTTAAAAATTTTCATATACTATCACAACAACTCTGGTCAAGCCTAGAATTAGGGATTGTCTAAAAGGATGGTCTTCTAAAATTGCTGCAAAAAAAAGTCACTGCTGTTAGAAAAAGATGATTATTTTAAAGGCAGCACGGCATAATGGTTCTAGAATCAGAAAAACAGATTCAAACCACAGTCCTACCTCTTACAGCTGTGTGACTTGGCAACGTTATTTAACCTTTCTGAGATTCCATTTCCTCATCTTTATGAAAATGATAACAGTCCCCACTTCACATGGTTGTAGTGAAGATAAATAGGAATTGTAGGGTCTTGGCACATTTACTGACACATTGTATAAATTAGATACATAGCTTTTATTTCTGTTTCTGTAATACATCTAACTGGAAGCCTAATCAGAGAAAATGAATTGGTAAATAAGGCTCTGTAACCATGATGCTATAACTTTATTTCATTAACTGAGAACTTATAAACCAAAAAAAAAAAATAAAGTCTTAATGAAATTCACTGAACAAATACTCTAAATATACTTACACGCATATTAAAGCTGTTAACCACAAATTACGAACAGAGTATCAATATAAATGGGGGTAAATGAGTAACCTAACCAGTAACTGACAGAGGTGCACTTGATCCTCAGTTCAGAGATCTTTCCACTATAGCAAGTTGCATCTTTCTAATTAATTCAAGTGTACAAGGCTTTCTTTAAAATTAAAATGCTCCCCTGAGGGCTGTCTACCAGTTGTTCACGCCTCACTGTGAATTACTTTAATCAGATAAATACATTAAGCAACACCACCTACCTACTTGAATAAATTGTGGTTTGAAGAGTGGTGAGCAGAGGGGTAATTTTAAAGCCAGGTACGTGGGGTGGTGGCAGGCCTGTGTGATGCTCCGCCGGGGTCTCTGTGCGGTCACCGGGCGGCATGATGACAACGCACATGCGTGGTGGGACCAGAGGGGCTCCAGGAGTCAGAAAACGTGTCAACGCGGTGCCCCTCTAATGGGTATACCGGGTGCTCTCTAAGGAAACTTCCAGTTCTACAATTCTACTGTTCTCTCTGCAGACCCCAGGCGGCACTAACCTCCTAAACGCCTCTAGAAGATCAATTCAGGAGCATCTCTGGCAAGTTCCCCAACCAGGCCTGAGGACTGACCTACCACAGAAATGCAAAACAACACACCCTTTTCCATAGATAAAAATCAAACCACCACCTGGAATAAATTAACATCCTTAATTTATGTAAACTAAGAGTCTAGCGGTGGCCAAAATAAATACAGCGGGGAAAACCATTTAACCTAACCGTGCAAGACCATCACAGCATCTCAGGAGTTTATTAAAGCTGTCTTGAATGCTTTCTAGCTCGGAAAAATAAAAAAGTTAAAAACAAAACTCTCCTAGTTTCCATAATATCCCTTTAGCATTAAGCCTAAGAGTTTGAAAGTGGGAAGAGTTTTTGAATGTTAAATATTAAAACCTATCTCTACAGAAGAAAGATTCTTTTGGAATTGATTGACAACATATTTCACACTTAATCCCTTTGATTTTCATTGTCATCTAAAATAATTCCATGGCTGCTTGTTTAAAGTACTCCAAAAATGTCTACTGCTAATACTGTATATGCACTGTGAAACTGTATATTTTAAAAGGTAAATTATTGTCCTCTAACTTGCAAACAGAAAAGTAAAATTTGGAGGAAAAGAAAGAGGGATATTATTTGACCATAATCTCAATATTCTCTCCAAGTGAGAGAATATTACCAAAAGTATACCAGAAACATATCACCTTGAAAGTCAAGAAAACAAGGAAGTTCCAGGAAAAACCTGAACACACTCCTGGCACCGGGGCAACATAGCAGTGGCCACACAGCAGCCTGAGAGCACAGCGCCACGAGCAACCGCCTCGCCTCCACGTGCAACGGCGCGGATCACTCACCTTGAACATCAAGAGGGCACCTTGGATGAAAGCAGCAAAATTAAAGAACATGTGAAGAAATAAAAGCACCTAATGAGACAAGTCACAATCAAACTATCAAAATATAAATTCTGCAGCGTCCCTATCAGAGTAACAATCAACAAATATTGAACCCTGAAATGTGACTCGTTTTTTACCCTGCAGGCAGCTGCGTGAAGGAGGTAATGCTCAGAGCCAAATGGAAAAGTACAGCCGTTCTCAATACTTTCGACGTAAAACGAAAATGGTGTATCTCAAAGATAAGCTCCTCAAGAACCACATTAAACTTTGCCCCTGGTTAGCAACTATGAGAAAATAAGTCTTGCTTTCTTCTACAATGTAGGATATAAAGTTAAAACTTTCACTCAAGATCACTCTAATTTATCCTAGTGCACGTGGGTTGAGAGGGACTCAGAGTTCCTTAACGAACACAAAGCGAGAGCAAAAGCAGGGTAACCGCACTTTACTCACAGAGTTTTTTCCACTTTGGGCAATTTGTAAAGTCTCCTAGACCATTTTATCGTATGTATGACTCATCAGAGTTCTACCTTCCAATTGTTAAGGTTTTCTTGGGGTTTTGGCATGTGTGGAGGGGGTGTCAATGGGCTTTATTTAGGGCAGCCTCCACAAACGCACGAACACAGCACGTGTCCCAGTAAATCCTGTGATGTGAGGAGGGAGCCGAGCAGAGGTGGGTCCTGAATGGGGGAGGGGGGGTTGAGCACAGGAACCCCAAACAGCCCCGCCCAAGGCACAGACAGTCACAGGTTGCTAATGTCCCTGCTACTGTCCACCAGCACACACTGAGGATCACGTCCACAAGGGTAGCCTCTGTGAACTCATTCGACCAATGGTCAGGCACTATGCTCGGTCCAATTCCTGTTATTCAGTCTGTAACTATTCACTAAACACGCCAGACACTGCGCTAAACTGTTCCTTAAGGATACATAGTTACTATGTCGTGGCCCGGTCCTTGAAGAGCTCCCTTGAAGCAGGGCAAGCAGACACTATATCTGCTATATCTGCTATATCTACAGGTCTCTATATTACTATACTAGACGTATCTAGAAGAACACAGTAAGTGCTAAAACACAGGAAGAAGCAAAATGCTGTGAATCTGTGTAAACAGTATCCCTAGAGACGAAAACTCATCAAACGCCAAAAGTGAGTCTAGAAATAGCTTTCATTTGCAGGGCATGGGGGACACAGACTAAGGCGGGATTCTTTGGCCTAAGGTTCTGATTTAAGAAAAAAGAGGCAGTTAAAGTGTTCACATAAGCTAGAGATCAGAAGGATGGATAATCTGATACTGGGCTGGACAGGCTGATAAAAGTGGAAAGTCGGCAGCAAGGAGGGATTTGTTCCTAAGAGAAATTATTCTAGCTAAAGAGAAAGGGATAAAGAAGACAAGACTTGCTAAAAGATGTGTTGAACACTCCTAATAAGTAAAACTGTCAGATCAAAGAGTCACTAAATACGGAGATGGAAATCCTAAAAAGAGTAGTGCCAGCGTCAACGCTACAAGGAAAAAGCTCAGTAGTTATTTTATGTGGAATTATATACTTCATTCATTAATTTCCAAGAAGACACTGTATTCCTGTTGTAAAAACAATACCTGAACCGCATACATTTGATACTCTAGTATTTCCTGATGCGAAGTTGCTGCACACTGAGAGGCAACAGAGGCAGCAGATTTAAAATATACATGCATATATCAAATCTATTAAAAGGCAATAGGTTAAAATACAGACTCTGGCGCCAGACTACCTTGGGCAAGTTTTCTTCATTTCTCTGTGCTTCGGTTTCTTCATTTCCTACCTCGGCATTTTCGTAAAGTACCCAGAACTGTGTGTGGCACGAAGCGCTACCCAAGTAGGGGCTACTGCCCTCCTGCTGCTGGGGGTGCACTGACAACAATACGAAAGAGAAAGCGGGGCGCCAAGGCCACTGCCTGGAAGGAAAACCCCAAGAGGCGGCATCTCCCATCTTCTATTGAGCAAGGGTCGCCTTTCACTTCCCTGAACCACTCTGGGGAAAGCAGGGGCAGCCCGGTTACAATAGGTTCTGTTATTAGAATCGAAGAAGGGCGGCCACCCTGCTGGCGGAACTTCCCTGACGGCCGGGGAGAAGAAAGACAGCGACGAGAAGAAAAGGGTCGCCAGCCATCGGTTGGGAAATCCAACAGGACGAGCGTTAAGACCTAAATGTTGACACCTCACTCTCGGGGAGTCGGAGCAGAAGCTACCAGAGAAGTTGTCCGGCCAGGAAAACATCCTCGAGAAGACGCCCCAGCCAGCCTGTCGGACACCACCAGAACCCCTTCCACTGACACAAAGGGGACGCGGTAGGAAACACCACCAACCACTCACAGCAATGTTTAAATCCGTGGGGCGCTTCACGTGTGCTCTAAAATGTGACCTTTTCAAAAACAATCAATATATTGGGCTTCCCCGGTGGCGCAGTGGTTGAGCATCCGCCTGCCAATGCAGGGGACACGGGTTCGAGCCCTGGTCTGGGAAGATCCCACAGGCCGCGGAGCAACTGGGCCCGTGAGCCACAACTACTGAGCCTGCGCGTCTGGAGCCTGTGCTCCGCAACAAGAGAGGCCGCGATAGTGAGAGGCCCGCACACCGCGATGAAGAGTGGCCCCCGCTTGCCGCAACTAGAGAAAGCCCTAGCACAGAAGCTAAGACCCAACACAGCCATAAATAAATAAATAAATAAATAAATTTAAAAAAAAAAACAATCAATATAATGCCTTTGAAACAAGTCCAAACAACAACAGATGAGATGATGATCGTCACCTCACCAGAGCAAGATGTATCAAGTTACAGTTCAGCAATGCCATTTCCCACCGCTAACTGAAACTCAGTTAATGACAGTCTGTCTCTGAAGATGTTTATGATGTAAATTATTTGGGATAAATAAGTTAAAACTTCTCTATTAATACGTAAACAAGAAACATGCCGAATATCTTAATGTAACATGACCAGTCTTAGCATAAACCAAGTTTACCCTGAGCATCATATTCTCTATTGGATCAAACAGACAGTCATCAGAAAAATAACACCAATATTCTGAGAAATAAACAATTCATTCAAAAAATAAACCAGTGTTCTGAGAAAGGCCAAGAGCATTTTAATCGATTTCCCAACTTCTATTCCCTGCTGTCTAGTAAATCAATCATGACAGTCTTGCCACTCACCCCTCCAATGACTATTTTAGGACTGGTCAGGCCCAGGCCAACCTGGGCCACTGGGACCCAATGTTCTGGGGGATTTGGGGAAAGAAACTTTCTGGCGCTAAAGAGAGCACCATGAAAAGCCAACGTCTGTCATCCCCAGAGTTATAAACAAGAAAGCAGAGCTCCAACTTATCTGACAGCCATTCTATCACCACAAGGAACCTAAGCCTCCCAGTGACACCGTTGCTGTGGATGGCAGAGCCCAGATGCAGAAAGAACCTAGATCTCCGGTGACCTACTTCTAGACTTCCTCTCATATGAAATATCAAGCTTCCTTATTATTTAAATTGGTTTTATATTTGTACCCTAAAACATCCTAATCTACACATTTTGTTTTATAGGTCCATTACTACATAAGAATATAATCCACGTTCATGTAAATGTTAGCCAAAAAAAAGTATCCTACTTTAAACAAACTGATATGTATATGAGACTCACTAGATAAATAGGTTTCATTGACAGTTAAATAAGACTATTCCGATAACTTATTTTAATAATTTCTGGACATTTTGCCCTTCAAAATTTATCAATACAGTAGAAAACTAACATAAAAAAATTTAGAAACATCGAACTCTCAATTTGACATAAAATTCTAGTTATACAGTAGCATCACTTTTTAGAGCACAAAAAGTATAACTTGTTAGGCCCTAAAATGTTAGTTATATTCATCAAGTCACAATCAAAAAAGAACAGTTGCTAATGCTTTTTACATAGTTGAATTTAGCTTTTTAAAAAATCTTTTGAATTTGCTGCCAATGAGCCATTTTAATGGAATACATGGGTAGAATGGATTAATTGCAACCTACAGAGAAGCCAAAGTGCTTATTTTAACCATTTATTATATTTCCAACTTCATCGTGCTGGATAAATGGTTAAAATACAAATGAAGATGTTTCTGATGAGTAGCGATTTAACAATAACAACAGCAAAAAAGCAAGAAGATAATAAAAGAAGGGCAGAAGTAAAAGATACCAACTGAAATGACCACTTCCTGAAAAATGGAAAAAGGCAGAGGGCGGAAGTAAGGAGCAAACCACTCAGGAGTCTGCATGGAAAGTCCGAATCCCTCTCCCACAGGCACAGATCGGGTGTTCCATAAGGTAGGTCCATGCTTTCATCAAGATCACATTAGCACGCAATTAAAATTACAGAGAAACCATGTTTGCCAAAGGAATTTAGCCTGTTTTACAAACACATCAGGTCAGCATTACTCCACACACCTTAGCTGATGTTATGGTAGGTACTGTGAAGATTTATTCATATCAAATATACTATAAGAACAGATTTAATTGGAGCTAAAAAAATAATAATAATAAGGTATCCATTGGAGTCTTCAAAGAGAACTTACTTGGGCCTGGAAAGAACGTAAACAGACCAATGTTAATACATATAGGACAACAAAAGATTATCTTTTTAATCGGAGAAAGCTCACGTACAACCTAGGATCAGTCCCCGCCTGGGGAAAAACCTGACCACAGCTGCAACTCACACGGGCCTAAGTGCAGCAGGCAGGGCTGGCGGAGCCAGGAAGGTGTCTGACTTCCTACCTAAAATTAGCCAGGCCCACTTCACCACAGCTGGGTTAGGTTCCTCTATTTTAAGGTGTGCAGCTCCAAATTGCTTAGGAGCATATAACTGCTGGCCGGTTTCAGGAGCTAAGAGTGTCGAGAGACTTTCCACCAAGCCTTGAGAGTCGACAACTAGTCTGGACAAAAATTCCACACTGAATCATCAAGCTGTCTGGGGTCTAAGTACACTGGCAGTGAAATCATACACTGGAGATATCCATGAAAGCATATCGCACGAGGTCACAATATGAAGGAAATGAGAAGAAAAGACGTCTCTTAACTCTTTTCCACCACCCAACACACACACACATGCATAGGACAAAAGTAGGGGGAAAACTGACAAAAATTCATGATCCTAAAGTGTTCTTGTCTTTTCAGGAAATTATATAGAACTGACAGCTGAAACCCTTCCAAGTAATGTCCCATGATTGTTTACCTCCCCCTGAAGGTCCTAGGCTCCTGGAGTGAACCCCATGGAGGGGGTACTCAGTCCACATTCTGCATTTGGGAAACACTAGAAGGGAACTGGTGGGGCTCCCATTTGTACAGGCGAGAAATTTTTCGCTAGCATTTAAAAAAGGAGCTGAGGGCTTCCCTGGTGGCGCAGTGGTTGAGAATCTGCCTGCTAATGCAGGGGACACGGGTTCGAGCCCTGGTCTGGGAAGATCCCACATGCCACGGAGCAACTGGGCCCGTGAGCCACAACTGCTGAGCCTGCGCGTCTGGAGCCTGTGCCCCGCAACGGGAGGGGCCGCGATAGTGAGAGGCCCGCGCACCGCGATGAAGAGTGGCCCCCACTTGCCGCAACTAGAGAAAGCCCTCGCACAAACTGAAGACCCAACACAGCCAAAAAAATAAAATAAAATAAATAAATAAAGTAGCTATAAAAAAAAAAAAAAAGGAGCTGAATTTTCAAAAGCAAATGAAAAATGAAAAGGCGTGCCCTTCCACCAAAACTAGCAATAACCTCATCAACCGATGGTAAAGTTAAGTTGTAAGTTACATGGCCTTTACATACACCTGAAATTTAAGCTGCCCAGATAACATTCTGGACCGCCACCACCTCATGGCAAAGACTTAGCATCTATTTTATCACCAGAACCGGAGACACGAGACACAGAATGCGCGTTTAATTCAGCGTTATCCCGATGCCACCACGTTCTGGGGGTCTACAACACCGGCGCTTGGTTTGAATTAGCAAACACACATACCTTCATCTTCAGAGGCATGACATTTCACTTTCAATACCAAGTCAAAGGTTCTTTCTGGATTTTCCCTAAAAAAAAAAAAAAAAGAACTTTGTTATTTTTAGTTCCTATAACAAAGTTTGTATTTTCTTAACTCTAAAAATTAATCTCGTTCTTGTCTCCGTATGTTCCATGTAACTATATATGACCACAACGTAGAAGAAGTAAAGTGTTTTCCTAGTTCAGCAACTTAAGAACCCTGAGGCTTAGGAGTCTGGAGCGTTGGGGCAAAACATTTAACCTCTCAGCCTGTTTTCTTACCTATAAAGTACCTTGTTCGCTTCAAAGAATTATGGTGAGGATTACAAATCAAATAATACAAATGGAAGTACTTTATAAAGTATTAAGTGCTGTATAAATATAAAGCATTGCCTTTATCTTATTGAACCAAAACTGGAAAGCCAGTACGTTCCTAAGTGTCTCTACCTTTCCCCGCCAGCAGAGCTTGACAGCAGGTTCTCCAGCTTTCTTCAAAGGACTTGTAATACAGGTGTAAATGAACACCTGGTTCCACCTGCCATGTTCTAGAGCACCATGAGACATTCATAATGTTCCTTAAATGCAATACTTCGCATATACTTTTCTTGAGATATAATAATTACAGCACATAAGCATGTTTAAAGTACCAAACTATACATAGCCTCCAAGGCCAACCAAAAAAAGCCTTATTTTATGTCAGTTATCTTTAGGGAAATTGGACATCTGTCTCAATATATAGAGTTTACCATTAAGAACAGTGAGGTTTTGCTTCATTCAAAAGTTATCCGCATCTTCACTAACTGCTCATACATTCAACATAGTCTCTACTTTATTTCAAAAAGCAAATTGAAACCTATTGAGACATCTTTTTTAAAAACATAATAGCTCTGGTTTTTTTTTTTAAAACTTAGTTCTGTTTTAATCTCTTTCTGCCAGAAGATAAAAGGTCAAACAAAGTCTGATACCACAAAGTCCATGTGATCAAAGTGTTAATATATTTCAGTTATTCCTGCCAAGGAGACCTTACTGTCTTTGTGTGCATTGGCTGTTTTTAATATGCACTTCCTTTAAGAAACTAATGACAGCTTTGGCTTCTAAATAAACACTCTATTTTTTTTTTATTTATTACAAGAACCTAGAAACATAGGAAGCGACAACCCATATAAATTTATTTGCAAATAGAAGTTTCCTCAGCCCTCCCACGATTCACTTGCTTCAATGGTAATAATCAATCTGGACCCTCAATCAGGTGACCCTCCCTCCTAATCCGGTTCAGGTCAAAAGGCACACTTTTTAAGTCATGCACCTATAGCAATCCACCCCCCGCAAGATATCAAACACTGAAGAAAACAATTCTAAATCACACAATTTTCCTATTTTCGTAATAGTCTTTAGCATCTCTCAAGTGTAAACAGTAAATATCGATTCCATTATACTGGGAAATTTTAAAGGCCTTTCACGCTAAAAGAAATATACACGATATTCACGATTTTAAACTCGGAGGAAGGGAGGGTTAAGGGGAGCGGGGAAGAGAAGAAAGATGGAATTCTTTGCAAACTAAGTTTCCGTAGCAAAATTAAAAACTCATGCCTCTAAGGTACCCAAAAGAAAATCACCACACTTAACACAAATAGCTTTCTGCCTAATTCGTCTCCTGAAGAAAAGCCTCCCCTGGTGGGTACCGGAGCCAACACATCAAAACACCACCACCGCCCACCCAGCCCCCGAGACCCTCTGGCAGGGACCAGCGGCCGTATCCCCGCACACGCGGGCACCTTTCAGGTCCTAAGAAGAGGCGTAAAAAGAAGGACCTGGGACGGCGCCGGGAGGACACCTCACACCCGCACCGCGCGGCCCGGCGCGGCGCGGGCGCCCGGCTGTCACGTCCGACCCGCGGCCCAGGACCCGCAGCGGCCGCGCCGGCGCCCAGGCCTCCGCGCCGGGCCGCGCGCCCCCGCCGCCCGCAGGCTCCGCGGCCTAGGCCTTCCGGGGACCCGGGGGTCCTGGGGCCCGGGGTCGGGGGGACCGAGGAGGGGCCGCCGCCCGCCGCCCACACTCACTTGGTCCTGCAGTCCATGGCTGCATGTCGCGGGGGCCGTCCCGCGCCGCCGGCCGCCGCGGGAACGGCCGCTCAGAGCCCCGGCGGCCGCGGCCCGGCGGTGGAGCTGCGCCCGCCCCGCCCCCACGCCCGGGTGACCGCGCGGCCGCCGCCCCCGCCGCCCCCGCCGCCCCCTCGCGCCGGCCTCGCGCAGCCTGCACCTTCCGCGAACCAGGAAGTCGGCGGGCGGGGCCGCAGCCGGACCGCCTCACCTGGGCCGCGCGGCCCGCCGGCCCCCGCAGGGAGGTGGGGGTGGGGGCCGGGCCGTGGGCGGGCGTCGGGGGGCCCGCCCAGGGGCCCTGCCTGGGACCCGCCGGCCGCTGTGCGGCCAGATCGCAAGTGCCACGCGTCCTGAGCGCCGGACCGGCCGGCTGCCTCCCCGGGGCAGGTCCAGTCTCGGGGCGTCAGGGCTGCAGCCGCCGGAAAGCAAAGAACCTGACAAAGCACCTGGACTCGCCCTGTGCTCCACCCCGCGTGCGCCCGGAGCACCAATTGCCCGTGTTTGCTCGACCCTTCGTAGGCTGGGGCGTTTCATTGCTTTCAGGCTGCAAACCCGGACAGGGCTCCAGGTGCCGCTCAGCTCCAGCTGGGCCTGGTTACCTCCGAATCCAGAGCTGCCCCCTCTGGAGCTGGGAAGGTTAGGACGTGCACCTGCTCAAGAGCCCTGCCAAGCAGCCAAATAACAGTGCTCCACTTGCCTGCACGTTGGGGACACAGACCTCCCCCACCATGGGCCGCCGCATGGCCAAGCACTCACCTGGGGACACACCCACGAAGGGACAGGCCTCGTGAAAGGGCAGCCAGGGCGCTCAGGGCTGGACGGCGGCCCGAGGGCAGAGGGGCTCGTACAAAGAGCTGCCGTGTTCAGAGCCCTGGGGTACGTGGGAGCAGCTAGTATGCACCGTCCCACCACTTGCGGTCACTCTGCGTGACAGACACTTTCACCAGCATCTCATAGATGAAGAAGCGGGCCAAGCCAACCCCGTGGTGATGGCCAAGCGGGATTTCAGACCAGGTCTACCCTATACCGCCTCTCTCCCTGGGGTGCTGCCTCCTATGTAGGATCTACTGAGAACAGAGCTAGAAGTAGTCTTAGGATGGACGTGCGAAAGGCCGTCCAGGGCTGGGCTGTTAACGCAGAGACCTCCCCGAGAAGCCTTCTCCCACGCGTTACCACCCTTGACACATGGATGGCCTCAGTGTTTTTCATCCAAATAGGGGTTGCTTCAGACTTTATTCATGCAAAAGGTAAGAGGATGAGAGGAAACCAAATGTGGTACGTATAGAGTGTGAGTCATGAGACATACAAGTTAAACAGGAAGTCTTGGGAATTAAATAAAGAATTTAGAATCAAGAACCTAAAATTAAACTAAGTTATACCGATCTCAAACGTTCTTACCAAAGATAGGCTGTTACTTGGTCAACAAAACAAGATATATTGCATAGTCAGACCCGATAGTTTAAAATGAGCACAGGACATAATGGGGAAACAAAAAAGTTATATTTTAGCATAATGTGTTGTCATAGCTTGACTTGGGGTGAGACACTTCAGTTTCTCGGTTCCTACATTTGTAAAATGGGAATTACTACTTGTGTATCACATGAATGATATGATGTTCAAATTTAAAAGTGCTACTAATTGTGTGCTCTTTTGAGAAATCATTCTGTGGATTTCAGTTTCACAATGAGGCAAAATACACCACACAATTTTTTTCCCAAATAAAACTCTTTTCTATATAAGAAGTTACCATAGTCCAAAGCCTTGAAAAAAAATCTGTAAACTCAAAAACCACTTCTGCTCCAAGTGTCACTAAATTTCTCAGACTTCTACTTTCATTATATTTAATTCTTCTCCAATGAAAGGAACCCTAGCTGGGGTGCCTGCATCAGGAGTTTTTAATTTGTGGTGAGGAACTATTAATACAACTGTTTTCTCCAACCATTTGTTGAGATTTAAGTGACAGTCATACCCCTGCACAATATAATTTTTTTAATTTAAGTATATGAAGAGGAAATACTACGTATGCACACACAAATCTTTTTAAACTGGCTTTTAGGCCGACCATGATGAAGAAGTTTATTCATCTATTCAGATATTACTGAGGTAAAAGGGATAGAAACACAGATGGACACAATTTGCATGATTTGTTTATAAGTACTGAAAAAAGAGAATTTTGTATACAATTATCTTGGTGAGATGTTTATTGAAACCCGTGGTATAAGTTTAGCAGTTTTAGAACCTGTGACATGAGTGGTAGAGAACTCTACAAAGGGCAAGCCTTCAAATTGGTATTAGATCTTCCTAAGATCATATTTCAGCAGTAATATCCCCTACTTGACGATTGATGTTAACGTATTTCAGGACTATAGTCATCAAAGGACATAGTCTGCATGTGGTCAAAGAACCACATAGTTTATATAGTTTATAAGCTAATAATCTTAAAATGTTTTGAGCTTATTTTAATTTTCTGTGTGTGTTTATAAAGAATATACATAAAAATATGTCCTTGGGAATTCCCTGGTGGTCCAGTGGTTAGGACCCAGCACTTTCACTGCTGTGGGCCCAGGTTCAATCTCTGGTCGATGGAACTAAGATCCCACAAGCCGCGCGATGCGGAATGGCCAAGATATAAATAAATAAAAATAAAACTATGTCCTTGATCAAATATCATGATTGTGTTGTTGACATCTTCTATTACTGGATTTGTATCTGCCTGACACCATTCAATTAATGGAGGAGATGACTTGAAATCTCCTAATGTGATGGTGGATTTGTCTACCTCAATTTGAAGTTCTTTCAATTTTTGCTTTATATAGTTTGGGGCTGTGTTGTAATATGCAAGCCAGTTTATAATTATTATATCTGCCTGGTAAACTTATCATTATGTTGTGACTTTCTTAAGCTCTAGCAATGCTTTTGCCTTAGTATCTAAACAGCTTTCTTCTGATTAGTGTTTACCTAGTATTAGTATCTCTCTTTTCATCCTATTACATCAAAACCTTCTAAATCATTATGTGTAGATTTATCTAACAAATGTTAATTTTGGCTTTCAGCCTAGTCTGATAATCACTGACTCTTAGATTGAGCATTTAGACCATTGCATGTATTATAATTGCTGACATATTTGAATTTATTTCTGCCATCTAATGTTGTACTTTCCATTTGTCTTCTCCGGATCTGTTTTTCTTCTCTCACCTTTCCTTCTTTAGGATTGATTGTTTTTTGTTTTTTTTTTAATGCTTCCACCTCTCCCCTATTCTAGTTTGTAAGTTATGTACTCTGTTCCTATTCATCTAGTGATTATCCTGGAAATTTTAACAGGCAAATTTATCTGATTAAATCCAAAGTTTATCACTACATGAACCTTCTCCCAAACAACACAAGGACCTTTAAAATACCCTCCAAAACTACAATACATTATGTTGTTTTATATCAATGTTTGTTTAGATTTACCCAGACATCTACCACTTAGTTTGCTCTTCTTTCTTATTTCCATCTTAGATGTCCCATCTATGATTGCCTTCCTTCTGCCTAAAATACATGCCATAGGTGCTGACTGATTCTCTCACTTTTTGTTTGGGTGAGGAATGTATGTATTTCACCCTCACTCTTGAAAAATATCTTCACTGATAAAGAATTCGAAATTGACATTTCTTTCTGTACATTTGCAATACCATTACACTGTCTTCTAGCATCTCTAGTTATAATGTGAATTTTGAAAGTAATCTTGAAGTGTAATCTGTCTTCTCTCTCTGCTTTTAAGATTTTTTGTTTGTCTTTAGACTTCTAGTTTCGCTATGAAGCATTGAGATGAAGATTTTTTTTTAATCCATCCTTCTTGATTTCTTTGCATTTCTTGACCCTGGACTGGTGATTTTCGTCAGTTCTGGGAAATTCTGAAACCCATCCTTTCTCCTCTTTCCTTCTGGGACTCTGATTATACACATGTTCTCTTTTTACCCTCCATTTCTCTTAACATCTCTTTCATAGTTTCTTTTTCTTTATCATTCTAGGCAGAATTCTGGATAATTTCATAAAGATCTTTTTTTTAAATAGATCTTTATTGGAGTATAAGTGCTTCACAATACTGTGTTAGTTTCTGTTGTACAACAAAGTGAATCAGGCACATGCATACATATGTCCCCATATCCCCTCCCTCTATCTCACCCCTCATGTGGTATCTTCCTTTTCATTAATTCTTTCCCTGGCTTTGTCTCATCTTCTGTTAAAGCCAAACATTTAGTTTTTAATTTATATTACTTTTATTTCTAAAGCTCTTTTTGGTTATTTTTAAATCTGCTTTCTCAACTTGTGTTTTAAGCCTCTCTTTAATTTCTTAAAATATATTTAACAGGGCTTCCCTGGTGGCGCAGTGGTTGAGAATCTGCCTGCCAATGCAGGGGACACGGGTTCGAGCCCTGATCTGGGAAGATCCCACATGCCGCGGAGCAACTAAGCCCGTGAGCCACAACTACTGAGCCTGCGCGTCTGGAGCCTGTGCTCCGCAACAAGAGAGGCCGCGATAGTGAGAGGCCCGCGCACCGCGATGAAGAGTGGCCCCCACTTGCCTCAACTAGAGAAAGCCCTCGCACAGAAACGAAGACCCAACACAGCCAAAATAAATAAATAAATAAATAAATAAAAGTGAAAAAATATATATTTAACATACCTATTTTAAATTCTGTTTATGATAATTCCAATCTCTGAAGCCTTTGTGGGTCTGATTCTACTATCTGATTTTTTCTGCTGGCTCTAACTTATGGTCCCTTCTTTTCTTCCACGTTTGGTGATTTCCTTTTGTTACCTGATCCTTGGAGCTTCATATGGGGAAATTTACTGAGACCTGAAAGGAAGCTGAGTTCTCTGTATTCATTTATTGCTGGTAGAAGTCTAAGGAGCACTACCAGTTCAGAACCCTCTGATACTAAATTCTCAGCTTGAAACTTCCCAGACCACCCAGGTGAGATTTGACTTGTAGTTATGAATCCTCCAGGAGGATTAACTCTGCTCCAATGTTTGAGACAATCAGTTTCCCTTGAGTCCCTTTGGCGTGCCTGGTTCTGAGGGGTATCCTATTGGACTTCCCACATTAGGAAGGGCCTTAAGCCCCAAATGGCCATGATAACAGATACTCAAGTTCATCCAGCTTAACAAATCCCCTCTAGATGGAAGATGGCTGTGGTGGCCCCTTTACTTGTTCCTCACCCCAGCTCCTCACCACCACCAAGTACTCCTCGCTTCCTTGACTGCCCTTAAATGCCTTTAATAATTTTCAAAATATTTAATTCTGAATTTTTAACTACTTTCAGCATAAGTTTTAACTAGACATCATGATTGACTGGTTTTAACTACACAATAAAAAAGGTCTAATAACAACTTTTTATCCACCTAATAATGTCTACCTTCCTCAAGCCATACCCAAATAATCCCTGACTTATACATCCTTATATATTAATGGTGTGGGGAAATCTAAGTTCAGGGCCTTTAGTGAGACAACTGTCCTGCTTCACAACGTACTGTCATAACCATAAAGGTAACCCCTGGCCCCCCAGACTCCATCCATTCACACAATGGAAATACGCCTTAGACAGAAATGAAGAGATACTGATACCAGGAGTATCGATAGCTCCTTCCCCTTTGGAGTATGGAAAGAGAAACAATATTGTCAACTCTAGAATGGTATTTCTTAAATAATACCTTTAATAATGCTTCTAGTTTAAAACAGCATAGCTAGACTCATCTGGGCCATGAGCTTCACCAATTTATATCAGGGTTTTAAGTTCCAAACAATTAACTTAGAAATGAGCTTTTAGACACAACCCTCTCATGAGTTAACAGTCAGCATGGATCCAAGTCAGGCATTCCCTAAAATCTAACGCTACACTGCCTCCTATTATTATTCCCTGGTGAAATTTATTAATAATATCATCACCTTCATTTATTAAGGAAGAAAGGTCCTTTATATAAAGTATTTAACAAGTCAAATTTCTTGAAGTCTTTAGAAAACCATCTTGAAAATATTTTAGTAGGACCTGCCTTCTAATACCAACTGAGGTAGTGTTGTTAAAAAGAACATTCTCTAAGTATATTATTCTTTTTATGCTTAGCAGCAATATCATGAATTTGAATCTAAAGGTAAAATTCTCCTTTCAAATGACATACGAAGTACTTTTAAAATAGAAGGTCAGGACTTCCCTGGTGGTCCAGTGGTTAAGAATCCATCTTGCAATGCAGGGGATGCCGGTTTGATCGCTGGTTGGGGAACTAAGATCCCACATGCTGCGGGCCATTACTAAGCCTGCTCTCCACAACTAGAGAAAAGCCCACATACCCCAATGAAGAGCCTGCGGGCAGCAACTAAGACCCAACGCAGCCAATAAATAAATAATTTTTTTAAAAAAAATAGAGATAAGGTAGATGAGAAGACTTTGGAGCAATGTGTTTCCTGAACATATTATTCCTTGAGTTGTCTTCACACCTCATAGCCTATATTAGCATTCTATATTAATTTGAAAGCCAACTTCAGAAGTTGTCTTCCAGCTTCAAGACAAAGGGTTTAGATCATTCTTAACATCTCTATTACCAAATCTGAACATATCCAAATATTTATAAAATTCAAACAGGAAATGATGATATTTGTTTCTTTTGCTGTTAAACTTTTAGCTAAAAAGACAGTAGAATTCTCAAAAATAATGCAGCAAAAAGAGATTCTCCTTCCCCCCTGTTTCAGGTGATTTGCCCAAAATTATAAAATCAGATTCTCTTACCTCTGACCACCTTCAGCTAGTTCACTTTTACCTTTGTTCCTCATTTTTCCAGACACTGGAAAATTTAAAACAGTCCTTGGAGTTAAGAAAAAAGAATATTTGGAGCAGAGTATCAGCAACTGACTGTAAGCAAAGACTAGTTTTCTTCGTAAGCCTTGGGAGCCGCGCTGGATTGCAAGAAGCAGAGTGGAGTGTGTGTAACCCTGTGGCTCTGCGTGGGAAAGACTCTCCCAACCCCACCCACCAGATACTCCACACAAATAAAGACATCCGCATTGTATGGCAACTCTGTTCACACCCATCTAATACTCTCCGGAGCCTAGTAATCACATCCGATGAGCAATGACATTAGAATTTACTTGAAGGTAGCGTGAGAACATCTAATGCGATGTTACTAGTTCAACACAGTCAGTAACCCCTATAAGCAGCCCTCACCCTGATACAAACAGAGAAATGATCCCCCGCCAATTCCTTACAGCAAGTTCTACTTTCCTAAGATACAATAACTAGGCAAACATTACACGCACTTACATCTGAGCAATTCTAGGGAGAGAAAGAAAAATGCTATGTGCCAGCAAACAGAACTCAGTCAAATACCACAGCAGAATATCCTTGAAGAGATAAACAGAGATTCAAAAACTCCAAAATGTTTGACTACTTCCCACTTTCCTTACTGGTGCAAATAAGAAGAAGATAAAAATAAACAAGGACTGAGAGGTCTCCTGGCTGTCCTCTTATCTCTCTGCTGTTTTTTCTGATGTCACAGATCCAAGACACAGGCAAGTATCTGGCAAGACAACCGTGGCCAGTAATCTTCCCTGGGAAGGAAGGAGCAGCCCACTGGCAGCTCCGTGAAACTCATCAAGGTCTTCTTAGTTTGGTGGGAATTCGTTTGCCTTGTAAAGAGGACTCAGCCTTACCTGCCTTTCTTCATTCACCGTGCACAATTCCAGAAGCCTTTTCCTGTCCTCTTGAGGCTGCCAATCAGGATGGCTGAGCAGAGCAGGAATGCAGCGGGGCTCAGGGCCCGTGACTCAGTCCCCCCGTCTGCTGCCCCTGCACCCGTGTGGACTGACTGCTCTGTCTGTTGCCACACAGCCACCCCCTGGACTTCCCTTCACCTCCCTCTGGGTTGGACTGTAGACCAGGAACATAGGACATTGGCCTATGCACTGTGCATGGTAATTACACTGTGTTCTCACCACAGTTACTTAAGAAAATTACCAAACAGGTGCTAGTAATTCCTATTCCATGATGACATAAGGCCGTTGATCCCCACACGACCCAGTTATTTCCCTCTCTGATTTTTAACACAAGCATGTTGCCCTTCCCCTTTAAATCAGCAGGTATGAACTCTTCAGTGATGCAGGCATGAATTCATGAGGAGAGGCCTACTATTAGAATTAGAAGGAAGGTTTTAAATCAAGTGCCCTATGATTGAGTTAGCAAAAACTCACTCCAGCAAGCCAGCTGGCAAAACTACTTCTAATTTGTGAGAGCGAAAAAAAAAATCTTAACATTTGAGTCACTATATCATTTCATGCACAAAGACTTCGTGTACGTACCAGAAAGACAAGCCTCTCCACATTTGCATGTATCCTTTTCATAGCTGTTGTGATTTTGCCAAGTGCTTTATGATGATATTTTATTAGCTGGGTCTCTCGATAGTCCTGTGAGGTACAGATTAGTAGGTAAAACAGGTACTACTGTACATGATGGGGCAGGAAGCAAATGCTCCAGGGACATTTTATTCCAAGAAAGCCTGTGTGGAGGAATGCACTTTCCCCTGTGTGCCAGAGGTACCAGGAAATAGAAGTCAGCCTGCAGAATACCACCGAACCATTTTTGAAAGCCATTTTCTTTATAAACCGCATATATTTCTTTCCTCTCTCTCTCTCTCTCTCTCTCTCTCTCTCTCTCTCTCTCTCTCTCTCTCACTCACTCAACAAAAGTGAGCAAGGCTCCAGCAGGTCTATATTTCAATTCAAAAGTATTATTATATGGCATCTCTCTCATGACATCTTTACATACCCAAATTACAAGCAGTGTTAAATATTTTTGAGGTTATTCATTTCTTTAGAAGTCCTCCGTACAAGTTGTAGGATAAACAAAATCATCTATATAAAAAACTAAAAGAGTTCGTTAAAAGTTTGTTATATGGATCTAAAACATGCTGAAAAACTTATTACTCCCTCATTTTATAGATAATGAAAGCTAAAGTTGAAACTTTCTTAATGGATTGAATAATTAGTCCACAGACAAACTGTGTCTTCAGGGAAAGTCTTGGTCCGGCAACTGGATTTCCTGGTTCTCAAAGATGAAAAAGCAAAACTAAGTATAATCCTCTATGAACATTCATAAAAATTCAAAATAGACCTTCTATTATGATTCTTGTTATTTTATATTATATTATTTGTCGTGTGAGCCTCCATTCAACACAAAGCTTTTAACCTATTACATTAAACTTCCATACTGGGAAACAATTATGCAGTAGGAATTTTTTCTGTGAGGTGGAGGCCTAGAAAAAAAGAAGCCAATGAAGATACCCGTCTCTCTAGTCGAGCTGTGTATTACAACAAATGGATGCTAGGAAGAGCTGCCTGGGTAGATTTGAAATGGCACTTATCTTAGGATGGGCTCAGCCACACGCCCCCCGAACTAACGTTCAAATCCATCTTCTACTGATACCCACTGGGCCTTCTGCTTCTCCACACTGTCTCCTCTGGCTCCAGGCAGTGTTCTCCCCTGATGTGCAGTTGCCATGGTCCTGTCCAGCTCTAGCCCTCTTCCTTTAAATGAGCAAAGCCTTTATTTATTTATTTTTCCTTAATATATTTATTTATTTATTTTTGGCTGTGTCGGGTCTTCGTTGCTGCACGCAGGCTTTCTCTAGTTCTGGTGAGCAGGGGCTACTCTGCGTGGCGGTGCGTGGGCTTCTCATTGCGGTGGCTTCTCTTGTTGCGGAGCACAGGCTCTAGGCGCACAGGCTCAGTAGTTGTGGCTCGTGGGCTCTAGAGTGCAGGCCCAGTAGTTGTGGCGCACGGGCGTAGTTGCTCCGTGGCATGTGGGATCTTCCTGGACCAGGGATCGAACCCGTGTCCCCTGCATTGGCAGGCGGATTCTTAACCACCACGCCACCAGGAAAATCCCAAGTCAAACTCTTTAAGAAGGCAATTTCAATCACTTGCTGGGGTATAAGAAGGCTCTGTTCTTTTGTTAGTCTTTTGTTTTTAACCTCCCTGTCCTGGAGAGGACACCTCAGGTGACTGGGATTTCTCCATTTTGGCAAAAGTAGGCAGTTGCTCTAGTAATGGATCTGTCATCCAAAGCCTCTTTCTGCACTTGATCATTATGTCCCCTTGGCTGTGCTGGTCAAATTTTCACCCATCCCTCACTTTACGGACTGCTGATGTAACCTACTAATTAGGCTGATCATGTGTCCCCTGTCTTTCCTCGACTAAGCCGAAATTTTGCTCTTTCTGTGTCATTGGAGCCTGGGATTAAAATAATTAAAAAATACAACCCTGACGTCTACCCCTGTCAAGGTTCTACTTGGTCAGGATATTGGAGAAACAATACTTTTCCCCGCCTGTGTCCCTTCCATGTTGAATATCTAAGTGTTTCAGCTGAAGGGATAATGATTGAGGCACTACAACATGTCAAAAGATGAAACACAATCCCTGCTTGACTGTGTCCTAGATAAAACCCTCAAAACCCCAAATGTCAACCATGACTGGCCCTCTGTGTGCCCCCTGAGGGTATATCTTGCAGATTCAGTTACCAATCTTGGGCCTATGGTTGCCTTGACATCTGGCACATAGGTGGTATTTGTTGATTGGGATCAAAATGGGAACTTGAAACTAGATACAAGAAAATTCTCTCAAAGAATGGCCAACCAGTTTCATTCCTATGATCATTACTTTTCAATCTTAGTTTCTCAGTATAGCCTTTTCTACAATATGGTTAATTTTCTGCATCAACAAGTTCAGCAGAGTGGAACTCTGGTTAAATAAAATGAGAATACATTTAAAAGTTGCTAAGCTCTGTACCTTATAAAAATCATAGGGCACCTCCCTGGTGGCGCAGTGGTTGAGAATCTGCCTGCCAATGAAGGGGACATGGGTTCGAGCCCTGGTCTGGGAGGATCCCACGTGCTACAGAGCAACTAGCCCACGCACTACACATACTGAGCCTGTGCTCTAGAGCCCGCAAACCACGACTGCTGAGGCCCACACACATGGAGCCCGTGCTCCGCAACAAGGGAGGCCACCGCAATGAGGGGCCCGTGCACCACAACGAGAAGTGGCCCCCGCTCGCCGCAGCTGGAGAGAGCCCACATGCAGTGACAAAGAACCAACACAGCCAAAAATAAAAATAAATAAAATAAATAAATTTTTTTAAAAATCATAGGAACTATGCTTTTTTATTATTTTCCAAAAAGAACGAGTATACTTGGACCTCAGTCCACCTATAGATTCATTGTATTAATATATATATATATTTTTAATAGATCTTTATTGGAGTATAATTGCTTCACAACACTGTGTTAGTTTCTGTTGTATAACAAAGTGAATCAGCCATATGCATAGATATGTCCCCATATCCCCTCCCTCTTGAGCTTCCCTCCCACCTTCCCTATCCCACCCCTCCAGGTGGTCACAAAGCACCGAGCTGATCTCCCTGTGCTATGCGGCTGCTTCCCACTAGCTATCTATTTTACATTTGGTAGTTTATATATGTCAGTGCCACTCTCTCACTTCGTCCCAGCTTACCCTTCCTCCTCCCCACGTCCTCAAGTCCATTCTCTATGTCTACAACTTTATTCCTGCCCTGCAACTAAGTTCATCAGTACCTTTTTTTTTTTCAGATTTCATATATATGCGTTAGCATACGGTATTTGTTTTTCTCTGACTTACTTCACTCTGTATGACAGACTCTAAGTCCATCCACCTCATGACAAATAACTCAATTTCGTTTCTTTTTATGGCTGAGTAATATTCCATTGTATAAATGTGCCACATCTTCTTTATCCATTCATCTGTTGATGGACACTTAGGTTGCTTCCATGTCCTGCCTATTGTCAATAGAGCTGCAATGAACATTGTGGTACATGACTCTTTTCGAATTATGGTTTTCTCAGGGTATACACCCAGTAGTGGGATTGCTGGGTCATATGGTAGTTCTATTTTTAGTTTTTTAAGGAACCTCCATACTGTTTTCCATAGTGGTTGTATCAATTTACATTCCCACCAACAGTGCAGGAGAGTTCCCTTTTCACCATACCCTTTCCAGCATTTAATGTTTCTAGATTTTTTGATAATGGCCATTCTGACTGATGTGAGGTGATACTTCACTGTAGTTCTGATTTGCATTTCTCTAATAATTAGTGATGTTGAGCACCTTTTCATGTGCCTCTTGGCCATCTGTATGTCTTCCTTGGTGAAATGTCTATTTAGGTCTTCCGCCCATTCTTTAATTGGATTGTTTGTCTTTTTGATATTGAGATCCATGAGCTGTTTGTATATTTTGGAGATTAATCCTTTGTCCGTTGTTTCATTTGCAAATATTTTCTCCCATTCTGAGGGTGGTCTTTTTGTCTTGTTTATGGTTTCCTTTGCTGTGCAAAAGCTTTTAAGTTTAATTAAGTCCCATTTGTTTAATTTTATTTTTATTTCCGTTACTCTAGGATGTGGGTCAAAAAAGATCTTGCTGTGGTTTATGTCAAAGACTGTTTTTCCTATGATTTTCTCTAAGAGTTTTATAGTGTCTGGTCTTACATTTAGGTCTTCTTTAATCCATTTTGAGTTTATTTTTGTGTATGGTGTTAGGTAGTGTTCTAATTTCATTCTTCTACATGTAGCTGTCCAGTTTTCCCAGCACCACTTATAGAAGAGGCTGTCTTTTCTCCATTATATGTTCTTGCCTCCTTTGTCATAAATTAGGTGACCATATGTGCGTGGGTTTATCTGCGGGCATTCTATCCTGTACCATTGATCTATATTTCTGGTTTTGTGCCAGTACCATATACCATACTGTCTTGATCACTGTAGCTTTGTAGTATAGCCTGAAGTACAGGAGCCTGATTCCTCCAGCTCCGTTTTTCTTTCTCAAGATTGCTTTGGCTATTCAGGGTCTTTTGTGTTTCCATATAAATTGTGAAATTTTTTGTTCTAGTTCTGTGAAAAATGCCATTGGTAGTTTGATAGGGATTGCATTGAATCTGTAGATTGCTTTGGGTAATACAGTCATTTTCACAATATTGATTCTTCCAATCCAAGAACATGGTATATTTCTCCATCTGTTTATGTCATCTTTGATTTCTTTCATCGGTGTTTTATAGTTTTCTGGGTACAAGTCTTTCGCCTCCTTAGGCAAGTTTATTCCTAGGTATTTTATTCTTTTTGTTGCGATGGTAAATGGGATTGTTTCCTTAATGTCTCTTTCCGATTTTTTGTTGGTGGTGTATAGGAATGCCAGAGATTTCTGTGCATTAATTTTGTATCCTGCAACCTTACCAAATTCATTGATTAGTTCTAGTAGTTTTCTGGTGGCATCTTTAGGATTTTCTATGTATAGTATCATGTCATCTGCAAACAGTGACAGTTTTACTTCTGTTCCAATTTGTATTCCTTTTATTTCTTTTTCTTCTGTGATTGCTGTGGCTAAGACTTCCAAAACTATGTTGAATAATAGTGGTGAGAGTGGGCAACCTTGTCTTGTTCGTGATCTTAGTGGAAATGCTTTCAGTTTTTCACCATTGAGTATGATGCTTGCTGTTTGTTTGTCATATATGGCCTTTATTATGTTGAGGTAGGTTCCGTCTATGCCCAGTTTCTGGAGAGTTTTATCGTAAATGGGTATTGAATTTTGTCAAAAGCTTATTGAGATGATCATATGGTTTTTATTCCTTAATTTGTTAATGTGGTATATCACATTGATTGATTTGTGTATATGGAAGAATCCTTGCATTCCTGGGATAAATGTCACTTGATCATGGTGTATGATCCTTTTAATGTGTTGGTGGATTCTGTTTGCTAGTATTTTGTTGAGGATTTTTGCATCTATGTTCATTAGTGATATTGGTCTATAATTTTCTTTTTTTGTGATATCTTTTTCTGGTTTTGGTATCAGGGTGATGGTGGCTTCTTAGAATGAATTTGGGAGTGTTTCTCCCTCTGCAATTTTTTGGAAGAGTTTGAGAAGGATGGGTGTTAGCTCTTCTCTTAATGTTTGATAGACTTCGCCTGTGAAGCCATCTGGTCCTGGACTTTTGTTTGTTGGAAGATTTTTAATTATGGCTTCAATTTCATTACTTGTGATAGGTCTGTTTATATTTTCTAATAATTCCTGGTTCAGTCTTGGAAAATTGTACCTTTCCAAGAATTTGTCCATTTCTTCATGGTTGTCCATTTTATTGGCATATAGTTGTTTGTAGTAGTCTCTTATAAAATCCTTTGTATTTCTGCAGTGTCAGTTGTGATTTCTCCTTTTTCATTTCTAAGTTCATTGATTTGCGTCCTCTCCCTTTTTTCTGATGAGTCTAGCTAAGGGTTTATCAATTTTGTTTATCTTCTCAAAGAACCAGCTTTTAGTTTTATTGATCTTTGCTATTGTTTTCTTTGTTTCTATTTCAATTATTTCTGCTCTGATCTTTATGATTTCTTTCCTTCTACTGACTTTGGGTTTTCTTTGTTCTTCTTTCTCTAATTGTTTTAAGTGTAGAGTTAGATTATTTATTTGAGATTTTTCTTGTTTCTTGAGGTGAGATTGAATTGCTATAAACTTCCCTCTTAGAACTCCTTTTGCTGCTTCCCATAGGTTTTGGGTCATTGTGTTTTTGTTGTCATTTGTTTCTCTGTATTTTTTTATTTCTTCTTTGATTTCTTCAGTGATCTCTTGGTTATTTAGTAGTGCACTGTTTAGTCTCCATGTATTTGTGTTTTTTATATTTTTTTTTCCTGTAATTGATTTCCAGTCTCATAGCATTGTGGTCAGAAAAGATGTTTGATATGATTTCAATTTTCTTAAATTTTCCAAGGCTTGATCTGTGACCCAAGATGTGATCTATCCTGGTGAATATTCCATGTGCACTTGAGAAGAAAGTGTATTCTGCCATTTTTGGATAGAATGTTCTATAAATATCAGTTAAATCTATCTGGTCTATTGTCATTTAAATCTTATGTTTCCTTATTTATTTTCTGTTTGGATGATCTGTCCATTGGTGTAAGTGGGGCATTAAAGTCCCCTACTATTATTGTGTTACTGTCAATTTCTTCTTTCATGGTTGTTAGCATTTGCCTTATGTATTGAGGTGCTCCTATGTTGGGTGCATAAACATTTATAATTGTTATATCTTCTTCTTGGATTGATCCTTTGATCATTATGTCGTGTCCCTCCTTATCTCTTGTAACGGTCTTTATTTTAAAGTCTATTTTATCTGATATGAGTACTGCTACTCCATCCTTCTTTTGATTTCCATTTGCATGGAATATCTTTTTCCATCCTCTCACTTTCAGTCTGTATGTGTCCCTAGGTCTGAAGTGGGTCTCTTGTAGACAGCATATATATGGGTCTTGTTTTTGTATCCATTCAGCTAGTCTGTGTCTTTTGGTTGGGGCATTTAGTCCATTTACATTCAAGTTGATTATCAATATGTATATTCCTATTACCATTTTCTTAATTGTTTTGGGTTAGTTTTTGTGGGTCTTTTTCTTCTCTCGTGTTTCCTGCTGAGAGAATTTTCTTTAGCATTTGTTGTAAAGCTGTTTTGGTGGTGCTGAACTCTCTTAGCTTTTGCTTGTCTGATAAGCTTTTGATTTCTCCTTGGAATCTGAATGAGATCCTTGCCGGGTAGAGTAATCTTGGTTGTAGGTTTTTCTCTTTCATCACTTTAAGTATATCGTGCCACTCCCTTCTGGCCTGCAGTTTCTGCTGAAACATCAGCTGATAACCTTATGAGGATTCCTTTGTATGTTATTTTTTGTTTTTCCCTTGCTGCTTTTAATATTTTTTCTTTGAATTTAATTTTTGTTAGTTTGATTAATATGTGTCTTGGTGGGTTTTTCCTAGGGTTTATCCTATGGGACTCTCTGTGCTTCCTGGACTTGGGGGACTATTTCCTTTCCCATGTTAGGGAAGTTTTCAACTATAATCTCTTCAAACATTTTCTCAGACCCTTTCTTTTTCCCTTCTTCTTCTGGGACCCCTATAATTCGAATGTTGGTGCATTTAGTGTTGTCCCAGAGGTCTCTGAGACTGTCCTCAATTCTTTTCATTCTTTTTTCTTTATTCTGCTCCTTGGCAGTTATTTCCACCATTTTGTCTTCCATCTCACTTACTCGTTCTTCTGCCTCAGTTATTCTGTTATTGATTCCTTCTAGTGTATTTTTCATTTCAGTTATTGTGCTGTTTGTCTCTGTTTGTTCTTTAGTTCTTCTAGATCTTTGTTAAGCATTTCTTGTATTTTCTCAATCGGTGCCTCCATTCCATTTCTGAGATTCTGGATCATCTTTACTATCATTACTCTGAATTCTTTTTCAGGTAGACTGCCTATTTCCTCTTTATTTATTTGGTCTTGTAGGTTTTTACCTTGCTCCTTCATCTGTGACATTTTTTTGCCATCAATTTTTTTTTTTTTTTTTTTAATGAGTGGGATTGTGTTCCTTTCTTATTGGTTGTTTGGCCTGAGACTTCCAACACCGGAGTTTGTAGGCTGTTGTGTAGAGCTGGGTCTTGGTGCTGAGATGAGAACCTCCTTGAGACCTCACTCCAATGAATATTCCCTGGGGTCTGAGTTTCTCTGTTAGTTCAGTGGTTTGGACTCAGAGCTCCCACTGGAGGAGCTTTGGCCTGACCCCTAGCTCATGAAACAAGATCCCACAAGCCATGGGGGGTGGCAAAAAAAAAAAAGGGAACAATAACAAACGAAAAAATAAAATTAGACTAGGAAACTAACAGATATGTTAGAAAGAATATAAAAATAAAAATATAGATGATCAACAACTGGAAGGTACAACAGTACCACAGTAGTAAAAAACTAAATGAGCAAAGCCTTTAAAGATGCTGTCCTCTTGTTTTAAGCTGTTTCGCACTTTTCCCGCATACCATCATTCTCCCAGAGGACTCTATATATCTTGGCTCCCAAACTGACTTAGCTCAAGTATGTGATCCATATTCTCTAGTTGGTTATAAAGGCTAGTCTACTCTTTGGTGAAGTTCAGATTTTTTGCCTAGGCTAATATTTTTATCACTAGAGACCACAGAGTTCCTGCCCCCATAGAGCCTATGGTCTAGTTAATAGAGACCAACAATAAACATGTAAGTACATAAATAATAAAATTTCTGATCGTAATGGGTGCTAAGAAGAAAATAAACAGAACGGTGGCATAGTGATGGTGGATAGACAAGGCAGGCCTCGCTAAGGGAGAGACATCTGAGCTGCAGACTGCAGCGGTGTGAAGATCCAGGGGTGAGGCTTCCTGGCCAAGAGAACAGGTAATACAGAATCTTGGAGGCAGGGACAAGCATGGCACATTTAAGGAAAACCAGGGTGGCTGGTGAGAGTAGTAGGAGATAAAGTCTCCCAGAGAGCTGGGCAGGGGCCACACTGTAAAGGGTTTTTGCAGGTCATGGCAAAGGCTGTGTATTCTATTCTACTTGCAGTGAAGCATAGGAGCAAAGTAAGGGATTAAGGAAGCTCTCCATCGGGCCACTGCTATAACCCAGGAGAAATGACAGTGCTCTGGATTCCAGCTGCAGTGAGAATGACAAGTCGTCAGGTTTCAAAGACATGTTGCTATGGGCTTTTTGACCATTTGGTGAGGGACAGAAGGGATGTGATGGTATAGGGTGAGGAAGGAACCCCAAATTCTGCTTTGCACATTAAAAGGCTGAATGCCTGCTAGACATCCAAGTGAGGAGGTGGCCTAGGTGATTGTTGCTCAGGAGAACCAGCCTGCACTTCTCACCTATGAACTTGAGCTGTCACCATCACAATATCCAGGTATTGTAGGCAGACAACTAAAGTCTTGGGGTGTTCTTTGGGCCCATTTATAAATAGAGGTGACTGGCATGCTCAGAGCCCAGTGGTGGGTTAAACTTTTCAGACTCAGGTTACCAGCTTCATCATCTTCTCTGAGCTTTCTTTAATGGTTCTTGCCCCCAGATGACACTATACAAAAGTGAAAAATAGGGTCCTATTATTTTGGTAGTAAGCAACAGAAAGCTTGAAACTCATAGCAAGGAAACCAGCATAAATTCAAGCAAGAGAAGAAGAGAGCTGTATCCTGGCATTCACCACGAAGGTGTTGATGTCTCCTGGCTGCCCCACATTCTGTGATGCTGATTCAGGGACCCTGCAGGAGGGGCCTGGCAGCTTCATGGGGCCAGGCCAGGATCTGTGGAATCACAGGATCTATAGAATCAGTACGGGATCTATAGTAGTGACTTGTAGGATCAGCCCAACGTACCCTGAAATCAGTCCTTAACTGTCGTGAGCCTAACGGCAGGAGCCCCCTCAGTGGAACAGATGCATCTGGTTACAAACAACTCCTTCCTGAAGCCCAGAGTAGGTCAGAGCACAGCCTCTGCTGACTCACTGTGCCCATGTCTGTCCAGTCACTCGGGCATGTGCTAATGAATGTGTTAGGACTGAAGCTTCTTGGGCCGAGATTCTCCATTTAGTTTGTTTGGCAAGCATAGAAGAATCAAGTTCAAGCATTAAGTTTATAAAGTATTAAGTGCTACCAAGCATTAAGTTTATAAGTATCAAGTGCTACCAAATAATAAGCCACACATAGATGAGGCTTTACGTCATCTGTGAAAGAGGGCAGTGATATTTCAATGGCACTTTGCTGTATCTCTGGTCCCACCTTTTAGTGAAGGAATTCAAAGCATAAAAATACAACAATGATGAAATGTCAGAAAGTCTCTAATGACAAGTCTAATTATTCCCGTGCGTTACCACACCACAACATGCAACGGCGTCCTGCAGCCCTGCTCAGCAAAGGCCATCATGTGAATTCAATTTCAGTCCCCAAACTTAATCACTCTGGAATCTAGATAGACACACACCTGGCCTTTTTAGGCCCCAGTTCAGGTCTCCCTAATTTCTCACAACAGCCAGAATGCATCAGCCAGAAAGTTTGAGAAGAAAGAATATGATAGAGAAAGACATGATTGTCATGAGAGAAGTGGCAGTCTGCATTTAATACTTGTGTGCATTGCTACTTTCAGGGACAACTGCCAAGCACACCACAGTGAGATTTTGACTTTGAGAAACGTGGAACACTTCTCATGATACAAACTTGTTGGCTTTTTACTCAATGGTTTATAGGGTTTTAAATTTTTTGTCTCATGTCTTTGTTCTTCTCTTTTCATAAAGAAATGTAGTGAGGGACAGTCGCAATTTAATACTGTGCCCAGGGTAATTTTCAGTAACGCTCCCTTTTACACCAAAGAAATGTCACAAGTTTGTATAAGTTACATGGTCTTCTTGAGTACAGTTGCCTATTACTTGAACTGAGAAAGGAAAAGAGGGGAAAAAGGAAAATTATGTGCCAAGAGATTTACTACATATTTTGAATGAATTTTTCCTCCCATCTTCACAATCCAGTGAGGCCAATTTTTTCTCCCCCTCTCACAGATTGGATTCAGAAAGATAATTTCCCCAAAGTTACACAAATGGGCTTCAAACCCAAGTCTTTCTGGATCCCAAGCCATCAAAACACAGGATTTTACTAGGTGAAGCACAGTTAGACTAAATGAGCAAGTCAGATTGTGCTAAAAATTAAGCAATGACATCCCTAGGGCTTCCCTGGTGGCGCAGTGGTTGAGAATCTGCCTGCCAATGCAGAGGACACGGGTTCGAGCCCTGGTCTGGGAAGATCCCACATGCCACGGAGCAACTAGGCCCGTGAGCCACAATTACTGAGCCTGCGCGTCTGGAGCCTGAGCTCCGCAACAAGAGAGGCCGCGATGGTGAGAGGCCCGCGCACTGCGATGAAGAGTGGCCCCCGCTTGCCGCAACTAGAGAAAGCCCTCGCACAGAAACAAAGACCTAACACAGCCATAAATAAATAAATAAATAAGTTAATTAATTAATTAATTAATTAAAGGAATTCCTTTAAAAAAAAAAATGACGTCCCTAAATTCCTAAAACATAAACAACACTCTAAATTTCTTACCTATTTTTTTAAACAGAGCGCCCAGCAGCTCAGCTACTCTCCGTGAGCCTCTTTCATCACCAGTGAAAGTATTCACAGCACACCTGTTGCAGGCACAAACCATTAAGACTCAGATCAACTCCCAAACAGTAGTGCCACCTGTCACTGTCCCAAGGCAGCGGTTCTCCTCAAATAACATTAACCTGGGACTTGCAGCCCGGTGCTTGCTGTGAGGGCCACACCTTACCCTGGCTTCTAACACACATGTAAGAAGCATCAGCATCATCCTTCTTCCATCTTTCATGCCTGCGTTCCTGCTTAGCCATCCCACCTGGAAGACCGTCCATCTCCCTCCTGCCCATACTCCAAGGTCCTGCTCAGCTCTTGCCTCCTTCATGGAAACTCCTTCCACTGGTTTTGGGCCGCAATAATGTGGACCTTTGCGTTTCCATGGCACTTTTAGCCAATTTCCAGCTGTTTCATATTTAACTGCTCCTTGCTTTTTTTACATATAATAATTTAAGCACTTCTGACTATAAATACCTTAAGGGCAGGAAGTATGATTTCTGCTTTGCATGTGTGTGTGTCCTCTGTAATACCCACATTATTTGGGGGCCATTTGTATTTATTACTCACTGACTAATACAGTGATGGGATGACCACCAGGTAAAGAAGGGAAGAATGATAAAGCGCATATTATCACTATTCTGGATTTCACTGTTTTCAAGATGGGTCCATCTGTAAACTTTATTGTCTCCATAAGATTTTTTTTTAATTTATTTAATTTATTTATGTTTGGCTGCGTTGGGTCTTTGTTGCTGTGCGTGGGCTTTCTCTAGTTGCAGTGAGCGGGGGCTACTCTTCATTGCGGTGCACGGGCTTCTCATTGCAGTGGCTTCTCTTGTTGCAGAGCACAGGCTCTAGGCATGTAGGTTTCAGTAGTTGTGGCTCGTGGGCTCTAGAGCGCAGGCTCAGTAGTTGTGGTGCACAGGCTTAGTTGCTCCGTGGCATGTGGGATCTTCCCAGACCAGGGCTCGAACCCGTGTCCCCTACATTGGCAGGCGGATTCTTAACCACTGCACCACCAGGGAAGTCCCTCCATAAGATTTTGATAGAGAAAAGACATTTGGCTCAATATATAAAATTACACTTGAAAGAATAAAAAAGCTAAAAGAGAAAATGAAGAAAATATTTAACATCAATATCAACTGAATAAGAGTTCTTCTGTGAAAATTTCAAATGGCTTAGAATGTGAGTACTTAACAAATTATTTTATTACTTGAATAATTTGAGGAAGGGGAAGAGAGGAGAGAAGGTCCCCTAAGCAAGTCATAGACTCTCCCCCGGAGGCGTCATCTAATATGAGGTTCTGTCCTGCCACACTCTTCTCCTTCTCCCCGCCCCTAAATGTACCAAACCTACTCCTGTTTCATTCATTCATCTATTCAATAATAACAAATACTTGGAATGCTAATTTTCCTAGCTACTAGGAGACTGAACTGCATAGACTTAGGATTTGTATTTAGAGAACCATTCAATTTATTGCAGTTTAAAGAAGCGTGTCTTCTGTATTTCCGCAAAGCCAGGTCGTGGTGGGGCTGCCCCTCATCACACCTGCAGCTTCCAGCCTGAGGAACCCGTGGCGGCAGGTGTGGCAATGTGGAGGCGGGGCTGTGAGGAGCAGTTTCCGGCTTAGGGGTGGAGGTTCCCCCCGCTGCTCCCGGGCTCACTGGTGCTCTCAGGGTGGTGTTGATGAAGCGTAGGCTCCTGCCCCAGGGCCTTCTGAACTGGCGGCCCCTTCTCCCTCACGGCTTCTCAGGATAAGCATGAGTTTACAGATACAGAAGCTAAGCTCTGACGTTTAGGACTTCAGCAACCCACCCGTTCCTCAACAGAACTTTGACCAAGGTGACCAACAGCAGCTTTTACCCAGACAGAGGTAGTGCTTTGCTCTTTAGGCACAAAAAGCCCTACCCTTCTCTTGCTGACGAGTGTACCGAAGACTACATTCCCTCCAGCAGTGCACTGGGCAGGCTCCTATCTGCCTTTTGCAGTTACATTGAAGCCTTTATTCCCTCTGCATCAGGACACGGAGGGTGCACTAATCACCATCCCTCACCACGCATTACACAAGCAGGTCCATCAGTCAGCATGCTCCCAGCACACCTGTTACCTGCAGGGCTTCATGGCTACATTCAAAACCCTTGTCCAGGGCTTCCCTGGTGGCGCAGTGGCTAAGAATCTGCCTGCCAATGCAGGGGACACAGGTTCGAGCCCTGGTCCGGGAAGATCCCACATGCCACAGAGCAACTAAGCCCGTGAGCCACAACTACTGAGCCTGTGCTCTAGAGCCCATGAGTCACAACTACTGAGCCCACGAGCCACAACTACTGAAGCCTGCGCGCCTAGAGCCCGTGCTCTGCAACAAGAGAAGCCACCGCAATGAGAAGTCCACGCACTGCAACGAAGACTAGCCCCCGCTCGTCGCAACTAGAGAAAGCCAGCGCACAGCAATGAAGACCCAACACAGCCAAAAATAAATAAATGAAATAAATTTAAAACAAAAGACACTCATTAAATTCACATATTGGCAACTTATCCCTCAGTCATGTATCCAGAGGCAACAAAAAGCCCAAGGAAAAAAAACCAAGCTCCTTACACCCTGTAGTGCTTTAGCCCCAAAGGCAAACAGCCCCAGTTGTTTAAAACTATTCTGTTTCATCATTATGCACCCCGTTTGGAAGTTCCAGTATAGTCGTAGCTGTGCCGCCCACCAGAATTACAGAGCAAGAGGGGAGGCCAGCTGCATGACGAGGGGAAGAGGGGGTAGGCAGCAGGGTGAGAGCCCTGCAGAACTGGAACCCTGAGAAGAGCAGTCACCTTTGGTAAGAAAGCTGGAGAAGATATTGCAAGGAGGAAGTCAGGGGGAGAAATACCCTGAGTTCATCCTCCTTTCTTCCTTGGATCTCCCATTGAAGTTTCCTTGGGTTGGATCCAACAAAAAGGCAGAGGGCCCACGAGCTGAGTTGACGTAGCCTGTCCAATTCCATCCCCCAGGGCAAGAAGCAGAGTGAAGGGTGGAAAAGTGATCTAGAGAGGCAAACGGAAGATATTCAGCCCATTGTCCATTTTGTATTGTACACACACTAAACTACCTCTTGTCCTTTTGAAGTAGACATGCTGTATGTCCTAAATTCTAAACTGAAGTATATACTAAGGTAGGAACAGCACACTAGCTTGTTTAACTTCATCCTCTTTTTCACCCAGCATAAAGGTAGGCCTTGAGGGAAAAAAATCTTTTTGTTGGTGTGCTGATTCATATTGTTTCTTCAAGCCCTCAGACTGGTTAGTCTAAGACTTGCCCTTTCTACTTCTGTATCCTCATGTCCCACACACTTAATTTGAATCACCCAAAGAATGTCAAATATCATGCTATCCTCTAATCTATCCTATATTTTCTCACCTCTGGGCCTCCTTGGGTAACGATGGTAAAAAAAATTAATAAACAGGACCTTCAGTTAAGTAGATTCTGGAGACCAGAAGGGAGAGCTCTCATGCCCTGTAACAATAACAGAGCCCAACAGGAAGAAGAAAGGCTCCTTTCCTGGAAGGACTCAGCCAATGAAAAGCCAAGGACTCTTTGTTTACGTAGCCCTCCCAACTTCCTTTCCCCCTGTATAAAAGAGTTGTCCTCTTCATTTTTGCTAGGGACTTGCACGTGGCTCACTATGGTTGCAAATTTCAATTCTCTGCTGATCCCAAATAAACCCACGTTTGCTGGAGAAATAACTGGCAGTCTATTTGCTTTAGGTCAACACTATTAAGTAACACTGAATCATACTGTATCACCAGGCTGGTCACTAAGTCTCAGAGTCCATATCTTTTCCATGGAAGTGATACTCTCTACAATGTACTTCTTGTGCAGGTACAAGAATGAAGAATGAGACTCCTCCACGCATGCTCCCTCAGACTGTCATGTAAACACGGAAGACAGAATAAAAACATGCATCTCCAGCCCCTCCCAAAACCCCACAGCAATGATTGCAAAGAGGAAAAATGGCGCACACACACACACACACACACACACACACACACAGACACACACACACACACACAATTAGGAAAATATATGCCAGCATACAAAAAAAGAAATCTTGGAATGGAGACGGGAACTGACTTAGCAGTCCAGAGAAAGCACAAATCTAAGCATCTAAGTCCAAAAGATGCAAATCAATTCTCAGGCCAGATTAATGGAAAGACAAAGGAATTAGAGGCAATGTGTGCCTCTGAAAAAACAGGGTGAGGCTGAAAAGAAGAGGGCTATTTGGAAGTCTTTTAAAAATGGCATTGGAACCCTGATCTCCCCCACCCCACGCACCAAAGCAAATGTGCTTTCCCAAAGAGAAGATACATTTACTCCGGAGCAACTGAGCCACAGGGGCTCTAAGACTCGAGTACATCAGGTCTAGCTGATGTGCTGGGGAGGAGAGTAGGGGGAGGAGAGACTCCAGACTTAGAAGGAAGGTTAGAAAAGTTGACATGCTGAATACTGCAATCTCCGGTTCCCTTTCCCCGAAACACTAGCAGCCAGGGTGTATAACCTCCAAGCAGAAAAGAGAAGATGCTTCTCTAGGAAAGTGGACTAGCCCAAGGGAAAAGGGCCTTGCAAAATGGCCTGATGGTAAAGTCCACCAGGCAACAAGCTTCATCTGAGCACACAGAGCTTCTAATCAGCTTTTTAGTGCCTCACTCTTCAGTAATAATAATAATAATAATTGGATAGCAAAGGATCACCAACATTTGCAGAAAGTCTCTAACGTAAGAGGCAGAGACAATATCAACAAAAGAAAGGAACAAAGAGGAAACAAGGAAAAAAAATTTAAGACATATAATTATGACACTCAGACAAGTTATTGAGTCTCTGAAGTAAAAACTAGGTACTGTATAAAAAAAAAAAAAAAAGGAACATTTAGAGAATAAGAAAGAGCTCTTGAAAGTAAATAGCAAAAACAAAGCAAAAAAGTACTCGGCAAAAGGATTGGGAGAAAAAGTTGAGAAAATATTCCTAATTAGCATAAAATCAGAAAGAGAAAGAGAACAGAGAAGAAAACTAGACTGTCAAGCCAGGAAGTTCAACATCTGAAAGAGAGAACAAAGGCATAAAGAGAAGATGTTATCAAAGAAGTAGTAAGAGAGCATTTCCTAGAACTAAAGGACATGAGGTTCGAAACTGAAAGGGGCCACTCCCAGCTCATTGAGTAGAAAGAAACTCATTTCACATTGTCATGAAGATTCAGAACACCAGGGTTAATGTGAAGATTTTAAGTGTTCAGACATCAAAAACAAACAAAAAACCAAACTACATAAAAAGGACAGGACCCTCCCATCCCTGAGGTTGGAAGACAATGGAAAAATGCCTTCAAAACTCCGTGGAGGGAATTCCCTGGCGGTCGAGTGGTCAGGACTTGGCGCTTTCACTGCCAGTGCCCAGGTTTGATCCCTTGGGGGAATTAAGATCCCGCAAGCCGTGGAGATGATTCCTTCTCTAACATTTTATACTCCACCAAACTATCAGCCAAGGATGAGGAAAGAATAAAGACATTTTCAGAAACGCAAGGTCTTAAGAGTTTACCTCCCATACACCCTTTTTCAGAAAGCTACTAGGGAATGCTCCCCCACTGAAATGAAGTAGTAACCAAGAAAGAGGGAGATTGGGATCCAGGGACCAAGAGACACAACACAGGGGGAAAGTAAAAGGAACTCCCAGAATGACGGTGACAGAAACACCAAGGTAACAGCAGTCAGCAGGCATAAAGAGAAACGAGAGTAGAGAGAACTGAGGCTTCCAAGAGCGCTGTCTCTAAGGATAGTATAAGACTGACTGAAGAGCTAATATTTGTGACCCTGTTCAGAGGAGAATTAGTTTTAAGGTAATTGGTACAAAAACCAAGGGAATAAAAATAGGAGGCAACTATTTACATCAGGAGAAAGAAAAAGTTCATGAAACACAATATAGTCCTAGAAAACCATGTGACTTAGCTGTGAATAATAGTTACATTGTCATTTTACTGCATGCTGATTTATCTAAAAATGGTAAGATAACCACCTAGGACAGGTGGAATGAGAGGACAGAGGACAGAGAAGATATCTGTGCAAGAGAGAAAAGTCCTCATCTACTATGGCAGGAAGTCAGCGGGGATGCCCCACGTTGAATTCTGAGATGGAGATCATCACGCTGGACGTTTACGAGGGAATGTTCTTCAGAAGGGAAGGCACAGAGAAGATTGGGCGGAAGAAGTTGGGCTCTAATGGAGTCTCAAAGAGGGCCTCAGCCGTCCCTTCAGGGCACCCTGATGCTGGATAGCTCTTCAACGTTGTCCTTGAATGTGGGCCTCCCCGGGAAGAGGCTGTGACCCGGGCAAAGCGGCACCGCCCCTTTGCAGAGGCGGTTTCTGAAGGTAACTGACACCTGAGGAGGTCTGCCAGCAGCTCCCGTAGCAGGTGGGAGACTAAGCCCTTTGCTCCTAACGGAGGAGCATCACAAGTGTCCACAAGCAGGAATAGCAGTAAAAGAAAAATCCAGAAATTTCAGACTAAGCACAATTTTTAGAATTAGGTAAATAGGCAAGATAAAATAGCTAAAAAAGGAAGTGCATAAGGTGATGGGAATAAGGAGTGGGGAGGAATGGGGCAGGTACTGCTGTTTTTCATCAGAAAGCTAAAAGTACGATAGGACTTCGAAATTAAAAGCTTTTCAGGTCAGAGCTTCGGCATGTGCGTGCATGCGTGTACGTGCGTGTGTGTGTGTTAGTGTGTGTGTGTGTGTGTGTGTATGGCTAAGGAAGTAACCTTTAAGATGTATATCACTCTGTAAAGAGCATGGTCCTTAATTCTATTAGTAGTAGAGGTAACTGTCGAAAGGGCTAGAGGTAGAGTTTGGAAAAGGAAGGAAATGAGCAATTTAAAGCATTCTGCATAATAATAGGGAAGGCTAACGCCACTGAACAGGAGTCATTTAAACACCTGCATAATAAAATGAAAGGCTAACTTGGCAGAAGCCTGGGGTAGATAGCTTTGCTAAGGAAGAGGCAGTTAGGAAGGTAGTCCCCTTTCTCTTGAACGGTTAGGAAGCTAGACTTTGTCAGAACATTTGCTTTGCTGCAAAGATGACCCTTTGGCACTCATGCTCAGGACGTTCTTGAAGACTAAACAGTAACTGGAGTGTTCTTCTCCACTCTGGCTTTTGATGAGATTTGGAGGGCTGCGCCTACCCTGGACTGGCCTGCTGAGGTTGTTCTAAAGCTGAACGACCAGGTTTAGGGATATTAACTGCCTGACAAAGGAGGCTGGGTCCTGGGATGATAACACACTCCGATAGGTATGAGGTTAGGAGTTCTCAAGGTAGGTGGAGTTTTTACACAGAATTTTAAAAAAGAAACCCTCTGGCAGGGAACTGGGACAGAAAACACTTAAGTTACAAACTGAGCGCCTCCTCAAGGGGACTCTGGATAAACTGATTGGCTTCTTCAGCAATCAACAGGATATGTTGTTTGACTGTTTGGTCTCTTGATTGTGGGAAGAAGTTCTATGTAAGGAATAGGTTTAAGTTGTCTCCTTCCCACGCCATTATGCCTTTTATTTTCTCTAAGCTGCAGTCTACTTTGACACATGCATTTCACTGTTAGGAGGTTCTCCTAGGCTGCCTGGCCGGTCTGGTCTCTACTATCACCGCAGGGTCTGCTATGACCCTCAGGGGTACTTTGCAGCCTACCTGTCCCAGCAAGGCCTCCAAACACCCGAGCCTTCTGGGCTTAGATAATTCTTAAGCTTGCTTCATTCTGGTGGAGCCGGGAAAACGAACATAACAGAAGACCAACAGAGCGGCTGTGTGCCCCTGCACCCCTCAGCCTCAGGACGTCCCAGCCATGTCCAATTGGAGCTCCTCGGCTCCAAAACCTATTGGAGCTATTCTCTGATGGAACTCGGGCCGGGGAATAGCCAGCATCTCTAAATTGAGTATCATGTAGGGTCTCAACAGGCAGCACATGGCACTCCCAAATTAGGATAAAGTTTAAGGAGGGTTTATTTACAAAGAGACTAATTGAAAAGGAGTGACAGTGTTGGGAAGCTACAAAGAATAGTGCGGGAACCTGGGCTACCAGCAGAAGAACTATCCCACCTCTAGAGCCTTTTGGCCTTTTGGACAATGACGGAGGTTATCAAAACCCAGGAGAGAAAGACTGAAAAGAGCAAATGGCTTCAGAAGAGGGATACAGTCACCTCAAGGCAATTTCATAGGGGAAGAGTCAGGGTTATCAATACCCTATCTCATTCTCCAGTCTCCTGTCAGGGATTCTTATTGGCCAAACCCTCCTGGAAGCCAGAGGGTGGAGGTGCTCATTGATTGAACCCACTAAAGCTCCTCTCCTAGGGAGCAGGGGATGGGTGGTGTGAAGAGGCAAATGGAAGACCTCCAGCACACCTGACACAACTCGGGATTCTGGTAACTGCCCGGAGTTAGTAAGCAGCTTCAGTTGTGAGTGATTAATGCAAGTCTTAACACAGAGTTTCTCTAACTGAGGTGTGTGCTTCCATGTGAACACTTCCCAAGGGTATACAGGCACAGACGGTTGTAGGAGAATCGATTTCTAGTTTTTCAACTTCCACTGAAATTGTACCCGTTTCTAAAGTGTTCAGCTTGAAAATGAGCCTGTCACTTTGCAAAGGAAAGGATCACACCTCACTATCCAAAATCTTAATAAGGGGTATTTTACAAGGACATACAGATTTCTGGGGTGCCAAATAAAGGAGGAGCATTCCTTAATGAGGAAGCCTCATAAACCTTGAGGGTTTCCTGCCTTTTCCTTTCTTACACGCATTTCTGTTAATGCAAAGCCTGCTGGAAACAGTGTTTTGGCCCATGTTGGGATATTATGAACTGAAATATATGAAAGGGGGGGTGGGAGTGGTGACAATTTTTGTTCCGTGACGTTGCCTTTTCCTGTATTTAAATGAGAGTAATTCTTTTTTTGAGTAATTCTTTTTTTTTCGGCTGTTCTCAACATTCATCCCTAGGATGTGCTGTTAGCTGAAAAGAAAGGTACCTTTGAACAGCTTACAAGCCGTAAGTTAGTGATGTTAATCCTTTTAAACGTAGTAGAAATATTTCCTGTGTTAGGAAAACTTACCCACACTATGGAAATAGAGCAAAATGATGATAGGATATCCTTTCAAGATCGTCCTGGAGCATTGTCTTACAGGCCAACCTAAGGGATATATATCTGACACATGGCTATCTATTGCTGATAAATGATTCATACCCAAAATGTTTAAAAATCTCCTACTAATCAATTTTTTTAAAGTAAACAACCATAAATGGACAAAAGACTTGGACAGGCACTTCATTAAAAGAAGATATCCAGATGGATAGTTAGCACGTGAAAAAGTGTGCAACGCTATTAGTCACAAGGAAATGCAAATTAACACCACAGAGATTTCACAATACACCCAACATGAGGCTAAAATTATGAAAAGATTGATAATAGCAAGTGTTGGAAAGGATTCGAAACACCTGGAACTCCCATACATTGTTACTGGGGATGTAACTTGGTACAACCACTTTGGAAAACTCCTTGGCAGAATCTGCTAAAATATAACACGCACAATACCCTATGCCATTGAAATTCCACTTCTAGGTGTACGCCCAGGAGAAATTAGCATACGTGTCCATCAAAACACATGTACAAGAATGTTCATAGTCACTTTATCCATCAGAGACAAAACCTGGAAACAATCCAAATATCAGTCCACAGGAACCAATATAAATCTCCTTTGGTATATGCATATGATAGAATACCACTCAGCAATATAAAGAATAAACCACTGCTATATGCAACAACACAGATGAATTTTATAGGCATAGTGTTAAGCAAAAGAATGCAGACACAAAAAATACATTCTGTATAATTCCATTCATATGAAGATAAAGAATAGGGATATCCAATCTATGGTGATAGAGGTGTGAACAGGGTTTCTCTACAGAGGAAGTAATGACTGGCAGGGGACATAAGGAAACCTGCTAGAGTGCTGGAAATGTTCTAATCTAGATCTAATTGGTGGTTACCTGGGAGTAGGCATATGTAAAAATTGACTGAACTGTGCTCTTAATATTTATGCACTTTATAGTATGTAAGCAATACCTGAAAAAGATTATCAACTAGAGAAATATATAATAGAAAGCAAGAAGAGGGTAGTCACTTTGCTTTGTCTAGAATTTAGAACCAAGAAGACTTTGGTTACAAGTTTGGATTTTGTCCTAAAATTTTTGGATTCTCTCCACATCTCTTTCCCAGATACAATTTTGGACTGATGTCTCAAAACTCTTAATATATGCAGACTAACAGGTTTTGGCATTCCTTTTAAGTAGCTGGTTGTGACAGAGCTGCTTGTTAATCAGATTCAATTTCATTCATATGTATCGTAATTTTTTTTGTTTTGTTTTGTAAATATGTTGCACCCAACAAAATGTGATTGGTCTAAAATATTTATAATATATATTAAAAGATTCAAATTTTTTTCAAGTGGAAAGCAATGGAGGGTCTTAAGCAGGAAAGTGACATAAATTAACAATATAAGAAAATTATCTGGCTTCAGGGTAGACAGTTCACTTTAAATGGGCAAGAGTAGAAACAACACGACCAGTTAGAAAGCCATTGTAATAATCCAGGACTTTTTTCAATAATTTAGAAGTTGTGATAATTCCAAGAAAGATGTGGCTGAACTGTCCCTTTATTTTGTCTATAAAAAAAAGAGTTTCATGAACATTTAATACTATAAACAAAATTAGAAGACAAAGCTTAAACTATTATACAGTACAAAGTATTTTACATACTTTGGAAGCAATCCCGTTCTCGTAACTTCTCTGCTGTTATAAACAATTATTTATTTTTGAAAGTATGTTCTTGCAAGACTTTGGGCAACAATTTGTCCAGTAGTTCATGTACATGCAATACCTGGCACATACTATGCCCTCAATAAATGTTTACTAAATTAAAAAAAAAAAGATTATCACATATGCATGCTTTTTTTTTTTTAATTAAAAAAAATTATTTTTGGCCGTGCCTCATGGCTTGTGGGATCTTAGTTCCCCAACCAGGGATCAAAGCCAGGCCCACAACAGTGAAAGCACCGAGTCCTAACCACTGGACCAGCAGGGAATTCCCTTTTTTCTCTTTTCTAACTGCCACAAAGTTAATGTTTTCTACATCCCCAAATTATCATAGAGGTTCACAATTTAAGATGAGAGAACTCGGTTTGTAATGACAGATGTGTTCTAGAAGTATCACAGCCTCTTGAAGGTGGAAAGTCCTAATAGTTGGTTATGAAAGTATGAACATACAAAAATCAGTAAGGAGGAACCCTTGGTCCATAATACACACACAATTTGTTTTATATTCACAGGCTTAGCCTTATTTTCTTATTTCCACAAAACAGAAGGATAAGGTGGGGACGGGGGAGCATGAGAGAGAACTTCCAGAGCAGAGAGTCAGGGTTCCAAGGGTCACATTTTCAGAAATTTCTCACCTTAAGGAGTAGGCCACTCCAGCCCATGAGGGAGGAGCTGGTGTTGGTACAATTCTGGGAGGGATCATTATGGGGCAGATGGGACAATTCTAGCTATGGGTTGAGACAGTTCCTGCAATCCTCAGCCAAGTTGCGCAGGGCGCAGGTTTCCAAGAGAGCGTTTCAACTTCCCTGACCAAGGTTACTACTTTTTTTAAAAATTTATTTATTTGTTTATTTTTATTTTTGGCTGCTTTGGGTCTTCGCTGCTGCACGCATGGGCTTTCTCTAGTTGCGGCGAGCCGGGGCTATTCTTCACTGTGGTGCGCGGGCTTCTCATTACGGTGGCTTCTCTTGCTGCAGAGCACGGGCTCTAGGCGCACGGGCTTCAGTAGTTGTGGCTCACCGACTCTAGAGTGCAGGCTCAGTAGTTGTGGCTCACGGGCTTAGTTGCTCTGCGGCATGTGGCATCTTCCCAGACCAGGGCTCGAACCCGTGTCCCCTGCATTAGCAGGGGGATTCTTAGCCACTGTGCCACCAGGGAAGTCCCCAAGGTTACTACTTCTAAGCAGGAATGCAGGTGACCTAAACCATGCAATATATATGCATATTGAACACAAAGGTTTATTATCAACACCACTTAGCCAACATCTCAAGTACCGTAGAAGCACTTAAGTATGTAGGCTTTGTTTTACCTTTTTATCCATGACTTGAATTCTTTCCTTCATGATTTAATCTTTCCTCTGCAGCAAGAAAGTCTCACAGACTGACACCCCTGGGGAGACTTTCTTTTAAAATGTAGCTAACTAAAACATGTGTTGCTCTGCTTCTAATTACAAGTTACTTCATTTGTATCTTTTCTTGTTTTTCCCCCTAGCTTTATTGATATATAATTGACATATAACAATGTATAAGTTTGATTTGATACACTTATATATTATAAAATGATTACCACCGTGGCATTAGCTAACACCCCCATTATGTCACATAATTACCATTTCTTTTCCGTGATGAGAACATTTAAGGTCTACTCTCATAGCAACTTTCAAGTTTATAATAGAGTATTATTAACTATAATTATTGATAATCAATTATATGTAACAAATATTATTATGTAACAATACACTATTATTAATGATAAACCATCCCGTACATTAGAACCCCAGAACTTATTCATCTTATAACTGGAAGCCTGTACCCTTTGACCCACATATCCCCATTTCCCCACCCCATAACCCCTGGTTACTACCCTTTTACTCTCTGTTTCTGTAAATTTGGCTTTTTTGAATTCCACACACAAGTGAGATCACACAGTATTTGTCTTTCTCTGACTTACCTCACTTAAGCATAATGCCCTCAAGGTCTATCCATGTGACTGAAAATGGCAGGATTTTCTTCTTTCTCATGACTGAACAATACACCATGTTGTATACGTGTGTGTGTGTGTGTGTGTGTGTATATATCACATCTTTTTATCAATTCATCTCTTGACAGACACTTAGGTTTTTTCCCACATCTGGGCTCTTAATAGCGCCACAATTGTATCTTTCATCATTTTAATATAATTAACATGGGGAGAAGGCCTTTGCCAAGGCAAATGGAAGTGGAGGATTTTTAATTCAGTCTTTATTGAAACCCTAATCTACTTGGGTATTTGGTTCACCTTATCTCTGGGGTTCAAAGAAACTAAAACATCCTAGAGTTTCTCCTCCTGATTTTGTCTTTCTCCCACAACTTGGTAACTCATGTATATTCCTTTGCATTCACAAATTCTCTTTCTAGTCATTAACTCTGGTACACTGTCCTCTGCTGTTAGTTCTGACCAAGGCTACCAATTCAACAAAGGCATCTGCAGCAGGCTGAGACCTCAGGGCAGGAACTTGGAGGTGGTATGCAGCAGTGCAGTGCACAGTCACCCCTGACCAGCCCACAGCCTAAGTCAAGACAGTAAACCGGGGTGGGGGGGCTGGGGGGGAATGGGAAAGGGGATTTTTAAATATTGCTCACCAATTAGGCAAGTATCACCTTTCAAACGTATCAGTTACTTTCTATGAATCCTTTAGCAAAACAGAAAAAAATATATATATATATATATTATACACATATATATACACAAATAACTACTCCCTAATTTATCTCTTTTCTAAATTTTTGTATATAGTATTTTCCAATTTTGTGACTCATGGTACAACTGGTACATTCTATCTAGAACTACAATACTGTGAAGGCCAAAGTATTAGACCACTTTCTACTTTAAGGCAGAGTTTAAGTATTTCCTATCTAATCTGTACAAAACTAATACAATATTTATAAGTTTTAAAATCTTGCTATCTGGGTCTTTGTTACGATTTACACGTGGCTTCAGAGTCCCTGAGGAGGATCTAATTTCCCTGAGGTGGATTTCAGCATAAACCCCAGGATCAGATAATCCCCACCCAGACGCTACCATGCTGCTGCTCTGGGATTTGGTATTTAACCTGGGGGCTGTGTCCGTATTCTAATTTAGGGGAATACTTGCTGGCAATCAAAATTTTCCTGGACTTTCAGTTAATTCTCATGCTTTTCTTTATTTCTGGTCCTAATCCATGTGCTTAATGTTGTTTGCTGGGTTGAAGAGGGGCTATATACTAGTGGGAAAGGAACGACACAGGATACAGATGAAAACATTTAGGGAAATCAGGGAAAGATGGAGTCCAGAGAACATTTATGTGTCTTGTATTTGTCTATTCTTGCATTTTTCCTCTATCTACTTAGTTGGTCAAATAAGTCTTGTCCAAATTTAGATCAAAAACAAGTTTAATTAAAATAGAGATCAAGAAGGTTAATGAAATAGCAATTTTTACCATTGAAAATTCTCTACATGTTCTATGTCTACTGATTCCTTTACTAGACTGTATTTTATTGTATTTACTTATTTATTTTGTATTGAAGTATAGTTGACTTACAATATTATATTAGTTTCAGGTGTGCAATAGAGTGATTTGATATTTTTGTAGATTACACACCATACAAGCTTATTATAAAACAGTGACTATATTTCCTGTGCTGTACATTACATCCCTGTGACCTATTTTTTTTATAACTGGTAGTTTATACCTCTTAATCCCCTTCACCTAGTTTGCCCTTCTCCCCACCACTCTCCCCTCTGGTAACCACTAGTGTGTTCTCTGTATCTGTGATTCTGTTTCTGTTTTGTTGTATTTGCTGATTTGTCTTGTTTTTTACATTCTACATATAAATGAAAAGACAGTATTTGCCTTTCTCTGACTTTTTTCCCTTAGCGTAATACAGTCTGGGTCCATCCATGTTGTCCCAAATGGCAAGCTTTCATTCTTTTTATGGCTGAGTAATATTCCATTGTGTGTGTGTGTGTATGTGTGCGTGTGTGTATATATATATACACATGTCAAATCTTCTTTATCTATTCATCTGTCGATATGCACTTAGGTTGCTTCCATATCTTGGCTGTTGTAAAAAAAAAAAGCTGCTATGAACATTGGAGTATATATATCTTTCAGAGTTAGTGTTTTTTGTTTTCTTCAGATAAATACCCGGGAGTAGAATTGATGGATTGTATGACAGTTCTATTTTTCAAGGAAACTCCATACTGTTTTTCACAGTGGCTGCACCAACTTACAATCTTACCAACAGTGAACAAGAGTTCCCATTTCTCCAGGTCCTTGCCAACATTTAATCATTTCTTGTCTTTCTGATGATATCCATTCTAACAGGTATGAGGTGATATCTCATGATTTTGATTTGCATTTCCCTGATACTGATATTGAGCATCTTTTCTTTTCCCTGTTGGACATTTGTATGTCTTCTTTGGAAAAGTGCCTATTCAGGTCCTCTGCCCATTTTTAAATCAGATTTTTATTTTCTATTGAGTTGTATGAGTGCATTATATATTTTGGATATTAACCCCTTTAGATGTATCTTTTGCAAATATCTTCTCCCATTCAGTAGATTGCCTTTTGTTTTGTTGATGGTTTTCTTCACTGTGCAAAAAGCTTTTTAGTTTGATGTAGTCCCATTTGTTTATTTTTGCTTTTGTTGCCCTTGCCTGAGGAGACATAACCAAAAAATATTGCTAAGACCGTTGCCAAAGAGTGTACTGCCTAAGTTTTCTTCTAGGAGATTTATGATTTCAGGTCTTACATTAAGTCTTTAATCCATTTTATTTTTATATGGTATGATATACATCTAGTTTCATTCTTTTTTACGTGTAGCCATCCACTTTTCCCAACACCACTTATTGAAGAGACTGTATTTTTCCCCATTGTATATTCTTGCCTCTTTTTTTGTAGATTCGTTGAACATATGTGCATGGGTTTATTTCTGGGCTTTCTATCCTGTTCCATTGATATATGTGTCTGTTTTTGTGCCAGTAACATGCTGCTTTGATTACTGTAGCTTTGTATTGTAGTCTGAAGTCAGGGAGCCTGATACCTCTAGCTTTGTATTTCTTTCTCAAGATTGCTTTGGCTCTTTGGGATCTTCTGTGGTTTCATGTGAATTTTAGGATTATTTGTTCTAGTTCTGTGAAAAATGCCATGGATGTTTTGATAGGGATGGCATCAAATCTGTAGATTCCCTTGGGGAGTATGTTCCTTTTAACAATATTGATCCTTCCAATAAGAACACGTTATATCTTTCCATCTGTTTGTGTCATCTTCAGTTTTTTTTCATCAGTGTCTTATAGTTTTCTGAGTACAGGTCTTTTACCTCTTAGGTAGATTTATTCCTGGGAATTTTATTCTTTATGATGCAATGGTAAATGGGATTGTTTCCTTAATTTCTCTCATAGTTCATTGTTAGTGTATATAAATGCAACAGATTTCTGTATATTAATTTTGTATTCTGCAACTTTACTGAATTTACTGATGAGCTCTAGTAGTTTTCTGGTGCGTATTTAGGATTTTCTATGTGCAGTATGATGTCATTTGCAAATAGTGACAGTCTTATTTCTTTCTTTCCAATTTGGAATCCTTTTTATTTCTTTTTCTTCTCTGATTGCTGTGGCTAGGACTTCCAATAATATGTTGAATAAAAGTGGTGAGAGTGGGCGTCCTTGTCTTGTTCCTGATCTTAGAGGAAATGCTTTCAGCTTTTCACTGTTGAGTATGATGTTAGCTGTGGGTTTGTTATATATGGTCTCTATTATGTTGAGGTAGGTTCCCTCTATGCCCACTTTCTAGAGAGTTTTTGTCATAATGGATGTTGAATTTTGTCAAAAGCTTTTTCTGCATCTATTGAGATGATTATATGATTTTTATTCTTCAATTTGTTAATGTGGTATATCACATTGATTGATTTACAGATATTGAAAAACCCTTGCATCCTTGGGATAAATCCCACTTGATCATGGTGTATGATCCTTTTAATGTATTGTTGGATTAAATTTGCTAATATATTGTTGAGGATTTTTACATCTATGTTTATCAGGTATACTGGCCTATAGTTTTCTTTTCTTGTAGTGTCTATGTCTGATTTTGGTATCAGGGTAAATCTGGCCTCGTAGAGTTTGAAAGTGTTCCCTCCTCTTCAATTTTTTGAAATAGTTTGAGAACTATAGTTATTAAATCTTCCCTAAATGTTTAGTTGAATTTCCCTGTGAAGCTATCTAGTGCTGGACTTTTGTTTGTTGGGAGTTTTTTTTTACTACCTATTTAATTTCATTACTTGTAATCAGTCTGTTTAGATTTTCTATTTCTTCCTGATTCAATCTTGGAAGATTGTATGTTTCTTAAAACTTACCCACTTCTTCTAGTTTGTCCAATTTGTTGGCGTATAACTGTAGTATTCTCTTATGATTGTATTTCTGTGATACCAGTTGTAAGTTGTTCGCTTTCATTTCTGATTTTATTTACTTGGGCTCCTCTCTCTTTTTTTTCTTGATGAGTTTGGCTAAAGGTTTGTAAATTTTTTTATCATTCCAAAAAACAAGCCCTTAGTTTCATTGATCTTTTCTATTACTTTTTTGGTCACAATTTTATTTATTTCTGCTCTGATGTTTATTATTTCTTTCATTTTGCTAACTTCGGGTTTTGTTTGTTCTTTTTCTAAATTCTTTAGGTAGAAGGTTAGGCTGTTTGAGATTTTTCTTATTTCTTGATATCTATATTGCTATAAATTTCCTCTTAGAACTGTTTTTGCTGTGTTCCATAGATTTTGGAAAGTTATGTTTTTATTTTCATTCATCTCAATGTATTTTTTTCATTTCCTCTTTGATTTCTTCATTGACCCATTGTTGTTTTTTGTTTTTTTTAAAATTAATTTATTTATATATATATATATATATATATTTTGGCTGTGTTGGGTCTTCGTTTCTGTGCGAGGGCTTTCTCTAGTTGCGGCAAGTGGGGGCCACTCTTCATCGCGGTGCACGGGCCTCTCACCATCGCGGCCTCTGTTGTTGCGGAGCACAGGCTCCAGACGCACAGGCTCAGTAGTTGTGGCTCACGGGCCTAGTTGCTCCGCGGCATGTGGGATCTTCCCAGACCAGGGCTCAAACCCGTGTCCCCTGCATTGGCAGGCAGATTCTCAACCACTGCGCCACCAGGGAAGCCCCTGACCCATTGTTTTTTAGTACCATAAGGTTTAGTCTCCTTATGTTTGTGATTTTTTCAGTTTTCTTCCTATAATTGATTTCTAGTTTCATACTGTTGCAGTCAGAAAAGATGCTTGATATGATTTCAATCTTAAATTTATTGAGACTTATTTTGTGGCCTAGCAGGTGATCCATCCTGGAGAAAGTTCCATGTGCACTTGAGAGGATTGCGCATTCTGCCATTTTTGGATGGAATGGTCTGAGAATATCTATTAAGTCCATCTGGTTTAATGTGTCATTTAGTGCCAGTGTTTCCTTATTGATTTTCTGTCTGGACGATTTGTCCATTGATGTAGGTGGGTTGTTAAAGTTCCCTACTATTATTGTATTACTGTCGATTTCTCCCTTAATGTTTGTTAATATTTGCATTATACATTTAGATGCTTCTATGGTAGGTGCATATATGTTTACAAATGTTATATCCTCTTCTTGGATTGACCTCTTTATCATTATATAATTCCCTTCTTTGACTTTTGTTATAGACTTTGTTTTAAATTCTATTTTGTCTGATATGAGTATTGCTACTCAGCTTTCTTTTTGTCTCCTTTTGCATGAAATATCCTTTTCCATCCCTTCACTTTTAGCCTGTGTGTATTTTAGCTCTGACGTGAATTTCTTGTAGGCAACATATACGTGGGTCTTGTTTTTTAATACATTCAGACATTCTTTTCATTGGAGCATTTAGTCCATTTACATTTAAATGATTATTGATAGGTATGTATTTATTGCCATTTTGTTACTAGCTTTCTGGTTATTTTTGTAATTCTTCTCTGTTCTTTTCTTCTTTTGGTCTTTTCCCTTGTGGTTTGATGCTTTTCTTTAGTGCTGTATTTGTGTTCCTTTCTCTTTGTTTTTGTGTATCTATTGTAGGTTTTGGTTTGTGGTTATCATGAGGTTCAGCAAGATCAACCTCTATATATATCTGTTTTAAACTGATGGCCATTTAAATTCAAACACATTCTAAAGGCTCTACATTTTTTTACTCTCCCTCTCACATTTTATATTTTTGATGTCAGAGTTTACATCATTATGTTTATCCTTTATGGTTTATTGTAGTTATAGTTGATTTTACAACTTTTTGTCTTTTAACCTTCATTCTAGATTTTTAAGTGGTTAATCCAGTGCCTTTACTGTATACTTATCTTTACCAGAGAGATTTTTTCCCTTCACATATTTTCTTATTTCTTGTTATGGCTTCTTCTTTTTCTCTTAAAGAATATCGTTTAACATTTCTTATAAGGCTGGTTTAGTATCAATGAACTCTTTTAGGTTTTACTTGTCTGGGAAACTTTATCTCTCCTTCAATTCTGAATGATAAGCTTGCTGAGCAGAGTATCCTTGGTTGTAGATTTTTTTCCTTTCAGTACTTTAAATATATCATGCCACTATCTTCTGACCTGCAAAGTTTTGGCTGAAAACTCAGCTGATAGACTTATATGGTTTCCCGTATATGTGACTCTTTTTCTCTTGCTGTCTTTAAAATTCTCTCTTTATCTTTAACTTTTACCATTTTAATTATGATATGTCTTAGTGTGGATTGCTTTTGGTTCATCTTGTTTGGAACTCTCTTTGCTTACTGAGCCTGGATATCTGTTTCTTTCTTCAGGTTAGGGAAGTTTTCAGCCATTATTTCATTAAATGTGTTTTCTGTCTCTTTCTCTCTCTTGTCCTTCTGGGATCCCTATAAAGTGAATGTTAGTGTGTCTGATGATGTCCCAAAGGTCCCTTAAACTATCTTCATTTAAATAAAAAAATAAAGGGAATTCCCTGGTAGTCCACTGGTTAAGACTCCATGCTTCCACCACAGGGGGCCCAGGTTTGATCCCTGGTTGGGGAACTAAGATCCCACAAGCTGTGTGGCATGGCCTAAATAAATAAATAAATAAATAATTTTTTCTTTTTGCTGTTCTGATTGGGTGATTTCCACTACTCTGTCACTTATGCATTCTTCTGTATCACCTAATCTGCTGTTAATTCCTTCCAGTGTATTTTTCGTTTCAGTTATTATATTCTTCAGCTCTGACTGGTTCTTTCTTATATATTCTAAATCTTTATTGAAATTATCACTATGTTCCTCTATTCTTTTCCTGAGTTTGGCGACCATTTTAAAGACTATTTCTTTGAACTCTTTATCAGGTAAATTATTTATCTTCATTTCACTAGGATTCTTTCCTGGGGTTTTATCTTATTTTTTTCATTTGGAATATTCCCCTGTCTTATCATTTTGTTTGACTTTCTCTGTCTGTCTCTATGAAATGAGGGCAAACAGCTACCTATCCCAGTCTTGAAAGTGTGTCCTTGCGTGGGAATATCTTTATGCTGTTTAAGTGTGCCCAGTCGCTTTGGGAGCCGGACCAGACGCAGTCATGCGCTTGGGCTTTTTCTGGGTGCACCAGGGTGTCACCTTTGTGGCTGCAGGGCTGGAGCAAGAGCCCACTGAGGGCTGGCCAGAGCACAAAGCACTTTTCAGTATGCTGCCTCCGTGGTGGGACTGGGAGCAGGCAAATCTGTGCATGAGCCCTTCAAGCGCAGAGTCTCTGTTTCCTACAGCCCTTGGTTCTGTCAGTCATAAGTCCCACCCGAGGGGGCTCCTCTCCCTGGTGCCAGACCCCAGGGCTGGGGTGCCCAATGTGGGGCTCAAGCCCCTCACTCCTTAGGGAGGATCCCCAAGCCTGCGATGTCCCCCTATTCTTCTTAGTCACCTGTGACGGCGTGGGTGCTGACTAGATCACTTCTCTTCCCTTCCTATCTGTTTCGATGTGGGTTTTTTCTTCATATCCTTAGTTGTAAGAGAGCCGTTCCGCTGGTCTTCAGGTCATTCTCAGAGAGAGTTGCTCTATATGTGGTTGTAGTTTTGGTGTGTTCATGGGATGAGGTGAGCTCAGGGTTCTCCTCCTCTGTCATCTTGATCCCACTCCCTTACTAGACCATAGTTTTCAAATGTACGTAAAAGAGACTCACGAATTACTTGTTTCCTGAATTTCAGCACAAAAAGCCACTCTTCTCTATCTGATATGGAGAGTGGCAAATTTTTGCCAACCCCAAGGGAAAAGCACGGTCTTGGAATATAGAGTGAACTATGCGGAGCTTAAAAATGATGGGTACCAAAATAAAATAAAGAAAATAGAGCAAATGGGAAAATTAAAATGTGGAGAAAGACAAGCTGCACGATAAATATGGTATCACTAAAATAAATGTGATACATAAAAAGTAGCATGTATGAGTACTTAGTTGAATTCAACCTGTGTTTATTCATTCTTATGCAGCAGAATTTAACATAAAAATGTGTCATCTTTAGTGTTAAAATGAAACTACGTATCAAAATAGAGACTTCATTAAAAAATAAACATATAAGTAGAACTTAAAATAGCTCCTTTTTAAAGGATCACATTCAATATTGTATTAGTTTTCTATTGTGGCTGTAACAAATTACAAACTCGGTGGCTTAAGCAACACAAATTTATTCTCTTACAGTCCTGGAGGTCAGAAGTCTAAAACAGATCTTCCAGGGCTAAAACCACTGTTGACAAATCTGTGTCCCTCCTCGAGGCTCAGAAAGAGAGTCCATTACTTTGTTGATGACTGTTCTGGGGAGAGTTTGCTCCTTTTCTTCCCAGCTCTTGAGACCATCTGCATCCCCTGGCGCATGGCCAGCTTCCTTCACCTTCAATCTCTCTCCTTCTCTCCGACCTCTTTTTTCCTGTCCTCCTATCTCCTTCTCTTACTCTGACCTTCCTGCTTCTTCCTCTCGTAAAGACCCTGTCATTAAATTAGGCCCACCTCTATAATCGGGGATAATTTCTCCATCTCAAGGACTTTTAACTTAATCACATCTGCAAAGTCCCTTTTCTTATGTTAGATAACATACTAAACAGATTCCAGGGGTTAGGATATAAAATCTTTAGGGGAGGGTGTCATTATTCTGCCCACCACAGGTATATTCATATTCTTAAATGAAATACAGTAGAATATGCTTACTAAATACTATGGATTTTAAAGTATTCAACTCTAGCTTTCTAGGACAATCAGTAAAATCCTGACATAGTTTTAAAAATAGATTATATCATAACATTACACATGCTCTATGACCCAACCATTCTGCTCCTAAATATGTACTTAAAACATTATATATGTTATGTCCATCAAAGCCATATACTCAGATGTTTACAGCAGCACTCTTCATAATAGCCTGAAACGAGGAACTACCTAAATGCCCTCCAACAGTTGAATGCATAATTAGTGGTGTATTCACATATGGGAATATAATCTAACAACGGAAAAAAAAAATATAAATCTACACACAACGATATGGATGAAGTTCATAAGTACAATGTTGAGCAAAAGAAACCAAACACAAAAATAAAATGTAATATATTATTCCACTTACATGAAATTCACAAACAGGCAAAATTAGTCAGAAGGGTGTTAGCCTTCATAGGAAGTAGTTATTAAAAGGAGACATGACAGGAAATTTTGAGGTTCTGGCAACATCCTATTTCTCGATCTGGGTGAAGTTTATCTGAATATGTTCATTTTGGAAAATCTATCAAGATGTACACTTACAATTTATGCATAATTCTGCATGTGCTTTTTACTTTAATAAAGAATTTATATAATTAAAAAGTAATGTTCTCATTTTTCTTAAAATATAAGTGAATACAAGCAGAGGCTTCTCTCAGGTTGTAAAAATTAATGCCAAAGGTTATTACTTAGACTTTTTAAATGCTATTTATATGTTCAAATTATATGCAGTATACCAAGAGAAATAAGCAAATTAGCTAACCCAATTTCATATTTGTCACAAATAAGGCTACAGTTGGAATACTATCTTAAATCTGAAGTTTATGAAAAGTCTAAGAAATGGTTAAGAATTAGCAAATAAATTTTGACAGTAACTTCTCTTGTTCTAATCCAGGTATTAACAATTACAATATTAGTATTTATGTAGTAGAACAGAGCAAAGAGCTTTTACACAACAATATCCAAAAGGACTTGATTGGGTTTATTCATTCAGCAAATAGCTATTGATCTTTTTTTTTTTTTTTAATCTACCAGGCAGTGGGGATAAAATAAAGAAAAAGAAAGATGAGTCTTTGTCTTAACAAAGCTTATAGTATTGTAGGTGAGACCAAAAAGTAAATGAACAAGTGATAAGTGGGAAGGGATAACAAGTTCTATCAAGTGACCAAACAACATGCCTGAATCTTAAATGCATTTTGCTAAGTGAAATAAGCCAGTCTGAAAGGCTCCAAACTGTTTGGTTCCATTTATAGGACATTCTGAAAAAGGCACAACTATAGAGATGATAAAAAGATCAATGGTTGTCAGGGGTTCCCAGGCGGGTGTTAAGTAGGTGAGGCACAAGGGACTTTTTCCAGGCTGGTGAAACCATGACAATGATGCTATAAAGGTGAATACGTGACTATGCATTTGTCAAAAATATAGAGCTTTACAGCACCGAGAGCGAACTTTAATGTATTTCCATTTAAAAAAACAAATATTTAGGAGGTCAGGAGGACCAGCATGGAATGCAGAATGTGACTGAGAGAAACTGACTGCAACATCAATGTGTGAAACATCCTCACTGACAGGGCAGGGGGAAAGGTGTTGACCTAAGTAACTCTGGGAATGAGTAGATTTTGCAGGATTAAAGTCGAGAGGAGTTGTTAACTGTACTTGGGCTGACAAAAGTTGTTTCCTGCAGGGGTACAGGCTAACGAGTCTGAAACCACCTTACGTGTGTACTGCAGTTGAAGATTTAAGTTAGTGAACGGGGTGCATGGCTCTCCCTGTTGCAGTGGTAGTTTATAAATAAGCAAGGGGCAGAGTCTAGAATGAGTTACACAGTGATGACATAGAGTTTGAGAGAACAATATGAACTCAAGGTCAGCTTAGTATAGGTACAGTGGTTACATATAGATATATTGATAGTGATGTGCACATACACAGGTTCACATATGCACATGTATTTCCTTGCTCTGTCAGATGAGAAGTCCTGAGTAGTAACAAGCACACTTAGTGCTCAGTTCTTAGTTTCTAATGTCATTCTCCAAACTAGGGAAGCAAGACTCCTTGGAGAAATGGCTGAATTCTAGTACTGGGTCAGGAAATATGCACGATAAGCCTGGAGCATCTTGTCGTACCAGAAATAAGTGCTCAAAAAACCAAACCAACAGTGATAAGGGAAATGTCAAAGGAATTCAAAAGCCAATGGAAAGAGCTCCCAATGGCCAAAGCTGGAACAATTTAAACAACAAAATAAAGTAGTACTGAGTTACAACCAAAGTAGAAAATAAATATCCATGAGTCTCTATCAGTATAACAAATGATTGAATAAATAAATAAATGGGGAAGAATAGGTAAATCTCCCATGCAAAAGAATTCCAAATAATTTGTGTAACAAAACTCCCCATTTTTAAGTGTGGACTGTGCATAGTGACTTTCTTCCAGAGAGAACAGTATGGAAAGGAGAAGAAAAAGTAAGTACAGTAGAGAAATACTGTCTCAGCCAGGTGATCAAAGTCAACATCAAAGGTGGTAAGTCATGCTGATAATAAGTATCCTTCACATGATATGATGAGACTAGCACTTCACATCTGTTGTCTTTACCCCCAAAACATAACTCCAGTCTAATCACGAGAAAAGCAGCAGACAAATCCCAATTAGGCATTCTTCAAACTATCTGAGCAGCACTTCTCATAACTGTCAAGGTCATCAGAAGCAAGGAAAGTTGGAGAAACTGTTTCAGACAAGAGGAGTCTATGAAGACATGAATACTAACGGGGTGTCCTCGATTGGATCCTAGAACAGAAGAGGACCTTGGCTAAAGAATAAAGACGCTTGCATAAAGTATGAATTTAAGTTATTAATACTTTATCAATATTGGTTCATTAATTGTAACAAACGTACCATAGTAAGTTGTTAGTCATGGGAAACTAAGTGTGGACTATATTGGGGACTCTTTGTACTATCTTTGTAAGTTTTCTGTAAGCCCAGAACTTACTAAAGTAAAACTTTTATTTAAAAAAACCAAACTGAATGTGGGATGGTTGGTCACTTCATGCATGTAAGCTACCTAAAGGCCAAAAACATGTCTCACTCAAATTTTCCTCTTGAATCTCTTTGGGTATCTCTTTCCCAATGATAGGGCTAACTAAGCATGGTTTGAATTGAGTTAAATTTGTAGGCTGAACAATAGCAACAAAAAAGTAAAAAAACAATTAGAATATAGTTTAATTTTCAGGAGAGGACAAAATGATAGAGGAACACCTATACCAAACCTTTAACTTAAGACATTGCATGTACATCCTTAAACATTCTGCTTTAGGTTACTTTGTCACATGATCTTACCCAATCACCTTTTGTTCCCCAAGCCCCTCCCCTCAAGCCCAACTCCTGGTAGTCACAAATCTGATCTCCTTTTCTGTGAATCTGGATTTTTGTTTTAGATTCCACATGTAAGTGAGATCATACAGTATTTGTCTTTCTCTGTCTGACTTGTTTCACTTAGCATAATGCCTTCAAGGTCCATCCATGTTGTCACCAATGGCAGAATTCTCGGGTTTTATGGCCAAATTATATTCCATTGTATATATACCACAACTTCTTTCTCCGTTCATCCATCAGTGGACACTTGGGTTGTTTCCACGTCGTGCCTATTATAAATAAGCTGCTGTGGACATGGGGGGTGTAGATATCTTTTTGAGTTAGTGGTTTTTTTACCTTTGGATATATTCCCAGAAGTGGAATTGCTGGATCATATGGTAGTTCTATGTTAAATTTTTTGAGGATCCTCCATACTGTTTTCTATAGTGGCTGCACCAATTTACATTCCCACCAACAGTGCACAAGTGTTCTCTTTTCTCCACATCCAGCATTTGTTATCTCTTTATATTCTTTACTTTGACCCAATTTTCCAACCTGTAAATTTTTTTTGAATCTTGATTCTACTTTCTATCCTATTAAGTTATCCCTTCCAGGTTTTGATCTGAACTTTGATTTCTCAGAATTTGCATTTTTCAGTCAAAAGTAATCAAAGAAACAATCAAGAAAAACTTTCCCAAAGATTTTCTTTCATTGAAATTTCTACAAAAGCATTATCAGCCACTCTAAATTGATGGAAGAAGCATTCCTTTCAGAATTTCTCTCTTTCAACTTCTTCTTTCCCCTCCCTTTCTATATGGGCTTCTGCTTTCTTCCCATCCCCCTCTTCATTTTGCCAGTTCCCCTCATCATACCACTGACCCATAGAGCCGGGTCCAGCCAGAATGGGTCAGACAAAGGTATTTCTGACTTTACTTCTGAGATAATGGTTCCCTGAGGAAGTAACTTCCTCCGTATCTTGTTTTGCTTTCTTGATCTTCAAGACAGCCACAAAAACACAAGATATCTTAAATATCTCAAGCCAATGAAATGCAAAACAGGGCTATGCATACAAAGCAGTATTTTTCCGCATAGATTAAGAGTTCATCAGGTGAGCTAGTATGAAGCTTCCTAAACTGCCTCTGGGGTCTATAATATTCCATTTTTAGTTTGGCTTAGAAGAGTCCTTGTATGTGATGAACGGTATCAGAACAAGGCTTCATTCAGTATCAGGACAGATTCCCTTCATTTTTTTTCACAGCAAAATGTGGTGAATTTCACAGAACTGAATTAAATCCCTTTCAATTAAATCCCTTACCCAATGGCACTTGAATCTTTGCTTCATGTTCTAAGCCTCTTTCTTTAAAAAAAAAAAAAAGTGTTTGTCAAAGGATTTAAATTTTGAGTAAAAAACCAAAGCAATGTGCAAAAAAAAAATTATATGAATTCTTTAAGGTTTATTCATACCAGGAGACATACTAAATTTGAGTCCTTTTTTCTCTCCTTAAGATAGAGCATATGCTTCATGAAATTCTTCCTTTTTCCTCTGCCAGCCCTCTGATAAGATTGCGATCAGTTTTCTGATAAGCAAGAGGAATAGGAATCAGAGAAATTTGATCCTGGTTTTTTTGGCCAGTTTCTCCATTAGCCAAACAGCATGTTTTCAGATTCAGCTTTCACTTATTGACCTTTTAAGTGCCAGCTCATTTTGTCATTTAAGACCCACTAAAGCAAGATGGTGAACCTCTGCTGTGAGGTGTCAATCTAGACTCTACTTTTCTGACTTTTTTTTTTTTAATGACATTTTGCAGCTTATTTTTATTTTATTTATTTATTTTTGGCTGTGTTGGGTCTTCGTTGCTGCGCGTGGGTTTTGTCTAGCTGTAATGAGCAGGGGCTACTCTTCGTTGCAGTGCACAGGTTTCTCATTGCGGTGGCTTCTCTTGTTGTGGATCATGGGCTCTAGGCGCACAGGCTTCAGTAGTTGTGGCATGCGGGCTCAGTAGTTGTGGCTCATGGGCTTAGCTGCTCTGCGGCATGTGGGGTCTTCCCAGACCAGGGCTCGAACCTGTGTCCCCTGCATTGGCAGGCAGATTCTTAACCAGTGCACCACCAGGGAAGCCCTACTTTTCTTTCTTAACACTTACCAAAACTATAATCAGCTAAGTATTAATGCCATTTACTGTGTTAAGTCTGCTTACCTCCATGGGCTGTAAGGTTCATGAAGGCAGAGTTTATATAGACAGTGTTCATTTTTGTAACCTCAGTGTCTAACCCAGCGCCTGGCACAAGAGTAGACATACAGTAAATGGAGGTTGAACAAGCAAGTTAAACAAGAAAAAAAGTAAAGTCGAACAAAACTGAAGCTCAGAGGTTTAGGTTGTTTAAAACCAAACTCTTCAAGGGCAGAGCTGTGACTAGCACTCAGGTCTTTAACTCTAAAAAGAGTTCCCATTCTTGAGTTATTTCCACTGATATTCACCACTTGCCTTTTAGACGTCAACTGAGAGAATACAAGAATACGTGGAGCCTTCTCCCATTTTTTCTTTTTTTTTTAAAAATTATTTATTTATTTATTTTTGGCTGTGTTGGGTCTTCATTTCTGTGCGAGGGCTTTCTCCAGTTGCGGCGAGCGGGGGCCACTCTTCATCACGGTGTGCGGGCCTCTCACTATCGCGGCCTCTCTTGTTGCGGAGCACAGGCTCCAGACGCGCAGGCTCAGTAGTTGTGCCTCACGGGCCTAGTTGCTCCGCGGCATGTGGGATCTTCCCAGACCAGCGCTTGAACCCACGTCCCCTGCATTGGCAGGCAGAGTCTCAACCACTGCGCCACCAAGGAAGCCCCCTCCCGTTTTTTCTTGATGAATCTGGCTAATGGTTTATCAGTTTTGTTTATCTTCTCAAAGAACCAGCTTTTAGTTTTATTGATCTCTGTTATTGTTTCCTTCATTTCTTTTTCATTTATTTCTGATCTGATCTTTATGATTTCTTTCCTTCTGCTAACTTTGGGGGTTTTTTGTTCTTCTTTCTCTAATTGCTTTAGGTGTGAGGTTAGCTTATTTATTTGAGATGTTTCTTGTTTCTTGAGGTAGGACTGTATTGCTATAAACTTCCCTCTTAGAACTGCTTTTGCTGCATCCCATAGGTTTTGGGTTGTCGTGTTTTCATGTCATTTGTTTCTAGGTGTGAACAGAATGGGAGGGATGTCTAGCATGTCCAGTATGAGTGGTGGATGGGGAATGTAATTGATCTTGATCACTGACTCTTGGTCAACATTTTTTAAAAGAAAAACAAAACTTAAGTTTTAACAGTTTTGCAATACAAGCTTGTGATTTATGCTTACTCTAAATGGAAATCAGGATTGTTTTAAAGACTTAAGGTTCAGTATTTTTGAACACAAACATTCATTTAGGATGTAACAACTAGGTTGAGCAATCTATTACTGTTAAATAATTTTCAGCTTTTCTCAAGTTAGTTATATTGTAGGATGTACTTAAGCAGTAGGTGTATTTAGGTTAAAGCAGTTGAATTATGTTAAATGTTGCTCTTACACCACATTACATTGAACGCTGTTTGGATGCATGTTGAAAGACATGCTTTTTTGTAAAACTCAATATAGGAGTTGTGTCTACAATTAAAAGTGAAACATTTGGCATGTTTGTTAATTCTAGTTTCATTTAATAACCTCTATGGCACGTAAGTTTAATCTTTTTTTTAAGTTAACAGGGAAATTTTGAGATGCAATACCAGTACTTTAGGATTTTGGTCTTGGTGTTTGTATGAAATTCTGAGGCCTTGATTTAAATCTTTCATTGTATTGTGATTTTCCTTTTAGGTGTATTGAGCTAAGTGAAACTTGTCAATAAATCTTCCTTTAAAAAACAAAACAACAACAACAACAAAAGAATACATGGGAGCAAAAAATGAAATCCCTACATTGAAAACATGTGACATGGGTCTTTTATTCTGTCTGATTGCCCAAACTCCAGGTCACAAATTACTTCTAGACTTTTAATGAGGAACCCTAATTTCTGCAGAAGAAAGTTTCTAGGACTTACCATAATCTACTTACTATAGAATAAGCTGGAATTATTCAGGTTCCCTACTGTACACTGACCCCAAGGGAATAAGTCAACAAAATGCTAAAAGTATTTCACTTCCCGCTTGCCTATCTTTTCTACTCTGTTGGGTCCTAATTACAGAAGGTTCTAGGTTAGGCTGATTTGCTATACCAGTTCTACCCTTGAAAATGGAAACGTTTAAGCGGTAAACTTTAGTAGAGTCTAACTTTATTGTGTTTTTCATTTTTAAAACGTTCCATAGAAATATATTTACAATATTCTGTCTTTAAAAGAAAAATCTTCAGAGTAAGAAAAAAAAGTTTAAAGTTTCGATAATAAATAGTATACAATAAAGTCGGATATTGTTTTATAGCATAGACGCCTTCAAAGTCATTCAGGAATAGGCATGATTAAAATGTCCCTGCAATTGTGAGTCAGTGATAAACACAAGAGTAAAACATACTGTAGAGGAATTTGGAGGAAAAAAAAAAATCCTGCTACTTTGTTCTGGGTTGAGATGCTGAAGCATTCTCATTCACAGTAATAATTGCCAAAAACCAGGGTCATTTTCCAAGAAATTTATGTTTCATGGACTTTCTGCTCCAGCGCTGTATTGACTGTACAGCGCTTGCTCCAAGTCTCAGTTCTAGCTCATTGCTGCTTCTATCCTGTAGTGATTAGGAAGGATGGTGGTGCAGGGCCCTGGACAGTGGAGGAGGGGGAACAAGGGGTGGGGGGTGAAGCCCATCTCAACTTTGAAAAGTCCAGTGTTGACCTGCATTTTTCAGGGTGATAGAGTCATTCAGACATGCTGATTGACTACAGAGCCTCCCTGCTTCTGGTATTTTTCCCTGCGAGACAAGACAGGCTGTTTTTGCAGTAACCTTTCTCACGTCTGCCCACACGAGTGGCTCCTTTCCATACGCTCAATCATTGTCTTCATGAGGTTTAAGCAAATCTCCTTCCAACGCTCTTCAAATTCAGTGGCATATTATAAATCACATGCTGGCTTTTTCAATTGCCCGGGCATTATTTTGAAGATCTTTGGCTATTTTTTTTAAAGCAGCAGATTTGTGGTAAAAAGCTTGGCCAGATTTTCTGCATCATTTGCCAGATTTTGAAATTTACCTCTAAAGTTTGCATTAACCTCAGCTGTAGTTTAATGGATGTGCTCTCTCATGTTCACTCACAAACCGTTTCATTAATTATGGTATTAGCCTTCGGGCACATCTTGGGAACTTATAGGAATGGCCTCACATGGCTTCTAATCAGGTTCAGACTTCATATTTGGTCTTTGAAAGATGAGCGTTATGAAATAAAATGTTAGCCAAGCTTACCTCCCCCCTCCTGCAAAAGAGGAGGGCCACTCTTTTGAGGGCCACTGTCCTCTTCCACAGGGCAAGTTACTCCTGCTCTCATGCTTTTCCTCATACAGCTTCTACAGCTTCCTAGCAGGCTCTCTCTATGCCCTAGACGGAGCCAAGTGCCACGCTGGGGCCCATATTCTACTCCACCTCAAATTTCTCTCTTCCTATCCTTCCCCGAACTGACCCCCATTTTGGCTGCCAAGTATGTAATGACTGTGGCCACAGACAGACCTGTTCTGTCACAACTGATGTGACTTTGTTCACATGATTTCACATGCCTCACCTTTATTCAGCATCTTTGTCTGTGACATGAGAACAAGAATAGCTTGTTAGGAGGATAATAGGTATAACCTAAGCAAAATGATTATTAGCTCCGGTTAAGTACAATATAGGTTCATTCCATTCTCTTACCCTAGAATTTACATTACTGTTGGATGTGGCTAAGCCCTGGTACTTTAATAAAGTCTCCTGAAGGAGTAGCATTATATACATTTCTTTTGCAACCTACGAGCTATTCTTTATTGGGGCATAGGGGACCTGAGGGAAAAAGATAATAAACTAGAATGTAAATTGATCTGCTTCCTGAAAACAGACGAATGAATCGTGCTCAGGGCCTGTGGACACTTGGCTATGAGCTCTTATGGAGAGGACAGCTCCCTAGTGTTGGTTGTTAACCCTAGTGTGGGAGCAAGATGGGTTAGTCAAGGCCCTGGATCAACCCTGACTCCGCCACTGAGTAGCTGTGTGCCCTCGGGCAATGGGCAGTGTCTCTGTCCTTCAGTTTTCTCTTTTGTGAAGTGAGGATAATAATGGCAAATGGTACTTGCTTTATAGAGGCGTGTTGTATTAAATGACTGTGTGTGTATACACACACACATTTTATAAAAGCCATATAAGTGTTTGCTGCTATCATCATTATACCATGATGTTGTTGTTGCTATTACTGTTATTAGAGCTGGATAAAAAGAGGCAGCTGTTGTTATCTTATAACACAGTGGAAAGAGAATAGCGTTTGGATTCAGGTAGACCTGGATTCTGGAAGCCCTTCTTCCTTTTTTTTTTTTTTTTTTAAAGTTTGATTTTTTTTTTAATTTATTTATTTATTTTATTTCATTTTTGGCTGTGTTGGGTCTTGGTTTCTGTGCAAGGGCTTTCTCTAGTTGTGGCAAGCGGGGCCACTCTTCATCGCGGTGCACGGGCCTCTCACTATCGCGGCCTCTCCTGTTGCGGAGCACAGGCTCCAGACGCGCAGGCTCAGTAGTTGTGGCTCACGGGCCCAGTTGCTCCGCGGCATGTGGGATCTTCCCAGACCAGGGCTCGAACCCGTGTCCCCTGCATTGGCAGGCAGATTCTCAACCACTGCGCCACCAGGGAAGCCCCTTTTTTAAAAAAATGTTATTTATTTATTTATTTATGTATTTATTTATTTATTTATGGCTGCATTGGGTCTTCGTTGCTGCGCGCGGGCTTTCTCTAGTTGCGGCGAGCGGGGGCTACTCTTTGTTGTGGTGCATGGGCTTCTCATTGCAGTGGCTTCTCTTGTTGCAGAGCAAGGGCTCTAGGCACCCGGCCCTCAGTAGTTGTGGCATGCGGGCTCAGTAGTTGTGGTGCACGGGCTTAGTTGCTCCGCGACATGTGGAATCTTCCCAGACCAGGGCTCAAACCCATGTCCCCTGCATTGGCAAGTGGATTCTTAACCACTGTGCCACACCAGGGAAGCCCCCTTACTTCTTTTAAGGTAAGGTCTCCTAGTCTGTTTTCACATATGTAAGATGAAGCTAATCCTCATACATTTTTGTGAGGATTACATTAGATAAGATACTAATCGCAAAGCACTTAGCACAGTGACTAGTACAAAGAAGGTCCTCAAAAATGGAGCTGATATTACTATTATTATTACTTTATTGTTTACTTAACGTCTTATAAAGTGGACCATTATTTTATTTACCACCAAGAAAGAAAGAAATCCTGTCAACTGCATAATAATAGGTCATCAAGACGAGATACATTTGATTTTCAGATAAATAAAGATGTGAACACAATATATCTTAAATAGATGAAAAACACTAGTTTTGCTAAGTGAGGGATCAGGAAATAGCTAACCTCCAAGGGAGGCTCCGAGGTCTGGGAGGTGGAGACTGTGAAGAAATGTGTAGACAGTTTCAGGTCCTGAATTAGATTTCAAGCCTGGGTGTGAGAGAGGACATCATTTTAATCCCCATAAGCACCACAGAAAGCTGCTAGGAACTTATGGCTTTGCATAGTTTCCTCTTCCCCAAATGTCTGATGCCAACTAAGGAATGTCGCTGGCCACCCGGTTCTACAAGGATTGAGTCACTTGCCACTGCAGTCGCTGACCTTCAACACACCTGAAAGGAGTTCAGGGTGGAGATCAGGAATGAGGCCCTCTGTGCTCTGGGAAAACTGGCAGAACAGGCCTTCATATAGTACATATTTTCAGGATTTTCACAAAAAAGTTTTATGAACCTGGATTCTCGTGTGTTCCCACACTTCGAAAAGCACTAAAACCTTTAACTAAGATGTCTGTTCCTCGTGACTAGCAGCAAACTTCTACTGAGATGTGTGCTTGGTTACATGTCTCCCCTTTGCCAAAAACACATATACGCTGACCTCCCACCCTTACCTCCTTGGAACAATTTCTCAGAGCTGTCTCACAGCCTGTCTCCCAGGCTAGTGTCCTCAGTAAGACACTGCATAAACTCAGCTCACACCTTTTATGTTGTGTGTTTTTCTTCAGTCGACACTGGCTGTAAGAGTTTGGACAAAATGCAACTAAACTGTCTATGAAATATTTTTACTATTGCCTTTTCTCAGGCCTCTCCACTTTAAATTTAAAAACAGCCCAAACACAGAAATTGCAGTTTTCTTAGTCTTCAAGGCGTTTCCTTTTTAACTACAGCTGCACAAGATATTCATTCCATGTCCTCTGAGTGACCATGAGAAAAGACTCTCTTTGTCTGTTTCTGGTTCTAAGACCCTAGAGAATAAATTGAGTTTTTGGGACGTTGCCAGCTGTGTGATAGGTCTACAAGGAAAACAATAAGCAATCTTTTCTGTTTGGAAAGACGAAATTCAGAGACTCCTGCCCTGACAGGTTACACATAAAACCAGTCCTCTCTCCTCTCCCCCAGCCCCTCTGCTGATTAGCTTTCCTTTGAAGGTTGACTGAGATGAGTTGGAGTAACTTTTCTAATTCAGATCTGGGGGGTTGGGGGGGTTACAATTTACACACAGAACTAAAAACTTTGCAACGCCAGATTCTAAATCATCACTATCACTGAGTTTAGTCTATGCCACTGGCCTCATCACACACGTATCTCTCTCTGTCATAAGGGATTTGGGGGCAGCTTATTTCAAAGTCTTAGGACACAATTGTTTCCTTTTCATTCCTCCATATTCTTCATTCAAGATGAATCTAAATAGCTTTTGAAAATTGTGTCTTATTTTATTGCCAAGCAATGCTGCAATGTTCATTCCTACTCCCGTTTCTAATCGTATGGCGCTCATCTTCCTGCCACTCAAGGAAGGAAAGGGCTTCATCTTATCAGAGATTAAGAAAGGGATCTCAGGACAGGAGCGCTGCTTGTATTTTTGCACAGACTTTCCATTTATAGTTGCAACACTTACGTGTCCCCAGCTAACAGGGACGTGGCTGATGTACATAGGGGAGTGCCAGTGAGCCAGCTAAGTCCCGGAAGAAATTTTCCTCCTCACACAACAGACACAATTTTAGTGCCATTTTGAAATAGGGTGAGAAAGACCCTATGTCAACCAAAAAAGAATGACTTCTTCCCTTAAGTAAATACAGAGGGTAAGTTTCTAGATGTACTGAAGCTACCATCTGAAAGTGAAACAAAAAGTTTCTTAACAAAGAGAATTTGACCAAAATGAATTAAGATAGAATACAATGAACTGATCAAAACAACCCTACAAAGTGTCTCCTGCCTTGGTCTCATTTGTGTGACCCTTGGGTGTAAGAACGATCTTACTCACGTTTAAATCTCCTGCTGTTTTAGAATGCTTGGCAGCTTGTAGGTTCTCAACAAATGTTTTTTTAATTGAGTAGAATTAATAATCAAGCTCCCAGCCATTGCTACGAACACTCCTAGTGCAGAAATATACTTTATTACATAACTCATATAGAAGTAGAATAAGCTTGTTGAAAAGAAAAGAAGAAATATGGATATGCAAATAGAAAGTTTTCAGCCATATCTCACCACCCAAAGGCAACGACTCCTAACATTTTGGCAAATACATGTGTTTAGAACCTAGTCTGAATTCGGGGTTTAGAATTCCAAACTCCGTGGAATTGTATACAAGCCATACTATAATATGATCAGTATGGACTTACATTGTAGAACTGTTTAACTCATAAAGGAAAAACCCTTTTCTAAGTTAAAAAAGTCATAAAGAGTGTTGCAGGTGCGTTCCCCAAGGAGAAGCAGACCCTGAAATGAAGTCAGGTGTGCAGAAGATTCATTGGGGCATAACACCTAAGAAAGAAAAAGAGAGAGAAAGCAGGATTGGGCGAGGGACTGTCAGACCACAGTGCAGATTTGACAAAGTCTCTACCAGCCTGATGGGAACTCCAGAGCAAAGACTGCCCATCCAAGAAGTCCCTCATTGGGTGGAAATGGCTTGAATTACCACTTTGCTCAGTCTTTGGCTGGCAACCTCCCCAAGAACAGCATGAAGCTGGACCAAAAGCTGAGATGGATCTGGACAAAGCTAACATCTGGAGGCTGACAGCTGTCCACACTGCTTGTAGCCCACCAACGAGATCTTTCTTCAAAATGGATCTGGGTGGTGCCTCCTCTTTTGGCCACAAAGATATCGTTTCCTTTCGAAAGAAAACTGCTTGTGCTTTGAGATCTTTAATCCACGAGGAACTTTCTTTTTTGAGTGTGGTGTGAACTGGCCTCTAAATTTTGCCATCATTCACTGGGTAGTCCATCACTTCCCAAGGAATTTTAATGTGACCATTTAATGTGACTTTGGATGTGTTACTGGATAATAGTTTTTGAACATTGAGGGACGATTTCCTCACTTTTTGGGCTATTCACAAGGGAAGGACCGTAGACACAATACATTTTTAAGATGAATCTGCAGTATTAACATTTCCCTCCTTATTTTCTTAAGTCTAGACCATCAACAAAACACTAAATTAAGTCCTGATCTGTAGTAGGGTTCAATTTCCGTGATGTGAACACTCCCACCACGACTGATTTCAAGCTACCAGTCTGGTACCACTCAGCGCAGAGCTGGGAAGAGATAAGCAGTATCACACTGTTATATAGTATTTCCTCCATACAGATAAAACAGATGTAGATAACCTCAAGAGCACAGATAACGGCAGTAGGTATAAGAAGAGCATAGTATCAATAAATTACAGTAAAATAATTAGTAAGTGATGAACTTTGGGTATTTATTACTTTTGTTTTTAATATAAGTTACTTGTAAGTTTACGTAATTTAATTTTTAATAATGTCTGTGTTTAAAATCCAGTTTGCAAAAATTTTGAAAATTTAGCAATAGGCTCTCATACGCCAGCCCAAGCCAGCTCCAGTGTATCACTACAAACCAGAAATTTCCCTTTTCGGTACCAGTACTGGAGAAACTTGAGTACATATGCACAAGGACCCAGGTCCAAGAGTATTTGTTGCAGTGCTGTTTATAATAGCAGAAAGTGAAAATGACATATCTGTCCATAATTAGACAAATTGATAAATAAACTGGGGTTCATTTATATAATGTAATATGAAATTGTGGTTAAAAATAAAATGAATTAGATCCTCATATTTCAACATCGATAAATCACCAAAGAAGCTGCAAATACATTCATGCAGTGTGATACCAACTGTGTAAAAATTTAAAACACACATACATTTAAAATCTTGTTTATAAAAATATGCGCATATAATTAAGGTGTAAAAATATGTATGAAAATGAAACACACAAAATTCAGGATGGCAGTTACCTCTGCGGAGGGAATGAGAGGTGGGATGGAGCTTTAACTGTCTCTATTAACATTTTATTTCTTTAAAGAGAAGATGATAATCAGAGCATTAATCATAAAAGAAAGAAAAGCCAACATTATGTGCCCCTGATAGAAGTACAACAAGATACCTCTGAAATATTCTTGTTAAAAAAGAGAACTTATATCTGCTTAAATTTCTAAACCCAGCTCCCAATTTATGGAAAAACAAAGGAAAATATTAAATGGAACCACTGGGATACAATCAACAAAATCTGGAGTGTGGGTTTCTTCAAAAAATAAATTGCAAGGAAGTAAATAGACAGGGGGATGAGAAATCTGCAGATTCAAAGAGATTTAGGAGGCCTGTCAATCAATTGCAATGTGTGGACATTACTTTGGTTCTGATTCAAACGAGCAAACTGTTTGTATTATAGAAGAAAACAGGAAAACTCGAATACTGAATGGATATTTGAGGATATTAAGGAATTACTATTAATTATTTAGATGAGAATGATATTGTGGACATATTAAATAATCTTTATCTTTTAGATATTAATGGTTTAAAAATGCATGGATGAAGTGATATGATAGCTATGACTTGCTTCCAAATAATCTTGGACAGCTGGGCAAAGTGGGTAGAGGTTTAGGTGAAACAAGATTGTTGTTTCTTCTTTTATGTCTTTGAAATTGCATATAAATATTTTTTTAGAGGAAGAGGACAAGGAAGAAAAAAACATGTGTTAAGTAGCTGGTTTACCATCTATTATATCTACCAGGGTGTCGTTTAGTTTCTGTATATTTTGGTAAGTTTGAAGTATAACTTATCACAACACTGTAAATCAACTATACTCAATTAAAAAATAAAAAATAAAAATAGGCTGCTAAGTTCTATTTGCTAATAAAAGAAGAAACATAACTTAAATTTTTTAAAGATTTCAATCTGTATAAATACCTCCTAAGTACCACACACAAAATTTACTCTGACAATATTTTAAATACCATGATCCAGCTTCCATGGAAGGAAAAAGATAAGTTATCAGCAGTGAGGCTGGGGCTTCCCACAGCCCGCAGCTCGTACCTGCCAGACACTTTTGATTTACCTCCTACCAGATTCCCTGGGCCCTCCTCAGATAGCGGCCCACCACTATCTAGTGCCAAGAGCCATAAATTAACTCTTCACGTCCACTTAAACAAACAAGCCTTAGTTCTACTGCTGCACATTGTGAATAGCTGGACTGTCACTTCTAGTTAAATTTCCTTTCCAGTTATTTACACCTTGCTCCCTGGTGAATGCTGAAATTACAAGATTAGCTCACGGAAGGCAGTGTTTGATCCCTAGAGTACAACACGCCTTGTTCTTGTGTATGTGAAGAGGGTATTTCATGTTCTCTTGCGTTTGTAGTGTTATCCCACTGAACAGTTAGGTGTTGCTGAACTTAGGTGTTGCTGAACAGTTTGAGAGTCTTGAGAGTGATTCAAACATTCCCGACGCTCACATGTGCATGTGCACACACATGGGCTCACACACACACACTCATAATCCTGAGTACATATTAAAGACTGTAAGACACTTTCCTGGTGGCCACTCGCAAAGGGCACGGGAGAAGTTGGGCATCTTCAAAATTAAATGAATGAAAAAGAAATCAGTATTGGTCAGAAGCAGATAACAGTTTCCGCATTCTTCCAAAGACATTATGCTTGATTTTTTTTTTAATGTAAAACTTTTTTCTGGATTTTCAGTGCCTTGCTAGCTCTAGTTTTCCAGCAAAAACAGCATTACCATTAAACCACAGCTACATAAAGGTGTCTGAATACATCTCCACATAAATGCCCAAAAGGCACACAGACCACTAGGTCAGGCTCTCCAATAAATGACTTGGAAAGGCAGGATGGCGTCATTGAGAGGGTGGACTTTGAAAGCAACATGTTTGTGTTCGAATTCCAGTGGTATCACAACTAGCTAATTGACCACAGGAAGGCTACTAAACTGTCTTAGGTCTCAGTTTCCCTTCTTTAAAATAAGGATAATAATAGAACTTAACTCATTGGTATGTTGTGTAAAAATTACTTACTGTAATATATGTAAAGCACCTAGAACAATGCTTGGCATATAATGGAGCTACAGAAGCTATTAGCACTTAAGCTAATAAACTACATTAGCTGCTGTCACTTAATCCTCCAAACAACTCGCACCATCTTACAGATGAGGTTAAATGACTTGTTCAGGGTTGAAAAGTTTACAGTAGTAGAACACAGGCTTGGATCCCAGTTCTGTCCAAAGCCTATGTTCTTCCCACCACACCCCCTGTCTTTCCTGTGTTAATTAGATACCAAGATCCTTTGTTAATAAGAAAGCCATGCTTATAAAAGGACGTGAAATTTACCCTAAGCCCTACACAACTTTGAGATATTTAAGAATAAGGAAATTGAAAATGATATAATTGTCCAATTCCTATATTGAGAAATTCCAGAGATTAAGAGAGATTTGGAAGAGAGTTAAATTAGAGTATCGAATGATTAACATTTTGATGTAAATGTTCAGAATATTTAAACTACTTCACATTGTATTGGTTTAATTAGTTAAGCAGTGGTATCTCATATACTAACAATAGATATTAATGGTTCTAGGATTAAATATGAAACACTTATGAGTCATAATAATTTCTTTCAAATCATCATGAGGAGGAAGATGTGAAAGAAGTAACATATTTGAAATTTAATGAGAAAACATGTCAAAGCCATCTATAAACTTAAAAGTAATCACAAAAATGTAGTTTTACATATGAGTATGGGTTGAATTGTGTCATCCAAAAAGATGTTGAAGTTCTAATCCTGGATTCCTATGAATGTGATCTTATTTGGAAATAGGATCTTTGTAGATGTTATCAACTTAAGACTAATTTCCTTCTGAGAAGAGGAGAGACTCAGGCGCAGAGGAAAATTCCCTGTGACGACAGAGGCAGAATTTATAGTGATGCACCTACATGCCAAGGAATGCCAAGTTTTTAGGGCAGAAGCTCGGAGAGAAGCATGGGACAGATATTCCTCAAAACCTTCAGAAGAAACCAACCCTGCTGACCCCTGGATTTTGGACTTCTAACCTCCAGAACCATGAGAAAATAACTTTCTGTTGTTTTAAGCCATTCAGTTTGTGGTACTGTGTTAGGGCCTCCCTAGGAAACCAGTACACATAGATAGGTTAATTCAACAACCACAACAATAAATGTGCAATGATTTTATAGAAACATTTCTGTGCTGACGATACTCCTCTTTAAAACGTTATTTATTAGCTGTTCTCACTTGAAGTATGTCAAAATATTTTAAAACACACGGATGCACACACACATAAAAGTCGTACTCAGAGACCAAAGAAACGACAGAAAGTATGATTCAGCGTTTAGCAGATTAAACAGGCACCACTTATCAACTAAGTAAAATATTATGCTGAGAAGAATCACAGGCACAACATTTTTAAAAAAAATACCAAAAAGCCTGCTGACAGAAAATATACAATTACTTGAGGATACCTTTATTCCCCCCAGTTTTATTGATATAATTGACAGACATCACTGCATAGGTTTAAGGTGTGCAGCGTAACGGTGTGACTTACGTATATTGTGAAACGACTATCACTGTAAGTTTAGTTAGCACCTATCATCTCATGTAGGTACAAGAAAAAGAAAAAGAAAAGAAAGAAAAATAATTTTTTTCTTTGTGATGGGAACGCTTAGGATTTATTCTCTAAACAACTTCCCTGTGTATCAGACAGCAGTGTTGACTGTAGCCAACATGCTGTACATTGCATCACCAGTACTTATTTATCTTATAGCTGGAAGTTTGTACCTTTTGCTCATCTTCTTCCAGTTCCCCCTCCCCCCCGTATCGCACCTCTGGCAACCACAAATCTGATCTCTTTTTCTATGTGTTTGGCTTTTTTTTAGATTCCACATACGAGTGAGATCATATAGTATTTGTCTTTCTCTGTCTGACAGTTCACTTAGCATAATGCCTTCAAGGTCCATCCACAGTGTCACAGTTGGAAGGATTTCCTTCTTTTTCATGTTGAGGAATATATACAATGTAACATATATATATATATTACGTCTTTATCTCTTCATCTATCTATGGACACTTAGGTTGCTTCCAAGCCTTGGCTATTGTAAATAATGCTGCAATGAACATGGGGGTACAGATAATCTTTTTTGAGATACTAATTTTATTTTCTTTGGAAAAGTACCCAGAAGTGGAATTGTTGGATCATATGGTAGTTCTATTTTTAATTTTTTTGAGGAACCTCCATACTGTTTTTTATAGCGGCTATACTAATTTACAATCCTATCAACAGTGCACAAGTGTTCCCTTTTCTCCACATCCATCATTTGTTATTTTTTTGATAAAAGCCACTCTAACGGGTGTGAGGTGATATTTCATTGTGGTGTTTTCAGGTCAATTCTTTAGTTGCCTATCAATGAGCCAGTGATAGAATACATCTAAGGTTTTCAGTAAAGAAACAGAAAACATAAAAACAAGGAGGAAAAAATGTAAACATGTGTCTCAAGGATTCAAATCCAATTATAAATTTGGAGATGTTGGGGTCATGAATTCTAAAGGATAGCAGAAGAGAAACCTAAAATCTCCACAACCTTTATCTCAGTATTACAATCTCATGCAAAAGCAGGTGCATGTGACTCTCCTGTGCAATTTAAGACATCATCAATGTATCAAGCATATGCTGTTAAAAAATAATATGAAGAAAACACTAGCTAATGGTCTTTCTGAAATGACAGTAAAAAAGCTGAAAATGCATAAACTCACATTAAAAGAAACTCAGCAATGTTAAGCACATGAGAAGTATATGATTAATTCTGAAAAAATTCTCATAGCATTTGCATACAATTAATCTCTTACATTTTATAGGATTTGAATCAGATTTACTTAGCGAACGCTTAAATGTATATAGATATAAACATATAAATATATATATAAAAGGAGTACCAGTCTTAGCAACACTGATTTTACCAACAACTGATACTTCCTGTGTCTGTTGGGTCCTCCAGGAAGCAGGTGCTGAAGTGATGTTAGGAGAGACAGCGTCTACTGCTTCTCCGTGCAAAATAGAGGAGGCTGAAGAATGGGGCTGAAAGGAAAGCCTTCAGACCGTGATGCTGATCTGACAGCTGGGAAAGGAAAGGGAATTTGGCAGAGAGGACCTCACACCAGGAGGCAGAGCTGCCAAAGCCTTGGCCAACCCAGTGGGGAGCTGGGGATAGTGCCTTGCTAGAGGAGCCCCTGGTTGGCAGAAATGGCAGGGCCTTATCCCCACCTAGTGTTCAGCTACCAGCTGGACGCTCCCCAGGGAGCGCACGGCCTCAGCCCAACTGCGGGCGTGCCCCCTGAAGGTGCTACCGCTGGACGCTGACGGTCAATAGCACTGCTTTTACCTGAATTGCCTTTTCTCTCAAAGGCATTGAGCATGGCTGCTACACATAGAGAAACTTACAGCTCTCCTGCCCACCCTGCTGGAGTCTTGATCGCACCCCTTTCCCCTTCCTGCATCCCCTTTCCAGATGCATCCTGAGATTCCCCATCATCGTATTCTCTCTCTCACACCTTACGTAAACAACTTTCTAAATGCCAACATGGAGTACGTGTACCCTGTTCTTATATCCTCCGTTGCTCAATGCACATCCTCTACGTAGCCTTCACCACCTCTCCATGTAAACCTGTCAGTCTCTCCTCTAGCAACCATAAACATCTTAATATCTCTATTGCTGTACATTGAATTCTAAGTAATTGTTAGATGCTCCTCTCTCTAAGTAGATAAGCAAGCTGTCCAGGAACAGAGTTCATGACTTTCTCATCTTTGAATCCCCAGCATTAACACAGTTCAGCACCTGGAAGGTGTTCAATAAATATTTGTTCAGTTAGTTTAGCCATGATGGATATTATTGCCAGCACCTTCTATTACTGACAGAGCCTACATATTTCGCATTTTTATAAAAGCTTTGTGTTCTAAGGTTTGTGTAGCCATTACTTGTATCCCTGCAATAGCTCAGTATTGTGTCTGTCCAAAGATTCACTGAAGCTATGAGTTTCTACACATAGTGTTGGATTTATCTAGATTTTCAGCCCATACCCTTTTTGTTCACAAATGTCACAATCTCAAGACAGATCAGTTAGTCTCTTTGTTCATATACGCTTTTTCTAAAAAAAATTATGAATACTCATTTTATAAGTGGCATGATTTTCATTTTGGCATTAGCTGAAAGGCAGTTGTGTTTTCACCTAAAACTGCTGTGAATACATTTTTAAATGAATATAATTTGCATACTGAATTTGCATTTTTATGACCAGGGGTTGTAACTGAAAACGAGGGAATTGGAAACAGAGAAAAGGAAAGACTATGTATTATTTAATAATCCAACTATCTAGTTAGAAGTCCTAACAAAGTACAGTAGAAGAAATTATAACATTAGATCATAAAATATTACCAGATTAAAGTATATTTCCATAAAAAACAATACAGGTAAATGACTATATTCATCTTTCACAGGGCAGGGGGAGACCCCATTCTGTTGTAAGGAGTTGCTCTATGTTAAAGGTCTACACAAAAAACAACCAGATTTTTCTGTCATTGAACACATAAACAAATGACGTCTGCCCTAAAACTATAGTGTTTCTTAAAATTGATAATTAAAGTTCATTACCTGTTTGATATAACTTTAACTCTTTAATTACATGTGAAAAAATAAATCAGAAAATAAATAAAAGCAAAAAAGAATTTATATTTTGAGAATTACATTTTTTATACACATTGACTTATCATTTCAAAATAGATATTAAAAACAGCCATTTAGGGGCTTCCCTGGTGGCGCAGTGGTTGAGAATCTGCCTGCCAATGCAGGGGACACGGGTTCGAGCCCTGGTCTGGGAAGATCCCACATGCCGCGGAGCAACTAGGCCCGTGAGCCACAACTACTGAGCCGGCGCGTCTGGAGCCTGTGCTCCGCAACAAGAGAGGCCGCGATAGTGAGAGGCCCGCGCACCGCGATGAAGAGTGGCCCCCACTCGCCGCAACTAGAGAAAGCCCTCGCACAGAAACGAAGACCCAACACAGCCAAAAATAAATATAATAAATAAATAAATAATTAAAAAATTTAAAAAAAAAACCAGCCATTTATAATAGTCTTTCAGAGTCACACAGGAATATGAACCAGATGACATAAAAGTGACCTAGACTATGACTATTTTTTATATGTTAAATTCAATTATTATTAATAGGTATCAAATGTGATTTACTCTGAAAACTTTCAAATTAATGAACACATACATTGGGGGGGGAAAAAAACAGTCAAGAAATAAAAACTTAAGTATCCAGTTGTCTAAAATTCCTATTACATTTAAATATTTTATAAAATATATAAAACAGTTTTCATTAATTTGTGGCTCCGGTTACAGCAACTGCTACAGATGAGTCTTTTTCCTGGAACAAACTGATACCATTGGCACATGTACGCAGCTATTGAGGTGGTAGATATTTTTCCTCTGCTGACAACCAGGGAACACAGAAGTAGTTTACTTTCTCCTGGCAGGACAGCGGGACACCTTTCCTATCTTGCCCCAGAGAGGTGACAGCTCATGGATCCTGGGCCACTACTGACATCTATTGTCTCATCAGAGCGTAGGAGTTCATGTTGGTCTCCTACACTGATGACAATATGCTGATAGGATTCAGAAAGCATATAGTGGCAGCTGTCCAAGATGCCTTGATAAAATACTTCTGTGCCAAGGGGTAGGATATTGGTTCCACTAAAATACAGAGATTAGCCACTTTGTTGCAGGAAAATGGGGCTTGAGAGGAAGGTCATGGCCCAGGTCTCGAGTGAGTCCCTGGAACAGGCTGCCAAGTGAGGGTCCCTTGGCCTCATGCAGGAAGGAATTCAAGAGCGAGTGGAAATAGAGTGAAAGCAGATTTATTCAGGAGATACATACTCCATAGACAGAGTGTGGGCTGGCTCAGAAGGTGAGAGGGCCCCAGGGTATGGGGTTGTTAGTTTTTATGCGCTGGCTAATTCATAGGCTAACAAGTGGTAATTTCATAGGCTAACAAGTGGTAGGATTATTCCATAGGCTAACAAGTGGTAGGATTTCATAGGCTAACAAGTGGTAGGATTATTCCATCTATTTCGGGGAAGGGGCAGGGATTTCCAGGAATTAGGCCACTGCCCACTTTTTGTCCTTTTATGGTTGACCTCAAAACTGTCATGGCACCTGTGTAGCAAATGTATTACAATAAGCACATAATGAGGTTCAAGGTCTACTGGAAGTGGAATCTTCCTCCATCTTAGGCATGGTAGGTTCTAACCAGTTTTTGTCGTATCCTCAATGGCTATGTCATTCTTTTAAAGGTTGTGCCCTGCCCCCTTCCCTCCTATCTCATTTTCAGGAAAATTTCTGGGGATCCAGTAGAACTGAGCATGTCTATCTGTTCCCGGTGAATTTAAGGTTCTTGCCTCGTCATGAAAGAATTCAGAGACGAAGTGATAGGTAAGAAGCGGATTTATTTAGAGAGAAGCACACTGCACAGACAGAGTGTGGGCCATCCCAGAAGGCCTAAATATGGCATGGTTAGCTTTTTATGGGCTGGGTAATTTCATAGGCTAATGAGTGGGAGGATTATTCCAATTATTCCGGGGAAGGGGCGGGGATTTCCAGGAACTGGGCCACCGCCCACTTTTTGGCCTTTTACGGTCAGCCTCAGAACTGTCATTGCGCTGGTGGGTGTGTCATTTAGCTAATGTATTACAATGAGTGTATAACGAGGCTCAAGGGCCACTGGAAGTCAAATCTTCCACCGTCTTGGACCTAGTTTGCTCTAACCAGTTTTTGTCATATCCTCCATGGCTACGTCATTTTTTTAAAGGTTGTGCCCTGCCCCCTTCCCTCCTGTTTCATATCTACCCTCTCCAAAGAGGTGAAGCTCCTACGCCTTTTCACTGTCTACCTGAAAGAAACAGACACAGTGCTTGGTAAATATTTTTTGATTTTGGAAGCAATATACCACATTTAAGCACCTGCTCCCATCCATTTATCAGATTTAAGAAAAGGCCAAATACTTTTAATGGGTCCCAGAGCAAATCAAAACTTAACAAAAAACATAACGCAAAAGCCCTTACGATCCAGAAGCTTTAACTGTACTCAAGAGTCTATGAGCAGTTACAATACTTTTGTCAAATATTGGAGCAAAAATTTCTAAGGTTGGGCCCCAAGATCTTTGAGCAAAGCCACTTATATTTAGCAATAACAATAGTATTGATATTTTGAGAAATAGCTCGACTTAATTTGTCCCTGACAGAGAAGTCTGACTTTGGAACATCAGGTAACAACATAAGGTCATTGCTATCACAAGCCGGGCAATTATCTAACTCTAGGAAGTCACAGAGTTAGGCATACCCGGCGGCATTCCACTATGCAAGTGGAAATAAAATATATGGGTCCAGACAAAGCAGCCCCTGAAAGCACAGGTAAATTTCATCAGCATCTGACTGTCATTCCCAACTTGTCCTTTGTTCTGCTGCCCCTCCCTCAATCTCTATTTTTATCCCAGGGGGAGTTTTTTAAATTATTAATTGAGGGCTTCCCTGGTGGCGCAGTGGTTGAGAGTCTGCCTGCCACTGCAGGGGACACGGGTTCGAGCCCTGGTCTGGGAAGATCCCACATGCCGCGGAGCAACTGGGCCCGTGAGCCACAATTACTGAGCCTGCGCATCTGGAGCCTGTGCTCCACAACGTGAGAGGCCGCGATAGTGAGAGGCCCGCGCACCGCGATGAAGAGTGGCCCCCGCTTGCCGCAACTAGAGAAAGCCCTCGCACAGAAACGAAGACCCAACACAGCCATAAAATAAAAAATAAATAAATTAATTAATTAAAAAAAATTATTAATTGACCAGGAAGGGAAAAGTTTAGGTCTTATATATAGGTATTGCTGTATAATTTGCTGGCACTGGACAGAAATTAACAGCTGAAACTTTACAGCCCCACCCAGGGTTGATCCTTTAAAAAGCATGGGTAGGAGGGTGGGCAACAAATCCTCTTGATGGTTTATAATGGTTCACTTGCCCTGAAGGAGAGAGAGCTTTAGGCAGGTATCTACTTTTCTTTCACTGAGGAATCGCTATCCCTCCCAGGGCTGCCCTGGTGGCACAGGGCCTTGCCCAGCATAGGAGTTAGTGGCCAAAGCTGGGAACTTACTTGGAGCCTCCATGGCTTGGGCTACAAGTTGTAGGTGACAAACTCTTCCTATTCTTGTGAATCTGGGTTCTGATCTTTTAGAAACTTTAGTACACACGGAAGTAATACATCCTCTAGGTACACAGAATGATAACTGAATTGGAAGTAAAGACTGCCACCTGGGTATTTCATATCTTTCATGCCTTTACACAAACAGACCAAAGTAGGTTTCATTATTAGTTTGGGTAAATGATCCTGATTATTAAAAGGAACAATGAATCCTGGGGACAATGGAATATGAAGCTGTATAGATAGAAGCCTGAGAAAACCCTGGAGGGTCTGCCGTGTTCAATGTCAAAAACTGATGAAACTTGTTTTGACTATAATTGAATAATAGGGGTCAATTTAACCCTCCAAAGTTCAACAGCTAGAAAAATGGGTGAGTTTACATGAAACACTCATTTTCAGACAGTGGACAGTGCACACAATAATGGAGAGAAGGGAAACAAGAATCGTAAGCCCTGTAATTATCCCAGCTTCTTGCTTATAGAGAGCGTCCAGGCTGCAGTAGTGAGAAGAGGTCCCCAAACAGAGCCGGGCCTTCTTGATGAGTTGAAAAGACAGAATTCAAAGTTAAGGGAGGCCAAAACGGCTAGAATTTTAGTGTGTAATTCCAGGAAGGAGGTAGGTGTGCAAAAAAAAAAATGCCTCCAAAGATCTGCAGAAGGATCTGTTGGTCTGTGGTTGAACAGTGGTCTTCACGTGCATGGGAGGACAGTGCATGAAGCCTAAGAAAGGACTAGTGGAATATTCCCTGGCGAGCTACAGGGTGGGTAATGTGTCATGTTCTAAGCAATCAGAGTATAAAGACCCCTGAATCAGTAGGGCATTAGGTAGAGTCCTCAGAAGGGTGTAGTAATCTCAGCAGTGGAATCAGATAAGCCCTAGATGGAGGGCTGCTCTGGACCTGCTCTGACAACACTTAAAAAGACTCAAAAGGGTCAAAATGATTCCAGTAATCTGGCAGCGTTCTAGAACAAAATCCAACAATATTTAAAGAAATGCAGCAAAATACAACACCAACTACATAGAATTTACAATGTTTGGCATCCAGTCAAAAATTTGCATAGGAAGGAAGCAGGAAAATGTAATCCCTAACCAGGAAAAAAGTCTATCAACAGAAATAGACCCCAAATGACAGAGGATAGAATCATTAGAAAAGACATTTTTTAAAAAGCTGTTATAAAACAGTATATCCAATAAGGGATTAATAGCCAAAATATACATAAAAATTCATACAACTCAATATCAAAAAAACCAAACAATCCGATTAAAAGATGGGCAGAGGACCTGAACAGATATTTTTCCAAAGAAGAAATACAGATGGCCAACAGGCATATGAAAAGATGCTCAACATCACTAATCATCAGGGA